>NC_137145.1:18113951-19606451 GCF_949319135.1 Squalius cephalus
AAAAAAAAAAAAAAAAAAACAAAAAAACAATGATGTGAAAAGTAAAAAAATATTATATTACAATATATATACACTCACCTAAAGGATTATTAGGAACACCATACTAATACTGTGTTTGCCTTCAGAACTGCCTTAATTCTACGTGGCATTGATTCAACAAGGTGCTGAAAGCATTCTTTAGAAATGTTGGCCCATATTGATAGGATAGCATCTTGCAGTTGATGGAGATTTGTGGGATGCACATCCAGGGCACAAAGCTCCCGTTCCACCACATCCCAAAGATGCTCTATTGGGTTGAGATCTGGTGACTGTGGGGGCCATTTTAGTACAGTGAACTCATTGTCATTTTCAAGAAACCAATTTGAAATGATTCGAGCTTTGTGACATGGTGCATTATCCTGCTGGAAGTAGCCATCAGAGGATGGGTACATGGTGGTCATAAAGGGATGGACATGGTCAGAAACAATGCTCAGGTAGGCCGTGGCATTTAAACGATGCCCAATTGGCACTAAGGGGCCTAAAGTGTGCCAAGAAAACATCCCCCACACCATTACACTACCACCACCAGCCTGCACAGTGGTAACAAGGCATGATGGATCCATGTTCTCATTCTGTTTATGCCAAATTCTGACTCTACCATCTGAATGTCTCAACAGAAATCGAGACTCATCAGACCAGGCAACATTTTTCCAGTCTTCAACTGTCCAATTTTGGTGAGCTCGTGCAAATTGTAGCCTCTTTTTCCTATTTGTAGTGGAGATGAGTGGTACCCAGTGGGGTCTTCTGCTGTTGTAGCCCATCCGCCTCAAGGTTGTGCGTGTTGTGGCTTCACAAATGCTTTGCTGCATACCTCGGTTGTAACGAGTGGTTATTTCAGTCAAAGTTGCTCTTCTATCAGCTTGAATCAGTCGGCCCATTCTCCTCTGACCTCTAGCATCAACAAGGCATTTTCGCCCACAGGACTGCCGCATACTGGATGTTTTTCCCTTTTCACACCATTCTTTGTAAACCCTAGAAATGGTTGTGCGTGAAAATCCCAGTAACTGAGCAGGGGTGCGTTTCCCGAAAGCATCGTTGGCCAACTATGGTCGCAAGTTCATCGCAATGTCCATTGAACTCTATTGGTAACGACGGAACTTGCGACCATAGTTGGCCAACGATGCTTTCGGGAAACGCACCCCAGATCGGGAAATACTCGGACTGGCCCGTCTGGCACCAACAACCATGCCACGCTCAAAATTGCTTAAATCACCTTTCTTTCCCATTCTGACATTCAGTTTGGAGTTCAGGACATTGTCTTGACCAGGACCACACCCTTAAATGCATTGAAGCAACTGCCATGTGATTGGTTGATTAGATAATTGCATTAATGAGAAATTGAACAGGTGTTCCTAATAATCCTTTAGGTGAGTGTACATGTATATATAAGGGATGCACGATATATCATCCATCATATCGGTATCAGCGGATATATGTTCATTTTTAATGTAATGTTGTCGGCCCGATATAAGAAAATTTGCCCAATTTATTATAGCCGATAATTATAGCCGATTTAGATTTATCGGCCAATATATCGGTTATCAGCTTTCAAATATAAATAATTATCGGTTATGAGTATTGGCCAAATTTTTCATATATATTTAAGAATTTTGTTTCAGCATAGATGTTTTTTACGTTATTCAACCCCATATAGCAACATTCTAGCATAGCTAGTAGTGACTACTTTTTCACAGGAAAAAAACACTGATTTACTGTCTTCAGAAAATGTTTAACTTTATTTCTTATTTCTAATAGCCATTCTGCAGTGTATTCATAAAATTAGCCTTAACACTACAAGCGTTTTAGAGTTACTGCTTTGTTTTTCTCTGAGCTGAAAAGCTAGTTACGTTTTAGCGCTTAGCATTAGATTACATGGTCCTTAAGGTGAGAGCGTATGAGAGAGTGTAATACACTCTCATGAGACAACGATTCAACAAACTTTCCTTTCACAACCAAGCTCAGGCTGTTTTGGTCCATTACAATCTTTCGGAGGTAATAAGGATCTCTTTCAGCCAACACTGAGTGTCTAAAATCTGCTCAAGTATAAAATTAGCACTTACCACACTTTCAGACTAGCACACACACACACACACACACACACACACACACACACACACACACACACACATGTACGTACATAGGCTAGCAAATGCTTTGCAAACACACACATAAATGTGTGCAATACGAGGGAGAGGAGCATAGCAGGAGGTGAGTGCCTCTAAATTATAGGTAGGTGAAGAGCGTGCTGATAATAGTCTCACCTTCTCCCATTGACCCGGTGGGGTGAGTAGGATGGAGAAGGAGAGTACGCGGAATCAATGCAGGACACTTAACATGATTGGTCACAATCATAGAGATGACAATGTGAAAGCCAGTTACATGGCCTGTTCGATTCTCGCTCTCTCTCCTCTTTGTTGGAAAAAATACAAATGAGATCTGTTTAACGTCTCAATTGTTTTTCATTGATCGCAATGGTGACGTTTGCTAAAAAGATTAGTTCACTCAAAAGAGAAAATTCTGTGATCATGTTTTCACCCTCATGGCATTCCAAACCTGTATGACTTTCTTTTGTCCATAGAGCACAAAAGGATATGTTAGGTTGAATGTTTATATTATACCAGTTACAGTAAATCATTGCTGTTAAGCTGGAAAAATGGCAAAAAGCATCATAACGTGGTCCATATGGCTCATAGCCTTCTGACGTAATATGACAGATTTGTATGAGGAACAAAACAATATTCACTGAAGATATTATCCTTATTCAAATTTTATTAGATGAATATAAAATAATAAGATATAATTTGATTAATCGATTCATGTATTGTTCAGTTGATTGACTGATTCATTCATTTATTTTATTTGATTAAACTGATTTCATTATATTTTGATTGATTGATTCATTCACTGAACAAATAATTCATAAGATTTAGTTTGATTCAGTTATTGTTGAAGTTGATTTCTTGATTTGTTCAATCATTCATTACATTTGGTTGCAACTGATTTATTAATTAATGGCATTTTGATTCATTCATTTATTAAATAATTAATGAATATATAAGAACATTATCATTAACAATATGTTGATTGATTTGTTCATACATATAAAATATTTACTTTGATTCATCAGTTCATTTATCGTTAAGTTCAATTTGTTCATTCATTAGAAGTGATTTATTGATTCAATTATAAGAATTTGATTTATTCCTACATTCATTGATTGAATCATTTATTCATACGATTTAATTTCATTCATTCATTTTTAAGGTTCAGTTGACTGATTGATTCGTTCATTCTTTACTTTTGGCTGAATTGATTCATTGATTCATTAATAAGATTTTGATTAATTTGTTCATTGAATTATTCATTCATTATAAGATTGAGTTTGATTCATTATTTAAAGTTCAGTTGATTGACAGATTCATTCAAACTGATTGGTTGATTGTTTTGTTTTGATTAAACTATATACAAAAAGCGATCAAAGAACCCTCCCTTTATTATCACTGGAGCTGTCAATCACACAGTGCATCAGTGACTGAGTTCTGGACTCTCGCCAAAACTCCCGTTATAATCAATGTCTAGACTGCACAATGAATATCTTATTTACATTGAATTTGCACTGTGAGTTATGATAAAAGCATTTGTGAGAGTGCAGAAATCGAGTTCACTGCATTCATGCGTTCAACAGACATGTCTGTCACCGGCTACAATGCTCATCGCTGCAACCTTTCATGTGACGGGAGTAGATCTAAATATAATGTTATAATGAACACTATTCACAATTATAGTTAATCTAAACAGCTGCAATAGTAAAAAACGTAGTAAAAGTTTTTGAGAGAGTTCCACATGTAATACTTATTTCACATGCAAAGATGTTAGCCAATCAAACCAGTGGGCGTTTACATTGAAGTCTCACAGCAGACACAGAGCCGGATTATCCATAAGGGCACTTGGGCCAGTGCTCAGGGGCACCAACCATTCACAACCACTAGGGGGGCACCACATGACACAAGCTTTAAAAATATTTTTCGTAAATTGTTATATTATTAACTAGAAATTCTTGAAAGACCATACATAACTCGTTTATGAACACTAATTTAACAATAATAATAAATTATAAATAAATAAAGATTACATGACCACTATCACTCCCCCCTCCCTCCCCAATCTGTCAGAGTTGAGTTGGTCCACAAGTAGCCTACGCGCAAATGTGTCATTTTTTTTAACGGCTACAGAAAATGAATCTAAATCCAAAATGGACAGATGTCAATTGAGTAGTTTTACATATATGTGTTAAAGATTATATTTTGGATGTGTTCATTGTGATTATATTGGCTGGGTTTATAAAAGTTTATAAAATTGAAAGGATCTTTGCTTGGTGCATTTGGAAACAAATCTTGTCTATTTCTAAATGTAATCGCGTGCATCGCTGATGATTATACTGTCCGTGTGTTGAAAAAAACTTCGATTAAACACACTCGCAACCAAAGCGGAGACGTTACAGCATTGCCAGTGGCACTGAGCGGAGTTTTGCCGCTGTAGTGGACACGCACCGTTACTGCTAATGTTAGCCTACTAGGCGTGGGCGATGACCGCCAGGCGAATGAGGATATTCTTCTTGGGGGAGACAGGAGCGAGGAAGACTCGGGTAAGGAAGAGGACATTAATGATGTTTTTTTGGGCAAACGTGAATTGACGCTGTCAATGAATTGATGTACATTTTGAATTGAGACATTTGGGGGGGGGGGGGGGGGGGGTGGCGTCTTTGAGGTATAGTGCCACACTGCACCACACTGTCTTAATACGGCCCTGAGCAGACACACCCCTTCAAACAGAGCGTTCAAATCAGAGGGCTAAAATCTGGGTAGGAAATGACCTTTTATTTCTGAATGATGACACTTTTTGTAAAAATCATACTAAGTGCATTTCGTAAACATAAAAGAAAAAAAAAAATGAAATTCATGACCCCATTTAACTTCACAATATTATATTTCCAGAATCAAATGATCTGGTCTGTACCATCCTCATACTGTAGTGCTAACCCCTTTGTACACAATTTGTATTTTACCAATGGAATTTTAGGAGAAACATCTGATACAAAGGCATAAATGATACATCCATTAAAGCTCTTGAGCTATGAAAAGCAACCTCAGAGCAATACAAATATCCTTTGGCCTCTCCCTAATGCAGCTCTGCTTCCTCCACACACGGTCAAGTTCTGAGAAATACATGTTTTTGGCCACACTGTGGCCTTCATAGAAGCAGCAAACACACGCACACACTCTATCCACACCTCAAACACACACACACACACACTCACCCACTCACACACACACACATTCCTCTCCAAACCCACAGAGCCAGAGGGGTTTGTGCTAATCATACTGCTGTCTCCACGACTACAGCTCTCTTTCATGGCAGGTCAGCTGTGCATCAATTATTCATGCTCTGATATTACTAATGCATTAGTAATTTATCATAACCACCACATTTCTTGATGAGATTGTCTTTTCTGAGGAGTACATTATTATGGCAAATTAATAGTTTAATATTAAACTGGCAATTTAAAGCACTGTGGAGCTCACAGGGTTTGTGTGAAGCACTTTCCTCATAGAGAAGGACAGAATTGAGGGAGTGAATGAGTGAATAAACTCTTGGGCTGTTTGCAACCCTCATTCCATGAGATAATTGAAAAAGTTTTGGAAGATGACATTAGTATTATTGATAGATGGATAAAAGATGAACTTCTGCACACTATGAAAATACAGTGGTAGGGGTTGGAGCTTCCTGAATGTGAATCTACTTCCTTCGGAATATAAAATCACATCCACAATCTGTATTCATGCATCTTTGTTTCACTCATACAGTAAATATATCAAGGTTAGAAAGTGACTTTAGACACAACAATATGACAACCAAGTTTTCCTTTGCTCTTCCACTCTTCTGAAATATCTCCCAACATTCATGAATGCCGAGTTCAGTTATTATAATCATTATTGATTGATTGACTGATTAATTAATTGATTCAAGATTTGGTGGATTGGACTCCTAATGCTTTGTTTATTGATTGACTGATTGAATCATTGATTCATTGATTCATTCAAGGTTTGTTTGATTGATTGATTGATTGATTGATTGATTGATTGACTCATCCTAATTTTCATCACATTGATTGGTTTATTCACTGTTTGATTCATTGATTAAATATTTGGTCGACTGATTGATTCATTAAAAGTTGTGGTCACATTTACCATTGTTCTGCAAATTTTTGTGTGCGAAATTTCAATAGAAATCTACACATTCTGAAAATTCACGTGAGGGCTAAGATTTTCCCACTCAGATTTTGCATCGGTATACTTAGCTTTATGATGCTTTTGGGAAACATAGCCAGGTTCTATATATAAGTTGATTAATTTATAATACTGGTTGACCGATTTATTCATAATATTAACTGATCAATTAATTCGATTTAAGTGACTGATTCACTGATTCATTCATTCATTTATTTGTTAATTCATTCGATTTTGTCATTGATTGATTGATACTTTTGTTTAGAGTTGAACCATTCGTTCATAATATTGATTGACTGATCCGATTTTAAGTGATTGATTCACTGATTCATTGATTCATTCCTCAGTCCATCCATTATTCCAAATTCTCTATGGCAGGGGTTTTCAAACTGGGGTCCAGTGACACTCAGGGGGCCTCAAGGGGGGTTTTAGGGAGTCCAAGAAAAAGTTCAGAATTTTTTTTTAATAAAATGATTAATATGACAATATACGGTGCTATGCATAAGTTTAGACACCCATGCTAAAGTTGACTAAAAAGAGGAATAAAAAATCATCTTTTGGAAATTGAACTTTAATGCCTTAATTAAAAAAAATTGGAAAAATCCAACCTTTAAGGACACCAATTTTCTTTGTGAATGAATAATGTATCGTAAATAAATAAATGTTCTTCCTTAACACTAGAAGTGCCAGAATTCCATACTAGAACTGCCGCAAGCGGTCATTTTGACCGCTAGATTCCAAACTCTATATCTTTAATGATATAGCCAATACCCAATTGAGAGATTAATGCATTTATTGTATTAATATGTCTTTTAAAAACAAAACAACACCAAACTGTACATTTAAACAAGTTTAATTATACATCTATAAATAAATAATATCTGTAGATGTCCTGAACAAAATGACGGAGTAGCCTATGTTTTCATGTTTCCACTGTTCGATCGCGCCCGCGCCTGCGCCCGCCGACACACACACACCATATTCCAGCATTGCAATCTTGACATTGCAGCCTGTTCATTATAGCCATAATAAAATATAATAATAAAATAATCAACTTAACATATAAAAATTCCACTGCTCTGTTTGTCAGTAGCCTAGTGCAATTCGTACCATTTTGCGCATGTGAAGAGGATGATTTTTTCCGTCGATATTGGAACGTGAGTGAAGTACAAAGCCTATAATAAAGAATAGTTTACCATCCAAATACATCGCAAATGTTGAAATATTTTGATTCTAATTAGAGAGTTACGTGAGCCTAACGCCACTTTCACTTTTGCTTATAAAGTATTTCATTTTGGCTTGTTTATAGTTATTTTTTCATTCTTGTTCTGTTCTGAATATCATTACATTTAAATGATTTGTTGTTAAATATGTTTAGTGTATTTTTTACCACATTTTATTGTTGTGTATATTGGTATAGCCTATAATAATACCGCGAAATTCAGTGCGGTCAATATGACCGTCTATGGCCGAAATAGGTAAATATGTTCATTTGTTTTTTTTTCCTTATGTGTAATTTATATGAAAAACATTTTAAATGAAAATACAGACACTTTTAGTAAAAGTCAGGTAACAGCAGGATTGTATTTATTTTTTCAACAAAGTTATTGCAGATATAAAATTCAAAACGGTCAAAATGACCGCCATGGCAGTTCTAGTGTTAAAATACAGGGTGCATAAGTTTGGACACCCCTATGTTAAATTCCCATAGAGGCAGGCAGATTTTTATTTTTAAAGGCCAGTTACTTCATGGATCCAGGATACTATGCATCCTGATAAAGTTCCCTTGGCCTTTGGAATTAAAATAGCCCCACATCATCACATAGCCTTCACCATACCTAGAGATTGGCATGGGGTACTTTCCATAAGATCATCTCTCAATGCAAATCAAACTAGCTATTAGGCTAACTGAAATAAAACCATGTCAATCTCATATATATATATATATATATATATATATATATATATATATATATATATATATATATATATATATATATATATATATATATATGTATTTATATAATAAAACCATATTATTATAACAAAATAAATAAGTTACAGAATTTGACATTATTTCAGTTTAATTCTGATTTCTAGCGGATTTAATGATGAGATTAATGGCTCTTTGATTTGTTATATTTTATGTTTCTCTTCGGGTTTATACATCTATGGAGGGTAAAAAAAAAAGGATACAGTGTTAACGTAATAGAAAGTAAGAATATTTAGGAGTCCGAGGCATCAGAAAATTGCTCTATGAGATGCTTGACAGTCTGTGACGTACAACATGTTGTTCTTTTCTGTGCTCACAAATGACTTCCTCCCATACGCTCGTCATGTTAGTGCCATTGTGTGTTAACACCTTATGCCCTGTCATGGTGTTGCATCCTGTGTTCCACTCATGAGTTCCACGTTATGCTCTCTGTTGCCTTTCCACATCGCGCTCCACATTGTGTTGACTCTCTATGTCATTATGTGGTGCTGAATAAGGAAAACAGAGGTTCCTTCCAGCTGTGATGTCTACTAGCATTATACCTGTCCCAATACACAAACATCACTGCTGCAGCACTAGTAATGTGACAAGCCATCAATTAATCTATCCTACAAGTAGCAAGCAGTCATTTAGAAAACCATTTTACCCAAAGCGACTCTTAGTATACTTATTACATGGACAATCCTCCTGAAGTAACCTGGGGTTAAGTGGTTTGCTCATGGCCACAACTGTAATAGCTAATAATAGATCCCTGTTTGCAGACTTTACAAACTGCTTTAGAAAAAAAAAAGATCATTCCTACACACTAGCACAAATTTCTGCTGTCCATCAATAGCAAAAGTCAACAATCTGTTTATTATTTTTTGTTGATTATTGGTTGATTCTCTCATTCCTGTTCAGTATATTGATTGACTGACTGATTGATTCATCGATTGATTCAAAAATGGATTCATTCATTCATTGAAGATTTGATGGCTTAATTGATTGATTGAGTCATTCATAATGCTTAGTTTAATGACTGACTGATTGATTAATATGAGTTTTGATTGATTCATTAATTCCCAATATTCAGTAGAATTACTGACAGATTGATTGACTGGTTGATTCATTGATTCAAGTTTTGGTGGAATGATTAAGCAATTCCTAATGCATTAGTTTATTGACTGACTGCATGGTTGATTCATTAATTTATACAAGGTTTGATTGATTGATCCAGTTCTTTATGTTCCATAGATTGAGTGACTGATTAATGATTGAGTTGAGATTCGGTGGATTGATGAGTCATATCTCCTTTTGAAAGTAACATAGCACTTCAAATAACGATTGTATTACATTGTTACGCCATGGCGACAAATTACTGTTTGTATTGGTCTTTGAATCATTAATTCAAGAGATTTGTTCAAAAATGTAGATACATCCAAAGAAACAAGTATTTATAACTGAGTCATTGAATCATTCATTCAAACAGAGTTTTTAAAAAATCATTCAGATTAATTAAACATTTTAAATAGACTGCAGCAATTAACATTTTGTCAGAACTTCTAGTAAATGACATTCTATTTTGTTTAGTTGTCTGTTCTGAATCGTGAAAGAATCGTAATCTCTGTTTGAAACTCAAAAATTGTGATTCTCAATTGATTAGAATCATGCAATGATTCAAGATTTGGTGGATTGACTAAGTCATTCCTAATGCATTACTTTATTGATTCATTCAAGGTGATAGATTGATTAATCCTTAATGGTCAGTGAATTGACCGACTGTTTGATTCAATGATTTATTCATTGATTCAAGATTTGACTGACTGACTGACTGAGTCATTCCTAATGCATTACTTTATTAATTCATAGATTCAACTAAAGTTTGACTGATTGATTCATTCCTAATGTTCAGTGGATTGATTCAATGATTGTTTCACTGATTCAAGATTCGGTTGATTGATTGAGTCATTCTCATTCTTAAAGTCCCTGTGAACCGGAAGTTGCAAACGACTTTTCTCGAGTGTTGTGACGTATTTCCAAGTGAAAAGGAATATCGAATAGAGGGCGGGGTTTTACTTTAGCGCTCCTCCTTTCCATCTCTGCTCAGACTAACGGTTTGAGGGGCGTGGTTAAGCGTTTTCAACCCAAGCCATCAAACTGACGTCATCAGAAAAGGAACGCCATTCCAGACCGGAAGTGACTTTTCAGATTTTGATTAAAGATTACCATGGCAAACAATTAATTGTTCACCACAAGTCTAGTATGTCATGTCGACTTTAATGCTTAGTTGACCAATTTATTTATTCAAGGTTTGATTGATCAGTTCATTAATGTTCAGTGGATTAATTGATTTATTGACTGTTTGACACTATTAGCACTATTTGTTGCTGCCCATGAAGAGCAAGAGTCAGCAATTGCATAGACATGGAGAAATGCATTTGTTCCAAGTGGGCGTCTGTTGGCCATGGCTCTGCTCCATAGTGGGTGTATTCAGTTGTTTGATTGCAGACTGCTTTCTGCTGCTCAGTGAGCATGTATGTTCAAGGTCATCCTTTTTATCGAGAACAGTTCCATTTATCACAATATTTTCCATACATTCAAACTCATGACATCTGCCTCAATCATATTGATCTGTATCGATTGCCTTCAGATTTTTCCATCTGCGCTCTCTTTCTGTCTCTCTCTGTACTTGCTCTGAGCAGCGTTTAAAAGGATCACAAGGTTTCTGTAATCAAAAACAAGAGAATGTTCAGTTCACACTAAAGAAAACAGCATCCTCTGATGCTTCCTTTATGGCCATTTGTATCTCTCCTGGAATTCTCTAATGTTAGGGGTCCATTCTCCTCAGATCGCATCAAATGCTGTACAGAGCCTTTGGAAAGTTGTTTTTTTAGAACAAAAGTTACCTAATGGGGTTCATTGGGGGATTTTGTACCTTTGAGTCTGTCACAAAACATTTCCAGCTACAAGTAAGTTTAGCAAAGAGACTACAACAACTATAACAGAGACTATAATTGAGACTATAACAATTCATCCTATCATAAAACTGCCAGTCTTTTATCTATTCAGTCTTCAAACATATACATAACAAGGAAGATATACACTCACCTAAAGGATTATTAGGAACACCTGTTCAATTTCTCATTAATGCAATTATCTAATCAACCAATCACATGGCAGTTGCTTCAATGCATTTAGGGGTGTGGTCCTGGTCAAGACAATCTCCTGAACTCCAAACTGAATGTCAGAATGGGAAAGAAAGGTGATTTAAGCAATTTTGAGCGTGGCATGGTTGTTGGTGCCAGACGGGCCGGTCTGAGTATTTCCCAATCTGCTCAGTTACTGGGATTTTCACGCACAACCATTTCTAGGGTTTACAAAGAATGGTGTGAAAAGGGAAAAACATCCAGTATGCGGCAGTCCTGTGTGCGAAAATGCCTTGTTGATGCTAGAGGTCAGAGGAGAATGGGCCGACTGATTCAAGCTGATAGAAGAGCAACTTTGACTGAAATAACCACTCGTTACAACCGAGGTATGCAGCAAAGCATTTGTGAAGCCACAACACGCACAACCTTGAGGCGGATGGGCTACAACAGCAGAAGACCCCACCGGGTACCACTCATCTCCACTACAAATAGGAAAAAGAGGCTACAATTTGCACGAGCTCACCAAAATTGGACAGTTGAAGACTGGAAAAATGTTGCCTGGTCTGATGAGTCTCGATTTCTGTTGAGACATTCAGATGGTAGAGTCAGAATTTGGCGTAAACAGAATGAGAACATGGATCCATCATGCCTTGTTACCACTGTGCAGGCTGGTGGTGGTGGTGTAATGGTGTGGGGGATGTTTTCTTGGCACACTTTAGGCCCCTTAGTGCCAATTGGGCATCGTTTAAATGCCACGGCCTACCTGAGCATTGTTTCTGACCATGTCCATCCCTTTATGACCACCATGTACCCATCCTCTGATGGCTACTTCCAGCAGGATAATGCACCATGTCACAAAGCTCGAATCATTTCAAATTGGTTTCTTGAACATGACAATGAGTTCACTGTACTAAAATGGCCCCCACAGTCACCAGATCTCCAACCAATAGAGCATATTTGGGATGTGGTGGAACCGTAGCTTCGTGCTCTGGATGTGCATCCCACAAATCTCCATCAACTGCAAGATGCTATCCTATCAATATGGGCCAACATTTCTAAAGAATGCTTTCAGCACCTTGTTGAATCAATGCCACGTAGAATTAAGGTAGTTCTGAAGGCGAAAGGGGGTCAAACACAGTATTAGTATGGTGTTCCTAATAATCCTTTAGGTGAGTGTACATATACACCAAATAAATATATGATATTTTATGAAATATACATTTAATATATTAAATACAATATACAATAATACACTATTATTTAATATATACTGTTCAAAATTTGTGGTTTGGAAAAAAAAAACTTTTTTACTTTTTAGAAGTTTCTTAGACTTATCAAGGTTGCATTTATTTAATTAAAAATACAGAAAAACTATCATTTTGTGAAATATTATTTCAAATAACTGTTTAATACACTTTAAAATGTAATTCCTAATTATATATGCAATTTAAAAAGTAATTTATTCCTGTGATGGTAAAGCTGAATTTTCAGCACCATTACTCCAGTCTTCAGTGTCACATGATCCTTCAGAAATAAGTTGAATATGTTGATCAAGAAACATTTCCTATTATTGTTAATGTTGAAAAAGTTGTGCTACTTAATTTTGTGGAATCTGTGATCAATTTGTGACGCTTTTGTAACATTATAAATGCCTTTACTCTCACTTTTGATCAAAAAGTGACAGTTAAATCAAATCAAACAATCTGAACTTCTGAATGGTATCTATATTCCATATATATATATATATATATATATATATATATATATATACATATATATCGTATAGGAGATCCAATCACACTTATCTGTCATTAAACAAATTATATATATAAAAAACATTCACAGATCATTTTAAATGCTTAACTTATTTGATTGTGTTTCCTTTCTTAAAGGGTATTAAAAGGAATTATATTATGTGAATAAATGAGGAGAAAAGCATTTAAATCACTTTCTTTGGGGAGAGAAATGAGAGAAGCGAGAATCCGAATGGTGAAATGATCTGATAAATAATCAAATATTAAATCTCATATCTTTGTCGCAGCTTGCATATCTAAAAAAAACACAAAATTCATCAAAAAAAATTTTTTTTTGCTTTTAAATGCATTTCTGATATGAACCAACACAACCCAACACAACACTGTGAAGGTCCCAGGCAGCTGACCACGAGACAAGAGAGCCTGGCAGAAACTGTTGAGGTGAAACCCTTCATTTCAATGGCATACACGTCTTGCGCTTTTGCATTCCACATGGCATCACTTGAGCTCAACTGCTCCTAAGGCTCCTCTTCCAAAAGTGTGTTTTGGACTTGTTTTGCAAATTAAGATCACAAATTATGTGCGTTTTAAAATGCAAATTCCTGTTAAACCGGGTCTCATTATGTGAGGGACACCTACATAAGACTCAGCCTAAACTGATGGGAGCTAAACTAATTTGCTTAAGAATCTCTCTGTGAAACTAATTTGCTGGATTTACAAGAGTATAAAAAATGCAATCGGGAGACGTTTCTGACATGCTTACATGATTAAAATAGAATGTGCAAAGAGATCAAACTGCACCCAAGGCTTTGATGAATGTGACTCAGAAACAGAGGGAAGCTTGTTAAATGAGATGTCTTTGCCACCAGAAGGGGGCACTGTGGTGCTACTCTGCTAAAAACGCAAGGGCAGAGCGAATTTAAAGTGGGGGGCGGGTGGGGGGCGTCATTAGTGATGCGTATAAAATAGAATTGAAAGTTTTGACATCGACTGAACCCACTTCAGATGCACACATCAAACCATGACTGACTGACAGTCCGGCCACTAAGATGGAGGGAGTTGCTCTAGGAAAAAAAAGGAGAAAGTGATCAGGCTGTTAGGTTCGATGGCTGAAATTTCCTGGCTGACAGTACCATGTATAATTGCTAAAAATATATACTGTATCTTACACCGTACATCTCCACGAAAGCAACAGGAAGTCAGTGACAAGGTGTCGTAGCAGCTAGCATGTTTGTATAGATATTCAATACCAAAGCTCGCTACAAACCGATGCAGTTGTTGTTACAGTCAAGCGAGCAAGCTCAATTTCACAAAATCCCGAGATGCTTGCATTTGTTAGCGTAACCGATGACATTTAGCGTGGCTGGGCAAGGCACTGTGCATCTGCTGAGTTCCGTTGCACACAAACCACTTAGAGTTAAATGAGATTGTAGGCTCAAGTCTCACTTCTTTGTGAAGTCCCACAAGGTCTGCAGAGGGTTTGTCGTTTACGGCGGCGAGAGAAACAGGTGTGCGGAGCAAAGCAGATGATTCTTTAGCTGGAGGCACAGAGCTAACGCGCCAAACATATTATGGTGCGCTCCCTCTGACAATCCATATGGAGTTCAGACACATGAGGGTATTGATTTGTTGGCTAATTAAACCACATCAAGAAACCCTGCCTGCGAAAAATATTGAATTATAGCCCGGCCTGATACCTCAAGCTACGCACATGCATATTAAATCAATAGCTTTCATCAGTCATGCATACGTTCTTGTTGATTAACCGATTGTGATTTATTTATTTTACATGAGCTGACATTCATTGTCTCATTGAAGATGTTTATTTGGATTAGCGTCCATCATGACGCCCCCTACAGGAGCAGGGATGCACTTCGGGACGGTTCTGATGACATGCCTCAGTAATGATAGTCACATCTGGCCTTGGGGTGCCTCTGCCAAGGGTTTGGATGCTCAGCGTCCGTCTGATGACATCGGCGGGTAACCCCACACCCGTTCTTGTTTTGTTTTTGGAAATTAGTCCCTAGTGATGCAACAATCTGCAATGGGTAAGGCTTCTAAAAAATAAAATAATTCCCTCAGAATACAGAATGTCTAAAATGCAATGTCAAGTTTAGGCCGGTTTTACCTCACCGCTTGATTCTCTCTCAAGTCTAGATTTAATTACTTGAGCCCTGGGGATGTTTAGTTGATTTAGTTTCTTCTTTGCTTCATGAAGAGCCCATTTTGTGTCTCTCATTCAGATTCGCCAACACCGCCGTGGATTTCAACCACGCTGCAAGAAAAGAGCCATAGGACTTTTAAAAGCCTTGTAATTAACTCAAACTCATTATTCTTCTAGTGAGGTTCTCTTCATAACCTTACATCATGCTCACAAGACATCATTCAAATTGCTTTGATTGTTTGACAGACCTTCTGTGTAAGAATTTTTTTAATTGTTCTTGGTTGCAGCATATTTGCTCATTCTTTGCTCTGTGATGTCCAGGTTGGTGCATCATTCAGTCATGAATTTATAATGTATTTCAAAATCCTGGATTGAAATGAGGCAGAAAACAGATTGTAGAATTTAAATTTGAATTTGAGGAAGTGCAATTAAAATGCAATCAGTGCAATTTGTGTTGAGAGTTTAAAAAAAGGTATAGACACTCTTAAATCGAAAGGATCAACACGGTCTCTAATGGCAATTTTTAACTAGTTTATGTTTTGGCTAATAGGTGGCTTCGTATGATCTCATTCGTACGTTTTCGTACGATCTGCCTACGCCCCACAGATTCTTAGGTTAGGGGTGGAATTCTATGCTTACATTTTCTTTCTAAAAATTCTACGTTTCCATACAAATCCCATCGAATGCATATGGAATCACCACCTCATAAAATAGTAAGAGTTTTTCCGGAGACTGGGTTGAAAGAACTCAACGCTGGTGGCGTTGTCAATATGGGGATGTTGCAGATAGAGACGTGACCTCTGTGTTTACCTCCCTTCTGGAGCAGACAGAACTCACACGCACGCTTCATCACACCGTCTGCATCTCAAACATCTGCGGGTCATGTTAAATACCCCCCTGCAGAAACCAATAATACAGCCTTGAGAGACATGGAGCTCTACTGCTAATGCAACTCCAGGTTACATTTACATTAAATAATCTCATGAAATATGGTTGAATTGGTGGAAAAATGATTGTTTAAACATTCATTTGTGATATGATTTAACGTTGCCGAATAAAATGGCACAAGATCTGGACAAGAATACGAATACGAGGTTTACGCCTGCATGACCTCGTATTACATATTTCATGATTTTTATTGCTTTTTCCTAAATCATTACTATTGGTCACCCTTTATTTCTTTCTCTGTTTTGCAGGTTGGGGCGCTTGTCTGAAGTTTAAAATCATTGGTTACCCCTAAGCCAATCACATAACGTTTGGTTATGGCGTGTGTTATGCGCATGCTCAGCCGCATCTAACTTCCACTGTAAACACATATGATGCGAAAACAAAACCATCGAGCGAAATACCGGAGTGAACATGGCTGTGAACGACTTTTGCAGATTATGTGAAGGAAATCTACGCATCCACGGTACAATCAGCATCTACGTCACGCTCTCAGCCCGCCCTCTGTTCGTTGATTGGCCGGCTGTTTTCAGGCCGGAGGAAAACGGGGAAAACGATCGCTATATGCCGCGTTCCAGGCAACCTGTAACCCATGTTTTTCCAACTCGTAACTGGGAGTACATCGTTCCAGGCAACCTGTAATCCGTGTTTTTCCAACCTTATACCCGTGAAAGTGCACTGGAACGGCAGTAAAACACGTAACTTCCCACCCGTGAACTCGTACTAGATCGATGTACTCCCAGTTACGAGTTGGAAAAACACGGGTTACAGGTTGCCTGGAACGCGGCATCAGACTGAGTACAGAAGCGAAATGAAATTGAGCGGAAGTACGAAGTCTGACGTAGTCAGGCTATTATATAGGTAACAAAAAACTAAAAGCATAAAACAACATGTTCATTACTTAAAATAAAATAAATGTTAACTGAAATAAAATTATATAGGCTATATATATATATATATATATATATATATATATATATATATATATATATATATATAATTATATATATATATACCATTTACATTTAGTTTAACTTGATGTCTAAAAATTTTTAACTTTCTAAAAAAAAAGTTGCTGCCTTAAGTTTTTTAAGTACAATCAACTTGGATGTTTAAGTCATTTCAACTTAAATAACATTAAACTGACTTTTAAAAAATAGTTGAATCTTGTATAACTTATTAAAAAAAGTAGAAAATTGCTCAGGATGTCAACTTATTGATCATATTTTTTTTTACATAAAAAAAACTAATAAAAATGACAAAATAAGAATCTCAATGATACTAAAATAACACTGCGTAGCAGTTTATGTGAACTGCTGTACATACATTTTTTTTTTTAAAGCAGTAATGTCCATAGATTTACCTTGAAGTTTACACCAGACTGCAACTAAGCCCAATTACAATAGTTTCACGTCGAAATTCTACGAGAGTTGAATGTGGAGTAATGCAAAATAATGAGAATTCATAATTAGGATGTTCGTCATGAAATCTTCCATTGTCAAAACAACAGATAATCGATCACAGAGGGAGAAATTGGACCTTGAAGTGTTTTGCTGAGTAGATATCCGAGTTGGGTGAAAGGAATCATTTTTAGCATTCACCACAAGGACTCATCTAGAGGGAATTACCAATCAATCTCAGGGACGTTGGTTTAGCAGATAAATCGCGATGTCAGTTTTGTATGCATGCTGCCATGCGATCATTAGCCGTGGTGCTCCCCGGAGCTAACGCGGCCATAGCAGCTAATCAGTAACCATAATAGTCGTTTACACGTTATAATGGACACACTTCATAACTGTCAGTCTCTGGAACCTGTGCACGGAGCCTTATTGGCTATGAAGCACAAAAAAAAAAGTGGGGGAAAATGTCGCAAAACCCACAAGCTAAGGCCCTAACAGCGCTCTACATGGTGATAATGGGCGAGCTAATGCCCTTAAAATCCAGATCTCCTCTTGATTCAAGCCCTTTCAGAGAAGTATAGTGTGGCTTTTCTTGGATGCACTAAAGAGCAGGCAGTTCATCATAATTAAGGCAACTTTATGAAAGCAGCTCCCGGGCTGCACTACCTGTGTTATATGTGTCATCTTTATTAGCCCAAGTACGCTAAGCCAAGCTCTCCATGCACTAATCCCTAGCTAAAGAAACAGCTTTCAAGGAATTAACATCAAAAGTAGAGCCTAGCATGCCGGCGGGGGAGCTTTCGCCAGTTTCAGCCGCAGCTATCTCGCAAGTATTTCAGAGGCTCAGGGATGAAGAGGAAGTTAAACTTAAACTTGTTCCTTGTTCCACCATAAGTCTTTGACCTTGTTCTCAGGTTCCTCTAATAATCCCTTCTCAGATGTGCGCAGATCTTCACAGGATTCGAGAGGGATCCGGGAAGCGGATGCTGCAGGGGTCGCTATGTTCCCCCTCGGGCAGGTCTGTGATTCCTCAATCCATGTAGCACTTATTACAACCTATGATCATCTCAACCTATGATCAAGTCATCCAGAGTTGAAATCTTTCTGAACACTTAAAAAAATCTAATATTAACCAATATGGTACAGATATGTCTTCCAATTGCATATGCTATATCATTGCTTTACAAAGCAAAGAAATGTACAAGTAAGTCAGCAACTGTGCTATATTTGGCTGCACTTTTTTGTGATTTTTACAGGAAAGGAGAGTATCTGGATGAAAGACACAGAAGAAGAATCCATATACTGTATATGCGGAGGCTGCAGTTCATGGCGCCCTGTGTCGCATATTGCTAGAGGGACGGATTATACTTAATGCAAGAAATTTAAAGTTTTGAACAACTGGTAAGGTGAGGATTCTGAGTGAAATAACCTCAGATAACCTACTGGAACTGAGGGATCAGATAATCACAGATTTTTCTTTAAAAAGGTTGACATCTTAATTGCAGATTTTGAAGGGATCAGAGATGAATGATGGGGTCTGGCAATGTCTATGAATGAAATGATGGACTCTGGTACTGCATTGACTCAGAAACATGTCAATGTCCTCTGTCTTGGTCATTCTGTTTGTCCTGTCATACAGAGCATTTCCCGTATGTCTGAAAAATGAATGCTATTATCTGACAATGGGGATTGTAAAGAATTGAACGATTCCAGTTCCATAACGATTCCAGTAATTATTATTTCTAAGGAATACATGTTTGTACAGAAATGCTATTCCATTGTAAATGATGAGATCATTTCAATTAAACACATTCAAAACACTTGCAAAAGGTGTGTTTACACTGATTTCAATTAATTTTCACAGTGTCTTTAGAAGCGTCATAAATACAATGAAATAGCCAGCCTTACTATTACACAACAACAATAAACAAACAAAAATTGTGTTAACATATTCCATTCATCAATATTTAAAATACTGCTGACAAAACACAAATGACCGGTCAGTACACTGATTTAATCTCAGTTGTTGTAAACTGTATGTGTTTGATTCACTAATAAGAATTGACTACTTATAGTCTTTTGCTTCAGGAATCAGACACATACTCTCTGTGCAGGTAATTCGTTTGAATAATTACTTCACAACCATTAAAAAGCATATTCTATATAGTATGAATGTGTGTAGGATGAATGTAATCCTAACATACAGTTCATTTGTCATGTCATTGTCATGTGACTAACAGTTTCAGTTGTGCCGCCTCACTGCCATTCACAACTCCTCTCTCGTGGTCTCATGGGATAGTAAAGTGTCACTTCAGTATCTTAGGTACCAGAAGTAGTAAGTCTTCAAGGTATATTTTAGCTATATGAATAAAGTAAATTGGTGCTGAAGCAGGTTGTTAGAAGGAGGGGGAGTACCCACTCTAATGATACAAATAATACTTATTAATAGGCCTATTCTTTAAAATCTTTAAAATAATTCTTGGAGTCAGCAGCTGAAATCATTTTGGAATATTCTAGAACTACATGTTATGTCTATGGTAACATCCTAAACTGTAAAATGACTGTAAAACTATGATATAAACAGCTTGAGTTTTACAAACTTCAGCCTAATAAATGATTATGTATGTTGGTCTGAACAAAAAAAAAAACAGCAAACGGTCTAAATGAAAATGCAAATACTGAGAATAGGTGGCGCAAGGAAAAGCCAAATGAACCCCAAATAAAAACTACTTGCATAAATCATGTGAATGGTCTATTTTAACTTCGAAAAAGTTGCCAGCTACCACCAGCATTTTTGATAATTTTCACAAATTTTTCATGGCCCGCAGAAATTTTTGTTTTCTAGAGATTTATAGAGAAAATTCGGTAACACTTTATTTTACAGTGTCCTTGTTACATATGTTACATGTACTTACCTTAGTAATAACAGCAAATTATGCATAATTACATGCAACTAACCCTCAACCAAACCCTAATCCTACCCTAACCCTATACATGTAGTTGCTTAATATTACTCAGTACTTAAATATATAATTACACTGTAACAATGACACCTTAAAATAAAGTGTAACCGAAAATTCTGAATATGTGATGTCAAAAGAAAGAAAAGAAAGAACAGAGCCTAAAACAACAACAACAACAACAATTTTTTTATTTTTTTATTATAGGTTCATGCATTCTTTTTTATCAACAGTTGAATCTGGGTAAGTTTAATAAAAAAAGGCAACATTTTAAACAAAAAGCTGAGAAAATCGTGTTTTTGTCAAAGATGCTTTTATCATAAAACAATGCTTTTATCGCTTGCTTCTGCTTCTTTTTTTTGGCCTGTGTTTTCATCCAGAAATTCTATACTCTTTCAGAAGATGCGTAACAGCGCCCCCTACCACATAACAGTGAAAACACGGAAAGGCAGAAAATTACGTCAGTGTCAGGGCAGCGTTGTCTCATAAATGATAGAAAATTCCCTCAATGGTGCGGAAAGAGTTTATGTATGGGTGAGGTCAAATTTAGAGTTGCTCGGCAAAAAATTCACGAGTGAAATCCAGTCATTCCAAAAGGAATCCACACAATCGGGAGTTTCAAGTGAGGGCGTAAATGTTCAAGTTGGCTTTGTGAATTCGCCGCATTGACCAACAGAATGTTGCTTGGTTTGATAATGACTTCTGTGTGAGCTGTGCTACACTATTGACAATAGAAAATGGACCTGGGAAATTTTGCTAATGTGACCTTACCTTGAGAACAGCGAATTTCGCCGAAAGCTGACAAGTTTGCTGCACTGAAGAAATCGGAACGTCAATCGGTTCTTTTTGGTTTTGAAAATCACTATGAAATGTATAGCTCCGTATTATTTATGCAGGTCAACTACTGTATCATTTCTTATTTTATTTCTCCCAAGGTATTTTAGAAACATCTGTTGCCACCCTGAAACCCAAGACTGATTGAGAGAGCTGTCAGCATCACGGCAACAAAGCGCACAGCTTATTACATTGTTTGCTACCCAGCCTCAATGAGCCCTATTACAGTAGAGCGCTCTGCATGCTGATGTTCAGAAGCGTTCAGACCATCGGTAATTTAATTCAAGGCCTTCTGCACCTTTTCAATGAACCATCTCTCATCTTTTCCACCTGGGTGTCTGTTTCACACCAAAGCTTGCTTTCACAACCAGGAGGATTAGCGCAGTGGTGAGAAAAGAAAAAAACGCCGTAAAAAACATTCGACATGGTTTCAAGCAACTGCGTCGAGCCTGTGTAAATGAAAACAAGGCTGCCGCAGACGTTCGCAATCCTCACTCCAATCTGTGTTATAAGTGAACATCTTGTTCTGAGAACTCGGTAAACACATCAAGTTATCTCCCGAGCTGTACCTGAATGCTTAACTACTGTGACAGCCCAACCTGCTCGCAGAAATGACTGACGTCCCGGCGCATTTACACGTTTGTTTCTGCTCCTCAATCTGTTTTATCTGTCATTCTCTTCACACCCATCAAGACGCTGTCTTCAGAATAAAAGCTGCTGATCACCAACCTGTGTTTGAAGCGCACGGTTCAAATTGGCTGAAATAAAATCGCAAAATGAAAACTGTCGAAAAAGATTGGGTATTTTAATCTGCACAGGATATTATCCTTTCAACGTTAACCTGCAAAAAGTTTAGCTTAATTCCTTTCATTGCAGAGCAATAAAAAAGAATCAATTTGCAATCAAAATGATGTACTAAGCCTGGTGTGAGCTAGGCTACGTGATTTTTTTTATTATTTTTATTTTTTTTCCTGAGAGGAGAACTGGTTGGTTGCATCTCTAGTGTTGTGGAAGTCAGCCCAGCATGGTGTCGGAGTGAGGCAGCGAAACCCTGATTACTTCAGTGGTTTTGTAGCATGACTGGCCACTTCAATCTGACTTCTGACTTTGGAAAAATACTGCTGAAGGGAAACGCAACGAGATTTACAGCAAAACCCACTGATGAATCACACAAGAGGCAGATAAATGAACAAAAATGTTCAACCGAACACTTGTCTTGGTGCCTAACATGCTTGACACTGCTAAAGAGCTTTCTCAGATTGCGTTGTATTATAGAAGTAACTCTAAGGTATTTTGAGAGTCAACAGTCTAAACCAGAAAGAATATATTGAGATGGAGAGAGAGAGAGAGAGAGAGAGTGAGAGAGAGAGAGAGAGAGAGAGAGAACACATAATCAGCACATGATATAACACATCAGGATATAATAGTTCACCTTGAAAGCCATTCAGACTGCACAGCCAAAAGTTTCACTCATAATTATCTAATACCTTGTGGTACTGTAATAGATTATGAGGATATCATGATGCCGCGAATGTGTTTTCCATACACACAGAGACTGAGAGAGAGGATGTTGATCTATTTGAGTCTTAGTGCAGTTTCTTCTATGATAGTTTTCAGAATGCTTTGCAAATATTTTTACAGATTTCAAAATTCATCTATTTGCTTCGTACACAAGCACGCGAGATGTTATTAAAGGGTTGGTTCACCATCCTAGGCCTATATGACTTTCTTCTTTAAGCTGAACACAATCATTATAATAAAAATACATATCCTGGCTCTTCCAAGCTTTATAATGGGAATGAATGGTACCTTTTTTTTTTGAAGCCCAAAAAAGTGCATCCATCCATCCTGCTCCAGGGGGTTAATAAAGGCTTAATTTATTAGGTTAAATTATTCTATATACCTAATTATTTATTAGGTTAAATTATTTATTAGGTTAGGTTAAACAGGGGGTTAAATGTGTTTAAGAAAAATATCAATTTTTATACATTTATAAACTCGAATCACTAGCTTCCGGTAACGGCCGTCCACGCGTTTCAAACAAATAGATCTGGGCAAACTAAAGGTCCTCTGACATTTCTCTTTATAATTTCTCATTTTAGACTTCTAATTCGTGACCGGTGTTTCATTTTGCTCTACCCTCTGCGCTTCCGCGTTCGTCAATACGTCATGCGTCGGGTCAGAGTTCACTCTTTCACAGGAACTAGACTCGCATACGGCAGTTACTGGAAGCCAATCATTATAGTTTATAGCTATTTTTCCCACAAAAACGCATCACTGCAACACACCCCCTGGAGCCCTATGGAGCACTTTAATGATGGATGGATGCACATTTTTGGGCTTCAAAAAACAATTACCATTCCACTACCATTCACTCCCATAATAAAGCTTGGAAGAGGATATTTTTTAATATTACTCCGATTGTGTTTGGCTGAAAGAAAAAAAGTAACATGTACACCTAGGATGGCTTGAGGGTGAGTAAATTATGGAATCATTTTCATTTTTGGGTGATCTAACCCTTTAAACACCACACAAATATTTTAACACATTTTGATGATAAATTTCAGTATTTTTAGCATATTGCAACAGCACATTAATGATAATGTGATTCTATTATCTGGCATGTCACAATATTTGGTCAGAGGGACAGAGTAATACTGAAGGGATCATTATGCATTATGTGAATCTCATTAAATCAATACAGTAAATTAAAATAAAATAAAATATTTTTATGGACCTATTTTAAGATTTTAAGATTTTTCTTTTGAGGTGAAATGTGACTTGTGCAGCGCTGCTCTTTGGATCACTAAATCATTGCACTTTAAGTAATTGTCATAAATAAACAAAAGCATGGAAATAGGTGAGAAACATATTTTCCAAGACTATCCATGCTTCAATAAGAGCTTAATATTTGCCATGTCATTTATATTGGAAGGGGTTAAAGCAGTGGCGGACTGGGACAATAATTCAGGACGGGAATTTGACTCCACTGCCAGGCCACCTCTGCTGCTGCAGTCACCACCACCCTATTCATGTAATCTACTGGACTGATAAACTTGTAGGCTAACCCTATTAATGTACCAGGTAGACTACCAGATGCAATATAAATGAATAAAAAAATAACCCTTAAAAACTCACTAGGAATACACCATTTATACTACCAAACCAATGACAAATAGAAAATTGGCTTTTTAAAAGAGATAATAAGAGACACATTCACATGTTGAAATATTTACATTTTATGTATTTTCAGTGCTCAACTCTAGGGGTGGGCGATATGGCAAAAATATAATATCACGATTTTTTTCAGAAAAATCACGATTCACGATTTTATCACGATTCTTTTTTTAATGTTGGTTTTACTATTTTGTGACTGAGCATTACAGCCAAACTAATGTCCATTTTAAAAACAAAGCCTTAGGTAACAAAATATAAAATAAAAAAGAATAGCAGACAGGGGCGAAGATATTTTTTTGTCATTTTCTTTGTTATTAAATATTAAGATCAAAGATACACATTACACATACACAACTTAATATACAAATTAAATAAACAGTGCTTTATGTTTTCAGCTGCAGTAGGTGTATTTAACAGTAGCATTGAAGAAAGTACTTAAAATAACAAAAATAACAAATATGAAAATAAAACAAAACATAGACTTCACTGTATAAATTATACATTGATACTTATTAAAGCTACTATTAAAAGTTATCAGTCAGGAGCAGTGAGTGATTTTCTCTTTGCATTTTGTTGTTTTATTAACATTAAAGGGATAGTTCTCCTAAAAATGCTATTTGTCATAAGTTACTCTCTCAAGTTGTTTTAAACTCGAATAAG
This sequence comes from Squalius cephalus, assembly GCF_949319135.1. Lineage (NCBI taxonomy): Eukaryota > Metazoa > Chordata > Actinopteri > Cypriniformes > Leuciscidae > Squalius > Squalius cephalus. The sequence goes on from NC_137145.1 coordinate 18,139,290, forward strand.
TTTCTTTCTTCTGTTGAAAATAAAAGTTATTTGGAAGAATGTGGGTAACCAAACAGTTGATGTACCCCAGTGACTTCCATAGTATATTTTTCTCCTATGGAAGTCAATGGGGACCAGCTACTGTTTGGATAGCCACATTCTTCAAAATATTAATATTAGAAAAATATTAGAAAATATTAAAAGGAAATTAATACAGGTTTGGAATAACATTAGAGTGCGTAAATAATGAGAGAATTTTTATTTTGGGGTGAACTATCCCTTTAAGGAGAAGCGGCAGCGTGTTTACTATTACTACTATTGCTACTGTCTCTTTAAGAGTTGCGCACGACGCGTCTATTATACACGCATTTGACAAGAAGATTTTCTCTCAATTTTCTCAAGTTTGCGTTCACTTTAGACATAACCGACTTTGTTTATGTAAACCTTGTGTGTATTTGACAGTATTAGCACAATAAGACTCAAAAGATAACTTAGTCCAGTATCCAGGCGCTGGTAGACAGGCTTTTAGTGCATGTGAACTTCACATGTACGCGCTGAGAGACGCACAAGTTAGAACAGCGCATCAGCACGCGAATTAAATGTTTAACCGACAAGGCATTAAAGGTGCAATGTGTGTTTTTTCGGAGGATCTAATGGCAGAGATGCAATATAAGATCCATAACTATGTTCCCAGTGGTGTATAAAGACCTTACTTAATTAACCGTTATGTTTGTATTAACTTAGAATGAGTCATTTATATCTACATAACAACGGCCACCCCTCTCTATGAAGGTCGACATATTGTGACGTCATGTTTCTACTGTAGCCGACAGCGAACAAGCAGCGCTACTGAGCGCGTTTCGTCATTAACTCGTTTGACAAACAGCAGAAAAAGACGCAGCAGCAGAGTTTCGTGAATATGAATGTGACTGACCACAGTTATTCTATCGGACAAGAGCCGAAGGATGGTAAATCTGATTCGAAAAAGAGAAAATATGACGAAGCAAGAAAAATAAGGGAGAAAAAGAAGCAAAAATCACGGGTAAACATCGGTTTGGCTTTTCAGCGATGGAGGAGTCTTAAAAGCGAAAAAGGCTTTACAAGCGACGCCGAAGTTGCCTGTTTTCTGCTGGACAGGTAAGGTATTCCAACTTTAACAATGCAAATAAAAACTGTTGTTTCATAATCTTAGCATTACCTAGAAGCTAGCCATAGACACAGTGTGAAGTGACGTTTCCCTTGTCAGTGGTGTAAAAATATGTAGGCTAACGTTATTTAGTAGGGGTGCAACGATACACGTATTTGTATTGAGCCGTTCGGTACGAGGTATACCAGTACTCATTATTACTATTAGTATTTAATACACTACTACTATTATTTATCATTACACTTCTGTTGATGCTGTAAATTACTTTATATGTATACATTACCTTTATTTAGATATTTACCTTTATTTTGTATATTTAATTACATTTCTTACTTATCTACTTTATATAGTTATTTATTTTCCTTAGTATCTTGACATGTTGCTTAATAAATGACAGGTTACACTACCAGGGGTACATGTGCACAGACCTGCTATGTAAATAATGTAATCACTGTGTGCTGGGGTTTGTCATAAAGTGCAAACAGTTCAGAAAATACTTTGTAAATACATACCTCGGTAACAGCTCTCCGGTTCCTTTGGAGGGCTTCCACTCTTTCTTCATCCTCTCTTGATTCATCACTACGGGTAGGTCCTCTGCCTCTCCTTTCCCTGACTGCACCTCCAACACCTCTGCCTCTCTGCCCTCTTCCTCTCCCTTTCCCTCTACCTCTCCCTCTTCGAGTTACCTCAGGTACATAGTCAGGTTGTCCCTGACTCTGCAAACGTGGAAAAAACCATGCTGTCTGAACGACGCCACAGACATTGTGACGTTCGCTACCCTTACCAAGCTGCTTTGATGATCTTATCAAAATAAAATCAAATAATTAGCTCTTATCTTTTACTAACTAGCATGGAAAAAATCTATGCTAAACTCACTGAATAAAAGACAAACACAATGATAAACAAGTAAAAATATCAATCGCAATAACGTGGTTTAACTAAATATAATTTAATATAATATGAAGAAACCTCATGGGTTGACTTGATACTCTCTGCAGACTCCGACTCAGACGACGACATCTTTTTATCATAAGTCGGCCACCGTAGCTTCTCATTCGAGTTTGAAAAGAGCGGAGCGAGCGTCAGTGAATGGCGGTTTTGCAATTCGCAAGATCACCACTAGATGCCGCTAAAAATCACACACTGCACCTTTAAAGCACTGCACTGCGTTTGCATTCGTAGTTGCACACCAGCCTATCACATGCCAGGCTGATGGTCTGCACAGCGGCAGCCGGCAGGCCAGAACGACCGTCAGGCCACCGGGAAATGTCCCGGTGCTCCCGATGGCCAGTCCGCCCCTGGGTTAAAGAGCATCTTGCATGTAAAAAAAAAATCTAAATGAATATATAACCGTGTATGAAAATACCATATGAAAAGATAATGCAGGATTTAAAATGTTTTAAAACGACATAAGGACACCAATTTAGTAGATAAAGTGAGCGTTTCTTTGCCTGCTCGAACAAACCGCTTTTTTTCAACATCGCGTCATTTTACGTCACACGAGGGAGATGTTCTGTGCTCTGCCGCAGCTCAGTGCAGAGTAGGTTGGTATTCAGTAAGAGCGGTCGTGAGTCAGTGTGTTTTCAGTAGTTTTTGTATTTCAATTTATCATCGTCATGGTAAATTTTTGTGTTTGTGGAGCTTGCAAAAACTCCAGCCTGTCAGGACATCGAGTCCACCGGTTTCCTAACAAGAAAAAGGACGGTGCTATCTTTCGTGCCTGGGTGCGGGTTGGTGCAGGTGAAGAGACGGGATTTCTCTTCCGCGTCGGCTTCGGAAAACGCGGTCATGTGTAGCGTTCACCTTAGATCGGAGGATTATCGTCCCGGCGATATGATGGAGTTCAACATGGGATACCGAAGTAAGAACCGGGTGAGACTCAGAGCTGGTGCGGTTCCTTCAGTGCACGCATCTTCGGGTTCTCCCGCCGGATGTAGGCGCGAGCACAACATCAACTGGCAAACGCAATGTACGCGGAACGAAACTGAGCTACTCGTTATTGTGTTTGTGTGGACCGTTTATCAGTTTGGACCAGTGCAGCGCGAGCCTGATCAAGCAACACTGTAACTGCGAGATCCAGTAAATAAAGCATTTGAATTCGCCACTGAAGTAATAACATCGCTGCGAGATCTAGTGAGAAATATTCACATTTCTCCGTTATTAACGGGTCAAACAGCGCTGACGTGGAAACCAGGAATAAACATTGTGCAATGAATGAACGAACTATCCAGTGTCCACAGATCAGCAACATTCACCATGGCTTTACTGTTGTAACACTAACTGCAACCATGGAAGTTTGGCATTTTCCACTAAGGCCCAGTATGCATCCACCTCCCTGCAACACTGACTTTCCTCAGCTGTAAACATTGCCTCGCATTTTCCACACAAGCACCTATGGAACAAAAAATGTATCAGGAATAAATATCTCTCTGTCTCTCGATGAGAAACCGCTAAGTTATATCACGTAACGTTAGCCTGGGCGGATATTAATGAGCATGACAAACGCCTGATCAAACCCAGCAAACATTGGTCCGACGGCAACGTCGTGTCCCTGGCCAAAAATAGTCGCGGTATGACGGCATAAATCGGTAAAAATATGTAACACAGAACATTTCCTAAAAATGCATTCAGATACATTTGTACATGTCTACAGTTATCTGGGGTTGCATGTATAATTGTTATTTTGACTTTTAGCTACGTGTGTAGTTCAATATAGTGTATCGGGTGAGAGGACGTCACCTGGCGACGTCTTTTACACGTGCATTTATAGTCCATCATGACCCTCCATCATAGAGTCCTTGTGAAATATGCAAAAAATGTGCTTAATCCGTGCATGGTTAATACTGCAAAAATTAATTTAATTGCCCAAGTAGTTTTTAAGAGGTTGTGAAGACGTCCACTGACGTCCTTTACACGTCAAGGCTGTGAATAGACGTCCACTGATGTCTTTTACACGTCTAGTCAAGCAAGACAGAAAAAAAAAAAACAACAGGAATTATCTTTATGAAATACACGAATTGTATACAAAGTAAATATATTGACTTTATCTTGTTTAAATAAATTATAATCACACAGTTCCCAGTGTGGTTAAGTGAATGCAAATCCTCTGCATTTTAGTCATTATTTCAACCTGTAGGCTAGCCTACCTGATGTATACGTTGTGTTTTTTTATTTTTTTTTATGGAATGTATGCATATGTAAAACAGAAATATATCTGGTCTCCATTTATGTCTGAGTTGGATGAAATTGCCAAAACTGTGCTGCCAAGATGTAACAAAAGATCTCCCGACATTACCAAATCCCGCGATAGGTTAGATTATCTCACGAGATGTTAACGCGTTTTCCCCATAGACTCACTCCGGAACACTGAAGTTTGAACAACCACGAAGAGAGGAGGAATTGAGGCCCATATTATTAGAAATCTACTGTTGGGTACGTACATTTTGTATTATTAGATTCACGTGCTAGAGTTTTACTTGTTTGACATGAATGAACCGAAAGAAATGATGCCCACATTGTCAACTGAAATTGGCTAACTGAGTTTGGCTAAAATTAGCTAGTAGGCTAAAAGTTACTTTGAACTTATACAACGGTATACCATAGTATAAAGTATGTCTAATGATACAGTCAAAGTTATTACTGTAAATTATTAATGTAGCCTTTTGAAAGTTTCTTTCTGAAAGTAAATTATCTGAAGTAGAATGAAATGTTTAGCTGGATTTGAACATGTATGTTTTCAGTAACTGCTTTAAAAATATTTTGTAATTTTAGAATTGCTAAACATGTCTATTCAGGGGACATCACAGCCCACCTGTCTTTATCAGAAATGTGCTGTTCACTTTCTCACTGTTACACACCTAGTTAAGGGTCTTTCTCAAGGGCACCACAGTGGTATTGAAGAGGCAGGGGACAAATGCTGTTCCCCCCACCCCCCCAACTGATCTAACACCAATTTAAAGCAGAACATCTTTTATACAATAAAATAAAATGTAATGCATGTTGATTACCTTTTTCTAATGTTTCGTTAATGATTCATTCATCTTGTTCCATGTTTTTTTTTAATTTAGCTGAAGACCATAAAAATATTTTGAAAATAAGTGCATGTCATTTACCTCATTTATTTACTTTTCATTTATTTTAAAAAGAAATATATTCTCTTCCCTTAGATGCTGTGAAGAGGTGGAGCCCACATGCTACAGACACTGAAATTGATGCAGCAATGGCAGAACACCTGAAACACGCTCCAGGAAGAGCTAGGGGTGGTGGATACAAAAAATGAGCCAAACAATGTGTTTAAGGGATAGTTCACCCAAAAATGAAAATTGTCATCATTTACTCAACCTCATGTTTCAAACCTGTATACCTTTCTATGTTATGCTAAACACAAAGATGTTTGGAAGAATGTTTGTAACCAAGCAGATGTCGCTTCCCATTAACTACCATAATCATTTTTTCTCCAATAATGGTAGTCAATGGATGCTCTATTTGCTTGGTTACAAACATTCTTCAAAATATCTTATTTTGTGTTCAGCAGAAGAAAGAAACTCATACAGGTTTGAAATTTGGTTAGTAAATTACATAATTTTCATTTTTGGGTGAACTATCTTTATATAATAATTCAGTATTTTGCAATTGGTATTTTAGTTTGGTTAACAAATCGAGAGCTTAGAATTATAAGGTTCTATCTCCGTTTATTGTAGTTTATTGAGGATCAAAGTTTTTAACTCGGTTTATGTTTTGTGAGATGGAACTTTTTTATTTTATTAATAACTACTAACAAAATATTTTTTTTTAACAAAAATAACACCACACAGGCATTAATAAACACCTAATGGATCAGATTGTCAAAAACTCAATTTCGACCAAAAGTGGAGATTATAATTCTAAGCTCACGAAATGTTAAACATTGAAAAAAAGAAAGAGAAATTTTGGCTGTTCAAGATCAATAAAATGTTGTGCTTAATCAGAACATGCTTCTTTTTTGCTTATGTCCACAAATAATGTGTTATTGTTTTTGATGTACACGTGGTTAAAACGTTTTATTGACGTTCAGGTCTGACTGGACCAATTTTGGACCTTTTTAGAACCTTTGTCAAGATGTGTAAACCTCAAGACTTGATTGTCTTTCACGATGTTACACAATAGGCTTGTGATTATTTTATATGCAGGCTTATATATACACTTAAATTATGCAGCAACACATTTAAATACATATGACGACGCATTTAGACGTCCAGGGACGCGCAGAAGAGACGTGGAATTCACGGCCAGAAAAGACGTCGGTTCAACTTCCAGTTTGGAACTATTTTTCAACCATGACGGGACGTCTCTGTCGGACGTCTTTTCAACGGTCATTAAACGTCCAAATGTTTGCTGGGAAGCTTAGTTTCTGTTATTGTAAGTTCCAATATGTTCTGTCTAACATTAATCCTGGCCTGTCCCTGCTCTCTTGGCAGCCTAGCAGGCTCATAATTGTATGGCTGTGGTCCGTCAACAATTTCCTCAGCGTCCGAAATGTCATTGCAATCCATTTTTCCCTGTTGTTTGAATCGACCGCTCTCCCTCGTGCTACGTCACAACTCTCGCCCGTCACGCCCATTTTCAGATGCGGAAGTAAAATTTTCTCACAAAAACGACTCCAGAAGCCACTGTAGTGTATTTATAATTTTTTTTAAAAGAAAATCTAGTTCCTACATTATTTTTCTATACATTGACTTGTTGGGTCTTCTAACCTGCAAGATGCTCTTTAAGGTCAGTGGTTTTTAACAGGGGGCCTCAGAAATCTTCCAAGGGGGACGCATGATAATTTAAAGGTTTTATTAATGTTAAAATAATCTCACTCTAATCTAAATTGAAATGCCAAAAAAAAAAAAAAAAAAAAAATCAAGATGATGAAATCACAAGCAAATTATGAAAGAGTTTCCATTTTTACGTGAAGTCAATTTAGCTCGCTAGATGTTAGATTTATTACAGGATTTGTTGTCTTTAAGATAACTTTAAACTATTACTGATCATGTTTGATAATTAAGTAGAAAATGAAAAAAAAAATGAGTTTGATTAAGAGTTTAGGTCTTTGTTTATCATTTTTATTATTAAATGTCTTCATAAATCAAAAAGCAAAGCATAAATCATCCTCAAATAACAATAAATCCATGTAGCATTTCACTAATTAAAAAAGTTTTACACAAAGAAATATTGTATCTAATACTTTGAAAAATATTTTTATGTAAACTCAAATGAGTTAAAGACTCCAGAAGCCTGATAAAAGCTGTTTTATTTCACATACAACAGGTCACCGTGACCAACTGAATGCTACTTGCAGTACTTTATCTTCCATTATTGTACTTTTTGCATGTAAAATAAACTAATTGGTAACACTAAGATAAAATAGTGCATGCAGTACACTGTAAAAAATGATATGATCAATAAGTTACATTTGTTTTCACGTTGCTTTAACTCATTTTTATAAGTTACACAAGACTCAACTCATTTTTAAGTCAGTTTAATGTAATTTAAGCTGAAAACCCAAGTTGATTGTGCTTAAAAATTTAAGGCAGCAACTTTTTTTTACAGTGTATTTTCCATCAGAACTACATGTTTAATCTCTAAAAGTTGCTGAACTATTGCAATTACATCCATTAAAGGAAATAATTTTAAATTCATGACCATTCCATCAGAATTTACTTTAAAACACGCTCTTATTTACTGTTTATGGTGATCGCTCAAAGACGAGCATAGGCAGGAAGTGAGAGGAGATCTGGACCGTGGTGATTTTTACATGTGCTGGGCGCCGGTGACCCAAGCTGTGCGTGGGCAGGTGAGCCGAGACACAACTCGTTACTGTGAGCTCCCACGCTTCCTAAACAGATGGATGCAGGCTCACACGCACACATTCACATACACACAGATGGCAGGCATGGACAATACACAGAACCAACCAACACTCTAACTCACCTTAATTAATGGTCCTATCAGGCGACCTGACACGCCAAATTATCAAATCTAAGTGCCAACCTCCCCATACGGTCACATTCGTTGTCCCAGATTTATTTATGCCACTTATTCACCCAGTTTTTTTAAATGTTTTTGTCCTGTTGCACCTCATTTTTTTTCCTCTCTTCACAACACATATTTCATATTTGGTGTCCAAGAATGCTAATTTCTTTGTAATGAATGGCTTCTTGCCCATTCTTCTATGTAAATTCTTCTGCCAAATAACTGGAGTACCATCGGACTGAAATTTTCAGGTCATACCACAGATTTCTGGTTGGAATCAGGTCTGGGCTCCGGCTGGGGCGTTTGTGAGTGCCAACCTTACTTTTCAAGTCATTTCATCAGCTTGTGCTGCGTGATGTGGGTCATTGTCCTGGTGAAAAATGTATCTTTACCCTAAATAAATACTGTGCGTTGACTAAAACAGGTTCTCCTGAAGGATTTGCCTGAATTTGGCTCCATCCACACTGCTCTGGCTGGCAACAAGCGTTTCTTTTTTTTCCAAGGTGTTGGTGTGTGTTTAGTTTGTGCCAAACATATTACATTCTTTTCAGGCCACAACTCAGTAGACCACAACATTTTCTTTCAAAGGGTTTCAGGTTTTGTCACATGGCTTCTAGCGATCCCCAGGCATGACTTAATGTTGGCCTTCTTCAGAAGTAGTTTCCTTCTAGCCATTCTCCCAAAGAGGCCAAATCTGTGAAGAAAGTGTTGATGCCTGGACAGGTTCTTCCATTTCAGCATAAAATCTCTTCAGCTCTGTCAATGTTGTAGCCAGCTCACGGTCACCTCTCAGACAAAAGCCCTTTTTGTCTGGATGCCTGGGCTTGTAGGATGACCTGATTATAGCGCTGTCTGGATTGAGCTATTTTTTCATATTTTTTTCATTCCTGGACGACACAGTGCTACTATACATCCTGTTTCTATTTTTGATGAACTGCAAAGCTAACCAAAGTAGTCTTCAGCTTGTGTCTGAAATAAAAAGATTTCATTTGCAAATATATATATATATATATATATATATATATATATATATATATATGAAGATTTCAGATGCTAAAGCCTCTAAGTGCCATCTGAAATTTTCTTCTAGAATGATCATTTTATATCAAGCTTGTATGTTTATGTTCAGTTATTTCACTTTAATGGCAATGAAAATTACCTATTAATTCTCATTAAAGCGAAATTACTGAACCTAAATATACAAGCTTGATAAAAATGCTCATTTTAGAAGAAAATTTCAGATGGCACTTAAAGGCTTTTGCATCTGAAGTCTTCATATATAAAGCCCACACACTTCACAAAATGAAGAAACAACATCATTTGCAAGATAAAACCACTGCTTTAATGAAAAAAATTGGTAAACATTTCGCTCATGTGACCATAGTTAATGCTTAGTGTAGGAGCAATCCTAATATGAGGAGTGGATCACATGACCAACCAAACTAGGATCTACTAACAATCCAAACAACATATTTGAACAACATAGTACATGAAATGAACTCTCTGCATAGTCCAATAAAGATTCAATAATGGAGTTTTTTGGTCTATACACACCTTAAGGTACCGTGAGTTCTTGGCTATTTGCAATTATAAAACAATTAGTTTTGGCCCTAAAATCCATGTTCTTTTTTATTTTTTTGATGCCAAGGACCACCTGCCTGTATCAGTTCAGCTATACAGTACATTTCAAAACTCATTTATACTTATAATAGACATACTGTCACTGTACAAAAAAAAAAAAAAAAACTTGTACTAGGCAAGTACTGAGTATGTAAACTGTGTGGAAATGCAGGAAACGTAAAAAAAACCCAAAGCCGGAGTGGAGTAGCCGAACGCAATGGATAATCACAACTTAACTTATATTCAGCTGATATTGCTTATTACATATAAACTGTTTTCTATTTTAATATATATTGAAATGTAATGTATTCCTGTGATGCAAAGCTGAATTTTCAACATCATTACTCCAGTCTTCAGTGTCACATGATCCTTCAGAAATCATTCTAATATGATGATTTGTTTCTCAAGAAAAATTTCATCTTATTATGTTGAAAACAGCTGTGCTGCTTAATAATTTTGTGAAAACCATGAATTTAATTTTTAATTTTTTTTAGGATTGAGGAAAAGAAAGAAACAACATTTAATTGAATTAGAAATCTTTTGTGACAAAGAACGTGTTTACTGTCACTTTTACACAATTTACACAATTTAATTGGTTCTTGTTGAATAAGAAAAAGAAAAAAAATATCTTTCTGGCCCCACACTTTTGTTTGTACATGCATGTTATTATATATTATTGTAGGTGAGTTTCTTTGCAGAGGGTTAAAAGCTTTGTTAGTCTTTTGATAAACTTCTCCAGGTTTTTTTTTATCACTATAACTTCACCTTGACGTCTCACAGAAAGCTCCTTGGTCTTTGTGACAACTTTTGTTTTTAGATCTCACAAAGCCAGAGATATTTATTTATTCAAACAACTGAACACAGGATGTGGTGGATTCAAGAACACACATGTGCCTTGTTAACGCGAGGCTCAATCTCTCAAGATAATTAAATATCTCGTTCAATTTAGGCTGTTAAAGCAAAGGCAGGTGAATGTTTAGCAATTACATAATTTTCAGGTGAAATTCCTTTAGTCATATTATAGAGAGGATTAGGAGAAAAATTCCTCTGTTAATGTTTCAATCTGATATCAATAAAGCAGAAAAAGGAGCATTTGATGTAAGTTGAAGCCACTGCATGTTGCATGAGCAGACTGGACAGTATTATACTTCTTCTGACATGTGAAAGCGAGAGTCACTGATAGGGTTTCTGGCATAGATTAGAAAACACAAAAGCCAAACAAATCATTTTCAATACGGTGGTCTCTAAGAGACAGGCAGACCCGTCTTGTCAACCATTCCAGGGTCAAGAGACTCTTTAGAGTTGAAGCACACTGAGGCAAGAGAACTCTTGCTTGCTACTCCCTGCATTGAGCCCTTACTGGCCGACAAAGCACAATAATCCACATTAGATGCTCCAGTGGTGCTGGTGTCTACTGGGGCCCACAGTCGATTGACTGAGCTGAACCTTCTCCATACACAGGCCCACACTGTGTGATTGACAGCCATATTGTTGTAGTCCCAGCTTTCTCGGGCCTGTTGTTGTGGCACGCAGCGGGCGCTGCTCTGTGCGGGTAGGGGGCGGCCAGGGGGGTTTCTACTTACATCTGCAGGTGGCATATTTGAACATTTAATATCTTTATTTGCAGAATGTTGGTCTTGAGACAGAGGGTGATGCCATTGCTGAATGGTCAGAAGGTTTCATTGCTGTGTAGCCCTGCTGAAAAGAACTAGCATGGATTTCCGAACTGGTTAGTTCTTGTTTGGTGCTGGTCTAGCCGGTGGCCATGTTGTTCAGCAGTAAAAAAATGTGATTATGATTGTCTGTTTCACTATTCCGGATTTGTGAAGCTTTAAATCAGGCCAAGTATTCAGGGTGTGGGGTTATTTTCTTGTAAAGTTTAATGGTAACAATTTTAAATAATTGTATTTGTTTAATTTGCAGCTCTCTGGAATACTTTATTCTGATCACTCAGCACATTCATCAGTAAGATACTTCCTCAGCGTTGTCATATAAGTCCGTTTATTCAGGAAACTGAGGGGATGTTTACATGACACAATTTTTAACTAAAAAACGTTTTATGTGTTTTGGCTGTACATTTTACATGACAACAGCTTTTTCGGGTCTGAAAACGCAAGCTTTTGAAAACGGGTTTCAAAGTGCAAGTTTTTGAAAACGATACCGTCCTCATGTAAAAAAAAAAAAAAAAAAAGTGAACTTGTGAAAATTTATCATGCGTAACCGTATTACGTGTTCAGTCTATAGGCTAGCTTGTTTCTTTACAGTTATTTACCGTATTTATAATACACTTAATACATTTGTGAAATTTCTATCAAAATATTTGAGAATGGAGAATTGAACTGATCTGTTTCAAGAACCACAAATATTACTTAATTCAAATCAATATTATTAATATATTTAACACACTCTTAAGAAATTGAGTAAGTTTCCTCAATTAATACAATGCACCCCTCCCCCACCCTCTGACGTGACTACAACTCAACGGTTGAGTGAGTGAGTGCGGGCTGTTTGAATTCTCTTCGGTCTCCAGAACAGTTCTCTCTTCTCTTCTTAGCGGTGCAGAATTGCATTCAATTCAGATTGCATAGAAAAAAAAAAAGACTAATGATAATGATATAATTCGTCTGTACTATGATTCGTCATGGCCAGCAGCCATATCACCTGTAGCCCAAGACTGGTTGCCCACTGAAGCTAAGCAGGGCTGAGCCTGGTTAGTACCTGGATGGGAGACCTCCTGAGAAAAACCAGGTGCTGCTGGAAGAGGTGGTAGTGAGGCCAGCAGGGAGCGCTCACCCTGTGGTCTGTGTGGGTCCTAACACCCCAGTGTAGTGATGGTATAGACACTATACTGTCAAAGAGCACCGTCCTTCAGATGAGATGTTAAACTGAGGTCCTGACTCTCTGTGGTCATTAAAAATCCCAGGATGTCTTTCGAAAAAGAGTAAGGGTGTAATCCCGGCATCCTGGCAAAGTTTGCCCATTGGCCCCTGTCCATCATGGGCTCCTCATCACCCCCATATACTGATTGGCTTCATCACTGTCTCCTCTCCACCAATAAGCTGGTGTGGAGTGGGCGTTCTGGCGCAATATGGCTGCCGTCGCATCATCCAAGTGGATGCTGCACATTGGTGGTGGTTGAGGAGATTCCCCCCTTCCATATGTGAAGCGCTTTGAGGACCCAGAAAAGCGCTATATAAATGTAACGAATTATTATTATTATCATTATTATTACTATTCCTTCTATAAGAAATCATCTCAACAATGTAATGTAGCAGCAAATAAATACAGATATAAACTTTATAGCAATAAAATAAAATAGAAAGCTACACGTACAGACGCTCACATCCACACATAAACATAACACTGACGTCTTCACTTCCAGGTCAAGAAGCTGTCAATCAAAAACTCAGTAGCCAATGAGAACACACTGCTGCTAGCCCCGCCCGCTCGAGAGCTATGTGCCAGAACTGCGAATGGAAATTGTAAACGAAAACTTCAGAAGTGTAAATGAAAACTCTGGAAGCGCATTTGTAAGTTCAGATCGAAAGATGAAAGAAAGAAAGATGAGAAAACGGTTAGCAAAACATGCATTTGACTAAAAACGAAGTAAAAATTTGCCTGCGATTTATTCTTTTTCATTTTCAAAGATATTTGATTCAGTTTGAATTTATATTTTCATTAGTTTCTTGAAAAGTTACGTTCATTATTATTGGCACAAAAGTAATTCGATACACACGTAAACAACATGTTGGGAAGACGACCAGTTACTCGCACTTTCGACCGGTAAACTTATGTATTAAGTTTTTAAGCATGTTTTTAATCTATATTACAGTTTTTCTGTAATTGCTAAAATACTCTTCTCAGAACCATCACCCACTTTCTCAAAACCTTAAACACAAAACAAAATCTTCAAACTACATTCAGAGAACATCTGACTCTTCTGTCAAAATCAAACAATTGACTCAAAACCATTTTATCTGTGCTCAAAATCAAACAATACTTTCAGATCATACACACAGTGAGTCAATATTATAAATGCAACAGATCATTCGTTAGTCACTACATCAAAAAATGGAGAACACAGAAAAAAGTATTGTAACAAAGTAAATAAATTGTGCAATTTTAGGGGAAAAAAAGTAGGCTATAGTAAATAGTATAGTAAGGTAAATACATTGTACACTGTATGTACTGCAAGTATAGTATTGTACTGAATATTGTATAGTACGTAATGAATGTCTGTATATTCAGCACTTGTATACTGTAAAAATACAGTAGTCCAACTCCAAAAGCCAAAAAAGTTACAGTAAAAAACTCTAAATGAAAAGCATGTTATAGTATACTCAGAAGAGTTGTGCAACTACAAAATCAAAGTCAAAATCAAAATCAAAGCATCAATCATGTTGGGTCCGGCCTGAGGACTTTGTCTACATCACAGGCATTGACCTTTCTTTACAGTTTTTCACAATTGCTAAGACACATTTCTTGAAACCTTCACCCATTTTCTCAACATTAAACACAAATCCAAATATTCAAACTAAACTCACAAAACCATTGACTCTTCTCAAAAAGTCAAACAATTGCTGTACTCAAAATCAAACAATGCTTTCAGATCATACACACATGAATCAATAAAATAAGCACTACAGATCATCCATTAGACACTACATCAAAAAATGGAGAAAACAGCATCCAGAATGTTACAGAAAAGACTAATATTGTATACAGTAAACAATTTTTCTAATTACATAAAAAGTCTAGTAATTGCAGCTGAGTAATGTGAACATATTGTATACTGTATGGACTGCAAGTATAGTATTTTACTGAATATTGAATAGAAGGCCTATTGAATCTCTGTATATTCAGCACGTCACAAATCTCTTAGCATTTTTAAATCTTACCTTAAAACTCATTTTTTAGGGTATAGCTTTCAATTGAATATTTGCATACATTTTTCATTGTGCATTATTTTATATGGTGTATTTTTATTGTTTTATTTGTTTCTGTAAAGCGTTTTGAGATGTACAGTTAAAGGCGCTATAGAAAATAAAGTTTACTATTATTATTACTTGTATACCAAATACTGCAGTTCAACTGCAAAAGACAAAAAGGTCAAATAAAACTCTTAATGAAAGGCGTATTACGGTATACTCAAATACTGTAAGTTGTGCAACAGCAAAATCAAGGTCAATGAGAGATTTATTCTGCTTCAGCATCATGTCTTCCTGCTGGCTCTTGCCTGAGGACTTTGTCCACATCACAGACAATGTTGTCTCCTGCCAGACAAAGGGAAAAACCTTCTAGTCTGAGACATCCAGCCTTGACAACACTGTCCACACCTTGCTCTTTCTCGTTCTCATCCTCTTCCTCCTCTCCCTCTCAGATTGTTTCCATATATTGTTCATATCATCAGTGCACCTGTGCCACCTGAACTGGCTCATATTATACAGTTGGTTTGATCACATCATTAGAAATCAATGTGAACAATGTTGAATAGTAGTATTACTGTAACATATACCATGTGTCACTTTTGATTGATTTATGACTCATTGTCACTCATGATTGACAGGTAATCCATGTGTCAAGAATACAGTGTCTCCGATTTACACTGCCAAACTGACTGGTCATTTGTTGAATCCTGGGTATCTGGCTCCTTCCAGTCTGTTGGGGGTAAACTGTTGCTGATTGTATTTTCCTTTGATTGTTGGGGGTGAAATTCACCCAAGCAAGTATTACGAAATGTTGATAAAAATCTTTGCTGTTTGATCAATAGGGTAGCCTATATGTTAATTGAGTCAAAATAGTTGAGTCAAGACATTCAGGAATACCATTACACCTACAAAACACTGGCTATATTCATTAAAATAATATGTATGGGGATGTTTTAAAGGTCCCGTTGCATGCGATTCCATGTTTCAAAGTTTAGTTAGTGTGTAATGTTGTTGTTAGAGTATAAATAATATCTGTAAAATTATAACGCTCAAAGTTCAATGCCAAGCGAGATATTTTATTTAACAGAAGTTGACTACAAAAAACACCTGGATTGGACTACACCCCTCTACATCCTGCTTTAGTGACATCACCAGAACCGTGTTTAGACTAAACTCCGCCCACAGGAACACAGGCGTATTGATGGCGAAATGTCAACAGACGGTTGATGTTTATCTATAATCGGATACTGCAAAAGTTTAATTCGAAGTTGTTAGTTTGCTCTGTCCATTTCACCACGGACTGTTTTTCTAACCTGGGATAATATCAAGCAGACTTCTCTCAGCGTTTCATACTGACGAAGGGGGCAATTTCAACTATATTCCAGCAAGCGGTAAGTACAAGTAGTGATTTAATATGGAAGTAGCGATCAACTTCACATCGTTTCTCTTAGTAGGATGAAAATAATCTTACTTAAACTGTGATTAATATACAGAAAGCGATCACAGAACAATCCCTTTCCAATCGGCCAAGCTATCAATCACACAGTGCGAGTTTATCTGGACTCTTGCCAAAACTCGTTATGAAATCAATGACGCTGTTACACTGCACAACGAAGCTCTTACTGTATTTATATGCCTCATGTTTGCATTGGTGAAATAATTAGTGAGTGCAGAAACTGCGTTGCAATGATAAGATCTTTCACGCGATCAACAGGCTGTCATCTGCTCAATGCTCATCATCACTGCAATTTTCTATGTGATTGAAATAGATCTAAATACTTAAAAAACTTCTCACGATTCGTTAATCCCGATAGCTGTAATAGTAAAAACGTATAATAGCTGTAATAGTAAAAGTTTTCCAGATAGTTCCACATGTAATGCCAGATATTTCATATGCAAGCATTTCAGCCAATCACAGCAGTGGGCATTTACATTGAAGTCTCACAGCAGACACGCCCCTTCAAACAGGGTGTTCAAACCAGGGAATGAAATCAGGCTAGGAAATATGCCTTTTACTTCTAAATTATAACAATTTTTGATCTAAAAAACATACTAACATTATAAGGGCACCCCTGGAAACATTATAAAATAATAAAAATAATCCATGGAATGGGACCTTTAAGAACAACTGTGTGTGTGTGTGTGTGTGTGTGTGTGTGTGTGTGTGTGCACCTCAGTAGGTTCAGTAGTACCTGAACTATAGGTTTATGTTAATGCCTAAGACAAAGGATCAGACACGTTTGTCAAGCCAAAGAGTCCTAATTACCCACACACCCCATACTATATTCTTCTCAATAAGAAAAGGTGTTGTTGTTGTTGTTTTTTTCAAGAACATCTGTTTCCTGACGCCAATAGGATCAGTGTTAAAAAGACAAAGAATCAAAACATTTATCTAACTCACAGTGAAGGTGTTTGCGAGTGGAACTGGCGGGGGAAGAGGGCATCCTAAATGGGTTTGTTAATGGTTTTACGACAGTTGCTTAGGCTAGATGTTTAAAGAATGACACTTCATCAAAAGCTTTCTGGTGATTCTCTGGGCTCGCACACAAAAACATCATTTTAGTGTTATATAAATTTGATTGTTACTTTTGTTATTTTAGTATTTTTTAAAGAAAATGTTTTAGTTTTTAAGCCAACCCATAGTGTGTGTGTGTGTGTGTGTTTTTGTGTGTGTGTTTTTGTGTGTGTGTGTGTGTGTGTGTGTGTGTTGCAAAACAACAAATGACATATTTTACTTCAAAACTCTGAGTAAATTAAGACGCATAGGGATTTTAAACATTCAAACATTCATACATTTGTTTGCCACAAAAAGCAATGAAAGTTGTCTCTTTTCTTTAAATAAAACTTTTACTTTATTTTATTTTTTAAAACAGACTGATGACCAGCATATTTTATTAGAACTTAGAAACTTAGAAAACTTTTTAAATGTATGACTGAACCTTTTTTTCTTTTGACAAACCAACATTTCAAATTATACCTGAGGTGTGTAACAACCACAAGGGATACACGTTGATTCCAAGTTTCAGTGTACAGTGCAAACATGTAATATACTCAAGAAATCTAATCTTAGTGTAATCTTTGTGAGGTCAGAACACAAAACTTTGTGTTGAGTGATCCAGACAAAGCTTCATGCTAGAAAATATCATGGAAGTGACTAACACTTCAACATTCAGCACAAAATTAAAGAGATGAGTTTAGGATGTTTTGACTATTACCATCTTCTTTGACCCCCCAAAAAACGGGTAATATCAAGGTTCTATGGTTCTATTAAAGCGACACAATATATAGTTAGATATGTGTGTGTGTGTGTATGTGTGTGTGTCTGTTTTCCTTACACTTTGCAAAGCAACTTTGAAAAATAACTGTTTCCTCTAATCTGCTGTAATTTTAGTGGGCTCTAGGTGTTCTCGGCTTCTCTTTGTTCAAATAAGACAGTGCTCCCATGAATTTTGGGGTGGTATGTGGATATAGAATGCAGCACAAGGAACTCTTAAATATTTAATTTAATAAAACACATATGTAATGTTTTTAAAAACACAGTAAAACAAAGGTTTGAAGACATCTGTCTATCAGAGACCTTCACAAACTATGGTGTAAAACAAAATACAGTGCATCAGTGTACACCGATTTACCAGCAAATTACTTTTGTCACTATTGTTTGAAGAAAAGAACAGGTTAATCTCCCTAAGTGTGGTGTTTTATGACTACTGAAGATGTCACATCCTTAGAGGATTACATCCTTGGACGTTTGACACCTACAGCCCAGCCTCCTGAATTTGGTATTTAAAAAAGATTTAGGATATTAATTAAATAAATAAAAAAGACATTCTACAACTCTAGTGTTACAATGGCTACTCAAAAACCCCTGAAACATCTAGAGTGATGTGTGTAACACCGTCAAGAACAGCAACAGCTGAACAGGACTGACCAGTTAACAAGCTTAAACAGATTAAAATTAGTTTGACAAAGTTTCTCCATGAAGATGAAGATTTTGTGAAACAGGACTTTCTGATGTCTGATGATCGTGTATGAAGATTTGTGTTTGAAAAGGGGGTCACACACACACAGTCAAACTCTATGCTATGGAACCTTACGAAGATTATACATCAAATGTGCTTATCATGCTTTCAACTGCCATAGACTTGGCATTTTTCTACACCCCAAAAAATTGGAGATTTTATTGGTATTGGTGGGGGAATTTTTTTTTACTTTTTCAACTGGGATGGCACAACACCCGATGTGTGGTACGTGTCAAAGCAGCGATGAGTCTCACTCTGGAATAGGCCAGTCACGTTCATGCTCATCAGAATGCTGTAAAATGAGTCTATATTTTCAGTGGAGCGACATACACCATTTTCTCAACAATAGACAAAGCTGTTCAAGTTGAGTTGAATTTATTTTGAGCATTGCTAAATGATCAATTAGTATTTAATCATAGTGATGGGTGTTACAGCAAACCTGAAGATTATTACATATAGCAAGGAACACAGAGATGGGGCCAAGTAACAGAAACAGATGCAACTCAATAAAATACAATATCATTGTACAAATAGAGTACAATGAACCAATCTTCAGGTTTGCTGTAACACGTCGCGTCAGGTCGTCACGTGTTTCACCCGTTCAGTAAGACGCTCAAAAGTACAAGACGTTCGGATAGAAGTTCGATCAGTCTGTCGTTCGTTCAGATGTTTGATTTTGGCACGGAGTGTGCGCCATAAAACGCAGGACGGCGGTCTGAAGTTCGAAGTTCACCCGCAGACCGCGAGTCCATCTCCGCCGCGAGAACCAGCGCTAATACGGCGGAAATTGGATAACAGACGGTTGATTACACTTGAGGTACTTTTTATATTTTTAGTTTTTACTTCTAATATTTTTGTTAAAATGTAGGCAATGGTGTATACATGTTAAAACAGTATAAAATATGCTGTAGTGTAGCCTATTGCTGTACTCATGGACAATAAAGGCCGATGCCATGTATAACGTTACCTGGTTGTGTGGAGTATTTTACAAAGATTTATAGGAAATTAAAAGTTAATATTACTCATAAATAAAGACAATTACTATCACTAATAAATATTGTTCTGTTTTCCTCAATTATTTCTACTCAATTTTATTGAATGTACCAAATACAGTTACTCAGATCTACTTAATTTTTTTACTTAGGGGAGAGCGGGGCACAACCTAACGCTTTTTGACTTTCTCAGTTTGTGTAAATCTACTTATGGTTCAGAGTATTTATTTTTTCCCACATTAATTTCCCACATGTCTACTACAATTATGTGTTTTTGTTTTATTAATACAGTATATACTTTTTTCTTGATATACCCCGAAAGAATGGAAGTGAAATGTGACAACATGCCCCATAGGTGGGGTACATTGTAACATGTGTGGGGCACATTGTAACATAACATATGGCAGCTTAAAATGTTATCTGATCTAATAAAAAAAATATACAAAACAAACTAAAATATTTTCTAAATAAAATACAATTAAAAAACTTTTTCATATAAAATAATGGTAATTTTTAATAATTAAATATAAACTCATTTTTGAGTTTTGACTACGAACACATGAAAACACAGCTATACAACATAGTTCAAAACAAATAAATAATTAGTAATTTCTGAACATTGACTCTCAGTCTTTATTCACCTTTTTCTCACGTTTTCTCAATAAAATTAATAAAAGTATAGAATATAATAGCATATTTCTAATAGGGGCACATTGTAACGCAGTGTTACAACATGCCCCCGCCTGCACAACTGGGATTTAAACCCTGCTAGTGTCTTCTGCTAGTTAGCAAAGCATTAAATAACTATCTCAACTGTTAAATAACATCTTGGAGATTAAAATAATATCAGATTTGTCTTATTTTAAATAAACACAAAAAATAGACATGAAAAATTAACTTAAGTAAGAAATTTACTTTTGCTATGGTTTAATAAATGTGTATGGATATCTTCCAAAAATAAAATAATTTTGGCGGATTTTTTTTTTTCTATATAGTGTTGATATGGCAACTAGTAAATAAACAAAGTTTCGTCATCCAAGCATGTGCGGAAGTATTTAAAACAAGCGTGTTACAACTAACCCCGCGTTAGGTTGTGCCCCGCGCTCCCCTACATTTACTCAGTTCATATGGTATATGTAATTCATTTCATTGCGTTTAAATTTAATCAATATTTTTAAGTGTAAAAATGTTTTGCCAAAAAAAATGTAGTAAATCATAGTAAAAGTTTTTTGTGTGTGTGTGTCACATTTTATTCCTTTTTGTAACGGTTACCAGCTGGAGTGCCCTTGAGAACCACCAGAGGGCACTCCACACCAGACTCTCACGTTCACTCACAGACTACATCTCCCATCATTCTCTGCCTGGAATCATCAGCACTCATTATCACATTCACCTGCATCTCATCTTCTTGTTTAGTTCACCCCATATAAGCCTGGTTCACCCCCATCACTCACTGCGAAGTTTTGTATGTTGTTGCACTGCACTTCTGAGCGTTTTCCTGGTTTTCTTGTGTCTTGGTTTTTTGGATTTCTTGCCTGTCCCGTGGATTACTCTTGTGCCTCTGACTCCTGCCTGTTTTGTTTTGTTTGTTTGTTGATTTGTTTGGACTGTCTTCCTGTGCTTGACCCTCTGCTTGTTGGATTACGATTCTGGATAACCACTTTAATAAAAGCTGCATTTGGATCTAGGTGTGGTGAAGTTTTCTGTTACAAACCGCTCTGAGACACGAGGCTAGAGAATCCAAATTCAACAAGTGCAAAGTGCAACAACATACAAAACTTCGCAGTGAGTGAAGGGGTGAACCAGGCTTATATGGGGTGAACTAAACAAGAAGATGAGATACAGGTGAATGTGATAATGAGTGCTGATGAGTCCAGGCAGAGAATGATGGGAGATGTAGTCTGTAAGTGAACGTGAGAGTCTGGTGTGGAGTGCCCTCTGGTGGTTCTCAAGGGCACTCCAGCTGGTAACCGTTACACTTTTAACTTTAAACTAATATACAGGCAAATATATAAAATCATTTCAACTTAATTTCAAATCGATATAATATTTCATGTCCAGGTATTTTAGCCATACTTCCTGATAACCTTGTTTGTTTTGTGATAAAGTGACTTTACTTTATCCTTTACGTATTAGTTACTATGAAAAAATGATTGAAAATAACCTTTTAGAATTTAGTAATAGGGTTAATGTTAATTCATAAATATATTATTGTGCATTAACTCATGTTAATTTATACAATTTATAAATGTTAGATAAATAAATGCCATACTGTTCAGTTCGAGATGCATAATGCATTATGCACCATATTGTAAAGTATTACCAGTTTAACTTTAACCAGTTGGACAATTATTTCATAAATGGTACAAAATATGTCAGTAGACATTTCTAAATATGAATGTACTTACTTCCACTTTTTCATATTAAATTGAATTCCATTAAAACTCTGCAACATAAAAGGTCTTTTCCTTGTACAAACTCAATAATTAAATGCAGGCCGTGTCAAAAGAAACTAGATTAGGCGAAACCAATTACCACTTGTTCAAGGATTTTTTTCTTCTTGTAAAAGGCTAAAGAATAGATGTATGATTGTGGCTTAAACTGTGTGTGTTGGATGGCTACGAGGGATCTGCGCTCATTTCCTCAAAGGTCTTCGGCTGGCATTCAATCGCACTGTTACTCGCATTCTGCTCGGTCACCATGGAAACCAATGTAATAATCACACATGAACAGTTACAAGGTTCCCCGCCATAGAGAGAGCTGTGTGCTAAGATAACCGAAGTGTGTGTATTAGTGTGTGCTGGCACATAGCAGCAAATTTCTGTTGTGCGCTGGTGCTTATGCCGAGTGTGTGCGCTGCTGAACTGTGCGCAAAGATAACTCAAATGAATGCAGTGTTAGTCTACAGACACATTATGATAGCCGAGCTTTCTCCCCAGCAAAGCCAAAGATCTTCCCCTGGGTGAAACACAGCAACAGCCTTGCATCATTACAAACAAAACAATACAAGCAAACATATTGCTTCGAGAGGACTGTGATTCTAATAAAGATCGAGTCTGGATGTTTGTTTTCTACAAACACTTTGTGACAGTGTCGGGGCAATTAATAATCTACATTACACAGCGCTCGCCGAGCCACTGGGCAGCAAGGGTCCAGCAGGCAAGCAAAGCTTTTAATACGACACGGCCCGGAGAATATAATTAAACACCAGTAACAGAGTTAATGTGGATTCCCGCCCATTTCCTCTTTCAGGTCCAAAGGAACATGAGGTTAACCAAACGGACATTAATCCAGTTATTATTCCAGTTTGCTAATGATTTGAATGGCAAATAGAAATTAAACACTCTTAAAGGTTTCAAAAATGAAAATTCTGTCATCATTTACTCATCATTAAACAGTAGTATCTTCCATAGGTTTCCTACAATTGAAGTCAATGGCTACTGGTAGTCTGGTTACCAAATTTTTTCAAAATATCTTCTTTTGTGTTCAACAGAAGAAAGAAACTCATATAGGTATGGAGCCCCTATGATGAATGTCCAAATGCTTTCCAGAAGAGGGCGGAGCCTTTACAGCTCGTGCCTTGGATACTCTGCCAAAAACTAAAACATCTGTTCGGTTTTGATTATCATCTTTATCGCGGTCACGCCATACTTGCCAACTTTGAGACCTCAGAATTAGGGAGATATTCAAAATATATTTTGGGGGGGGGGGGGGGGGGGGGGTTGAATATACATGTATATATTCGAACATGTAGAATATATGTCGTCATATATATCACACAATTCCTTAAGGCCTCTCCTCAGGAGGTTAGACCCTAATTTGTACAATAACAACAACACTCCTCTACTAGGGGTTGCACGACTACTGATTTCTGCTAGTCGATTTCTTATCAAAACAATACTCGAGTTACTCGACTACTCGTGGTTCATGCTACTGTAAATGAAAAGACATGAAATAGCTAGATCTTATCAATAAACATTTATTAATTCATAGCCTAATGCAATAGGTAAACTCTCAAAACATTATAATTATGACATTTCATTTTTAAATTTTCATGTTACAGTCTAAAGCTAAATAAATAGCTGTTCTTGCCTTTCATTTCAGACTAGGGGCCGTTCACATATCGCGTCTTTTCCGCGCTCAAGGTCGTTATTTCAACCGTAGGCGCGCGGCCGCGGTGAGCACGCTCATAATGGAAGCAACGTGCGCTAGTTTTTCCAGGCGGGTTTTTCCTTCTCATCTCCAGAAATATATCTAGAAGTAAAGCTAATGCGAGGGCTAGGAATCAATTAAGCCTTTGCTGATACTTCTTCGTCGTCATCATGGAGAGCGCAGTTTGGTTGCATAGCAACGACAGACGCCATGGGAGCGCAAGCGTTTGGTCTGAAACGGCGCCCAGTGACGGATGGTGTAGCAATATTGTTGTCCGGGTGGAAATCGGGAGAAATTCGGGAGAAAGGTCGGTCCGGGAGCTTTTCGGGAGGGGCTTTGAAATTCGGGAGTCATCGGGAGGGTTGGCATGTATGGGTCACGCTCACGTGACATTGCAGTTCTTCATCGTCATGAAAGTTTATTATCTGGATGTCAGACGATGCGTCCCGTGAGTATTAAACTAATTTCTCTTTCACGTCTTATTGCGCGTAAACTGTTAAACACACACAAGGTTATGTAAAAAACACACAAAGTTCACATAAACACAATCAGTTATGTCTATGAACGTAAACAGCAAGTAAAGAAATCACATGTGTATTAGATCTGTGTATTAAAGTGACAGCAGCGTAACGTACATTACTTATTGCTACATATGCTGATAATATGAATCAAACAATAAAAGAAAAACAGAAAATCACTCAATGCTCTTGAGTGAATCAACTTTAGTAGCTATAATAAGAACACACTTGAATGCTGCTGTTAAATGCTTTGGCGAGGAGATAAACATGGCGGACTGTGTACCGCTCACTCATGGCGGAGTCTATTCTAATAGGGCGGAGTCTATTCTAATAGGGCGGAGTCTATTCTAATAGGACGGAGTCTATTCTAATAGGGCGGAGTCTGTCAGCAGTGGTGGCCGAGGCCTGTGCAATGTGACAACACAAAAGCTACAATCTGCAAACAGCCTGTTCTGGGACACTGCTAATGATTTATGGGGATTTAAAAAAGACGAGTGGGTGGATGATTTTTATCATTATAGGGTGGTTGTGTGGTGTACACACACTGCCGACACACATTTATGTTTAAACACCATGTAAAAGTGAATTTTGCACAATAGGTCCCCTTTAAGGTTACATTTAAAGTCGTGATAAAATGATTTTCTTTCGTATTTGGACGTACATCTGAGTGAAACAGACACAGGGCATTGACTTGCAGTCAATTGTAAGAAATAGGTGGGTTTTAAGCAAAGGCAAATAGGTGGGTACAGCACACATCACCAGAGAGAAGTCTGTTGTTTCACCAAAAGATTACAATGTGAAATTCTGATTAAACATATAAATAAAATAAAAATTAAAAAACGAAACATTAATATAGATAAATCATTCACAAATATATAACATGCATTTACAAATAGATAGGGTGAATTTACATGTCATGCTACTGGTGGAGTGGAAATCAGTTTTTGTAACTAAGCAACAATAAAAGTAACATTCATGTATGATACATTGTTTTCTGTAATTAGTCGCTTTCAAAAATGCATTGTAACGCATACATTTTTTAAAAACATTTTAACAAACAGGTATTTCATAAACGGTGCAAAATTGGCATTTCTAAATATGAATAAGCACTCATCCATTTTTCCATACTGGACTGAATTTCAAATCCTTTATCTTGTCACTGAGGCTGTACCCTCAAAGGTACACTTTTGTACCATATCTTAATGGGTACATATTAGTGCCCTAAAGAACCTTAAGGGATAGATAAAAAATACAGCTGTATCCTTGAAGGTGCTGACTCAATGACAAGCTCTTGTACAAAGGTACAATTTTCACATATATATATATATATATATATATTATTTTTATTTTTTCCCTGACAGTTTTAATCTCAAACTAGCCCAATGTACACTACTGCATATAAAATGAAAAATGGCTCTTGATAAAAAGAAGCTGCTAAAGTGCATCAAAGAACCATTCAAATGACCTTTATTTTTAAGAACATAATGGCATATCAAAGATGTTTTGGGGTAAAAGGTTTTGGGTAGTTTTTAGATGATATCTAACAACGTTTTGGGCCTATTTTAACGATATAAGCGCATGGTCTAAAGTGCAGGGTGCAAGTTCGCTTAGTGTCCAAATCCACTTTTGCTAGTTTAACGACGGGAAAACTGCCGGCGCGCCAAGCGCATGGTCTAAAAAAGGTTGTTCCTATTCTCATAATGAGTAATGGGTGTGTTTTGGGATTTACGTGCGTTAAACCAATCAGAGTCTCATCTCCCATTCCCTTTAAACTTCGCTATTTACATCACGGAATTTGATAGTGGAAATACGATCTACGGGACAAGCCGGATTCCACCATATCTTTATGTACACAATAATAATCTTTTACATTGTTAAATATTTGGCATGTTTGTGTGCTGCTGTGCGTCACTGTGTGTTTAAGCAGAGTGTACGCGCGTTGTGATTTCAGTTGGTCAATGGCGCAGTCTATTTCTGTTGCCTCAAAATAGCAACGCGCCAACAATGCGCCCGAACCAACACAGTCTCACCCCCAAACGTCACATACTGACGCGTCTTGACCAAACGGCAATATACGACGAAAAGGGTACCCCTAAAACGTCCGTATGTGACTATTTGGGTTATGGGTAGGTTTAGGTATGCGTTAGGGTACCGCTAAGAGGCGCTGCTGGTGCGCTTATGTCTTCGTCTCATATGGACGTTTTAGGGGTACCCTTTTCGTCGTATATTGCCGTTTGGTCAAGACGCGTCAGTATGTGACGTTTGGGGGTGAGACCGGGCTGCCCGAACACACCTCACTTTCAGACCAGCACACCCATGGGCGCACAAATGGGCGCAAATTCATCTGCTGTTTAAACAACGTGGTGCGGGACATGAAAATTATAACTGCGTCAGACTGAAACTAGCAAAAACACCTGCGTCACGCTTGGCGCTGCATTGCGCCGGGTGTAAGATAGTGCCCTTAAAGGGATAGTTTACTCACAGATGAAAATTCTGTGTTCATTTACTCAACCTTACGTTGTTTCAACTCTGTATAATATTCCCTCTTCCGTTGAGCATAAAGGAAGATATTTTGAAGAATGTTGGCAACCAAACATTTTGCTTACCAGTTTCGGAAGAATGTTAATAAGCAAACAGCTAATTGAATTGTATGGATTATTTCTCGAAATATCTTCTTGTATTTTCCACAGAAGAAAGAAAGCCCTACAGGTTTGGAACGACATAAATAATGGCCTTTTTGAGTGAACTATCCCTTTACAACATCAATGCCAGCGATTATAATAAATGTGCATAAATGTGGCAGGCACATCTTTCAAGCAAGGAGAAGACTCTATTCTTCCGAACAAAAATGAGACTGGCAAGAGTCCTAAACATGTGAAAGCAATTTAACAGAGCCATAATAACAGAACCTCTGAGCTTCACTGTTCGGGCATTATCTGTGCACGGAGTGTGATGACAGAGGACGGTGTGTGGTGTAACATGGCCTGATGCCACAGCCTGCGTCCGCAATTCAATTTGAGACCATGCGGCGGATCTAGAGCCTGCGACAGTGAGGTGGAGAATTGACTCCGTCTGAGCGTGTAGATTAAACCTGCTGGCAGACAGAGAAAAGGAGCGGAGCAAGCTGGATCTGAGGCGGAGAGATAGCAGAGCTTCAGCCCATCCAATCAGATAAACAAAGCCCACGGAACTGTGATTTATAGCACGCGTGGAGGGCCTGACAGCTGCACGTCTCATCAGCGTGGTGCTGGGCGTAATTAGCGCAAGGCTGGAGCGTGAGGGAAGGGATCGGGCTTTTGCCGTACCACGCCAATCTTCCAGGGGAGCTTGAGCGACCAAACGTCCCCAACCAACAACAACAAAAAAGACGAGGCCGAAATATCTTGCGAGACTAGTTCCAATTCGCTGAAGACAATGAGGAATTATATTGTTTTCACTTTCCTCTCTCACACCCACACACCGTCCTCTCTCTCTCTTTCTCTCTCGCTCTCGATATCTTTCCCTCCAGCGATTTCCACTCCAACTCCTATTGTGTGCATATACAGAGTGAGAAGATGAGTTTGTCAGGTGAGCCAGAACAGAGAATGCCAGTAATCCTGTCGGCGTAAGAACCTCCCAAGGCTTCTGGGATTGCGCTCTTATATCCGTCCCTCACTTAGCGGCTGAATTTCGGGTGATGTGATGGTGGGAATTGTGTGAGTGCCTCCTCAGCACAGGAGCCATGCAGTGTTTGTACACAGTCCTTTGAGGCAGATGGCCTTGTATGGGGGCCGACAGGCTTGATTGCGTGATTAATGGCTGGCTGTGGACAGTGAGCCGTATCGATCCGCCACTGGGTCAGATCCACTGAATGCACTGCCGAGGCAGCACTGTAATTTGACTGTATCTGTATCTGCTACTCACCCCCCTAAGGTGACTCTGTCAAGTTAATTTACCCAGTGACAACCGTAGAACAAAGACTTCTTAATCAAGTACAAACAGAGTTATTGTATCATCTTAATACACTGATAACTCTAGAATAGCATACCGGCTCGCCGATCAAATTAAATAAGAGACGGTGGCATTTACAGAGGCACGACACAACCTCGGCTAAGTCGCGGCAGACGTTATGAGAAAATCTCCTTGTTGACAGATTAGAGCTGCGCTTCTAAAATGGTTTTGCTTCAAGCCTCAGATCAGATTTGAAGTAATGACCCATTTACACCTCAGAGTAAAAAAAAAAAAAGAAGTATTTTTTTAATTAAAATGTTTATTTCACAATTACCCTTTTTTCACTTCAAACTTGTTTCCATACAGAACAATAACATACATTTTTGTAAAGTAGCCCAACATAAAATGTAAAAGTATCAGACATAGACATTTCTTAATATTACAATTAATTGCACAGGCCAAAAAGCATTTGAAATGATTCGGTTAAAAAAAGATAAATGTACATTTTTATAATGTTATAATGTTATACTACGGGGATGTTGAATGCTTGAATCTGATTGGTTGATGAATGTTCTTGAGCTTTTGCAATTCTTTTCTGGGAAACGCTGGGATAAAGTAGTTCCAGGTAGGTCTTGACCGCATTACAGTTCCATATCACTGAGCCAAATGATTCGCCAATGACACTGACCCAGGAGATAAATAAAGTCAACAATGGGATAAAAATGACAAATTATTTCCATGTTTTTTTATGTACGGACACCACATACTCTCTTTCTCCCGCTCTCTCTCCCACTCAAAGGTGCACACACACATACAGTGTGGACATACTCTCATACAGAAACGTGTCGTCAGCGCTGCTCTGACGTTTTTATGTAAAATAGTTTAGCAATTTAAAAGCTACATGCCATTTCTCAGTAGCGAGGTAACACTGCTGTTCTTGGAGCAGATAAACGTACAGTTTCGCTATTAGTAGAGAAGCTGCTGCCGAACACTGTTGAGAGACACAAAGACTCAGGTAATTCATGCATGCTTGATACTCTCTCTCTCTCTCTCTAATAACTGCATTAGTTTGCTATCAATGGCTTAAACCTCCGGTACTAGCTCTGTTTTGTAATTAGCAACAGAGGCTTGGGATTAGAAGAACGTTAAAGGACAAAAACCTGACAAATGTCTTGAAATGCATCATCTGAACAATGTTTTGAGGTGTGGTAACTGTTGTATAAGCGGAATAATTGACTCCGGGCCGCTGAATTATTGAAAAATAATGTACACCCGAGGTGGAACGACCACGAAGCTCCATTCCCACCTCGGGTGTGCATTATTTTTCTAATAATTCAACGCCCGCGTCGTCAATTATTCCTTACTTAATAAACAACAGCAAAAGTGTGATAAAAGTTTATTTTGCTATCCCAAGCAATGCAGTCCAATTTAGGGAAAGTCAGTTCACTCTGTGGCCATATTTGCAAAGCCTCATTTTGGGTATGCAAGTTCTTTCTACTTGAATGTGAAATAGTGAAATATCAAAAACTACTTGCGAAAACTCACATTTAAATAACATTTAATTAGTTCACAAACATACAGTATAAGCAGATCCAAGCTTGGAATTTGGCCCAAACCCAGAGTACTTCCCCATATTTAAAGTGTCGTGGGATAGAGGTAAGTCTGCTATATATATATATAAGTCTCCACTCATGCTGGTTTAGTAGATTATCTTATGGTACTCCTCCCCAACTTTGTTAATAAAACATAATATTTCAAATCGGCAACATAAACACATCATTTATGGTGCATGAACTGTCCCATAAATATTGTTTCTTATGTTGCATACTTGCACTTAGTAGTTTTTTTTTTTTCCTGCTATCAGAACAGACTTGCAAAACATTTTTGGTTCGTGACCCATCAGTTGAGACCCGCAGGGCCATAATGATCGTAAGTGGGTCGGAATGACATGAGACTTGGATTTTGGCCAAAACAAATGAAGACAGCTGAGCGGCGTCGAAGAGTGAGTGCTCTCCGGATTTCAGCGTGGGACGAGCTTATATTTCCAACAAAGCTCTGTGATGAGAGAGGAAGCAGTTCCTAATGAACTTGTGTGAATTAATGGCAGCAGCATTATTAGTCTGCCGCAGAGTAATTAATTAGTCCCAGGATAGCCAACCTCTCTTACACGTTGAGGTTTAACATGACCCCGCCTTAGTCACTCCAGTTTTAAAGGAATAGTTCATCTTAATGTCATTCTAAACCCGTATTACTTGCTTTTTTCATCGAAACACAAAAGTCGATTTTTTTTTAAGAATATCCTGGCAACTCTTTTCAATATATGGATGTAGACTTACAAAAAGGTACAATAAAAGAAATGTGGTCCATATGACTTGTGCAATGCATCTGAGGCCTTCTGAAGTCAAAATAGCTTTGTGTATAAAACAGAGCGATATTGAAACATTCAGTTAAAGATTCAGAGTATATATGATCACAATAAATAAATAAATAAATAAATCTATCTTTGGGGTGTTAAGGGATACTGATATCCAATTTGTGGACTTTTTTTTATTCAAATAGGCTATCTTCAATTAATATTTTAATCCAGTTCACAAAACCAGTCTTAATGATTTATTCATTAATGAATTAACTCAGTTGCAACTGAAATTTAATTTAAAAATAAAATGTAAACAATAACTTAAATTTTAGTCTGTTCATCTAAAGCTATCATATAATCTCAGAAGTTACCCCTTTTTTGATTATGACTGTGATTGTTGTTTTGATTATGATATTGATTGTGTTTATGTGCCCTGTTTGAAACTTGAAGGCAATTTGGAAAAGAGCGACCAGCATATTATTCAAAATTATGCTAAGGTTTGGGACAACAAAACAGTGAGTAAATTATGACAGAATCTAATTTTTGTGTGAACTATCCGTTTAAATGTACATCATCCATAGGCCCTTGAAAGAGCTAATAACGTTTTTTAATGGACTCTGCTATCATATCTCTTGGACCGGAGGTGTGCGGATAAAAGGACTCTCTGAAAAGAGAGGAGAGAATGGAAAAGCACAGTTAATCTGGGTAATCTTTTTTGGGAGGCACAATGTAGACATTCATTTTATAATCTGTCTCAGTATGTCAAATACAATAACAAAGCCATTCGCCATACTGCTGATGCTGACAGCAAGGTTCACCGCTCGGTCCAATACTAATTTAATGGTTCCTTTGCAGTCCCTTTGGGAGCAGCAATAAAGCCTGGTCTGCAATATTGGCAATGCCTCTGAACTCTCTCTCTCTTTCTCTCTTCTTGCTCTCTCTTTTTAACTCATTCTCTATGCAAATCCTTGTGTAAATATGCAAAGTAATATCCTCTGATGTAGATTTGAATTATTCTGACTATTTGAGAGTCAATATGGATAGCATTCGTCTGATTAGTGCTAAAGACCGGAGCTCCACTTCACTTTGAATTTCACACATTTGCTATAAGAGCTCAGGGCGAGCAGATTTATCCACATGTTAAAACTGAATCATTTGGATATCGAGAGAATGATTTATTACATTTCATTACCATAATAACACATTATGTCTGTGATATACTTTTTCATATCCACATATCATATAGTCCATGTTTTACATGACTTCATTCCTCGTTATCGTACAGTCCTCTTGGGTGTATTACCATATCACCAATTTGGTCCCAGAGAACCATGAAGGCTATTTTAAAAGACTTCATTTTTCTACACCCCGATAATCTATCAACCTAAAGCTTAGCTGTGTCCTGTGTGCTACATGTTAAATGGACAAATTAGAAGTATGAATACAATGAGACACACTTCTTTCTTAGGGAATGATATGGGTGCATGAAAACAAAAAAATCTTTCTTTCTTTCAATGCTTTTCTGATACCAGTTCTAATACGAATGTAATCCAACATAAACAAAAACAACATAAGCACTTTTTTTTTTAATCTGAGCATAGTTGAGCCAATTTGTTTGTCAGGACAAATAATGTCAACTTGGCTCAACTATGTTTTTGAACTGTACTATATTTTGATGAATGTGTAGTTACTGCATTTTATCTTTTTAGGGCAGCAGAAC
Source organism: Squalius cephalus (assembly GCF_949319135.1). Lineage (NCBI taxonomy): Eukaryota > Metazoa > Chordata > Actinopteri > Cypriniformes > Leuciscidae > Squalius > Squalius cephalus. The sequence goes on from NC_137145.1 coordinate 18,171,647, forward strand.
ATGATTTACACAAGTTTAAATCATCTGTTGCTCAACCAGTCATCTTCATAACCCTAGCTGTAAAATAAAAGGGCTGCGATTGGCTGATTTGAATGCTTTTCCAGGAACGACAAAGGATGTCGATCCAGGAACAACTACTACTTGTGTAAATAATGTTAAACAACATCAATATCCAGGGAGAGTAAAAAAAAAAAAAGACCAAAGACTTGGCAAGTCTGAGAAAATCAAAACAGGCTGCTGTACAGCCACACACAAAAAATGGCTCGGCTATATTGTTAAATGCTCTTTGGTCATAGAGTTTCTGACTTGGCTTTAATGTTACATTATACTGGTTAATACATTACCATATCATTTCCCTCTCTTCTCCCCATGGTCTGAAAGGCAAGGCGTGAAATGAGAGAGGTGAAATAGAGACATTAGCAGGGTCAGAACCTTCACAGCCAATCATCAGGATGAAATTCAGATGGTGTGTGTGTGACCTTGTAATTTGCATTTCTTTCTAACCTGCTCTCATTCAGCGAAAGAGAGCTCAGGCCAAATCAGAACACACGTACAGACGCCCAATGAAGCTAAATTGTCAACTACGGTCCGTCGTTTTCTGCTAAATGATCGCCTTGAGTCATTCTAGTTGCCGTATATAATTTTCTCGCGTTTGAATTGAGGATACGAGAGAAAATGAAATTAGCCGGCTAGAATTAGTTGAGGCAATTGTTTTCTGTAAATCATTTGGGTAAACGCCACTAATCAGGTTTTCAGCGCACTGCGGGGTTGAGCTTAGCAGCCAAGGCCTCCACTGTGGTGATTTATTAGCAGAATGCAGAGAATGGATGGAAATGAAGAAGAAGATGAAGGAAGAAAAGAGAGGCCAAATTGTGGAAACCGAGGAACCTCCCAAGTAGGCCTAGATGCTGAGTAAGAGGTACGGCAGATGGATCACAACGAGGGTTTCCCAGGATTCCCTAGGTCCGGGGACACCCGCGCTGATTCAGAGGAGCGTGTCAGCATCGACTCTGCCAGCGTGACCCTAATCATCTGCTTCTTCCTGTGAGACGTGGAAGCAGTTCATATTGCTCCGGCGAGGAAGGCGTGAATCTTTCTGATCTATTGCTGGCTCTCCGGGTGTTTGGAGCATAATAAATCAGCACGATTGGTTGGATGGGAAATCAGAGGAGTCTGGAGCTCCATTCACTGGTTTTTAATGGCCATGCAAGTTGATTTGTGTTCCTGCGAAGTCACAGTGGCGGGAAATGCATGAGGTTGTCAGCCAAAGCTACGCGGCAGCTCCGGGAGTCTGACTCACATGTGGGATAGTAACAGCAGGGATAGGTAGCGCTGATGGACTGTCAGGTTAAAATCAGACAGAATTGTGAGGATTCCAGCCGAAGATGAACGAGCTTCACTCTGATCATCCCATCTGGATTTGCGTTTGACACCACCGTCTGTTCCATTACTGCTCCAAATCCAGATGTGACCTTAATACTGTTGTCAGGAGAAGATCACAACCCTTATAAGTCTTATAGGTCAAGAAGGTCTCTGACGGATTGGACAGTGTGCGAGGAGCTGAGTCGAAGGCCAACAGACACAAACTACCTTCCACATCACAGCCTGAATCAATGCAGCTGGATCCATCGGACTCAGGAGAGGAAGTAAGAAGGGACAGGTGTCTGAGGCCAAACCACCCTGGCTCTCGTTCCTCAATTGTTTTCCCACGTGCTGTCTGATGGCTCCATTCCAACCTGTCTGATCTTTACACAAGCTAAAAGGCTTGGAGACGGTGCAGGTTTACAATGACTGCAAGAAGGTCATTTGCTTATCTGCTTCTTTAACCTTAGGGTCTCTTCTACGCCCACCATAGCCAAGAAGTCGGGCCCCGTTCTGCAAGAAAACACATTAAAGTCTGTGGCACGCTTCCTGGAGTCTTATTCCATTCATGTGAATTAAATCTGATGATAATTGTCGGCAGCTGCTCATATTATAGGACTGTAACGGAGACATTTACGCTCTCGAGCGTACAATCACAAATGATTAACCTGGTGAAGAAATGAAGAGGTGAGGAAGTGGAACGCATTCGCATCTCTCCCTGGACAGGTTCAGCCAAGTGATTTTTATTCAAATGCTGTCATTTCGAATCATGTTACCATAGCAACACAACTGCAACAGAAAAGCAAGAAAATGTGTGCCCAAGTATTTGATGATGAGCCCCTTATTACAGTTTCTTTCCAATACATGCTATTATTGTTTTGAAGAGGATGCTCATTTGAAGGTCCTTCGGATCCATCACACCATTGAGTGATTTCTGGATTTTCTGAAATACAATGTTTTCTTTATTTAATAAAGGCACCTGAGATCCGTCTGGCTGCCGGCGCAGTTAAGCGGCGTGTAATATTGAGGGACCTCGGGGATCGAGGCCGATCTCAATCCCGTCCTCATTTTCGACAGAACGTGTGGAGCGCCCCTCGTTCATGTGCTCTCGTGCTGTCCTCAACCTGGTAGTCATGGGAACAGGTGTCATGTGACCAAAAGTCAGGCAAACTTGGGCAAAGGAGGGGAACTGGCCCCGTGGAGGCAGTCAGCAGCGCTCTTGTCTCTTCTGACACGTTACCTTGGAAACAAGCCGGGGAGACAGGAAGCAAGGATTAGAGTAAGCCCCTGTTTGTTTGAATAAGAGTGAGGATGCTGCTCGGACTCCAGACTGCGCTTTGTCGAGGGGGGTTCGTGGGGGGTGTTTTGTGTACAAGACTCATGTTTGCTGCACAGTAGAGAACACTGTGAGTTTTGATGTCAACATGACAGGCCTGTGTTTCCGCAGCCCAGCTGTGTAAGGCCACAAATAACAGGCATCATAAATAATTCATCCACTGTAGTGCAAATGATTGCGAGAAATGTATGTCTCAGCTGCCTTATTTACACCCCTCACCCCATTATTAGATCTGTGATACTGTAACACATCCATAAAACCTTGTGGTGAACTTATTAATCCAAGTGTAACCAGAATGCATTATTTTGATGCAATGACATAACGCTTATTTTTTTTTACCAGCATGTCCAAATGAATTAAAAAAATACATTAAAAATACTATTTATACATACAAAGACTTGAATAAACCTTCTTTAAAATGGTCATTTTGTATTTCTGAATTAATTCATTTTGATCATTTTTGGGTGGTATAAAGTAAAAAATGTCAGGACAATACAACTGTACTTCTGTCATGATACTCTCGGAGTGTTTGGCATGGTAATGGGTATAACAATGTTGATATATTTGGTCTTGGCGGAATAGATCTGCTAGGCTGCTGCTGCAGAGCAAGTACAGGACTTGCTACTGATAATACATACACGACACGCTGCCATGAGCAAAGACATGCTGCTACTGTACAATTTAGCATACATGAATCACCTATAGCAGATCTATACAGGTGGAACTGGGGAAGGTGGGAGTTTTCTGAAAGTGCGCTGCAACTGCTGCAGAAAATGCTGACCAAGTATTTGAAGGTTGAGCATGCAAGCTCATTGGCTACTGATTCAACAGGAACCAATCAGCTGTGCCTTGTAGAGAATAATGTGACTGCAAGCATTTGAGTTAAGGTCCTATTAGCCTGCGCCACCTACAGAACTTTGTATTGATACTATAATGAATTATTACTTCTTACTTGATGGTTACACCACATGACATTTTTAGTCATTAAACTTGAAACTTTTCCTGAAAATGGTATGAAAGTTTATGAAAACCAACATGAATACAAAGAGTATATTTGTAAGAACCTAGGACTTTTTTAAAGCTTTCTTTCTTCATCATGGACACTCTTATTCTTATTGTCCTATGGACGTTCATGCTCAGGATGTGTGTTAAATGGCATGAAACGAAGGCCCTTGAGCGGCGACACGGCTAAGGGATGGAAAGAGCCCTGTGCCGAGTTTACCCCCGAGAGCTGCCAGAGTAATTATTTAACATCAAACAGCCAGGCTGCAAGGTTAATAAAGGGGATGTAACTGAGCTCCCAGAGGCCCTACAGGACTAATATTTACTGTTGATTTGGACGTACTTGAGAAGGAGTCTGACAGTCTCTCAATATCACTGACAGTTCTGTGGATGGATGGGGGTGAGACGCGCTGGCCTGGGGATATTTTACAGGTCCCGTTGCCTGTCGATCACGATGGCTGGAGCCTGTTGCTGCTGCACTCGTTCCCGCATGGGGTGAGCAAACTGAAGAGAGCGGCTCCTCGTATTCACAGGGGTGCAGAACATGCCAGTGATAAAATCGCATTATATGTGCAGATTAGGCTGTAGGTAAATAAGGGCTTCTGGGCTGTCATAAGTATAATATCTCTCTCATTCTCCATCTCTCCAAGCAGAAAGACCTGGGGAACTAAAAGACAGAAGAATCAGTGTTAAAATCAGATACGAAACCTCTATGCCTGTGGGTTCAAGTGCTCTTTCAACAACGGGTGACCCACTTATTTTAATTGCTTATCCGCAAACACAAAGGGGAAAAAAGATAAATAGCACAGCCTTGTTCCACCACCATCCCCATGCTTAAATACGCAGCATTGCACAATAACTGTATGATCAAGGCGTTTTCACACTTCAAAGCATAAAAGTGAATATATTAAGGACGTTCAGCTCCAAAAACTTAAAGAGTGCGTGGAGGATTATGGACAAACAAGCTTAGCATTCGAACAGCTGACCGCAGCCATGAATACAAGCTAATTCATTTGCAAAAATGGATGTTAGAATTCACATAGCAGGAAGTATTATGAAAATCTCTATGGAATATCCCTCTCAAAGAGTCTTGCTGCTTTTTTTTTCTCACGTTTGAAGTAATCTTGACAGATCTAAAAGTGTCAGTATTATTTTTCTAATACCTTAAGGCACTTATCCTCACAATTTCCTTCAGTTTCATTTATCAATTCAAAATAGCTCGTAAATGACCCTTAAGGGATGTTGTATCGAACCAAAGTACCTTCATTTAGCGCTGATGAAATGCACTTTGAAGTTTCTCCATTGATATTTCAAGGCGAACAGAACTTCATATTGTTGAAATTATTCAGCATGACGCTGACTCCCACCACAATGTCTTGTCGCTTGGTCTCAAACCAATTATGGTAATATTGCTTCAGTTGGCAAGATAAATACTCTGGCTCGAAAGCTCTCGAAGAATAGATCTGGGCAGTATTTCACAATACAAGCATTTTTGTTTTCATATATAATTTTCCTAATGAATATTTTATTCAATCAGTCACGAAAGCTCAATGTGAAAAGGCGCAGCCCCTAAGGATACGAGCAGCTTTAGCCAGCGGCCTGTGACATTTCACAGTGGTAATGCCATGAGATATTTCACCATCTTGGTGGCATTTCTCATCATGGCCATGTTTTGTCCGATCCTGAATGTGGGATGAACATAGACTTTTTTTACAAAGCATTATTCGACTGTACGCCTGGTGATACATGGGAGGATATTCTACTGTAGTCAAATTTCATTTCCAAAGCAAGGCTTCTTCTGAATTATTTGAGGAAATTACGCAACGCACATCACACAGCCGTCCCAACAATGCACGGCCATCAGAAAACCGCAGACAGAGAGATATGAAGATACATCAGTTGACATTTTCGCTCGACTTCCTTACAAGAAGACAGCTCTGACAGACAAGCCGCTAACAGCGCTCTATTGACCCCAAAATCATTGAATCCCTTTAAAAGAATGCAATGACAGATCGGTGGGCTATCCTTTGCAGAAAGAGCACTCAATAAGTTGACATATTTGTGTTTAGTTTCTCAATTTTCCCTGACAGAGCTGTCAAACCATTCATTCCTTGGAAATATCACGAAGGTTCTAATCTCGAATGGCTGTCAGGCGTTTTTCCAGGAATAAATGTGAAACTTTAAAGCACGTAATGAGAAGGCGTATCGCAATTTTCCGAGAAGCGATTCAAAGTGCTACCTTAAAAAGGAATGGATCTCCCCACGAGGGGCGTGCGGAATGATGAATTGCATATGATATGACAGTGAGAGCTTGAGAGGAAAAGGGAGGTAGCGCTTTTTAATGCTGTTGTCTAGTTGCTTTCATTCTCTGCACTGCTCCCCATGTTGTCTTCGGTTTTTCAGTCTCAAGCTATTCTCCCCCATATTGTCCCATTCATCTGCCCTGACACCAAGACAATGGCTGAGGGACCATCACATGCCTCTCAGCACTTTGAAAAATGAACTCTTTCTCACTATCCTCTTACATCCTCAGCAGTATAAAACACCCCGCATCTCTCAGCACGTCTACGCCGGTACTCTGAATCAGGCTTCTTGTGATTGAAGCCAAACGGGAGCATGGAGGAGATTTCTTCTTTGGAGCGAAGGTTAAAATCAGTCTGTAGAAAGATCATGGAGGTCACAGCTCTCGACTGGTGCGAAGGCACAGACGTGTGTCCCTGAGGTGCAGACAATGGCAAATTGCTTTTCAAATAGAAAGGGTCACTTCCGCTCTCAATGGAACAGAAATGTTGATAGTCTTAGAGAGAATCGTGATAAGTATATTGCGATGTATTTCAGAGAATATGGATAGGATTTAGAAAAGTTTTTATATGGACAATGTTGAAGAAAACCTAGTGAGCTGACTCAATGTCTACATAAAAAAATAAAAAATCCTTGTTAAATGTCCTATTTCACTCTGTTTAATGTCTAACATGAACACATGACTAAGCTAACACATCATATAACACTCTTTGTTTGTTGAATATCTGTTATTTTTCTTTGTTGAATATCCTGTTTTACTCTGAAATATGTCATACTATCAAAGTCAAATTGATTGTGAGCATGCGGCTGTTCTTTAATTCTAACATTAGCATGGGGCTAAGCTAACATTGTGTAAAATAACACATTTAGATCCATCAATACAAGGCAGTACTGATCATATTTCTCTTGGCTTGTCAGTGTGTTGAGTGAAACCTTGAACAAAATTAAGTATCTTAGAAAGAAGCATAATTAGTATGCTAATAATGTATTCTGAATATAATGCCCAAAAAGCATCTAGGTAGGCAGCACACTGGGATTTGAGACACATGCTAACATGTCATATGCTGTACAGAAAAGCAGCTGAAAGAAATGCCGGAAGACCTAATATTTAATCAGTTCAGCAATGTTCAGCAATACCAGAGCACTGTCAAAACAAATGTGTAAAACACTCCTCAGCTTTTAAAACTACAGTACTATGTCTTGAAGGTAAAAAAGCATTTTCTTTTTAATGGTTTTCATTTTGCTGCGTGTAAAACGCTAAACTCCATCAGACCCCCGGTGTGTTATTCACGCAGAAAACAAAAAGCCTATTTGTTGTTTAGACAGCGTCTTCAAAAAAAGAAGACAAAAAATTAGTACTGCACCTTCTCTGAGTGCATTAGGAAGAATCTAGCGCTCCGAGGCACAATTGCTTGTGTATAATGTTCGAAATGATTGTTGACTTTACACCATAATTCTGTTCCCAGTCCACAACGAACCACTCAGTCTGCTAACACAATACAGACAACAGAAACGGCAAACACATCTCCCAGTCCTTGCTAGGCCAATGAAAACATCATCAGCTGCATGGTGATTACTGCTGTGGGCACATCATTGATCTCCCAGAGAGCTGGTCCATCCCGTCACCGCTTTCACATAATGGCCAAACTTTTTCCCTGGGCTCTAATCGATACGGCGTGAGAGCCTCCACTAATGTGGCCCGACCGCGATGGCGAACCCCCATTAACTTTGATCTGTGCGGAGTGGATCACCTCCCTGCATTCAGAGTGCCTTCATTGACCCAGTGCATCGCTGCATTGTAAACCAACAATCAAAACATACAGTAACTCCATATAACCATTAAGCCATTTCCTTGCGTACACCCCCTTTGACGAAAATCAAAACGACCGGACTTAAAACGGATGCATAATTAATAATTGTTTAGGTTTGGCTTCATGAAAGGGGAATGTTTAAATAATGCATGCCTTTACGGTGTCGTTTTTTTAATAGGGTTTGCTCTCAGAGCCTTACGTATTCTTTGCTGTCCTAAAGGAAGAACTGGTTATTGGGTGGTATTGATTCTCTTCCAACCCCCTCTAGCGTGGAGGCATTAGTCAGCTCTGGCCGTCTGCCAACTAGTCTACATAACTGAGAGTCTGGCGTGTTGCATTCAGGTTGAAGGATATTTTTAATCTCGTATATGCAGCCACTGTAAATCGGTTTATTTTCATAATTAAGAGAAATTGCTGCACTGAAAGATCAATAGGGTTAAAGATATACAACTGACGGCAATAACGAGCAATCTGAATTTGCTCTTGCAGTTAGGCCACGTTAAGCCAGAGCGCTGGAACTCAGTATAGAAAAATTATAATAGAAAGACACCTGATTCACAATTTGATGTAAGAAATATTGTGTTCTTGTATTCAATGAAGTTCAATGAAGTGAAACTCAGCACTTGTGGCATAATGTTGACTGCCACAAAAATGTATTTCTACTTGTGCCTCCTCTTTAAAACAAATAGCAAAAATCTGGGTTACAGTGAGGCCCTTACAATGGAAGTTAATGGGGCCAATCCGTAAACATTAAATACTCAGTTTCAATAGAATAGCCACAGGACGTAAATAATAAGAGTCAACATGATTTTAGTTTGAAAAATCCAGCCCGGTCTCACCCCAAAACGTCACATACTGACGCGTCTTGACCAAACGGCAATATACGACGAAAAGGTACCCCTAAAACGTCCATATGAGACGAAGACATAAGCGCGCCAGCAGCGCCTCTTAGCGGTACCCTAACGCATACCTAAACCTACCCATAACCCGAATAGTCACATACGGACGTTTTAGGGGTACCCTTTTCGTCGTATATTGCCGTTTGGTCAAGACGCGTCAGTATGTGACGTTTGGGGGTGAGACTGTGTTGAAAAATCATAAGCCATAAACCCTAAACTTCACTGTATAAAACAATTTACACATATTTCCAGGTTAAACTATACAGATAATGTAAGGTTTTATCCAGTTTTACAACTTTATTGCCATGACAACATATCTCCGAGCGGGATTCGAACTGGCATCTCTGACATGGGAGGCAGGCAGCAAACAAGGTTCTTAAAGACCGCAGTCTCTAGTGCTCCTCTTGAGGCCAGGGAAGTGAGGTTTACTCACACAGCTCTTACTAGCTTGCCTAAGTTACACTCACCCCCCTAAACCTGACTCCCATCCGGGTCATGGCACCAAATTTGACCGGTCCTACTCGAGCCGCTCCGAGAGAGGATTCAAACCGGCATTTCCGGCATGGGAGGCAGGCATGCTAAAGACCGTAGTCTCTAGCGCTCCTCTTGAGGCCTGGGAAGTGAGGTTTACTCGCACAGTTCTTACTAGCTTTGCTCCATTACAACATCAAAATGCCTAAAACCCTACAATGACTTCTAATCATACACAAGTTTTAACAGAATAATTAAAGTGCTCTTACAAAATTATAAACTTCTGCTTTTAAATTCTCCAAAAATTGGCGCCACTCGCTATCATTGTTAGTGTCTTATCATAACCTCAATTTTCACTCAATTTTTTGTTTGTTGAAAAAAATGAGAGACAAGTACAGTTTTCAAAAGTGGTACACCACAAATGCTGTCAATTGAGCTTAACTTGAACTGGGAATATTCCTTTAATTCAGTTTCTTTGAATCTCTCTCAAATTTTTCCTCTGGTGGCTCTGCTAAGACTTCCCATCTGTAATTAGTTACAAATTGGACATATCGCTAATCCTCAGTTTAGACTTTGCATTTACATTTACTTTTATGTTCCTGGAAGATGCTTCGATGCAAATGTCTCCCCTGGTTTCAATAATGATCCGATTCTTTCCTTTGGGTTGCAGATGTGAGGTCGCCCGGGAGGATGAGAGAACGCTTGGGGGGTGAGAGTGCCGGCTGAATTCATCAGCCCGCAGGGAAACCGGCATCCCACCCGGCCGACATTTTCAAAGAGCTCAAATGTGCAATTATAAACACGCTGAAGCGAAGTTGCTTCATTTTACTTTTCCATTATTTCAGGGCCGAGTTGAATCATTTGGAGAGAAATAATGAGTCAACCTAATCAAGGACTTCCGCTTTTTGCTCAACAATAATTACATAGTCAGACCCGCTGCAGAGCTGTATGATTTATGACAGGACATGATGGATATTAATGGATTTCTTAATTGGTGCATATGTTTATGAAATTGGCTGGCAGGCACTGACATAACAGGCTGTCAGGTAATGCGAGCCCTCTTCAGGAACTGCCTGGGTGGCTGTGAGGATAGAAAGATGTTTGCTGCACCTCTGTCTCTGCAAATAAAAAGGAATAAGAGAAGAAAAGAATGGAAAAACCCAGGCTGCATTGAGGAAACCCACAGTGCTCGTGTAGAAATAATGTATCGCTGTTGCATGAATGCATTTTTAATGCTTTTTTTGTTTAAGAATGACTAGAAACAAAGACTCCACAACATTAAACTTTCATAAACAAACCGGCTCACTTTTTATTGGAACTAACTGCGAAGAAAGTACTTTAGTGAGGTTCTCATATAATACGGTTGCGTCACCACTGTCTGGGAATGACTGATTTCATTCCATTTCGTTCCTCTCTTGAGCTCAGACAGAACTGTCAAAACAAGACCCTCTGCCTATAGGTCAAACTAGTTGATTGTTCTTTCAACTCACTTCCTAAGCCCATAAGATCATTATAGTAACTCAATACAGGTTTAATAGAGCATGTGGTTGGAGGGCAGATGTGTGTATGGGATTCTGGCATGGTTCACTTGCTTTTAACATATGCGTGATCTGAATCCCCCTGTAATTAAATAGTCAAACAAACTGTAAAATATCTCTCCAATTATTGCCACTGAATGTAGTCAGTCATGTCTAAAAATGTTCAGGTTTAGTCTACTCATCAGAATTCAACCAGCCGGGAAGGTAAATTGTCATTGAGGCATCGGTGATGGGAAGCTCGCAACATTAGCTGAGGAAGAGAATCCGATTTAATTTCATTGTAATTCTCCTTAACGCAATTTGCTCCGTGCCTCAGTGAGGTAAAAGACACAAGGAATGGCATTATGCCGTTTGATCAAATAACGTTGTGTAAAACAACCTGAAGATGCGTTTTCTGTAAGATCTTGACTTTTAGAACTCGATTTCAAAAAGTTCAACCGTATGATCTAGTTTAGAAGTCTCTAAAAGCCTCACAGAAGTCTGGTAAAATCCTGATTATTTACAAGCAATTATTTCACACATATATGTTGCGGTTCATAGTGCGTTGAACGACACGGCAAGTGATTGGCGGTAATGATGATATTTAAGGAGATGCATAATCGAACAGAAGAAGATGGCAGACGGTCCTCCGTGTGTGGCTCAGGTCTCCCACAGATCGAAGCTGAGAGAAAGACAGAAAAGGATGTTCTGCTCGGATGGACTCCTCTACATCTGCCCTCTGGGCTTGCAGCTTCTCATTAAATGCAGACAAAGAGTCCATGTTTTTTTGTCTCCTGACGAGGCCCAGACTGAAAGCGCGGGGACCGTGGACACGCTCGCCCCATCTGCGGCCCTGACTCGCGGGCTCGCCCTGAGAAAAAGGAAAAAGCTGCGGAAGAAATCGAAAGGAGAGAATGACACGATCTCATTTTTCAACTGTGACTGTCGCTGTTGATGCACATACACATATACTGTACGTGCATCCACAAATAGCGACTGCAGCAACGTTTCGATTCTGGCTTGAAATCTAATCAGCCACACGTGTGCAGATTTCACATTTGGAAGTGGTGCGACGGGGGTGTCGTTCACACTTCTTGTGAGAAGAACAGCAGGAAGGCTGTTTCATTAAGCATCTTTCACCATTAGCACACCATCTTCCTTTTAGTCACTCTTTCTTCCTGCTTTGTGGTGACTTACAGCTGAGGGAGTTCATCCTGCATTGTTTCCATCTCGCCTATTCAGATTTTCAAGGGCTTGTCATGCAGCAGCCGGATGCTTGTATTCACCGCAAAGCTAAAGATTATTGAGCCGTGGTGTCTTTTCGTGAGAAAATATCCCCCATAATGCTCAAAGTTATTGCCTCTTACGGACAGGGAGCAGAAACTGTAATCTGGCTATTTTTATCGCACACAAACTATTGTCAGCCTCAGACTTTGTTCTTTGCGGGGATGAGCGCCGCCTCGGGCAGTAATCACTCTGACAGCCCTCTAGTCTCAGAGAACCTTTGGATTTGTGATTTTCCCGCTCCGTGGTCTTTGGATACATCAGAATTTGTAATATTTCGGTTTTAGTCTTTTAGAGGCTCAGACTTTCATATTTCATGACAGACAACTGTGGACTGCACAGTCTGATCTGCAAAAATATGAGAATGTGGTGAAAATGGTATTGGTTTGAAAACTGTATCCTGTTCTCTCAACAGACATTGCTTAGAGTGCAAGGCTGATGGATATGTTTACTTATGCAGTGAACAAATTAGCTTTAATTAAAGCAAATTGCACTCTTGCTTCCAAGCGAGGAAATATAGGATATTTGTGCTGTATTTGGTTGAATGCTTAAACCACACAGTTTGATCATAATTTTTTTGTTTTGAAATTAGCTAACAAGATCACCAATGGTTTTCTAAATGTTGGATTATATAGTTAAATCAAAAACTGTGACATGACACAGTTTGAAATGTCCCAGTTTGTAAAACAAACAAAGACTTTTTTTTACAAACTGTGGGAATCGGCGGGATGGCACAGATTCTGTCGGCAGAGCTTAACATGTATTTAACCCAGAAAGGGCGCAAAAAGGGGAGCATATGCACAGCTCACATACTGCTACGCACCCCCCAAAAAACTTTTATAATGGAGTCAAACTGCGATGACCAATAGCATTTAACCAAATATTATGCTGCATAAAAATGTAATTGCTAACAGGGATACTCTAATAAATCTAGATTTAAAAAAAGCATGTTTCAACTTTGTAGGAATGTGCTTTTTGAATAATTTGTTTCATTGATATTTTATGACCTGAACCATAACTTTAATTTGATAGACAAGAGTTAATCAAAAAATTAATAAGCAGTTTTGCTGAAATATTTTTTTTCTCTAGATTTTGCCAAAGTATTACCCGTTCTGTCACAGTTAAATAAAATAAAATAAAAATATTCTGAAGTTTATGAAGTCATAATAAGACACTTTCTTGTAATAATAATGAAGAATATCTGGTCACACTTTAGATTATATGGTCAAAATCTAGCTATTAACTAACTATTAACTACGACTTTTGCCTCAATAAACTCCTAATTACTTCTTATTAGTTAGTAAGGTAGTTGTTAAGTTTAGGTATGGGGTAGGATTAAGGGATGTAGAATATGGTCATACAGAATAATGCATTAATATGTGCTTTATAAGTGCTTATAAACAGCCATTTAGCAACAGCAACTTAATAGTGAGAATTGGACCCTAAACTAAAGTGTAACATAATATCTTAATAATAAGAAACAAAGTCACTATTATGAGAAATGTCCTCATTATTATGAGATGTTAAGTCATTATTATGAGATGTTAAGTCATTATTATGAGAAAGTTTGTCATTATTATAAGATACAAAGTCATAATTATTCGATTTTCCCCCTAAATATACAATATAACTTGTAATTATGAGAAAGTTTCTCATTATGAAATACTAAGCCATAATTGTGAGAAAAGTGTCTCATTATTATGATATGCTTAGTCTTTGCAAAGTCTATTATTATAAGAAATTTGCTCAATATAACGAGATGCTAAAGAAATGCTATGAGAAAGTTTCTCATTATGACGACTTACAGAATCTGATTTTTTTTTTTACTCAAATGTGGCGGAAATGGTATTCCATAGTTTTCTTTTATATCACCCTGATATTTCTGACTTTATGCCCTCACTCCCTACCCTCTAAAAAAAAAAAAAAAAAAAAAAAAAAAAAAACTATATATATATATATATATCAAATTTTTAACTCAAAAATAAAAACATGCACATCATAGAAGTGGTGTATTCAAGTCACTGTATGTGTGAATTGTATTTTTGAATAAAATATTTTTTATGTTAATGGCCCATTATAAAAAGATAATGTAGCATTTAACACTATACTTCGCTAATCTTTTTTTTTGGGGGGGGGGGGGGGGGGTTGTGATCTTGTTACTGGAAAAACTATACTTTTTTGAGAACAGCTAATTTCACACTACTGAAATATGTAGTTAAGTTCCTTATCACTACTTATGCAAAAGGCAGCAATCATGCTTATTCACACACAAACACACTCACAAAGGTTTTCGTGATCCATTGGCCTACTTAGGTGATCAAAATTCTCATTTGGGTCTGCGAGAAACCCATCATTTGGTCATTGGGTCCAGAAACCCATCACTGGCTCAACAAGAAACGGATGAGCGGGAGCCAAGTCTAATTAAAAATTGGAGCACAGATGTTTTGCCTCTTTACTTTCCTCTTAGACGCGTCTTCTCGGCATCTGAGGCTTTCATGCCAATGAGACGCAGTTTTAGAAGTTCATTAAAGTGATATTACTGGATTTAAACTGTAGACGTGCACTACAGGGCAAGATGCTTGAATATCACCATGCGGAACGTGACAGTGTCAATGTCTGAACAGCGATCCATGCAAAGACTTTTCCAGCGAGAAGATCATCACATAATGCTGCAAACTGACAGCTCATTTACATAATGGAACAAGATGACAGTGATTTGTACAGTCAACTTTGTGGAAACTTTCGAAACTAAAACCATTCGTGAAATCCCTAATCCAAACACGTGGAAAAACCAGGCTAAAAGCCGTCCGGGATAAAAGGCCACTCTTTGGTTTTATGTCCTCACAAAATACATAATAGCACCGCAGCACTTTCCAAAACACCTGTTTGTCACCATCCACTGCAATTTTCCTGATGCATGACGTCTATGACAAGAGGCTGGTTTTGAAATTAACACGTTTTGAGACAAAAACACTTGTTTATGATTTTTTCGTTTCATTCAAGGTGATTAAATGAGTAGATTTAATAACTGAATGTTATATAAGTGGAAGGATAAAATGTTAAATCCCCCTTGTTGTAGGGACTAAAAACCAAACAAACAAAAATAAAGGAGTTCACAAATCCCCATAACTCATCTCTTATCTCTTTAGTTACCATGGCAATGTCAGTTCTGAAACATAAAACTTGTCAGATCTTAAGACAGGATGTTTCTGTGATATGACCCCAGAGAACTGAGGTTTAGCGCGCCAGATATTTCACAGATTGTTTTTTAAATTAGACTGATTCTCTGACATCGGAATTCTATTATATTGTTTTGTTTTATAATATTATTCTCACATTTCTGTTCAAAAAGGCCCTATATTTAAGTTTATCATTAAATAACAGCAGCATAAACTTATACGTCTTGGCTCAAAAGCAGCTTTAAAAATTAAAAATGTGTGGAACGTCGATTAAGGAACGAGATCGTCGTAGCATCGTTCATATCGCGGGGGTCTAATCAAAAATGCTGATTCATGTTCCGAGCGAGATCTCATCACTCCGCCGTCATTTCGGATGCGAGCTCAGCAGTGTTGCTTTCACTCCGAGTAACCCATGCCATCTGCCATGCTCAGCGCTCCCCGCTGAGAGACCATTAATTACCAGATTCACTCTGTGGGACAGTGGGAACTGAAACACTCACTTTAAGCACTTAAGTGCATGCCAGGAAATCACAAGTTATTTAATCCATCACTTAATTGATTCATTTATTAATTAGAGACTTTACATGTACCGTTAATGCGCTGATTTCACATACCGTGAGCCCCTTACTACAACATCCATGGTAAAAATGGGGAATTGTTTCAGACGCGCTTCCCTGATGCAATTACATGTGTGCACACAAGTTTTAATGATGTTCTGCTGCATGGCACTTATGGGCGACATTCACCTGTTATACAGTTATGATGCAATGCCAGCAAAGCCACTGCCCCATCTTTCTCATTCCCTCTCTCTCCCTGTTATTAGAGTTCCAGTATTTGATTATCCAGTGGAAAAAACACCACCGACTAATCCAGCTCAGATGCCCTTACTCTTTGGTTTAATATCTTAATTGGAGAGAGAGGGAGTGGGAGAGACCACTTTCATTCTCTCTATTTTTCTTCCAGAGATGAGGCTGGAGTGCTGATGTCAGGACAGTGCTGTTTCCGTGGTAATGAGCTGTCAGGGATATGAAGCTGGGCACTCGATTTCTCACATCACCCATCCCCCTTTCCAAATCAGAGCCAGAGACCTGAGAGCTAGAGAAGCGCTTCCCTCCTTGCGTTTTCTGGGAAGAGCGCCCTGGGGGACGACGGTGTCATAGGCGTAGAATGAAAGCGAGTCCAAAAACGGTCAGCTCGGTTGCAGGCTGAGTTAGTCCTGTAATTAGGCCTTTAGATGTCGTCTCTTGAATGGGATGGGGGGTGGGTTTGGGGGGTGGGTTTGGTGGGTGGGGGGGGGGGGGACTCAGGGAACTGCCATTGGTCTAAAGCAGAGGCTGTCAACTTTTTTGGGCCCAGGGAACCCCACCCCAGACACTCAGGAGTCCAGGGATCTGATGATATAAAAATACTCTGGAAAAACACTGAAAAGCTTTTATTAATTTTTTCTAAAGCATTGACCTACTTTCTCAATTAACTATGTTTACATCCTTTATCATGTCCTGGAGTCATCATGCCTCATGAACAATGTAATAATTTGATTATTTTGACCTCAGATAAAAAAAAAGTAATAAAAAAAATGTAGAGATAAATATTACTAGATTTTCTATCAATCAAACTATCCATCCGTCCGTCCATCTATCTGTCCATCTATCTATCCATCTATCTATCCATCTATCCATCCATCCATCCATCCATCCATCCATCCATCCATCCATCTATCCATCTATCTATCTATCTATCTATCTATCTATCTATCTATCTATCTATCTATCTATCTATCTATCTATCTATCTATCCATCTATCTATCTATCTGTCTATGACCACCCCAGGGGCCCGTGGACCCCCGGGTGACAACGCCGGGTCTGAGAGATTGATTTAATTCACCAGGCGCTAATAAGACAAACAAACAGCCAAACCTCAGGGCTGTTCCAGGCCACGGTTGTAAGCCACACTGATGCCGCGATGCCTCATCACAAGGAGATGTGTCATAAAGAAGGTTTACGCAGAGCTTGTCGCAGCCGCGCTGGCAGTTAAACACGCACTATGCCTCTGAGAACACCACTGTACACTAGACTGTTTTCCATTAACTGAGATGCTGTCCCCCAGCCGATAGTGTTGGAGACAGTGTGCGCAGAGATCACTACAGGCTGTCAGAGCTGCTGATCTCCGGAGCGGCTGATCTCTGGGGCAGACGCTCAAAAAGAGGAATTCAGGCTGCTGGAGTTGGTTTAGCTGAACATTACTTTACAATTTGAAAATGACAACACAATCATTTTCGCCTATTCACAGAGGATTATCTCAATGCACAATGGAGGAAACGTAATTAGCTCATTATTCACATAGTAAGCCAAAACATGTCACAATGGCGCATTAGCAGTTGCTATTGTCAGGATAGCTGAGCACACTGGCTCTCTGCGCTCTCTCTTTGGAATAGAAAAGATGAATACAGTAGAGAAAATTTGGCAATTTTGCTTATTTACATTCTCCGACATAGACTTGTCATCTGTGCTGAAATGTACATTTGCTGGTGTTATTGAGAGTTCTCATTCCAGCACACATAAGTCATGTTTCCTGCACTGATCTGAACTTGCAGCTGTGTGTCTCTGTCCATGGTGCTGAAACCATGCGTGTTGCTATGTGTGTTACACTACCTACATTTACATGCGACCAAATAATATGTTAGTTATAAGATTGATGGCTCAACCGGACTAAAAGGATTTAAAGGGGTGCACAGTAAAAAAAAAAAATCTTTCAAAAAGTTATTCGAACAAATGTAAAAAAGTTTACGTTTAAAGAGTAAGTTTATTATTTTGTGTGAACTGAACAAGAATACTCTGTGTTTCTAACAAAAGTGTATTTGTTTACTGTACTTGGATACTCAAGTATTTGTTCAAAACCTGTCCAACTTTCCAGACTGAGTCATTCATTTTGCATTGCACAATATTGTGCAAGTTCCCAGCATGTATTGCAGCTAGCTTAAAAAAGTAAATAAATAAAAAACTATGTGGTTATTAATATTTAAATATATATATATCATTGCTATAGATTTTACTGGCTTAATTTATTCTGCTGCTGTTGTCACTGCTAGTTAGCTCTGTTTTTTTGATAAAATACATACATGAATGTTACATGAAAGTATTAAATATCATGGATTTATATTTCTGAAATAATATTTGGGGGATGAAAATGACCATTTTCACCTGAGATTGAGTCAAATTACAAGGGGGGAAAAATAATTATTTTATTTTTACACGGAGATTGGTAGGACTATTTGCATGCCAGATTGCTAAAAGTCAACAGATTTCACTAACAGACCTACCAATCTCTGTGTAACAATAAAATAATGATGCTGCATTAGTCATTTTTACCCCCCTGTAATTTGTCTCTAAATCTCTGGTGAAAATTGTAATTTTGACCCCCTCTACAAAATGAGTGGATTGAGTGGATTACTCAATAAATATTCATACATGAAACGTAATATTTTGGCTTTCCTGACTATTTATGTTTGTCTTTCTTCAGAAAAAAATATGAACAAAATCAAAAATTTGAGCCGGGGAAGTTCCTGAAATTTGGTTGATTTGACACGGAATGACTCAGTAATCAGTTGAGTTAACTTAACAAATTGAATGCAATACGTTGCCTTAATATTTAAGTTATGTCAACTTATTTTTATAGTGTGGTGTAAACCTGAAATAATCTGATCAATAGGACAAAAAAATTAGCATTTAATGCTTAACCCTTGTGCTGTGTTGAAAACCCTATAACACTTGTGGTGTTCCCGGTCAAAAATGACTGGCCTGCAAAAAAAGTGCTTATAAATCTCTCGTTATGCTACATCATCACCAAATATTGGATTCCATCTTTTTGTCAACTTGATTTCTTAAGTTCCCTAGGGTTTAACTATTTGAATACAAAAAAAAAAAAAAGATAATTTTATGGAGGATTCCAGTGTGTTGGTTTAATAAAAACATGGTAGTTTTAAAAATGTATTACTCTATTTATTTATTTTCTCTGCATGCCTTTCCCAAACCTTTTTTGACACCGTGTTAATCCCACACAGCTCCAATTAAAGACAAAATATATATTGATTTGTAGTTTGTGCGGATGCACACTGTTGCTCTCTTGTAAATGTTGTGTCATTTCAGTAATTAGCCTCTGGATAATATAAATGTTGGAGTTTGGGCTTGTGTTTGGACTGCCAGCCAACAGCAGTGGAAGGAACTAATTACCAGCCACGTGCCTGTAGAGTCAAAACCTCCACCCACATACACACACACTTAATTATACTGATGCACATACATATGCACGTAAGGAAATTGTAAATCTTTCATGCTTTTCTACATCCCCATTCAACACATTCACATAATGCACACAGTTCCATGCAAATACAAGTGCACACACGCCTATGCATTCGTTAGGGTCTTTTATTCTGTCGCTGTCATTAAGACACTAGAGAGAGCGCTGATGTTTGATGGATATGAATGCGTAATATCAATTTGGAGGGAGTGGAAATCAAGGAGGAATGTAGCAAATTGGATTTCTGTAAGCACAACTCGACATGTCTCTCTAAAATTCTCAATGGTCAATGGATGTCAGAGTGTGTCAAAGGGTAAACTCCGAATGCCGGCAAAGGGGTCCAAGTGAATGAGAAAGAGTATTGACGCTATTCAGCCATCTTAAGTTCGATTCCAAATAGAAGTAAGCATATTTGTTCTGTCCGAGCTGCACTAGAAATAGCATTGAGAACCAGTGTGCATTAATTTACATTTGAGTGCACAAGTTTGCATACTAAAATTCATAAACTCATTTGTCCAAAGTGTGAAAATCTGCTTCTCAGCATCATGCAGTCACTGTTGGGAAGAGCTCAAATGTGCAGAAGATACACACCATCCTAAAAACCAAGGGTAAACTTTTAAACAGGATAATTAGTGTAAATTCAGTTATTAAGTTGTCTTGTGGAATTTATGTAAATATCTGTTCTGTGAAATCACCTAATAAGGGCAGTACCTAAAAAAATAAATATATTATCCATTTTTTAATTATAAACATCTTGCAGATTATGCAAGGGGGTTGCAAATGTATGCTCTCCACTGTATCATTTCACATGAAGTTATTGCTTAAAACATCAGACTACACGTACTTTGGCTGAAATGAACAAGGAAAAGGAAGTGAGGTGTTTTATTTCAGCTTAATTCACCTCTACTGTTGTTACTAAACAGATGAGCGCACATATACAGCATACTGTTCAGTCTGTTCAGTGTGTGTGTGTGTGTGTGTACAGTATGTGTATATATATAAAACTTGAAACTCCTAAATCTGTGCAAAACTGTTTCCATGTTTGACATTGCAGGTTTTTCGAAATAAACCAATTTTGCCAAGTGAAGTGAACTTCAACAGACATTCCCTGCTGAGTGTATAGGGAGCAATGAGCACTGCTCAGGGACCCTGTGAATTTGAACAAAGCTAAAGTGTTCTCAATGGCAGTCCGTCAATCTCTCAAACCAAAGATTTGTCCACTATTTTTGCATCACTATTGCAAACCTTTGTGATTTTCCTCTACACGCCAAGTTGTGACATCATGTTCCCCCAGTCAGAAAGCTCTATTGTGTGCGTTTTCGATTCAATCCAGATTCCATCCACACCTTCCCTCTCAATTCCTCAACTAAATAATACAAACTCCCACTTCCTCATACTCACAGTACAAGCGTCACAGGCAAAGCCTCAGGCTAGCCCGGCACAGAGGAAATGAGCTCGGTCCTTTGAAGGCAATGGCTCCTTAAAGCTCAGAACAAGAGAGGACTGGCTCAATAATTACCAGAACACAAAGCAAAGGGTTTTCAAGTTTAAAGCTATAGCACTGCATGTGGCGTTTAGACTATTTAATTAGACAGATTTGTAGCAATGCATCCCCCAACCCCCCCAATGCGCCTGTTCTGCTCCAGCTGAACTAGCACACATACACACATACGCTTGTCTTAGTCTCTCTTATAAATTCACACACAGCTACCCGACAGAACCGCTCTCACAAACACAAACTCAGCATACTCAGATACACACATACACCGGCCTATTACGGTCTAAGAAACAAACACCTTTTAACAAGCATGCACTCACAGATCCACCCACTCACAAGGGGCTTGCTGTCAGACACCTGCACACACACACACAAAACTCCACCGCAGTAAGTTCATTGTGCTAGTGCTCCATTAGAGATGTTGGATGCCAGAAGTGCAGGTCAACGATATGGCAGTTAAAACAAATTCACACAGTGGAAAACAACATTTCTTAACAAGCAGAGTTGTTTTTTTTAAAAGTGTAATCTGGCTTTATTGACATTTAGACACTCTGAAGCTCATTTAAAAACCCTGTTTTTCATCTCGCTAATGCATATCTTTTTTTTAATTTTTTTTTTTTTTTTTTTTTTTTTTTTTGAACTAGCACTGGTCAACTCTGTAATTGAAAAATCCTCCCACACTGTCATATTTACTCACCCCTACATAGACATGCAATTGGAATAAACAGATATTCAGGCATGAGTTCTGATTAATTACTATGCAAAGCAGTTCTGAAGTGCATATGTCAACATTTACCATTCCATTTAACCAAAAAATTATGATTTAGTTTATTTATTACACAGTGCTCTGGAATTTATTGTGATTGGTCAATCGCTGCATTCAGCTAACAGGAATTTCGTAATAGTAAGTGAATCTGCAGGATTTCTGATTGATTATCGTGCCGTCACATTTACCATTGTTTGGCAAATTAGACAGGAAAATCCAGTAATCCATGCAATTGGGAATTTTATGTGAAGGCAAATCACATGGATTTACCGCATTGACCAAGAAATCTGAAAGTGACTTCTGTGCGAGTTGTGCTTCACTAAACCATTGACAACAGACAATGGACCTTTTTTTTCCTTTGACAGGAATGAAAACGAGGCTGAGGGATATAAGTACACATTCAATGGATTGTACTATTCACAGCAGCTGACAAAACGTCTTTCCGAAGACAAAACCCCCATAAAATGGGTTTGACAGTTGTGAAAATTATGTGATCTAGGGCCTTTATAAAGTGCTTGCCATTGTAAAGACTGCAAGTCTATCCCTCACAACTTTGTTTTCATCCATGTTATCAATCTACATCCATTATGGTCTAACCTGACTAAGGTCTGCCAATAGACAGTGGACCTTTATTGCTTGCAAAATTTCGCTTCAGCCGCTATAGGTAAATAACTAGAAGAATAACAAAATGCAGTAACTATTTGTGCTAAAATCCAGTGTGTTTATAGCTACGATAAATAATGAGAACAATGTCACAACATGCATAGGCTATAAGTAGCAAACAGACTGTTCTTGAACAGCTAACATAACTGGATGCGACAGACACTGGAAGCCTTGCACAATCAAGGTAAAATGTACAAAAGTTCATGAATCCAAAGTTATGTTAAAAATAAAATGCATAGCCTATCAGACTGCGACTGCCCTTTTGCAACGGCAACTGTCGCTGCAATGTCTCAAATTTCACACCACGGACTCGCTCTCTCCCTCATACTGTACAAACACAACGGCTGCCATCTTGCAGGTCAGTAATCGCAGGTAATCCATGCCGATATTTGGAAGCAGCAGCATTGTGAGTATGACATTAAACAGCTCCATATCACCCTGTAGCCTAAAGACTAGTTGCCCACTGAAGCTAAGCAGGGCTGAGCCTGGTTAGTACCTGGATGGGAGACCTCCTGAGAAAAACCAGGTTGCTGCTGGAAGAGGTGTTAGTGAGGCCAGCAGGGGGCGCTCACCCTGTGGTCTGTGTGGGTCCTAATGCCCCAGTGTAGTGACAGGGACACTATACTGCCAAAAGAGCACCGTCCTTCGGATGAGACGTTAAACCGAGGTCCTGACTCTCTGTGGTCATTAAAAATCCCAGGATGTCCTTCGAAAAAGAGTAGGGGTGTAATCCCGGCATCCTGGCCAAATTTGCCCCTTGGCCCCTGTCCATCATGGTCTCCTAATCATCCCCATATACTGATTGGCTTCATCACTGTCTCCTCTCCACCAGTAAGCTGGTGTGGGGTGGGCGTTCTGGCGCAATATGGCTGCCGTCGCATCATCCAAGTGGATGCTGCACATTGGTGGTGGTTGAGGAGATTCCCCCATCTATGTAAAGCGCTTTGAGGTCTCAGAAAAAGCGCTATATAAATGTAACAAATTATTATTATTATTAGCTCAATAAACAAGTTAATATGAAGTAATTTACTTTTCATACATAATATTGATGCTCCAAACAAATCTAGTGTGGCCTGTTGCACCTCCAAACAACACACAGTGATATTCAGCGTTTTTATAAATCTTAATGAGTCAATATTTCACTCAATAATTTCATATCTGAATGGATCAGTGTTTGAACGAGTCAGTTGAATGAACAGAGAGTCATCTGTTTCATACTTGAAAGAATCAGTCCCTGTGTCTCAATGTCCATACTATCAATCCTAGTACAGGTGTATGTGAGATTAGAATAAGTGTGTCCCAAAGCATAGTATGTTGAAAAGAGTATGTCAAAAGTCCCTGGATGGTCTACTATTTCTGGTAGATTTTCGAAGTGTGGATCTGTGCACACTATAAAAGGATAATATTTCCCACAACTCATTGCGCTTTGGAAGATGATTTGGTTCAGAACCACACACACGAGTAAAAAGTGTTAAAAAAAACATGGCTAATATGCGCAACATACAGTGAGAGGTTTAGATAAATGTTTTAGTGACTAATAATCAGTTTAACCTGATAAAAAAATATTTATTTAATGTTATCCATGTTATATTTCATAACAATATGGACTTCAAAATATCTGTTTGGCCATTAACTTTTAAATGCATCATTATGACCTGTGACTGCAGATCAAAGTGCTCCTGCATTTCTCTCTGATGCGGTAGGAAATTAAATTAAATGTGGAGAATTTTAACTGTGACAAGGTGATTGACAGGCCAGTTTACGGTGACAGGATGCAAGTAACAAAGCGACAGAGAGCACCCGTTAAGAGGCGTGTATGGCATGGTAGTCCCAAAGCGTGTCTACTCTTTTGCTATACACTCAAAAGTGTGTACTTTTTCTTTACAAAAAGTTGGTGAATTGGGACGCAGCATGAGTTTTGAGAAAATCAGTTAAGTAAATGATTCAATTACTTACCTGCTTAATTCCGAAATGAATCAGCATATTTGACTGAATCATTTGAATGATTACTCAAAGAGTCGCCTCCTACTGGCGTATAAATGTAAACTGCAGAACGAGTCAGTGTAAAATGACTTCCTCCAGCTTATTTTGCAATAATGACCAGCAGACTGAACATTATCCTTACGAATTACACAGCTTTTCAGTTTTGCAGTGCATATACCAAAATCTAACATTCTCCTCATCCACACATTTTGAAACAGATTTATTTTATCTAGAATGGGACATGACATGTTTTACTGACATGTTTTCTGGATTGCCAAAATGATTTGATCAAACATGACAATTTAAAGACCCTTTCTAAATAGGGCCATTCATTTCGATGGACAGCTTCCATCCTTTATTTGAACTTGTATGGTCGTGCTATACCGACAAGCTTCCCTTTTGTACCACCCCGCATCATGCTGGCATTGTTAACCGGTATGCACACAATCATCTCAGCTCTCATCTCGCCAGCCAGCAGCTTGCAATGCAGAGATCATGAATATTGACAGGAGATACAGGACTGGGGTCCGGCTGCTCATTTCACCACGTCAGGCCACATTGCAAATCTAATTCATTTTCCTCCCTGGACCACCATCTCACAAAACTGCCAAGTGTGATGGATTGAGTCAGAAATTCATTTTTCCTCATGTTCCAGAAATCTTGCAACATTACAAATTGAGGAGTATCCTGAGGTGGTTTGTAGAGCACTGATTTGTTTCTGTCAAACGTTTGGGTCACATCATTCTGGGGTGTCATTGGTTTGCACTCGCTTCCCTTGACCCCTAGCAACATTTTGAATGGACAATTCATAAAGAAAAAAAAAAATACAGTTTTTGTTTCCCCTATAACTTTACAAAGTTAGAGGTCAATGTAGGTGTCTGTTGCCACCAGAAGAGGGCCAAAAAGAGCCCAAAAGGTCTATAATTGTAATGCAGGAGAGCTTAAAGATGCAGGCAAGTAGGATCCAATTGCAGTTATAGTTAGTGATGGGACGGTTGATACCGGGGCTCTGACACTCCGATACAGTTTTCAAAGCACTGTTGTATCACACACTGTACCGATGCTTGTATCGAAATGACAACACCACGTGATTGATGACGTTTGAAGCTTCGAACGTCATGCAGTATAGGAAGGTCGGGACAATTGGTTCTTCGCGAGAATCGCGACCTCTTCTGATGCATAAAAAGGGAAATGATCATGGAGGCGGCATTACTTAAATGATTTAACACTACAGTTCCCTAAAACATAATTTATATATTTAAAACAGAACTCCCAAAATATTTTTTTCAATTACAATTACTAGGCCTATAATTATTATTACACAGCCTACTTGTAGTCTATATTTTATATTATTGATCAATATGTGAATCCGTTGACCAGGCTACACATGACACGAGTTGTGGTCTCATTGGCACAAATTAATTTAGATGAGATTAGATAAAACTGTATTGATCCAGAAGTGTGACCACCAGATGTCACTAATGCGCATTGTGTTAAAAGCTTCAAGTAATTAACCTTTTTTCGGCACAATTTGATGAAAGCCTCAAATGCTTCAGAAAGCCTCGGTTTCCCATCACTAGTAATAATAATATTTAACAAAATAACCCAAGGAGCAGAACATTTAGGAGAAGAGAAACAAAAATAAACAACACCAACAAAACAGCCATGTAGGACACGACCTGACAAAGAACATAATGGGGTTTAAATACGCAATGTAACAAGGGGCTAACAAGGGACAGGTGAAGATGATAGTCATGGAAACACTACAAGGGTTACTTTGAGAACAAACAAGGGTAACTATGGGATTAGTAGCCTACAAGGCAGCAATGGAAACAAAGGAAACAGGAAGAAATCACAGGAGGTGAAACAATGGAACAAGGGAAACAAAAAATACACTTCAAAATAAAGGTCCTGCAACACAAAACCGGGGAAACAAGACAGGGATGTAACAATAATACCTGGAGAAAGCCATCCTAGAAATAATGATTGTAAAATCAATTGAATTAATAATTAATTACATTGTTAAACTTATTATACATTACTTTTATAGTTAAATATTTACTACATTTTCTTAAATATCTACAATTTCAAAGTTGCTTACGGACAATTTGATTTTGTCATAATAAACTGCTACATTTGAATAACTGTAAATGGGGAAAGGTGTGTGTATATTGTATGTTTAAAAATAACTTTTCATTTTCAGTTTTGTCGGCTGAACTTCTTAAATATTTCACCCTGAAATTTTACGTTAATATTTCAATAATTTATTAACACATCTGCATGTTTATTCGCAGTTCATATCGATTAATGGTCACACAGCAGGTAAACAATTCAAACAGTTCAACTATCTCAAGTGAGTGTTATATATTTTCTTATACTTAAATTATTTAATTAATTATTAGCTTTTTATCCATTCACAAATTGTATGCAGTTCCCTCACAAACCCTTAGGAGTTCCTAAACCCAAGTTTGGGAAACATTGACAGAAAAACTGCATGCATTTTGTGGAAGAACATTGTTTTGGTTGTGCTTTGGCTCTGCGTGACTGTGCAGATGAATATGGTTATTCTACTGCTCAGGAAACATTCACTACTTGGCTTAAGAGATATAACCAGTTTGGACGAGAAGGATATCAAGCAGACTAGCTGAAAATGTATACTGTAGTTATACCCATTAATAGACATAGTACTTCCATGAAAATAAATACCAGCACAGTGCTACAACAACCATAATGAGATGACCTTTCACAATAGATAATGCTTTAAAATAAACTCTGTAAGAGAGCTACATATGGCAATGTATCTATTAGGATGTACGAGCGGCCAGAGGTGTAAATGAGATGACAAATACAGAAATAGCACAGTCCAGAGAGGTTTTAATGCAAAAAAAAAAAACACATTTCCAATGGCAATAGTGTAACAATAGTGTAAAAAAAACCTCACCTGTTGTTGAGTAATAAAAATACCCTCTCTGCATTGCTTTTACAACATTTCAAATCCCTCAGATCTGGCCATCTCCGAAAAGCCAAGCCAATGTTGATTCTTGTGTTATTACGAGCTCTGTCACGTTCTCTTTTTGCCAGCAGACTCTCCTTTTTTGACAACTAACCTATGTCACTCCCAAACCATACATGCATCAAAGTAGGATATTACGGATATGACGAGACACGCGCGGGCGAGTGACGGATGAATGTAGCTTCCCTCAAAAACCATCCTGTCAGGTCAAACACTTATAAAAGGCTTACCATAGTGAACCAGACTTAGACAAAAACACATTTTGGAAGAAGGACTGATGATGTATTGCCTTATTTACATTTTGTTAATTTGAACAAAATAAAAGTTATAGTGTACCTTTAACTGAAAGAAAAAAGGGGAAATGTTTAATTTAAGCTTCAGGAAAATGACATGAAATGTGTTTTAAAAGACATTAATTAACATATTTTCATAGGTTTTTCTATAATTTCTAATCATGCACCAAATAGAGTAGGCCTACCCATACTTTGGGGTCCAAAGGGCTACCCGAAAGGGCTAACTTGACTAACCAGCCAAACTTTGAGCTCTTGAGATGAATGGTGGTGGTGAGGAACAACATGTAAATCCTCTATAGGCACAAATTGCTTGGATGGGTGTCTACTTCTGAAATCCCTCATAGCAGGTTTGCACTAAGTTAGCTAATATCCCCACTCCCAGCTGTTGTTGTGTTTTTGCTGACCAAACACATCTGAGCCCGGAGAGAGCTAGAGGCAATCAGCAGGCGGGTCGACAGCCTTGATCGATTATTGGCCTTGCCGTTGGCCGGGTGATTATATATCATTTGTATGTATTGTGTTTACTTTCTTAAGTGTAGCCTCCGCTAATCAAAGGCGTTCCGCTGAGACAAAATGCAGATGCTGGTCAGGAGCCATTCACTCGTTTTCCCATGAGTCACTGTTTCTCTGACTAGATCGGGCATGATGCCTGAACATTATACTGATAAAACCCTGACAGCTCCGGCCCTGGTTTGAGTGTCAGGACTGCAGCAGAGGCAATTTCATTAACTTTCCTTCTATCAGTTATTAGCAATATCAAAAGAGTGGGAAGTGTGTTTGTGTGCCGAGAAGATGGTTATCGATTGCGAGAAGATATCACCTGAACTCTGTGTGGCTGCTGACACCGAGAGATCGCTTTAGATTGTTCGAGTGCATATGGAGGACAGTTATGTTGCAGATAACTTGATATTTTGTGAACTGTGTCACCGAAGATAAATGTATAGTATCATGATGTCTTAAAGCGTTTTCTTTTGAACGGATAATAAATTCACAATTTTTCACTGAGAGATAATACGTATGGCTAAGAAACCGGGATGGTCACAGTCACTGAAAGCTACGATCAGTGTCAACAAAAACTAAAATGAATTTGTTTCACGTGCCAGCAAAGTTAGTAAGTATCATGTACCCTATAAATAATAAATATATATTTTTAAACTCTTTAATAATAAGTTAAGTTATCATTTTAAAGTCATAATAGTTAAAAAAAAAATATATATATTTATTAGTTAGAAGACAGTTGAATTGTGTCACTTATTAAAGATGATATTTTAGTATCATGACGTCTTAAAGCTTTTCTGTTGAACAGAAAATAAATTTGAAATTTTTATCAGGGAGAAAATTCGTACTGACAAAGGATCGTAAGGTTACAAATAGTATATATAGTACATTTATTTATTTATAATTGCTCATTAATAAAAAATAATTTTAAACTTATTTATTTCTTAATTTATTTATTTGTGTATTTATTTCAGAAATATGTTTTTTAACTCTTTATAATAAACTGTAAATTATTATGGAAGCAACTTTTAAGCAATAGTTGTTTAAAACAACAACAACAAAATATTATTATTATAAACAGTTATATTTATGCATTTTTTTATTATTATTTCAGTTTAGAGGACAGTTATGTTGCAGATAACTATGTTATGAATAGTGTCATTGGAGATGAATGTTTAATACCATGATGTCTTAAAGTGTTTTCAATTCAACGGACAATAAATTCGCCATTTTTCTCAGAGAGACAATTCGTACGTCCAAGAAACCGTGACGTTTGCAGTCACTGGCAGCTACACGGTCTCTCGCGCAATGCAATTCATCGCCTACGAAAACCAATATTAATTCCAGTCAGCAAGGTTAATCCCTCAAATTGTTTTTTTTTTTCATTAAACATAATGATACCTGTGCAAGGTAGCCTAATGACCGTTATCCAGAAAGGTCTCCATATTGCTAGCGCTAATGTACTGTAAACTCTCTCTCTCTGGGAACCGTCAGAGATTTATTCTGGCATGAGAGTGTGCAAGTGAGCCCTGTGAGCATGAGTACTCTTCATTAATGTGAGATAATGTAGTGCTGGGAGGGTCCAACGCTCCTCAGTCCGTTCGTGCATGTTATAAGTGGCCGAGTGTTGCTGTGCGGCTAAAGTGCGCTGCATTGCTAATGCATGCTAATCCAATAGACATGGAGCTTAAGTGTCATTTATCAACTCGTTTGAAAAAGTCCTGCACATTTTCACACCGCTTTAGATCTCTTGTACCGCGTATTGTTCCAAAAGATAAAAATGGATGTGCTGCTAGCCTGTTTTAATACAACGCTGATTCATTTTTAGGCGAGCTGAAAGTATTCATTACTCGTTCGCTCCCAATGGACCGTGCGAGGCGAGCGGTGTGTGATTAATGGTTGGTCTCGGTGCCCACACAAGAGCAAAAACCTGAAAACCAGATCCCAAGACAAAAAAATAAAAATGCTTTGGCACCTGAGAGAAATTAGAGGAGGGCCAATCTGAATGGGCACTTGAGTTTTCAGTCCTCAAGTCCTGCTCCACTGAAGTAGCACACCTGCTCACTAGGGCCTTGATGGTAGACAATGTTCTTGTTTGTGGTTATGGGGAAACGTGCTGTGGCATTAAACTGCTGTCTAATACACTACCTGTCTTGATTTCCATTTGAGATGGACTCCCACTCCTGCTATTGAGTGTGGCAAAGCGTCACACACAATGCAGTGTCTGGGCTTTCACAGAGATTACATATTTCATTTTTAAATGAGAAGGTTTGCTCATACAATAATCACCGGCTGTAAGGCTCAAGCACCCTCATTGACACCAAACCAGAAATACATTCTTTTTAACTACTTTAATGATAAACTGGAAATGATTATTGAAGTTGCTCTTTAATAAAACCTGTGCATGGGTGAAACACAGACTTTACTTTTGATATATTTATTTTATTTTATCTTATTTTTCTACACTGGAACGGTTGAGAACAATTACATACTATATATATGAGTTATACAGATAATTGTTTATAATAAATGTACTGTAACCCTTTATTGAACATTGGTGTCTTTTATCATTGTGCCATTGTTGCCGTTTTATAAAAGCAATAAGCCGCTCGAGTCTCTGTGCTGTAGTGAATTACACCATTGGTGAGGTGGTTTAGACTCTCCACTGTATCACATGGCCTCTCCTGGCTTATTGCTTTAATATAGTTGACTCTTGCCTGAATGCATGCTAATTTGCTTTTATTGTGTTCGCTTGTTTATCCAACAGCTCTAGCAATAAATATTTTAGCTTTGAAGGTTAAATTCACTAAATTACAGTACATGTAAACATGCATAAAAAACCTGGGAGTTACATGCAATTTCCCCATGTGACAACTTGCCCCGGGTCTCTCGTATACATACCATACAATAAATTGTATACATAATAGGTCTTGACTGTTTGTGATACTGGTTCGCTCTTTCCAGTGTTCACTTGGCAATATAATTACAAGAATATTTTGCAGGGTCATTCTAATTACAAACATGCACTTAATATGTAATTATGTTGCAGAGCTGCTTGTAATTACTATTGTTGCATTGATATTGTTATTGCAATATAATGAATTATATTAACTTGTACTACTGTATATGTAACAAGGACACTGTAATGTCCCTGAAATGAAATGTGCTGTTCACATTTACCTCCAGTCAGAATGGAAATATCTCCCTCTGTGCTGTTTAGTAAATCTAAAGAGACACCATCAGAAGGCTATCTAATGTAAGATGGAGAATGACCCATCTAAATGCAGCTTTGAGCCCTGCAACTCGTTTGTCTTTTATTGTCTAAGGGATTGTTTCAAAGGTTATTACCACTTTGTAACAATAATGAGAGACTCTGTGTGTGACTCACACCAGACCATTGTTGGCTAGCAACTCTGAATTCGGTCCACACTTTATAAATAAATCTATGTGTAATATGGAAAAACAGCCTTGCTTTGCAGCCAAATCCTCCCTTAATTAGCTGTAGCTTTGCTACTGTTTCTCTGCTAGAGGGTGTCCTGTAGTTATCAAAAGCATGGAATTATATCTTCACACATAACTAACACCTCTGTTTATTTTTTTTAGCTTTTCACTGAGAGGCTAATTATCAAAGGATAAACTCCTCTTCCCAGAATGCCTCGAAATGAGGATAAACAGCGGGCCAATTATTTTGTGATCTATAGACTTAATTATTTTCTACAGTGAGGTTGATAGAGTTTCATAAACAAAATTGATGAGATCGGATGTCAGGAATATCGAACATTGTGTTTAAGGGGTCAATTAGAAACTGCAAAGCTGCAGTTTACTGTTATGCTTCTGGACAATGATTTTTTTTTTTTTGTCAAAAGCAAGAATGTCTATCTATCTATCTATCTATCTATCTATCTATCTATCTATCTATCTATCTATCAGTCTGTAAAAATCTCTAAGTTCTATATAAAATGGATACTGTTTATATATAAACAAAATAAATTCTATAAATAAATCAAACAAAAATCAATTATATTATAAATTAATTCATTTTATTATATATGATATGTGTACTTTCTATGTAATTATTTATCGATCCATCCCTTCATCTGTGTATCTGACTGTACTGTTTCTATAGTGGATATGAGTGAAAAAGTCAACTTTAGTGTGTGGGAAATTCAAAAGCAGGGTGTGAGTTCAAAGCCAGGTCACTTCACGGGATGTCATGACCACTTGCTGTGACTGAGAAAATCCTGAAAAATTGAGAACATACAGCATGAACCAGGTGAAGGTGACTGATTTTGTGCTTGAGAACAAGAAAGAACAGGTCAGAGCCCTTTCTCATGTGCATGTAGTATTACGCACTAAATGCACTGTGTAATGTTAAACCTATGCCATGTTCCTAAAATTTAAATGGAGCAGAGTATATTACCTAAGCGGATAAGTGTCATCTATGCCCTCAGCTGCCCGTGTTGGAGGCCATTTAGACCAGCAACATTGATAATTTTTCATAGCACTATATGAAACTTCACTGACAATGCTGTCAGCTATAATCTGGGTGTGAAAACTGGAGAGTCTTTAATACGACTCACACGTCTGATTAAGACAGGAACTCCCAATTCAGCATCTAAACAGCTCAATTTCTTATTCTCCACACATAGCCATGTTTTCCCAAAGGTCTCTCCACTCTCTCTCTCAAAACCCAATCAAAAGTGAGCCATCAGTGCAGCTCATCAACGCAGACAAGCAGCCATGCAGAATGAAAGTGTCTCATCAGTGGTATTCCTCTGATAGCCCTCTAGTTGGTAACAACTCACCCACTCATCCTGTGTACCCCACAATCCCCAGAGACCTCACAAACAGTCACACCAACATCCCTCCCAGATATTGTTACATTTTCAAATCTCTTTATTAATTCATGGCACTGTTTATTCATATGGGGCGAAATCTAGAACATTGATTTTTCACTTGGGGTTTGTTCTAAGAGGGCCGGCAGATTTATTTATAGATTTATTTATAGCAAAAAAAAAATGTCTGACCATGGGTTTATTAATTAGATCACATTTAATGATATGATAGATGTATGAGGTTTTTTGCTTAAAACAAACTTCAACTGATCAAAAGGAGAGGACATTAACAACATTTACAATTTTACAGGCAATTTATATTTCAAATCCTGAAAGTATTCATATTTTAAGCAGCAAAAACAGTTTCAACCATTGATAATAATAGGACAGGTTATTAACAGGAGTGCACAAAACTTTTTTGGTCTGGCTCTCAAGGGAGCACCTAGAGATGCTGTTTATTACTTACACTTTACACGGCACACTTATCCTACAAGCTGTCGTCACCACTTTCCATATATATATATATATATATATATACAACCCCAAATCAGAAAAAGTTGGGACACTGTTCAAATTGTGAATAAAAACAGAATGTAATGATGTGGAAGTTTCAAATTTCAATATTTTATTCAGAATACAACATAGATGACATATCAAATGTTTAAACTGAGAAAATGTATCATTTTAAGGGAAAAATAAGTTGATTTTAAATTTCATGGCATCTACACTTCTCAAAAAAGTTGGGACAAGGCCATGTTTACCACTGTGTGGCATCCCCTCTTCTTTTCATAACAGTCTGCAAACGTCTGGGGACTGAGGAGAAAAGTTGCTCAAGTTTAGGAATAGGAATGTTGTCCCATTCTTGTCTAATACAGGCTTCTAGTTGCTCAACTATGATGCAAATCATAACTCTTTATGATGCACCAAATGTTTTCTATGGGTGAAAGATCTGGACTGCAGGCTGGCCATTTCAGTACCCGGATCCTTCTACGCAGCCATGATATTGTAATTGATGCAGTATATGGTCTGGCATTGTCATGTTGGAAAATGCAAGGTCTTCCCTGAAAGAGACAACGTCTGGATGGGAGCATATGTTGTTCTAGAACTAGAATATTCCTTTCAGCATTGATGGTGCCTTTCCAGATGTGTACGCTGCCCAGAGATGCAGGCTTCTGAACTGAGCGCTGATAACAACTTGGGTTGTCCTTGTCCTCTTTAGTCTGGATGACATGGCGTCCCAGTTTTCCAAAAAGAACTTCAAATTTTGATTTGTCTGACCACAGAACAGTTTTCCACTTTGCCACAGTCCATTTTTGATGAGCCTTGGCCCAGAGAAAACGCCTGCGCTTCTATATCCTGTTTAGATATGGCTTATTTTTTGACCTATAGAGTTTTAGCTGGCAACGGCGAATGGCACGGTGGATTGTGTTCACCAACAATGTTTTCTGGAAGTCTTCCTGAGCCCATGTTGTGATTTCCATTACAGTAGCATTCCTGTATGTGATGCAGTGCCGTCTAAGGGCCCGAAGATCACGGGCATCCAGTATGGTTTTCCGGCCTTGACCCTTACGCACAGAGATTGTTTCAGATTCTATGAATCTTTGGATGATATTATGCACTGTAGATGATGATAACTTCATACTCTTTGCAATTTTTCTCTGAGAAACTCCTTTCTGATATTGCTCCACTATTTTTTGCCGCAGCATTGGGGGAATTGGTGATCCTCTGCCCATCTTGACTTCTGAGAGTCACTGCCACTCTGAGAGGCTCTTTTTATACCCAATCATGTTGCCAATTGACCTAATAAGTAGCAAATTGGTCCTCCAGCTGTTCCTTATGTACATTTAACTTTTCCGGGCCTCTTATTGCTACCTGTCCCATCTTTTTTGGAATGTGTAGCTCTCATGAAATCCAAAATGAGCCAATATTTGGCATGACATTTCAAAGTGTCTCACTTTCAACATTTGATATGTTATCTATATTCTATTGTGAATAAAATATAAGTTTATGAGATTTGTAAATTATTCCATTCCTTTTTTACTCACAATTTGTACAGTGTCCCAACTTTTTCTGATTTGGGGTTGTATATATATATATATATATATATATATATATATATATATGTGTGTGTGTGTGTGTGTGTGTGTGTGTGTGTGTGTGTGTGTGTGTGTGTGTGTGTGTGTGTTTTAAGATTTGAAAATGGGAGTGTTAATGTATTTGGTCTTAGCACACTAGTTTAGCGATCTAGGCAGGTGGAGCTGGGGGAGGTGGAGGGTTTCTGAGGAACTCTGAGCATTGTGAGCTTACAGCACACAATGAGCCATGCAGAGCAAGCAATCTCATTGGATGCTGGATCAGCAGAAGCCAATCATCATGTGCCATGTGTTTAGGATGTGATTGCTTGCTGATTGCATGTAAAGGACCTGTCAGCCAAATGATAAAATGCTCACTGCATTCAAAATCAACTTATTTTTGGGAGGAAGCACGTGTTTCGCTATCAGTGGCAGAACAAACCCAATCACACCATCAGTTTGGCTGGGTATTAAAGCAGGTTATGTTGCTTTATTGAGCATCCAAATCTGTGAGCAGCCGCTGCTGCTAGAGCAAAAAGAAGCGACGGATGCCAAAGGAAAGCATTTGGGAAAAGAAACAGAGAAGGCAAAACATCTGGCCTCTAGTTTTTAATTAGAGCCTGTTCACCTCTGGGATTATTTTTAGTTCAGGCGGTGAGGGATTTCTCCTCCTTGCGGACCACCTGACAACAATGCAAAAGCACCTGTGTTGTTGAGTGAGAGAAACAGAGCAAATGTTCGCTTTTGTTTGAGCTTCGTATACGCAGTACTGTAAAATAAAGAGAGCTGTGAGGTAGTCGACACCAAAACTCTTCGGCTACATTACAAATGACTATACCCGAAGACCACTCCAGAATCTAACTGAGTAACCCTGGCCTGTTCCAAGGGCAACTGGAGCAAACCACAGAGTATGGGATTCTGGGATGGGATGCCGGGGTGTTTGGGGGGGGGCGGTTGCGCATGACCAATGGGAGGACACTTAGCCCAGGGAGATGCAAAATCGATTCGGTTTCACTTATCAGAGTCTAGTGAGAGATGAGTTTGGGGGGTATCCATAACAGATTCAGAGCAAGCCTCCCGCTGAGAAACTCACCTCAATTTCCACAGAGCCGTGCTCTTGCTCTGCTTAGCCCGAACCGAGCACCAGATTTATTTTTTTATTTTTTGAAGGGGGAACAGCGGAGAACCTCTTCTGGGGTTGGCGGGAGGTTTTATTGCTAGCGGCTACGGGTGATGACACTAGCCCGTGTGATTGAGAGTGAGTAATCACGGGTGTCAGGCCTGTTCTCAATAAAACCTGTGCGCACAAAGCCAGCTTCTCTTTTGATTGACACTTTCTTATAATCCACCATATGAATTCCGGGAAGCCTATTATGACTTTTTTGTTGCTGTTGTTGCTGGATGCTGTAAGCACTTAGTTTGTCCGTATCAACGGGCCTTTCAACCTGCGTAAGTTTTCCATTCATATACAGGGAAAAATCAATCTTCAAATGGTCTAAATACATTCATAAGACTGGAGCGCCGGAGCTCCAGACGACATGATTCGTTTCGCTTGCCGTGAAAACTGAGTCATCGTGCTGGGAGAGAACTGTCGGCGGCAAAGGCGCCGGGGCACTTTTGACCAGTTCGAATGCTGAGTGTTGGGACTAATCATTTCCTTCTCCACCCCATAGAGTGCTGTCACTCAGCCCCACTTTAATGCAGACATAATCATAGCGAGGGGATGAGGAACTTTTCATGTTTAATTAATAATGCTAATGAAACTTAATTAGCACAGCTAATGAAAAATGCATTCAAATGAGAGATGAGCTTTATCCTTAAATAACAAGCCTCCTGCACTGGATTTGGTGTCCTATTACATGCTAATTAGACTGCACTGGGGACTGTTAATTTAACGAGCTCACATCATTTTCATCTTCTCCATAGCGGTGGGGAGCAGGACCGGTGGGTGTGAACGAGTGAAAGAACAGAGGAGCGCAAAGGAAGCGTCGCGCGTCCAGCCATCTGTATTAAATATGTTTCTGATATATAGATTTTCTCCACACAATCTTTCTGTGTAAACATTTCCTATGTAAATTCCCTTTTCTATGCTTAGATTTTCAGATACCACTTCACAAGATCTGGGTCTTATTCCTGCAATCTAGTTGAAACAGGAGCTATAAATAAACGTCATTCTTATGAGTGCAAACATGCCTCCTTTCTATGTAAATTTGGTTTATTATGCATGCATTATTCACAAAAGTTCTATTTTCCTGATGCAATAAAATTCACCAGCAGATCGCAACAAGAGCAATGACAAAACACAACCATCCAATCAATTCTCCATTAAATCATATTCCGCCCTACATTTTTTTCTTGTTCGAGAAGCCTTTCACTTGGATCTGCGTCACAAAAGGGAAGGAAAGAATATCGCAACTTCCGTTTCATGCTGACTTTAACAGTGTACTATTAATGCTGACGAAAAATAGTTGGTAAACTGAATTTTGAAAACTGACATTTTTATAGCGATCATGGCTGCAGTAATGAGGGTGCATAAAGGAGTAGGTGTAAAAGGGGGAATTGTAACCATCAATTTAACTACTTAGAAATTAGATACATCATGTATGATCACCTTTCTCTTGGGGTGACAGTAAAAAGTTTCTCAGAAAAAGTAATCTCATAAACTTGTCTCATAAAGTTACATAATTATAGGATTTATAGGTAAAAAAAAAAACTAATCTGGATGTCACGGTTCGGTGCATACATGTCAGGCGACGAATGCAGTCAGTCACAGGCAATCCACACTCCAATCTAGAAGGGGGCGTGCACAACACTGTTTGCAAACCACCACAACAGGAAAAATCTAGGCACCAACCAAGCTGCAACCTTCCTGTCACTGTATAAGTGACTTAAACTGCAATTCATCGACTGGCCGCTAGAGACAGGCTCCAAAAGAGAGTCAATCCCATATACCCCCCATGTTAATATGCCCAACTTTACAGCAGGAAATATGTTCAAAAAGTGGTTTTGGTCTATATAGCTAATGTTGCCCTTTGTGACAACTGTGAGGGGGGTGAATTTTTTTATAACTCATTTTCGTCCATCCGGGAGTGATGCGCGGTGACATGCTGCCAAGATGGTGACTGCCGGCTCCGCCCACTTTGTTCTTTAAAAATGCTCGGACACCATGCCCATATTTCTTTACAGTCAATGGCACCAACTCAAAAAGTTCAGACGGCATGCAAAAGCTTGTTTCCAGTTTCCATTAATTTTTGTGGCATGCTCCACAAACTTCACAGAAAGGAATCCGGGACGGCATAAAGTGGCATCATGTTTGTTTTCTTTATTTAACAAAAGCACAATATTTTGTTTTTTATTGTGAGGATACACTCGAATAATGTCTTACTCTTATCTGTATGCCTATAAATGATGGAGTATTTTAAGTTGTTTCTGCTGTTATGATGAGACGAAATCATTTGGCATTGTGCCGATTTGTGTCGTGGAAGTCTCGCTACTATAGTCCAGTGATGAAATTTGCATGTCCTGAAAATGGAAAGTCGCAAGTGCTGTTAATGCTAACACTTATCAGACGACATCATCCAGACGTGCCAATCACCGGAGCTAGGCAGAACAAAGACTACAGATTGCAAAAACTAATATCTGCACAAGTTATATTTTTCTTTATTCTACTTATTTTGTACTTTTATGATACAGAGATGCTTTTCAGATTTGTAGCTGATTGTGACCAAAAACCTTTTGTTTGTTTTTATCAGCCCTACAAAAAAAATATGACCTATGCAAGAGAGCATTTGGTTTACTGCTTAGTGCTTAATACACTAAAGGAGGCTGTGCTTTACCAACTACCTCAGGGGGAACTAAATGCCACTAGGTGGAACAAACCATAATTTGCAAAACTGTCTGTTCAAAATAAATGAAAAGGATGTTTTTTTTCTTTTTCTTTCTGATGTACCGAACTCATATCAAAGCGTGACCCCTAAAACAGAGTTAAATCAAACCATGACTTCTGTGTACACTCTCAGGAAAAATGGTACAAAAGGTGCCACTGGGGTGGTACCCTATAACAAGAGTTCTAATATGTACCATTAAGGTACTAATATGTACACCTTTGGTGCCAATATGTACCTTTGAGGTAATAATATGCACTCTTTAGGCACAAAGGTGCACCTTTTGAAAGGGTACCGCCCCAGTGACAGCTTACCTTTTTTTCTGAGAGCGTACCATTACACCCCTAATAACCAGCATACTTGGGGCATTTTAAAGAACCGATGGCAATTTGTGTACCTGGGTCGCAGTAGTAGGGCAGTGGTCTACAAACAGAAAACTATGCCAAATTGCGAGCCTGGTGCATTCTTGCACTCCAACCTACAAAAAATCAGTGCCATGCAAATTGAGTTCAGAAATCCGTGTTTCCATTGTTACCTGATTTGCATGATTCTTTTAGTTAAGAGGTCTTCAACAGGGGGTCGAAAACAATACTGCAGGGGGTCTGCCAGTTATTTTTTTTATCTCAAAATAAAAATATGCACTTAGAAAAAAATAAACATTATGATACTATAGGCACGTTTCTATGCCAGGCTTAAAATTAAATCTGTATACACTATACAAAAATGCTTGTAAATGTCACCATGAAATCAAACAAGTTGTCAATGTTTTTAATGGAATATTACAGTATTTATTATAAATTAATTATCTGTGCACATCATTAGTTTTTTTTTTTTTTTAATTCATGTGCCCTCTTAAACCTTAATCAAAAAAACTTACCCTCCCTCTTCTCATCTCTGATGATATGTTGACTGATTACAGCAATTGACCATCTTTACAATTTTATCTATAACAAGTGCAGCGCTAAAAAGGGGCGGGGCTACATAATGTATACAGCAAACCACAGCAATCCAATCAATTCCCGATGAACAAAATCAAGTCCCGACTCCCGCCCTACATCTTTTCTTGTTCAAGAAGCTATTTCACTCAGATATAACACATTGTAACAGGGAAGAAAAGACTAGCACAACTGTTGCCGACTTTAAGGCCCCTTTTTAGTAAATTGGGTGCTAAAACAAAGCAGATGGTGTGCGCAAATAAACAGCATAATCAGCGGGCGTGATTCAATCTTTGTTTTATGTGCTTTCGGTACAAAACTAATGGCGACACAACTTGGTTCACAGTTCGTTCATCCACTACAGAAGGTGGTAGACTGTCACACTGCGTCTGTCCTTCTCTCGGCTCTCCGAACAGAGCAGCGACAGCCCAGTTCATCCGTGGAAAATGCCGTTATGCCCCGCAGGGAAGGGCTTGTGATCGGCTGCCTGTCTGCATGATCCCCCCTTGAGCCCTGATTCTATCTCCGCATTGAGGCATTTGCCAGATCTGCATGCTTAGATACACATGACTCCAAGGTTTCTGCTTTCCTTGGAATTAATGCAGCTTATCACTGTGCCATAAGTGTGTTGTTTGTGACATATAAAGCTTCCTGCGTCTGAATGCTAATTAGACTTTCTCTGTGGTACCATTTTGTGGCCAACCGTGGGAAGTGTGTTTGTTGTGTGCGGTGTCACCTACTGTAACGTGTGTGTGTGTGTGTACTCATGCATGTTTGGGTGTGTGCGAAAGGAAGGAGAAGGTGAGAGAGCGAGAGCAGTGAGTCTGGCAGAGGCCAGCGGGGGTTTGCGTGTTGCCATGGAAATGTGAGGCAGGCTTGAAAGAGCAGTGCGGTTTGCCCAACAGGACATGTCTTAAATGGACCGAAGGAACACATGTGAACCTCTATTCCTCTCTCTATCGCTCGCTCATGCTCTCTTCAGTATTCATCATCTTTGTTTGCAGAGCGTTCGGCTTGCAGCGCTCCTGTCAGAATTCCTGCCAGTTTATAATGCAATACATTAAAACCTCTCAGGCTAATGTGGCTGAAATAATATACTGAATTACATTTAATCTGATTTATATTTTTTCATATTTAAAGTCATGATAGTAGCTATTGTCATGTTTCAGAGAGAAAAAAAAAATTTGTTAATAAAGAAAACATGATTAATCCAGCCTAAATTGAGTTGCTGGTCTTAGCTTGTTGGTACCAGTCTGACTACAGGCCTGTTCCATAAAGTGTGTTAGGAACATTGGGGATTACAGTAAAACCTGACTTTAATTAACCTAACAAATCAATCTGGGCAAATCCGGTTCCATAAAGGACAATTTAAGTTCACTCAACCCATTAATTTGACCCTGGTCTAATGATATCATTTGATGTGCACGCTATTCGTAAAGCAGCCCAGTGGCCATGTGTCCACCAAAGCGTTTTTAGCCAGCTGAAAATGCCAGGCGCTCTGCTGAAAACACTTAGCTGGGGGCTCTTGAGAGCATTTTTTCAGTTGAGATGCTTTGCTTGCTATGATTGGGAATATCCGTGGAAGTGTTACTAGTAGCCCCATTTCAGTGATAGATTGTTTCTACATAAAAATGTTGATCAAATGTAAATAATGTATTTTGTTCTGTAATGCTGCGTTCACACCGAACGTGAATTGAGCGTCAAATTCGCTTCTATTGCGTCTAGTTGGACACTTGAACATTTTGAATCCACTCGCGCGTATAAAGCGAACGTTTGAAGCGAAACAGAGAGCAGAACAGAACAGCGGCTAGGGGTAATCGTCGCCGTACTTGGGTCCACCAGACCCTCCGGAGGCGTACCCAGTTTGGCGAGTAAACATCCACTTGCTCCATGAGCTGCGCCTGGACGACGGCCGCTTTCAGCGGTAAACGAATGAGACTAAATAGCAGACAAATCAAATGATAAACTAAACAGTGTGAGCGAGGCTATTTTAGTCACGTTAGAAAATTAAGTTGTAGGTTGTGTTTGAATAATTACGTATCTTATTTAGCTGAGGTATGGGTTAAATTAAAGCAATACTCACGTATCCTTGCTCGATGAAGAATCAGTCAACACAATGAGCCCAACAGGTGGTTGAAATTTAAAAGACTGAATTTCGCGCTTCAGGGCAGTGACAAGTACTATATCGTCCAGTGGTTGTCCAGACACCCTCGGCACAACCTTAAGCAATGTCCCTGAACGGTGGTTTAATGTCAACATTGTGACAACGCTGTAACAACCTTCACCACACAACGTAGTTATAGCAACCTTTTGGCCATGTTTTTAAAAGCCTACGTTGTGCCAACGTTAGATGAGCAAATGTATGTTCCTTACCAGTTAAAATTCAGTTTGTGCTTTTGTTATTATTTATTTTCATTTTTTTATTTAGTGATTTGGTGTAAAAAATAATTTTGTTTAGATTGTAATGTTCTAATAACTGTAAACGTTACTAGGCTACTACTGCTGCCGTAAACAAAACCTGAGAGAACTGTATTCATATATTTTTAAACTATCTAATTAAATGTTGACCACAATACATTCAAACTGTTAGTAAGAAAAGAAAACTTGTAGGTTATATAGGTCCTTGTAGGTTAACTGAAAAAAAGCCTGGCTTATTTGGTAAACTTGTTTTATGGAACAGCCCTCAGTGTTGTTATTGTTAACTAAAACTAGAAATATTACAAATTGTTTTAGTTGAAATCAAATCATACATAAATATTAGATGAAAAACTAAAATTACTAAGTTGAAATACTAAAATGACTTAAACTAGTATAACATTAAAATAAATTAAAGCTAAACAGAAATATTAACAAAAACTAATAAAAATGACAAAAGTATGTAACATTACAATGAAAACTAAAAAATAAATAAATAATATTTAAAATATGATCATTTAATCATTTAAAATATTAACAAATACTCAAAGTATATAAATAATGCTAAAATACCACTAAGCCCGATCTGGTGTTCTAGCCTGACCAGCTGAAAATTTCCCCAAATCCCTCTAAAACCAGTCTACAGATGAGCCTGGGAGACCAGTTAAGTTAGTCTGGTCACACAAAGCGTTAAATTCAGTTAAAATAGCTCTTTAAGATAACAACCACACATTATTTTACAGTGGTTTTGATTCTGAAAAGCTTCTATAAATATTAAGAATAATTTACCTTATGTATTAATCGAGTTATATTTCCATTGCTGGATGAATTAAATCAACAAACGAACAGAACACACTCATACAATTGAGATAATATCTGGAGGAGAGCACTCTACCCTTTGGAAAATAAGAGAAAAAAGAGAGAGCAATTTTCACTCAAGCTTCTATTTATCACAGGTCAGTGTTTGACATTCTAAATTTGCTGAGACAAGGAGCCGCCGCAAACGTGGGCCGATACATTTACAAATCCTCGCTCGCTCAGAGATCTTTATTTAGAGAAATAAACAAGGAACAACAATCCTGAAACGCAGAAGAATGAATGTGACCTTTACCGAACGGAATCAAGTCTGACACGCATTAAATTAATATCACAAATCAGTTTGAGTGATTTGCTTATTTTGTACAATCATTTTAGTTGGCAGAATCTGCTCTGCCATGTATCTAGGCAACCGAGTCGATGTGTTTGTGACCCCTTTGGGAATAGTGAAAGGGAAGATGTACATTTAAATTAGGTTAAAACCACAGTTTGTTTCTGCTCTACATTTCTTTTTATCACCAGCCTATTAACTCCTGTCAGGTCTGTCATTCCTTCAATCTGCTTTGCTTTTCATTAAGCCTCTTTGCCTGTCACACTGTACTT
Organism: Squalius cephalus; assembly: GCF_949319135.1. Lineage (NCBI taxonomy): Eukaryota > Metazoa > Chordata > Actinopteri > Cypriniformes > Leuciscidae > Squalius > Squalius cephalus. Next base: position 18,215,380 of record NC_137145.1, read on the forward strand.
AGCACAAACAAAGCGACGGAAGGAGGAATCCTCAGAAGTGGCTCATCGTCGTGATTGGGTTTTGCCTTGGGTTTGCGTGCAGCCCAATGGTCCCGATCACGGACACTTTTTTTTAAATCACACGTCCTTGAGGCGTTTTCACACCCGGGCCTTAAGTGCAGCCGCGTCGATGTGAACAGGTGAATGCACTCATGCTGTGAAGCATCCAGGTAAGTGTCCCACTTCCCTGTTTAGAATGGTGATGTCATGACCTGGTATTGAAAAGCACCTGGGGAAACAAGCAGCAGAGTGTGAATGAAATCTGTCAGTCAGGCTCACAATTCTACGTTTAGCCGTCACTGTCGGCCTGTTGTGAAGCTCTTTCAAAAAGATGTGTTTTTAAATAAACAAAAGCCTGAAAACACTGCAACTCCTCTTTGGTAATCCACTAGAGTTAAGCTGTTTGGGCCTAACAGGGACTCGGATGAGAGGGTTCCTGGCTAAGACTGACTTGGCCTGTTCACATTAAGAGCGCATTTTTCCACAAACAAGATTTTATTTCTTATAGACCTATCGCAAACATGCACACACACACACACATGCACTGGTTTTCATGTTTTATGGGGACTTTTCATATAGGCGTAATGATTTTTATACAGTACAAACTGTATGTTCTATCCCCTAACCCTACCCTTAAACCAACCCATTACAGAACACTTTCTGCATTTTTGACTTTTTCAAAACACTTAATTCAGTGTGATTTATAAACTGTTTTCCTAATGGGGGGCAAAAAAAAAATCACCATTAGGGTCAAAATTTACTAGTATTACTATCCTTGTGGGTAACCCGATAACGTATAGGGAATACCAGGTACACACACACACACATACAGTATAAATATACATACATCTGGTTTCACAGACAGGGCTTAGATTAAGCCAGGATTAGGCCTTGGTTCAATTAGGACATTTAAGTAGCTTTTTTAAACATGCCTTAGAAAAAACACATTACTGGTGTGCATCTTGAGACAAAACAATGGCACTGACATATTTGAAGTTACGCCAATGCATGTTGCTTTCAGTTAAACCAGCTCAAACATGCATTTTAGACTGGGACTAGGTTTAAGCCTTGTCTGTGAATCCGGAGGCATGTGTGTATATACAGTCCTTTTGAAGCCCATCCTACCAGAAAGCGCAATGTGCTCTGATCGGTCAGCTGAATATTATTTCTGGCGCAGTTTTGGGGATTCTGGCATAATATTGGTCCAGTTGTGGGTGAGTTCTGGGGTAAAGCTGGTGGCAGTTTGGCCAATTTCTGGCTGACATCTGGGGAATCTGGTACTGTTATGGGCCAGTTATGACTTTTGGTCTGCTTCCGGCATGGATCTGGTTTACTTTCGGCAAGTAGCTTTTGGGCCAATCTCGGACTGTAATTCCATGTGATATGTGGGCCAAACTTGCAGCTGAAATTCAACCAGATTCAGCCATTCCAATTTGCTAACTGGGATGGGTTGTGATTGTTCAACCACTTCGAGTGTGTTTGGAAAATGTCATGCCCCTTACCATAACATTGAGTTTCAACACACTACTAACAAAACTTAACCAGGACTTGTCCCCCTATTGTGCGTATGCCTTGGGGAATTATTTTAACGAGGAATATTGTGATTTGTTCATTCCTGGAAGAAAACTCAAGACTACTTGAGGCATTTCAGGGAGTTCAGAAACAGTGCTTCAAACTCACAGTGCTTTCAGATGGAGCAGCGTTTACAGAGCCGTACATAAGCTGCGCATAACAAATAATCACAGCCTTTGCGATTTCATAATCAAATCCAAATCGGTTAAGTGCGATTTCCATGTTAATTACGATTAATCGTGCAGCCCTAGTGCTTAGCCTCTGGAGTGACTTTGTGCTTTGTAACATTGCAGACCTTTTTCATGCTCAAACAGCAACATTAAGAAAGTTTAAAAAAGGTCAAAATAAACATATTATTTCTTTATTCAGTTCTGGCTCTGTATTCAGTTGCTATTTCCTTAGATTCTTTGTTTTGTTTTGTTTTTTTCTCGATTTGTTCACTTGAAAACACCAACAACTGCTCATAAATCAAAGCTCTTGTATGTGAAAAAATGTTACAGCAGGCATGCAGAAATAACACTTCTAATGACATAACATTTCTATTAAAGTGTAAAGTTTGGCATTTTGAAGTGTCTTTTGACAGCTCTGAAATGATTTATGAAATTAGATTCTTGAAAACGCTCTCTCTAGGGTTCCATATTCTCTTTCCAGTCAAATAATGAAATTACACTTCATTTCGTTATACATCAAAGAATACAAAACGTATATTTAATTGAGCTATTCTGCAAGATTTTCATCAATTCATTTGTGCATGAACTTCATTATTTATTTTTTTTATTATTTTTTTTTTATCAAGAAGTAAATCTTATTGCTATATCAGACTACAAGCATTTAGTGGAGTCGGTCAACCTGATGGCAGCAACACCTGTTGAGGCTAAGCAAGTGTGGGCAAAGATAACTCAAGAAATCTTTCCTGACTTTTTGTCATCATTAAAATTCCCAGGGCACTTCTTGCAGGAAAGCTAGGGTGATAACCTGGCACCCTGGATAAATTTCCCATTGCGGCTTATAGCCTCCTTCATCAAAGAGAAAATTCTCTCCTGCCCTTCAATGATAAGTGGTGAGTGCCCATGGCCAGCCTGAGTACTTTTGCTGGCTTTACAGCGTAATTACATATAGAAGTGTCCAGTAAAAATAATGAACATGCTCTTTTACATGTGTATAATTATGTCGTGGAACAGTCTGTAATTACACTTTGTTGTTCATATTAATTAGAAATAATTAATTAGCATAAGCAACATGGGATCTATAATGTAAAGTGTTGTAGAGTGATTTAGTTTCTGATACTACAGCTCCTGCATCTCATGGATTTTTACTAAGAAATTGCTAGACACGAATTCCTTGCAGATCCTGATTATACAAAACCCTACAAGTGCCATTAAAGGGTCGGTTCACCCAAAAATGAAAATTCTGTCAGTAATTACTCACCCTCATGTTGTTCCAACCCCGTAAGACTTTCGTTCATCTTCTGAACACAAATTAAGATATTTTTTATGAAATCTGAGAGCTGGCTCACTCCTTCATAGGCTGCTAGGTAATCGATATCTGCCATCCCAGAAAAGTAATGACATCGTTAAAATAGTCCAAGTGACTACAGTGGCTCAACCTTAAGTTTATCAAGCGACGAGAATACTTTTTTGTGCGCAACCCCCCCCCCCCCCCCCCCCCCAAAAAAAAAAAACGACTTTATTCAACTATTAATTTTTTTCTGTGTGGGCCTCTGAATGAGTTCACGTAGTGTAACAGTGCAGCGCTTCTGGGTTGTACGTCAGAACGTAGGCTCACTATTAAAATTGGCCAACGCTGGTCATGTGTGTGATGCGTGTGATGCTGGCCAATAGTGAGCCTACGTTCTGACGTACAACCCAGAAGCGCTGCACTGTTACAGTATTTTAACGATGTCATTACTTTTCTGGGATGGCAGATATCGATTACCTAGCAGCCTATGAAGGAGTGAGCCAGCTCTCAGATTTCATCAAAAATATGTTAATTTGTGTTCAGAAGATGAACGAAAGTATACAGGGTTGGAACAACATGAGGGTGAGTAATCACTGACAGAATTTTAATTTTGGGGCAACCCTTTAATGAGTTCTCAAAATACTGTTAAAATCGACAGCTTTTAGTGAAAAGTTTCATAATGCCACTTTAGACTTTAGAAGGGACCATTTTCACAAAATGAGTCTATTCAAACAATATGTCAAATATTCTCGTCAATGAAAAAATTACTACAAGGTTTTATAGTGTTTTATAAGCTCCAGCAATTTTGAACCTTGTTTTAGGTGGAACGGCGTTGTCTACGGTTTATGAGTCTCTTCTCTCACTTTTACAGGGTTGTAAAGGTTCGGCAATTGCAAAACTTTCTAAAAGTCTGAAAAAGCCTAAAATTAAAACTTTAAAAGTCAAAACCTGCCTCACCACAGGATCAAAACTCAAATCAGTTGAAATCTCTTTGCCCTTAAAACTGTTAGGTGGTCACAAATATGTTACTTCCTGTCAAAATAGCATCTAATCTTTACAAAACTGTCATTTGCATCATTGAACCAATGTTACATACAGCATTGTCTACAAACTTTATTTTTAAAGGAATACTTAACTTAAAAATGAAAATTCTGTCATAATTTACAGTTGATGTACCCCATTGACTTCCATAGTAGGAAAAAAGAAAATACTATGGAAGTCAATGGGGTCCATCAACTCTTTGGTTACCGACATTCTTCAAAATATCTTCTTTTGTGTTCAGCAGAAGAAAGAAATGCATACAGGTTTTAAACAACTTGAGGGTGAGAAAATGATGACAGAATTTTCATTTTTAAGTGAACTATTCCTTTAAGGCAGCTCATTTGGTTGTAAGATCTTGTTTTAGGTGGAACAGGCTTGTTGTTAAAATGTCATGTTTTAGTTACAATACAATTATGCGTCCTTGCATACTATCACACTCTCAGAAAAAAAGGTACAAAAGCTGTCACTGGGACAGAACCCTTCAAAAGGGTTCTAATATGTACCATTTAGGTACTAATATGTACACTTTTGGTACCAATATGTACCTTTGAGGGACTAATATGCACTCTTTAGGTACAAAGGTGTACCTTTTGAAAAGGTACCGCCACAGTGACAGCTTTTGTACCTTTTTTTCTGAGAGTGCACAGAAAATTAAGTTAAAGGTTTTCTAGTTGTGGCGCACAATTACTTTTAGCTGTGAGTAATTATGATGGCTTTGTTTACTTCATGTGCTCCAAATATTTTCTCTATGAACAATCTCTTTAAATGTCAGAATGCTTCCATATTTGGTTCTCGCAGCTCCGAGCCTTTCTTGACCCCCAACCCCTGCCAAGTCTTAATGGCCTTTTCTCCAACCGTAAGCAGACGGAATATTTACAGTATACATCCTTTTCCTCTGTAACCAGTGTCTTCAGAAGAGCATGTCCACAGTTCACGGTAAGGTCTGTCCACCTCTTATTCTTCTGGGTGAACATCCCCCTCATGCCGCAGGGTGTGTCTGAAGAGGCACTATGAAGGGGGGGTCGGCACATCTGGCCGTGTCCTGCATGGGTTGAGACTGCTGCAGGAAGGTGAGGATAAGGACACGGACATGTATCTGTTTTTTGAAAGTATAATACTAAGCTTTTAAAATAGAACGTTTTTTTTTCTTCTTCTGTGGAATACATAAGAAGATATTCTGAAGAATCTTCAACACCTTCCCATTGACTTTCAAAATGCCTTCTTTTGAGTTCCACAGAAGAATTTTCAAGTTAAAATCCTTAAAATAAGAGTTTTACCTTAAATAACATATTTTTATTTCAAGTTATTTCATAAAAAATATAAATTTACTTTGGAAGCAACATTCAGATAATGTATTTTTAATACAAGTGTGCTAATTTATGCTAGCAATGTGCTAAAACATGTTAACAACATGCTAAATCATGCTGGCAACATGCTAATTAATGTTAGCGATATGCTAAAACATGCTAGCAATGTGTTAAAGAAATGATAGCAATGTGCTAAAACATGCTAGCAATGTGCCAATTAATGCTAGTAACATGATAATTCATGCTAGTAACATGCTAATGCATCTTTTTATTTCAAGTTATTTCATTAAACAAGGAATTAACTTGGCAAACAACATTCAGATAATGTAATTTATGCTAGCAATATACTAAAACATGTTAACAACATGTTAAATCATGCTAGCAATGTGCTAAAACATGCTAATTCATGTTAACAAAATGCTAAATCATGTTGGCAACATGTTAATTAAAGTTAGCAATGCTAGCAATGTGTTGAAACATAGCAAACATGCCAATTCATGCTACCAACGTGCTAATTCATCTTTTTATTTCAAGTTATTTCTTTAAATTAAAAAAATACTTGCGAAACAGCATTCAGATAATGTTTTTTTTTTTAATAAAAACAAGTGTATTTTATCTGACTGCACTGGCAGATTTTTCAAGTTACAAACAAGTGAAAAAATCCACCACTGCAGTAAGAGAAGATACAAAAGACACAATAATACCTTATGCAGTGTTGCTTCTCAAGTAAATGTATCGTTTCAATGATTTTGGGATATTTTTTGCCGAAAAACAAATAAAAAAACAACAAATTAAAAGCTCATTAAAAAGTAATTTTTTCCCCAGTATGATATCTACACACACAAAACAGTTGAGGAGTAAAAGAACGACAGGGAAAAAGAAAATTAGGAAATGTTGCTAATCAGATTTAAACTCACATTTCCCATATAAGTGCCAGGGCTCAATGGCTGCAAACAGGGAGTTTTGTGTTTTGCTCTGCAGCATTCAAATAGGTTAATTAAGATTTGACAGATGAACTCGCACCTCGATTAGACTTGTCAATTAATTAACATCACGTCAATGGCGATAAGAATTTAGAGTGTTCTGGATTAACTATGTTCGGTATTTACTCTAATTTCTGCTGCTATATGGTGATATTCATACTTATCTTGAGAATAGAAAAGCTACTTACCTTTGGTTTTTTGTTCATGAATATTGATCAGGACAATCTGAGTGTCACACCAGTTTTGAATCCCGAACACCGACTGTGTGAACGATGCCAATGTGTGCCAATGTCACTGCTAAACCATGGCTCAAGATAGCCCAACATATCTGAATCAATTTTAATGTGAATACAGGTGAAATTTTGTGTTCAGGATACCCTTTCTCTTAAGGTGCTGCTCACGGAGAGGTGAAGGTAACTCCTTCGGCGGCAGATAATACCTTGACACTGCACTCCTGACACTTTCCGTTACAACATCAAAGAGGTACAGATCATGTAAACACAGAGCATATTACATCAAAGCAGAATACTTTATGTTTCTAACCCCTGACCCCCTCTTCCTCTCTCTTTTCAAACACCGTGGATTCCTGCATTTACTCTGCAAATAGGGCCAGCCGTGCTTTTTTGTTTTTCCACTCTCCTCGACTCGGAAAACTGCACTCGGGCTGCTGGGGAAATGTTTTCTTTGTTCCTAGCCAGAAGACAATGAAACTCCTCAGAGCGCATTTGTGAATATTAATGCGAACATCCAACGGTACATTCAATGTACATGAGGATGCCTGTGAAATACAAAACGCACCTGGGAACAGATATACACATGTACCATATATTAAATGCCGCAAAGTTGGAGTCGGAGGATTCGTGTATTATCAGGATGTTCCGGCAGTGAAATGGGATGATATCTTCAAAGCTGGTCCGGACTGACATTTAGCTACTTCTGAGAGTGTGTATGTGATAAGCTGACAAATGAGACTAGGAGAGGCATGCGATTCAGGCGAAAACACGTCCGCAAACTTGATAATCCGTAAAACTAGGTGTGATGTATTTGCAGAATACAAAAGGGTAACAACGTATCAACAGCTGAGGATTTGTAGAAAGAGTCCATTGTTAACAACTAATTAGACGCACACCGTAATCATAAATTAAAAGCGTTTCAAGGGGCAGAATTAATCCTAATGGAAAAAAGCAGCTTAAACCGATGCCAAACCTAGAGAAATGTGCAAATAGACACTGTTTGCGCTAATCCACTCAAATCTGTGATATTGATTCAAAAGCATTTTTCTTTTCTCTCTTTTTTTTTTTTTTTTTTTTTTTTGACAAACCGTTTCATTAGACCACTGTATCATTAAGAGGCTTAATATGCTGTTTTCTTTGCCGGCTGTCTTCTCTGTGTTTGGTGCGTGGGTAAAAATGAGCATGATAGACATTAAAGCAGAGCTCTATCACTGTTGGCCATGTCTGTTTGACGAGAGCCCCACCGCAGATCCACACAGATGTAATCCCACTAAACAACCCGATGGCAGATAGCCTAGAAGGTGGAAAACAAGCATCTGCTGGAGGAGTAAACAGCACGGCAGGGAAAGAGGTGAAACGTGGCTGGGAGCATGTACACAGACATTAAACATATCTCTGAGAAAGAGAGAACTCAAAACGAAGTAAGCTGACTAATTTGAATTCCAACCACTTTGATATGCAAGTGGAGACATGTTAAGACATGCCGTATTGTTCCTGTTTACTCAGTGGTAATTGCTGTGTAGAGGACATGAGCAGTAGGCCTATGTGATGTGCAGGACTGCAGATTTAGGGTAAAATTACTGTAGCTCAACTGGTGGCGCAAAGTGCTACCAATATGTTATGGGTTCAATTCCAAGGGAACAGATATGAAGTACCTGTAAAGAGCTGTTCACACAGGAGTTGCTGCGAAATCGAACAGACGCAGTCAAAACTTGTTGACCAGACCCTAACATGTGGTTGAAAAGTGCATGTTTACCTAGGCCAACAATTTAAAAAAATAGCCCAGACGGAATGCAAGAATACTCCCTGAGTGAATCATAAGATGCTTTGGCTAATGCAGGGATTTTGTGAGGGAACTGCAGGGGGTTCAAAAGTTGATTAAAACTAACAATTAATTAAAGCATATTATTTATGATGGCGTAGATTAGATATCAAATCAGTCACAAAATGTTGCAATTTTGTCTGATGCGCTGCATGTTTCAGAGTGAAGCATGGCACTGTGTGCAGTTACACACGAGCAGTTAATGATCTGGTTGTTTTCAGTGTCACAGAACGGTTCGATTCACTGTAAATGCTGCTCCAGACAAACTCCATCTCTGTATGTCACTTATAATATGCATTTGGAAAAGCAGGATAATATATTTGCACTTGTATGTAGTTTCCAACATTTTTGTGGACCCAAATTTTCAGAATTTTATCAGATTTTAAATCTAATCAACTAAACACAGAATAAAAGGTCTCCCTAAAAATGAAAAATGAATAAATTCCCGATAATAAAAAAATATAAACAAGATAGAATTATATGAATAAATAACAGTTATATACAAACAAACAAATAAATAAATAGATAACATCATCACTTCAAATTTTAATTGCAGTCACCTGCAAGCCAAATGTAACACTGCTGTTCAAGAATAATGTGAGAGTTTACTCTAAAAAGTAATATTCTCCAACACTGGACATTGAGGACACAGTGTAACTCAGGTTATTCGGTCTGCACTCAAGTTCCTCTCAAAGCTGCCCGATGACTAAAGCACAAAGTCACGACATACAGAATTCATAAGTCATGACTTTCTAGTCTGAAACTCTCCTGTCTGTCCTACAACCTACAAACAGCTTCTTCCCTGTTTGCCCCTCCAGACGAGAACCAAGGTGGGTCATGTCCTGAATCCAGCCGGAGGAGGGTTAGGCTTCTGCTTGACACCCAAAGCGTCAAAGCTTTACAGCTGAAGTCCAAAAAAAAAAAAAATGTATTTGTTTATTTCACACAGTGGCACATAAATAATATAAAAGGGCTTGAATTTGTATTGAATTCACAGAGCTTAAAGTTTAGGCTGAAATGTCAGAATAGATGTCTGAGAAAAAAGAAAAATCCCTCTGTATGCCCTCTGTCTCCACTGACATGTTTTAACAACCTTTACAGGACATATGCTCTGACTACCCATCTTACATCTACTAGCTCTTTAATTAACACACAGAATGTTCTGTTTGACCTACAGTGCTCTGGAGGGGCTGACAGCTCATGTTGGTAATTGTCACCCCAAAAAAAAAAAAAAAAAAAGGCTCATTCTTTGTTCTCTCTAAATTAAGCCATCTCTCTTTTTCTCCAAATTAATCCAATCCATCTAAAACCTACTGTAACTAGCCCCTCCCCCTCATAACAGAAACTCCTCCTTTTTACTCTATTACTCATGCTCATTAAATTATAATGTGTTTTTAATCAGCTCATCACCTCTGGAATAGATCTGTGGAGATGATTTTCTCCTCCAGAGGAAAACCGTGCGACTCAAAGGGTCTTTCATAACACAGGAGACTTTAAAGATATGTTTCATATGAGTATCAACATTGACGTTTCTCCTACAATTCCTTTGGGAAATACAATAACTGAGCAGTTGCCCCCATCTCGCATTGGTTGGCTAAAAAAGTTAATGTGCATTTTAATGTTACATTTAAAGGAATATTGTATTCAATACAAGCTCATTTGACAGCATTTGTGGCATAATTTTGATTATCATAAATATAATTTTCACTCATCATACCCTTTTCTTGGTAGGTAGAAAAGGGTATGATGATACCCTTCATCATACCCACGGTGTTTTGTTACGGTGTCATGCCAACAACATTAGTAAAGGTTATGTGGTGGCAAACAAAATTATATCACTGAATAATAAGAGACAAACATTTGCAAAAGTCTTTGATGAGGTTTATTTTCTTGCAAGAAAAGGCCAGCGGTCATACAATCACACAGAGTGGCTGCAGAGTGTGACAGTGAAGGGAGGGCATCCTTCATCCTTTATAGTTTTGTCTCCCAGAATTTTATCTTTCTAGGCCAATGATGGTGTTTTAAACATATGTGGAACATTCTTAGACTTGTTCATCATATTTTATCCTTGAGTGGAGGCCCTCCTGTCACATACCAACCCTCTTCACCATTCCAATACAATTCCATATTAGAATAGGGTTTGTGTGTGCTCTTTTACTGTCATATGATGGTCACACTCATCTTAAAGATAAAATTTCTTCCACAATTAATAATTGGTTTTTAAAGGGGTCATATGATGCGATTTCTTGTTTTCCTTTATCTTTAGTGTAGCTGTTTGTGCATGTATAAGATCTGCAGAGTTCTCAAAGTTTCAAATGCAAAGAAAAATTCTTTGTAAAAGTTAAGGCTCAGCCACGCCTTCCTAAAACGCTTCGTTCAAACACGCCCCCACAAATCTACGTCAGTGTGTAGGGTAGAGTTTCATAACACCGCCCAAATGTATACACATAGAAAGAGGCGTAACTTTTATTCTCATAAAGAGAGAGTATAAGTCATTATAATCAGTAATTATGTCCCCAATAAAATAAAACCTCACCAATCTGATACGTTCTGGTCCAGTCGCGCTGGCAAAGTTGATCGATCAGCTTAGTCATCTGAATTTTCCAGATCAGATTCGGGCTCGAATTGATAAGGTAGTAATTATTGCTTTGGGAGCTGATGTTCCAAATATGGTTAGGGGCGTGACATTTTCGTCAAACACTTAAGGTATTCGGGCCAATCACGATGTACTGGATCGCTGGCCAATCAGAGCACACCACGCTTTTCAGAACGGTGAGCTTTGTAAAAATCGACTCGTTTCAGAAAGGCGGTGCATAGAGGAGCAACAATAATGTACGATACGTCTAAAATAATGACTTTTTTGAACCTAAAACCACGTAAAGACATTGCATTGAACAAAATACACAAAATAATGTTCTTTTTAGAACCATCATATGACCCCTTTAACATGCATATTGCTTATGTCTTGTGGCCACTGAAACAGAGTATTTCTATGTTTATGAATTAGCCCCAATCACTTATTGTAAGTGCCTCGCTATTACCCAGATTTTCTTCTTTTTTTTTAAAAAAAAGGAGGGAGAAGTCGAAATTCATTTTTGTGGTAATCAATATTATGTCATAAATGCCGTCGATTATATAACCCACAATATTCCTCTATTTCTTTAGCCTTGATTTCCTTCCCATTTAATCCTATTGCAGTCTAGGAGAAACAATAGAGATATTAAGATCCCATTTGTGATTTTTCTTTTCCTACAGGCTGTTTTTCCTCCTCTGTGAGTTAAATAACCACTGTACACTGGCTGAGAAAAATACAAGGCCAAACCTTTCTTCACTGTTTTTGACCAAACTTGTATCCGGCCCATAAATGAAAGCACCCAGAGGCAGGAAGCGTAAATAAAGTAAATTGCTATAGGATGCCATAACATGAGGCTGTTTGAAATAGAGGGTGAAGTGACAGTCATTTAAAAGCTCATCTGGCTGGGCTGGCATGGTGTTACTCAACAAGACAAATGGCTGGAGTAGTCAGCTTGCTGTAGAGGCTTCACCAGCAGCCAGAGGAAACCTACTTAATAGATATTACAAAGCAGAGCGAGAAAGTTTTGCACTGCTCTGCTCACACAAGATGTTTCTTAAAAGTCGCCCCTGTTTCTTTCCCCACAGTCTCTCCACTTTTAGCCATCTCGGCATGCTGCGTTTTTCTCTAAACCTTTCATCACCTCTCCTTCCCAGCTGCCTTCAGCATCGCCTACACACAGCTGCCTCGAGCATGACTTCCCGGGCAGATGCTTCCTCTGGACACTAGAATAGAGATAGTGTATAAGTTCAATGTACATGATACAAGGACAGCGCTGTATATTTAACCGCAGTCAAGGAGGAGGCAAATATAGAGACTTAATGTTTTATAAGGAAAGGTGTTTCTTCAGCTATCGGCACTTTGGTCCTGACTAAACTCTTAAAACAAACTTTTCACACTCTTTTTTTTTTTCTGCAAAATCAAGAACATTTCCATAATATCTCAAATCATGTATTGTGTTTAATATCATTCTAGGATGGAAATGAATGTCGGAAATGTTTGAGGCCATAGTACTTGATTTTTATTTTGGAGTGTACTAGAATAGATTTTCATGCTTGAATGTTTTTTAAAAAAAAAAAACATTATTTTTCACATATTTTACATTGTTGCTGTACCTCTCTTCCCAGTCTTTCTGTAATGCTCTGTTTAGTTCCTGTCTCATTGAAGCTCCTCCTCCCGAAAAGCACAATGTGCTCTGATTGGTTGGCTGGACCATTGTGTTGTGATTGGTCAGTTGCTTTGAGCATGTTTCAGAAATGCTTACCGAGTGCGAGATTCAACACACTACTAACTAAGTCAACCAGTATTCACCATTTTTTGCGTATGACTTATGCAGGAATTATTTAAATGAGGAATATTGTGATATGTTCATTCCCGGAAGAAAACTCAAGACTACAATTGAGGCGTTCATAAACAGCGCTTAAACTGATATAGAGAATAACTCTCTTTGGAGTGACTTTGCAGTTTGTAACTTTGCAGACCCTTTTCATGCTCAAACAACAACATTATACACTAAAGAAAGTTGAAAATATAAGGTCATCTTTAAACATTTTTGGAATAAAATTTGGACCATTGGGACTTTGTTTTCAATTTGCACTGTTTCCCTTGTTTTAATTGTTGTCATGGTTACAGATTAGGTTGTCATTCAGTTCAAGTGCTTGTTGTTAATTATCGTCAGTTCCCTAAGAGTATTTAAGTTCATGCTTGTCTTCCTTTCAGTTGTTGGGTCTTGTTAATGTCTACCAGTTGGTTGAATATCTTTATAATTGGTTTTGGATTCTCGTCAATTTATTAAAGACTGGATTCATCGTATCTTCCTTGTCATCTTTGAACTACATGCAACTGTTTGTGACAGCTTTCCTAAGGCTAATGTCACAGCTAGCATATTATGTATCTGAAATACACACAATTGAATAATATTTTCATACTTTTTGCATAATTTGACAATTGTGAAATTTTCACATCTCATATTTCTTCTCAAGCAGGCTGTCCACTGACAGTTTTGTTTCCATGGTAACCAAGTACACTAACATCTGAACTTTATTGGGGACAAAATTGTTTGTTGTTGAAGACATTTTTCCACTCTTTGTTAATCAAAACTTTAAAAATGCAATAATATTTTAATAATGCAGTCTATACGAATAAACAATAAAATCTATACATTAAAAGGTTTGAAAGTAGCAACATATATGATGATGTATGGTAAATATGATCTAAGGAGAGATGTCTAATGTTTAACAGCTCATTTCATTTTTTTTCTAGTGATGAAATATGTAGTTTAATTCAAACTAATTTTATTAAAAAATTAAAATAAAAAAATTGTTAAAATCCATAAAATCCACTAAATCCATAAAATGATCCCATGATGGGAACCCCTAAAAGGTTTATATATGAAGCTCCTGACAGAACCCTATAAAGTTATATAGAATCTTTCTTTTAAGGATGAAAAATAAAAGGCCCAGATGTTTGACGGATTTATTAACCAAATCTGTGTATGTGTATAGCGAAGAAGTGTGGTGAAGATAGAGGCTCCTTGCGATAAGCAGGTTGATAACACTGTGTTTGAGCCAAAACACCAGACTCTTTGAGCTGTCAATCAGGTTTACACACAGACACACACACACACACCCCTCCTTCTTTCCCAAACCTATCTGAGATGTCAGATTGGATAGCTAATAGCCCCATCGATGTGGAAATAGCATCTCAAAGCAAATAAGATGCTGATGTCTCTCAAACAGGAAGAAAATCAATTACACACCGTTTTTAGTTTTGCTGCTCTGAGACGTAAAGGCCAAACACAATTATCAACAACACGAAAACAAATACAATATGAACTGACAGAATCACATGAGCAACTGTCTAATAGATGTCAGTGGAGACTGACCAACAGAAAGCAATTATATTACATAAATCAAATACTACAGCGATGTTGAAGGAACTGCAATCAAATTGCACTTTCTTGCCTCAGATGGAAACAGGTTTTGCTGATAACTTGTTTACATTCAGAAGTCATCATTTTACCTGTAAAATGAGAGATAAGGTAACAAAAAAATGCATATTGCAAATTAATGTCTTATCAACGCAGAGTTAATTTTGCCTCTATACTTATTTATTTACTATATCTCTATGGAGATGTATAGCTTTAATTATCTTGTATTGTATTTCGTTTTAAACCAGATTAAATTACACATTTTGTCACACTCACGCAGCCAATGGCGTGACACTGCTCCACCTCCTAAGAACACTAATTGTATTTCTCTTGTTAAAGTCTATTGTCCACTCAATGCCTCCTTTTATTCAGGGTATCGAATGTCTTTTCTCCCTTTGCGACTCGTTTGCAAACGTTTACCTTGTTCTCGTTTCTTCGATTGCTTTTTTTATTTTGACTATGAAAGCTTTAGCATAAGTTCTGCCGGGAAGACTCAATTACTACGTCAACCTTCTATCCAATCATATTCTTATGCTCACTGTATAAAAGCTCGGTACTTACACATGTTTGAGTTCGCAGATACTGAAGCGACGATTACCCCCATCCTCCCCACCACCACCAGGATGGTCCTGTCCATACCCCCCGGGGGGGTCGGCTGCGCCCCTGCCTTCATCTTTAGGCAGGATTTGCAGATCCGATACTCTCGGATTATGCACTATGGACGGGGCCTACGCCAAATGACTTTGTAGATTATCAGCTTGCTGAGCTTTCAATAAATGTACGATTTGTTGGAATAATTCTCCCGAGTCTTTCTGGTAGAAATACGTTTAATCATGCTTGCTGCCCTGTTGCCCTTTTTTGACGTCATCCTGTATTTGAGTACTGCAGCACTTAGTGTCTTGGTGATTTGACACTGAATCTTTTCACATTTCTATATACTATTTATCCTAATTAAAAGCTTCTACTTGCCTTGAATAAGGTGGCTGATGACAAGTGGCTAAATGGGACAATAGAGGTTGTTGAACATTACACCTATTCATGCCGAATAGGTAAACTAATCTACTCACTAGTCTGCTTTCACAGCCTCATTGTGTTTATAATTGCCCTCTTGTGAAATATTATAACTCAAACTTTCAGGCAAAATGCTTTTTGAAAGACTGGAAGAGTTTATGGTGACATTGAAGTCTTTCGACCCGTGGTAGTGGAAGCTTTTTACTTCTGGCGATTGTATAGGCTTCAAAACTCATAAAAGTTGTGTTCATTTGTGAAGATTATCATGATGAACAAAATGTGTAAACATCATAAACTTTTGCTGGTCACAGCTTATTTTTGATTTTTCAATAATTCAAAAGTCAATGGAAAAATCCAATCGAGTTTTTGCTGAGTGAACCAAGTCGTGTTGGCCTACAAAAATATGCCATCACTGCAGCACTGCATTAAACTTTGGAGAAAATAAACATTGTAACTTTTCACATAGTGACATTTTATATACTATTGTGTGTATATACTATTCTATAAGAGCCATTTGGAAGACCTTAGAAACCCCATAGCAATGCCTTGGTAACCACCAACAACGCCTTACAATCATGGTCATCAAGAATACATCTTCCAGCATGACAACACAATTAAAGACATTACCTGATTTGGCCTAACATGTTCTTGCTACTCTTCCAATATTCAATTCTATTGTTTGGACTATAAGACACTTTAGATGCAATCAGTAGCACTTGCGATGCAAATGAGCTCTTCAGTTTTCAGGATCCCATTGTGACCAAAACAAAGACAATGATGACTATAATGCATGTTGTTCCATCAATTTCTCTTCTGTTTTTTTTTGCTACAAGAATAGACACATAATCACTCATCTCCAGTACACCATTGTTACTGTGAAATTTCTAATCGTTCCCATTACAGATTGTAGCCCACTGATTTACAATGGACATATAGTAGAAGCCAGTTATAATTACTCTGTGATATATGGGGGTTATTATACCATATTGAACACTATAATACGATAAAAGGCCTCCACGCCATCCACCTCTGTCACAATCTGTGGGGGCGTGCGCCGCCTCAGAGCATTGAGGTGTGACAGACCTTTGATGAAGGACTTCATTTAGACCTGTTTGTGCAGTGGCTGGTCAGTCTGAGCTGAAAGAGACCTGCGGGGGATCGAGTTAAGAGACCTCTCATTAGAGAGATCGAGGCATTATGGAGTCTTCAAGCCCGTTCGATGGCCACATACGGTTTTAGTGTTTGCTTTTGAAATTTCTGTGTCTCGCAGGGGTAGATCACAGAAAAGTGGTGGTTAGACTTCAACAATATAGAGTCGAGGGGATTATGACACCTGTACGTGCTGCCAGGACTCTTATTGCTCAGTTTTAGTGAGGACAAATACTGGCCTCTGGCGAAACTGGCAAATTTAAACAGCACACTTGCCATTGGAGAAAAAGGAGACTTCCAAACTGTTACATAAAAATGTATTATGTACACAAACATATTCAATCCAAGTCCTGAAGCTGATTCAATCTTTTAGTTTATGTGGAAAAGGGAGGAGGAATTGCCTACAATTTTGAGCAACATGAAACTTGTTGTGTGTAATTAAAGGGTTAGTTCACCTCAAAATGAAAATTGCCATTAATTACCCAACCTCGTGTCGTTCCAAACCCATAAGACTTTCTTTCATCTTCGGAACACAAAAGAAGATCTTTTTTAATGAAATCTGAAAGCTTTCTGTCCCTCCATTGAAAGCCTACGCAACTAGCACTTTCAAGCCCCAGACAGGTATGAGTGCACGAAAAAAAAAGACAACAACATAATTTACAATTTTTATTTGCAAAATATTATATATCTCCAACGCGCGTTAAATTGAGGTTAAACCACTGGAGTCAAATGGATTCATTTTAAGATCTTTACTACCTTTCTGGGTCTTGAAAGTGGTAGTTGCGTAGGCCGTCAATGGAGGGACAGAAAGCTCTCAGATTTCATTAATAAGATCTTCATTTGAGTTCCGAAGATAAGCTAAAGTTTTAAGGGTTCAGGATGACATGAGTCAACACAATTTTCATTTTGAGGTGCACTAACCTTTTAAAGACGCAGTGTACCAGTAGCATTAGTTTTCAACCAAAATTTTAGATTTTAGATATATTTAATTATGGAGGCATTTATTTTTACATTTCGATTACATTTGTCTCAATATTTAAAAACATCAATAATTTCACAAGATTACACTTCTCAAAACGATTATCTGGTTTTCATATTGTATATGTTGTGATGTCTAAATTCACTTGCATTTAAAACATCTGGTTTTAGTTTTTTCTGTGTTTTATTTTAAATTTATTTTGACAAAATAGTACAGCTTCTGTTACAGCTTCTGAAGGTTCTTCATAGTGTTTCTCAGATTATCACATTAAGGAAAAAAAATATATATTTTAAGAACTAATCACTGAAGGTTCTTTGGGAACCCAAAATGATTCTTCTATGGCATCACTCCTAAAACCCTCTTTTATTTTTAAGAGTGAATGATATATTGAAGAAGGACACAACACGAGGAAAGGACATCATGTAGTCATTATGATAAGACATGGGGAAAAGAAAGAGACGGATTTGTTTTATAACCAACAGTAGAAACATAGTGCAACCAATGCAGTTTCTTTTCCACGCAGCATTGTCTGAGGCACTCTAATGAAAAATAATTATTTTAGCTTGTTCTCTAAGCAGGAATTAGCAATTTTACATTGTGTTGGCTAATGTTCCTTTGGATGAACGCCACGCACATTAATCCTTGTCTTTGCATTTAACAAAGCTAAAGGTTTATAATCGTCATTACTATTTATTCATTTACATTTTTTCAAGCATTGCTTCAGCAATTTGAGCTACTGTGAAAATTAGTCCTCCACTGAGGTAGCCAAGACTTCAGCTCTGTTCCAAATTCTAGTGAGCTTCAGAATTGTACACGCTCTCGACGTGATGACTGTTACAAAATGTAATTTATTGAACTTAAACTTAAAGGGATAGTTAACCCAAAAATTCAAATTAGCACATGATTTACTCACCCTGAAGTCATCCTAGCTGTATATGATATTCTTCTTTCAGACGAATACAATCGGAGTTATATATACAGGTGCTGGTCATAAAATTAGAATATCATCAAAAAGTTGATTTATTTCAAGAATTCAACTTAACAGGTGAAGCTAATATATTATATAGACTCATTACATGCAAAGTGAGATATTTCAAGCCTTTATTTGTTACAATTTTGATGATTATGGCTTACAGCTTATGAAACCCACGAAATCAAAATCCCAGAAAATTAGAATATTACATGAAATCACACAGTAATTACACAGTGATACCATGGTCATTGAACCAGGTTTTGGTTATTTTGGCAGTGTGGGCAGGTGCCAATCCTGCTGGAAAATGAAGGAAGCATGAAGTGCTCTGGACATGTCCTGGTAGACGGCTGCGTTGACTCTGGATTTAATAAAGCACGGTGGACCAAAGTCCTCTTTTCTGATGAGAGCAAATTTTGCATCTCCTTTGGAAACCAAGATCCCAGAGTCTGGAGGAAGAATGGAGAGGCACACAATCCAAGATGCTTGAAGTCCAGTGTGAAGTTTCCACAGTCTGTGTTGGTTTGGGGAGCCATGTCATCGGCTGGTGTTGGTCCACTGTGCTGTCCACTCAACGCAGCCGTCTACCAGGACATTTCCAGAGCACTTCATGCTTCCTTCAGCAGACAAGCTTTATGGAGATGCTGACTTCATTTTCCAGCAGGATTTGCACCGGCCCACACTGCCAAAATAACCAAAACCTGGTTCAATGACCATGGTATCACTGTGTAATTACTGTGTGATTTCATGTAATATTCTAATTTTCTGGGATTTTGATTTTGTGGGTTTCATAAGCTGTAAGCCATAATCATCAAAATTATAACAAATAAAGGCTTGAAATATCTCACTTTGCATGTAATGAGTCTATATAATATATTAGTTTCACCTGTTAAGTTGAATTCTTGAAATAAATCAACTTTTTGATGATATTCTAATTTTATGACCAGCACCTGTATATATAAAAAAAAAAAAAGAAAAAAAAAAAACTTTTTAAAAACCGGCGGCAACCAATCGGAATGTAGAAGTCCTCCACTTGAGAGGATTACAGAGAACGCAGTCAAGTAAACTTTTATTCCGACCACATAGTTCCCAAGCAAAATAGAGGAGAGGTTGATCATGTGAATTTGATAAGAAGGCACGCAACACTGTTTATAGGCAACATTTTCATGCTAGAACGCTTGTTTTTCAGCGGAAATGCAAATTAGATTAGGACTTAACTTAACCATGACAACAAAAGCCACACCACACAGGCTTTTAATTGGTTTATTTAGTTAGCAAACATGTCACTATAATTGTTGACAGTTTTGTTAAAAGTTCTTTCCATCGATCAATTTCTTACCTTTACATTTAAAAGATTCCATGAGGTTAACTTATACCCTACTTGGTCAGTCTACTCTACACAAATAACGATCAACATGCTTGTTTGCTTTGCGGCCCGTTTAAATAAAGTTTAAAAAAAAGACCAAGCATTCGATCTACGTCAGAGCGTCCACAAATCTTTCTACAGCGTCGTTGGCAGGGCGGCGAGAGCGGCCAAATCTGCTCCCATCGCCCTGCCAACGACGCCGTAGAAAGATTCGTGGACGCTCTGACGTAGATCGAATGCTTGGTCTTTTTTGGTCTTGGCGGCGGTGTGAACGCACAGTTGCACGAACGCATCGCTTCACTTCAGAAGACCTTTATTAACCCCCAAAGACGCATGGAGCACTTTAATCATGAATAGATGCGCTTTGATGGACTTCCAAACTCATCCAGCCATTCACTGCCATTATCAAGCTTGGAAGAGCCAGGGATTTATTTTATATAACTCCGATTGTATTCCTCTGAAAGAAGAATGTTATTTACACATGGCTTCAGGGTGAGTAAATCATGGGCTAATTTTCATTTTTTGGTGAACTATCCATTTAATTATGCTGGATTCTTTTGCCCCAAATTAAAAGGCAGCATCATGTGTATCCTTCACAGAGAAAGGAATCCCAGAATGCACTGCAATGAACAAAGCTGATTATAAACAAGTTATATTATAAGTTATTCTAAATCATTTTTAGCCCAATTGTCCTGTGTGCAATGTATATTTATGCTAATTAAATTATTGTGTCTTTCCTTTCATGCTAATTTAAATCAATTGTGTGTTGAGCCTAAATTAGTCACTTATGAGGTTCTATTTCAGTTAGAATGCTGCCTTGGAAGGCAGTAGGCATTTGCCCATACGTTTATAGTATTTTTGCATTCTCTGTGATTTTTGTCTACTGTACATGGCATAAAACTGTTCAGCACTCTGACACAGTAAAGCCATCAATCCCACACAGAGAAACAGCCAATGTCTCTATACTTTCAAGGCTTCAGATGATAGGGTTTTTGATGGTATTGTAGGAAGTGTTATCTGTACCATGTGAAGCTTCCTTCCATAAAGTGAGCCAGCTTGAAAAGCAAACTTGCTGAGTTTTCTATCATTATGCTCTGCTCTGTTTTATTCAAAGCTTTCAGGTGAAGATCAGAGGTTTGGCAGTCATGACAACTCACTATGTGTTCTGTAGAAGTCTAATAAAACATTACGGAGTGTATGTACTGTATTCTGCAGAGAGTTTATTATTTATTATTATAGCACAACATCTCCAGTCAGTATAGAGGCCTTCACAGTGACAGTGATTTGCAGAGACGAAGCAACCAGAAGTCATACATTTTCAATGAGAGTTTGTGATTTCTGTCAAAGTGAGTGATGGCGGCAGTTGTGGGCGTGTCTAGCGATGTGACAAAGGTGATAAAAGTTTAACTTTATTCAAATGTGCATCAACTCGATGCAGCAACTACCAATAGATCTGAAAGCAATGGAGCTCATGTGATCTGTCTATGAAAGATTGAAAGATATTACTGTTCCATATGATTTGTCTCTGCTCACATGGCGTGATATAATTATGCATGGAAACTCTGTCAGAAAGTCTCAGCATTGAGTTTGATTCATGCATTGATAATTGTTCATCTTGTTCATGATATGATGAATTATGCACTGCTGTAATTTATATACCAACACTTTCCCCTCCAGAATGAAATTTGAGCAGCAAAAAAACAGATTTCAGATAAAATAGAATAATAGAATAATAATTGAAAAAAAAATTACCAGCAAACATATTTGTAATTTCATTTTAGATCAGCATGTTTGAGCTCCATTCACAATTGAACTGAGAATGCCTCTTTAAATTCAAAATCAGTTTCTTAAAATAAACAGAGGTAGCAAACACAATGCATAATTGCAATTCAAATTTGAATGCAAGTAAAAAGGACTGAGATTCATTACATGAAGTTTCATGTAACAAAGTTCGGGAGGAGCACGTTCAGGTAATCAACCAATCAGCACAAGAGGAAGCTGGTATAAATAAAGCCTTTCCTCACCTTCTGTCTCACGACAAGTTCCTCAGCATCCCTCCACCACCCCATCACCTCACACTCGGCTGGGTCTACCCCAGTATAAGGGGGGAGTACTCTGGGTTCGGGCCAAATTCCGAGCTCGGAGCCCTCCCCTGGACAGCAAGCCAAATACGCATAAATACTACATCAGATTCCATGTACGTGAGAACTCGTGAAATAGAAATTGTGTTCGATTTTAAAAAAGAAAAGCAATTTTTGCCAAGACCAACTCTGAATGTTAGCTTGATAAAAGCTTTGGGGGAAAAAAAAGTTTAAGAAGCCTTGAAGTTTAAATGTTTGTAGGGTTCTTGAACAGAGAGAACAATATATAGAACGACAGAAAGCATTATATACAGATGGACAGACTGAACAATAAGCCGATGGATGGATAGATAGATAGATAGATAGATAGATAGATAGATAGATAGATAGACCTGTGTTGAATTTCTTTGCAAGTTATGCAGCCTACCAATAATGTTAGCATAGCAGCAGCAGAAACTAGCAACCAACAGTATAGCGACCCAGTGACCTCCAACAATAATATCGCTGTCAGTGTGAATGGGACATTAAGTGGTGTTTTTTAGGGGCCGGCAGAGCTGAAAGTGTTTGGTCATCCAAAATATAGCTTTTACATAAGGTCAACAAACCCTCTGAATATCAATGTGCTCTTACATTCAGAGCTAAAAGTGACTTCTCTTAACATTACTCCCCTGTACCGTGTTCAAGGCTGGATCCACCACTTCGTTTGAAAGGTGCAACTTTAGCAGGTTCCTTGGGTGGGAATGTCTTGTTCTTCATGCACTGGCTCTATGCTGTCATAAAGCTGTTGACCCTGAAATGTGTAGAAATGGTTCCTGCCTGGTTTCGTTCCTAAGCCCAGTTAATTGTTCCCTGCGGTCTTGTCACGTGAGTCAGCCTCAGGGCTGAAGCATTAATTCACATGAGTTTCTCTGAAACGGAGTCGTTTTAATGTGTAAATGACAAAAAAAAAATGGCCACACACATTATGCTTTTCCATTCATTACTTAATTCATCGGCATGATAGTTGGAGACAGAAAAGGAGAGTTTCAGCCGCAGAAGAACAATGCGTATGTCATCAGCATGCATATTCTGTGAAGTCACTGTGTGGAAATGTCAAAACCATCTCATGCTCTAAAGAGAGGAATAATCAAACTGCTTTGCTTGTGAAATAGAGCACTAACCAAAGCAACTCCTCTGCATCCCCCTCTGAGTTTCCTATGCCATTATGCAGTTTTATCCTCTTTGAATATTTCTGAATATACTGATTGACAGTAGGGGGTGTCATTATCGCAAACTGTGTGAAGAATGAGTCACTGCTATTACACAATCACAGAACAAAAGACAGGTGATTTTAAAGTATCTCACCTTTCATTAGAACAGGTTTCAGGACATACAAAATCTGGATGAAGACTTTCTTTTGTGAGGCAAGTTTCTGGAGTATTTAACGGAATTTTGTAAAACCAGTTTTTACTACTGGTTTCTAATGCTACTTCAACAAGGGGGAAAAAACAACAACAACAACAAAAACCCCTAATTATTAAAGCTGCAGTCCGTAGTTTTTCCTCTTTGTCGCCATCTCTGTTCGAAATCTGCAATTGCAGTTATTCGCGGAATTATCAACTTTACGTGGGTTGTGCCTCGGCTTGTGTAAAGACCCTTTTACACCAAAAGTGAAATGAAAAAGCCTGAGGGCGTTCCACACAATAAAAATAATACTGAACATTTTTTTTTATACAAATGTGATGTTTATCTAAAGTTATTTTTGTTTATTAGTATGGTCGAATTGGATCATAAAAGGTAAGCAGCAAAGACTAGTTATTTAAAGTGAGTATATAAAATATCGCACATATATTTGTTAAATGTAACATTTAATTATTGCAGGTTTGTGTAATATTCTGAATTTGCATTTCACTGTTTTTATTTTCAGGAATCCGGAATCTGTTTTTGTGCAAGTGAGATGAGTAAATGCTCACATTTAGTAAAAAACTACAATAACCATCAATTTTCACATAGTCCACAAAACACCTCTGCCTCTTACTACTGATTTCTCTCAACATGGGGATAGGAAAGATGTCAATAAAAAAAATGAGTAACGTGTTACTTATTTGAAAAAGTAGATATTTGTTGTAAATTTAAAACAGCTCCCTCCTACTTTCACTCACTCCTACGAGTCTACATCCCTACCAGAAGCCTACGATCGGTCAACGAGCGACGTCTCGTGGTACCATCACAGAGAGCCACAAAATCACTTTCCAGAGCATTCTCATTCACAGTTCCGTGCTGGTGGAACGCTCTCCCCACCCTCATCCGGAATGCAGAATCCCTGACAACATTCAAAGCACAGCTAAAAACCCATCTCTTCCGTGAGCACTTAACCTCATGAAAAAAAAAAAAAAAAAAAAAAAAATCCTTTCCCTTTGAAACATCACTTATCAGGCTTATGCTACTCTGAATAATGCCTGAACTTCGTATCTTGAGCACTCCTTGCGTTGTTGTTGTTTTTGCCTCTTCATGATGACTCGCTTAATTTAGTCCTAACTTGTAAGTCGCTTTGGATAAAAGCGTCTGCTAAATGACTAAATGTAAATGTAAATGTAAATGTAAAAGTAATGCGTTACTTTATTAGTTTCTTGGAAAAAGTAATCTGATTACGTTATTTGTAATGCATTACCCCTAACACTGGTCATATTGCGACTTGGCTTTATTTCGATTAATCATGCAGCCCTGCTCACGATACACAAAGATATAGCAAAAGATTGCCCATACGCAGCTGACCTCTGACCTCCTCCCTGTTGCGTGAAGGCGGGCACAGCGTGGGTAGAAGCCTCGCTTTGATTGGCTGGCGACAGGCTTATGAGTGATTGGCAGCGCTTAATGAGAGCCCAAGAGAGGTAACCCGACAGCTGTTTGTTTGTTGCTAATGAGAGACTGGTAGAGGAGAGAGAAAGGCTCACACACTGGAACTCTTTGAAAGAAGCTGCCTTCAGAGCGCCTGGCAGAAAAGAAGAAGTCCTACCTCTCCCTAAGGGCTGGGCTCGGGGTCTGCTGCAGTGAGCCGCTCTGGAAGCTCCTGGGTTCTGTCAACGCTGTTCACCATGGATCGGATTTGATGTTTGCACAGAGACCAGGGAGATGCGGCTCGACAAAGCTTTGCTGTGTCTGTGATAATTAGGTTTAACAAGTTTGTATTGATCTTTCATAAAAGATGACTATATAAAGAAGACTTGAAAAGACAATGAACCATTTTTAGTATTTAGGTCAGACAAAAATGGGATTTTTGGCTATTTTTTCTGTACAGAAATCCAACTTCTATTGTTCTTCCCCTCTGAGTTATATAAACCCCCCACAGCATGGTGGAAATAATTAAACGTGTAGTTTCCAACCAAATCTTAAACGTCTGTTGCACTCTTTCCGAAGGACAAACTGCCTGCTGTCTTTCTTTCATACAGACCTCCCCTCGGCTGGTGGGAGCTGCTTGATT
This sequence comes from Squalius cephalus, assembly GCF_949319135.1. Lineage (NCBI taxonomy): Eukaryota > Metazoa > Chordata > Actinopteri > Cypriniformes > Leuciscidae > Squalius > Squalius cephalus. The sequence goes on from NC_137145.1 coordinate 18,240,853, forward strand.
TTAACAGACAGCATCAGGTGGCATGCTGTTACACCCAGCGCTGGAAACATCTACCGTGTTGAAAACATACAGGGCTAAAAATATCGAGTTGAATCCTCAGTTTTGCAATGTAAACTCTGAATTAAGCATAGCAGGTTCTACTTTCTACTCCGCTGGTCTCATGACAATCAATAAAGGCCTTGGCAGACTCGCTACTTAAAGCGATAGTTCTGCCAAAATGGTAAATTCTGACATTGTTATCTCCCACTTGTGTTGTTGTAAACCTTTGAAACACTAAAGAAGATGTTTAGCAAAATGTCTGAGCTATTTTCTTCTGTAACATGAAAGCGGATGTGGACCAGGAGATGTTAAGCTGCAATAAGAACAAAATGCACCATAAAAGTAGTTCATACTTGTGCTCAGACTAAATTCAGATATCATATTTTGTGTAAAATCTTGCTTGAGCTTCAGTTATTTTTCACTTATACTGTATAGAAAAGAGCAACTTAGAAATTCTGCTATAAATGACTCTTTTTGTGTAATACAAAAGTTTTAAAAAGACATGAGAGCCAGTAAATGTTCAGTTTTAGGTGAATGATAACCTTAAATAAAAGGTTAAACCTAAAATATGCTATAACTCCAAGATGAGAGAACAAAATTTCAGCATACAATCAGGACTACCAAATCACTGGTATTTGCATGACATTCCTTCACTATTATGGCTTTTAAATGATAATATAACACTTGTGCTAACACTAAGTTTTAGACACTAGCTATATTTACATTAACTCATTTTCCTCAGTCAGAATTTGGGGATATTCCTCATTTGGAATTCAGATCTGATTTCAGATTCTAAAAATAAGTTCTGTTTATATAAACCCTAAACTTTAGAATCTGATTCAGTCGACACATTCAAAATCTAAGAAAACCACTGCAATAACGTCTAAAATGAAAGCTGACATTTATATCAGAAGAGCTTCTTACACCAAATATTTAGTAAATATTAAAACTAGGGAGTGCAGTTTCGTAGAGGCTAGCAATAGAAGCTTTGAAAGCATAAGATCCCACCCTCCTTTCACAACCCGATCGACCTACATACGACCTCACTCGTACGAATTGGTCATGAGATAGCGTTGTCCTTTCAGAATGCTCTCCAAAGCCGCACCTCCTCCAAAACACATGAATGTGCACAGCTAGAGTAGAGTCTGCAAAGCGTCACAAGAGACTTGTAAAATTACCTCATGTCTCAAAGCACTTAACATTACAATAATACTGAACCTCGACCATAGAAATACATAAATCCAAGTCTGAGGACATGAACAACACCGAGTAGAACTTTACGGGTGGCTATCTCATAATTTCAACAGCATAAGCTCATTGTTTTGGCTCAGGAGGAACTGTAAATGGTGGATTCTGTTAGTTTGCAGTGCTCGGTGACTGCGTCCAAAACTTGAAACTTGCGTTTTTGCGACCGTTAAAAATGTACATTCTATATGAATGTGTGTGATATAAATTAAATTTGGACATACTACATCTGCCATGTTGTCATTGTCATGTGACCTATGGTGTCAGTTGTGTCGCTTTACCGTCGCTTTAAATCCTCTCCCGTGGCCTCATGGGATAGGCCCTTACCCAAATGGCACACTTCACTTATGGTCTTGTGGCCGCCGGGTTTCAGGAGGGTGCTTGAGGGCGCCCACTTTTTGTTTGATATGCCCCCTTGATGCTCACTTTTGCTGAGCTGAACTGAAGCAAGCTTTGTTCAAAAAGGTGCGGACTCGTAAGACTGCAAGTGTTTAGGGTGCCATTTGGGACAGGGCCAAAGTAAAGTACCCATCGAATGTGCACTTCAGAATCTCGCCGGAAGTAGTAGGTCATCTGGGTACTTTTTGTCTACTGTTTTATGAATACTCTGAATTCAGACATACTACTTGTGTGTCTACAACTCTGCATAGACTCATGGAACACACTGATGACATGTGAGGTCTGCATGAGCAGGGTGCGTGGAGGGAAGTATGCAAAGATATATGTTGCAGGCAGGTAGAACATCCTGTCATTGCATTCGGACCAAATGCAATGATTGGACAAACATGTGTGGTACTGAGACTTCCACACAAGGTATATGCACATTTTTTTTTATATTTAGACCACTTCTGTTATTAATTGCTATCAGGGTGTGAAGAGAGTTTCAACCTGTATGACAAAAAGTGTTTATGAAAAACATTGCCTACCCTAGCTTTAAGTCCTCTCCACTTACCAGTTCCTGAGAAGAAAGACAAAAATAAACATAGACACGATCGTAAAATGTAAAATATGCATCATTGCACTGCGTATGTGTGTGTGCAAGATGTTTATAAATCCGATATTCAGGTTCAAGTGCATGCTTCATTTTTTTCCCTATTGATCAGATTATTTCAGGTCTACTCTACACCACCCATTTCAATCCAAAGAATTTCCATTCAGATCGAGCTCAATTGGATTGATTGGGGTGTTTACATAAAGGCTTTTTAATCCGATTGAGAGAGTATTTGATTCATTTGGTTGCATGTAAATGCATGCAGCTCAGCTCACCCACTCACCCTAATTTAAACAAGAAATAAACAGAGGCCTACATGATGTAGATGCAGCAGTAGATGTTTCCAATCTGTTGTTGCAGAGGGTCTTCATTCATGCAGCTGAACCACTCACATCCATTCATTTCTATATGTTCTCATTTTTATACAGTAGGCTATATTCATGGATGAGGTCTTTCTCTTCACACAAACTGTTACACAATCTTGCATCCTGTTTTCAGCATGAAAACTACAACAGCGGCTCTGTGTGTGTGTGTGTGTGTGCGGGGGCGATGGGGGAGTGGATTTATGGGGTAGATTAGAGGAAACGTGAACACGCTTTGCCAGCCGTGTGTACTTTCGAACGCCCGTGGGTGGCGCCAAAAGAGCAAAGAGCGCTCAGCTCTCAACTGTTGAATGCATCAAACTGTATTTGTTCATTGCGATTCCAACTCGATCAATACTCATCACATTTTACGACCCAATTGCTCAAGATTATGATCCACGCACGAGAAAGTAACGACACAACGAGCAGGGCTCTGTGGGTAACCCTTGGAAAGGTCTCTGTGCTTGAAGCCACCTCTTTAAAACGAATAACTCATTAAATGAAAAACAGATACTACAGACGTTTGCTAAAATGATCCGACTCATCTCTACGCGAATCGATTTCAATGTACCGGCTCAAAAAGTATATAGGCTAACCATGTTTTTTTTTTTTGTTTTTTTTTTTGGCGGATTGATTACCATTAGTATAATCACAGTTTCACTGCAAATACTATGGTTAAACTATGGTTAGTGTAGCATAACCATAGAACCAGCCCTTTTTTCTTTTTTTTTTTTTATGTGTTGTAAATCTATGTGTGTGTGCCAGTTCAGTTTCTTACAGCCAACTCAGCTCATTAAAATAGGCTATAGAAAAATGCATTTGCCAATTTACATTTTTGCATTTCATATTTTTGATATATAAAATATCTCACTTTAATTAGGCCCATCAGTCAAATCTTCAGTTTAGTCCAAAGCTCAGACCACATGATTTCTCGGTTCAAAGAGCGAGATCCCTGTTCAAAGTTCAATGACTCGTAAACTGCTCAGACCGATTCAGTCAGATTCTGGTTTTGTGAACCGGTTCAGACAATTCATTGAAATATTCCGACTCTAAAAACCCCGCTAATAGGAAGCAATGAAACGCACGCACACACACACACAAACAGATATGTGGCATGTATATTAGGCTATTAACAATTATACTATTTTCCAAACCAAATTGTGCCTTTTTCATCAAACAGCCTGTGGCGCGCGAGAGCCCCACCTCCTCTCGCTCTGCGCGTCCGCCTGCGCGCGCTTCTAGAGGGGAACAGCGCGCGGTGCTGAGAAATCTCTCCACTCACTCTCTCACATGCATAGAAATGCAGGATTAACCCTGTGCGGAGAAGGACCTTGTGCCAAAACTACGTTGATAGTCTACTTCTGAGGAAAGCGAAGGGGGTAAACCCGAATCCATACGTTCTGCCATGTACTGTGACATTTTTACATTATTTCCGGTAGATTATGGTATCATTCGGTAAAGAATAACGAGGAGCACTATCAAATTTTGTGAGAAGCTGCACTCTCCTAAAACGAGTGTTTGAGGATTTATGGACTGAAACGGGGGAAGCTGCTCGGTTTAGAACCGTTTCTGTGTTGAGAAACAACAGCAAAGACATTTGAACAGCCATCATCAGCCGTAATTTCTCATTCATTAACACTTAAATGAGTGCCGACGTTATCAAACTGACGCGGAGTCGTGGGAATGGCGTGGAAAACAGCGCGGCTACTTATGGATTGTTTTCCAACGGAAGGATTTGATGTTTTCTTGATGTGTGGATTCTTTAAAGCAGGTGTTTAGGGGTCCGTGTAATCTCGAAGGAAACATCAGCTGTAGTTGATCCTCAGACGAGAAGCCTCGGTCTTGGCAGGAGAAAAAAAAAAGTGATCGACGAAGGTAGGCAACGAACTTTATTGTCGCCTCTGAAAAATGAATAAAGCTGAGGGGAAGGTTCGATATGTCGATGGGTCACATTTAAATATTCGACACACCACGGCGATATGCCATTGCAGAAACTACAGGCGTTTTGAAAGATAATGTAGCCTATTGATGGCAGTGATTTGTGCGCGAGCCCTTATTATTTCGATATTTTGACCACATTCGGATGGCGTTTATATTTTCCAGAATCAATCGGAGTGCTTATGTTTATACACAAATAACCAAATGGCACTTGTTTGTTACTGCTTTAGTCGACACGACGCGAAATAAGGAATCGTATTAAATAGCGCAGTAAACGGTTCTGCAGATCTTTTGCTACGCATTTTAAGCTGCAGAACATTTATTCGTAATCCAGCTGCGATAAAGATAGTTGACGAACGACCAGTTGAATGCAGGCTACTGTTTGCTGCGCGCAACTGCAAGTCATGTAACATTATTGTCGTTTAAAAACTCGCCATCTAGCCGCACAGGGTTAGATTGTATTCACAAGGCTGCAGATATAAAGGAAATCGCAGTGGAGCGCCCACCTGGGTTGGCTGGGTCAACAGCAGGATCAATGTTTGGTCAAATCCCTGTAAGGCTGATTACAGGATTCCCCCTTCCACCATCTCCACCCACAACCCTCTCTGAGCTCGAAGGAAAGGATGATGTGTATCTACAAAATGGGGTTTAAAATACAAAAACGATAATAATTAATAAATAAATAAATATAGAATCCTTTCGTAGCCCCAAGAAGAAGATGATGATAATAATATTAATAATGATTATTGTTGTTATTAGTAACTGTGCATACTGTGTTACATACATCAATAACATAAATAATTTTTTTTTATTTTTTTTTGCAGTTATCAAATAAGAAATTATACTGTTCTTAATTACCTTATGCAAAGGATATTAAAAAAAAAAATCTGTGTTGGTCCAAAACTTCCTTCCAAAAAGAAGAAGAAGAAGAAAAAAGTGTATGATCTTAAACAGTCATTACTGAATTCATTTGTCTGTAAAATCGCACAGCATTTGTCCATAGGTTGGACAAATATGGGTAACTGATTTAATTGGACTGAGCTGAAATGCTAAACCTGTTGAACGTGAATGAATGTGAAAACAGATGATTTACAGCACTGCTGAAAAATAAAAGGTCACAATACTTAAGGGAAAATGAAATGTCTGCATGAACTATCAGTCTCAAGAGCAGAGCGAGAATGACTTCCGAACTTGTTTAGGGTGGAGTTCGCCCATGTTAATTTCTGAAATCGTTGCAGGTATATTGTGCAGTGTAAGCAAGGCTTGGAATTACAAGTCTGAAAGTGCTTGTGCTGTAATTTCAACAGACCTTTGAATATTCTCAGCGCTGTGTGAGATTGATACGCTGGCTGAATTTGGCTGGTTTTCGCTTAGATTGTTTAGGTGTACCAGCGTTCACTAGGGAGGCAGTCCACAGTGAGCATATGTTCTGTTCTTTGCCTCACCACTGCGTGTAACCAGCTGATGTCTTTGAAACAGACTATATATTTAATGTCTTCATCCACATGTTTTCTGGTGCTAACACTTGAGTTCAGAGCTATTATAACAACCCTTTGTTCATGAGGCACTCTGAGTTGAAAATCAACAGCCCTTAAATAGTTTGTTGAGTGTTTGTAGACTCATATCAGGATGAGATTAAGTGCTTATGCTCTTGGGGTATTTGAAGAGTCTCTTATGTAAAGAGCGTTGCCGTGTGTTACATTTGAAATATTATTTTTATGATTTGCTGGATTCATGTATGAATCTGTGTCAATTTGTTGTAGCTGTTGAGGGAGTGAAAAACATGACAATGGCTTCTACAACCTGTCAATGGAAGCAAGCTAGCAAGTGAACCTCCCCCTTACACATTTCTTCTACAAAATATTCTCACTTCCCTGTGAACCACCCCACAAATGCAAAATGCAATAGATGCGTCAATGCTGGAACTGAGGAAATAGGTTCAAAGTTTTTTGATTGATATTTATACTCAGTTTTCTATGAATCTGTGGAAAGTTCAGCCCAGCCTGTCTGTCAGAGGACAGATCATAGACTAAGAGACCCAATTTCAGTCATAACCCACTTTTGACAAAATGTGTTGTTATTATGCTTTGTCTTTGTTGGGCAGTGCAGCGTCAGTGGATTTCTATTCAGTTTAAATTGTGTGGTTACAAATAATTGCATGCACTAGCCAATGATTTGCAGCAGCATACTTAAAGCCTTTTTAGGTTTATAAATTCTGGAAGAAAAAAAAACCATAATGCATCAAAAAGCTGCAAAATGGTGTTTTATTCACTAGGACATAACGTACGGGCCAACATATACTAACCGTTATAAGTATAATCTATAGCAGTAGATTCAATGTTCAAGTCTTACCACATTACTAGGGTCCACCTTCCCACTGCCATGAGTGCAAGTTATTGCCTGGGCCTTCAGAGGCAGTGCTTTATGCCACAGTCCCTAATCATGTTTTTACCCTATACACTATCAGCACAGCTACATCGACAGGAGGCTGCCCTGCAAATGCAAAAAGAGGACACATCAATACCTGGGCAATTAGTGCATCAATACGCTGCACTCCCAATCTTAACAGATACAGAGGAATTGGATTTCTGATTGGATTTCTATGCATTCTTGTGTTTAGCTATTTTGTATAACACTTATTTACTTTCCTTTGGATCATGGCCGCTTGCAAAGCCTTTATTGATTCTGTTTTTACTCATGCTCCATTTTAGACGTTACATGGATGTTTTGCATATAAACATAGAGTCTCTAAAGGCCACAGCATTAAGTGCCACAGCTCAAAAAACTGTCCACTGTCCTTTAAAGGCACAACATCTCAGAAAATAATTAAACTCTAAAACCATTCAGTGCTTAAAAAGGAGAGGAACCTGGATCCAGGGGAATACAGATCAAAGCAGATGCTAAACTACAGGATAGTGATTAATGAGGAGCCCTAGCAGGTTGAAAATCAAACATGAGCATTACAGTGTGTAAATTAGCCTGAAACTTGTGAGCCTTGATAGGAAAGATATTTTTCCTCTGTCTTGAGTAAATCTGTACTTTGAGATAAGGGCTGGCCTTTAGGTGCTCTGTGACCCGGGAGTGCAGCATCTTAATATACCAGTGTTTCCGAGGGGAATCTTTCAGCCTACTTTCTGTGATGCTGAATGGTTCCTTTGCTGTGTTAGCAGTATTCTTAGTGCCTTTTGTCTCATCAGCACTTTGCATTGAGAAACTGCCTATTTTACGTTATGGGCCAATCAAATGAGTGTAACCTTCATTAAAGGGAAGTCATCCAAAATAATAGTCCCATCACTGGCTGTGAATATGTATTGGATTAAGGGTATGTTGAGGAAAGTGCATTATAAACTGCGTATAAGATGGTTTAATTTATGTTGCAAATAGTACAAAGCTTGCTGAGCTGTTGTTTTGAGCCTAACAGTAACCCATACCTTCTTATTAAAAAGCCCATTAAGATGTGTCTTATTACGTGTTCTAAATCATTAATTTTCAAAAGCAGCTTAGCTTGGACAGGCATTCAAAAGGGTGCTAATTAACATTTTCCTGTGTGGTATTAATAGGGATGATTTAACTTCCAGATTTAAGCAAAGAAGCATTGTTGTAGCAGTTATGCTTCTAAATCATTGGCTGAAGTTGAAAACATTAACATGGTTTCAAACACCTTTATGAACGACATTTGTACAGTAAGCCTTTCGTCACATACAAGTAATTGTCTGCTCAAAAATGAGGATGATAAATAATGTAAGATAATGAGAGAGGATGCTTTTAGTGGTGTCGGGGGAAGAGCCATTTTCCGGAGAGCTTTTACAACTCTTAGCCTTGGATTTAGTGCTCACAATGTGTACACAAAACAGTGTGTGCTTTGTGATTTCTTTTTCACCCATGGCTAGTCCATCAACAGTAAAGTAAGTTAAAATAAAAGAAAAAAGGATGTTTGTTTTTCTCTGTTTATTCAAAAGAGTACCATGTGACACACTTGTTTATGATTTAACATGTTTTTCACACTGTTTTGCAGACTGAGGTGTTACCTCTCCGAGGGCCCATGGATCTCCCTGTGGTGTTGTTTCTGCTGTGGGGACTGTTACTGGACTTGCTGAGTGGTGCGGTGGGTGGCATTCTATACCGCGTACATGAGGAACAGCCTCCGAGCACACTGATTGGCAGTCTGGCAGCTGACCAGGGGCTACCAGACACTGGACACCTGTACAAACTGGAGGTGGGCGCTCCCTATCTGCGGGTGGATGGCAAAACTGGAGATATCTTTACCACTGAGATCCCCATAGACAGAGAGACACTGAAGGATTGTCGTAATAAAGGCAAGCCCTGCTTTCTGGAGTTTGAGGTGTCCGTCACAGACCTTATTCAAAATCAGAGTCCACGGCTGATAGAGGGAAGGATTGAAGTGCAGGATATCAATGATAACACACCACAATTCCCCTCACCTGTCCTTACCCTCTCAGTTCCAGAGAACACCCACATGGGGTCACTCTTTTCAATTCCACTGGCCACTGACAAAGATACAGAGAGGAATGGAGTAGCTGACTACACCTTAACGGCAGGACCAGAGGCTGTAGCACTCTTTGGTCTGCAAGTTGCAGAGGACCGAGGTGAAAAATTGCCTCAACTCATTGTGTTGGGAAGTCTTGATCGAGAGCTAAAAGACTCCTATGACCTCACCATCAAAGCTGTGGATGGAGGCAATCCACCTCGCTACAGCAGTGCCTTGCTGAGGGTTGTCATTGCTGATGCCAACGACAATGCACCCACATTTGAAAAATCCTCCTACGAAGCAGAGGTTGCAGAGAACAGCCCAATCGGACACTCCGTGTTACAGGTAAAATGGCAAACATGCTAAGTCAACCTTTAGATCCAAACAAGGCAAGATAAATTGTCTATTGCATCATGTCTGAGTGTGAAATGTTAATGAGCACTGCTGTCCCAACCTCCCAGCTGTCTGTTCTTCACTTTGATGCTTTACATCAATGGATTGGGGCCAAACTTACCACATTCACTTTCTTAAATGATTAGAATAATCAATTTTGATCATCACATAACACACTCATTTGGTAAAAAAAAATAAACAAGTAGATAAATTACTATAAACTATTTTAATCTACTATGTAGATTAATTTGAAAGAGATTATTGAGATGATCTGATGATCTGTGTAGTTTGTTTTTAAGGAACCCCACTCTCTATAGATAGCATATGCCCCAGAAATCCTGTTATGCAATACTCTGACTATGTTCCCAGTTTTGTGATATAAATAGATTCCCTGTGTTCAAATACCCAATATTTAATGCCCAATGTCTAATGAATGTTGTTTTGTAGTCTTGTCCTATTTTTGTAAATTGTCTTGACTATGTGTAAAATCTATTTTGTTGTTATTTTAGTGTTTTACATTCTCATTTATTTCAGTCCAATTTATTTAATATTTTCTATTGCAGGTGAGGGCTAATGATTCAGACATGGGTCCTAATGGCGAGATTGAATACACATTACATCAGGCCATTGATCCTGTGCCAAAACTGCTCCGGATAGACCGCTCATCAGGCATCATATATGTCAAAGGCCCGTTGGATCGTGAGGAGATCAACAATTTGAAATTTTACGTCGTTGCACGAGACAAAGGTCCTTCACCCAAAAGTTCTAAAACGTATGTTTCTATTGATGTGACGGATCAGAATGACAATGCACCAGCAGTGGAGATTCGAGGCATTGGTCTTGTGACCCATAGTGATGGAGTAGCAAATATTTCAGAGGATATGCCAGTTGGCACAGCAGTTGCATTGGTACAGGTTTCAGACAAGGACGAGGGAGAGAATGCCGTGGTGACCTGTGTGGTTGCAGGTGATGTTCCTTTCCAGCTTCGGCCAGCCAGTGATTCATCAGTTGACAACAAGAGGAAGTACTTTCTGCAGACCACAACACCCCTGGACTATGAAAGAGTTAGAGACTACCGGGTGGAGATAGTGGCAGTGGATTCAGGCAATCCAGCTCTGTCCAGCACTAACTCGCTGAAAGTCCAAGTCACTGACACAAATGACAATTCCCCCATTTTCTCACCAACCCTGTTTGAAGTAGAGTTTGCTGAGGAGAACCAACCAGGAGAAAAGGTGGTAGATGTAGTTGCCTCAGATGCAGACAGTGGCACTAATGCAGAGCTTGTCTACAGCATTATTGCGGACTCTTCAACAAGGGGGCTTTTTGAGATTGACCCCAGCTCAGGTGAAGTATGTGCTCGAAGCCCTCTTGATCGCGAGCACAAGGAGCGCTATGAGTTCCGTGTTACTGCAGCTGATAAAGGGGTTCCGAGTCACAGGGGTACTGCCACAGTTGTAATTAAAGTACTTGATCGGAATGACAACGATCCTAAGTTCATGCTGAGTGGCTACAGCTTCTCAGTCTTGGAGAACATGCCACCTCTTAGCCCTGTTGGTATGGTAACAGTACAGGACATGGACGAGGGTGAGAATGCTCAAGTGCAACTTTCTGTGGAACCGGATGTGGGGAAATTTGTGATCCAGAATGGTACTGGTACTATTCTGTCCAGTATCTCATTTGACAGAGAGAAAGAGAGCAGTTACACATTCCGCTTGAAAGCTGTAGATGGAGGGGACCCAGCCAGGTCATCTTACGTTGGAGTGACCATCAATGTTCTCGATGAGAATGATAATGCACCGGTTGTCACTAAACCATCTAACTCATCCTTTATGCGTCTTTCTCCCATGGCTGCTCCAGACAGTGTTGTTGAAGTGGTGGAAGCAGAGGACATTGATTCTGGTTCTAATGCTGAGCTAGTATACAGCATTGCTGGGGGAAATCCACATGACCTTTTTTACATCTCTCCATCTAATGGTGAGATCACACTAACAAAGGAACTAACTCGAAAACATAGTGGTCTGCATCGACTGGTGATAAAAGTGAGTGACAGAGGCAAACCATCCCGCCATGCTATTGCCTTGGTACACATTTACGTAAATGAAACCATTGCTAATGTAAGTTATGTGGAGGCACTTGTGGGGCATAGCTTGTACACCCCACTGGACATGGACATTGCAGGTGACCCAGATTATGGTTTGGCTGCCCAGAGAAGCAACATTGTATATGGCAGTCTAGCAGGAGTGGCGGGAGTGGTCACTGTGATTGTTGTGGTGGTCTTCATCAGGCATCGCCTTCAAAGAGAAGCAAAGAGTGGTTATCAGGCTGGCAAGAAGGAGACCAAAGATTTGTATGCCCCCAAGCAAGGGCCAAAAAGTGGCAAGGGGAGAAAGGGTAAAAAAGGTAAGCCACCAAAGTCACCTAAACCTCTTGGAGAGGACGAGGAAGTCAGCCTTCAAAAGAGTTTGAAATTTAACCTTGATGGGGTCAACGACAGCCCCAGGATCCATTTGCCTCTGACATATCCGCCTGGAAGCCCTGACCTAGGCAGGCACTACCGTTCCAATTCCCCATTGCCCTCCATTCAGCTCCAGGCCCAGTCCCCATCTGCCTCCCAAAAGCATCAGGCTGTCCAGGAGCTCCCTGCTGCCAACACCTTTGTGGGAACAGGCGGTGATGACAACTCCACCGGCTCAGACCAGTACTCGGATTACAGCTACAAGACCAATCCACCAAAATACAGCACAAAAACGGTACCAATCTTTTTCTGATTTTATATGCATAATGCAGTGATGGGGAAAAATGGGTTTTGCAATTACTATTATGGGTCATTCCAACATAATTTAGAATGGTACTTGTGCTAAAATAGTGGGTGTTGATATATGAACATTTTATTTATATATATATATATATATATATATATATATATATATATATATATATATATGCTAAATATTATTCTCATTTTAAAAAGTGTGTTCCCAGAATTCCCCGTGTATAATGTGAAAAGACCATCTGGCATACAAGAATCTGTCTGTTTGAAAGATGTCAAAAATTACTCTTGTATTACATCATGTTCCCTGTATATATACTCTGGTCACCAATTCACTGTCTGTGAAAATGCACTTCAATTTACTTTGTGAATAGACAATTACAAAGGTTCAGTCATGAAATGATTTCATTGCACTTGATGTACAGTGTAGTGTGGTTGAGTGTAAAATGTCCATATTTGCTAGAGCTCATGCTTTCTCTGATTTCTAATGTAATCTGATCTACCCAGTGAGAGGTGCCCATCTGACCTGCTGATATTGAACAAGTCCAAAGCCATTTTCTTTGGCTCAGATGGAATGTCAATCTGACCCATTCAGCATGTTAATTTCTGTGTAAAGCAATTCTTTCTATGATGTGGAGCGAAGGGAAATGTGAGAAATTTCAAATTGTGTATAATATCGGTGAGAGTGGAAGTAAAGTTTACTGGGCAGAGGAGATGGAAAGCAAGGGCACATGGGTCCTGACTCCATCAGTACCAGTCTGGTGTTTGATAAAGCCAGCAGATGCTAGATGACAGTCAGGGTGAGTGCAGGCCTTGCAGACTCACTGACTGGGGAGAACAGTTACCCACGGCATCTCCCACACCGTGATGGACAGCATATGGCATGGAAGTGACAATAGACTCCAGCTATGGAGAGTGTGCTGCATTGCTGTGTATTGTTTGTGTGTGTGTACTTCTAGGTTTCTGCATGCACTCATGTAATCCGCTTGTGTGAATGTGGGCTGAGGTTCCTGTGTGTGGACTGGTTTCAGCAAGTCAGCCTATTTGATCGGATTCCCGCTTGACGACAAGCATTACATAAATTGATATTTGTATCTGTGAGAGTTAACTGATAGGCACATAAACAAGGGACAGATGTTGACTCATGTGACATCTCTTGGCAGATGTGAACTCGTGAGGAAACCCCCTACATCCCATCCAAAACCCACATCAGGCTTAACAGATTGACCAAAATAAAAAATGAAAATCTCAGCCAAACTGAGTGACAGATGTGCAGAGTGGAGCATGACAGAGCGAATGGTAATACGCTCACCGATGACTCGTGCGTGTGGCAATGTGCTCAGGTGCGTGTGACAGCCTCGGCTCAAGCTCTCCCACTTTAAGCTCTGATGAGTGTAAACACAGTGGCCTTGTTTGCCGTTTATTGCCAGTGAGGATTGAGCGTGATGACTGGCTTCACTGCTTTCCTTCCTGGTCCGTAAAAAAAAAACTCATTAAGAGGAGTTTGTTTGTTCGGAAAGACTTATCCTGAGGTGTGAAAAAAAACCTCAATGCTCAATTCACAGGGGCATGGCCTGACTCCGTGAGGAGAGATTTGTTTAAATGTGTTGCTGTGTGGTGTGCTTGTGCATGTGTCTTTCACAGTTCATAGATCTTCCCAAAACTCTCTCCCTATAACCTCCAAATGTGTTAGACTGTGTGACAGTTACCGAGGGGACTATATGGATTTATCCAGTACAGTGCTGATAATTAGCTTGGTCATGGCAAAGATCTAACACCTTTTTAGTGACATGTTCCTCTCTCTCCAGAACAGCCTTGAGTGAGAGACATTAGCGCACAGTCGGGATCAAGGGAGAGGCCTTCCCAGTTATTTTTAAGTGGGCGTGATGAGAGCTTGTGAAGCTGTAAATCTGTGCTTAAATTAAATCCATACAATTAAAATGCCTTATTAGATGGAGATAACACTTCGTTTTCCCCTCTCTTTACCATGGGCTGCCCTTCATCTCCAACTGGAGGGAGGAGGATTGGGAGGTAGGGATTCAGGTTGGATTTTGGGGTGTGCTTTAATTAGGGAAACACATCTCTTAAGTTTGCAAGAGCCAGTGTGTTGGAAGAACACTCATAAAACAGTTTGATTGTTTGATTCCCTTTTTTATTATACTTTTTTAAATGTAAATGAAAATAACAACTATTTTATAAATTACATTTCCTAAACACAAAATTCACTAAAATTTCCTAAATTCACAACTGACTTTCACATTCTGACTTGCAATTCAAATTCACTAAGATGTTACATGCAGATGTTACAGTAGTTGTAATATTCTATTTAGATATATCTGATTAAATAAATATGTGTAGGATGGTTTTGGGTTTGAGTCAAATCTCTAACAAAGCGCTTCAGTTTATCGATTCACTGGTAAGCTTCAGCTCACACAGCTCAAGCGGGGCATTTAAAGGCATCATTGACTAATAATTTGCATAATGTGAATGTTAAGAATTCATGGTGTTATTCAAACACAATTCCAAAAACAATGTTTGCCCTTAACAAGTTTAAAACACTGCCTTACTGGTTGGACAAACGGGTTACTTCTCTCCCAAACGCATTTGTTCAGCCATTGTATTATATCCAGGCCAGTCGGGTCATTTAAACCGGTTGCAATTATGTGTGATGCAGCTAATGGTGCAGAAATATCACACTTCACCTTTAATTCACTAATCCATTTTTTATTTGATTTCCCAGCAAAAATAAGTATTGCGATACAGTCAGACAATACAGATAGCATGTTATAAAAATGTCTCATACTATGATATAAGATTATAAGATTCAGCTCACCCTTACTCTGTCAAGACTGCTTTTACCATCCAGGGGATTGCAAAACTAGGTAAAAGCAGTGAAGTGAAGGCTAGCAAAGCATTGTAGCTGAAAAATAGCTCCAAGCCAAGCCTTTTCCTGCTATCTCCACTCCATCTCCCTATCTTCATATCTACCACACACGTCTCATATTCTCTGGCAAGCAAAGCTTTAAGATAAGAGGATCTACCATAAAAAATGTTACCTCTCTACAGAGCATTCTTTCGTTCTTTCTCTCTTTTTCTTCTTCACTTTAGTACATTATGCACTCTATATAACGAATCCAACGTGGCCATAAATCAGCCCTGGTACTACCAAGATATATTCAGTACCTTTAGAGCCCCCTGCTCTTTGTATGGCTCATCTCCTGCTCACATATTCTCTATGTGAGGCAGCCCTGCCTTTATGGAGGCTGCCTCAAGGCCCTTCCCAGAATCCCACATTTTGAGCATCTGCTCAACCCAGCTCTGGCTAATATCCATAGCAGAATGCAGCCGTAAACCTCAAACCTGGCGCCCACCCTCTCAGATCTCCCCTCAGTGAATACAGCCCATAATACCCTCAGACTGCTCCTCATTAGAGCACAATACTGCCGGCACTCAGCTCCCTCTCGGTGGACCAATCTACTGTCAGGTGCGAAGGCCTCACAGGCTCATGCTCAGCGTGAAGACAACTGCTGCACTTACAGAAATTCAAGATTTCAAGGCACCCTCCCTTCCCCCAGCCTGCAGGAGCAAACAACTAAGCAATTATCAAGGAATACTTTGCAATGATATTCTACTGAGATCACTCATATTGAGGGAAATTAGCACAATAAGGCAATTCCATTTCAACTACAGCTGGTGCACTTGTGTCAACACGGCAGATGCCATCTAGACAACAGGAAGGGTCAGATATGCATTCTTGTTTGTACAGAGTCTCACGAGAGGGTCTCTCTGGGACTAACAAGTCTCTGCAGGCACTTATGGACTGACTGGTCTTGGCTGACACTTCAGAATCGATTGACCCTAGACAAGTGCTCAGGGATTTAGTGCACTGGGCAGACATATTCCAAATGAGTAATCTTGTCCGGTAGTGATAAGACTGTATAACCACAAAGTTCTTTACAGTTCTTTCTTTGCCATTTTGTAGTCAAACCACATTTTGGCCAACAACCAATTTTAGTATGTTCAAGCCGGTTCTTCTGCCAAACTGATTCACTAGATATCACCACTCTGTTGGATCTCTACTTCAAATAAATGAGACCAACATGACATTTTGAGTTTGGGCTAATCGATTCTCATGATCTTGACAAGCACACTGGGATGGGGCCTGCAGAGCTGACACAGTAGAATTGGATCATCTCTCTCTGTCTCTCTCTCCCCTCTACCTAAATCTCAAAAGGACATAAACTCTTTCAAAAACTTGGGATTTAAGTAGTGGAAATGCCTGCGTAAATCTTTATGCCTCTGGTCCAGTCCTTATATGCTTTGTTGGCGATTTTAATCTAACATCCCAATGATTACCTGTTAAACGGGATTACAGCCCCAACCCAGGAGGTGCTTCACTGGCAGGAGCCTGTGTCTCTGTCACCGAAGGAGATGGCTGATGTTGTTGAGCTGTTCGACAGCGAAGCGCAGTGCACCACAGCAGCACACAGATGTGCGACTAATGATAGTGTCGTCGAAGACGAGGATGACAATAATGATAATGATTATGGTAATATGCAAGTGTTCACAGTCAGATTCATTTCCTCCCAAATATATTTCTGCACACAACCACAAGGAGCCTAATTTATGCGAATGTTGTCTGAGAAGCATTTTTCTACATGGGTGTTTACGAAGCGATGTCATTTTTTTTCACTGCGCCAGAGGCACAGCATCTCTGATTTCATCATATTACATTCGTGCTTATAATATGAGAAGAGAAAGCTACAATAAGGATGAATATAGATAGGGTGGGCTGACATAATTATGAACAATTGTCATACAAATAATAGCGATCATTATGGTCCACTTTTCATTAACACAGGAACCCAGCCAACCTGGATAATACATTATGGTGCTATATTGATAAAAAGTACCGTAAAAAAGACATTTCATGGCATTTCTACATTGGCTTATTAGAAATTTGGATGGTCATATGTGATTGGAATTTAAAGTGCACAACATTCACAATCAGCTAATTATGTAATAACCGTGACAGGCTTATAGACAGTGAAATTCTGTCTAGCTGTTTGCCTGAGCAGATGGAAGGCAGTGGTAGTTGTATTCTGTGCCCCGTTTCATTTCACTGCTGACAGGAACGCATTCTGTGAGCCACCGATGGTCAGAATCGCACTTAATAAAAAATGAGAAGCTCCTTTAGGTAAAGCTATGTAGAGGCTCAGCTTCCTGAATGGCATTGCCTTTAGCTCAAATATTTTATCACTGCTCATTCCAGCCTCCTTTACCTTCCGCCAGGCAGATTAGTGCTTTTATCAATAAGCAGCTTAGCACCAATGCTCCTCTCAATAATGTGCTATGCCATTACTCTCCTGCTCCTGTAACTCTTAGATGATTCTCTTTCTTTCAGTCTTCCTCTATCCCATCTGAGTGGTTTTACTTGTTTTCCTTAACATTGGTAGATATACAATGTAAAAAGCAATTGGTGAAAAAAGTAAAAGTAAAAGTAAAAAAAAAAAAAAAAAAAAATATATATATATATATTAGGTTCTGTCAACAAATGTCTTGAATTGTCTTTAAAGGGATAGTTCACCCAAAAATGAAAATTCTGTAGTAGCCAAGATTCATCAGGCTCAAATTGAGAAAGAATAGTTGGGAGGGAGCTATCTTTTTCACACATGAATTGGCACCTCTAAGTCCAGACCTTAAATTCAAGTCTTTGGAATGTGCTGGAGGAGACTTAACAGAGTGCTTGACTCTTGCATTGTCAAGACAAGATCTTGACCAAAAGTTTATGCACCTCTTGATGCCAATTCATGTCTGAAAATTCATCTTCATGCTCCCTCCCAACCATGTTAATTTTTTTTTTTTTTTGACCATGCAGTGTCTATTAGGGTCAGGAACAATCAGTGAGTATTTATTGAAGAAATAGCTCATACCTAAATTCCTAAATCTCTCTATGTGTGTGTGTTTTATATAAAACCCTTCAAAATTGCAATGAGTCACAGTGCTAACCATAATTTGGTGTTTTGTGGCTGTACGGTATTATTTAGACATATTTTGTTGAGGCATTTTTCCCCCATATTTAGATGCTGGGTTTTTGTAGTGAAATCTGGCAACATTGTCTCTGAGCACTGAGAAGAGAGAAACATCTCTGATGTGCATTTAAATGCATCATTGACACTATTGTACAATAAGAAACTCTTTGTGAATGCATCTTTATTTAGGCTAGTTGGGGCAACATTTGAGGGAAAATTGTCAGGGTTTTAATGTAGATTCAAACAAATTCACATTTATTAGTATCTGTGATTCAAATAAGCACGGTATGCTAGATAAAATATAATTACTTTTTACAATGTACTCTTGCTTCAGTTTTAGTTCTGTCTTTTGTGTTCTATCTCCCTGCCTTTGTCTCGCTTTATCTTTCACTATGCAAATATAAGTTATTTTGTTCATTCAAAGACCAACAAGGCCAATCAGATTTCTGAGGTGTCAGTAATGAAGTGACTCATTCTCTCTGTGTGATGAAAAATCAACTTTGCATGATGTAATTGTCTCGTCATGGGCTTTGCATGATAACTGTGAAGCACATTTCTCCGTTCGATGTGTTGCCATGGAGAAATGGGCAACAGCTCTGCATTTGCTGAGGCTTATGTGGAAGTATTGATGATATTAAAATGGAAGACACTGTAAATAAAAAGGCAAACAGTCTCCCGAAGACTGAGGATTCCCCAAGTCTCATATATTTCCATTTCTTTAATATGATTTTCATATTTGACAGACTGAGAAGATCTTGTTTTGCCATCTCACTAACAATAATTCATTTCAAGAAGCACTGAGGAAACCACCAGGATCGCTGATAATATAAGTTTTGGAAGTTGACCTTCCCACCAGGCTTCATAACTAGCTTGACCAGCTAAACTAACCAGGTTGAGGAGCACAAAACCAGCATGAACCAACCTGAAGAGTTATGCCTGTCTAAGATGCTTTTATCAGAGAGGAAGAAACCCCAAATATGGCAGCCATTTTACTGCATTTTCAAGAAACTTGCTTTTGACTCTCTAAATCCAACAGGAATCGGTTTAGTGGACACTGGCCCCAGTCTCGCCTGTAGGTCAGGAGGAGAGTTTCAACTGCCGAGAGTGAAGCGAGGACAAAGGCCTCTCAGACATCTCACACCATTAAAGTGGTAGAGATCTGAACACAATCCATTAAGTTCCATTAGAGAGGGATACATTCACACACGTATTCACACCTTAACAGCCTTGCAGTGGTGTGTTGTTACACTTACAATCAAGTTTCATTATTCAGACGCTTCATTCATATACAGTGAGGAAAATAAGTATTTGAACACCCTGCTATTTTGCAAGTTCTCCCACTTGGAAATCATGGAGGGGTCTGAAATAGTCATCGTAGGTGCATGTCCACTGTGAGAGACATAATCTAAAAAAAAAAATCCAGAAATCACAATATATGATTTTTTAACTATTTATTTGTATGATACAGCTGCAAATAAGTATTTGAACACCTGTCTATCAGCTAGAATTCTGACCCTCAAGACCTGGTAGTCTGCCTTTAAAATGTCCACCTCCACTCCATTTATTATCCTAAATTAGATGCACCTGTTTGAGGTCGTTAGCTGCATAAAGACACCTGTCCACCCCATACAATCAGTAAGAATCCAACTACTAACATGGCCAAGACCAAAGAGCTGTCCAAAGACACTAGAGACAAAATTGTACACCTCCACAAGGCTGGAAAGGGCTACGGGGAAATTGCCAAGCAGCTTGGTGAAAAAAGGTCCACTGTTGGAGCAATCATTAGAAAATGGAAGAAGCTAAACATGACTGTCAATCTCCCTCGGACTGGGGCTCCATGCAAGATCTCACCTCGTGGGGTCTCAATGATCCTAAGAAAGGTGAGAAATCAGCCCAGAACTACACGGGAGGAGCTGGTCAATGACCTGAAAAGAGCTGGGACCACCGTTTCCAAGGTTACTGTTGGTAATACACTAAGACGTCATGGTTTGAAATCATGCATGGCACGGAAGGTTCCCCTGCTTAAACCAGCACATGTCAAGGCCCGTCTTAAGTTTGCCAATGATCAGTTGGATGATCCAGAGCAGTCATGGGAGAAAGTCATGTGGTCAGATGAGACCAAAATATAACTTTTTGGTCATAATTCCACTAAACGTGTTTGGAGGAAGAAGAATGATGAGTACCATCCCAAGAACACCATCCCTACTGTGAAGCATGGGGGTGGTAGCATCATGCTTTGGGGGTGTTTTTCTGCACATGGGACAGGGCGACTGCACTGTATTAAGGAGAGGATGACCGGGGCCATGTATTGCGAGATTTTGGGGAACAACCTCCTTCCCTCAGTTAGAGCATTGAAGATGGGTCGAGGCTGGGTCTTCCAACATGACAATGACCCGAAGCACACAGCCAGGA
Organism: Squalius cephalus; assembly: GCF_949319135.1. Lineage (NCBI taxonomy): Eukaryota > Metazoa > Chordata > Actinopteri > Cypriniformes > Leuciscidae > Squalius > Squalius cephalus. Next base: position 18,261,524 of record NC_137145.1, read on the forward strand.
TAACCAAGGAGTGGCTCTGTAAGAAGCATATCAAGGTTCTGGCGTGGCCTAGCCAGTCTCCAGACATAAACCCAATAGAGAATATTTGGAGGGAGCTCAAACTCCGTGTTTCTCAGCGACAGCCCAGAAACCTGACTGATCTAGAGAAGATCTGTGTGGAGGAGTGGGCCAAAATCCCTCCTGCAGTGTGTGCAAACCTGGTGAAAAACTACAGGAAACGTTTGACCTCTGTAATTGCAAACAAAGGCTACTGTACCAAATATTAACATTGATTTTCTCAGGTGTTCAAATACTTATTTGCAGCTGTATCATACAAATAAATAGTTAAAAAATCATACATTGTGATTTCTGGATTTTTTTTTTTAGATTATGTCTCTCACAGTGTACATGCACCTACGATGACAATTTCAGACCCCTCCATGATTTCTAAGTGGGAGAACTTGCAAAATAGCAGGGTGTTCAAATACTTATTTTCCTCACTGTATAATGCAAGTTACAAACTACCAAGAGAAAATGCGGTTTCATATTTGGCCATGATACGTGTCACAGCAGAAAAGACGCCTGGGGGCAGACTTGGTAAAGCTTTACTTTTATAAACCTACTGTTAATTTCACTTACTGCAAGTATAATCCTGTCATGATTGCAATTTGCATTGGAAATCAACAGGGCATGCTTTGTGTAAAGGAAGAATGGCAGGAAATGAAGAAACCTGCAGCCATGACGTGGTGCTCTAATTCTCTGGTTTTGAGCTGTCAGTGACTCAATCATGCATCACACCCTGGCACAAACAAACAAGAAGATGCAACTAAATCAATTCTTCAAATCCAGCATTCATCGTCAGAGGCTTGTCAGTCAAGCCCCTCGACAGCCCCAAGACGGCCTCGCTTGTACTGAGGTGTCAACGAGCAGACTCAACTCCTGACCCCGTCAAAATGCAAGTCCTAATAACATCTTCCTCTCTTTATCTCCACCCCTGAAGAGAACTGCTACATAGTGCAGTTTTGGAGAAACCAGCAAACCAATTATGCTGAAATTGTTCAACCCACATCTTCAGCGGCAGGCGTGTTTAAGGCCTAGTTTAATATCTGAGGCTTCAAAACTATGCGTAGTCATGATGGAAAACATTAATTTTCTTGTGTCCTGGATTGGAGAATAATCCACTTACCGGTAAAAAAAAAAGTGCGAAACTACAAAAAAGTGCAGAGGAGATATGCTGTTGCATAATTCTCTCTCTTGCTTTTGCTGGCTGACATGAGCAGTGATCATTATTTCTCTCACTGTCTTCACCCCACTGGGAAGGTAGGATATTAGAATATTTCATGAATATTGAGCTCTCTCTGGCTTTTTGGCAGTGGCAGAAATTATGTTTGCTGCTGTTTCATGTTGGCAGTAAAAGGAACAAGGCTTAATTGCATAAGTCTATAAAATGGGGTGAGAAAGAAGAGCTTCTGACAATGTGAATTGTTCTGATGCGCCTCATTGTAATAGTCTCAAAAGCAACAGCGTCACCACAAATATATTCCAGGATTAGGAGGAAAAGAAAGGAGCGTTGAATGCGTTCAGACACAAGCCGGCTCTTTGAGTGCCCCGAAGAATCAAGTCTTCAGTTGTAGTCGTCTGCGAGATAAACTTTTTAGGTTCAACTTGACGATGTGGTAAAACATGCTCAAATCCCCCTGGGATCAAGGAATGGTACATTTGTAATTTTATATTGGTCTGTGTACGGGGTGTTGATTTCTATTTAAATGGATGATATTTCTTACAACATTGATTCCGGAAGCTTTTCCCCCACCCCCCTGCAGATATGGTCACTGGTGTTGAATAACATGGCTATACTTGATCCAGATCCAATATTTTCCACAATGTTGGAATCCCTTGTCCGACTAATAACTACCAACTGGTGTGACAGAGAGCAAGAGAGAAAACGAGAGACGAGACACGCAGAGAGAGCGTCCACTGCAGTCTAATCCTTTATTTCCCATGGTAAGAGATTCTTCGGGTGAGTGCTCTAAAGCACGTTCAGAGATGATTATTTGCATGGCAGTCTCACGCTCTTATCTGGATAGAAGGCATGTTTAAACACAAAGGCCACTGAGAAGAGAGGCAGAGATAGCACTGGACAATGCACCAGTGATAATTATCTGTCCAAAAGCACTTGTCAGGATGATGAAATCCAATTAAAGGGCTTTTAAAAAAAAGCCAGAAAATGGGATAAAACCACAAAGTTGATGCACAGATGGTGGTCCTTTAGGGAAAGGATGATTGTCATCATTAGCTCTGTCATCTCGCACCATGGCGGACATGTTTCACGTGAGATTTTCTTGCCCTCGCATTCTCAAGCCACGAACCTCGGCAACACAGACAACACGCAATTGCTGCACTGTCAGCATAGATTAGACAAACATCCAATCTCTTTTACTTATGTTTTTCTGTTTCCATAATATGAGAAGATAATTGATGATAATAACACATCATTATCAGCGTTATTTCTATGACTGTAATCAGAATGCAGAGCAGATGCCCTTATCTGCAGTCGCTGACATGGCTCTCAGTTGTCCATTATGCGCTTGGATAAACAGAAGAATTCAGGTTAATTATCTAGCTGCTGGAAAACACTCCATTCGTTCCCAGTTGGAGTCTGAACCGGCAGCCTGCGGGTCACCTGCTTGACCGTGCACCATGAAAGTGAGGTAGAAATAATTGTGTTATATTCAGAAATTGCTCTACATTGCATTGGTAATATTGTAGTTTGGACAGTCACACCATTAAAGCTCCATTGGAAGTGAATTTGAAAGACACAGAGAGAGAGTTTATTGCAGATGCTGTGCTCTACCATTCATTACACAGTGATGCTCTTTGAGTGGACACACAATACCAATAAATGAGTTTGTGCATGCTGGACTACTACCTCAGCTGTGGCCTTCCTCACATCCTACAGCCATATCAGTCCCAGCAGGATAGAGAAAAATTGTAAGAGAACATAAGAGGGAGGGTGAGCGAGTAAGAAAAAACTATTTTTCTAGCAGTTACCACCTCTGTTTCATAGAAGAAGAAAACCTAGGCCTGTATATCGTAAATATTTTAAAGTCCCCCTGTAATCAATCATTTTATCCCTTAAACCTCACCTTTGATCACCAAAATGACATATTTAAATATTTATTCTTTGAAAAAAAATGCTTCATGCCTTAAAATAGCTTGAATGTAACTCTACACCCTTGCCTCATTTAGTATGCGCTTTTCTATGACTATGCAAATTAGCCCCGTCCCCACTCACTCACACCAGCTCAGAGATCCACTCGTTGATGATCACACGTAGGTGCGCTTGTCTGAAGTTTAAAATCATTGGTTACCCGCAAGCCAATCACATAACGTTTGGTTATGACATGTGTTATGCGCATGCTCAGCCGCATCTAACTTCCACTGTAAACACATGTATGATGCGAAAACAAAACCATCGAGCGAAATACCGGAGTGAACATGGCTGTGAACGACTTTTGCAGATTATGTGAAGTAAATCTACGCATCCACGGTACAATCAGCGTCTACGTCACGGCTCTCAGCCCGCCCTCTGTTCGTTGATTGGCCGGCTGTTTTCAGGCCGGAGGAAAACGGGGAAAACGGTCGCTATCTCAGAGTACAGAAGTGAAATTAAATTGAGCAGAAGTACGAAGTCTGACGTAGTCAGGCTACTCAGCAATGGTGTTGACTTATGAATTTGGACATGGTTTGTCTAAAAACATATTAAAAACAACACATAGACATATAAACAACATTAAAAGCTGGATTTTCAACATAAGGGGACTTTAACAACATGTATATTAAAATCTAGAGAGCCAACCTCACTGCCCTCGTGGCCCATCCATAGTCCTGTACTTCCGCTACAGCATTACAGGGTCAGCTGTCCGGCTCAGTATTTGTGAGATTAAGTGGTTTGTCTCCCATTTAAAACAAAGATCTTTTCTGTTTTATCGAGTTTAAATAAACTACTCGGCCAGGATAAAGATAATCAAAAGGATCCTCGAGAAGCTCTGTAGAACAGGATAGAGGATATCCTATAAAGCTCCTCCTCAGGCTAAGAGAGTATGCTAAGTGTGGGGGTTTAGGAAAAGGATTCATGCTTGCTGTTATAAGGAAAAGGCAAACCAATCGGACAGTGACAAATTAACCATAACCTTTTCTCCTCCAAGTGCTGTCCCCCGTTAACACCCCCCTCCCCCCCCCCCCCACCCCCTGTCACTCTTTTCCCTCTGTCTCCAGCGTATATATTGTCTTTGTCTGCTTCTTTTGAAATGTCTTTGTGTTCATCGTGCCCCTGAAGAAATGGCTCAAGGCAAGGTCTCAATGTGTGGCATGAGTAACACTAAACACTTAATTCAGAAATAGGTCTGAATCAGAGTTTTTTGAGCAATGTTGCTGGGCAATCTTGCTGAGCGATTGTTGCTTGGGCACTTTCCAATTGAAAAGGGGCAATACATTTCTCTCTGGATAATTTAGATCGGTCGTGGGCCCTTTGTCTCATCTGGTTGCCCGTTGATGGCAACATTGCCCAGCAACATTGCCCAAAAAGTTAACCCTGTATCATCACCTTAATGCCTTAAATATGGAGCTAAGATACAAGAAACCTTTAATTCAGTTCAGACTCCAATTAATAAATGGAAAGGGAGCATATTGTATTACATATTCTGATACCAGCAGTGACTTCTTAATATGTATTTAAAATAATATGGTCCAGTACAAATGGGATTTTAGGTTTAGGGTAAGAGGTTGGGTGATGAAGCTCTTTTCTATCTATAATTACCATCCTTATAATAGATATTTTTGCTTGAGTTTCGAATTGAAATGCCAGGCAAGGCAACTATTAATTGCTTGGCTACATCTGCACTTGTTTTCTCTCTCTCTTTCTCTCTCTCTCTTGCACTTCATGCTTTTCACTCCCTTCTTTGCACTTTTTTTTTTTTTTGGATTGCAAGCACTGCAGGCTGATAAGAAGAGAAGAGCAGGGCCACCCTGATGCTCACTGAGCCTGTCTATCTCCCCCTCTCCATGCTCACTGTGGTAACGCTAATGCGATGGGCCAGTCCGCTAAAGCCTCTACACTTCATAACCAGGAACACACGACTGCGTCACACAGCTCAACCGCTTCGCTTAGCAGCACACCAGTCTCTGCTCCAAATTGTCAGGTTTGGTGTAAGGACTGAGGCCAGGACTCAAACACAGGAGATGATGGGATTTATTTAAATAGCAAAAAAAAAAAAAAACAAACAAAAAAAAAACTAAAACCTCTGTAGGGAAACACACAAGATCCACCAACACAGCAAGGCAGGACACAATAAGGAAACACCAGGGACATTCGACAACATCTAGCAGAAGACCGAGAACACAGGGACAATAAATAAGGAAGCAAATGAGGAGGATAACGAGGGAGGACAGGGTGGGTAAATTAATAATAAGATAACAAGGAGGGCGGGGTCAAGACAGGGGAGCACATAGTAAAACAAACATGACAGAAACCATGTGCTCACAGAAAACATGACCACCCTTAACCCTCACAAGCCACATGCTACACAAAACACAAAACAAGAATACACACAAGCCCTGACAAGAGCACACGGTGAGGGAATGAACACTCAACTTGCATGCTCACAACAAAAGACAAAACATTAAGAATGAATGTCCAGACCAACCGGAGTGACAGAACCCTGACACAATTGCATAGACTACTACATCCATAACCGCCACACTAAAAGAGTAGCTAAAGATAGCCTCTGGTAAATTGCAAAAAAAATGTAAATAATATTGGCTGTTTTCAAAAGGATGATAGAAGGTAATTAACAATACCAAAATGCAGTATAGCATGAAATGGGAGAGTTTTGGAGATTGGATTCTGCCCCTTTGAGAAGGGGTTTCAGCGAGCTTTTAAAATTATCTAGTGTTCACTGTGGCGTGCAATTATGTGTTAGATTGTTTGTAAGACTATCATGGTTCTTCAGCATTTATTGCAGCCCTTAAAGACCTTGGAGAGGCAGATGTTTTCATTACTTTGCTAATACATGAACACTTCAGACAAAATTGGTCTGAATTGCTATACTTATTTAATCATGTTCTAAAAGCAGATGACTGTCTTTTGGTTTCTTTTTAAGCCGATCACAAAAGAAAAGCACAATCTCTAATCAAACTTTTACCCGTACCTTAATCTTCAGCTGCTACCCCATTCATATTTACAAAACACCCCTGTACAGCACAAACTATTCTATTTTGTGGACCAGCTGTACACAAACCAATCATGTCAAATGGAATCTGTGCAGCACATGCCTATTTTTTCCCAAGTCTGACATTTTTAAAGGCTTATCAGGAGATGGGGAACTACTCACACCTTAACTGGGTGGCAAACTTCCCAAGGCATAATTGTTAGGTATGCGAAACAATGTCATACTCACACTCCAATTTCCATCTAAAAATATCAGACTAGAGAAAGCGGTGCGGAGGCACGAGTCTCTGGAGCACCAGTCCTGAAAATAGACAGTCTATTTCCATTTGTTTTATTTACCAGTTTTTCGTACTCTCGTTATCCTTGTTTGCAGTCTTTCAGCAGTCATTTAGCTTTCTTCGCACTGAATACCTGTTTAGAAATTCATATCTTCCCCACTCTTTCCCTTTTGGATTAATGTCAGAGTAAACAAAAGACCAGAAATGTGAAGTCCGAGCAGCAGCTCTGTGCGTTTTTGTGCTCACAACAAAAAGATTTGTGGAAACTGCAGGGTCTCGCCCAGGGATGGATTGTTTCTGATTAGCAGTCCATATGAAGTGTCATCCGGGATTTGACAAGTATTATATGAAGCAGGCAATCCCCGCTGGAGATTTCTCCTGAGCTGGAACATATTGTCTGCTATTGTTCACCAAAGAGGGAGATGCGCCCTCTTAGACGACCCATGTCATTGTCTGATAAAGCTAATTATTAGCTTCAGCTCGTTGGTCGCTTTGGCCGTGTTTTCTAAAAACCTGTCTGTGCCAGTTTTGTGGCTTGTGGAAAGAGGAAAAAGTAGCATATCAGTGATATATTGGCAGAACACACTCTGGCCCATTTTTCTGTGTTCGAGCTTTGTTGTTGAAGATGGCATCATTACGGAGGCATGGATTGGCTCCAGTGTAGGGGAACCCTGTGCCCTCCATTACAGCTTGGAGTACATGGCTAGGGGGACACATCTGTATCACCCCTCGGCTTTATTTCTCCATCACAGCTGGGGTTTCGCAAGGGTGTGGGCTGAGCTGTCCTGTTTTCCGGCATCGCCCTGGTACCCAGCTGGGGTCCAAATGAAGTATGAACCACTTTTGTCCTGCATTTGATTGTTGCCATTGCAGCACAGCTGGGATTTTAACCAGCCTGCCCTGACTGTGTTCTACATTACCCATCTCAATGGAAGCACAGCTGGGGAGGGAAGCAGCCCCCTATACCACCTCTGCCAGAGCATCACAGCTTGAGCCTCCACAAGTCTTAGGGCAATCCGCCTGAATTGACTGTGACTGAGAACCTCAAACGCAGCATATGAAATGAGCTTCCCTTCTTAATCTTTAAAGCGCTGCTCATGGAGGAAAGATCTTTATTTGCAACTGTTGTTTTTCTGAACCGTCACTGAAATACTTTTTCAAAGTGATACGGTATGTTTTGAACCATAGGCATGGTTGGAATTAGGGCAGGGTAGTGTAGACAACTTCATAATAAAGTACACATTGCAATAAGTATATTTCGATGCAATACATTGCAATGCATTACACTATTATAATTGGATTGCAGTTGAACTCCATTTCAGTCTTTCTCATGCCATTTGTGCTTATTTGAACAACGTGCTTTTTCAATATTTATCTAAAATATATACAAAGTTCTGGCATGAAACTCTAGATGGTGTAGGCTAATAGGTCATTTTACTCACCTGTTCATTATCATATCATTATCTATAGGGCACAGCTGATTGGTTCCTGCCGTATCAGTAGCCAATGAGCCAGCTCCTTAACCTTCAAATACTTGGGTAGCATTTGCGTTAGCAGTGCAGCGCGCTTTCAGAAACCCTCCACCTTCCCCAACTCCACCTGTATAGATCTGCTACGGGTAATTAATGTACGCTATTGTACAGCAGCAGCATGTCTTACTTGCTCACAGCAGCGTGCCATGTATGTATTGGCAGCAGTGTTAATTTCGTTGACGAATAATTTTCGTCATTATTTTCGTCAACGACATTTTTTCACAGACGAAAACGAGACGATAACTAAATAAAAACTAGTTTTAAATGACAAAAACTATGACGAAAATCTATTGACATTTTCGTCAACGAATAAAAACTAGACGAAAATGTTAGATAGTGACGATTTGGGAAGCGATTCAGTCTGATGTCCTGAATTTGTGGTAGATGCGCACATTTGACGTGCTGATCTACCCAGCGGCACACGAGTTGGCATGCGCTGCATGTCTCATAAAACGTTAAAACATGTAAACGTCTGGGAGAATGAGTAGAGCAGACATGTAGATCTGAATAAGAGTGACGACGCAAAAAAGAGCTGTATTCGGTATGGTTTTCTGTGCGCACACACCCGACCCGAGGCGTGCAGCCATTCATCTATACAGCGCGCGAGTACGGAATTGAGCTCTCTTTCGTGTCTGAATGGACAAATACACACAACAACATTGTGTCTAAATGTCCGTTTTGGAGAGTATTCACGTAAATCATGTCGGTTATGTCTTAAACAGTTGTGAGTGTATAATCGTATGTGCATCAGTACAATTGGATCCGCATGTCATTGGACATGATCCGATGTCTTAAAGTGACAGTGGTTAATAAACCTAATGCGGTCTGTGTCCTTAATATTGATCAAGCAACAAAAGAAAGAGAGAAAAGCATTCACTGCTCGTTAATAGCTTTAATAAGGATTAATTATATTTAATTCACACAAATAAATGCTTGAAAGAATAGAGAATGATGTATGCAAGTAGTTATAAAGAATCATATATCATTCATTGAAAAGAAGACTATTCTACTGTAGAAAAAGTGGTTTTATTTAATTTTAAGATATTTTTTAAGTTACAGTAGTTAAATCTGTATCTGTATTGCATGTTCAAACTTTAAAATCATTCATATTAGCAGGTTAATATATGTTTTCTCCGGGAGTATATGGGTTTGGAAATTTTAGAGAAATTCTAAATGAATGCATTTCAATTTAAACCCATTATATTTTAGTCGACTAAATCTACTGTAGATTTAGTCGACTAAAATCTTATTGTATTTCGTCGACTAAAACTAGACTAAAACTAAAACTAAATTCTGATGACTAAAATATGTCTAAAACTAAATGGCATTTTAGTCAAAAGACTATGACTAAAACTAAATCAAAATTTGCTGTCAAAATTAACACTGATTGGCAGTAGCAAGTCGCGCAGTAGCAGCAATAACCTATAGCAGCAGCAGCAGCATAGCAGATCTATTCTGCCAAGACCAAACATACAACATTGTCATACCCATTACCATGCCAATCACTCCAAGAGTTGTCATGACATAAATAAGTTTAGCATGTGCAAGGTGATGATGCTTCAGCCAATGTGTAAAGGAAATAGAAACATTTACAAATTTATTTGTCATTGCACAAAATGTAAAATTATCCAAAAAAAGGCTTTTTATTATATATATATATATATATATATAGAGAGAGAGAGAGAGAGAGAGAGAGAGAGAGAGAGAGAGAGAAAGTATCATGCTATATGATTTTTTTTTTTTTTTTTTTTTTTTTTATTATTTTTACCCTCAGCCGCCATTTCTTCTCTGTCCCCTATTAGCAATCGTTGGACAAACCAACCCCCCTTTACCCCATAGAATTTCAGTGGATGGTTAGTTGGTGAATCCAGAAATGGTCAGTAATGTTCTGTATGTCTATGAAGATTGTGCCACAGTTTCTGTTTTGAGTTTGAAATGCTTTGATTGGTTGTTCTATTTTCTCCAAGAAAAACTAAAAAGCTTACTCTTGGCTCTTTAATTTCATTTTCACAAACAAAAACAAATGAATTTGGCGATATTGCTATTAAAAGCTATTGTGTATTTAATAATGACTTTTTGTGTTTTAAAGTTCAACCTGAATTTTATAATAATTCTGATAGTTGTCTGATTTCTGTAAAAAGTTGTTGTTGTTTTTCTGTGTTTTATTCTTTACAAGTTCTTTTTATTTTTTATATTATTTTTTTTTAATTTTTGGGTGATCTTTGCCTTGAAGTCTGTGTCTTTAGTCTCATGCGCATTTGTGTTTGATTTAAGGCGGCTGCTTATTGATAGAGCAAGCGTATTTAATCAGAGTGCTGATTTGGAAGTGATTCAGAGCTCATTTGATATGGCCTGTATTAGCTGTGTGTAGGGGTGCTGTGTGATGAAGTCTGTCTGAATTTAATATAATTTAATCCAAGCTCTTTGTGCATTTGTCCATAATAGGGCAGTATGCACTTGCAAGCACCGCTGCAGGCTTATTTGGTTGAAGGCCATCACTTGGCCACATACCCCCCACCCCGATGCCCGTGGTCACTGACTCAGAAACAATTACTTATGGGGAACTTTGATGATTTGAAAGTAATTCAGTTTATTCTCCTTGATTCCACTGGTAATAATGCTTGCTTGCCTCACAGTCGAAATTACTTAGAAAGAAAAGTGAAGGAATTTATAAGAATGCTAACATGTTGATGAAAGTGAGTACAAGAAGTTCACCAAACATGCTCCTGGATCAGCTTTGTTGGTCCTATAGATCAGATTTGACGGACAAGTTTATAGTTACTTTCTTAATTGTTACTAGTCTTATTATACGTGACTCATTGGGTCATGCTATTCTAAAGAAATATGTTTATTTTCATTCACAACATTTGCTTTCATCAAAATTTAAGAAACTTTTTCTGCTCATATAACTATGGCTGTACAGGTGGGAAAAATAACCATTAATATAACAGCCTAGGGATCACGGTCCAATCAAATCCTGATGGATTCAAACTAATCCTGCCTTGCGTTATTTCTTTCTGAATTGTAATTCACTCAGAAATATGTCACATTATGAGTGGTAAATGCAGTGCGAATGCAATATCATGTCTTTAAAATCAACCAAATTGACTTTATTTACTTCCTTAATTAACATTTCTGGTAGAATTAAGTATGATTCTTTGCATATTGATCCAAAGAAACAAAATATCTTCATAGTGCCTTCATCAAACTCTGAAACAGCTTTTCTTTTCAGCCTCGTGGGCTACTGGATAATGTTAACCAGTAGCTAAATTATTATTAAGACATTGAAAGAAATTTGCATTCTTTGGTGCCTTTCTGGCATGTAACACCCATTTTTCACAATCCAATCTATTCCCAGTGGATAAAATAAAGTCATGCCCTACTTTATTCCCTCAACCCATGTCGGGCTTTACTCAGAAATGCCATGTTACAGAAGTTAAATGCATCTCGAATGGCGTTTCATGTTGGCTTTTACAGGAACACTGGGGTCTGGATATATGTGGTGGTTTCAAGATCAGAGATTAACTATAGGGTGCCTTAGAAGGAGTAATAGTCGGAGATGGAGTGAGACGGTGTACGAAAGAAACAAGCAAACTGAAGAGAGAGGTTAGAGTAGCCTTGGATTGAGATGGTACAGAGAGAGTACTCATGCAAGAGATGGGGTCACATCCCAAAAGCGGAATAGAGGTCAACTAGCAGAGGGGGTGGAGGGTAGAATAAAGGGGGATAAGTCATGCCGAGTGAAGATACGAGGGAGCCTCATGGGCCGGAGACAGCCGAGGTTGCTAGGAGACAGTGGGATGAGAAGAGATGTGCCGAGCACATACAGAGAGATAGTGTGCCAGTTTGAAGACGGCAAGCTTTGTGCCAGTGATTTCAGAAAGCTGCCGTTGTGAAACGCATCAGACTAAATGAGCACAAGATACACCAAAGCGAGATACTAAACTGGGATCTACCGGCACACCAGCGAGCACGGGCATCTGGATAAACCTTCCCTCCGACTGCAGGCGCACTGGTCTCGACACAGCACGGTGTCAAAAGGGGAAAATCATTACACGCAGCAGCCCAGCCCTGTGTATGCATAATTTAGATGGAAGATGTATCAGTAATTGGCAGGGTTTAAACATCGTGAGCTGAGGTAATTGAACAGTCTTTCTGCTAATGGAAGCATGTCAGACATGAGCTTCCACCCAGCCGACAGTGAGTGACATGCACACTGCAGAGCCAAGAGAGAAGGAGAGAGAGATACAGACTTGGAGGAAGGAAGCGAGTCAAAGAGAGTGAAAGACAAGTCACTCTTCTCTTTGAGAGGCTGTTGAGATGAAGATGTCATGATGAGGGAAGAGTGTGTTTGGCTAGCTCGCTGCCACAAGGCTGCCCGGACAGATTCTGCCTCCTTAATGTGAGTTTTAGTCAGGGTTGTCATTTTGCTAAGCAGGCCGAGGGAGAAATAAGACAAACCTTAGAGTCCCTTAGGCCTCCCCGGCGGCACCCACTTTGGATACGGTCCCATTTACGGAATGACAAAGAAGTCCATCTGTGTAGTAAGCACCAGAGACACTTGGATTTTATATATATATATATATATATACTGTATATATATATATATATATATATATATATATATATATATATATATACAGTATGTGTATGTGTATATATATATATATATATATATATATATATATATATATATATATATATATATATATATATAATGGATCCAAAACAGCTGTCACAAGCAGGAATTGTCTATGACAAAGAGAAATGGAGAAAGGTGAACAATTCAAACCTACTATTACATTCTAAAACACTCCAAAAGCATACTACTATATTTGTTGATCTCTTAATGTATACTCCACCAGTCAAGAGTTTGCAACCATTAAGATTTTTAACGTCTTTGAAAGAAGTCTCTCATGCTCACCAAGACTGCATTTTGTTTGTCAAAAGTACAGTAAAAACAGCAGTACTGTGAAATTATATTACAATTAAGAATAAATGTTTTTTTATTTTAGTATATTTTAAAATGTAATTTATTCCTGTGGTGTCAAAGCTGAATTTTCAGCATCATTACTCGAGTCTTCAGTGTCACATGATCTTTCAGTAATCATTCTAATATGATGATTTACTGCTCAAGAAACATTTCTTATTATTATCAATGTTGACAAAAGTTCTGCTCAAAAAAGTGCTTTTTTTTCTCCCCTGAATTATTTGATGAATACAAAACTCAAAAGAACGTTTTGAACATGTAGAAAAAAAAAAAGCTTTTGTAACATTATACATGTCTTTACTATCAGTTTTGATTAAATTAATGCTGAATAAAAGTATTCTTTTTTTATCTTACTTACCCCAAAATTTTAAATGGTAGTATATCAAGGTTTCCACAAAATTTCTTTAAGTAGAACAATTGTTTTCAACATTGATAATAAGAAGAAATGTTTCTTGAGCACCAAATCATTATATTAGAATCATTTCTGAAGGATCATGTGACACTGAAGACTGGAGTAATGATGCTGAAAATTCAGCTTTGATCACAGGAATAAATCACATTTTCTAATATATTACAATATACTTTTGCCCAGTAAAAACACATACACACACACATTTGGCTATTAAATACGATGTTTTAAAAAATCAAAAGTTGACTGATGGCTTCAACAGAATTAATAACATTGAAGCTCAAGGTGGGTCTGTCTTGAAAGGTTTATACAGAAAATCAGTTTCTCTATGGAGAAAATGAAGAAGATTTTTACTTGTTGCACTCTATTGCATTTTTGATGGAGTTTGTTTACTGTAGAGTGTGCAAGCACATTAAAGGTACCAACCTGAACAATACAATTGTTTGTGCATGATTTGAGCTGAAGAGATTTATTATACTATTGTTGTCAGACTGTTTTGTTGTTTTAAAATATATTCTTGAAACATTTTGACAAATTTGAGAGATTTCATTTTTTTTCCTCATTTAAGCTGATAGCTGCACTTGTATGCCAAGTACTTAATTCTGAAAGCAACTTTCACGGCAAACGAAAGGAACTCTTCACCGAAAGCCAAAAGCATCATCAGGTGAGCAAATCCTCATACCTGAATTGGCTGTGTAGTAAAGGGAAGTGGAGTGTGAGCAATGAGCTCGGAAGTAGTTTCTGGAGTGGCTCATGGTGTTCACTCCTCTCTTCTGCTCTTTTCTCCTCTCCCTTCCATTCATGAATCAGAGCCACGAGAGCAACAGCAGCCCTCATAAATAAAGCAAGAGGGGAGGAAGGAAACCTCTCTCTCTTTAACTCACTCTCTCTCTTCATCCTCTCTCTTCTGAAGTCACACGGCATCGCTCGATCCCCATTACGTAACCATTGAAAACAAGCCCAGCAAAAACCCTTTGCAGAGGCCTGAGGAGCATCCTAAGAGAACTGACCAAATTATTAGCCCCCACTTTATTTTCACACACGATCAGAAAGCATTAAGGTAGGTACAAAGAGTGCAAATGGAACCTTATGCATCACAATTGATCAGATTTTCTTAGAAGTCTTTCTCCTTCATCAGCCAACTGAAGACCAAGCATTGATATTGATCTTTGATGTTTGTCATAACTATAAATGCACACAGAGAAGAAGGGAGTTTTATCTCTATTGGATTTCTCCTCCCCTCTCTCCTGGGACCCTTCACGCACTCACATCAAAATGCCACTAAAATGCCAGCAGGGAAATGGAAGCATTATTCACCGGACCGCCATTCATAGCGGGAAGATGCTGGCAGTTGCAGCCCTTCTTCACATCCTCTTCATTATCTACCTCACCTGAAAATGCCACTGCCTTTCATGTGACTTATCCCCACATCAGACATCCATGCAAATAACAAAAAAAAAAAAAACGAGCCAGATTCAGAAGGCGGGAAAGCATTTCTTTCTTTATCGGTTTCGAAACCTTTTTTTTTCTACAGGATTGTCATTTAAACAATGCAGAGAGCGCAGGCTCAATTTAGATAGACAGAATGCAAGGGAGAGTGGAAGAGGAGGAACGAAACGCTCTATATTTGATGAAGTGGATCAAAGCACTGCCACACTAGCTGCCAACACTGGCGTCTTTGCCCTTTTTATTTAAATTCAATATATTATTTATTTTCAGCTTGACAAGTTAATGTGGGGTTCTTTGATAGGAACTCTGGTAAAGCGCAAGGGGCTGTGTCTTTTCATACATTTTCCTTATATGTTTGTGGAGAGCATTGAGAAAAGAAAGCCTGTCAGATAGACACTGATGAAAGCAGCTCTGAAAATGTCACCGAGCTGCCGGAGGTGAGATGGGTCCGCAGACATGCGACATCTTTAACTGGAATGACACAGATCACCGAAAACAAAGTGGAAATTAAATCAAGCCTCACATTTTCTCGTGGGTAGCAATGAGGAGAGACAGGCAGGCGAACACGCTGCCTAGTCAGACATGCACACGCTCCTTGAAACACCTTTAGTCAGTCGAGTAGATCGCAAATAGGTCCAGGGAGATTCGCCGGGCTATCTCGGCATCCCCATAAAGATTCCGCGGTGACAGCCCAAATGACGGAGGAGATTTATGGAGAATTCAGGCAGCTTCAGGTCTGCTAAATTGGTCTGCGTTGTTCTGCAGAGCACAAAAAAATGTGCTGTTATTAAGAGAGAGTTTGGTGCACATGCCAGGCAGGCCTCATTAATCTGATGTTAGGAGCTGCGTTATTGAACACAGTCTTGGGGGAAGGACTTCGACGGGTTATATCCGAGAAGATGTTTTGTCTGCACTGTTGGAGGGTTAAAGATAATGGCCCACACTCATTTCTTTTTCAGATGCTTCAGAGATACCAAAGTGCAGTCATGTGATGTGATTGTTTGGTCCCCGCTTTTCAGAAGCGACCGGCGCATTTATGCATTTACACTCCAAATCACTCCCACTCACCCATGTTCAAGGCCGAAGGAACTCTCTCTGGGTATCTCTCTGGATGGCTCTCAAACACGAGAAATCCATCTACTAAGCGTCATTGCAATGAGTTTCCTACCGCAGCTGGTTTAGGCTAATGAAACGTGTCCACTGAGGACGGTGGGGAAAACAGAGTGAAAAAATAGAGACGTTGTCGACACATTCTCTATTCTTAAAGCCAAACGCTCTTTTCCGTAGATTACCTGCTCACTCAGAGAATGATCAGGTAATTGAAGATAACACCACTTCAGCTTCCAAATAGTACCGTGTCAGTGCAAATACCAAGTTGGCATAACAAGTGGGTCTCAGATTGTCAGGGCGCATTTAGGACTTCATAGAGCACTGGTATTCCTTTCTAATGCCTACTGAGAGCTAAGGCTGAGGTGGAACACAGCAAATATCTCCTTTATTCTTGCATGTGAAGTTGAATATAGCAAATCGACACTGAAAAATAAGAAACCGAGGCCAGACTTGGGTGGAGCGTGGAAGCGGGTCCACAATGGGTCTTGTTTATTTTTGGCTACTTAGATTTAACAACCCTGCAGCATTTACAAAGGCTTGTTTGAAAACTAATAATGAATATCAATAGCATAATTACGGCGCTGATGAAATAAAAGAGGACGGACACCATGCACTATTTTCCATGAAAAGGGAAAATGGACGAGAGCTCCGTCCATCAGTGTTAATTACATGGAGTTTTATTCAGCTCATGAACTAATTAATGTCTTTTTTTAGGGGAAATCTAATGGACCACCTGGTCATTTCATTAGGCGCCAAAGGCCTTTATGGGTTTAAGAGCCAATAAAGCTTGTTCAGGAGCATTCTAATCCAAACCTTCATTACAAATGGATAAAAAGATACACTCATGAATATGGATGTGTTAGCCATATATGTAAAGCCTGATAATGAGGCCTTTTGTGAACACTGACGCATTTCTCTCCGTCCCTGATGGACAGTGATAATAAGTGATGATAATGAAGTCTTATAGATTCATATGAGCTTTCAAAAATTTGAACTAAAGATCTTGATGCTTGTCAGTTTGTTTTTCATTGGCTCTTCCTACAGCAGTTTATACTGGCAGGTAAGACAGCACATCACTTTCAACTTGATATTACACAAGCCTAGTAACACAGATACAATCTACACACTGGCAGCACATTGTGTATATGTGTGTGTTTGTGTGTATGAAAGGGAGAGAGATCATGGTCTGTCAGAAACATGTCTGTCTGAGGCCTTCCAGTACTGTGAGCTAATGCTGTTTGATGTATTAACTATGAAGATGGGGGCAGTGGGTGTACGTCAGCATATGTGTGGGAGAGATGCAGAGAAAATGAATTGTGTTTTGCCTTTGTGTGAAGTTGAATAAAAGGGGAGGAGTGTTGAAGTCGTTTGATGTTTTAATAATGTTTCAGCCTGATTGAGTGTCTCTTTGGTAGGTGGTTTCAAGTTTCAATCAATCTCTCATTTCGACCAATGAGTAAACACTTTCACAGAAATATGAACAGAAGTCACTCAGATGTGATGGCTTTACTACGAGTATGTATGTGTGCGTGTATGCATAGAGTTCAATTGCATATCATTACTAAAAAGTACCGCAGTACCACAATTTCACTGTGATTATTATCGCTGTTGCAAATTTCGGAACCTGAGGCGGATGACAATGTGCCGCTATTCAGCACAGTTCAGCAGTGCAGGAAGTGTGACGTTGAAGCGTATGTTAATGTGATTACCCACGAGATTCATTAAATGTGTTTTTTTGCACTAGCGGATTTGACATTATCACTGTTTCATTCTGTAATTTATCCATGAATCAAATCCAGATGGGATGTTTAGAAAAGTGAAGTCATTTGCACTCTTTGTATGGAGGAATTTAATTATCATTGACTCTAAAGTACAAAAATATATTTTTGTAAAACATTAAGACGGCAGCATCATACAGCAGCAGCAGTAAAAACAATTCACACTTACTTTAGATATGTGTGGTAAAAGTTGTTATATTACCTAATTAGAGCAGATTTGCATTGAGTTGGCATTTCCTTTACGGTTTAATGCAAGAGAATTATTCCACTATGTTTGTCATCCAAATGAATTGCGTGGACATTTTGTTTTCTTTAAAAAGTAACTGAAGACAGTAATGTTATCTACAAAAATTCTGAGATTAATCTTAAATTATTATTAACATTTGACTGAATCTGCTCAGAGCCCTAGTTTAATTTCATCAGTTGCCCGAGGCTGTTTATTTGTTGCATAAAGTATTGATTTAGTATCAGTACTGAAGAAACAGAGGATGGTATAGTAATGAAGCCAAAATGTTGGTATCGATCCAACTTTAGTGTATGCAAATGTTTATGTGCGTAGGGTGAGAATGAACATACTGGATTGTTGCCAGTATAAAGACTGTGATTTATCTCCAAGTTGGCGTAGATGTATCTTTAATCAAAGCCTGTTTTGTTGTTATGCACTTCAACAGTATGTGTGCGCCTTCATCACAAGTCAGACTGAATTTCAATTATTGAAAAGGTTTGAGTTATAACGGCCACTCATTATGTTCCCAGAGCTGCCTATAGCTTTAGTTGATGCTTGGAGTTCAAAGGAGCAATGGCTACTGCAGTAAGTTAATGTATTATAATGCATTAACGGACTATGTGAATGTGTGATCAAAGAGAGTGTTTTTTAGGAACCAGCACACACAGTTACAGTACAGTGTGTTTATGAAAAAAAAAAAAGAAGAAAAAAAACTGGTGCTAACAGTGTCTCCTGAAAACTAACACTGAATAATTCTGTTTCACAAGGATCTTTAACCTGTGTTTCAGGCCTTGTCTACACTAATGTTTTCGTTTAAAAAAAAACGATCTTTTTCGTCCACACTGAGACAGCGTTTTTGTCCTGTTAAAACTGAGCTTTTTGAAAACACTTTCCTAAGTGGATAAATTTGAAAACACAGTTTCGCAAACACTGATGCATGTTTAGTCATGTGATGCTTATTGAACTGATAGATATGTATGTTTATACCGCTATTGTGCCTGTTATGTTCTATAGATGTTCTATGTTTTATAGTTCTATAGTTCCCATTCAGTCAGTCACCACGAGTTACGTCAGAGTCTGACGAATGGGGGTTTCGCTAGAGAGCCCTATCACCTTCGATTTATTAGAAAACGAGCCAATGGTATGAAAATACCATGGGTCTGCGGAATTTGCATTGCAAACTCCGCCCCACCGCATGGGTATAAAAGGAGCCGCGAGTGCAATCTCGCATTATGTTTCTGCTTCGGAGCCGAAGTGTTGACGTGCTTCTCCTTCACCTTCATCAGAGCAATGATCGAGTCCACTCTCGTGGCCAAAGCCTATTGAAAGTCTGGCTAGAGCTTCCCAATCTGTCCCGCTGGCTCGCACAAATAATCAGGCTCAGCTATGCGATTCAGTTTGCACGGTCTCCTCCCTGCTGGAGAGTCCGCTAAACCGTGGTGGGTGGCAATGCCCCTGTCATGCTTGCGGAGGTTGCCACCCTACTGGCGAAGGGTGCGATCGAGACCGTCCCTCCAGCTGAGATGAAGTCCGGCTTCTACAGCCCCTACTTCATTGTACCCAAGAAGAGCTGTGGGTTACGACCAATCCTGAACCCACGCGTCTTGAACCGAACCCTTCACAGGCTTCCATTCAAGATGTTGACAGGCAAATGCATTTTCGAATGCGTTCGTCCGTTGGATTGGTTTGCAGCGATCGACCTGAAGGACGCGTACTTTCATGTCTCCATTCTTCCTCTCCACAGACCGTTTCTACAGTTTGCTTTCGAGGGGCAGGCATATCAGTACATGGTACTCCCATTCGGGTTGGCCCTGTCTCCTCGCGTCTTCACGAAGGTCGTCGAGGCAGCCCTTGTGCCACTCAGGCAACACGGGGTTCGCATCCTGAACTATCTCAACGACTGGCTGATTCTAGCACACTCTCGAGGCCAGGTTAGCGAACACAGGGACCTGGTGCTCCGGCACCTCTCCCGTCTGGGCCTTTGGGTCAACTGGATAAAGAGCAAACTCTCCCCCGTAGAGGATCTCTTTTCTTGCTATGGAGATCGATTCGGCTGCCTTGTACGCGCTGCTTATGAGTGAGCACGCGCAGTCACTGCTGAATTGCCTGAGTCAATTCGAGGGCAAGAGTGCAGTTCCTCTGAAGTTTTTCCAGAGGCTCCTGGGGCATATTGTCTCGAGTTGCTGGCCGTACGTCTAGCTCTGCACCGTTTTCCGACGTTGCTGGAGGGCAAGCACGTACTGGTCCGTTCAGACAACATGGCGACAGTAGCGTACATCAACTATCAGGGTGGTCTGCGCTCCCGCCGTATGTCGCAACTCGCCATCTCCTCCTATGGAGTCAGAAGCATCTGAGGTCGCTTCGAGCCATTCACATCCCGGGAGAGCTGAATCATGCAGCCAGTGAGCTCTCACGACTACAGCCTTATCCCGGGGAATGGAGACTCCATCCCCAGACGGTTCAGCTGATTTGGGAACAGTTTGGTGACGCACAGGTAGATCTGTTTGCCTCCCCAGACACTTCCCACTGCCGCTGGTTTTACTCCCTGACCGAGGGCAGTGATCGACCTGAAGGACACGTTTTACTCCCTGATCTTGCACAGGTCCTGTGCAAGATCAGGGAGGATGAGGAGCAGGTCCTTTTGGTTGCGCCTCATTGGCCCACCCGTACTTGGTTCTCCGAACTGGTACTCCTCACACAGCCCCTCCCTGGCCAATTCCTCTGAGGAAGGACCTCCTTTCTCAGAAACGGGGCACCCTTTGGCACCTGCATCCCGATCTCTGGAACCTGCACGTGTGGAAGGTTTGAGTACCCTACCACCTCAGGTGGTGGCTACCATCACTTCAGCTAGAGCCTTGTCCACGAGACACGCCTATGCTCTGAAGTGGAACCTCTTCGTCACCTGGTATTCCTCTCGCAAAGAAGATCCCAGAAAATGCCCGATCAGGTCTGTGCTCTCCTTCCTCCAAGAAGGGCTGGAACAAAGGCTGTCTTCCACCCTGAAGGTTTATGTGGCTGCGATCCCTGCGCACCATGACCTTGCCGACCCTCCGAAGCAGAAACATAAGGGGAGATTGCACTCGCGGCTCCTTTTATACCCACGCAGTGGGGCGGAGTCTGCGATGAAAATTCCGCAGACCCATGGTATTTTATACCATTGGCTCGTTTTCTAATAACTCAAAGGTGATGGGCTCTCTAGCCCCATTCATCAGTCTCTGACATAATGTCTCCGTTCCATCCTTCAGGGAACGAGGGTTACATACATAACCGAGACGTTCTATATAGACACATCAGTGAATGGTGAGATGTTTTGCTTAATAAAATGTTACTCCCAGAACAATTGCAAAAACTCTATTATGTCTATTCCGTCTGTATCATCTCAGTGAGCTTTTTACGCATGCGCAGTAAGGTGAATTTAGCGTTTTCTGAAGTTTCCGTGTGGAAGATAAACTTTTGGAAAATGCTAATGTGGACGGAGAACATTTTGAAATGAAAATGCTATTTTCATATGGATTAATGTAGACGCAGCCTCAATACATGTAAGAACATATTATTGTAAATAAGATTGTAAATTAAAAATGTAAATGATTTTACCTGGAAAAACCTGCATATCAGGGATTTTAAAAATAGTAATGGAAATTTCATGAACATATTTCCCCTCCATAACAGTGAGTTCTTCTCTAGTGTAAATATTAATGTTAATTTCAAACCAATTCGACCCCGATTCAAACCCTGACAAGGTTCTGAACAAGATGATCATGAAAAATATATACATTATGTAATGTATAATTTTTTTCTTATAATTTAACCCTTAAACAAGTAAGAGTGGAAATTATCAGCAAATTCATTTCATGTCATTTTTTATATCATCTAGACTCAGGTAAAAATTCAAAGAAATGTTTTGAAATATTTTATATGTTTTGGATTTTATGAGTTGTATGTCCCAGGATAAGTTAACAGAGTCACCAATATTTTTGTGTTTTATGTGATGCAAAAATATGTAATATGAAAAATATGCTGCATTGTCTAAGTGTACTAAAATTGAGGGATTTCAATTTCTTGTGTTTTTGCACTGCTGAACTGTCTCATCTGCAACCTTAGGGCTGGTCAGTCCTGGCTTTATGGCCGCTTTCTTGCAGAGTTTACCTCCAATCCTTATCAAACATACATGCATGTAATTTAGAAGTACTGTACATCTGAAGACTTTTAGCAGGTTTGTGTGTGTTTGATTGGGGTTAGAGCTAAACTCTGCAGGATGGTAGCTCTCCAGGAACAGGGTTGGACACCCTAAATACACATTGTCAATATTGTGGATGAACCGTTTTTCTTACCCTATAATCTGGAAACGTATCTCGGTGGATACGGATGTTTCAAAATGTGCTAAATAACAGCCTAATATTCACATTGTTCACATTGCTTGTTTTACTGAAGCAAAGTAAGATTAATATACAACTACTTTCCACAAAGTCAGAATGTACAGCACCACGGACGAATGTGTGGGTTTTAGGTCAGGCTGACAAAAGGAGCGCAGAAAATTTGAACCAAATCATGTGACCCACATACTCAAAACAGACTCAGCTATGATAATAATAACAGTATTAGGTGAAAAAACTCTTTCTCATACTTCCTACAAGAGACCAAAAAGTATGTATCTTGTGGTTCACATTATCATTGTGGTTTTAGATTGGGCTGGTTTTGATAGATTTATAAATATAGTTCAAAGATGTAAACTGTGTCATAATTTACTGCTGCCAATACCATGTGATTTTTCTCTTCTTCCATAGAACAAAGTATATAGCAGAATGCCCTTGATGCTGTTGCTTTTAAATCTTGTTTGTATTTGTGTACATTCAATATAGATGCGTCAAGACACAATGTGTGATGTCATTGATGTTAAACCTGGCACCATTGTTGAGGAGTAATTAACTAAAACTTCTAATTTACATACATTTTTAGTAGCGTTTTAAGTTGTTTTTGTTTTTTTTTAATGGGAAAAAAGTAACTTTTTAGAGAAACACTTTGTTCTCCCTTAAGCAATAGCTTGTTTTAAGCAGTAAACTTAGTTTACATGTTTGTCTGCCAAGAAAATGCTCTAGTATATTAGTAATAATACATTCAAAAAGATTAAGTAGTTGTTGTCAACTACTTTTTGAAAATATCTCAAGTTTGATTTAAATGACTTTAAATTTATAGTAGCATGCAAAATAGCATCTTGGTCATATCTGAATATATTTAAACCAGATATATCATAGAAGGCGAGATTTTAAGCAAATAACACTATAAAGCTTTATGGTGCTTTTCTGTACATTTTTGTAGCTTGTAGCTTTTGTAATTGTTGATCCGTATTAGCTGGAAGTGGTTATAACACACACTGTTGCCCAGGTTTTCAGACTGGAAAATGTGGCGTGGCCTGCATGTGTCCGCAGGGATCGAGACCATGTGTCAGGTCCTTTTTATGATTTTGTTCTGTTTCTTTTTTCCAAGCCAATTGTGAATGTCTATCCCAGTTACAGATGGAGTGTGAGTCTGTGGATGTTTTAGAAGAGTTGAAAGCGCTCTGTGTATTTGACACGATCACTGCACTGATAAGGTCCCTGGAGCTTTATGGCCACGGAAGTGCCGTGTTACATACAGACTAATGCCAGACTCTGCTTCCAATCTGCCTCTGAGTTTGTGGTCAGAAATGTACTGAAATTGTACTGAGTTGCTTTAACATGGGACTAATGGGTATCTCTGTCTCTCTCTCACTATTTCTTTTAATGTCCTGCAGTAGTGTAATGGAGGTCAATGTACGCTGCAGAATATCACCTCTGGCTCCCGATTAGTCCACTGACCTACAAAACCCCCTATAAAGCCTAGTAAAGCCATTGCCTCAAATCCCAACATACTGATTGGCTGAAAACATCTCCAATAAAACGAATGTAGATTTAAGTTTGCAGCTTGGAGAAGCCTCCTTTCTCTCCCATCTGCTATTCTAATCCCCAACTAGCTGACTCACTTAATTTCCATGAGAAACGACGGGCTATCTTTGAACCAAATCCAAAGCAAACAAAAAAATTGGAGATGAGTTCCTCTGCAAAAGAAAACTCTAGTCCCCAGAAGGTTGGTACTTTTCAATCCCTGTCTTATCCACTGTTGAGGGAGCAGGTGACAGGACCCTCAAGCATATTAATATTAATTAGCAAACTAAGTGTTGAAATGTTGTGAAACCTGCTAAGTTTGGCCCTCTTGATGATAAAATAAAGCTGATAAAATACTTGTGTTGGCCAACACCTGCCAAACTTTCTCACACTTTTTGAGCTGGGAGCAAATCTGTGGAATTTGTTTATTTAGAGTTAAATTATGTTTAAATGCTAGTGGAAAAGGTTGCATTTTCAAATTAGCCAATCTTTTGAATTAACACACATAAACAGGAGATTCAGTCTGACATCATTTATGAATTATGACTTGTCAAGTAGCCAGCACGAGTCAATAAAGAAGACTATGCAGATACTTAATATGTTTTGCTCTGCAAGTAAGAAAATGTTTTATTTTACTTCCAAAATGTGTCATACACAACTACTGAATAATTAGCCTACTGATAATTCAAGTAACATAAGGTACTTTGTTTTCCCATTTATTGACTGACAGATTGGAAGTAAGGTGCAGAGACATTGTGTGCGCTGTGTAAACATGATGGTTATTGTAGTTCTAGACTAAATGTCAGCATTTACTCATCTCACTTGCAGCAAAACATTCAGTGTTACTCAAAATGAATAAAATCAATGAAATGATCATTGATTTTATTTCTTCTTCTGTGTACTATTCTTTTGCACAGCTGAAAGGTTTTTTTGAGTTGCGCCCTCCAATGTACAGACGTGAATTTGCATTTATTTCAGCCTGGGGATATTTATTTGGTGTAAAAGGGCCTTTACACCAAAGGGCCAAAAATAGAACTGTTTTTTTTTTTTTTTTTTTCATAAAAAACAAACAAGCAAGCCTAGCCCCAGGTGAGAAAAAGTAATGCAGAAGTAACATAGCTCATAAAAAGTTATTTTTTATTGAGTGACGCAATTTTGTAACACATTACTTTTAAAAGTAACTTTCCCCAACACTGATAACCATATACTTTGATACTAGAGGCTGAAGTGAGTCAGAGCAGGCATAATTAAGTCAGGCTTTTATGCAGCATTACATCTACAAACAAACACAGAGCAGCCATAACTCAGCCGTGTAAAGATGCCTCAAGTCTACTAAATATGTTTGATATGTAGAATTTGATAGCCGTTTGAACTCAGAGTACATTTTTGAGGAAGTCTGTTGTTGCACATCCCCTGCATGGGTGCCCTTGTATGCATTAACTGCTGCCACATTCATTTATTACATGGTACAGTGTAAAACTTTGGTTCGCTTGTTTTAGTTTGAATTCAGATAATGCACAGAAACAGAGAGAGAGAGGGGAGCGAGAGAATGTCTTGACTTTCAAGCCATTATCACACCACACTAAGCACAGACAAACACTTTGCCTTGCACGCACACGCATGAATGCGTAATCACAAACTCCTCAACTCTACATGCGTCCTCACTTAATTGGAAATGTCGGATCAATGCTTTCTGATTACCAGGCTTCACAAGATAGTTTGTTTCTGGCTTACGGCAGTGTTTTTTTTTTTTTAGAGACTTACCTCTCTCGCTCTCTCTCTCCTTCCCTCAGCTCACTTGCAGGCCCAGCTGTAGCCAGAGCTATACTCACCCATCTGTAATCAGCTTTTAATTCATTAAGAGGACAGAGCTTTGAATTCATCAGCTCTCCGCCGTGTGTTTCACCCACTGGCTAAAGTGGGCGAAGGATGAGATGTGAGCAGAATCATCGACTCCATCAATTCCTTTGATATTTGCAAACAGAACTCCGTACAAGACATCCTTCTGATTTCGGAAGTGAAGGGAGAAATCACATGAGCGAGCCGGCCTCGCTGCAGATAAAGAATTTTTCTAAGAGTCATTTTTACGTCTGGTTGAACACAGTTAGGCAGCTGCCAAACCACGGGTTTGCTCAAATGGATCAATAAAGGAATTTTGTCCTAGTTCCATTGCCATGGCATAGAGCTCTGAGCAAGAGATGAAAGAGCTCTCTGGCTTCTAATTAAACATTATTCATTAATATAGTCTCTCTTATTTTATATGTTGAGGAAATTCAGAGTGTGGTTAGTCATTCTTTTAAATTAGAATGTATGGAAAATGTACAGATCTACAGCAGTGCTCATTTTTGGTATTGATTTGTGTGAGGAACAGACCAGAATTTAAGTCATTGTTTACTGCCAATCTTGCCCTCCACCATTTCAATCTGCATTGTTATCCCTGTTTTAATGAAACTGTTTATTGAAAAAAAAAAAAAAAAAATTTAATACATCAGGCTTTTGCGGCTCATATACAGTAGTATGATTCTCGAGAGGGAAAAACACCTCAGTTTTATTCAGAAGCATACACATATGCAATTTGGTGCAATTGCTGATATGTATGTGGCCAAAAATAGGAAATTATGATAGCTTGTAATGTAAATCATTGAGATTCAATAAAAGTATAGCAGACTACTTATATAAAATGCATATAAATATCAGTTTTCACAAATCTCCCAATAATATGTCCTAGTAAGATGATATTTAAATTCTTAGTTTTATGATCAAAACTCTGTAGTTTTTATTATGGGGGCAAAAACTATAATGCAATGCAATACAATGATGATTTAGAAATGTGTAAATAAACATTCCTCAAAATGCCTGACCATATTTGATACTCACATTTTCACATGACTTTAATCAAGTAAATCTTAGTTGCTTCAATCCAGTAAGTGTTTATACTGAAATATTACTAACACTCTAATGCTTATTTTATAAAAAAAATATTAAAGATTTATCATAAAAAGAAACGTCTACACGGCCTAAAGGTGAACATTTTTAGAATGATACTGAGGGCCCTTTTACTTGCTAAACTAGTATAAACTATGAATCTGATGACAGAAGGCATGGAATAGATTGTGTGCAACAAATTTAAGTATCAAATACGATACAGCAGTCTTTATAGAGTTAATGATCCATGCTAGAACGTCTTTGTTTACATAAGCATTGCAACATTTCAGAAACCGTACTTTTCATTGGTTCTCATGTTTATTGTCAATGCGTCAGATTTAAATGTGTAAAAATGTACAAGATTTGAGAACTAGGGCAGTCTCCCACACCACCTTAACAGCATTTCTACAATACTCATCCCACACTTTGAGAACCACTGTAATACAGCAATTGTCTTTAGTGGCATAATTTTTAACTGTGAACTACCTTCCGAGCTATTCCATCATAGCCTATTAATAGTGATGCAAAAACAATTCCAGAGGGAACTCCTAAAGTCTAGCGCAAGCTTGAGAGCTTTGTCATCTCTCCCCACAATCCCATTATATATCAGGTCCTTAAAGCAATTTAAGGCTGAGCTCCATGCATGCCTTCCAGCCAGGAGCTTTAGGGACTGAGATATTAACTCTGAAATGGAGGTTTAAGAAGGAAAAAGGTGTCCACTTGGGAGTGGATACTGAGGATTAATTTCTCGAGTGCTTTTCTCCCTCTTTTCTGTGCCTCTCTCCTTTCCATTCAACCTCCACATCGTGGTTTAATATTCCGACTGCCTCTCCCACTGTCACTCAATATTTTCAAAACAAGGACTTTCAGAACACAGCCCAAATGAAATGCAATTTAGGAAACCAAGCCCAAGTGTTTGCCTACCTCTGAATGCAAACACTTGCAGAAAGGCAGACCAGTGCATCCCTCTGGATAAAGACTTATTGCAGAAATACAGCTGCCTGATCCACCCGGATTAAATGGTAATATTCAGAAAACTTGACACTTACGCACCACTGACAGAGCTCCGCTTCTAATGTTGTAAAAGAGACCGGTGTTATTATTTTATGTTATCCTGTGAAGGATCCGCACTCTTCTCGCAGGAAGTCTGATTTTTCACATTGAAAATCGCAGGTATATACCTCTCATATGTTATGAAATGGGTTTTTCTACCCAGCATTAAAAGAATCGGCAGATGTCTCGGGTGCCCTCTGATATGAAAAATTCAATTTAATAGGATGAGAGAGAGAATGGTGCCCGGGCCTATTTTCATTCTCTCACACGAAGAGATATGAGAATGATGTTCTATTGTGAGGGGGGAAATGATGCCAATCGAACTGCAGAGAAATTCCTTCATAATTCAATTCAATTTCCTCCAAATCCCAAATGGCGGACTACAGTTCCAGAGAGGTGGGCTGGGGGAGAGATGGAGAGATTGTGAGGGAGGCAGAGAGGGAGTGACAGATGCCAGGTGAGAAAAGGGAGGAGAGAAAGGTAAAATATAGAGGGTGTGAAGGAACTGGGAGTAGAGAAAGGTTAAAATGTAGATGGTGTGAAGAAAGTAAAGGTGAGATGGGAGAGTGTTATAAGGAGTGAAGATTGGAGTGTTTGTTTCATATCTCGTCTCACTGATAGACAGGAGGCCAAAGAGTTTGAAAGGTTATGGGTTCACAGCAAGGTCAAAAATGACAGCCATTGTGATCTCATTCCAGCCATTGCAAAGTTGGTCTAGACCATTGCTTTTAAAACATTGCAAATCCCTCACACAGACTCTTTCATCCCAGGGACACACTATATAAAAGGTAGACTAATTCATTTAAGAACATTTTAATTAAGACGTTGCTACATTATATAATGTATACTTTTTTTAGCTGTCAGTTTTTGCCTTTAGACATAAATATCCTTTAAAAATGATTTTCTTTCTAGGTTTTGTCTTCAAAAACATTTCAAGTCCAATAATATCTTGCAATGTTTTGTTTTTTCAACAGTATTTGTATATTAAAGTATTTTAATCATCATGTTGTCATTAGCATTTATGCAAAAGAAAAAAATGAACACCAGGAAAATTCACTAAGTATATATTGTGTCTGGTTTTAGCGCCATTTAATTGCCCGTGCTGTCTTGTTTTAGTGGTCAATTCACTTAAGAATTATGTAAATCATAAAGGCGTCATTCTCTTTATAATGTGATCATCATTTGATTAACAACTGCTGCCATGATCAATAGAAAATGTGCACAAACGTCTCTTTGTCATAAAATTATGTTTCCAACCTGCCTTTCTGCTGGTGGTAATAGTGCAGTTCAAATAGAAAGGCTAGAAATAACAAGTTAATTAATGTACTATTTAAGCACATTCACCCGAAAGTTCTTCAAAATGAACATGGAAGTTTATTTTTTTTATTTTTTTTATTATGCAAACAAATGCAAATTAGAACAAATGATAAAGAATACAATAAATGCTTGTCATCTCCAAGACAGAGTGAGACGATAAATATCATGTAGCCTATCATATTTAAAATGTTTAAATAGACATATTAAGTAGCAAGTAGAAATGTGTATGATTCAGTATCTTAGTTGATATTACTCTTGACCAAGAGCTGGTTTCTGAGAGACGCGCAGAGATGGCAAAGCAATGCAATTTGATTTGTGATCATGCTATGCTTGTTTCATTCATTCGTGTATCATATCATACAAGGTTTAAATCATTTAAATAGACATACTGTATGAAATAGTAGAAAATGTGTAAGATTAGTATTTTAAGTATTTTATATTATATTACTCTTGCCAAGCTTGGCAACACACCTGTTTGATTTGCGCTCATTACATACATGAGTTTATACTCATTCACTTCACACACTCATTGCATAGCGTAGTGATTATAGAGGTTTTTGTATAATATTGTGTTATCTCCTGTCTCACCTCCTAATCACTCCAAACATGAGGAGTGATTTTATCTGCTGAAATTTTGTTTCTATTATTTGGTAGAATAGTGGTCCCTGGTTTAAAACTTTTGCCCTAGATCACTAAAGTAAAGTACAGTACTGCTGTTTTTATTTGACTTTTTGCAGTTTTCTTTTTGGCATTTTTTTCAGGCATTAAAACCAACTATTTGTATAGACTTTTCAATGACGTGTCTGGAAAGGTCTGTTGAGCTGTCTGTTGTGATATATTATGTGGTAGCTATTGAAGGTTGTTTTCTCAGCTGCTGTCCTATGGTTAATTTAGAGATCTTTCCTGCCCTTGTGCACCCACACTGAGTAGGAGATGTAGTGTGAACCTCTGTGCTCTCGCTTGGTTAAAGTCGGTGGGTGAACTCTTGCCGCCATGCGTTAGTCAAAGGGGATCTGAGCGAGCGTTCAGGCTGCAGGGCTGCAGGCGTGTGCGAGGATCAATGAGCCGCTGCTTCAGAAGGCATGTAGAGCAGAGGAAAAATGAGCTGCGCAAACAAACATGACAATGAAGGAGTGCACCTCGGAAGAGATGCAGCCAGCATAAAATCACAGAGAGCGGGGGGGTGTTAGGCACATAAGGATCCGTTCTTAT
The DNA here is from genome assembly GCF_949319135.1 of Squalius cephalus. NCBI lineage: Eukaryota > Metazoa > Chordata > Actinopteri > Cypriniformes > Leuciscidae > Squalius > Squalius cephalus. The sequence continues at coordinate 18,291,911 of NC_137145.1, forward strand.
TTTCCATCCGACTCTCACCTCCTTGGCTCTTTCCTCTTCCATCTTTTAGAGTTGTGTTTCTTTCTTTTCTTTTTTTTTAGGTGCAATAGCTTGGAGGCAAGAAGTGTGACACGAGGGTCTTCAAAGAGTCCAGACTTATCAAAGAGACACAGGGAGGGAGAAATGTGGAGTTGGGGAGGGGGCACTCTGGAAATGTGTTGGAGAATACAACAGAATGGAGGGGGTAGTTGTGAAAAAGAGGAAAAAAGTCAAGACATGAACCAAGAAAAAGAAAAGAGCAGGTGATTGAAATGAGAGAAGGCAGGAGAAAGCTATTGTCATACTTGTTTAGCATTCACTTGTGGCTAATTGCACCAGCAAAGCTCGGTAGATACAAACCCCTCTGTGCATTAGAGACATGAGAGCTTCTCCCTCGATAGATCTCCCTCCCTGCCTAGAAAGCCGCACTCCTAAAGCAGAATGTTTAAAACTGGTACAGGGTTTGAAGCTGCAACTGCACTGACACAGTAAAAGCCTGCATTGGCCGTACGCAGAGTACAGGGGATCGAGCTGCCACTTCTAATGACAAATCTCATAGTTCACGCCATTTGGTATGACAGCATGCAGGAGTAATAGGCTGAATGAATCACTGGTAGGAAAAGCTCAGCCTCGCCGCCCTGCCTGCAGCTTAAACCACCCTGTGTATCGGCTATACATTTGTGGAGTATTTCACCTCAAACCACACCTGATGAAAAGACAGAAATCAGGTGGCACTCCATTATCCGCTCAGAGGCACAACAGCCAAGCCCCACAAACGCCATTTTTTCCCTTTGTCTCTGTTCATGGGAATTCATTTTGATGTCATATCTGTGCGGGGATTATATTCTATATTCAGTTTTGCATGTTTTTATTATTCCATTTCCCCCATGTCCACGTTCTGTTTATTTTTTATTCAAATTCCTTCAGGGCCTCGTTTTCTTTCTTTTCTACTTTGTCGAGTCATTTTTGCGAAAGGTAATTGAACCTTTCTTTGGTTTCAAGTCCAGTTTAACAGCCAGTCCCAGTAACCGTTTTAACAATTCTCAATTTCTGTCCTGGAGACAGCAGATTAGCACTCACCCCCTCCAGTTACAGTCTCCAGTCCAAGACCCTCTCCAATCCTATGCTCCCTGCTTAATTCTTGCCTCTTTCTCCAAAGCAAGACTGTATGCCTGGTCCAAACTTCTCTCTCTAATTCAAAACCCTTTCCAATCCAAGACTCCCTGCCTAGTTATAGGCTGTCTCTCCAAAGCAAGACTCTCTGCCTGGTCCAAGTCCCTCTCTCCAATCCAGGACCATCTTCAATCCAAGACTCTCCGTCCTATCCAAAATTCTCTGCCCAGTCCAAGGCACTCACTCTCCAATCCAAGACGACTCTGCCCACTCCAGGTCCCTCTACAATCTTAAGACTCTCTCTCCAGCTCTTCTCCCAATCCATTCTATTATGAGACCCTCTCTCTCCACAGTACCAAACTCCACTTATCCAATTCACAGTCATCAGAATCCATGCAGGTCGATTCTAATCAGGGATCACTTTACTCCAGGCATCAGTGCAAAACTCGAGCCAGCTAGATTGGAGACTGGCCTTCTTGCATTGAGAGCCAATGCTCTGTTCCTTTATCTTGGTCCTGCTTTGCTGAGACCCCTACTACAACAACCTCCCTCCCAGATCTGCAGTGCTCCCCCTGGAGGGAGAGAGACTGGACTTGGTGCTAAGACTATATCCCATCTGCAGAACTGCAGAGCTGCAGCTTCCAGCGCTAAGGGGGGATAAAACTGCTGACTCGCGAGCAATGCCTGTAGGAGCAGTTTAAGCAAGAATCCATATTTAAATAACTAAATGCCTCTCTTAGGTTTAAATAGCAACGTGTCTGAAGTACAATTCCAGTCACCGAGAATGGCATTATTCCAGGATGGTACCTGGGATGGCAATGATATTAGCAATTAAAATATCATAACCATTATAATGTGCTTTCCCTAATAAAACCGCACTTGAGGATTTTTCTTTTCAAAGTCCCTTACTGTAGATCAAACACTACAATTTGCATACTACATGTGGCCTTGTAATCACTACATCCCTTTACAGTGATCAAGCAGTTCCATTTGCATTTTCTACAAAGCACGATAAGCACATTTTACAAAAGATAAAACAGTGACTAAAACGTGTGCCACCCAAAGAATGGTGTGCATGCAGTCCCTTGCACATCAAAGACTACAAATTAATAAGAAAATTAAAAAAGGAAATACATTAAAAAGTTTCTGCCCCAAGACAAAAAGACCCATGGTTCTCCTTTGTATCTCTTTCTCTCTTCCACACACGCACACACTCGTTGAATGAAAGCTTTGACAACAGAGGGACTCATGCTGCGAGTCCATGTCTGAGTTTGCTAAGGAAGTCGAAGTAATTACTGTGCAGTGAGAATTTTCGTCTACGCACTTCAGTGCCTCACTAACCGTAAATACCAGGGCACAAGGGAGCACACGAACAACAGGCCTACAACTCACATGAGCGTGAGAGAGTAAAGAGTGAGCACAAAATACAAATGTTCAGTGGAAGTGTATGTATGATGAAATGAGAGGACGTGTATACTGACCAAGATGTTGCATCACAGTACAAGTAATTGTATATCATGGTAACAGTATATCACAATATAGTTAATGTTGCTGGAAATCCAACCCCTAAATGTATACACTGTATGTATTATAATATATATTACAACATTAATACGTTACATACAACATTAATGTGAGTTTGTGTGTGCTGTATATATATATATATATATATATATACATACAGTATATATCTATATATATATATACACATACAGTTACACCTGATGCATGCAGCTCAATGCAACACATCCAAACAGAATTGCTCCCATTATAATTAACAAAGCTGTCTATACCTTAAGTGAACATCAGTGACACTGTTTGGAGAGTATGCTGTCGTTTTCTTCTTGGTGTTGGATTTTTAGAATTGTGCTGCGGATATACTGCGCAACCCTGTCATGAATGTAAATGAGCAATACCTTGCATGACTTGCTATGCAAATGTACAGATTAACAATATTTGTATGTGCAATGCACTTCTAAACAATTTGGACATTAGTTTTCGGGAGAAGTCAAGAAAATAATGTGCATACAAATTGATGAATGAGCTTATAAATAAACATGCTGAATTAGAAGGGGGAAAAGAAAGCCTCACAACTTTGGGATGTGAAGTACGTAGCCTTAATAATGGCCTCTCTATATGTTTTAAATGGCCGTGTTAATGGGCTTTTTATATGAACTGAAATTGCTCTCTTAATGGCCCTAATTCCTACTCTAAAATGGTTCTGTTTGCCAGTCTGAGTGTGTGTGTTTGTACGTGTGTGCAGCCTGGCACTATCGATCCCTCCCTGCAGTTGTTGAGCTTTGAGCTCACACGGAATTGGGAATGGAGGCTTTTCTGCAAGATTCTGTGATTTCCACTGTTTTATGAGCTCTGCGCTTCTGTATTTCAGCACGAGTGTTTGCCCTCATTGGCCTTGTGAAAAACAATGTGGTCACCTAAGCAGTGATATCAAAGGAGAATTATAATGCTTTCACCCTCTGCCAAGAGATACTAATAATAAGTGATTCCCTCTTTACCATTTCCCCTCAATTTGAACAAAACGTTTCCTCATTAGCCGCCCCTCTGGAAATTACATATTGAAAATGCCCCGTCTGCTGAAGTGTGATATTACAAATTTAGTGGTCAATTAGCCTAGTTTTGGGGCCTAAAGTTATAATTAGATTGTTGTGTGACTGAAGGCCCCTCTTTCCTCTCGATTGCAGCTCCCGCATCGCAGAGTGACGTTCTCCACTGCCAATCCCGTGCAAGATCAGCACGACTCCTCTCAGCAAAGTTACTATGACAGTGGCTTGGAGGAGTCCGAGACCCCCAGCAGCAAGAGCTCTTCAGGACCCCGTATCGGCCCCCTCGCCCTACCTGAGGACCACTATGAACGGACCACCCCTGATGGCAGCATCGGAGAGATGGAACACCCAGAAACTGGTAGGAGCTTTAGACTTCTGTTACATCTCATTTAGCAGGGTAGCACTGGATCCAGTGCAAAGTCCGAGTGTTTTTTTTTTTTTTTCGTCAACACTGCTTTGTTTTGGCCACATCTAGATCTATGAGTTTGGGGTCAGAAGCAGACTCAGCAGGGTCTGTGTCTTGCCCATCAGCAAGCCTTCAATCACAACCGCAAATCATTCTTAATGACCCTCTCACACAAGTGTGCTAATTAAAAACTCAGACTAATGGAGCTTTTGGTCTCCAAATAAATCTGCACTTTGACGTCTGCCCAGACAACAGTGTGCTGATTGTAAACAGCTTCTTTGCTGAAGCCAAACTGCTCTCGCAGCAGCTGCTGGGGTCATAAAACAATAAGACGGAAAGCGAAACCAAAAAAAGAAAACGCAAGGACTAAGCAGGATAGTCTAACGTCAATACTGCTCAGCCATTACTAAATTCCGCAGGAGACGTACTAGACATGCTTTCTGTAATTCATTTATATTGTCGTTCTCATAACCAGAAACATCCTCTCAGCAGCTGCCATTTTAAATGTTGCCCTCGCAAATTCGTCCCTGGTCAATTTAATCTTCATTACAACAGCAATGCTTCCATAATAGCACTTTTTCGCACCTATCTCCTTCAGAGTATTTCTCTATTTGGGCTGTTGTGCTGAATTAACATGCTGATATTCCTCTGGATGCCTCTGTGAGCTTGCGTTAACATTTTAGCTGTGAAATGTACTTCAGTCTTCTCACGGTAGTGTTTTAACATGCTCTGTGAAACACAACGTCCTGTTGATTTCACAATGGGAACCTACTCCACGTGTAGGGGGAGTCTGCCAGACCCACAGACATGCATCGGATTCTAGGGGAACCGTTTAGGAAGTGAAATGTCAGCACCGCATGTGACTGGCTCTGTGTTCTGCAGAGAAAATCCTACGGCAAATGAACACATGACCTTCTGTTTGTACATTGCCTTGTGGGTCTCACCTATGTCTGATGTGTTATGCATGATTTTGCATGATGGTGTTTGGCCAATATCTCTGGGAATATGTGAATAAAGGGCCTTTGAAAGGCATATTCCACCCCAAACAATATCAGAATCAGATACAAAATATAAAAAAAATATTATTTGATTATTCCCTCACCCTCATGTTGTTCAAAACCTGTATTCTGGTATTTTTAAAAATGAGATTCCCTTTCGAATGGCATCTCGTTCCCCTCTCAGGGAACCGGGTTACATGCGTAACCTGAGACTTTTTTATAGGGCTATCAACATCTGAAAAGAACTAAAAGTACCATAAAACTTTTGCACAATCAGTCTTCTGAAGCCATTCAATAGGTTTGTATGATGAACAAAAATTTAAGTCATTATTCACTGATAATCTTTATATACACCGTGGGTCTCAAATCAAATATGAAGCATTATCAGTCAGGGATGCAAACTCATTAGAGATGCAAAAGGTGACAAAGACGTGACCAAAAGGTGAGCTTTAAAATGTGGAGTTAAAATCAAGTTTAGAATGAGGATATACTGAAAAAAATCACCAAAGATGGTTTTGTTGTTGTTGTTGTTGTTGTTGTTGTTGTTGTTGTTTAAACAATCTAAATTTTTCAGGCCACTTTTCTAATGGAACCCATAGAATATGATTATTCAACAACAATAATAATGATAAATATTAATATTGTTATTTTTATATAATTATTATTACAAATTTTAATAAATAAATAAATAAATAAATAAATAAATAAATATATAATATATATATATATATATATATATATATATATATATATATATATATATATATATATATAAAAATGAAAGAAAAAAATAATATATATATAATTATTATTATTATTACCATAATAATTAAGGATCCACTGACATTTCGGCCAGGGGAAATTATCGGCCAAAATGGTATTTCATTTTTTCATATTGATATTTAATATAATCTTTTTATATATTTTCACTAATAATTAATAATACTATTGTACTGTAAAATAAAAGTATTTAATAATAATAATTATTATTATTATTATAATAATAAAGTGACCCAAACTCACAGCACAAGTGGAGATGAAGCGTAAAATAACAATTTTGACTTAAATTGACTTTGGTCTTTGAAACTTTTGTCTACCAACGCTTTTTGTGTGTATTCTGTGGGAGAACAACAAAAAAAGCATAAGGGTGAGGAAGAAAATCACAAAATGTTTATGTTTTTGAGTTTTTTAAACTCCTTTAAAGACTAACGTGGCACAAACTTGCGTTGTGTTTTGGGGTAGTGTCACGAGAGTGAGAAGGACTGAGGATTGTTGGCATCTTTGATTTGATCCAGTTTGATCTGAGAGTGAGCGAGTCTGACAGCACCGGCGGGTGGCCACGTACACTGATCAGGCAGGGAGGGGAACTGTTAACCAGAGGTAGACCTAATTAAAATGTGATTCTCACCTCAGGGAGATTACGGAGGAGAAAATGATTTTAAAAAGGCTGTTGTTCCCGCTCCCCCCACCCCTCGAGCCATCTACCGTACGGTGCTGCTTCCTGCCCCCTATTTATTTTTGCGGTGGGATTTGAGTGACAGGGTGACAAGCAGGGCTGGTGGAGGGTTTTGTTCGCTGCCGTTGGGCTGATTGACAGGTGGGGGGTTGGGGTGAGGGGGGTGGAGTGCTCGGTGTGTCACTCCGTTTAAGCTAGATGAAAAGCAATATGTGAACTTCACACACACACCGTTCCTGTGCGTCTGTGGCCCACAACAGAAATGACACTGCGGATCCCCGAAGCAGTTTGGCCTTTGGTTATAAAAAGTCTCCTTTTTTTATGTTGCTGATGTTGGCCCCTTCATGCAGGAAACTATGGTGTTTTATGATTTGCTCTGACCTTTGTTACCGCCTCTGTAGATTCTCAATTCTCAATGACAGTCCTGGAACATGCATTGTTCTCTTGCCTATTTTAGATATACAGTGAACACCTGCAGCCTGTGACCGATTCAGTGAACGACTGCAACTCTAAACATATCGTTTCTCCAGCCCTGGACAACGTGTCGAATATCGTCCATCTCTCAGGCTGAGCAAACGGCAGATGTAATATTTCACATGCCCTTCACGGGATATTTGACACAACAACCATTGTTAGCTGCTATCAATACAGAGCCCAAATACATGATACCTCTAATCCATCCATAAGACCGCAAACTGACGTACCAAGAGCTCCGCTAATGTTTCAGCCTGTCACTACACCTCTCATCTGTCAATCGACTAATGATTGATCGGTGTCATCTTGACAGTATTACGCAGCACATAGGAGAGCCTAGTGATTTATAATATGCATATACAGTGCATTGCTTTCAACACAACAGCTACAAACTGTCGATCACACAGTTTGACGTTATTGGTCGACAGAATTATTATTATTATGTTTTCCAGGAGTGGGGTGACCAGTATATTATGTAATGTATACTGAATTATAATAATATAATAGTAGTATTTTTAAAATATTGTCATTAATATAATACTTTAAATATTTGAACTGTCACATAGCAAATGGGAAATTTTTACTACAAAATAAAGTAAATTTTGCACTGTCCAGCAACAAAGCAGTGTTATACAGATTATTTATATATTATTTATGAAATAATTATAGTTTTTGTAAATATTTTGAATTAGATTTTATTTTTATATTTTCTGTTTTCAATTTTCATTTTAAGTTGTTGTTTTAGTTGTACGTTTTTTGTTACATTTTAGTTTTTAGTTTTAGTTATTTTAGTTAATATAAATGAAAATGGAATTAACACAAGCTGTCGCTAAATCACCGATAATCAGCCAATCAGAAGCAATAATCAGATTTTACGAGTAATTTCGCATTATATCCTCCGTATAATCACTAGTTGATATGATCTGAATCAAAATATAGAATAGAGAATATATTATTATTAAAAATAAAATTATACATGCTGTTAATAAAAGAAATGCTGGGTTGTTTCAACCCATGTTTGGATCAAATATGAACAAAGCCAACCATTGGGTTTAAAAATGTATTTTAAAAATTTAAACCAATGGTTGGGTTTATCCATATTTGACCCAAACATGGGTTAAAACAACCCAGTATTTTTTAGAGTAACTTATTTAAGCTGCAACATTCCTTTAATGCAGTATTAAAAAAAATACCTATTATTTAAACGGATAGTTCCTTGATGCTGATTGGATGCCATTGCCAAAGTCATTGAAAATTACTTTACAAACATACACATGTGACCGCATTACATCAGTATTACTGCGCCACTGCGCTTGTGTTTCTTGGCAGCCATTCCGCTTATTCTCGCACCTAACAACGTCCCTTAGCTGTTCTAAATTCACTGTAAACCACGGCTTCACAGGGTTTATAGCTTTAATAAACAACAGAGATAATTTATGCGGTTTGCATTTTGCTTTATTTTCCATTTTCCAAGCAATGCCGATTTTGAATGTTTCCACAACTTTATGAAAGCTTGTGGCAGGGATGTATCTAACACATCTCCAATTTCTTCAGTATGTTGTAATGAGCGACAATACGGTGCTGGAATTTGTTATTTTTACTGCTGTATGTTGGTTGTGTTTCTTATCAGTTGTGGAAAGTGACAGCAGCATTTTCTCTACAGCATACACCTCTCACACTTGCACTCTAATATGTTGCTTTTCAGCGAATCGCTACATCCATTCTAGTGACATCACAAGAGAAAATGCGAACAAATGTCAACCCAGTCCTGATATAAAAAGTTGTATAGAACTCACAGTTAGAAAACTGGACCATGAAGTCAGTTATTGTTCAATTGCTGATCCTTGCACTTATCCACTGACCTGCAAAATCCCAGGAACGACAGTGGCAGATCAGATCAAATATGTGGCGAGGTGATTGGACCACTTTAAAACAGTACAAGATTAAATTGTTTGTGCATAACCATATTTATATTCACGAGACAAGCCGACGCCATTTTGTGACATCACAACCTGCACTTCTGTGAATTCTAACAGTGCTAATCAACATGCTAACATGCTAATCAAGTCTTATTTTGTGCTAGAGAAAACACACTTCTCTCTAACATCAATGTAATGCAAGAATTTACACTTTTGACAGTTCTCATTATGCAGTTTGCAGCAGAGTTATATCGTTCCATCAGTAAATATCAAATTTGAGCTCAGGCAGTTGTCAGACATATTCTTATTCTTAAGAAGTCAACAAAACCCGCCGTCTCTTCTGTGCGAACACCAGTCAGTTGCAGAGGTTTACACTGGATGCTGGAAGAGGAAGTCTTTGAAGTGTGTTTCCATGGCACCCGCGCAATTCCCCTTTGATCCTGGATCAGATTGAAGTGTATGATGTAATTTGGTGGTATATGGTGGGGGAGAGAAGGGGCGATGGTCTTAAATTCTGGGATTCAGTGATTTAGTGGAAGGAAAATGTTTTCTGTTTTGTTCTCTCTTTCTCCCCCTCCCCCTCCCCCTCCCTTTTTCTGTCTGTCTACCTGTCTCGCTGAGTCTGTGTATCTTTTTCTGTCTCTCTATCTCTCTCTGTCTTCCCCTTGTTGGATCTCGTTTTTGTCTCTCTTCTCTTTCAATCTGGCTCTCTCTTTTGCTCAAGGCTTTTCTCCTTAGAGAAAAGGCTCAGACGGGCTTCCTGAGATCTGTGATACACAATTTGATTTTCATGTAACATGATCTTTTACTATTGATTTCTATAGTTCTCATTTTGGCGTTAACATTAGCTCTGGTTTTTAGGTTGCACTTGCTTTTTGTTCTGGACTATGTTTAACTGATCTTCCTTATATTAAAGTACTGTGGTGCAAATCCACAAAAAAAAAAAAAAAAAAAAAACTTTTGTGCACACTATTTAAGTGCAAAAACCTGCATTAAAGGGTTCGTTCACCCCAAAATTAAAATTATCCCATCATTTACTCACCCTCAAGCCATCCTTGGTGTATATGACTTTCTTCTTTCAGCCAAACACATCATAATTTTGGGTGAACTATCTCTTTAACCACCCGCTATCCAGTTTAACTAGGCTAAACTAGCACGGCACTGTATTTAAATAAAGAATACTTTACTTTAAATACTTTTTTTCTATGTAAACACAACTCATTGCTATTTAAATGAGGCTTAAAATAAATTAGCTTACACTTTATTTTAAGGTGTCCTTGTTACAGTGTAATTATACATTCAAGTACTGAATAATATTAATTAACAATGTGTACTTATGGTTAGGTTTTTAGGATTTTGTTTAGGGTTAGTTAGTGGCATATAATTATGCATAATATACTGTTGTATCTATTATAGTAAGTATATGTAAAATGTGTAACAAGGACACTGTAAAAAAGTGTTACCATACATTATGCATTATTTACAAAACTACTTGCCTGGCCCAATTAACGTCATGCTATTACAGCCCATGGAAGACTGATGTCTTTAGCGTTCTTTTCAACGCTCATGTCTTCCATGGCGGAAACACCTAGTGCTGTGACCAGGATGTTAGTGAGTATTTGGGGGGTAACGGAGGCCAGCTAGTAAGTGTTGTGCGAGTAAACCTCACTTCCCTGGCCTCAAGAGGCACACTAGAGACTGACGCTAGAGCCTGCGGTCCTTGTTAGCGCTCCTGCCTCCCAAACCAGAAACAGCGCTTCAAATCCTGCTCGGAGCGGACGGTGCAAGTAGAACCGGAGGGGTTAAAGTGGTGCCGTGACCCGGATGGGAGTGAGGTTTAGGGAAGTGAGTGTAACGGAGGCCAGCTAGTAAGAGCTGTGTGAGTAAACCTCACTCCCTTGGCCTCAAGAGGCACACTAGCAACTGAGGTTAGAGACTGCTGTCTTTAGGGTTCTTTTTAGCGTGCATGCCTCCCATGCCGGAAACACCGGTTCGAATCCCGCTCGTTGTGGACGGTGCAAGTAGAACCAGAGGAGTTACAGAAGGCAGATGGTAAGGGCAATATTATTTAAAAGAGATGTTTGCATACATTTGCAATTGATCACAGCAACTGTTTTTAACATTTTAAAGAGTCACTTGAGGTGAAGTACACTGAGAAATATTTGGTGCAAATTTTTTTTAATTTTTTTTTTTTTTGCTGTGCCCTGCTTAAGAGCCTGGCTAAAGACTTCCCATTAACCAACTCTGTAGAAAAGCATTGATTTTGTTAAATGAACATTTGCCCAAGCAGCCATACATATTTATGTAGCGATGAGTAATTTGCATTGCTGTATCACCATATGTAGGCAGATGAATGATACAGTGCTGTATAATAATTAGATTAATGTTAATTACAAATCATTTAAGACTCCACAGTTAATAAACAGGAAAAAGTCGTCGCTTCCCTTGGACTGAATGATTGTCAGCCTTTTTAGTTGTATTGAATGCAATCTTTCAATAAATCTGTCATCATCGTGGACATTATAAGAATTGATGAGCATCATTAGTTAAAGTGCTGGCTAATGCTTATTAGTATCATATTAGCATTATGATGAAAAATGAACATGAAATCAAAAGTCTACAGAATCCGACGGGACACTTTTTCCTTGCAGATCTCATCAGTGGATGTTTTCAGCTGTTAGTGTGTTCGTATGTGGCCCCATCTGCTTGAGTTACAGTAAATTCATTACAAATGAACTCGCCTGTATACAAACCACAGTGGCGACAACACAATTTCAGTGTACTATAACAGCTTGTGCTTTACTCTAGATGCTATTCTGTATTATTAGTACGGCAACATGGAGGCCACCCAAAATACTGATTTCTGGACTAATGTGTACAGGCGCACCCAGTTCTGAAAGGCTTGATTTTGATTTTTCGAGACTGGCAGCGCTAGCGGTGAGGACGTCTTCCATAACAGGTTCAGAGTTTTAATCTTCTCTCTTAATTGGACTCGTTTGATTGGACGAGCCAGGTGTACAGAACTCATTTATGTAGGCAATCTGAGTGACAGCCAGCGAACAATGACATGCTCGCAAATGCTGATTTTCTCTTTATTGCGGCTTCCAATTCACTTCCTCCACTCGAGAGAGAAGGAAAAAGAGGAGGGATTGATGCTGATGAATCATTCCTTCCTGATAAGTGGTTGTTTGACTCTGATTAGGGCTGCTAATTTTGATTTATGAAGGAACTATCAAGCATGTTTTTTTTTTTTTTGTATCGAACATCGCAGTTTTCTAACGACAATCCAGTCTTGCGTGCGTCTGGAATAATTTGACTCTCAGAAACGCTTTTAAAGGCTCATTAGACACGATTGTCAGAACGGTTGGTCTCTAAGGCACTGATATTGGGTCCTACTCGTGTTAGATTGCTTTTGTACTCTTTAAGACAAGCACTCACTCGCCAAGTGTACGGTCCCAAAGGGAGAGTAAAGTGCACAGGTTTCCTCCCCGAGAGCTCGCTGGGAGTTTTACACAGGTCAACGGTGACGTTTGACCAGATCTCAGGGCCCACAGTGTGTCGAACGATCAGGTTGGGCTGTTTGATCCCCAGATGGGGGTATTTGCATGTGGCCTGGCTGAGCCTCCGTTTGAAGCCCCAACATGAGCCACAGCACATATGGCCAGAGTGGAAAAAGAGACAGAGATAAAATGGAATAAAATGGCATTTGCATAATGATGAGGAACTTTAGCAATGCTGTGTGATTTTTTTTCTTTCTTCTTTGTTCCTGTGATGTTTCAGTGCCTTATGAAGTCCTAATAATGTAACATGTCTTTTGAACTCCGCTGACAGCTTCTCTCTTAGTTTCAAGCGCTGGATTTTAATGAAATCATTTTTCATTGTGTCCCGAGCTCATTTTTCGCACGTTCAATCGCACGACGCATTCAGATCTCGCGCCGCTGTGGCGGTCGGTCTTGTTTTTTGAGTGATTTGTGTTAATGTGTGATCGTTTGCTAGTTTGTTGGGTGTACCAAAGATGACATGTCTTTGTTTGTTCTGTATGTGACAATGTGTGTGTTGAAAGAGAGGAAGTGAGAGGGACAGACTGAAGAACAGAGTGTTAGTCTGAGGGGGCTTGTTTGTCTTGTGGGTGCCAGCTTGGGCTGTTGCCCGGGTGCCAGCGTGGCGTGACGACGCGGGGCACGGCTCTGTTCAGACAGATGGCGTTGGGCCTTGTCAGAGTCCCTGCCTGTTAGTAGAATTGATGGCAGAGGCCCGAGCCAGCCTCTCTGCTCTCTGCTCTCTGCTCAACCTTCCCCACGAGAGAGGCGCATGTGATGCTCTGGATTTTTCGGACAGTATTTCTTTTTTTTTTTTTTCTGGTGGTTGTTTCAGGTGGAGGGGGGAGGGGTGAAACAATGTGTCCTGGTTCTGTTTACCCTCCAGAGTTGAGCTGTCAGTGGCTCGCTGGCCTTAATGCCAGTAGGTTCCAGCACAGCTATTGTGCTCATTGTGCTATCATTCAGTTCTACCCTCTTTATTGTTCTGTACTGCGCCGTTTACAGTTACAGTGCTGTGGCAGGAAAAAAATATCCAACCAGGGATCAGATGAATCTGTGTTGCAGAGTTTTGGATGAATGCAAACAGGCTGCAGAAAAATCGAGAGAGTGGGTCACGGTTTAATACTTAAATGCATATCTCGGGTCTTTAGTGGGGATGCCACTACCCTCCTCCTCATTAATTTTTTTTTTTTTTTAAAGTTAGACATCAACCTTCTTATTATTACTCAATTAATTCATTATAAACAATATAACAAAACATTTTTTTTTCTTTTTGGTAAAAATTGTATTGGGGTGCTAAGGACGGTGTGTAAAAGTGTAAGTATGTTTTGTTTTTTGTTTTCTGCTCAACAATAATTTAATCTTTGATGACTGAATACGTGCAATTCACCTTTTTTCCACAAGGTGGCAATGTCTGATACACAATGATGAAGTGACGTTTCACTCACAGAAAACAAAAGAATAGGAATCATCATCAGCAAAACTTGAAATGGCTCAACGATTTGCTGCAGAGCAAGTGCTGAACGCAATCAAATATTAGTGTCACTGTCACTTGATGGTGGATCTGGTGAAGAAGCTGTCAGCAATCAAAATATTGATTTTGAAAATGTTGAGAAGTTTTGAGAATATGTTTGAGATCGCGAATATGGATCCATCCGTGTTAGATACAGATCCGGGTCACGGATTTTCTAAACTTTCTTGCATTTAAGGGTTAAAGGAGTGTTCTGGTTAAAAAAAAAACATTCACCTCATCACTTTTTTTTTAAGGAAAAGTGAATGAGGCTGTGGTAATTAAAAGCAGAAATGTGCAGACCACGTTTAAAACACATTTGAACAATTTTAACAATTGAGACTGCTGTTCTAGACAGATCTCGTTATTTTTATGTAAGAATTTTTCTTTGTGTAAAGTCATTTTATATTATCCTACACTAAAGGTTGTAACTATAAAGATTACTATAATGAAAATGCACATCTGCCACTTTAAATGCTCAAACTCTTTAAAATTTGATGGATTCTGATTGAATGTTTTCATTCATTAGCTGAAAAAAAAAAATCGTTCTGAAAATGATTCCACTGATATTGTTTCTCTGTGTCATTATCGTTATAGCTGTGGTGTGGACTTCATTATTCTCATAGAATTAGAGCAGTGATTCAAATGTAACAGAGTTATATTGTTATAGTTATAGTTTTCCAGCCTTGCGTGGTCATGACATTATTTCAAAAATTGGATTTTAACTTTACACAGAAAATTGGTTTGTTATTCTATCACACCAATGTCATGTAACTGTGGCTGTATCTGTAGTTTTGTTAATTATTATTATTAATAATAATTCTATATTATCTTTAAACAGAAAAGTCTAAATGATTTTCTGTTATAATGAGCATTGTGGAATGCCCTTATAGTATATTAATTCAGCTTAACTTGGAACTCATCTCTGCACAATGCAAATGAACATGTTCGTAGATGGTTCATGCTCTGTGTTGGTTCTAGACCAGCAGTCGGTAACCTTTTGGCATGAGGTGCCAGTATGATATTTTCTTTTAATCACTGCATACTCCATATATCAGGGAATAAGAACTTATATTTCTTACATTCAAAAGAAAGCCATAGATCAAATTGAATTAAATAGCTAAACAAAGTCATGAATACACTTGATAAGACACTCATAGACTCAAGCATCTACTGTAAATGTGAGACGCATTTAGAATCACACATCTAAACATGCATATCTGCAGTAGACTTTAATATGTATTTATAGGACTGAAAAGTCTGTTGCAGATATGCACATTTTCTTACCATTGCTTGGTAAGAAATGCTTGTATTCACTGCTGTTTTCTTTTAGTTTTTTTTATTAGTTTATTTTACATGTAGGTGGAATTGTTTGAAGACTAACTTTTCAACATGTTTTTCTTTTTAAAAAATAAAGAAATGTTTGCTTTATTTAATCAGTTTTCCTCTTCTAAAGCTTTTATTCTGAAAGCTCAACGCATTAAAAACCAAACCAAAGGGCATCTGTACTATTATATCTGCACAGATCTGTACTACATCTGCGTTATATATTCAGGTGCATCTACTCTATTCCTTCTCTCCGAGCGTCGGTTTTTGACTCAGCCCTCCCTTCACACATCGCTGCGACGTTTACCCAGGATTGTCTATAATGACTACGAGGCGATTGGCCCAAGTGGTGCAGATAACATCTGTCATTAGGACAAAGTGGATCATTCAAAGTACAGCGGCGGGTTCAGGGCTTGATGGGGTCTCGGCAATGTGAGCTGATCATAGATAAAAATTAGATGATTATCGCCTTCACGGAAGGTCAACATCAGCCTTCGTTTTGCGCCTCAATGAAACTGATTATACCCTCATCATGTCACATTACAATAAAGCACAAATAAGCCCTTTCAAACCTCTCGCCTGCTCCTCACTCATTTTCCTGCAAATAACGCCCAATTTTTCCCTTAAGTTACATCATGTGGACTGACAGGCCTGGCTGGATGTTGTATATCGAACTATGGTGTTACAAAGCACACTTTCACTGCGGCAAGATTCCTCATCTTCATGCTACATATAATTCATCTCTGATCCAAATTTCATCTTGATCTGCTCATGTGGCCCAGCCAGAAGTTGTTTAATCCAGCGTGAAAGTTCAATAATATATCATTCCGTTATGATTTATTTAATGGGTGTGAGATATGAGTTAATTTATAAACACCAGTAAAGCTGAAATGTTGGTGCTTCAAAAGTTTTTTTTTTTTTTTTTGCAGCGAGTTTCAATAGATTCAATATTCTTTTTGTGGGCGGTCGATTTGAGCGTGCTCTCTGGGAACATTAGGATGTTTTCTTGTGAGTGTGTGTGTGCCTGTATGCTAATAAGAAGTGAAACTTATTATACTGCCATGTGGATTGCTCACACAATAAACACCTTTGATGATCTGACAGATGGAGAACATTACAATACACATAGCACAACATAACCCAATAAATAACACGCAAAGTTGGGGAAGTTGACAATATAGAAGAGTAAGGGGAACTGTTAGACATTATAGAGAAAGCTCATAAAAACACTCAACAGTTTTTGTACAGTATATGCACAGTTGTAGAGACTGACGTTGCAGGACACTGGCCAATGGGATGTGATGAGGTGAAGCCGGACAGAGGATTAGCTCGAAACAAAGAGGAAAGGACAACATATCTGAGCTCCGCAGTCGCTGTTAGTGGGTTAGTCCAAAGTCCAAAACCAATAGACTATTTTCACAGGCTGTGATTATGCAATTACCCCTAGCAATTTTAAAATAAAATAATCTTCATTTATAACACTACAAATGTGCTATGTTACCTTGGCTTTAAAGGGATAGTTCACCCAAAAATGAAAATTTGTCATCATTTACACTTATGTTAATCTTCTAGATTCAAATTAAGATATGTTTTAATGAAGCCTGAGAAGTTTTGATCTCTCCATTTAAAAAGTCCAAGTAACCAAAACACACACACACACACAGACACACAAAAATGAAATCTGTTCATCAAATAAAGTGATTGTATCTATTCACAAGACTTTGATTAAACCTCTCAATTCATATGGATTTGTTTAACGACACCTTTATGACCTTTTTGGATCTTTGGGAGTTTTGGTTACCTGAAGGAGGGACAGAAATGTTTCATTTAAAATATCTTGATTTGTGTTTATAATATTAACTGAAGTCTTATGGGTTTGGAATGACATTAGGGTGAGTGATGTGATTACAGTTATTTTTGGGTGAATTATCCTTTTAAATTACAGAAAAAAATGGTTAATACTGCTGTGTGAAAACTTGATGTATTTTTCTCTTCTGACCAACGCAATCAATTTCTCAATATTTTTTACCTGTTTTGTAAAGTCAGAGAAATGCCATCATATATTTTTTATTTTGCTATTTCAGCAAATGGGAACTCAAGAATTATATTTGCAGTAGCTTCCGTTCACCACCATAGAAGTTTACCCAACTATGACGATTTCTTCTTTGGAGAACCCAGTGAAATGTGAAAAGGGTCCATTAGATCTGTGCTTCTCAAACTTGTCCTGGTGACTCCCCACCACTGCACATTTTACATGTCTCCCTCATCTAACACATCTGATTCAGCTCATCAGCTCATTGGAACCTACACCCAGTGCAATGTGGCGCCAGGCGCAACGCAAGTGTTTTTTGCTAGTTTCAGCCTGACGCAGTTCTCATTTTCACGTCCTGCGCCACGTTGTTTAAATAGCAAATGCATTTGCGCCCATTTGTGCGCCCATGGGTGTGCTAGTCTGAAAACGAGGTGTGTTCAGGCGCATATTTGGCGTCACTACTTTGAGGCAACTGAAATAGACTGCGCCATTGACCAACAAAAACCTGGGCTAAAGTCAATGGCGCAATATTTATGTTGTTATTTAAAGGGTGCATTAGTAATATGCGACTATAGGTGGGTGCACAACGCGCGTACACTCTGCTTGTTACACACACAGGGATGTGCAGCACCACACAAACATGCCAAATATTAAAAATAAAAGGATTACAATGTAAAAGATTATTATTGTGTACCTAAAGATATGGTGGAATCCGGCTTGTCTCGTAGATGGTCTGCTTGCGCGATTTAACCTCGCGCACGAGCAGATCCGTTTCCTCTCTGGAGACGCATTCAGTCTTTCCGCTTGCATATTCCGCCATGTAAATATCGAATCCGCCATGGCGCAAACGCAACTGGCTTTTAAAGGGAATGGGAGATGAGACTCTGATGGGTTTATTGCACGTTACACCCAAAACACACCCATTACTCATTAAGAGAATAGGGACAACCCTTTTAGACCATTTTTCCTGTCGTTAAATTAGCAAAAGTGGATTCGAACACGCCCTAAGTGTGCCGCCTTAGACCAGGCGCTTAGATCGTTAAAATAGGGCCCATTAGTACAGACTGCAAGACTTGAATTGGGTGTGTCTGATGAGAGAGACATCCAAAATGTGCAGTGGTGTGCCCAGGACAGGTTTGAGAAGCACTGCATTAGATGATCAAGAAGGGGTTAGGCGCCATCAAAACCCATGCAGCACCTCTGCACCGCAATGCCTTGCCCAGAAAAGCTCTCTAAGAGCAGGTAGAGCAAAGGGCACTTTTGAGAGACTGCTGGCTTGCGGCCAAATCCTCTTCCACCCCAGTTGGGCTGCTCATACAGGCAAAAAAGGCCCTGGGGCTCATACCTCCATCTCACACACACACACATACATACAGAGAGCCAGCGAAGCGCTCTCTAACTACTGAACTGGCCTGCCATGATGGATGGCACTAGAGGGAGCGGAGCTGTGTGGCTCTGACATGTACTTCCTTATTTTCAGCAGTGCTGAGAGGAGCAAGTCCACTGCGGCCGCTCTCCATCTTCACCAGCAAGCCGAAGGCAACACGGTCCTTGCAGTCAAACATATGT
Source organism: Squalius cephalus (assembly GCF_949319135.1). Classification (NCBI taxonomy): domain Eukaryota; kingdom Metazoa; phylum Chordata; class Actinopteri; order Cypriniformes; family Leuciscidae; genus Squalius; species Squalius cephalus. Next base: position 18,310,835 of record NC_137145.1, read on the forward strand.
CGTAAATCCGCAGAAAAAAAACACGCTCGCTTCCCCTTGCACTTACTGATGTGGCCATACACACCAATGCCCATTCGCTCCATGCTCTAATGCTTTGTGATTATACAGTCACACATCAGAAAGCCAGACTTTAATTGTTACCCCATAATCCAACAGCAAACTGATAGTGCCAAAGTGGGTTGCATCAAAGCCAGATACGACCATACAAATGCCAGCAATCACCATAATAAAACCCAGGACATGCTACAGCCAAGCAGCACTGCTCCGGCGCCAAGAGGAAAATGATCCCTAGCCCAAAAATTGCTGCCCACCAGGAGGACCTGGCAGAAGCGAGTTGCTAATCAGTTCATCAAAATGGCCGCACCACTACCCAACCTCTCTCTCTTTCTTTTCTCTTTAAAGGATCTTCTAAAAGAATCTTCTTATCCATTCTATTCATTCTCAAACGGAAAGGTTTGTCACGGCACACCGAACACTAGAGGAGGAAAACAGAGACCGAATACGACTGGAACCCGAACGCTCCGAGCTGCAATCAGCACACTTTTCTTACAAGTACAAAAATAGAGTAGTGCTGTGTTCAATAATGAATCAAATCTTCCTTGAAAAATCTTTTTTTGCACTTTCTGGAGTGAAAAATTTAGAGGCCGAGATTAGCTTAACAAAAGCCCCACGCTGAGGCGGTAGAGATTGAAGGGTGGGTAGACATGATCAGTTGGCTGAAATACAACTTGCTGTGCCCTCAAAAGCCCCTCTCGCTCTAAATACGAAGAGTTGTGTAACTGAGAAATGACCTATACCGTCATGGAGAAACAGAAATGTCCTTGTCACTGAAACAAAACTGGGATAATAGACATCCATAAGGTTTCAGCATCTGAAAATTTGCCATCACTGCTTCTTAAATACGGATCCTTCCTGGAATGCCTTTGCCATTACGTGAAAGATCTGTCTTATTTTGTGTTATTTTCTCGGCTGATTTCTCTCATTTTCTTTTGTCTTTCCTGGTTGCTCCAGAGAGGAACATGATATACTCAGCAGTGCCAGCTTGTTAGAGGAGCTTCTGTGTCTGATAATAACCTCAGCATGTCAGGCAAAACCAAGCTGTGTCATTTTCCCTCGGCAAGAAGACGGCTGCCACAAATTATTACAGAAATACAGACATCATTGTTTCTTTCATGGTTAACCACAGGGCACCTGATTTCTGATAATAGATTCTTATAATTACCTGAGAATTTTGCACATTTGATTAAAACCGTAGACAATCGGGGAGTCAGACAGATTCTTTTCATCTGCCCTGCTTTTCCGTGAACTGGACTGTAATTTCCAGCTGATTAGAGCACAGCGGCGCACTCAGAAGCAGCAGGTAGAGGATGGAGGGAGGGTAACGAAAGGAGAGAAAAATGTGGCAGATTGGAGAGAAAGTAGAAGAGAAAGGGAAGGGGTGGGAGAATAAAAGGAGAAAAGCAAGGTAGAGTCATTGGGCAAAAGCACTGGAAAAAAAGACGATCAGAGAGACAGAGAGAGGGCAAAAGGCTGAGGGTACGTTAGAAAGTGTGCATGCTGGATCAAACAGGAGGTGTTCTGTGAAATCTCAGGAAGAGCAACATGCCCGTTTCCCCTCCCCACTACCCCTCGGCTGGAGATCAGACAGAGAGGAAACCTGCCATAGATCCACGGGACTAGTCATCCCACTGGTTCCCTGATGCAAGAACACTGCAAACCCACCCTTACATACGTCTTTAAACGAAAGGACGGGCAAGTTTTGCATGTTAAGGTGGTCACGGCGAAGCGCCTGTAGCGCGCAGTTTACCATTTGTGTGCTCTTTCATCTTTCCTTTTTTCTGCTTTTCCTTTGGTCTCTTCCAGGTTGTGTGCTGTGATTAAGGCTGTAAACCTGGATGGGTTTAAGCTTTTGTTGCATAGAGAGAATACCAAAGTGTGGTCCAAACCCCATACGCAATGCCAACCACAGTAAACATCAAAACACACACCACTTTAAGATGTGAAATGACATTTATGAATGTCATTTCAGTAAGCTATATAAGCAGTAACAATTAAACTACTCCAAGCTTTGCATTACAGTAAGTACACTTTGAAGGGCAGTTCTAATAATCGAGCTACAGTCATCATCTGACAATTAATGCCAAAGTCAAGCTACAATCACATAATCTAGGTCTGTGAGTTGTAATTTTCAGTCTGACTAAAGCATTTACTTGACATTTAAAAAAAAAAAAAATTATTGCTTTAGTCCAGCTGAATAAAACCTGTAAAGTACATGTAAACATACTTGCTGATTGTATCATAAGAAAGAATATGTAAGAACAAAAAATAAAATAACATTTTTATCCATCCATCTCACTGCCTTTTAAATCCATTCATTGATTGTGTCTTTATTTATTATTATTATTATTACTATGCCCATTAAACCTAAATAAAACAGTAGGCTATATGGTGCTGTAAGTAGGCTATTAAGATATTACATTAAGATAGCCTACATATCAGTGAATCGGTGTAGACAAGGTTACAAACCTGTATGTTTATTCACTCATGCCTTGGTCAGTGGAGGAGACTGCATATTTGCTAAATATTTCCCAAAAAAAAAAAAAGAAAGAAAAAAAAAGCTTTTCTGACAAATATCTCTGTTTTCTTTTTAGATGTGTAATTAATGCAAAAAACAACAATTATAGTCACGGTAGCTCGGAAGCATTATCGCGATGTTTTAAACATGCCGTTTGAAGTTTTATGTCGGAATACATGTAATCCACATGTAAACGAATATGTGAATTGGATTGCAACATTTAAGCCCCTTTCACACAGCGCATTGAACCCGGGAAATTGCCGGCAAATTGCCGGAACGCTTTCTGTGTGAACGCAAACACGACCCGGGATTGATGCCGGGATCGATGCCGGGTTGGGGACCTAGTAACATTGCCGTGTTCAGTCCCGGAACGCGCGCTGTGTGAACAAAAGCCGTAATAATGCCGTGTCGGAGTGATGACGCTGAAGCGCGGGATCGTTCGCCAGCTGTGAAGCGGTACGTAATGCGCAAGTTTATGATCGAATCAGAGAAATAAATGCACAAGCGTGGTTTCTCGAGAGAGAAATCGCAGCTCATAAGCAAACTGAAGACGCTGCTGAGACATTACAAGTCACATCGATGTCACGTGTCTTTCCGGGACATACACGGGTTGTGTGTGAACGCGCTCTCTGATTCCGGAAAATCACTGGCAGTGTGAATGAACCAAAATCAAACGAACCCGGGTCAAATCCCGGGTCACTTTATCCGTGTATTTTCCGGAATCTCTGTGTGAAAGGGGCTTTAGAGTTCATAAACAGGACTTTCAGAATCTGAAATCATATTGGATTTATTCCGAATGGTGAAAATTAGTGCATTAATGCATATTAATTACCTGATTTGTATGAGCGTTTTAAAAAGACTTCAAATGTGGCTCACCCAATCAGAACTTAAGAGTCATAACTGCAGTATTTGTTTATTAAAATATACTTCTTTAATTGAACATTTTCCAAATGAAAGCAGACAAATTAACGAACAGATCAATTTAGGAAAGTTTTGATTCCATGTCGTCTAACATGCTCACATCTACCAGAAATCCATGCTTTCTTTTCCACTTTTCAGAACTACACAACTACAGAAAGATTAGAAAATTAAATCTGCATTTATAAACAAGTGATTGGCTATTCTACAATTTTAATAATAATAATTGGAAGAAATAAGATGAAAGAAAAACTGTTTTCACACCTGCCTACAAGAACATCACACGCACACATTTCCACCCTCCCAACGCCTCACCTTTCAAACACCATCTGTAGCACACACATCTCTATTGCACAAACAAGTGCACACACACACTTACTTTACAAACACAGACAGTAGCACAATTTAACACACATGCACACGATCCTACGCATATCCTATCCCTCGCACGCGCACACAAACTGTCTGCCTCTAACACACACGCTTGATTATTCTCCGAGTTCACCACACACTTTTTCTCCCACACACTTTAGCCCTCACACACACACAAACAGGACTGCAGGACTCTAATGTGTTTGTTCCAGAGGGGCGAGTTGATCTATTCCGCTTGGTGAGATATAAAGCCTCTTTCCTCCTCCAGTAAACGCCCTCTTTTACACCATTCCAGACCTCTTTGATGTATTGACCATGTCGGCTCCTGCTTATTGGGAGTTTTTTTGAAGCCTACGTTTGCGCGGCACACTCTCTTTGGTGGGGTCAGTGCTGTGTTTTCGTGCGGAGAGAACTGTCAGTTATGTTGTGCCTGTGGAGCCTTACAGAGCTCTTTTTAATGAGTGCATTAAAGCTGCATAGATGTTCAAGGCCAGTGGAGGTACGTCCCCTGGGCCCCGGCATCTGCCTCGGGGCTGCCATCTGTAGATCTCTTGCACATTTAAGGGTCTCCACTACTTTTCTCTGTCTCTGGAAGATGAAGTAGTTTGGAGCTGTGGCGAGAATGAATCCGAAGTGGAGAGAAAGGTAACATGGCAGGCAGGAGTGTGCAGATCAGAGGTTCTCAACGTTCCGCAACCTATTTTTTTTTTTTTAGGATCCAAAATATGTGTGAATAGGGAACCATATATAATTTAGCGATTCTGAGGCTTCTGAAGGATTCTGCTTTCATAAACGATAAATATTTGTAAATAAATAAGACATGCCATTTGATTCCCAATTGATGTTTTGGATGTTTTAGTTTTCACTTTTTAGAGGTGTTGTAATGCAATTCAATAATTGACCTTAACTTTAGTATACAACTGTGCTAAAGGCAGATTGGAGTAAAAGGCACATTTGATTTTATTCTCATCTAAACTGGTTGCACTTTATTTTACAGTTGCGTGTACTTACAGTATACTTACCTAAGAAAGTACTAGTTAATATAAGGTAACTATATGGGTTAATGTTAGGTATTGGGTGCAGGTTCAGGGTTAGGATTTAGTTATTACCCAGTTGTTGTAATAACTATAATAAGTACATATTTACGTGGGGAACAGGACTGTAAAATATAGTGCTACCTCTAAACCACTATTATTGTGCCTTTATCCCCAACAGCAGAGGCTAAAGTCACAATAATTGGCATTATAATAAATAGTGATCTGTCTTTTCCATTTTCCGTATTTAGATTTAGATGATCAATATAATTTTGTTAGGTGTCTCCCTTAGAGATAATTACAAATTTTATATATTTTTTAATTAAATATTTTATAGTAATGATATAATAAAATATAATATTTTTTGTCACTTGTGTAAAGCCATTTTAAATTATTATGGGATCTCCTTCAAGCAGTCTTATAAAATTATTTCATATTTTAATGACAGTATATTTATTGAACAAAAATAAATGATTTTTATCCAAATAAATTGAAAATACAAACCAAAATCTGAAATATTATCTTTATCCCTTAAATGCATGAATGTTTCGCCAATCATTATTACATATTCGGGTCTTTAGCGACCCCAATCTATATCTAACACGGATGGATCTCTACCTGTCGCTGTAATATTAAACTCTCCTGATATTAGAGAAACAATTACAGAAGAATAAAATAAAGACTGTGAGGTTGAGAACCTCTGGTGTGAAAGCACAGGGGTGAGAAACATGTACACGGAGCGAACGGCTCCTGAGAAAGAGCGCATGTGGTTGGTGGATTACAGGGTGTGTGTGTTAATGTAGCTCTGTGTGCGGCTCTGTCACTGGGAATGAGGTCACTGGGTCTCGGCCCTATTTAATTAATTAGGGAACAGTGGAATGGAAAATGAATAGCAATCAGAGGCTCACTAATTTCAGACCTGCCAATCAATAAGCCTTAGCACTGAATTTCCCTTCAGGGGCCTTGGTGGGTCTCATTTAGCGTTGAAATAGGATACCGAATGCAGGCGTGCTTGTATGTATATAAGTACATAAATATTCAAGACATGTATATCAGGGGTTTGCAGTCCAAGGGGAGTAAATGTAGTGAAAAGTTAATTGCACTTTCACACTTTCACCCTTCCATTTATGTATGTGGGCATACCTTCAAATTTTGAGTTTATTGAAATATTTTTTTGTAGGTAATACAAAGAAGGAGATTGGTTTAATTAACAGAAAAACTCAAATATTATTTTATCTGAGCCACATTATTCATCCAAGTTGATTTGACACAAGAAAAAAGTTGTGATGACATATCATGAAAATAATTTCTTACAGAGTAGCAACCGTCAATCGAAATACCAACACTTTGAAGAAACCATTTTCATTCACATCAACCCAGACGAATCTGACCCACAGTAGCCACTGAAGAAATCCCAGTGTGCAGTACATAACAACAGCACTGTGCATAGCAACAACTGTCTCTCACATAGCAACCACACCACAGTGCATAGCAACCACTGGCAGCTCTTTGTGTATTCCCTGTTAGTTGCTTGCATTTGACGCTAGGTGAACTGCAGTGTCTCTGTGACTCACCCGGCAGAGATGAACTCAAGCGTATCAAAACAAGTTTTGATTTGTTGTTCTTTAAAATAATTTACTGTGATCATTAAAGACTGTTTTTTGTGTGTGTGTGCCTTCCTCTTGCAGATATTCGCTCATTGCCTGATGTTGCCATGACGGGAAACTGCAGCCAGGAGTGCAGCGAGCTTGGTCACTCAGATGCCTGTTGGATGCCCGGTCAGCCTTCGCCCGTCCGCAAGACACGCAACCCCCCTAAACTGTCCACGTTTGTGCCTTATCAGGAGAGGGGGAGCCTGGGACGCCTGGCCAATGGGAGCGTGAGGTTGGGAGGAGAGGAGAACAGGCCACGCCTCCCACCTTCCCGTAGTGCCTACTCCAGTAGTGACCACACCCCCAGTGACCACGCCCCACTAGAGGAGGTGCCTCTGAGGGTGACATCAGAGTTCCCGCCTACCAGCCCCCCCTCCAATCACGCCTCGAAAAGAGAGATATACCTGTGAGATAACCACACCCACCATCTGTGATTGACACACATCAGAAGTTACAGAGACACGGTTGCAAAAAGAGAACATCGGATCTGCGACAGGATAAAATATCAATTGAATAGTGGAAAAATACGCTATTGTCATCAGAGTAGATTTATTTATTTATTTTATTATTTATTTATTCATTCATTCATTCATGCATCTATTTATTATCACTTTTAACACGTTATTTCTTTTGTAACTATTTGTACTGTTTTTTTTGCATACCATTAAAAACAACCGATAAATACTTTTACGTGACTAACCGACTTTTAGCTTCGCTAGGCTACGGAATGTTCATGGGTTCTTTTACTAGATTACCAAGTGCTGTAGTGGGCAGGAGATACTGCTGTAAAAGGATCTTGAGCCACATAGAGTGTCTAACACTCTTTACTTGATCCTGTCCTCAGAGGAGAGCAGTCTTTATACATGTAAAACGCTGTAAATACATTTGTATGGTGTATATATGAATATTACTATCCGGCTTGAGTTGAAAAATAGTTTAAAAAAAATCTAATAAAAAAGGTCAAAAGTTACATCTAAATCAGCCTGAACACCTGAAGTGTGTGTTTACTGCTGCTTTTGAGGGTCTGAACGTTTGTAATGGCCAGATGGGAACGTGATTAGACGAGTTGGATTGGAAGATTTCCTGACGGTGTGCTCGACTAGGACCCAGATCCTCACCTGCGGTGCTGTGTGTCCATGTGCACACTGAAACCGGTGTATAGTTTGTGTGTAAGTGTGCGTTTGGCGAGGGAGGGCGGTGGGTTTAACAGCGATTAACTCGCTATGACAGACCTTAGCATATGCCGGTGTGTGCGTTTGTGCGTCAGGGGACCTACTGTCACGAAAAGTAACACATGTGGCTTCTGGCACATTAACACGCTATTCAACAGATGAGAATCTGCGTGCATACTTTTGTGTCATGTGGCAGAACTTGTGTTTTTTTGGCACTGTGAATCTCCCCTGAACTCCCATGGTGTAGTGCAAACGCTGCCTGGCACTCGCGGAGACGCCTACGGCTCACACAGCACAGCCTCAGTGAGGAGGAGACCACCTGCCTCCCCTCAAATTATCAGTATCGTTTCGTTAACTCAATGGTATGTGAAGTCCACAGACGCGCCTCATCTCCATCAAATTGCATATTCACAGTCCTTGGTTTACATAGTTTTTACCGTTTTAAATGAAACCTTTGTGTCCTATTTAGACTTTGTTTGATGAACAAATGTATTAATGCCTTAAAACAGTTGTATATAACAATCACAATGGACAAATTAGACTGATAATCCTGTCTTGTCTTTCGCATGTCAATTGTGCATGTTTTTTTTCCACAATCAAAAAAAAGAAAAAGACAAATGTTACAAACGATCACATCACCATCTTTTCAGCCACTTTTCTTTTTTTGTCTTTTTCACATAAATGTTCTGTCCTCCATCAATTGGGTATTTCTTCGGGTTGGTTGCTTTTTGGGGCTTTTTTTTCTGTTTTCTTTGACACTGTGCTGACTATCTAACCTGCTCTAAAGCTGTGTCTCCCTCCATGTTTGAGAGAATCTCTGGGGGACCATTTTGACAATGACTATCTATTGTGCTCAAGGACCATCTATCTGATGGACATTATCATTACTACTGCATCACAGTGCATCGCCTCGACATCGCTACTTTTTCCTCACCTGCTGCAGCACAGTCCCTGCCCAGATCCCGGTGCTCGGGCGAGCGCGTGTGTCTGCCGGGAGGGTTGAAGAGGTGTACTGCAATGGGCATTTCCTTAATTGGGGTGAGTAATGAGTGTAGTGCAGTTGGCATATGCGAATACTCCAGCCCCCCAAAGGAAGCACAGATCACGGAAAAGATCCCAGTCCAAACGCTTCAATTGTTTAAGCGAGTCGCATTTTTTCACTGCACTTACCTCATCGCGAATGCCTTCAGCACATCTCGCCGAATAATTAAGGCTGGAACGTATGGAAATTACTGGACGTAGCCATGATTAAATAAGGCGAATGATTATCCCGCCCTAAGGAAAGAAAGCACATTATGCTGTTTTCGAAGCCATTTAGTGACTCTGATAGGGGAGGGGGGAAAAAATCCAACGAGAGTCATGATATAGCGTAATTAGCCCAGCTTCGCTTTCCCTCCTCTCCACTGCAAACCACCCTCTGCCCAGGCGAACGTGTGAGATCGCTGACCTGGACTTAACACGGCTAAAAGATAGAGATGACCACAAAACTCTACCACCACTTAAAGGCTTTCATCTATTCAAACTCTGAGTGAAGCAGGCTTTGACCTTCCTCCACTCCGATGCCAGCCTGAGTCAGATAGTCTGAATTGCAGGTTTCGACTCCTCTGGCTTTTTTTTTATTCCTAGTAATTCTAAGGCTAGTCTCCTAGAATCCTTCCGGCCAAAATGCCGGAGGACGGACGGAGGAATGTCCACTTCTCGTGGTTGTTTTTTAAACTGGTGTTTAGATTTGTGCTCTTTCGCTGTTAGATGTCTGGATGTGACGAGACGACCGTATCGAACGAGGGAGTCTTTTCTTCGTCCTTAGAGCGAGACTTTTCTTCATAGAATAACGAAAACTGGTGTTTGTGGTAAACATCTCTTAGAAAGCGTTCTGTACATAGCTCTCCACATCCCCCCGTGTGTGGTGTCAAGCAAGCGACGAGTTGAGCATGAATTCCAAAGATAATTGGTAGAAACCGTTTACTGTTCTTGCTGAAATGTTAGTGCCGGTTCAAAAGAGAACAAAAGCGACGTTCACTGCACAAAACTCATCTTCACCGTTCACCCCAAACTGAAGACAGCTGCCTTGAAAGTATGTCTTTTGCAGGAGAGTTCAAAACTTGTTATCCTTAACTGTTGGTTATATTTATATAGGAATAAAAATGCTTGTGATGATCTGTTTTTGTACAGTTTTATGTACATGCAAGTGAAGCTTTTTAAATCTTACAACAAAAGCCGATGGCATATAAAAATCGTAAAGTGTTTATTGAGATGTGCACATCATGCCTTGGATGGATCGATCTTTTTTGCCGAGTCAGTGTGAATGTGGCCGTCGTATGCCTGCACCGTAGTCATTCACTGGCTCCTGTCACCGAGGGCTTTATCAGATTTTATGTTTATTGTGAACAGTGGATTGTCCGATCCGACTTGTTTGTTTGATTCCCATGTGTTTCGTTTTGTTCCGTTTCCGCATGTTGAAAACAAACCCCTTGTAATAAGTCCTTGCAAAGTTTGTAATAAAATGAGTGAAGAAAAAAACTAAGAAATACATTTGCTTGGTGAGTCATTGTTTAAGAATGAATCTAGGGACTGTGATCTCTCCATAAAGCTTTTTCATTAATAAAGCAAATTGATCTGACAAAGATATAAGACTCATTTTTTTTTTTTTCCTCTGGGTCTCTTCGCCTGTGTAAACAGAGAAAGAGGAAAAGGTTACAGTTCCGCCAGACTGACAGGAACTTAATAGAACAGAATAGCGAATGTGAGATCTAGTAATGTGAAGCTCTCACTTCACAAAAAGCTGTCCATCAATATTAATGATCAAAAAAACTCAAGACCCTGAATTTTCTCAGTCTCTGAAACCTAATTCTCTCCTCTACAAGGAGTTAAACCGTTACACCCAAGACCTCCCAGTACTCGACAGCACAATAAAGACGAAGCCATAAAGATGATAACGCTGAGATGAAAGACAATAAATCAATCCGGCTTTCATTTGGTGCACTGTCTTTATAGATATGCCACGACGTAATTCGCGCATCTCTGAAATGATAGCTTTCACAGATAAAAATAAATGGATGTGAGCCAGCGAACAAACGCTGGGAAAAAGCGAGAGTCATAAACAAGTTAAAAAGAATATCAAACGTACAAGATGGAAAGTGAGGTAAATACTCAAGAGCAAGTATTTGTGAGTAAAGAGACAACAGTGGGAAAACACGTTACACTGTCAAGCAAGCGTAAGATCAGGATAGTTTAGAAGGCCAAACTGCCCTCTAATGGTCTTCAGGAGAACTACACCAAGGCGAAGGATTAGCATTTAATGCCAGATACTCAACAGTCAGGATTAATGAATCAGATTGCTGGTGTTCTTCAGCTTCTTGTTGACATCACCTACAGCGTACACGTTCCAGAGGACGGCGGATGAAACAAGCAAAGCTGCATGAATAATAATTGAGATCAGGGATGATAGTGGTTCTTGACCACATAGAAGCACATTTCGCAGACAGGGATCCTCGTAGAGGCTTATTTAACCGAGGCTGCGAAGGGAGCACCCACTGAGTTTTTTTCATTAATCTCCTTCTAATGGATAGGTTTTTTCGCTTCGCCTCGCTCTCTGCAGGCTGAGCTTTAAAAGGAGCCGTTTCGCTGGTGTTTTGTTTACGTGCGGCTGGGGCATTTGTTTCCTGTTGAAGAGGGAGTCTAAGTAGAGAGGGTCTTTCTTCAAGATGAAACTACCCCCTCGGCTACTGCCTACTGTTGATCTGCTGTTGCCGTGGAAACCTGGCCCCTCTCTCTTTCTGTTCCTCGCTCTCTCCCTCACCCACGCTCGTTTTCGCTCGCTTCGTTAAGCGCAGTGCTGCTGGCAATTAGAAGCAAAGCCAGCGGCGGGGACGGCTGCTTCTCAAATGTACTCTCCAATTAAACACTGTCAAATAATGCCGTATCTCAACCCGCCGCCTCCCGCCGTCCCCTCCTATCACACGACACATTCGCGCCTCTAAAAGAAAGATACTTACAATCGTGCCAAAATAAGCAGGCGCGTAGATCTATGGCGCGCGGATTCACGGCCTTTTCCGTAATGATGCTAAAGGCGTTGTGTTTTTCCTGCAGGCGCTTAAAAAACGCATGTAGCTGCAAGCCTTAAAAAGGTTTTCTCCACTGTATTGATTGCAGATTTTTTTTCAGGAAAGTGAGGTGTTTTACAGATCGCAGGCACTTAAGACGCATAGAAAATTGCTGGACTAAAGCCCTCTCATATTCAGCTATTTGTACTGCTGTCCTACATATCGACTCTGATACACTATAGATGTAATTGGCGCATTAAAATCAATGGCGCAATTTAAACAGCATCATCATTAAAAAGGTTTATGTGCAAAGTCAATAAGCACAGTGGAGATGTTTGGGAACCGTGGGCACATGCAACATCGCACATCAAAACAGCATCATCACACATGCACGACCATTTTTTGTTTGCGCAAGGTGGACTACTATACTCCTTTGTTGCCCAATTGCGTCAATAAAACATCTCTTTGTCTCATTTAACACCCGATTACGTCCCACATGGATTCAATCTTCCAATCATCTATGATCCCGAAACAGCCTAGAGCCATCCATCAGCCCTGACAAACACAGCGACCGTACGCCACACCTCATAGTAGTGCCTCCTCACCCATTCATTGGGCCTAAACGCCCCCTTTCCACAGTTGCTTAGGCCTCAGGAGGCTTCTCCTGTATGTTCAAGTGGAAAATCACTTTCTGAATAACTACTTGTCCTTCTCGCACTCGTTCACAGCCTCGTCTGTGGTTTTCTGCCTGATAAAAACGACCAATAGCTTATGCCTGGCAGCGAGAGAGAGTTATAGTGTACCATAAGAGTCACATTTGTGGAGTAGTCCAAAAGGAGCTACTATTAAAAGTCATATTTTATTGACGCGTGTTTGTCGGGTTGTTAAAACGGGATTATTGAAATCGCAAAGACACGGCGGAGAGCGGCGAATCAACGGTGGCGTCAAGAGAGGTAGCTCAACACTTTCCCAGCCCACCTGCTGAGCATCACACCTAGAGACTCGTTTGAATTCATTTTCTAATCCTGGAAACATGACACTTTAACATTAATCTAATTTACTGCAAGTCTCTGGCCAAATGGAATTAAAACAGCTTTTCAATCCACTGGCATACACGCATTCAACAATGTCTGAGTCACCTGCTGCATGTATTTATATGCATGTGTGAACATTTATGTTCTGTACCTCAAGGTTTTCATTGTACCTCTTATGTCTATATGAAAAAAAAAAATGTCTGTGTTGAAAGTCACAGATTTCTAACAATATTTTGCACCTTGCAAACTCTCATTTGTCATCTATGAAACCGTGACATCACACAAAAGCTACTTGTTATATAGCATTATATAATGTGTGTAACTGTTACGGTTATTGTAAAGTGACACTGATTGTGACACTGATAATTTAATAGTTTCTACTTTATTCAGTATTTAAATATGTCAGATGTGCAAAAGGTATTTAAATACACAACATAAAAACAATTATGTTCCAATTAACATTCTAAAATGCATCCTAAAAATCTTTAGGCCTGGTTTCACAGACAGAGCTTAGATAAACCAGGATTAGACCTTTCCTTAGAAAAAAAAAAACAAAAAAAACATTACTGGTGTGCATCTCGAGATAAAACAATGGCAGTGACATATTTCAGGATAGTTTCTTTGTTAAAACAGCTCAAACATGCATTCTAGTCAGGGACTAAGGGGATAGTGTTTTGTACAGTATATAAATACAAATGTAAAATGATAACAGTTTTTAAAAAAATTATGTAATTTAAACCAGTATGACTTTCTTTGTTCTGTTGAACATAGAAGATGTTTCGAAAAAATACATACAGTACACATGGGGGTCTAATGTTGCTTTGGACAGGTTTGGAAATGACATGACGGTGTGTAAATTATGACAAAATTAAAAAATTTGGGTGAAATATCCATTTAAAGACGCATCACCACATAGTCTAATAATATTGTATCTTGATATGATTTAACGGCTTTGATTGTAACATTTACTACATTCAAAATAAATGCAAATTAGTACTGCATGAATTTTACTTCATGAGTTCAGACTTACATATAATCAGATATAGTATAAAATATGTGTATTTATTTGGCATGCTGTCCGAGAAGAGGGCTCCGAGCTTGAAATTTGGTCCGAACCCAGAACACTCCTCCAGAGCTGGGATTGGAATAATCGAGAGTGAGGAATTGAGGTGGAAAAACTGTCGTGGAATAGAGGTAAATCAGCTCTATATATACTGTATATAAGCCTCCTCTCACACTGATTGGGTAGATTATCAGAACATGCTCCTCAATAAAAACATCATTTGCATATCCTTTCACAAGGAGGCAGTTTGTGCTGTAGTAATGATGAGACTAAGTCCTGGTCATGTATTTGTCACTTGTTCAGGCTTTGTGTGATGCCTGAAAGTGATGCAAATCTACTGACACCAGCTAGGGGCAATGCGGTCAATTATGGAAGTGATGCTGTCTGTCTCCGTGAACAACCATAATTTGTGTCAAATTAATCCACTGGTTATGATAGAAATCCACAAATGCCTGACAATCTTGTGGGATTTTAACAAAGGTTGAAGGTTTGGCTTGTTAGGTTAGCCCCTACTGGTAGGCATGGTAACTACACCATCTGGGTGCATTATGCTTTTCCATTCTCCATTAAGTTTTCCTAGAAACTATCATGGCACTTTCAATCACCTCACAGTGCAGCCATATTAATTATTCCACTCCAGCTGATCATCATGATTTAGACTAATGTATAGCATATAGTTTCCTGATGCTTGTCTGACGTTTTGCATTAATAGGTCTGGTTAGCATCTGCAAAGCCTTGACACCCTGTAGAAAACAAAACTGAACTATGCAATAAACACTTTTTATTGTGTGGCAGAAATTGATTTAAAATACCCTGGCATTTAGACAGGTTAGCAAATATGATAGCTGTTTATGTTTACTACATCACACTTGTGACACATCGCATTAACCATGACAAAAAACGAGGTTCTTTGCTTACAAGTGTTAATTAATGTTAATGAATCACAATTTACACCTTGGCTTTTATTTGCAAACTGATGTTTATTTCTTATTTGACTATTTATGTTATTTATCACATCCTCTGATATTTTTTAGCCATTTTAGTGGAAAATTCCTTTACAGACTTCCTTTCTAATCTGAAAAAAGAGGAAACAAACTCAAATCTCGAAGGACGTATCCTTTTTTATTTAAAAAAAAAAAAAAAAAAAAAGATTTAGACGATAGTTGGTGTTTGATAATACCTTTCTTCTCCAGAAGCACATTGTGTATTTCTGCATCTATGGCTCCTCCGTTGCATCTACACTTGTGGGCAGCCTTTGTTTTTTTCCTCTAATCCTATGGGAAAAGGGTCCAGTCAGGCAATAACGTTTTTTTTTCTTCAGTATGCAACTGAAACCTAAAAGGAAAGTTAGAGAAAATAAAAACTTTTCAAATTAAGAGAAGATTCGATATTGCAACATGAAGATTCTCCCATGAGAAACTTACTCAGACAAAGTGGATAGAAGCAGATGCTCATGAGGTACGATGGTAAAGGCAAGGAAATGGAGAGCAAAGAAAAGATGGATCTTTTTGTTGTAAACACAGGGGGTGCAATTAAACATCATGTGTACAGCTGCTCCGAATGATTTTATTGAATGCCATACGGAGTTAGTACAAAAAACATGCCGCTAATGGTAGAGAGAAGTGCTTTATTTGGGAAGGAGTTTAGTTGAGAGCCTAATCAGAGCCGCTTTTACATATTTATCTTGCGCGAGTAGGGCCGGATTACTTCAACGGCATTTTGTGTAGCAACACTGTTTGCATTTATTCTAGAGGTTTCTCAGATATTGTTATGCACCTGAATGAGCCCTACAGGCACGGTGAGCTATAGTTCTTCCTCTTCCTCTAAGGGTGCAGAGGCGGCTCTCCTGCACTTGCTTGATGGCTTTGTAAAGACAGTCAGGGTACAGTTGGAAAACACAGCGTTTTGTTGAGAAATGTTGTAGCTGCTGGGAGAGCAGAACTGGCAGATCCCAGAGAAGAAGAGACAGGCTACATGATGGAGTGGGGAAGAGGGCTCTCATTTAGAAGATGAATACTGACAGGCGGTCTCCCGGCGGACCTGCTCCTTCTGTCCGGCGTGAAACCTAAAGGAGAAGTGTGTTGATTAAGCACACACCTGGGTGGCTGAGTGGCATCAGCTGATCTTAGCCATGGGAGACTCTGATCAACCCCAGTCACTCATTTTCTGCTCTTTCAATCCTTCCATATCAAAGTATAATTGCCGTGCTGTTGGACTAATACGTTTTCGTTTGAAAACGCATCTTTTTCTCTCCGTTTTGGCCTTTCGTCCACACTGAGACGGCGTTTTTATTAATGAAAACAAAGCTTTTTGAAAACGCTCTCCAAAGTGGATAAATTTGAAAACGCCGTTTTCCGCGTTGTAGTGTGGACTGTCAAAACGTAGGTATTTAAAAACGATGACGTACTGTAAATTTAGTAGTGATGCATATTGTACCAACAGATATTCAATGTGCTATTCACTTTCACACTGTTGCTAAAAGATGTTACTTTGCACACTCTTCATATCGCAGTCCTGCAAAGATGACAGAAAATTTACTCACATTTGCTGTCCTGCTGCAAAACATGAGAGCAGTTGCAGTTTAGACCAAACATATGGTGACTGTGAGCGACCTGGACGCGTCAATGAATGGTGAGATATTTTGTGCGATAACTTTTTTTTTTTTTTTTTCGTCTGTATCATCTCAGTGAGCTTTTCTAAGGGTTTGCACATGCGCAGTAAGGTGAATTTAGCGTTTACAGGTGTCTCATCCACACTGAAACGTCGGAAAACACCTGGGGCCGTATTCACAAAGCATTTTATCTTACCACTAGGAGTACTCCTAAATCGCACTAAAAGATTTTAGCTAGGAGTTTTCTCTTAAAAGTTATTCACAACGCCTTTCAGACCTACTCTTAGTAAAGAAAAATGACAACTCCTAAACTAAGAGTGAGTCTTCGTTGCTATGGATGACGTCATTACTCATGCACGAGCTTGACTGAAGTGACCACCTTGATTGAATGATTCCAAACACCTCCCCTACGATGATGAGTGACAGGTGACAGGTCTGAGAATGCGTGCGCTACACAAGTAGTGCGAAGGACGGAAGATGATGAATAACTGAATAAATAGCCTAAATGAATAGAGTAAGGCAAAACAAATAGCCTAGTAGCCTAATGAAACATATGGATTGATGCAATATCTTTGCAACATTATTGAATTAATCTGTCACTATATGCCTCTGCCTACGTTTGCAAAGAGAAGAACATTTTAATTTGATTCACAATGAAACGTTACAATTAGTTTACATGCAATGAGTAGCCTAGTTTTGGTTGTTGTTGGTGGCGTTATTGCATCCCTAGTTATGCCTACAATGCAGAATTGTTCCCTCGCGATTGGAAGCTCCTGTAGCCGCCGCCGCATACGCATTTCAAAACATCGCAACGTGAAATGCCACAAAAAGCGGTTTGTGAATAGGTCTTAGTGAGTTAGGAGTCCTCTCGACTTCTTTTAAGCTGTCCCAGGCTTAGGTGCTACTTTTAGGGCTAAAATGCTTCGTGAATTACTCTTAGTCAAAAAAATTAGGAGTCCTAAAGTTACGAGTGACACGCCCATTATTTTTAGGAGTTGCTCCTAAATTCGCCAGTTAGGACCTACTTTTAGCCTTAAAATTCTTTGTGAATACGGCCCCTGAACCGCTAGTGTGGACGGAGAGCGTTTTTAAACTAAAACTTCAAATGTATCCGCATTAATGTAGACGTAGCTTAGGTCTGCGGTTATATCTCCGGTTATATCTTAGGTTGGATGCATGTGATTTAGGGAGAAAAGCAAGCGGGTCTCGGTGGATAATGCAAATCGCTTTTGATTTACTCCACCAATGAAGCCTTACAATGTTTTGTTTGTGAAGCGCACTCTTTGATTTTTTTTTTTCTTCTCAGATCTGCTGAAGTTTGACTTCCAGCATGTGTGTCTTGGTCTATAGTGAAAGAGATATAAAATACATTACAGCTTTAATGACAGTCACAGCCATTAATGACAGGCACTTCCCAATGTCGTTTCCCATCTACCTCGGTTTAACAAAAAAAAGTGCTATCCTCCCTCTCGCTCAAGCTCTGATCTTGTAGTCTCATTAAAGCTCACATTTTTTCCTCCACACTCCCTTTTGAATAAAACTTTCCTTCCTTTCGCAATCGATTCCCTCCTAATTAAAACCACCCTTTCTCTGCGTCCGTCATCTAATTAACAGGCTCCCATTCACTTTTCTATATGTCGATCCACTTAGCCGCACACAAAAAAATCTCACCTTTTTCTCAGTTCGCAGCTCTCTCTAGAAAGTTTCATCCTCTACAACCCGAAGCTCTCCTCTGAAGACAATTCTTTCGTCCTTCCTCTTCTCATGTCCGCTGTAAATTGGACTGAGAGTTGTTGGTAATTGAAGATCATTGTCTCCCTCCTCAGGCAGCGAGGCTTCGCCGTAGCCCTAACAATACACCTCTCTCCCTCGGCATCCAGCCAATTTCAGCCCATCTACTTTGTTGCTTCTCAGACTGGATCTTCTAAAGCCATGTGGAATTGGAGGTTCCATCTCGAAACCCAGAGTGCAGAGTCACTTTTTTCGGCTAGTTTTTTTTCCACTGTCCCTGTTTCTCCCAGGAGAAGTATCTCTCCCAGTTCACTAACTCACAGGTCTGACTTGCTGTGTTTTCAGACAAGAACTACACACTAGGCCCTGGCTGTCCAATTACGATAGTGCAGATTGTGCCTCAAAACAACAACACATTGAATTCAAGATAATGGCGAGTCTCAAAGCCATTATTCAGCGCATGATGTGTTTTTTGAAGAAACGGTTGAGGGACTTTGAATAGTCTCGGTAAAAAAAAAAATAAAGCATATGTTTTGGGTCCCACATGCTGTCACATTTCTTCTCTTCCACTCTCCATAAATTTGTTCTTTTGTTGCCAGGAGACAGAAAGTCTTTTGTTCTGGGGAGGAAATTGGGGGAAAAGTGAGACTTGATAACCTCTCAGCTGAACTCCCAAAGATTTCATGATGGAATGGAGAATATTCTCCAGAGGATATGTTGACTTCATAAAGAGTTTTAAAGTGTGAAAATGAGCCCCTTTTTTTCCAAGCAACACTAATTATGTAATGTAAAAGTGCTCCATTGTCTGGAGAGAACCAGGAAGTCAAATGCATTTTAAATGTATTTCTTACACCAAAACTGACATGTTTCACTTTTATAATGAGTACTCCCTTCACACTTGACTAAACTTGTATTTCCTTTTTGTTCTTGTGAGATGGAGGATGCCAGTGGAGCTCTACTCTCTCTCTCTTTCTCATCATTGTGAATGTGTCTGAAGTGAAGCTGACGAGTGCGGCCAGGTTTCTCAGACAGAGTTAGAAAATTAAAATGAATAAAGCAGCTACATCCAAAGTCAATTGCTGTTGTTTGCGGTTGGTATAATTCTGCAAGAAAAAAGCAAAGGTTTTGACAGAGAACAAGATAATAGCGATGGTCCTTATTCAGGAGAGACACCATATTTCATTTTCGCAAATGAAAACGATACTATGAGGGATAAGATGTACAGTCTGTTCAATGGGTTGTAATTTTGTTTTTCGATCAGAGATGGACTTGCTATTGAAAGCAACAGAATGGAGGTCGAATTGTGAGTTTTGTGATTTTCACAACAGAGAGAACATTTTTTCACAAGAATACAACATTTTTAGTTTATTTATATTTATATACATTTTTAGAAGTACACAATAAGGGACCATGTACAAAGAGCTGTTTAATACTATTCTGTATTTTCAGCAATGCAAAATTATGAATATTTTTATTCCACTGCTTGTGTGACCACAAATGATTTCACCAAGCCTGTTCAAAGCAGGAAGGCAAGGAGAATCGAAACAGAAGTAAAATTAACATACATAATTATATTTCATGTTTATCAGGGCTTTGCAATAAGCATGACCTGCTGGCCAGTGTGTAATTATAATAACTGTGTAATTTACAGCTATTATTGAAGATTTTATTTGCAAAGTACACTAATCTGTGCTGAAAAGCATTTATATGTGTGAAAACGTCTCGGGTTACGACTGTAACCCTCGCTCCCTTCTCAGACGCTGCGTCGAGAATCGACACATTGGGGAACGCCTTCAGCGTGATGCGTCTGAAGCCTGTATGGAACTAGTCCAATCTCGATTGGTGTTGCGTCATTACATCACTCATGACGCCGCATGTGACGGTGATGCGGAAGCAATAAAAGGGCGCCGGATCACAACAGCGTCAGCCTCTGATAGGTCAAAGCAAGTCGTTCTCAGGAGCGCAGGAAGTGTGGCCGAGGGATGCAGAACGAGACGTTCCCTGCGTCGAGAATCAACACATTGGGGACCTTCTCTAGAACCCCTGGGAGCAGAGCGATCGGGGGAAATGTGTACAGGCGTTGCCTCGGCCACGCCTGCATCATGGCATCAAGTCCCAGGGGAGCTGGATGCGTAACAGAAAACCAGAGCGGACAGTGTGTGTTCTCGTGAGAGGCGAACAGATCCACTTCCGCCTGACCGAACTTCCTCCATTTAAACTCCACCATCTTGGGGTGGAGTCTCCATTCCCCTGTTTGCCCCCACATTTTGTCCCTGGGAATAAACATTGCTCTGATTGAGAGTAGGACCACAGAAGAACCTGGTGCGCCAATCTGCATAGAGGGTGCGATCTCAAGCCCCCTTGTCGATTTATGTATGAGACCACCGACATATTGTCTGTTCGTACTAGAACATGATGGCCTCTGAGGTCCGGAAGGAAATGTCTGAGAGGCAGAAATACTGCCAACATCTCCAGGCAATTGATGTGCCACGAGAGATGGTGGTCCTTCCATGGACCCCTGGTGTAGCGGCCCTCCATGACCCCTCCCCAGCCTGTGAGGGACACATCCGCGGTCACTATTTTTCTCTGACACGGTGCATCCATGCATTTCGTGAAGGTGGGAGGTGACAATGCTAGGCCAAATGGAAGAACACAGTATTGATACGCTTTTCCACCAAAAGCGAACCTCAGAAACTTCCTGTGATGGGGAAGGATGGATATGTGGAAATACGCGTCTTTTAGACCTATCGTGACAAACCAGTCCTCGGATCTGATCTGACTCACGATAATAGGTATGGTTAGCATTATGAATCTGAATCTCCTCAGAGACCGATTCAACACCATGAGATATATTATAGGACGTAATCCCCCCCATCCTTTTTGGGAACTATGAAGTACCGGCTGTAGAACCCGGATTCCCTTTCTTGAAGAGGAACCTGCTCTATGGCTTCCTTCGCTAAAGAGGGACTGAACGTCTTGTTCCATGACCCGACCCTGCTCGGGGCTGACAAGAGTGTGAACCACCCCGCTGAATTTCGGTGGACAAAACTCGAACTGAATTCTGTACCCTTTTCCCACTGTGCACAGGACCCAATGAGATATATTTTTAAGACCTTTCCAGGTGTTTAAATACACTACATAAGTTTTGAAGGATTTCGGTGACCTGAAGCAATTGACTGGCAGGAATTAACCGATTCATATTTTCTGCAGGCCTCCTGAGAGGAAGCGAACTCAACAGGTCCACAATGTTTTCGGGCGGACACTGCGATTTGCGTTCGCTGGAAACCAATGCGTCCCAAAACGCTGGCGGCGGCGGGAAGCAAACATCGATTTCCTGAGGGCTCCGCGATGTTGATACTCGCTTGCGGGGGGGACCGCCCTCAGAGGCCTGCGCATCGCATCAGGGCCTCTTCGCCAAAGCCTTCCTCGCCTGAATGACAGTCCTCAGATCTGCCTTCGGTTTGGAGGACTTCGGCTGAGAGTGTTGTCTCTGGCCCCAGGCCTTTTGTGGGGGAGCACGAGAGGCAACACTCTCCTTCTGCTGCTGCAGGTGCAAGGAGCTGGCGGCTGGCTCGATCTGGAACGACGGTAGGGGATAAGCTGTTTAAATGCAGCTGACTGTCGCTTCGCCTCCTGAAACCTCTCGACGACAGTATTGTCGCCAAAAAGAGTAGAAGGCAAAAGTGGGGCATCGAGGAGGAAGGCCCTGTCCTTCTCCCAAATGTCCGACAGGTTCAGCCACAGGTGTCTCTCCGTAGCTACTAGTGCTGCCATGGAGCGGCCGATGGCGTGGGCCGTCTCCTTAGTAGCATGGAGAGACAAGTCAACCACTTGATGAAGTTCAGTAATATCGTCGAGGGCGACCTCCCCGCTGTCATCCACCTCTTTGAGGAGATCCTTTGAGTAATAACCCCATTGTATGCAGGCATCCACCAGCCCGACCCGCCGCCATATATGCCTTCCCCACCAAGGCCGATGTAGTGCGGCAGGGCTTGTAGGGGAGCGCCGGAGATCTCAGGGATGATGCAGCGTCGGGTAAAAGATAGGAAGCGAGTGTCTCTTCCACCCACGGCATCACCCCATAGCTGTTCTCTTTCGAGCCCACAATGGAGGAATATACGTGGACACTGACACCTCGGTGTGGAGATCGGTGAAGAAAGGGAGGCTCCGGCACGAAGGCTTCGACCAGGTTTGATCTCATTTAGTTTTAGTTTGTATAAACTCATTTAGTTTGCTTTTTCTGGCTGCTTCCTGCTTCTCTGATGGCCATTCAATATTTCATTTGGCCACTTCCCTGGTCACAACCTCCAGCAGTTTCTCGAAGGCAGGAGAATGAGATGGCGAGTCCTCTCCTGCCTCGATGCCCAAAATATCTAACTCCTCGGAGCCAGATAGTTCGAGCATGGGGTCCTAGTCCTGGGCGGATGAAGAGCAGGCTTCCAACTCTTGAACGGGACCAATGGAAGTGGCTGCTGACTGCTGAGAAAGGGCCGAAGCCGTCTCAACAGACGCGGGTCCCTACCCACGGGGAGCGGGAGCGTGGCTTGATTCATCGAACAGAGCAAATCACAGTTTGCACAGACAGCACCCTCGAGCGCTGCCCGTGCATGCTCCACTCCCAGAAAAACAACACAGAGCGAGTGTGTCACCCTCGCTCAAATTTTGTGAAAACAGACAGACAACACCAAATAAGACAATACAGTTACACAGAATGCTTGCTGAAGACCAGAAAGCTGATGCTGTTGTGATCCGGCATCCTTTTATAGCTTCCTTTTATATATATAAATATATATTAAGTGTAAAAAAAATCTATTAATCGCGATTAATCTGACATAAAAGTTTGTGGGTGTGTGTGTGTGTGCATATAGATATTTACAGACATATTTTATGTTAGATGAGATTAATCGTGATTAATCGTTTTGACAGCACTAATACATATATATATATATATATATATATATATATATATATATATATATATATATATATATATATACTGTATATATATATATATATATATACTGTATATATATATATATATATATATATATATATATATATATATATATATATATACACATTAGTAATAATAATTTTGATAGGCAAGCAGAAAAGAAACCTCACTGTTGAGCCATGTATCTCCAAATTGGACAAAAGTGATGTGAACCATTTTAGAGATTGAAAATCAGACACACTATAAGACAGTAGAACAAGATTAAACATGGCGTCTAGCCGTCTACCTTGCATGAGGCCATATTACTGAAAGGTTTCAGTTAAGGCAGAAATCTCTCTCACCTTTATTCCTCAGAAGGTGGTGTAATCTCTCTTCATGGTGAGGTAACTTTAATGGCCTGTTGTGGTTCAGGCTGTTTTGTGGCGGTTACGGAGCGTTTACTCGCAAGCTCTTTTGCAGAAGCACGGGAAGCGGGTGACAAATCGCTGCGTTCCTCGCGTCAGTCGTGGAATAGGGCCACTCATGCAAAGCAATGTTTCCGGCTGCTTCAAATGAGATTCATATCATGAACGAAACACTCTCTTACCTTACAGCACAGAGAGAAAATGGTCCAGTGCTAACCCTCTCCCAGCGGCTTTATAAAGAGGTGATCTTGAGGGAAAAAACCCACTTAAGCTTCGGGTTTGGGGATGAGATGAATTCATCATTTTATAGGCGTGCATAAATGAAAGGCTTTCTGTGAGATAACCTGCTTCGTCTATTTTCACCCATAAAATTCAAACCTAAAAATGAATTATGAACGGAGTCTATTACTCTCCATATTGCAAATACAGAGCCTCAATCATCTTATGACCAGATAAAATGTTCAAAGATGCCATCATTTTAATATAGGCCTATGCTTATAATTCTTTCACAAGGTGGAAAAAAAGGTATATACAGATATAATGAGGCATTCATATATAAACATTTAAAGTCCCCCTGTGGTGAAAATGTTGTTAATGTTTTATAATCTTTTAATGTTGTTTATATGTCTATGTGTTTTTTTTTTAAATATGCTTTAAGACAAACCATGTACAAATTCATGTCAACACCATTGCTAAGTATTTTCTCCTTAAAACTGCAGTGATCTCTGAGCTGGTGTAAGTGAGTGGAGGCGGGGCTAATTTGCATATTCATAGAACTACGTAAACTAAATGAGGCAAGGGTGTAGCGTTACATTCAAGCTATTTTGAGGCATGAAGAAATGTTTTTTCAAGGGAAAAACGTTTAAATATGTAATTTTGGTGATCAAAGATGAGTTAAGGGATACAATTATTGACTACAGGGGGACGTTAACAACAACACAGTTCATCTGTCAATCAATTGCGAGTGAAAGTTGCTTTCAAGTGTGTTCCAAAGTTGATCTAGAACACTCTTGTGGTTCGTCATGTGAGAAATACCTGAAGATATGCCAATGAATTTGTTAACTGAATTTGAGGAGCTGTTATATTTCTTACATGACATGAAGGCAGCACCATTGAAGTCGGTTATTCCATTGATGGAATTTTCCGGCTTTCTGTGTTTTCACTGTTATACGGTAGAGGGTGCTATTACACATCTTCTGAAAGAGTGCATAATCTTCGGATCAAAACACAGAAGAAGCAGCAGAAACAAGCGATAAAAGCTTGTAGTATTTAAAGAAACACATTTTTCTCAGCTTTTTGTTCAAAATGTTGCTTTTTTTTAATGAAACTTACATTCAAGTGTTGATAAAAAAAATGCATGCTTTTTTTAAGCATAGGCTCTGTTCTTTCTTTTTATATAATGCATGTTCAGATATTCATACAACAAAATATTCTGAGGGCCAGGAAAGTTTCGTGAAAATGATTGCTGGCAACTTAAAAAAAAAAAAAAAAACGCTGTCTGGGAAAGAGTTAAATATGATATGTAATCATACCATATTGTATATCAAATTAATTTTAAGGCGTCTGTTTCATTACACTATAATGCCTAATTTAAGCCTAACTAATGCTAACAAAGATTAAAAAAATACTATAACAAATATTGCTCATTGTTAGTTCATGTTAGTTAATGCTTTAACTAATGTTAACTATATGGCACCTTTAATGGCGTTCTTAACTCGGTTTCAACAAAACAGAGAAAAAAATGACATGTTTAATGTGAATAGTTTTGCCATTTAGTAGATTTTTAATGAGAGATGTTTGAGTTCACGTCAAAATCTTTTTGATTTCCTTATCTTGGCAAATCTGAACACAGTTTTTGATGTTGAGAGTTGTCTTCCCCAGACAGCACATCTGAGAGATGTCAGCAGAAGTTTCCATTTGCTCACTATTTATTGTGTAATTGTCTAGGAGAAACCACTGAGAGGGAAGAGATCTTTCCCTTCCTATGTACAGACCGGCCTCACACATGGAGGACTCCGTGGACTCTTCACTCATTCCTGCCCCCTTCCCCTCCCTGCACTCATTTGTACATCATTATTCGCTAAGGGCTAGGATCATCCCACCCCCTCCCTGTGGTTTACACCAGAGATAATTGGAGGAAAACTCAGCACAGATCAGCCTATCTGGATCTAATTGTCCGCTCACCCTGGACTGTGCTCCTTGCCTCAGAGAAACCTGCACACACTGTCAGCAGTAATTCCAAAATAATATACGATGATATTTTACGCTACTTTAAATTAATTCCTTTGGTGCTCCAATTAAATATTCCGCTTGACCTATTCCCCTCTTTCTCATTGGTCATCTTTGTTTCTCTCTGGTATCTATAAACACGAAAGTGAGAGCCCATTTGTCTGCGTACCTTCTGCACACCCTGCCCTGTCTGTTCTCATAGGCGAAGTCACAAAGGAAAATACAGAGTGAAGTTGCAGGTTTGAAAACGAGAAATGAGGTCGTAAAACAAGTCACCGTCATCCTTGCCGCATTATCTGACAGCGGCGGAGGCAAAAAAAAAAGAAGCTTAATTTCACGTCGAGCATGTTTGTGCTTTTGCGGGGCGCTGCTGTGATTCGCTGAGGGCATGAGACGAGAGCAGAGAGCTGGGAATAAACCAAGCAGGATGTCATCTGTCACGGAATGCCAGCAAGGTGACAGACAGCCACCCGTGGCACTTTATTATCAGTGGGTGTAGTTATGAAAATTATAGCTGTGCTTCAAACAAACGGGGCATAATTCATGTCAAACCGCTCCCCAAGTTAAAAAATCATATTTTATAGATGGAGAATTGTTTACTGATTGTCGAGGAAGACGCTCTGTTTTGACAGTCTGCAAATGATACAGTAGTATTCTTGCTTTTTCTTTTCTTTTTTTTTTCTTTTTAAGGTGGTTGTGAATTCCTGAGCCTCTTGTTGGACATCAGTCTTTATTAGATGGTGAAAACATGAAGCGGTTGTGGGCTTTTGATGAATGGATTGCACTGACCGCCACACTGGTTCATTTACGTTGGTGGCCAGCAGAATTGATATCGCACAGGAGTTTGTTGTTGTTTTAAAGGAATATTCCAGGTTCTTAACAGCATTTGATGCATAATTTGTAGCATTACTTGGCCCTCACAGTGGAAGTAAATCGTTTTTTGTTTTGTTTTTTATCAGAAAAGTGAATTTTATAAAAGCACTAACAATAAGTTACTCCGCAAGGATGCATTAAACTGATCAAAAGACATTTATAATGTCACAAAAGATTTCTACCTCAAATAAATTCTGTTCTTTTTTTAGCTTTCTATTCATCAAATAATCCTGAGGGGGAAAAAAAGGTCACAGTTTCCACAAAAACATGTTTTTTAACATTGATAATAATAAGAAATGTTTCTTGAGCATCAATTTATCATATTAGAATGATTTCTGAAGGGACACTGAAGACTGGAGTACTGATGCTGAAAATTCAGCTTTGCATCAAAGGAATACATTTCATTTTAAAATATATTCAAATAGAAAACACTTATTTTAAACTGTAATAACATGTCACAGAATTACTGTTTTTGGCTGTTTTTGATCACATAAATGCAGTCTTGGTGAACATTAAAGGCTTCTGAACACCAAGCTTGTGAATGGTAAGGTAAGCAAATTATGTTTTTCACACTAAAATCATGTTTTTCACACCAAAATATTGGCCCCCTTCACTTCCACTGTAAGTGCGTCACTGTAACCCAGATTTATTTTCTTTTTTTCTTCTTTTTTCCAAGTAAGGGGGGATGAGTGTGAATCATTTTTTTGTGGTAATCAGCATTATGCCACAAATGCTGCCGATTGAATTTTATTGAATCCAGCTATTCCTTTAATTAGGGAAAAAAAGGAGAAAAAATACAGCAGACAGGGCAATTTTCCCTCAAAGTGCAGAGGCCGGGTGGATTATGATGGATCACACTGTATCCTTGAAAGCCATCACTGGGATATATTCTAGTTGGAGACCATCTTGAATCCGGTATGCTTTGGGAGCTGAATGCGGTGCTTAAATTTGTTCGCTGTGTGGTGGGTCGATCAACATTTAGATCCAGCGAGTTCATTTTATTCCGGCGGTGATTGCATGACAGTTCCCGAGACTGTGTAATGTGACTGTATGGGGTGTTGGCAGGCCGTTCTAATGTGATTGCGTATGCGGTGTGGAGCCGTCTAATGCGGGACTGTGTGCATTCGCTGGGCCGCAGCAAGTAAAGAGATGTTGCAGTGGGGAAGTCCTGCAGCACCATAATGTATTTACTCTGTAATTTGTGTCTCAGTGAGAGGCCATATATCCTGTTTAAGAGTGACACCTCCCCTCCCTGCGGCCCACTGTATCCCTGCCGCTCTGACGGAGACCTCAGCTCGCTGTGCTGATGGATGAGCACGTCAAAGCCACTCCTGCCGCAACACACACACACACACACACACACACACACTTCTGTATGCAGCGACGCATTCGGACACACAAACTTCAGTGTGCACAAATACGAATGTACTAACTTACATCAAATCAAAACAGGTACATGTTTTAGTGTGGATTGTTTTTTATTTGTTATTCTTTTTTTATTTTATAACACAGAATACTTTTTTGTGAGGCATAAAGTAAAAAATAAAGTTATAAAACTGTCCTGATGTCATAATGATGAAAATCGTATACCCCACATGTATATATTTAATTACTATTTCTTAAGTATAATAATACTAATAATAATTATGTTTTTTATTATTATTTTATAACTGTTCATTTTATTATTTATTATATTCTTTTTAAAAAAGTTTTTTTTTTTTACATATAGTTAAAAAAAAAGTTTTAATACAAAGATGTGTACTCTCACATATTCAAGGTGTAAGGAAAATATGTTATTCTTTTTTTCTTGAAAACTTAAATTGCTGAGAATTTGTTAAACTTTTTACAAATCATTTGAAACCAACATAATAAAAGCACATTTATAAGATCTTGGCACTACATTTTTAAAATATGTTCCCTTTTCTTTAGTACGCACACTTATTTGTCTTTGACCCATATCATGAGCAGTGTTAGTAACTGGTTGCATCTAGCGGTGCTACGTAATTTAATTACAAAATAAATGTAACTGCAATCCGTTACAGTTACTGAGAAAAAATGGGTAATTAAATTAGTTACTTATGAAAATCTATACGATTACTAGGGAATTACATCTGAATGTTTTCTGTAAAAAGCTAGGATGATAGAATATGAATTTGTGAGTTTTTGATGTGCACAATGCTTCCGGCCATTTAAATAAGTCACATTAACTTATAATGTTAGTATGACTTTTACATCAAAAATGGTCATAATGTAGAAATAACAGGCTTTTTTGAATGCTCTCTTTTAAGGGTGTGTCTGCTGTGAGACTTCAGTGTAAACACCCACTGCTGTGATTGGCTAACATCTTAGCATATGTAATAGCTAAATATTACATGTGGAATTCTCTCAAAAACTTTTAGCACATTTTTACTATTACAGATCTCAAGGTTAACTACTCGTAAAAAAATTGTGATTTTAGCATTATATTTAGATCGTGGCATGAAAAGTTGCAGGTTGTTGAGTGCATGAATGCAGTGATCTTGTCAAACCGATTTCTGCACATTTACGAATGCTTTCATCATAACTAACAGTGCAAACACGATGTAAACAAGAGATTCATTGATTATAACGGAAGTTTTGGAAGCATTGAAGTGTAAAGGGAATGTTCTTTGAACGCTTTCTATATATAATTTAATTCGTTTAAATAACAGATTATTTTCATCCTACTTATAGAAACAATGAGAAGTTGACTGTTTAGTCACTGGTTTGATTTACTGACACATAGACAAAGAACATTTGATTATACATGAATCATTACATATCAGAAATCACTGGTCACAGATCAGGCATTAGAATTAACCCAGTGACTTACATGTTGTCGGATTACTGTCGAGTCCATTTCGTAAAAGTCTGTTTGCAAAGCCAGCGCCGAAATAGCGACTGATTTACCAAAGTATCCACAGTGAAATGTACTGAATACAAATAAATAATGCTCAACTAAGACATTCACATTGTTGAAAATAAATAACCAAATTTCTAGCATTAGGATCCTCTGGAAGTTAATGTTATTTTAGTCCAGTGATCCTGTATCTCTGTTCTCTCCTCGTCATCTCACTAAGTGGGCGGGGCCAAATATGCAGTGATAAAGTAGGCCTTGATGTTCTTTCACCTATCTATAGGCACATTTCACAATAAGTCATTCTCTGGGCTTTGTTATAATAGGAGCTGTTTTTGGACTAAGTTTTCTGAAACTTACAGGATATACTTATAGTATGATGACCTTTTATTTGTCAAAAGCTCAAGGAAAATTTTATTTCTCAGTTCATGACCCTTTTAAATGCCGTTTGGTAAAGCGAAGCTATTCTGATGCTTTTGATTTGTTCTCTTGTTTGAATTTGCAGCGCACCCTGTCTGCCAATTACATAAATCCACATTGCCGCTGAAAGCTTTAGGCTACAACCTGTCTTAAGGGGATGATACACGGGGTAACTTTTTGAGCAATATTGCCGGGCAATGTTGCTGTCAACGGGCAACCAGGTGAGACACAGGGCAACTAATTAAGCCAACGGACAGTTGGCAGTAGCCAATCAGAGAGGAGCAAATCTATTGCCATGGAGACAGACACCACAAAGATGGATGCTGAAACTTTTGCAGCTGTCACTGTTGTCTTGGCTTTTTCAACAATTATTTTACTTAAGTATCACTTATAACACAAAACTTAAAAATAATTTGCCATTATTACATAAATTAATTCATATTACATGCATACATTCTATCTTTTTTTTTTTTTTTGTGGCCTATAGCATATGATTAATGACTCAAGAGTTTTTATTAAATGAGGCTCAATTACATTGTTGTTATGGAAATGTCATATAAGAAAATTAAGAAATATAAGAAATTAAGAAAATTTTCAAACAAAATGTTATGCACAGTGATATATATATATATATATATATATATATATATATATATGAAAATTATATTTAAAAAAAATAAAGTTTGAAAATTTTCTTAATTCTCCAAGCCGGCCATGTGATTGGCAGCTAGCATTCTGATTGGAGGATATCAAAAAGTTGCCCACGACCGATCTAAAGTATCCAGATAGAAATTTGTTGCCTATTTTCAATGAGAAAGTGACCAAGCAACATCGCTCAGCAACATTGCCCGGCAACATTGCCCAAAAAGTTGTCCCGTGTATCATCACCTTTAGAGTTGCCACCATGGTGAGCGATAAAAATGCGTTCCAGTGCTGAAAATAAAAAGTTATTTCATACAGAAATCTGTATTTAACCTCAGAACGATCTCAAAGTAAAACAAGGTGCTTAAGTCTGATTTTGTTGTGTCTGCGCTTTAAAATTAAATTATTATAATCTTAATTCAAGTGATGAATGATTTTGAAAGTCTGACAGTATCAGTGTTGAGTAAGGTTAACCCTGCCTGGTGAAAATGCTTGAAAATGATTAACAGTTGAAACCATTCCTTAGAAATTTAGAAAAAGTAATCAAATCTAATCAGTTACATTACTTTAAGAAAGTAATTGAAATAGTTACACTAATTATTACATTTTAATTAGGGTCACTTGTAATCTGTATAATCTGTATCCTATTACATTTCCCAACACAGTGCATGTGTACTGTACACAAATGAATACATTCACATAAACCACTCATTGCAACTACTTAAGCATCTCTGCATGTAAATTACGCTCATTGTGGTCATGGCAGTGTATGTCAAACACATGTTGCATGTATTGACGAGCCCAGCAGGCCTCTGTCACCATGGTAACAAATGTGCATGACTGAGAGGATTCTTCTCACCGCTTGTAAGACACATTTAACATGAGTTTATAGCTTATTTTTACCTCTTCTAGCCTATAGTTCAGTGTTTCTGGTTATTTTGGATGTTCCCCTATTTAGGTAATTGAGACTCTTCAAACCAGCTAATGAGCAGAATCAGGCGTTAGAAAAGAGAGCGCAGTGTTGAGGCTCCTCCAGGAGCAGCTTTGACAAACATTGCTCCAGTTTACTGAACCTTCCTATGATCATTTCATAGATTGTTGTATAAATTTGGTGAGTTTCTTGGATAGTTCTCCTGATTATATAAATATTTTGGATGAAACAGAGGGATGAATATTTATTGGTTTGCCAGTGTTTGTTTGCTTCATAAGCTCATAGGAATATACAGTGGCCTGTATTTGGACACTTAAGCCTTTTGTAAAATGCACAAATTTCATTATATAAGATAACAAAATATCAAACCAAATAGCATCTGCACACAAACGATGCCAGACATTTTCCAGAACCAACATTTCTGGGCCATTTTTGCAATTACTTTAACCAGCTGGTCCCAAGATCACATTAACTGACATATTTGACAACCAGAAACTTAATCTAAATAGGTTTGTAGTAAACGAAAGAAATTGCGATTTCATTTCTGGAAATTGCAACTTTATATTTGAGACAACTGTGAATCAGTGTGTAACTTTACATTTCACAGTGTGACTTTATGTCTTACAATATAACATTTTATCTTGCAATCGCTGCCTTATTTCTCATTCACTTTTAAAAAAGGTTCCAAAAAGTTTTTTTACAGCGATTCCATAGAATAACAATTTTCAGTTCCCAAAGAACCTTTTCTTATGCCAGGTTCAAACTACACAATATTTGTGTCTGTTACAATAGTCACTGTCAGATAATGTGATTTTGACTCCTTGTGTCGTGGACAAAAAACATATCAGACTACATGTTGCTTCCCGGCCAATCATCGCAAGCCGCCTTTAACGACATGCATGATGTCATCAAGAAGGTGGAACTAGCGACTGACTTCACAAGAGTGTAAACAAACAACGGTTGTACTAGCCTAATGCTACTTCCAGTACTCACCAGGTTGCTGAAGTGCTTGCTATTGTTCTTTTTCACAGTTGTGATGGTCCCTTGAGGAAACATCATATAGGTAGGAGTTCCTCCATTGCATAATTCCACCAAGCATCACCAATAACATTGTCTCTTTTTCGTTTCGCCATGTTTGAAAGCTGCGCACAAAAGAGCTTCAATGCTCCTATTGGTCAGCGTCATAGACGTGACAGAACCTGTCATGGAGGACCAAAGATATATGAAACATACTAGGGTGCTTCTCATTTCTTTTCCTTGCTCCCTTTCCTCGAGTCTTAGCTCCACCCCCTTAGGATGCGAGGGAAGGATACACCTGTATTTCCTCACTCATGACTTCTCAGAAGTGTCCTCACTCCTCGTTCCTCGCCTCCTTGCGGTGCAATTAGATCATTTAGATGTCCTTCAAGATGGCTGAGTTCAATCAGTTTCTGGGTCATGGGCTGGAGGACGTTGGAGCGAGGAAACGAGAAAGCATCAATTTGAGTATTGAGAAGCACCCCTAAGTCTTTCTGTTGTGATGTTGTGAAGTGACGTAGATGCGGCATCAGTTGTCGTCCACTACACTATATGAGATGAAAATATCGATTCTTGTGTCTCGATGCCCATTGTCATTTACGAATCACCACGACACCCTGCTACGTCAAACGGACCGTGCCAAAATCGGGCTGATAACGTGTAGTTACAACCCGGCTTTAGTGTGAAGATCATTTAAAAAATCTAAAGAACCTTTTTCCACTATGAAAAACCTTTTGTAGAATGAAAAGGTTTGTTGGATTTAAAGGTTCTTCACGGAACCATCGATGCCAATAAAGAACCTTTATTTTTAGGCAGCGGCTATATGCACTTAGCATATTTTCTTAGCGATATATGCTATACACTAAGTGAAAATAGCAGTATTTTCTTAGTGATATGCTATTTACACTAAGCGAAAATAGCGATAGATTATATTTACACCATGTAAAAATAGCAGTATTTTCTTTGCAACAAGTGTAAATAGTAGTTAGATACTATTTGCACCTCAGTATTTTAGTAAAACAGTATGCAATAATAACATATTGGGCCCTATTTTAACGATCTAAGCGTATGGTCTAAAGCGCAAGTGCAATTAGGGCGTGTCCGAATTCACTTTTGCTAGTTTAACGACGGGGAAAATGGTTGAGTGTAAATTATTATATTTATTAAATAAATACCGCCTTATTAGGACAATAAAGCCCTCCCTACGAGAACCCCTAAACCTACCCGATAAACACTTTATTAAATAACCATTAGGCACTTTAATTCCACTTTTCACATATTTTCTTCACATTTATAATAATAAATGCCTTTCCAATCTGATATGTGATTGGGAAAAGGGAGCAGAACGATTTTGGCAAAAGGTGGATTCGAACTCTGGTTCGAACTTGTGTCAAAAGTTTCTGCTATGCACCTTACTTCCTAGGCCACTACGGATGACAAATTACTGGCGTTTTTTGTACTTTTGTCTAGCCCAACCAGATATTGGTGGGTGGAGTTAATGTACGTAAATAGCTTTTACCAACAAGGCGGGCTATTTGCACTTGGTGTAAATAGACACTCTGTTATTTTTAGGAGTGTAATCTCATAATTGCATCACTTGTTGCTTTATTTCACACAATCTTGACTTTTTTTACTCATAATTGCAACTTTATTTCTCGTAATTGTGACTTTATTGCCCCGTTTCACAGAAAGGGCTTAGATTAAGCCAGGATTAGGCCTAATTAGTTCAATTAGGACATTTAAGTAGCTTTTATAAAGGTGCCTTAGAAAAAAAAAACATTCCTGGTGTGCATCTTGAGACAAAACAATGGCTGACATATTTTAAGATATGTTAGTGGAAGTTTCTTTCAGTTAAACATGCATTTTATTCTGGGACTAGACTTAAGCCTTGTCTGTGAAACCGGGGGAATATCTCACAGCAATTATTTCTCAAAATTATCTTTTTTTTTTTCCTGTGTCTTGTTATTTAAAACTAAATTAAAACTAATTTCATCAAATGCTTTGCTTGTAATGTGTTCTTGTCCTATCTTTCTTTAAAACGAATGCCTCTTGGTTTGATACTTTGTTATATAATGCAATGACATTCATGCATTTTTAAGTGCGGCTTAAGCATCTAGATACTTTTAAGGGCCACTGTACTTCTGAATAATGCATGTGCCTTCAGCAAGTTTACTTTGCTGAGGATCCTCAACCATCCCACAGTTCTCTCGATTGGGTAAAACTACAGAGCTTCTCTAATGAATCTGCAAAAACAAAGAGATTCCATCATTCCCCTATTAAAGAAGTACAAGACTCTGCAAGTGCAAATGTCACTCTCAAGATAACATCTTATCGCGCTAACATTCACGCCTGTTCCTGTACATGATTCATGCTTGTGGGTCATGATTTCCTGGTAATTGAAGTGCCAAAAAGACGGAGCTGACAGTTTCCAGCACAGAAGAGAAGCCTCTCCAGGGCCCCCAAAGAACCGCATATGTGGGGCCTTTCAACCGCCAGACTATCCTTTGTAAACTCCATGAAAAGCCGTTTCTTGATCCTTTCCTTTCCTGTACCTCATAACAGCAAGTGTGAAGCAGATCTTCAGACAGGAATGGCTCATCTTTTTGGTGCACAACATCTCCTTATGCTGGCACAACCTGCTGCTGGGAGCAGAGAGCAAGAAGTTATTGTTAATATGCAGTCGAATAAGCACACAAGGTGTCTCTTTTTGGGAAAAAATCGATGAGTCCTGCTAGCACAAGTCTCCAGTGGAAAGTGGGACAGCTGAGCTGACTCAAGATTGATCACAAGATTGATGCTGAGAGGTCCATCACCTAGCTGAGCTGAGTTTCTGTATGTGCGTGTTTATATACATGTGTGTTTTTGTACCTTTTGAGGGAAAGCAGAAATACGTTTTTCAAATTCTCTCCTGTCCATGATCAAGTCTGGGTCAGCGCTGATAACATATTTAAAGATCCTTTATTTAAGACCACGGTGACAGAGCAATAATGGGTCAGTGCTGATAAGACCTAAATGGACATGAAGACGTATGTTATAAATGTCTAAGCGCAGCGCTAAAAGGCCCTCTTTAAAACTCCAAACTCTCCCAACCTTATTTAATTAAAATGGCCAGCCGATAAAAATGCTTACACACTATTTCAGTCACTTAGAGCTCATGAAATATTTCCCAGTGTGCACTGAGGCACAGATGGAACGAGAGTGATGGCAAACTTATGGGCAGCCAGTGCTCGCACATCAGACAGTTTGTCACAGGACACGTCTCTGCACACAAAAATGCTCTTGACTGGAAGATGGGACCACAAATTCACTGTTCTTTTAGTAGAGGAAAAAGAAAAGACCTGTCCCTGCCAGAGAACTTGAAGTAGTAATTTTTTTTTTTTTTTTTGCCACAGTTGCCCTTGGAATGCTCACTGGGGAATTTGTAAGCTCCTATTTTCAGAAAAGGTGCTTTGAAACTAAATATATTGGGAAAAGTGATATACAAATAAAACTTGACTTTACTGGACTTGACTTTACTTCTTTTCACTGACTGTCAATCCTGGACTATCTGCAATTTCTCAGAAACAAATAAGTTTTTTTGGCCAGTGAACCTGTAGCAGTAGTTCACCCAAAAATGAAACCGTATTCAGTTATTCGCCCAAACCTGCTTGACTTTATTTCTTCAGTGGAACACAAAAAGTGAAATTTTAAAGAATATCCAGGCCACTCTTTCGAATATAATGAAATTGAATGAGGGTTGACAAAACAAACACCATAAAAGTTGTCCATACAGCCATGCTGTGAGGAACAGACTTAAATTTAAGTTGTTGTTCACAAAAGTTCTTGACATGCACACTAGCACTCTCTTTTCTTTTTCTTATTTACCATTTATCCAGTTCCATCAAAAAATGGCCTAAATGCTTCATTCAAACGTCATGATGACTTGTTTTTTTTTAAATTCAGTTTACTTAAATTACTCAATGATCAATTCACATTAGCAGTTAACAGCTCACTTAAGGAAATAATATGTGTAAGTGACTAACAACTTAAATTTAGCAGAAATTTAAAGAGAAACTAGAACATTTTGTTGTGCAGAAGTAGTAAAAAGTATGGAAGCTTGTTTCTGCCACGGAATAAAAAATAAAAAAGGTAATTAAGACTTTTTATCTCACAATTCAGACTTTTTCTCTCACATATTTCTCGATATAAAGTCACAATTACGAGTTATATAGTCAGAATTCCATGATATAAATTCGCAATTGCGTGTTATAAAGTCAGAATTGCATGATATAAACTCGCAATTCTGAGTTTATTTCTCGCAATTCTTACTTTATATCTCGCAATTCTGAGAAATAAAGTCAGAATTGCAAGATGTAAACTCGCAATTGTGAGATAAAATTCGCAATTATCTTTTAAAATGTTTTATTCTGTGGCGGAAACAAGCTACCATAGGAAAGTCATACAGGTTTGTTTGGAACAGTATGAGGGTGAGTGAATGATGAAAGAATTTTAATTTTGGGTAAACTAATCCTTGTATTGTAATGTCTTCAGTTGGTCTATCAACCAACCATCTTTTCATCCAACTAACCAGTCCATCGATACATCCATTTAGAAAGGCTATTGTCTCAATGTCAGTGCTTCACAGAGAGCAAATCAATAGTCACTGAATAAGTATCAGTATCTGCCTGGAATATCATCCATTCAGAGGAATTAACTTTACATGTTGTTTATACATTGACTAGTTGATGTTCAAGACATAATGTTGGTAACAGTTTGTTTCTTACATATTAAAGATGCAGTTCTTTAGCTCGCCTTAGCATCACTGTTCTTTGTGTATTTCGAGTACTGATACAATGGTGTTGGATGCATAGTACTGCCATCATGTTCGACATGGTTCAGCATGGCTGCCATGTAAGAGTGAGTTTTAGAGAGCGGTCTACACAATTATTCTTACTTGTCCAACAACAAAAAAGCAACTTAGGAATCACTATACTCAAGATTTGCTCCATCATCAAATTTTTCTGCATTTGTGTTTGCTGTAATGATGTTTACAATAATTATCCCATTGTCTCTGTTGGTTAAGCATGATAACTGTTTCACTGTCTGATTTTTGCTCTTTTTTTTTTTTTTTTTGCAGCCAATGAGCCCGAACATTCTCCCCGACATTTACTAAAATACATAAAATACACAATACATAATTAAAACACTTTTTATAGAGAACTATTATGAGTACATTTTTCATTTCATGGACGTCTAGGTCATTCACTCTTCACAAAAGCACAAAATAATGTGAAAATTGTTAAATTAGCACTAAATTACTCATTGCACCTTTAAGTGTTCATGTTCTTTACTCCAATTCAGGTATTTCACTTTTGTAGAGGTGAAGTAAAAATAATGTTTTCTCTCTGCACACAGAATGGAGAAAGTCAGAATGTTACTCAACATATTGGAACTTAAGTGCTGCAAATGATAGACATTTTCCTTTGCTTGTGCATCAGTTAACTGCTGATCTGCCACATCACAAAAATAAACATCAACCCACACACACATACACACAAAACAACTCACTTAACAAAGGTGTTTCAACAGTAGTATACCTTTTTCTCTAGATGAGGGTGCAGGATGCTAAGGAGGCTGTTGCAATGTATTGTGTGGGACCTATTAATATATGCAGTGCAAATAAGCATTTCAAAATGGTGTCCTAGTGACTTTATGCTAAACTTATGTTTGACAGGGTTAAATTAATGAGCTGTTTGTGTCAAATAGCATTCATCATTTTGGGATAGCTGCCTAATGAATGTGAGCTGCACTAATACTGTGGAGATACTGACGCCGCATGATGAGTGTGTACATAATGAATCTTTATGCCGTTTAAAAACAAGCAGGAAAAAGCTTCATCATTAGCACTTGGCCTCTGCTTATATTTTCTGACGTCTTGTGAAAACGTTGTCTTTAAAAAAAAGATATTTATTATGCACCCCAACATTCATGAGACGCCATATCCGAAATAATGCTGAGGTTTAAATTTGGGTCATCAGAGCCACTTTTGAAAGCAATTGTCTGCATTCATATTTAATGACTTTTATGAATATTCATTAATTATGGATGCTTTTCTGAATCTGTCCCCGGGATGACATAAGAGAGGGGTGTGATAGACGGATGGGGCATTAATGGACTTCCTGCATCCGGTAAGAATCAGCTGTTTTTATCTAATAAATACACATGTAACGACACAAAAAAAATTTGCATTTGCATTTTTTGATATTTTAAATAAAAGTTGGAACTTTGTGGGGTGCAATTGCTAAATGAATTACGACAGGTATTAAAAATACAAAGCAATTCATTTGATGGCACTCAAAGCTACCATTCTTAAAGTATTAATGTGTATTATGGGTATAATTCACATTAAATGTTAATGGGGTGAAAAAAAAAGTTTTTTTTTTTATTTATTAGTGTCCCGAAAGGTGAATTAACTGCCCCCGAAGGGCAAATGGGCACTCTTTTAACTAAGTTCTGTGAAATTAACCTGAATCCGTCATGGTTGTGTTCATAAAAACAGAGAACCTGGACCAATAAAATTGCAATTTCATGCATCGCTCTTGTTAATCTCATTCATTCTCCTTCATCTTTTCTCCTTGAACTGGAATCACGATCGAGCTCCTCTATGCCATGGTTCCTCTTACACACCTCATTTGATTTCTCTTTCTTTTTATCTTTCTGTCTCCCGCTGCCTGTCTGTTCCTGGCAGGTAGGAGTTGTGTGTTGTCTGACATCACAGGCGCTGTGATGGCTTTGGTCAGCAGTTTTAAAGAGTAATGACTGCAGTGGTCGCCAGACTCTTGCTGTGGGGTGTCACCGGCAGTACCGTTTAATGTATCCTGTTTGCTCTATTACAGTCTGCCAATCCAATGAGCTCCTGCAGCCCTGGACCTTTACGGATGATGCAGAGACAGACCCGAGAGTCGCATTTAGCCTCGCGGAAACGCTCATGGCAATGGCTCTAAAGCTTATGCGGTAAAAGAATGGACTGAATGAAGGACTCGATGCACAATCTTCACCTTTATTTTCGTTCCTGCACACAAGCCAAAATCAACTCAGTCATTAAACTGAAGGGATTTTTTTAGAGAAATGTTTTTGTTAGAGATATTTTTGTTAGATTTGTTTGTTTTTACCATTTACCACACTGTAAAAAAAATGATATGATCCAATTAGTAATGACAACATCATACGTTAATAACTCATCAAAAATAGGCTAAGTTAAGCAATTTTCAACTTTTTTAATGTTATACAAGATTCAACTCATTCAAGTCAGTTTAATGTAATTTAAGTTGAAATGACTTAAACATCTAAGTTGATTGTACTTAAATTTACGACAGCATTATTACTTTATGAAATACTGCAGTGCTGCTAATTATAAATGATTTATCCTTTTATTATTCAAGTGGCCCTCATAATCTTATATCAAAATCATTAACTTCTTTTCTCTGGTGATGTGTATGTCGGTGTGATGGCAGGACAATAATCCCTCCTCTCAAGCAACATGCCACTCACATCAAATTGCAGCAATTAGCAAACGACAACTAACTAACCAATTAATTCCTGATGGACAAAATCATGTCCCGCCCTACTTTTTTTTTTTTTCTTCTTGTTCAGAAGTTCACTTCTTGTTCACACGGATGCATCTTCATGATAGATAAGAAAAGATGATTGCAATTTCCTTACACAAATAAGCTAGATGTAGTCTGGTACAGTTAGCATTGATGAATGAAAATGATGTGGGTTATAAACTCAGGCAGGAGTTTATCATCGTTGATTTGCTGCTTTGATGAAATATGCAGTAAAAACATTAAGGCCACTTTGCCAATAATCCAAAATACGCCTTGCAAACTTGTAAAGCGTTCGAGCTGGAGAGCAAGAGGGAGCTTATTAGATCTTCAGCAGAAGTAATGGATGTCATTTGCGAATGCATACGCTTCCAGTAGGATCGTATGAAAGACAGGATAAATCTGATTATGGAGCAAAATGCCTGTTGTGTGGAAAAGATTGTTTACATTTGAAATCAATTGAACTGAGAAGGGACTCCGGCTTACTGATCCCACAGTACACAGCTAGTATAAAGCCTCAGTCTGTTTTCTGGAACATTCTGTTTGGTGGCTTTTTAATTAACTGGGGGTGAAGATTACGGCTGATTCCTCTGACGAGTGAATCATGCAGAATTCAAATGCAGCACTAAGCTGCAGAAACAATGAGTTGCATTTATAGCATCTTCCCACTCTGAAGAAGAATAGGATTGACCAGAGACAAGAGCGCATGCTAATCTATCCAGCTGGCATCTCCTGTCAATATTTACAGCGTAGCAGCCATCAGCTTGGCATCCCCATTTGTACGCATTGGAGGGAGGAACAATCTATGATTTCTATTTCTATGCCAGACATTTATCATTTAATTACCAGCAACAAGTTGGAGGTAGAGGAGATGAGCACGGTGAGACTTGCTCCCGACGAGGTTGACATTACAAAACTGCTGCAAAGCTCAAGAGCTCCCCCACATGCTGCCTGAGGAGCTTGAATTACACTCCCTTCAGTCATCTGCAGTTATTGCTGAAGCAATCGTGCCATATTGAACTGATTTCCGAACAGTAAAGCATAGACGTGTGGCGAGAAATAATGCAGCGCAAATTATCCCCCAGAGTGCCGTGAGAATGCGAGGCGGGCGGTCCGCGATGACGTCCAGGGGGACAAACAGCAACAGAGAGGCGGTCGCAGAGTGAGCCTGTGTTTTCCCAAGAGACGAGCAGTTCTTCAGGAGCAGAGGAGATCCAACGGTTGGTTATTGAATAACAGCAACACTCTGCCACAAAAACATATTTTATTGAATGGGGGGGGGGAGAAAATCCTCTTTTGTTCTTATAAACCAAGTGGAAGATTCACCCCGGAGGTGACTTGTCACACAATATGTGTAGTGTCATCGTTCCAAAGTGCAGCTTCCTTCCTCTGGGGCGACAGCACTGTGGGACACGACTTCTGTCATTTTTCATAATAAATATACATGAGTTTATTCATTTTCCTCCAATGCGGGGAAATATGAACATGGACGCCTGTAAAAACGGAGACGATCTCGTTATTGCTGGTGACAAATGTAATTTTATTTTCCACTCAAGTCTCTATCAAGCTTCAATCCCTGTTGGCTAGAATATATCCATAATGATGCTTAATCTCATCATTCTTTATAACTATTCTCTGCCTATTCGAGGGTGCCGCTGGACTGAGAATTGCCAGCTCCATTCGCAGGGCTGACAGGGTGTAAATCAGCCAAGATGCCTGCCTGTGTCCTGATGCTTTTCTTTACCTGGATACAGTAAAGTGCTGTTCAAGTTAAACGAGGCAATGAAACTTTAGCGTATTGAAGTAAAAATGGTTGTAAATACGACAAAAACTACAAATCTATGGCAGTGTAATATGTTTTAGTGGTTTATTAGTTGAAATAGTTTAATACTATGGGTAAAAGATTCACAGAAAACAGA
Organism: Squalius cephalus; assembly: GCF_949319135.1. Taxonomy (NCBI): domain Eukaryota; kingdom Metazoa; phylum Chordata; class Actinopteri; order Cypriniformes; family Leuciscidae; genus Squalius; species Squalius cephalus. The sequence continues at coordinate 18,352,887 of NC_137145.1, forward strand.
CTCTACAACAGACTCACAACTACTTTCTTGAACACATTTTTTTGATGGTTCGATTCTAAAAATTCTTGTGATTTATGTGAGACTTGCAACCAAAGCGCTTCTGAACAACCATCTTTATCAAGCAATTCTGAAATTTGTCAGCTAAAAACAGTCACTGGCTCTTAAATGTTTCATTTTAGGATCCAATGGCTCGCTAGTCATTATTTTTTGGCTGAACCCACTTATTAAAGCAAAAGTTCTTAAATTACATTTTGCTTACAATGAAACCAGGGCAAGTATAGCGAATAAATGCTCTCATGGTGGCTGATTATGAAGCGACAGGTTGTTGTGCAAGGTGATATTGGTCACCGTGTCCCTGTGATTTGCTTTCAAATGCCGACCATTCAGAGTGAAGTGCGCGGGTACGATTCTTTTGTGATGACACATTAGCAGCACACTGAGCAATTATAAGCTGTAGCCTTCAGCCTTGCTTCATTCATTATACATCCGCGGCTGGCCGTTTACACCGTGCTTTCCAGTCCCCGCCACAGAGAGGGGACCAAAGGGAGATGCTAGAGTCGACTGCTATTAACAGAATTAACTCCAGCTGGGAGCACCGCCCTGGGAGAACACACCAATTCCATTATCTCAGCTGGACCCGAGCCACTCCTTTCCTCTTGATCACCCAGCACCGCCACACCACACCACAGCCAAAGTGCTCCGGGCTGCTCGCTGCTCCCAGGCCAGTCCCCACTAGACCAGCACTCTGCATGTTTGAACTCTCTAGCTCTTGCTGAACAGCAGCATAACTAAAGCATTTGCACTTGAAATATTCATCTGGCCCTCACACACACACAAGCCACGAAACCACATTTCAATTTTTCCTCAAGAATGTGCTTTTTATGTTTTCATACTTTTTATGCAGCTATTTTTGCCCCAGTTCAAATGATTCATCTTGGGGGATTTTTTTCCCAGAGTTTTGTTGAACTTTGTTGAACTGAAGACTTTTTGTAAGTTATCTTTGGTTTATGCCAACAAGTGAGTGGGTGGACGGACAGACACACGTATAGATGAATATCAGATGATGTCACCAACGTCTCCTCACTGACGTCACTCACTTCTAAAACTTGTCTGCCGCCATCTTGAGTACCTGATTCACGTCAGTCGCAAAGGAACTAGCTAGCTATGCCTTCAATATGTTGTGCGGTGGGGTGCAACAACAAAAATGGAGACCCCAAAATATCCTTTTACAGGCTACCTCAGGACGAAAAAAGACGCCGTAATTTGCGGGTGGGACATGTCCCCACCACTTTTGAAACATCTCACGGCACGAATATACTAATACAAATAAACAAAACATCTCCAGTTAACTAGCAGAGCATTCATTTCGTTCGTTTGTTAAATAAGAGGCGATCTAGCGCTGAAATGTGTTGTTTCTGAAATCAAGTGATCAAAGTAGTCGTTGCCGCTGCGATCAGTGGCGCGGATACTGTGTTTGTTTGTGGCTCGCGCACAGTCTTCACTCGGACGCGCACTTCAATGTGGAGAGACTCTCTATTCGTTCCGGTGAAATTACAAAACAAACTGCACACAAACGTGTCCCTGCCTGATATACAACCACTGATAAACATAATCAGTTTTGATGAGAAAAAAAAAAAACTATATGAGTGCAGATTAGAACCCAGAACCTCTGACACGCTTGGCAAAAGTTCTGCCCCTGGACCATTTGAATACACACTTAAAATAGTCAGATCAACATATAATATCATTGAATGCCAGGATTGGTAGTTCGGTAGCAGCGGACAGAGGCTGGAAGTACGCATGAGGTATCGCGTAGGGATCACACCCTAACGATATTATTTTTTGAAAGTAGCGTTTCTTTTCATGGCAGTCGAGGTGCGAAATGTTGTCTTTCGTAGCCATTTACTGTATCCGTACGAAGCTGTAAATAGTAGCAAGCTAGCTAGTTAAAGCTTGTCAGTACTCAAGATGGCGGCAGTCAACTGGAAAAAGAGCGGGTGAAGTAAGAGGTCATGTGACTGATATCCATGTATACATAGGTAGACAAACAGATGGGATACATAGGCGGAGCTTGTGTAAGGCTGGGCTAGGCTTAGCCTTCCCCTGGCCACAACCTGAGACTTGCATGGAATTTTCTCACTCAAATCACTGACTACCGCTGTTTCTGATTGCTTTTAGAAGCTAAACTGGCCAAACTGCTGGTCTATGATCAGTATTCTCCATACAGACCCTTTCCAAAAAATTAGAATATCATGGAAAAGTTTATTTATTTCCATAATTCCATTCAAAACGTTAAACTTCCATAGATTATAGATTCAGGGCCCACAACTTAAGCGATTTCAAGTATTTAGTTGTTTATTTTTACATAATGTGGGCTTCCAGCTCATAAAACCCACGAAAACAGGATTTCAAAAAATTTGAATATTACATGAAATCACACAGTAATTACACAGTGATACCATGGTCATTGAACCAGGTTTTGGTTATTTTGGCAGTGTGGGCAGGTGCAAATCCTGCTGGAAAATGAAGTCAGCATCTCCATAAAGCTTGTCTGCTGAAGGAAGCATGAAGTGCTCTGAAAATGTCCTGGTAGACGGCAGTGGACCAACACCACAGTGCTCCCCAAACCAACACAGACTGTGGAAACTTCACCCTGGACTTCAAGCATCTTGGATTGTGTGCCTCTCCATTCTTCCTCCAGACTCTGGGACCTTGGTTTCCAAATAAGATGCAAAATTTGCTCTCATCAGAAAAGAGGACTTTGGTCCACTGTGCTTTATTAAATCCAGAATCAACGCAGCCGTCTACCAGGACATTTTCAGACCACTTCATGCTTCCTTCATTTTCCAGCAGGATTTGCACCTGCCCAAACTGCCAAAATAACCAAAACCTGGTTCAATGACCATGGTATCACTGTGTAATTACTGTGTGATTTCATGTAATATTCTAATTTTTTGAAATCCTGTTTTCGTGGGTTTTATGAGCTGGAAGCCCAAATTATGTAAAAATAAACAACTAAATACTTGAAATCATTTAAGTTGTGGGCCCTGAATCTATAAAATCTATGGAAGTTTAACGTTTTGAATGGAATTATGGAAATAAATGAACTTTTCCATGATATTCTAATTTTTTGGAAAGGGTCTGTAATAGTATATTGGCGAAGCAGATTTGGTGTTTGAGCTCTTGAGGGCGGCAAAGGTTTCTATTTACAACATGTTTTGCAGCGTTGAGCAATGTAGCCAATCACATACACATCTGTTGATTTCTTGAATGCAATGGCCAATCAGACAAGTTAGAATCCACTAACCCCTAATTCACTTAAAACAAACAGTGTATACATTATGCAGGCTAAATAAGAGATTCAGTGTGCAGTCAGCTTTATTGATATACAGTAACTTTGTGAGATTGCGATGAGTCGAGCTTTTTAGTGATTATCAAGGGATAACTTTTTGCACGCTTTTATAGGCCATAATACCAATACCATTTATTCGTATTGGCTGCCATGCTGAACAATGCATACAAATGCTTTTCTATTCAAATACAGTGGTTCGCGTATGTATCCGCTTTAATAACATATCATTTATCAGGAGTGTGTATGCTGGGATTTGTAGGGTTGTTGCTAGGCGACGTGTAACTTTTTCATGACATTCTATTTAAATGTGTTTTTAATGAGAAAGCTCATATAGCCTTACCCAGGAGTTGGCTCACTCTCCGCCTATATGGTATAGATAGACAGACACACTGTACAGATAGATAGACAGTATAGAAAAACAGGTAGATGGATTATGGATAGACAGACAAACAGTTTAGAAAGACAGACAGACAGATAGAAAAACCGATAGATTGATTATAGGTAGACAGACAAACAGCTTAGACAGACAGATAGAAAAACAGGTAGATGGATTATGGATAGACTGACAGACAGTTTAGATAACTGGACAGACAGACAGACAGACAGATAGACAGATAGACAGATAGATAGACAGATAGACAGATAGATAGATAGATAGATAGATAGATAGATAGATAGATAGATAGATAGATAGATAGATAGATAGATAGATAGATAGATAGATAGATAGATAGATAGAAAGAATTTAGAAGGTATATTGTAATATAACCACAAGCAACCGGAGGGAAAAACATTTCAGATTTGGCAGAGTATATGTTTTACATCATTCTGCTTGTTATGTTGCAGGATGTTTTAGTCCATTAGGGCTGTGAAGATGTTTCTAATACATAAAGGTTTGGTCCACTCAGCCATTCATTTCACGACCGTGAAGTGCTGAACACAGCACACTTTATAGTAGCATTTCTCACAGGCCATTTTCTTTTTCAATGTCAGGACCGTGTTTGCACAGTCTTCCCTGAGTGCGGTGGCTTGAAGCATTTCACAAAAGGAAGTATGCTATTGATTGTAGCAGACCTCTACTTGCTTTGTGCATTACTAATTGCATTGGCAGATGGATCAGAGAGACAGCGGACAGCCGTCTGTATCACTCCATGGCGTTGGTTTTATGAATGAGGCTGCTTGGTATCGATCCCGTAATTCTTCCTCCACAAATGCATTCTACTTGAAACAAGCACTGTAAAGAGCCTGATTCCCATCACACTATAATGTTAACATCTCATCAGGATCTGTCAATAATTCCAATTTTCCAGTGAGATAAATAGTAATCATGCTAACACACGGAAAGCTTGTTAGGACACTGCTTGATTTTTCCACATGACTGATTCTGTATTTGTTTCTGTTGCTTTGGTAAACCTGGAAAGTGTAAGTTATTGGAAACTACGACAGATAAGAAAACATATTGATATTAAATGTAAAGATATTAAGTTTGTACTAAATATGTTTTCAATGCAAGCTCTTCAGTTGTGTAGTTTAATATACTACTCATTAACATTATTAAGTCTGCAGTAATCAACGCCTGACAGATCCTGTGCCTTTTAGAAACAATTTCTTCTTAGAGAGAAAAAAAAAAACCAGTGCCCGAGAGGCAGCAAAAGAGCAAACTACATGCAAAATCAGTATGAGCAGTTTACATCGGTGTGTGTTTGTTGCTATGTTGTTTCCCTGAGAAAAGACATTCAAACAGATGTCAAAGTGTGTGGTTACATCTGTAGTGAAAATGAGAAACAAGACATAACAAACTTCTGTGTTCTCTGTACTAACAGAAAATGAGGTGATAAGCCCACACTTCCTCTCAGAGACCACCAGCTGTGTTTGTGTGTGTGTGTGTGTGTGTGTGTGTGTGTGTGTGTGTGTGTGTGTGTGTGTGTGTGTGTGTGTGTGTGTGTGTGTGTGTGTCTGGTATTCCCTACGTTGTAGATCCCATAATGGATCTTTTTTTGGTCCCCATGAGGAAAACGGCTTCTTGTGTGTGTGTGTGTGTGTGTGTGTGTGTGTGTGTGTGTGTGTGTGTGTGTGTGTGTGTGTGTGTGTGTGTGTGTGTGTGTGTGTGTGTGTGTCTGGTATTCCCTACGTTGTAGATCCCATAATGGATATTTTTTTGGTCCCCATGAGGAAAACGGCTTCTTTTTGCTTCTTTTGAAATCTTTTTGCAAATTTAAAAATGCAGAAAGTTTTCTGTAATGGGTAGGGTTAGGGTAAGGGGATAGAGTACACTTTAGAATACTGTTCCTTCATTACTGAATAACTACACAGGAACAAATGAGTAATGCATTAGTAACACTCTAGTAACTACTATTAACTAACAAGAAACTCTGATTAACGAATTAGTAAGTAATAGCGCTCAGTCGGATGTGGTAGTTCACTATTAGCTAATCAATTACTACTATTTTTCATACCTCACTGAAGACTATAAGAACTACTATATACAGGTTAATAAATATTTATAATGCACAATGTTTAATATAAGGTAATGGTAGCCCATTAGTAATGAATCAAGTGTTACTACATCATTCTAAAGGAACTACTAATAATTTGGATCAGTATTCTAAAGTGAAAAACATGATAACAAACTAATATTGACTGAAGTCACTGTAAGCTTTGAAGGCTTTTGTAAGGTTTTGGATAGTAATGAATCAAGTGTTACTACATCTTTCTAAAGGAACTACTAATTATTTGGATCAGTATTCTAAAGTGAAGATCATGGGAACACACTAGTAATGACTAAAGTGTTACCAAATCCATTGGAAGGAATTGCTATTTAAAATCTTACAAACATCTCAAAAGCTTACAATGACTTCAGTCAATACTGTATTAGGTAGTTATCATGTTTTTCACTTTAGAATACTGATCCAAATAATTAGTAGTTCCTTAGTAGAATGATGTAGTAATACTTGAGTCATTACTAGTGGGTTACCATTACCTTTTATTATAAATTATGCATTATTCATGTTAATTATGAACCTGTAGAGAGTAGTTCTCTGGGAGGTATGAAAAAAATAGTAGTTCTTGATTAGCTAATAGTAAACTACTACATTCATCTGAGCGCTATTACTTACTAATTTGTTAATCAGAGTTTCTTGTTAGTTAACCCTCTGGGGACCAAGCTGTTTTTGGGGTCCTTGAGATGTTCTGACATGCCTTGACATTTGTGCTTTTTTCAGTTATTTATAAACATGTTAATGGCAAAGGTGTAAATTCACTCTATATAGCACAAACAGGGCTACCATAATATGCGAGCAACGTATATGTAGATGTTTGTATTTTTAAGAGAATAATGTTTATGCGTGGTTATTGGAAAAAATTAAAATGAAAGTTGCTGAATTAAGACCACAAAACACATATTAAATATGTGTCCACAAGACTTTTGACTAATGGATGTTGTCCCTTTGAGTTCTAGCTTCAAAATTATGTGAAAATAGTCTTGCTTTATCGTTCACAAAAAAAAATACATTGATTTAAATGGTGTAAAACAGGTTTTGCTTGGAAAGCCAATATGCGAGGGGGAGGAGCAGTTTACACCTTAGATTACAATGTCCCACCCACTCTGCATAATGACTCTGCATAATGAGCCATTCATTCAGGTGTGACACTGACTGAGCCACAATGCAAGGACAAAAGATGTATTTAGAAGAAGACTTATATTGACCATTTAAGATTTCGCTTACATCTCTCTTGTAAATATGTTTTGCTATTTTATTAAAAATGTTACAATTACAACAATAATTACAATTTCAACAATATTTCAAGTGTACTCTTTCTTTGTAAAAAAAAAAAAAAAAAAAAAAAAAGATTATAGGCCTACATTTTATCATATGTATTCATTAGTTTGAATATAGCCAACATTGGAACATCTAACATCTTAGTCTATGAATTTATTTTTGACAAAAATAGTTTTTTTTTTTGCAGTTTAATATGTTGCTTATACAAATACATTTTATTTCAACATATTCCAGTCGATTTTTACTCATCTCAGTAGGCTATAGCAAAGCAGTTTATTCTTTCACACACAGACGCGCGATTCATATTTAGGCTAAACAGTCTTTACAAATATGTCCCCTTCATTCATCTCACAGAAAGGCGAGTCATATTATAGAAATGGGATTCATCTTTTTGCGGTTTACATAGGCCTACACTAACGTTATTCCATAACGTTATTCCACACGTGAGAAAAGAAAACAGCCTACCTCACTCCTCAGCGGAATCTGCTCCTCATTTCAGGAGATATTGCTCCTCATCAGCACTGTTCTGAATAATCTTTTCTCCATAAGGTAGGCTATAATGTCTCACTCGCGAGGAGTCGCGACGCGCTTTGTTTACAGCTGATGTGGGCGTTTCACAGCTCTGAAATAGTTCTCAGAATTTGCGTTTGAATAGCACGCGCTTTCCGGGGAGTGGTCACATTACAGTGAATTAGCTCGTAATGAGATCGACAGGAGTCGCTCTCTTTTTATACAGATTACAGAAGCTGATAATATTTGTTTTTTATATAAATGACTTCATTTAAAAGATGCGATCTCAAGCTTTATGCCCGTGGGTTTGTTTGCCTGTTTGACTGAATTTTCGCGGAGTTATAGATCATTTTCGAACGCGTTTCAAATGGGAGTTTACTGACAGAGAGAAGGCAGAAATCGCATCATGTTAATTTTTCTTTATTTGTCAAAAAGCAAAACACTTTATTTTTATTGTGAGTATACAGAAAAAAAATAGAAACTGAACAGGAACGATTGATGTATTACACGAAAATGAAAGATCAAAATTAACAGAGCATTTAGTGTTTATTTTCATTGCTAAAAAAAAAAAAACGAGCAAAACGCGCGGGCGCGTTTGTGGTCCCCAGAGGGTTAATAGTAGTTACTAGAATGTTAATAATTCGTTACTCGTTTGTTCCTGTGTAATTATTCATAAATGAAGGAACAGTATTCTAAAGTGTTACCGGGATAGAATATATAGTTTGTACTGTATGATAATCATTATGTCTATATACGCGTACGTGCGTGCGTTTGTGTGATAAAGTATGTCTATGATTTTTGCTACATTTATTTGCCAAAGAAAGAAGCAATTTTTGACATACTGTATGGCATTGCATGGCACTTTTAGGAGGTTGAGGTGTGCTCTGGGTGATTGCTAAGGCATTGCTAAGCGCTTCATAGGCTATTTGGGTGGGTGGGTAGGTAGGTAGGTAGATAGATAGATGTTATCTTTACAATAATATGCATATGCTGAGTGTGATTATGTTCTTGTGTGTATGTGTTCTTGTTTTTGCTCAATGCCTCTATAGGATAGATTTGATCCTCAGTCAGCTGCAATGTGATTCTTAATTGTGTGTGTGTGTGTGTGTGTGTGTGTGTGTGTGTGTGTGTGTGTGTGTGTGTGTGTGTGTGTGTGTGTACATCTGCTGATGAGAGATATTGACTGATTGATGGTAGAGATTCTGAGGGAGCAGACCCCTGTCAGGAGACACGGCTGTGGATTAATCTTTGCATACCAGCTGAGACAGATGAGTAACTGAATTCTCTGATGCACTGATAACATCTCACCACAAATGCTGCACGCCAATGCAATCAGCTCAAACACCATTTGCAGAGAGAATTTTTTTTATTTATTGATTCATATTGTAAATCGGAAAACACTTGTTGTTTACAGTTCAGAGAAAATGTCTGAGAAACCCTTTGGAATTTTATATATATATATATATATATAGTGTGTGTATGTGTGTGTGTGTGTGTGTGTGTGTGTGTGTGTGTGTGTGTGTGTGTGTGTGTGTGTGTGTGTGAGTGTGGGTGTGGGTACAGGTTTGTACCAAATGTCCCCACAAGGATATACTAAATAATGTTTTTTTGAAAATGTAAAAATGCAGATAGTTTTCTGTGATGGGTATGTTTGGTGAAGGGGATAGAATTGTACAGTATAAAAATCATTATGTCTATGGAGAGTCCCCACAAAGATAGCAAAACCGAGTGTGTTTCACACTTATTTGATCATTTAGCAACTAAAGTAAGTAAGGTAAAAAGTAACAGCAAACATGTTAAAGGATAGTTCGCCCAAAAATGAAAATTCGGTCTTCATTCACCCACCCTGAAGTTGTTCCAAACCCGCATGAATTTCTTGCTTCTGCTGGACACAAAAGAAGATATTTTTGAAGATTATGGTAACCAAACAGTTGATGGGACCCACTGACTTCCATTGTAAGGAAAAAAATACTATGGAAGTCAATGGGATCAATCTTATGTAATCATATGTTCTTTTACATTGTTTTGCGTATGTATGAATTCAAACATTCAAAAGGAATAATTCAGAATGGCACACTTTAGTTAACCAAAATCAAAGCATGTTGGGTATGAACTGCTAATTTAATTTCCTTTATGTTAATTTACATCACATCTTGCTAACTCGGTTACATATTAGTATTATAAAAGTCTCTTCTCTAAACACCCAATCCAATTTCATATGCAAAACACCCTGCTAGAAGACAAATTATCATAAAGTTTCCCTCTAAAGGAACAACTCCTTATTTGCTCACTCGCCTCCCGAGGGTGTGACATCTTCATGCTTTAAAAGATCACTGATCACAAGATCAAGCCCCTTCCCCTTCTTCCCCATTGCTGATTCTGAGAAATTGAAGATGAGCTCGAAGTCTTCTAAGGACCCCTAAGTTTGTGCCAGGCTGCAGTCTTGTCTTTTCATTCATCAAAGGTCCTGCGACTCAAACTGTTTCTCTCTCATCAATAAAACCTCAGCAAAGATCAACTGTAGCCTCAATAAATTGCATCAGGACAGTTTTATTCAAATGGACAAGACATGCAAGTATCAAACTTAGTCTCATTAGTCTCATTAAGTATCCTCTACCGCTTTCTTAAAGAAGGGTGTGTTAGAACTAAGAAACATGCTCTGAGTAGTACTGAACAGTAAGAAAGTTATTTCCCATACCTATTTAATTAATACTAATTAATATTTCATTAATAAGCAATTAACACTGAGTGTTCTCTGGACAAACTGGTTGGTTGGTTGTGGTCTTAATTCTGCTACATCAAGTTACTTCTTGCAGCTGATCTAAATATTTCTAAGTATAACTAGTTATGATTAATTATTCGTATTTCATTTTGAGCTCATTTTTGAGAGGTTAGATTTTTTTACTGAAAACCATTATACCCCTAGTTGTTACTGTCAAGCTCCAAAAATGACAAAAATAAATAAATAAATTATAAAAGCACCAATGTTTTTGTACTATGTTCCAGTTCTTCTGAACACATTCAATAGCTTTATTTGAGGAACGGAGAGTATGTTAGGTTTATAAAGGTTTTTAAATTTAAATTCATAGAAACTCTTCCCTCTGCTGCAGCATCACGTCTTTCTCCATTCAGCATTCAAACAGTGTGTCACGATCGTTTACGACAGTCAGCACGGTAAAACTCTCTCCAAGATGTTCCAATGTTCCCATTGTAATGCATAATCTAATGATAAATGTCTGTGCTCTCTGTATTTTGCTGCAGTTTATTGGTGATTCTGAATGGTTTGGTATTCACTACCAGATGTCTGTAGGATTGGAGGACTGGAGAAGCGGACTGAATAAAACACACCATTTACACAAAAAGTAACGAGAATTTAAAATCTTAAACCATTGAATAGACGCAATCCACTAGGTGTTGCACACACACAATATCTCTTCTCTTTGAGCTGTAAACTTTTTTATTATGGAGCGAGGTTCGCCTGAGACTTAGAAATGTGATGTTGCTCTAAAGCACATCATTCTGCATTAATGCTTTCATGCTGCTCTGTATTGAAATACGCAATTAACTATAGGCACCCAGCTAATAAGGAACACTCTCGTAACGTTGGCTAATGTTCTAGCAAGGCACTCTCAAAGTTATGAACATTCTTCCAGTAATGTTAGAATGTTAGGTTAAAGGGACAGTTCACTTTGAAATTAAATTTTGGTATGTTTTAGCTTACCTCAAGGGCATCCAAGATGTAGGTGTCTTTGTTTCCGCAGTAGTTTCTATTTTGATATTTTTAGGTCAAACCGTTCTTGTCTGTCAGTCATATAATGCAGGTCTATGGTCACCACCTCAAAGAGCATGCACAGAGAAGTCCAGATTAAACAATTCCCCATCGTAAGTACACACTGATGGCCTAAGACACGAAACGAGCGGTTTGTGTGAGAAAACGAACAGTATTTATATCGTTTTTACCTCTTGTACACTTTCCGGCGCTTGCGCAGAACTAAGCCAGAACGCGCGCACACGTCACACACCAGGAAGCGCGCGCGCCCTCAGATCACTTGGACGTGGTTGTGTAGAGGTAAAAACGATATAAATACAGTTCGTTTTCTCACACAAACCACTCGTTTCGTGTCTTAGCCATCAATGTGTACGTACGATGGGGAATTGTTTAATTTGGACTTCTCTGTGCATGCTCTTTGAGGTGGTGACCATAGACCTGCATTATATGACTGACAGACAAGAACGGTTTGACCTAAAAATATCAAAATTGAAACTACTGCGGAAACAAAGACACCTACATCTTGGATGCCCTTGAGGTAAGCTAAAACATACCAAAATTTAATTTCAAAGTGAACTATCCCTTTAACGTTATCTGGTCTTTAATAATGTCATCAAAAGGTTAACACAAAAAACGTTATGTATACATTGTTTTTAGAAGTTTTTTAAATGTCTTAATAATGTTGGGAGAAAACGTTCATAAAACAACATTCTTGGAAATACAAAGTTCTGTCATGAAACTCTAAATGGCGTCTTTAACTCAACCTGCTTGCAATCACATAGTTATCTATGGGGCACAGCTGATTGTTTCCTGCTGTTTCAGTAGCCAATGAACTTGCGTGCTCAACCTTTAAATACTTGGTTAGCATTTGCCTTCGCAGTATGTGCTTTAAGAAACCCTCCACCTTCCCCAGCTCCACCTGTATAGATCTGCAACGGGTAATTCATGTACACTATATTGTACAGCAGCAGCATGTCCTTCAAATATTAAGGGCCACTAACATTTTTGCTTAAACAATGGCTTACGGTTGGATGCTACACAGTAAAACACACTGTGTTTCATTAACACCAGTCAGTGTGACCATTAGTGATAATACCTGATGTTAATGAGTAAAATCACTGAAGGAAAGAGGAACAAACATTTGAAGTCACCATTGTGGTGACTGGTGTTTCCTGTAGTTGCATGGGCTCTTGACCCTTTATTCTTTTTTTCTGGCTGCAGTTCTAGTATGTTCAGAAAACAAATTTACGGTGTCAAAAGAATCCGAGACAGAATAACATCAGATGATGTTGACTGTTAATTAATGGTGACATCATCAGGAAGTAGTTTGATTCACTGTTCACATCTGTTCTAATCATTGATCAGAAGTGTGTTTTGTTTTTATTTCTTTGAAATATTGTGCTTCAGGGCCATGTGGTACTATTGTGAAAATCAGATTTTCTGAAAAATGAAAATGTTGTGAGCAGGAAGTTAATAACTACAGTTCTTAGACACTCACAGACATCAATAATCAGCATATGAAACGCAACAATGGTGAAATGCTCCAGCATACAAAAATCCTTCATGGCTCCCAGCATGCATTGTGGTATGAATAAATTATGCAGCTGAATTCTTTTACTATTTATATTTGAATATTTTTTTGAATGATGAGTGTTGATGTCTAAGTGCGTCTCAACTGTTACAAAAGAGCTGAATTTGTTCATTAGTTTTTTCATTAATGCTTCAACTCCATAGTTATTTAAGTCAGTCATGAAAGTACAGAAAAAGCAGTTGTTTAAACCACTTTAATGCAGCTGTTTGACTGCCATTAAAACAGACATGTTGATCTGCCTTTTCATCAATCTCTATAAATGCAGAATCGTTTTCTGAAAACACTTGTAATTGCTGAAAGAGAAAAGTCAAGGGTCAAGACTAAACCCAACACTGATCACCATAATGGTCATTTCAAACGAAACATTTTCAACCAAACATCAACATCTAAACCTCTGTCAATTCTCAGAACTTCTGTAGACATGACTGAAATAAATTAAAACTGGTTAGTTATAAGTGAAGCTGGAAATGCTTTTTTTAATCAATGTTTTTGCAGTTGTTTAATCACCCTCTGCTGAAATCTTGAGATATTTAATGTCTTCTTTTATTTATAGTTTATTTCATCTAAGGCTGTGGCTGGAATTTAGATTAGCTTTAGTAACTATAGTGTATATATGCAGTACATGTGTAGGTATATGGAAACAATGCGCAAATTTGGCAAATACAGGGGTAGCAACCTGGAAAATTAAAAATGATTTCTACTGTATTTTATAATTAAGGGGTACCTATAATATTCTATAATTACTTGGTATTTATTACCTGCTAGGCAATATTTATATAGCAGTAGACGCTCAAGGCTGCAGTATCAGTATCAGACATGAAAAACGGTATCAAGCCATCCCTATTTCTGACAAGACTTTCCTAATCAAAATTTGTCTTGCCAATCTCTGCTGTTGCTATAAGGTTGCTAAGGTAGTCTGACTGACTGTCTAAGTGATTTGTAGCACACTGTAAAATTGATGTGATCAATAAGTTATGAAATAAAAAAACTTTTTTTATAAGTTATACAAGATTCAACTCATGTTTTAGGCCAGTTTAATGTCATTTTAAATTGACATGACTTAAACATCAAAGTTGATTGTACTTAAAAATTTTACGTTTTTACAGTGTACGTTGCTTGGTGGTTGTTTGCTTAAGAGCTCACCTTCAAGTGATATTTTGGTCTCTATGTATGTGGTCGCTTGTTTTGTCCACCAGACAAAAAAAATTTTTTGATCACTTAGCTTACTTATCCTTAAAGGAACACTTCATCCATTTGCATTAAGCTTTGTATTGTTAGAAACCCAGTCATATTTTTGAATGGTCGTGCATTATTCCCTCATTTTCCCCTGAGACGGGAGAAATACGGATTTCAGTGTTGCAGTTCCTGCTTATAATGATGTAAAAATCGTCATTTTGCGTCATTCTAAGCAGGAAGTCCCATATCTTTGTAGAGGGGTCGAGACTACAAACACTCGTTCCTCATTTTTCAAGGGGGTCGGACCCACTCACGCTACAGACCTACAACAGATCAGTGGGTGGGACTTCACTTGCAGAAACTAAAAGCATTATCCGCCATCTTGTTTGAAAGCTAAGCTAACAGGCGCTGTGGAGCCAGATGTGAAGTTACGAAAATGGCGGAAGGTACTCAATATGATATGGAAGAAGAGGATTTTGAAAGTCTGATGCTCGAATCAGATTTTCGTGGCTACCTTTATATAGCGAAGAGCAGCTGAGGCTGATGGAGGAACAGGAGGCGGCTGCTGCGGAAGACCTGCCTTTCGCGGACAAGGAGCCCGGACTGGCTCGAGCTGGGGCGGACTGGTGGTGCCTGTGCGCTCACTGTCCGCCTATGGACACAGAGATAGAGTCCGTCTGCTGCAAAGAATTTCAACGATGCCAATTTCTCCTGGACGAAATCTCTGAATCAGACGAGGACATGAACGTTTGTGTTGTGAACCATCCTAGTTTCTGGATAAGTGGGAGTGGCTTGCGGAGCTGTGCAATGTGATGCATTGTGGGAGTTGTTGTCTTCCACACAAATGCGCCCTAAAGTTACTTTCTGCCTTTCCTCAGTCAAGAAGGCACCCAATTCGAAATTTATGTTACATTTCGACTACATATATGACCCACTTTCAATAAAGATTAATGTTCCCATGGGTGAAATGCTCCTTTAATAAGCTGCATAATTTGAACAGTGTTGCATGAATTCTATGGCAAAGTTTAAATGAAGTATTATAATATCTATCTATATAACAGACTTTTATGAAGGTTAGATCACATTTTAAGTGGCATTCATGTAGTAAACCAGATAATCCCAGACGCCTCCACAAACAACTGGAAATAACAGTCCATGGCAATCCATGTCTTTATCTATTTAGGACATTGACTCCTACTGGAATCAGCACCCTCGCTTCTTAAATGACCGTCACGGCAGAATCTCCCACAAATCTCAGCGGCCCAGCTGCATGAGCAGAGTAAAGCAGCATGAAGGTTTAAATGACCCTGAAATATGATTTCTCATTTGTATGTCTTGCATTTTGAAAGAAACATTTATCACAGCATAAAAAAGTAATTGTTTTTTCCTTTTGATTGCAATAAAGTTGTAAGGCGCACTTTAAATCTGTGACTGCACAGCACATTTACGAGAATAGCAGACGGTATACTATGTAATGAATTACTAAATTAGGTTTTTATTAGTTTCATGCCCCAGAACATTGCACCCCCTTTTTCATAATTACCTTACTCTGAGAACTCTGAGAATGCATTGCACCACTCAAAAAAATGTAATTGAAAATTCATATTTTGATAATAAAACTAAATGGCACATTTATAACTGCCATCCTTATGTTATCTGTCTCATCGGGAAAACGGGGACATTGCGTTGTTTTTGTTTGCTTAACAAAACAGAGCGTCGAGAGTCGAACTAAAAGGCTAAATGGCATTTTTGAGCAGTAATTGAGGTTGACTTTCATGCTCAGAGTTTACCGCGGAATGGAACAACCCTTTTACTCGGATGCTGAGTGAAACATTGGCATGTTAATTACAGTAAATATGTTAGGAAAAACTCACTGGAAATGAGGAGGTCATGTAGGGGTGCGGAATTATTTGTCATACAAAAGGCAAAAAGCACGAGCCATTTCATTACTCTGTGCACTCAGCCCGTCTTTTGAAACAAATCTTCCTGCATTCATTAAATGTTCCACAGTGAAATATAATCGAAGGCCACACAATCAAGGTCAAAATGTTGACACATGCAAAACAATTTTATGGGTATGCGAATGTTCGCTAATTAAAATAACATTTAGGCCCATCACGATCGGCTTTAGTACTTTTAACACAACCGTTTTCTCCATATCTAAACTAATTAAATTGGGCTATTTTAAAGACAATAATAAGTTAAGTTTTTTGGAATGATTCAACAAACTTGGAAATGTCAAAAGTTGACACAGGCGGCCCTGTGGCTGTGTAATTGTGGAGATGGAGACGCAGGGAAGGTGCTGATGATAGCGAGCATGTGAGTGAAAATCACCAGAGAGTTTAGAGCACTGTGTCAGAGAATGAGGGGTGCCAGGTGGGATCAGGCTTGACTGCTCAAGTTAATCCTCATTACCGAGCCCTCATTTCACAAGCGATGCAGTCGTGCGGAGCTACGATTCATCTTTCATCCGAGCTTGCGCTTGCCACACACTCATTGCTCATAAAACTACTCAATAAAGCATCTTAGAACAGTCTCTGGCTGAGTGGTCGTGGCAAATGCCTTTGACGCTGCGCCCCGTTCCACTGTTTGTTTAACGGAAATGAACATGGCCTGATTTCACTGAGCATGTTGTTAAGAAATAGGTCATCCGGGTACTTTTTGCCTACTATTTTATGAGTACTGTGAATTCGGACATACTTCTTTTGTCACATACTGTTATTCGCATACTACAAAGTAGGGAAGTGTGTGATTTCAGATGCAGTCTAAGTGTTCAGCTGGTCATGTGATCTCAACACAGAGGCCCCCACAACAGCTTTTATTAGGCAACTTATATTTATTTTACTTTATCAGTAGTTGTAGATACAAATTCTAACGTTTTTAACTATATACAGTATATTGTGTAACTTTAATAAATAAGTTTTTTATTATTTGATTCATTATAGAAATTGTCACAAATTGCTGTGGCTGTAATGATGTGTACGTCTTTAATTACACTCTTTAGAAATAACAGAAGAAAACAGGAGAAACAGGATACTGACGATACAGGCTCAGAGCCATGAACAGACAGAACTCAGTTATTAAATACACACACACTGGATCATTGCCAAGAACAGAAACGGGTGTTAACTAAAGTAGAACCATGGAAACTAATAAGCAAAGTGAACAATGAACTCAGGCAAACCAGAACAGGAAACAGTGAAAACTAAACCAAAAAAGAACATACACATTAGGTTGAGAAACAAATTGTCATCATTATAAGGCAAGCCAATGCAAGTTTATTTTATTATTATTATTTTTTTTTTTTTTTTTTAATAATCATATTCTTTCTTAAGTTAAACAGTTTTATAAAATCCAACTCCATTTTAATGAGTTATGCAACGACACCCACTGCAGGATAATAAATAGATATGCAAGACGGGCACGACTTTGAGGAGTTCTATTAAATTAATCTTCATACAATTTCAAAGTAATACTTTTACATACTTTTATGTTTGATTCAAAAAGTGAGAGAGAGTCAGATTGCCTTTTTATCTGTTGATTTTTTTCATTTCAACACCCTGAACGGACCAGAAATGACTTATTCACATGCCTGTGTCTCAATTCAAAATTCAACATGCAGTCTGCAGCACATATCTCAGACTTACGGTTTCTTATGTGCATCGGAGACATCTTAGAGTTGAGAAAAAGTGTCTCAGACAGATCCAAAAGTCATCATTTTTATCTGTAAGCACATCTAGAATGCTCTTCTATTCAGCTCTACTTAATTCAAAAGAGGGATAATTATGCAAAGCCACATTTTCAGATTAAATCTTTGATGTGGTTAATATTTCCGATTGTCAGAACAGTAAAACACTGAAGCAGGAATTAAGCAACCTGAGCATTTGATTTCATGAATTCATCTCTCCTCATCCCCATGTGTAGCACACATACACGATGAGACATCAAAATTCAGCAGAAAGCTTTATTATTCTTCAAACAGACATTTTCTGTCTCTCTCCCCCATAATAAAAAGGAATCAAAAATGGAGGAATAGAAGACATCTTTTCCTAGGAGTTTACATCTTCCATGCGACACCAAAAAATATCTTTAACTGGATTCATAGCAAATTCCCATTCATATTCTCCTGCCACTGTGTGCCAATTAAAGTCTTCTTACCCAGCATGAAATATATTGGCTCAAAGTAACATTGACTCTCAACTTCGGGTCCTGTATTTTCAGTATAATTGCCTTTGGGGTGATAGAAAATGAATGAAAGTGCTTTAGTAATGCAATTGATGCAGCAGGAAGGGATGTGAAAGACTGGAAGAAATGTACAAGAGAACGTAGGCTAAAGGTGTGAAAAAAAAAGGTCAGACTGCATGAGTCGAGTAAAAGGATGTGAGATGTCAAGACTCTCGCTTAGATTCTTGGAAAATGATCTGCTAATGGTTGCGGACTGTGGCAATTCTTCTGTCATTATACTGGCCGATTAGCCTAATTGCTTATCCAAGCCTGAACAATTTGGTTAGATGTTGTTGGGCAATTATTTCTCCTTTAGCAAAGAATAACAGCTACCCCCCACATTTAGTTCAATGACGATTATGTCCTTGAATATGTTGATTTTTTTTAAACTGTGACTTTAATTTTAATGCCACAAAAATTGACTGGAAGAATATAGCATACTTAATGAGATGTCAGTCTCATTAAGTATGACAATTGTGACAATTAAAAATAATTGTCACAACATATTTCTGTTGTTGTTCAATACATGATTTAATATGATAAAAAAGCAGGCAAATTGGACATCTTGAAGCATTAGACACAATATGTAATATTCTGAAGTTATTTTCACATTATCGTCATGGACATTTCTTATCTTATATTATTTTGTACAGCAGAGAAATGGTGGATTAGAACTGACAGCTCAGGGCCAACCTGTCAATTAAATTGTGTGAGAATTAGCCTCAGTTTTAAACAGGATTTTTCTCTTACCACGAAACAATACAGTGACTGTTGAACTGATCTGTTGCCACTGGCAACAAGGGAGCTGGGGGAAAAATCCATGGCAACATGCACTGGCTGTCACATTTGTAAGAACTAAAGCCTGAAGACCTCACGCTCTAAGAATCTAGCCTCTTTAATAGAGTCCATATTTACTTGACATGATATGATGCTTTTTTCCATTTAAATCCTTTGTTTGCTTCAAAAATGGAACAAATTAGTTATACAGTATATCATTCGTTACAATTTTAAAAACCTCATGCTGTTGTACAGTATACAGTATAAGCCCATTGACTATTTCTGGTCATTGTGACTTTATTTCTCACAATTGTATTTATATGTTTCATATTTGACTTTATTTCTCATACCTATATATACTGCTCGTGCAACTCAAATATCTCAGCCAATCACATGGCAGCAACTTTATGCATTTAGGCATGGTCGAGACGATCTCCTAAAGTTTAAACTGAACATCAGAATGGGGAAGAAAGGTGATTTAAGTGATTTTGAATGTGGTGTAGTTGTTGGTGCCAGGCGGGCTGATCTGAGAACTGTTGATCTACTGGGATTTTCACATACAACCATCTCTATAGGGTTTACAGAGAATAGTCCGAAAAAGAGTTACAGTTGGTCCGAAAAATATTCTGTGGGCAAAAATGCCTTGTTGATGCCAGAGGTCAGAGGAGAATGACCAGACTGGTTCCAGCTGATAGAAAGGCAACAGTAACTCAAATAACCACTTGTTACAACCGAGGTCTCTGAACGCACAACATGTCCAACCTTGAAGCAGATGGGCTACAGCAGCAGAAAACACACCGGGTGACATTCAAACAGGAAACTGAGCTACAATTCAGACGGGTTCACCAAAACTGGACAATAGAAGATTGGAAAATGCTGTAACATTCAGATGGTAGGGTCAGAATTTGGAGTAAACAACATGAAAGCATGGATCCATCCTGCCTTGTATCATCGGTTCAGGCTGCTGCTAGTGGTCAAATGGTATGGGGACATTTTCTTGGCACGCTTTGGGCAAATCAAGCATCATTTAAAGGAGTCATAACCTGCAATTTTCACTTTTCCACGAGAATCAATGTATGTTATGATTGCCTAACGATTATACACTGGCCGGGAAGCCGATATTTAAAAGTGAAGCGTTTGTTTACCTCAGGATAAATAAACCAGCGCGCGTGCACGCGCACTCAAATACGAGATTTTGATTTCAGCCCCGTCTTGACGTCATGACGGGGCAGGATATACCATATATGGACACCGCAAACCTATGCTGCGGGAAGCCCTGCCCCTCTCCCCCTCATATTCAGTTCAGTCGAGAAAGATGGAGAAACGAGTACACACCTGAGTTGCTCTGTGGTTGACTGCCACAAACAACATGTAAATGTGTTTTCTCTACCAAAAACGGACCAAACTATCAGGGACCAGTGGATGAAATTCATTTTTAATGACACTGTCCCAACAACCCTTTCAACTGGCTTATCGTTAGGAGTCTGCGCTAAACAGTTCACACAGGAATCATACACAAATTTGGGGCAATATCAGGCGAAGTTGGCCTCGAAGCTCTGTTTGGAAAAAGGTGCAATTCCAACCATCAGAGACTTGCCTGAAATTGAAACGGTAAGACTGAGTTTTTATTGCTCTACTGTGTGTAACAAACAGCAGCTAACTGCTAATGTGGCTATTGTATGCTAGCGGGAGTATTAGCTTCGAGGTAAACATGGGGAATGGCTGCTAACGTTACTTTGCAAACAACAAATGACTGAGATCATCATGAATTCGGCTATTGTATATTGATTGCCTAACGCTTATATATGAGGCGCCTTCTAGTTTGTGTGTGTGTGTGCTCGCGTCTTATATGAGTATGTGCGCGAGTTTGTGTGTGTGTGCTCGCGTCTCATATGAGTATGTGCGTGGAGAGTTCATATACATGTATGTGTGACTACTTAGTATGTATGCAAGCGTGTTTCATATATGTGTGCGTGAATGAAGTTTGATTTAAGCCCTAAACGGCGCCTCATACTTATACACTGGCCGGGAAGCCGGTCGCGGCCAGGTCGGGTAAATTCATAACTTGCGCCATGATGTCATTTTGGAATGATATGCTAAAGCGTTACCTGCGGTGTCAACCCCCCTCCTTCCTGCCACCAATCAACGCGCCCCTCATTTGCACTATTAAAATGACCGTCCACGACAGCCAAAATATCGCATCAGATCTCGCGAGACAATAATGCCTTCAGAAATAAGGGTCTGAGGAGCTCTGTGTTTATTTTTTTTCCACTTTTCTTTTTTAGAAGGGCCTGAAAGACTATAATACAGCAGTAGGTATCCAAGGTAATACTAGGTTATGACTCCTTTAAACACAACAGCCTATACCTGAGTATTGTTGCTGACCATGTCCATCCCTTTATGACCACAGTGAAGACTGCTGATATAAAAAATAATTCAGTGGAATTTACGGTAAAAAAAAAACGGCAGGTGTGAACTTACCATAAAAAATACTGTAATACCATTCTACATTTTACAGATTTAACATAAATTTACAGTAAATATATATATATATATATATATATATATATATATATATATATATATATATATATATATATATATAATATTTCATTAACTGATATGATGTTAATAATACACCAACCTATTCAAGTACTAATATCTGTTTTGTACTTTTATAACCACCAAACACAGTGGTAATGAGAGTCACATGATGAATTAAAGCTCATCACAAGCAGCTTTTCCACAAGCTAAGAAAATAAATACTGGCCTAATATATTGTCACTGTGTCAATCACACAAATACTAAACACCATCATGGACACACACACGACGTTAAAACAAAATGCCATAAACATTCATTTAACAAAGTTAGATGTAACATAAAACCCTAATGTACATAACTGATAAGAAAAAACTAAGAAAGTTATTTCAACAAAAAAACAAACAAAAAAACCATCAAATGTGAAGTGTAACACAGGGAATTCTGGGAATGTCAATTTAAACTTGTTCCCCTGTAAATTATACAATGATTTTTTCTTACTGTAAAACCTATTACAGTTATTCACGTATATATTAAGGAAACTTACTGTTTAACCAATTAACAGGTTTTTGCCATAGCATTTTTACAGTCTTTTACCGTTAAAATCACAATAATTTCTTAGTGTACACATCCTCTGATGGCTACTTCCAGCAGGATAACGCGCCATGTCACAAAGCTCGGATCATCCCAAAAGGGTTTCTTGAACATGACAGTGAGTTCACTAAACTCAATGGCTTTGACAGTCACCAGATCTCAATCCAACAGAGCACCTTTGGGATGTAGTGGAATGGGAGATTTGCATCATGGATGCATGATGCGGTCATCAGTTTCAAGCACAGTTGAGTCTTTGCCACAAAGAATTAAGGCAGTTCTGAAGGTACCAACCCGGTACTAGCAAGGTGTACCTAATAAACTGGCAGATGAGTGTATACATGTACTGTATATCTCACAACTATGACTTTACTATATATCTCATCATTGTGACTATATATATATCTCACAATTGTGACTTTTCGTCTCATAATTGTGATGTTATTTCACATATTGTAGTTTTAAATCTCACAATTGACTATTTATTTTGCAACTTCAGTACATCTCACAACTATGACTTTGTTTCTCATAATTGTGACTTTCTATCTCACACTTACCTTATTTTTTGTCATAATTGTGCCTTTATATCTCATAATTGACTGTTTCTTGTAATGTTCACAGTTGTGACTAATAATTTTGCCTTCATATAGTCACAGTTTTGACAAATAGTCACTTATTAAACACACTGTCTTGTAATTGTGCTTTCATATCTCATAATTGTGATTTTATCTCATAATTGTTTTTCACCTTTTATTACATATTTTATTTCTTACAACTGTGGCTTTATAGCTCACAAAATTAGAAGAGTATAAAAGTATAAAGCATTCTTTGAACTGAGCAGCAAAGGTAAGAAAGCAGCTATTCTCTCTGAAAGCTGTCCCCGACTACTAGAGATTTCAGAGGACACCTGAGCACATAGTTTCTTTTCAACAAGCCATGCCTCTGCCGGAGCCGTCAGGGCTGGTTGTCGATCTCTCTCAGTAAAATCAATGCAGGGAAGATTAAGCAGCAAGCAGCCAAGCAGAAGGAAACATCAGTGGAGTGTATTTTCAACCAATGGCTGGCCAGAGTAAATGATTAGTTTGGTGCTTATCACCTTCTCAAGACAGTAGCAGAGATTTGACAGGTTTTATTGTTGCCTTTGTGCTTGTTTGAAAGATAGATAAATTTGTCCTGTTTGTTTGTACCAACTTTGCCTTAACATTTGTATAATGGCGTCTCGAGAGATTCGGTCACATCCTGGGGGGAAATAAAACGTCTCTGTGCCTTTGGAGGAATCACAGATGACAATTATGCACTGCTTATACTTTACTGACATCCTGAAACTTCTGTGACTCCTGGATGACTCTGTAGTTGCAGGTTGTTATTGATGAAATGAAACAAATTAATCAGTAACTGGATCAATTTAACAGCTATGGCAGGGTGGCATGCTTCACACGTCGCATGAATTATGGATGCTTATTTTAAGTCACATTCTTCACCGCGACACCAATTCCTCACCACGGTTCCTGAATCCATCATGCCGGGCAGAAATTTCAAGGTACCTGATGTGCATTTGCCGAGATTTCCAGCCGAATTTCCTCTATATGGCACCCACTCAAAATTTCATACCAAATGCATCATTCATTTGAGTACAACAGAACCTACTTATGGAAATGATCCATTATTAATGATACAACTTTGAAAAAAGTGTGAGTGGAGATGGAAAACTCCCCTATTCTAAAAGTAGTTACTGACATAAAGACAAAAAGATCTACTCCTTTTTCAGGTCTGCATCTATAGAATGACCTGCAGGGCGGCTTCCCTTGCTCCCTCTGGTCAAATATATTAAACTTGCGCATTCAGTGTAGACACAGAAAAACCATTCAATAGCTTTTAAAAGTCCCTTGTGGATAGTACCAGTCACGCTGCTGGCAGGAAGCGCATGGATCATGTTTTGTAATGCTGCGGTTTTGAGTCAAGAAGACACTTTGGTGGTATGACCTCACTGAGCGTTGCTGTTCATTATCCGATGAATCTGCTCCAGGCTGTGAACCATTTCTTCTGTCTTCACCAACACGAGTCAAAGCCAACAGCAAAGCACAGTATGAAATGATCTGTAAAATGTTGACTCAAACAAACACACTTACAGCAACTGTAGCTGAATGCATAACTTGATTCACAAAAGCAGAACAAGTTTCTGGATCATCATCCGTTGTTGTTCCTGGAACAACATTCCTGCCAACCAATCACAGCGCTAATCCGACGTGATCTTATGAGTATTTGTATGTATTTTTACGTCAAGTGTGGTTCTACCTACAGTACGTTTACTTACGTTTCCATAGACACTGACATGTACATTGAGTATTGACAGCAACTGAGTGTCCAACTTGTGTAACGTACAAATGTGTACGAGTTAGTGCTGTCAAATCGATTAATCGTGATTAATCACATCTAACATAAAATATTTGGTTTACATAATATATGTGTGTGTATATATTTATATAGCCTATTATAAATACTGTATTTCTGTGTGAATGTGTATGCTGTATAAACACATATTTATACATATATATGTGTGTATATGTATATATATACAGACACACAGAAACACACAGACATACAGTATAATATATATAGTATATATATATAATTGTAATAATATACTGTATATACACGCACATATATTATGTAAACTAAAACTTTTGTTAGATGTGATTAATCGTGATTAATCGATTTCACAGCACTAGTACAAATCCTTATTTATGAACATTAAAATAATTTTAATGACATTTATGTTTTCAGTCGCATTTATTAAATGCAGAATACTCATCTACTTAATATGAAATGATAACGTTTCGATCTGTTCTGTGTGACTTTTGCTGCAAACTCATTTTGAAGGATTACATCATGTTAAACAAGTCTATATATTTTAAATGAGTAGCATTTCTGTAATAGTTGAACCATTATTTATCATTAAATATTTATTTTTCCCGTTGAACACAAAAGACGTTTTCTTAGTATAGTCCTATGCTGTGACTGACAATAGAACCATGAAATACACCAAAAAACACAACCTAAAAGCAATACATTTTATTCATGCGCTGTTCTCCAAATCTTCAGAATCCATACAATTATGAGGAACAGACCCAAATTCTAGCCTTTATTTAGCGATCTTCATCTCCATTCTCAGCAGCGACCGTAAACATCAACTCCAGAACTCGTTATATATTGAAAAATTGCGCCTCAAGAAGCTTTACGACACGTTTTACGGCAGTGATATCAAATGCTCATTGGCTCTCACCTGCTTCTTCACACACTGCGACGTTGTGTTTTGGGTAACGTGCATTTGAATGAGAAGTGCACACCTTCAAGGATTGCATCGGGATACGATTCTCAGCAATTAATAATTTCAATTCTGCTTTGTACCTCATACAAAACTATTATATACCGCCAGAGTGGACTGTGACTGCAACACATCGTCATTTGGACTACTTTTGGTACCGCTTTTGACATTTTCGCAATAAAAAAATGATTGTGATGAAACTTGTCTGTCTGTTATGTTTTTCTTTATAACTCAACAGATTTTTAATGAGTGGTTATGGAAAGGTTTAGAGGTAGGAGTGGGCTTAGCAGCTCAAAATATATTTTTTATGTTATGTTGTTACAAAAATTGCAATTTTACTACACATTTCTGTCCATTAAGTTTTGTAAATTATTTTTATATGGGTTTGGGGTTAGGGGGTAACTATCTATAAAATGGAAAAAGGGCAATTATATATATGTGTGTGTGTGTGTGTGTGTGTGTGTGTGTGTGTGTGTGTGTGAGTGTGAGTGTGAGTGTGAGTGTGAGAGAGAGAGAGAGAGAGAGAGAGAGAGAGAGAGAGAGAGAGAGAGAGAGAGAGAGAGAGAGAGAGATTCATTTATTTATTTATACCTTCATAGACCTGTTGACTTGAGTTTTGTTCAGTGTGGAAACTGCTCCAGGCTGTCTTTTCAAACACATCAGTTCAAAGCCAACATCAAAAGCTGTATGTTGTGTAGAACTTTAACAGACGTGTTAAAACAAACTGTTGCTGAATGCACAATGTGACTTATACAAGCAGTGGTGTGTTTGCAAATGATTATGTACAAGCTGGATTTTGTGCAGTTTAGCCCTTTCTTAAATAAGATTCTCTGGCAACACTTTATTTTACATATTAGGCTACATGTAGTTACTATATTAATAACTTTTTTTTTATCTCAAAAAGTGCTAGCAATTTTTACAGAAACGTCTCGGTTACTGATGTAACCCTCGTTCCCTGAAGGAGGGAACGGGAGACGTAACGTCGACGTGACGACGTAATTGGGATCACTTCAGGGAGCCCTATCAACTTCGAGTGTCTTGAGAACGAGCCAATGAACGTTGGCGTGCGTGAATCGCGTCACGCGCCCCCGCCCCGCAGCGCGGGTATAAACAGGAAGCGGGCGCACGCACACATTGTTTTTCGCTGAGGAGCCGAGATTTGTGACGGCCATGCAGCGATGGTCAGCAACGGTGGCGACGGGACGTTACGTCTCCCGTCCCTCCTTCAGGGAACGAGGGTTACATCAGTAACCGAGACGTTCCCTTTCAGTCGCTCACGTTCGACGTAACGTCGACGTGACGACGTAATTGGGATCCCATGGAAAACGCCACGGTTGCTGCCACATCCAGCGCCCTACGCAAGACTCTCAGACCCCCAACTGCTGGGGCGGAAGACCTGCGTAGAGGGAGTTCAACTGCTGTTCCATTATACCCCACACAGCGGAACTCTTGGATAACACTGGGAAAGCGTACCTCTCCAGGGGAAAGAACGCTGCGGAGCCACATCCTGCCCGAAGGGAGGTAACATGTGGAGAATACACATATGGACTGGCCGAAGGGGCAGTGCGACATATGGAATGTCACTGGGGTGGCTCCACCCGAAGGGGGAGACACACCGGACAGTGACGGCAGAGTAGACTCTGCCAAGGGAAGACACGGGCTCACCGCAGGGAGCTGGTCGTGGAAGAATACACATATGGGATCGCCGCAGGGATCACCACATATGGAACCCAGCCTAGCACAAGTTACACAAGCATACGAGCACTAGGCCTGGCGTCGGACGCTCCGCAACGTCTGACTGCCGAAGGGGTGCGGAGGAACTCACAGGGTTCGCCAATGGGGAACTCGACTAGAGTAAAAAGCGCACGTATCCGTTCCTAGGAAGGGAGTGGCGCAGCAAGCCGACACTAGAGCGGGAACTTCGGTGTTACCGGCTAGTAGAAGCGAGCACACAGGAAGAAACCGGCTCAACACGTAAGCTATAAAACCTAGCGAACATGTTAGGTGTCGCCCAGCCCGCAGCTCTACAGATGTCTGTCAGCGAGGCGCCGTGAGCCAGCGCCCAGGAAGAAGCGACACTCCTAGTGGAGTGGGCTTTCAACCCAGGCGGGCAGGGCACGCCTTGGGCTTCGTAAGCCAAGGCGATGGCATCCACTATCCAGTGGGCCATCCTCTGCTTGGAGACAGCCTTCCCTTTCTGCTGGCCTCCGTAACAGACGAAGAGCTGATCTGAGGTCCTGAGGCTTTGCGTTCTGTCCACGTACAGACGCAGAGCGCGAACGGGATAGAGAAAAGCCAGGGCTGGGTCTGCCTCCTCCGAAGGCAGCGCTTGCAGGTTCACTACCTGGTCCCGGAAGGGAGTGGTAGGAACCTTGGGCACGTATCCGGGCCGGGGTCTCAGGATGACGTGAGAGTTATCCGGGCCGAATTCTAGGCACGATTCGTCGACCGAAAATGCATGCAGGTCCCCTACCCTCTTGATAGAGGCCAATGCAACCAGGAGTACTGTCTTACAGGACAGAATTTTTAACTCAGCTGATTGCAGAGGCTCAAAGGGTGGTCTCTGAAGTGCCGAAAGGACCAGAGACAAGTCCCAAGAGGGTATAGAGAGTGGGCGAGGAGGATTCAGTCTCCTCGCTCCCCTCAGGAACCTGACGATCAGGTCATGCTTTCCCAAAGACTTACCATCAACAGCATCGTGATGTGCGGCAATAGCGGCAACATACACTTTAAGGGTGGAGGGAGACAGCCTTCGCTCCAGCCCTTCTTGCAGGAAGGAAAGCACGGCTCTGATCGAGCAAGATCGGGGGTTCTCCTCATGAGAGGAGCACCAGTCAACGAACAGGTTCCACTTCAATGCATAGAGGCGCCTCGTAGAGGGGGCTCTAGCGGAAGTGATGGTGTCAACTACCGCAGGGGGTAGGTCACTTAGAACCTCCGCGTCCCGTCCAGGGACCAGACATGGAGTTTCCAGAGGTCTGGACGCGGGTGCCATAGGGTGCCCCGTCTCTGAGAGAGCAGGTCCTCTCTCAGAGGGATGGGCCAGGGAGGGGCTGTCGCGAGGAGCACTAGTTCCGGGAACCACGTCCGGTTGGGCCAATACGGCGCAACTAACAAGACCTGATCCTCGTCCTCCCTGACTTTGCACAAGGTCTGTGCAAGAAGGCTCACTGGGGGAAACGCATACTTGCGAAGGCCCCGGGGCCAGCTGTGTGCCAGAGCGTCCGTGCCGAGGGTCCCCTCGGTCAGAGAATAGAACAACTGGCAATGAGACGTGTCCGGGGCGGCAAACAGATCTACCTGAGCGGTCCCGAAGCGCCTGAAAATCAGCTGGACCACCTGGGGATGGAGTCGCCATTCTCCCGGTAGCACCTGCTGCCGTGAGAGCTCGTCGGCTGCACGGTTGAGCAGGCCCGGAATGTAAACGGCACGAAGCGACCTCAGATGCTTCTGACTCCAGAGGAGGAGATGGCGGGCGAGTTGTGACATGCGGCGGGAGCGTAGACCACCTTGGCGGTTGATGTACGCAACGGTCGCAGTGCTGTCCGTACGGACCAGTACGTGCTTGCCTAGTAGCCGCGTTTTGAAACGGCTCAGTGCAAGACGTACTGCTAACAACTCGAGGCAGTTGATGTGCCAATGCAGTTGAGGCCCCGTCCACAGACCTGAAGCTGCATGCCCGTTGTACGTGGCCCCCCAGCCGGTGGTAGAGGCATCCGTGGAGACCACAGAGTGCCTGGACACTTGTTCCAGGGGAACACCTGCCCGTAGGAACGAAGGGTCCGACCACAAGCTGAGAGTTTGGCGACAGTGCGGAGTCACTTGGACCCGGCACGAGACGCTCTGCCACGCCCATCTCGGGACTCGATCGTGGAGCCAGTGTTGGAGCGGCCTCATATGAAGCAATCCGAGCGGCGTAACCGCGGCTGCAGATGCCATATGCCCCAGGAGCCTCTGTAACAGTTTCAGCGGTGCCGCTGTTCTGCGTCTGAGCGTGCTCACGCAGTTCAACACTGACTGGACACGGGCCTCGGTGAGGCGCGCTGTCATGTTGATCGAGTCCAACTCCATACCAAGAAAAGAGATCCTCTGCCCGGGGGTGAGTTTGCTCTTTTCCCAGTTGACCCGAAGCCCTAGGTGGCTGAGGTGACTGAGCACCATGTCCCTGTGTTCGCACAACTGCTCTCTCGACTGGGCCAGAATCAGCCAGTCGTCGAGGTAGTTGAGGATGCGAACACCACGCTCGCACATGGGAGCAATGGCCGCCTCCGCGACTTTCGTGAAGACGCGGGGCGACAGGGCCAGCCCGAAGGGTAAGACCTTGTACTGATATGCCCGTCCCTCGAACGCAAAGCGGAGAAACGGTCTGTGTCGAGGGAAAATCGAGACATGAAAGTACGCGTCCTTCAGGTCGATCGCTGCAAACCAATCTTGGGGACGGATGCATTTGAAAATGCGTTTCTGCGTAAGCATCTTGAACGGTAGCCTGTGAAGGGACCGGTTCAGGACGCACAGGTCCAAGATTGGTCGTAACCCACCACCTTTCTTGGGTACAATGAAGTACGGGCTGTAGAAGCCGGTCTTCATATCGGCTGGAGGGACCGGCTCGATCGCGTCCTTCGCCAGTAGGACTGCGATCTCCGCCCTGAGCACGGGGGCATTGTCCGCCAGAACACGGGTGAACAGGATGCCCTTGAAAGCAGGGGGGCGCCGGGCGAACTGAATCGCATAGCCGAGTCTGATGGTACGGATGAGCCAGCGAGACGGGCTGGGAAGCGTTAACCAGGCTCCCAGAGACCGAGCAAGCGGGACTAACGGCACCGAAGACGTACCCGGGGTGGGGCAGCGCGGCGGAATGCAGGGACCCGACTCGGACGGCACAGCGGCCCGAAGTGGGGTCTGAGTGTGTGGTGCAGCACATACCTGCTTCCGTCGAAGGGCAGAGTGAGTGTGTGGAGGCACACAGCCACTGCTGCTCGCTGGCGATGAAAGAGGGGCTCGGGAGTGACAAGGCATGGCGGCGTCGTCGACTGCCAAGCGCGCCCTCTTGGGGCCCAGAGGTTTCAGAAATTGCTCTTTTTTTGAAAATGTGGGAACAAAAAGAAAAGGAAACAAAAGATTCTCCGCCCGGCCCTCCACCGGGGGAAGGAGTGGCGCCTTCGCCATCTCCTGAAGAGCAACTTGATCCACCTCTGGGCCGCCCGTCTCAGAGTCGTTTGCACCGTCGCTTGCCTCCTGGTTTGGCAGCGGCCTGGACGGGCGGGGTCGACTTCCTGCGGCTTGCTCCGCGCTGAGGCCTGGATGATGGCTGCTGCTGCTGGGGCCTGGCGGGAGCGGAGGACGCCGCAGAAGGCCGACCTCGGCGACGAGTAGACGGAGGGTCTGCGGCCGGCGGACGGGTGGGAGCGGCAGCGGTCCGCCGGGGCAGGATGTGTCGGATGGCCTCCGTCTGCTTCTGTGCGGCCGAGAACTGTTGGGCAAAGCTCTCGACCGCGTCGCCGAACAACCAAACCTGGGAAAGAGGGGCATCCAGGAACCGATATTTATCGGTGTCCCTCATATCCGCCAGGTTGAGCCAGAGGTGGCGCTCCTGGACCACCAAGGTGGACATCGCCTGACCGACTGAACGTGCGGTTTCCTTCGTCGCCCGGAGGGCAAGGTCGGTTGCCACACGGAGCTCCCGGAGGAGCTCTGGGTCAGAACCACCCTCGTTCATGTCCATGAGCGCCTGGGCCTGGTGGACCTGCAAGAGCGCCATGGCATGGAGGGCGGAAGCAGCCTGTCCACAGGCCTTGTAAGCCTTCGCCGTTAGACCGGACGAAAACTTACAGGCCTTGGACGGGAGGCGTGGATTACCCCGCCAAGAGGAAGCGGACGCCGGACACAGTTGCATCGCGACGGCCCGCTCCACTGGGGGGATATCCACATACCCCTTAGCTGCCCCGCCGTCGAGGGTGGCGAGGGGTGAGGAGCCACTAGAACGGCTTCGGGCACTATACGGTGCCTTCCACGTCCTAGAAAGCTCCTCATGCACTTCCGGAAAGAAAGGTACCGGGGCGGCGCACTGAGAACCAGCACGGCCCGCCCCGAGAAACCAATCGTCCAACCGAGAAGGTTCGGGACGTGGTGGAGGATTCCACGCAAGCCCGACCTTCTCGGCGGCCCGGGAAAGCATAGCAGTCCATTCTGGATCTGGCTCGGACAACGCTACACACCCCGAGGGGGGCAACGCAGCCGAGTCGTCATTTCCAGAGGACAGCTCCCCCTCCGATGCTGCGATCGACATCTGATCGTCAGCTGGGGCCCCAAAGGAAACGGTTGGTCGTTCCGGGGAAGGACCAAGACGTTCACTAAGGGGCTCCAATGGCAGCAGCGTATGTGAGGCATGAGGGGCCCGCGGAGAATGACTCGACGGGGAAGCCCTCACGGTAATCCTCAGATCACCCTGGTCATGCGCCAAAGTAGGTCTATTCTGCGGGGCAGAATAGACTCTAGATCGGGGCATAGGCGAGGGGACTGCACCTCCCTTGAGGTAAGCGAGTCTCGATCTTAACGCTGTGATAGTCATATTCCCGCAATGGGAACATGAACTATCCACAAAAGCTGCCTCAGCGTGCTGAATGCCCAAACACGAGAGGCAACTCTTGTGGCCATCTGCTGGCGCCAGGGAACGACCACACCCAGAAACGCACAAGCGGAATGACATCTTGAAAAAGACGCAGGGTCACGCTTGTGTTGCTCTTTTAGTTGAAAATAAAAAAGGATTTGAAAAACTCTCTTTGTGTTGAGGCACCCAGGGGTAGCCGCAGTGTGAATGCACACACAGGGGAAACGCCCACCGAACCGACACACACACACACAGACACAAACACAGTGCTGTGAAAACAGCAGTTGAGAGCTGCAATGCTCGCGGCCACCACTGATCGCGCCGTCACACCAACACAGCAACAGAGAGATGATCCTCTTTTGAAGTCTTCAAACAGCTGATTCTGATAGATAAAAAGTCTCATAGAAGCTCGGCTCCGAAGTGAAAGACAATGTGTGCGTGCGCCCGCTTCCTGTTTATACCCGCGCTGCGGGGCGGGGGCGCGTGACGCGATTCACGCACGCCAACGTTCATTGGCTCGTTCTGTAGACACTCGAAGTTGATAGGGCTCCCTGAAGTGATCCCAATTACGTCGTCACGTCGACGTTACGTCGAACGTGAGCGACTGAAAGGGAACTATGAGTTACCATATAAGGTGTATCATATAAGGTGTACCATATGTATCATATTGTGTAGTGCCACTTATGTACAATCGAGGCTTTGTAAAAATCATTACAGATTATGAAATGAAATGGTTACCTAATGCTAAAATAAGAGAGTTTAGATAGTTCTGTTGGACTGTTTTTGATGCTCCACTTGTAATGTGTAAATTAGAGGTTGGGGTTACTGTAAATACAGATTTATGGCAGCTTTAACCCAGTAAATTGTGTTTTATAGATTCCTATACATTATGTGCAGAGCTAAACTCTCCCCTTCTGAGTTGCCATGGAGATGAGACAGCACACTGCACTCCTGAGGTTAAACAGTACAGAGCTGGACCACCCCGTAATGACCAAACCCCCTGCTGATCGCCCAATAAATCACAGCCCTGAGATCGATTCCTAACAAGAGTGAATATTAGGACTTTAATAAAAGTTAATAACCCCAAAGTGGGGGGTTATTTGCTCTGATGAAACTAATGAGGAAAGAATAAATAAGGGGAAATGATAAAAACCATAAGAGTGCCAGGCTTTGTTTGAATTAATATCAGATGAGCCTCACTTTTTGAGTCAGCATGTTCAAACAGGCTGTGTGCACACAGGCCTCTCGCAACTGATAACTGTACAGTGATGTTTTCAGGGAGAGTTAAACTCAGGACATCAGATGGGTCAATTATTCATACACCCCACCGGGATAGAAAATAATCAATGTTGAAGCCAATTTCCCAGTGTTGACCCAAAGGTAATTGGGTATGAGAGGCTGGATGACATGGGCTGTCCCGTCGTGCCCAGCCAGAGGAAATAGAATTTTGTTTGGCGACTCCGCTGACAAGATGTCTGTTCCGGAACTCACATACTCATTTCATGTATATCACAGGGGGTCAGTGTTCATTTGAATTGTAAAGCAGTCCCATGGTAATGAACACCGCTCTTGTTGCATTCAGTCGACAACACTGAAAGAGTGGGTGCTGCAGAACAAGAGAAAAAGACTGAAATAATGAGAAAGGAAATGGTGAAGGTGAAACTGGTCAAATATTAGATCAGATATTAAGGACATTGGATTAGAAATTTGTTTATAATTAGTTAAATGAAACATCAATTAATCAAAGTCATTATAATTATTTTTTTTTACATATTATATATAATTATATATTATTCGTGTGTGTGTGTGTGTGTGTGTGTGTGTGTGTGTGTGTGTGTGCGTGCGTGCAAACAGCATTTGTTTGAACATTATAAATGTTTTTACAGTTACTTTTGATTAATATAATTAGTCCTGTCAAATCGATTAATCACATCTAACATAAAAAGTTTTGTTTATATAATATATGTCTGTATATATATATATATATATATATATATATATATATATACAGACATGTACAGTCTCTGTGTGTGTGTGTGTGTGTGTGTGTGTGTGTGTGTGTGTGTGTGTGTGTGTGTGTGTGTGTGTGTGTGTGTGTGTGTGTGTGTGTGTGTGTGTGTGTGTGGTGCACCTTTAACTTGAAAGCTAACAAACTGAGTTTATCTCCACCTAAGAAGGCAGTTTTCTTTCTAGAAGAGCCCTGTTCTTATGACTGAATCAGATACCCTGTTATTCCACATTAAAGTCATGATTACAATGATATTATAGTTGTAGTATCACGGTACTAATTACAGTCAAACGGTTACCACAGAATAGAGTGTTTAAAACCGCAATCCCTTCAGAAGTAATAATCACCAAAACGAATACAGTCTATATCATAACAAGTCTACAATCTCTGCAGCAGGTAATTATTACCAAACTCCTCCGCTGCATAGACTAATTAGGATTAGTTCACACACACCTACAGAACTACCGCCCACTGCCTCATTCTTATTCAGTCCATATTAAGATCTCCAGACTCCAGTCGTCTCAAAAATATATATTTATATACACACAGATTAATACTCTTAATACTTAATACTTCACACTTTCAAGTATTGCCAGTCGCAATGCAGATGCAGTTGGTTCATTATATTCAGTTGCCTTTGGTGCTTGTTTTAAATTAGACAGATGAAGTTCTCTTGGGAGAATATGAGATTTTCATTACAATGATTTTTAATTTCGTTATCACCAGCATTAATTTTTTATATATTTTGCAGGCTTCGCATATGGCTACAGTGAGGTGATTTAGCCAAGTAGGACATATTCCTGGATCAACATCTAACATTCCTATCAACCAATCTCTAACCCCAACTATAAGGTACCCCTGAAATGACAGGTTTATTCTGTGAGAAACCCCATTTGATTGATCAGTATGGAGAAGGGGCGGTTTCTTCACTAGGGCGATTAGGTGACGCACCACCAAAGTGTGAAAGGGACTTTTTCAATCACATTTGCATTCAACCACAGTCATGTTGTTCTGCCTCTGGATATAGTCCAATCAGCATCAAGTCACGTTCTGTGTAGTACCGCCTCTTTTTGGCCGATTTCACTCCGGCCGAGAATCGCCCAAAGTGTTCCCATAGACTTCCATACAAAGATTTTTTTTTTCGAACTGCAGGCACTGCAATGCATTCTCTATGGGTTCCGGGAGGGCTCGCACTAACGTGCTTTCTTCATCATACGTAAACTTCACTTGTGCAGCGATTGGTGGAAACAAATATACCACTCTTAATAATCTTTAAACTGAAGTGACTTCCAATCATTTCCTCAGTGCATAACTTAAATTCCACGGACATATTCTCCATCTGTATATGTTAGAAAGTCAAGCAAATATTTCCATTTTGCTGTCATAAGTGGACGAGCCTTCTGCAGGCTAAACTTCTAAACTTCAGGCTAAACAGGCCGAACAGACGGAGCGCAATAGAATAGCAGCGCAATAATTCTGACTAAAATATACATTAACATTAAATTATAAATATATTTGGCTAAAATATTTGTTGTTGAATATTTGTTGTTGTTGGTGAACATAAATGTGCTAAAGAATTTCAAACCTACCCACGTGTATTTTTATGGTATCAGTTTTGTTTTTATTTATTTTCATTTTCATTTTAGTAAATTTAACTATTTGCTATCTTCTTTAAAAATCATCATTTTGTTTTTAGATTGTAATGTTGCAATGTTAGAATGTAATGTGATTTGAACCCTTTTTTGGATAGACTGCAAGGTTACATTCATAGCCTTCAACATTGTTTGTAGGACAATATTGATCAGGATATGAAATAATAAAATAATTAAATCACAGGGATATTACATTTTAAAATATTAAAAAAAAAATTTTAAATTGTAATAATATTTCACAGTATTCTCGTTTTTACTGTATTTTTAAATAAAAACAAACTTGTCATGTGTATTTTCTGTTTTGGTTTGGTTTTGGTTTCTTGTTCTCGTTTTGCCTTAGTTCCTAGTCATCGTTAGTTTCCTTGGTTGTTAATTAATCTACGCACCTGTTCTGTTTTCCGTTGATTACTCTGTCTGTATTTAAGCCCTCAGTTCATTGTCCAGTATCATCTTTAATTCATGTGGTTGTGTGTTAGTTTTCTCTTGCGATCTCCTATGTGTATCTTTGTGGATTAATAAAGATTGGATTCTCCTACATCGTGTGATTTCTACAGCTACCAATATGTGACAATACTATTTTTACTATTTTACTTTGTTTATCATGGGATGAGCAATCAAATGAAAAACATTTTGAAAATAAGTTTTTCAAAAACATTTGAAGCCAACTTGAATACAAAGGATACATTCTTGGCATGTGTTTTAAACTACATTTTGTTTCTTTATATTCTTAAAATGATTTCAAATGAATATACAGCAACATTTGAATAGCCTTTTTGACCAGGAATTTCAAGGACCGTTGTACCAGTCCCAGTAAAATAATTAGAGCGACTATATTCCTAGACTCTAATTAGAGTGATATCACACTGTTTTTGATAAATAATCAAGTCTCTGAAGAGCACTGTTTTCTCGTTCAGGAGTCAGGAGTTTTTCTTCA
Organism: Squalius cephalus; assembly: GCF_949319135.1. NCBI lineage: Eukaryota > Metazoa > Chordata > Actinopteri > Cypriniformes > Leuciscidae > Squalius > Squalius cephalus. Next base: position 18,389,723 of record NC_137145.1, read on the forward strand.
CCTTGCACCAAGTTATACATCTTGAGCATTGACCTTGAATACAAATAGCTTACAAATAGCAACTCTTTTTCTTTGCTGATGCGGTTTGCCACATTTCGTTATTGTTTACCAGGCTATATTACCCATGATGACATATTCAATTTAGCAATGTTGTGAATGAAGCACCTTTAATTTAAGAACTCATTATTTGGCCTCTTTGGAACATGCCTCATGTTGCTTTGATACCTCCCAGATCTTAATGCTAAGTGTCAATTTTTTTTCATAGCTGACACACCACTAATTGGTGTTGAACCCAATGTGACTCATTTTCGCAGTAATGTTTTGTTGAACTCCCGGTGTGACAGTGAGAGGAGGCATAGACGTTGATCCCGTGGGTGCTCAGGTGCTCGAGGACCCATGAGAAAGCATTGTGTTGTATTAATAAAAACAAATTAATTTTTATGATGTTAAATTTTGTGTGGTAACATTTGCCAAGTATTCTGATCTCTGTTGTTCACTGGTGCTGAAATGTGTGTAATTGACTGTTTTTGTCACATATTTACACTGGCAAGTTAAGTGAATCAACTGTAAGTGATTCTTTTCATGTTAACGGAAAACGACAGCTGCAATAAGCTCTGAGGTTATTTCACTCTGAATTCTCCCCTTGCCAGTCATTAATAAACTAAAAAGTTCATTACATTAAGAATGATCCTTCCCTCTAGGCAGTGGCTGATCCTGGCATAGGCATCATGGGTATTCCTGTGGAGTGGGAGCGTTAGCACTGTCATGCACATTCACTGATAACTGTATCGTGCCGTGTCGTCAGATCGGGTCGACGGTTTCCAGCCCAATTTCAATTAAGTTATTCAACTGTGCTCTCAGAGTTAGTTATCTTTATAAAGAGCCGTTGATTCATCTCCCACCACAGGTGTAATCCACGTTTTGAGAGTTGGGTTACTCTCCCACTCTTTACTGTAGATATAACCTACTGTATATTTATGCCACTTTGCAATAGAGATCGATTGAATATACAGCTACAAGTTATCGCACGAAAAACCCGTCACTCAAGAAAGATCACGTCTGTTTGCTGATTAAAGTGAGTGCTCGTGCGATGTCAACACCAATGCAAGCTGACACTGCATGGGCCTGTGTTTACTATGGTCATGATGATGGAGTACATGCACACTTTGAAATAGCCTATGAAATATAGATGTTTGAAAACCACCGAACTGACCCCAAACTAGCCCAAATCAAATTAAAAACTGCTAAATTGGGCAGGAACCCACCCAATCTGGCAACACCTGTGTTGTGTTGGATTAAGGCTACTAATTTGCATCTTCATTAAATGTGATTAATTAATAAAATAATAATGCAATGAATTTTTAACACAAATTCAGACATATTGACAGTGGCTGACTTTTGATTTTTGTGAATTGTTTATTTCTCACTATTCATTTCAAAGAACCGAATCAGGGATTCTTCCATTTGTAGACTAATTTTTTATTATAATAATTAGTAGTAGTTAGCCTGACTTCGTCATACTCATATTCTAGTCAGAATGTGAGTCTGATACCGCTCCATAGAGATTTGATTATGGGGCGTGTCTCAACCGAACTAGGAAAAAAAAACCTCTGCACTCAATTGGATAGACCTACAACCAATCAGAGCAACGGAGTAAATGACGCATGTTCTTCATTCATATTTTCAACCAACAAAATGTCGTGGGCGCGGCTCTCTGTTCCTCTTTTAAAATGAATGCGCTGTCGATATCTTCTATAACAGACGCGATGGCGGAATCTACACATGATGTTTCATAAACAAAGTTCGGGAGGAGCACGTACAAATAATCAATCCAATATCAACTTGTCATCAAACAATACCATGTCTAACGTTACCGAGGAAGCATTGTCAACTTACCTAACACTCCTTGACAGTTTTTCAGCATCTCTCGGTCCCTCCACCACCCCGAATCCTCACTCTTGCCTTGTTCTCTCACAACCAGGAACACGGGGGGAGTATGGCTACCGAGCCCACAGCCCTCTCCTTGGACAGCACGTCATATACGCATTTATTCTATCTTACTTATTTGTGTGAACTCGTGACATCTCATATAGCCTACGCATTTATTCTATCTGACTTATTTGTAAATGTGAACTCGTGAAATCTCAATTCTCCAGCTGCAGTCGTCTTTGTTGTAAACTAATTCAAATCAAGCGCTCTTTGGTGACGTGGGTGATTACGTAACCGCAGACCATCTGTCCATCATCGTATAAAGCCCGCCCTGGCAATTTGATTGGCTCGGCCTTCTAGGAGCCGAGCATAATTACTCCTCAATGGATCGAGTCCAGACCGAACTTCCCGACCAAAAAATGTTGTGGGCGGGGTTCGGGCTGGCACCCAGGCTAAGTAGTAGTAGTAGTAGTAGTAGTAGTAGTAGTAGTGTTCGTATTAGTATTATTAATGTTGTTTTTCTAAGTTCACATGTTCCAGTTCAGTTGTGATATGACTCAAAATAGAAATTTTGAAAAGATTTGACTTAAGCGACAATTCGTTCGTGAACTGACTAAAGATAAGTTTTAATAATATACGTATATTTAATCATTTAATCTTCTGCCCCAATAATATCTTTAAATTATATGAATTTGGTGGCTTCTTTCATCAAATGTTGATCTATATATTTAATTTATTCTAGGGATGTAACGATATCCTCATGTCTCGATTCGATACATATCACGATACGATATTATTGAGATATCCAAGACATATAGTAAAAGGTTAACAAAAAATTGACTGTTGATTAAAATGCTAAATTTGGTGTTACATTGGGGGTGTAAATGGATAGGCTTGAACTTGGTGCTGGTAACCCAATGCACAGGACAATGGTGACACCAGAATAAAATTATTCATGATTCTGAAGCAAAAAATACAGAATTATTTTAGATGAATATGCTTGCTCTCTTGTCACTGACTAGATATATTTACAATAATATAAGCCACTTTTTTACCTGGTAACAAGACATTTGGCATAATCAGGACACATAAATATTCCCCCATTGCATTATTATACATTATATTCAACATTATATACTAGTTTAATGTAACGCTGACACTAAAACTCTGAAAACTTTTTTCCTCGCACAGTAATTTTATTTTGGGTGAACTATACACAATACATATGGTCACTATCCACAATACATATTGTTGCATTTTTGTATTGTGATATATTGTAACAAGATATATTGTTACACCCCTAATTTATTCAAATAACAAAATAACATTTTAAATTGGCCACAGCTTAAACAAAAGCAAATCCTGGTGTATATGTACGGAAGTGCTCATTGGTGAATACTGTGCATCTGCAAAATGGATTAATGGCAATTTACCTTTTATTAGTACCCATTTCTCCTGTTCTTGTGGGAAATCAAAAATAGCTATTTGAGACATTTTGTTCTGCCTTGTCTGTCTCAACAAGCTTAATTGTTCCAGGTAATGTAATGATATTCACTTGGTGGTGTTAGCTAGTGAAAAGTTAATTGCATTAGGGCACAGATCTCCCAATAAAAATCATGTTTAATCAGTAGCATAAATACAATCATTAAACAAGATGGAGGTGGAGGGTTTTTGGGGGTGGAACGCATTTTCAGCAGCTGTGTTTAACATTCATTTTTACAGTGACTCACCACTGTTAAGGTGCCAAAAAATAACAAAAAACACTTTGATGTCTAGCAGAAGCCTCAGGTAAAAGTGTTATACAACACCATCATTTCTATGACTACTGACTTAAATTAGCAATAAGGCTAGTCACTGCATCAGATGCCATTTGGTATGAAAATATAAAGCATTCGCTGCACCACTTTCAAACGCATCAAAGAAAAGAACTGTCACTTAACTTTGGCAACAACATCACGTTGCGGTTTTGTTCTATTTGCATTTTATTACAGCTGCCATAAATGAGCTCTGTGCATTTGTTGTGTCTATAAAGAGGAACGCTGTGTGCACTTGCTTTCTAAAGTTGCGCTAGACTCTGAAGACGGAACAGTGACAAACTTAATTGTTTGGGAATTTTAAAGAAAAAAGTCTCTGGAGGCAATAGTCTGATGTGACATGTTAAGGTGAACAGATTTCTGAAATAGTAATCATTTAATAACTTTATAAATATCAAAATATGTATTGCAGTTTTGTGTATTTTAAGTAATTAAGGCTGGGAATCAATGCACATATCCTATAGAATGAAGTGGTGACATATTTTTGTAGCATTACCCTGATTCCCTCCACAAAAACCCAATAGGATTTTCCAATTGGCTTTTTTTGATAATTGCAGAAAATAAGCCCTGTGACCAACACATGTTTGATTCTTACGAGTTTTGTTCACCATGATAATCTTTACAAATATAATTCTGAATTTTGAAGCTCAGATAGAATCACTAGAAGTAAAAAGCTAAACATATGCTGTAAACGAACTACACCATGGTCACAAGACTTCAACATCACCACCAACTCTTTCGATCTTTATTAAAAAATATTTGCCCTGAAAGTTTGTGTTGGAATAGTTTGTAAGCGCACGATTATAAAAACAGAAGCTGTGAAAGCGGACTAGTGATTAGATGAGTTTTCCTGTTCAGCATGATGATGCATCTCCGACAACCTCTGTACTCCCATTTAACCACTTGTCAGCAAGTATAAGCTTTAATGAGGACCTATTATGGCCTTTTACAAAGTCTTGATTTTATTTTTGGAGTCTACTAGAATAGAATATTCATGCTTGAATGTTCAAAAAAAACATTATTTTACATTGTTGTAGCACCTCTCTTTCCAGTCTGTCTGTAACGCTCTGTTTAGCTCCTATCTCTATGAAGCTCCTCCTTCCAAGAAGTGCAATGTGCTCTGATTGGTTGTCTGGAACAGTTTGTTGTGATTGGTCAACCGCTTCGAGCATGTTTTGGAAATAAATAAATAATTACAAAAGTAATCTTTGCAGAACTCTAATCGATTTCAATTCACAAGCTCACAATTTGATTTGATTCTGATTTTGACCACAAAGACTTGCTCGCCAGCGAGATGCGCACTAACAATTTGTCCTCTTTTGAACACTGTCTCCCATTATGTTGTGTGGATTGCAAGATTTCACATACAGTTGTGCTATTGTTCTCCTACCTTCACACTCTGCTCTTACTGATGGAACGTAAAAAGTGAAGATTGGCCACCAGGCCTCGCATATACAGTATAGTTGTCAAACCTCCAACACTATATTGGCCAGAGTTTCCGTTTCATTGTCCAACCCTGTATGTATATTTATCAAGCGTTTCAGAACGTCCCAGAGGATGTGGGTTTCGTGACATCATCGCATACAAAAGAAGTCCCATTTCATTGGCTAGGTGAATAAAACGACTCCATTGTGCCCTCCCCCTGCCCCGCCTTTCTCTCTCGCCGCCACTGAGTTTGCAAGTGAACAAGTTAGTTTTGCATCTACTGTAACATATCACGAAAATAGTTGCAAGGCGTGAAATTTGAAATTGCAGTGACAGATTTGAGAAGTTGCAAGTGCCTAATTGAGGTTGTACTGTGAACATGAATGAAAGAATAAGCACAACTATGTACTACAAGTTTGTGTCTGTCATTGTATTTTTGTGAATGGCATTTTACACATTTGTGACCCTCGATCACAAAACCAGTAACAAGTCGCATGGGTATATTTGTGGCTTAAGCCAACAATACATTGTATGGGTAAAAATTATTGATTTTTCTTTTATGCCAAAAATAATTAGTAAATTAAGTAAAGATCATGTTCCATGAAGATATTTAGTAAATTTCCTACTGTAAATATATAAAACATTTACTTTTGTGAGTGAATGCAGAACAATTGCAAACATAAATGGACAACTTTAAAGGTGATTTTGCACCCACAGATTCCAGATTTTCAAATAGTTGTATCTCTGCCAAATATTGTCCTATCCTAACAAACCATACATCAATGGAAAGCTTATTCATTATCCATTGAAATATCAATTTTAAAAAACTGACCCATGTGGTCCAGGGTCACATTTGTGACTACTTGTCTGTAGCTACAAATTCAAAATGCAGGTTTTTGACTATTGTCTCTGAGTGCAAATCTCAACATTCAACTTCAGATTTTTATTTTACAGGTTTCCACGGTGGAGCTGTGAGTGTAAATTTTAGCGTACGAGTATGAATACTTATTGTACACGTTCTCAAATTCACATTTTGTTATTTTTTTTGCTACTCTTCAAAAATGCTACTCTTTTACCTTCATAGTTTGGAGACACTGTTCTACTGAATTATCTAAGCACCCTCAAACACAAGCAAGAGCACCCTCAGTTGATTTTGTAATAATATATTGGCAAGATAGATTTGGCAAATGCTCCAGTGCATATTTGTGTTTGCGCTCAGGGGAATGTCGATTGTATCCATTTACAACGTGTTTTTGCAGCAATGGCCAATCAGAGATGTTGAAGTTGATGCAGAATCTACTCACCACTCAAAATGTTTTTATTCAGTGCCGAGTTATGCAGTAAAGTGACAGCGTTTAGTGATTGTAAAGGGAGCAGTCTTGGCTCGCTTTCGAGGCTACAGCCTTTATAGTCCATTAAATAAAACTATTGTTTTTTAATGCTGCTAAGAGGGCCAATGGCCAATTGCATGCTGCAACGTTTCGGAAGTGACATCTACATATAAATGCTGGATTCACTCTGCACGAGACAGAAAAAAAAACATGTTAAAATAGTAGCGCATTAAAGCAATGCAAAGGCAGACTAATAGATAAATAGAAAAATATTCGTAGCTAAATATTTTTGAAATTCTAAATAATCTTAAATGTCTCACTGTGCACTGTTATGGTGGAGCCGGTCTGAAAACGAGGTGTGTTCTGGTGCATTGTTTATTTAATTTATGCAATGGTGAAAAATTTGGCAAAATAAATGGGAAAAAACGCGAATTTTCATGTCGGCGTATCCCTAATTATTTCAAATTGTGGGCTCTTTTAAAGTGTAAAAAAACAGGGACATTTCCAAGGAAGCAAGGATGTCAGGTCAGCCCATTTTGTGTTGCTGGTGCCTTTTCTTACAGCGAGAGTTCAAACTCTGGAATAATCCATGCATCTCCATCATCCACCTCATTCTGCAGTGCAGAGATAGGAGATAAAAAACGCTGTGTGTGCGAATGAATGTATTTATCTGCCTTTTAGTAAGGAACCTCACATTTTCTAATAATTATGCCTGATAGTGATGTGTTACTATCCATTCTGTGGAGATCTTCATTAATTTTATATTACAAGAGGAGAAATTAACCAGTTTAGACACTATAGGGTGCGTTAGCACAGTTTAGATCAATATGTGTTATCTTTCCAACTTTAAATATTTGCACATTTCTAACTTTCTTTTCCCTCTACGGAAAAGAAAGTCTTCCACTGATAAGATACAAGAGCCTGTAAGGCACTATCAACAGTTGGTCAATAAAGAAACTCTGCTGATCTTTTACATTATACGAAATGTGCTAACATTTCAAACATGCAAGTATTTCACCTCAGGATATTCAGCTTATGAGTTTGTGATATGCTGTTGTTCCAATTAATGTGACTGATGCAATCGATTCAGACATTTTTAAGCGATCTACAACCATTTATCAAATGTCAGTTCCTCACACATGCACAAATACAGCAACCTGAGAGCTTAACATAATTACGATTTAAGTGACGTGATAATTTGTTTCAGTTTAATCAGAGGTGGCATACCGAACGTCATCCAATCAGAGAGTGATCTTTACATCACTTAAGCTCCTAATGAGCTGTACGAACATATGAACACTCACACTCAAATAACGGCTCAAGGTCATATTCTCACACTCCAGCATATAGAGTCAAGCTCATTATTTGTCCATTGACTGCAAACAATATTGGAAAAAGAAGTGACATTTTTCTCTAATTCATTATTGGCTATTTTGTCATAAAAACAACAACCTGTAAACCTGTTCTGGTAAAAGAATAAGTATATTTACAAAGACAGGTTAGTATTGACATAGAACAGCTTATCAAATATCAAAACACTGACATTACTTTGAAACTTTTTTTTCTATTGAATTGTCCTGGCAGGATGTGTTCAAAATTAAACATAAAGCGCAGTATTCCGAGTCAAGTAAACAATTTACATTTTTGTCTGCAAAATTTAAGTGGAATTTCGCTAATGTGACCTCAACTTTATGAGCCGTTTCATTTTAGTGAATCAAAAACATACAGTGACCAATGGAGCCTGATTTCCACAACAAATGACTTTTATGATGGAATCAATCTAAAACAGTCTAGAATCAGTCTAAAACACTGCCATGTATAATTTACAGCATTAGCAGAGAGAGACTTCTTTTATAAGTAAGCAAAATGGATGTTATGACTGAAATGAATTCGAATCAAACTGAACCGAGAACATGTGAATCAGAATCGAATCAGGAAATCTTTATCAATAAACAGCCATATTTACCAGAAGTCTTGACATGTGTCCTAGAAGTGAAGTCCGATTCCTGAACGAATCGTTCAAAACTGGCCTGGATGATTCATTAATCAAGCTGATACAATTCTTGAACTTTCATTTTACTTTCATTTTACGCCCTTTGTCAAAATGTCAAATCGCAAATGACAGAGATGATGAGGACCATGTAACAGACGGAAACGGCCACAGCTAATACTGTTTCTCGTCACTTTGTTAGCCTTTGTTAATTGTCTGCAGTTGAAGACAGGGGTTAGATACGGGGTGTGCGACTGCATCGAGTCACGTGACCATCTCAGAACTCAACACAACCTCCACGTTTAATGAGCAATTATCAAACCAAAAGCCCACTCTGTGTATAAGCTCTCAACAACCTTCCAGCCTCTCTAATGCGAGCAGTGTAAACTTTATAATTGCTTTCAACACAGAATAATGAATCAATTTTCTGTCTGATTTCCATATGCAGGGAAAATTAATGCAGTGTAATGCGCTTTACTTGTCTAATTGACTCCTTCATTTCATGCGGTGTTTCTAAAAGCAGGAGCAAACAGCCGTAGAAGCAAGGGATCAGCGTTGCCTCAGCATCTGGAACAATATATATCATGAACATTCATAGAAAACGGTTTCCACCTTTGCCATCAATTTACATGGAAGCAATAACCATATCAACATCACAGATGCACATCATGAGAATAATAGGCTATGTGAACATTAATATAAATATGGGACAGCCTTATGGAGCAGGGAATGGCCTTTTTAAAAAAAAGAACATTCTCGCCATAAATGTATTTATAGTGTTGTGCATTTTTCTTTCAGCAGTCCTCATGGCCCTGTCTGCCCGGAGAGCCTCACGGGATCATCCGCCCCCTCCGAGTCTCCCAGCGCTGGCAGAGGGGCACACTAAGGAAATGTGTGCATGGGAAACGATTAAAAGTCTTCCTTCTTCTGCATGAATAAAAATCAGTGGGACAGTAGCTGGAAATGGAGTGTGTGTGGAAATGAGTTGATGGGCTGAGGAGGAGGGCCATGAAAAGGTGTGTGTGTGTCGGTGGGGTTTTGCTATCTTTGTAGGGCAAATGCTCCCATAAAACCCTAGTAAAAACAGACATTGTGCAACAACTGCATAGCAACAAACTGGCAATAAAACCGCAGCTGATGAGCAAGCATCATGGGGGAGATTTTTTGCAGGAGTAAGCAGCACAAATGTAAAAGTCACCAATGGTAGACAAGGTAGACGATGGTAGACTTTTTTAAAACGTCGTTATTTTGACATTTTATATGGTGATGCAAATGTGGTAGATTTTTCCCTAAACCTAACTATCTGGGTCTCGTCTACAAATCGACGTCCCCATTCAATAATAGCACTTATCTAACTTGTTCCCCTAAACTAGCTTCCTTCCTAAACTAGCTTCCTGCGCAGGAATACATCGACAAACGGACCTGCAAATGTCCTTTAAATGCTTTAATCACGGCCAGGAGATCTTCCCGAGCAGTTCTCAGGGAATCTCTCCCAAAAAGCAAGGCCGGAGGATCTCCAACAAATTCCATTGAGAATCCCACCGTAAAACACAGATACAACAGTTTTTATAGAATCAAGAAAACAAATAAGACTAACATGTCACCTTCAATATGATTGGTTCAACTGGTTCAAAAGTCCCAACCTTTTTCCTCTGTCACTGGCACAAGCAAACTCTGATTTTGTGATTACTTATCACAAGGTTTTGAGAACTAGTCATCTGTCTAGTTTCACTTCCCCTTTCTGTTATTTATACACACATACACACACATACTCAAAAGTTTTCCCCAAAGAGTTTGGAAACATTAAAAGCATATGAATGTCATTCCTGCAAGAAAAACAAATGTTAGTTGATTAATTAAAGTTGATTAATTAAAATCCATCACACAAATGAAGCAGAAATGTGCGGAGCCCCTCAAAGGACACGATTCCCAAAAAAGCTAGTGTCATTCTTTACTTTTTACAGTGCCATTCCCTTTCCTATGCCAAATAGACGAGACGTAGAATCACAGCCTAAAATGGCATGGATAAAGAAGAGATTGTCACACACCTTGGGACCAAGTAACTCCTTCGTCTGCTTTATGCACCATATCCGTCTTGTTTTTGTTGCTTTCTTTGGTTCTGGTGTCAGAAACAGCTCCTGTGCATTCAGATCAGCATGATGCAACAAGAGTACTAACAAGTCTGTGTCATCACCTAAGACTGTGTCTTTTGTTCTGGCAGAGGCAATGGCAGTTTGGACAATGAGCACATCTGCATCGTGCTTTGCATGGTCTGTGATACACCCAGCCCTCTCAAGTTTATCACTGAGATAAACCATGAACCGTTGTTTGTTTTCCTTATTGTTAAGGAACTGGTCCTTTGTCACCAGAGAAGTGTACAGTCACACCGGGAGTAACACCTGTTCGACGCACTTGAGTGGCGTCTTTTATTGTTGGTTCTTCTTTGTAGCCATCAAAGACTATGCCAGTAGCCGTACCATATTTCTGTGTGACATATCTGACATACATTTCACACACACTGTCATAAGTGGACCCTTGTGGCCATGGTAGACGATGTAGTAATGCACCCCCATCAAGGACATGATGGACATCACTGCTGGGTTGTCTTTGCTGCTGCTCAATAGATTTCCAGAGGACATCGGCAAGAATTGCCTTGTTTGCCTGTAGGGGGAGGTAGGATGATTCAAACAAAGCAGACGGTTGACTGCAGAGTTCATACTTGAACAGTGATGGCAAATCTTCACAATTGTCTCTCACTGCTACAAGCCGCTGGAATAACAGCTGTGGATCCACTACCACTGTCTCTCCTTTGATCTTGACAGTTGATCTAGATGCAAGTGTCACTGCTTGGTCAGCTTTCCTGAAGGTGAATTCCTCCACTGGTTTCCCTACCAAAGACTCCAAAATCGTGCACCCAATTTCCATTGATTTCTCTGGTTTTTCATCTGTCTTCTGTGTGAGAGTGAATCGTTTAGTTGGTAAGAATGACTTCTGCCTGTAATCTCATAATCTTATCAACAATACCAATCATTTGTAAATCTACCAGCCCAAAATTTAATCTCACCACGTTACTAATGACTAAGATGGCTATTCTGACTTTCTTCTGATGTTATCTGTGGGGGAATGTCATTAGGTTAGGCTTGTTCGCAAATTTAAAAAAAAGATTTTAGAACGCAACTGGAGGCAAGATTGTGCAATCAATTCTTAAGGTCAATATAAGTCTTTTTGTGGCAAGTGACCCAGGTAAGTGTGGCAAGTGACTTCACATTTATCGTGTTTATGCATAGGTTAACTTACTGAATGGACATGAATGTGTTAGTTATTTGGCCCCTGTTTTTTCTATTTGTGACTTTATGGCTTCTTGGCCATAAGTCAATTAGGCCTAGTGTTGAGCTCATTTGCATATTTAAAATAGATTTTTCAAAGAAACTTGTAAAACAAAAATGGTACTTTTCATGTATACTTCCACTGTGTGAGGTTTGATTGTGATAGGAGTAAAGGAAAAAATACGCCCATTAGGGTGTACTTTGGGCATATTCGATTAGTATATTGCTCATTTGCATATTCAAATTCATTTTCAAGGAAACTTCTAATACAAAATGTTTTACTTTTCATGTAGACTTTCATTGTGTAAAGTTTTATGGATTATTATTATAAATTTAATTAGGTTGGGGGAGGGGGTAAATCGCATCACATTACAATTTACAACCTGAAATAACATTTTCTTTTCAAAATTTACAGATATTTATTATCAACCTTATCACACAATCTTGGGGCTGTGTAGGGATTGCACCCAACACAATCTCATTGCAAATTCGTAGCTATCTTATGTTTTGGTGAATTGGTGGCTAAGAATTTGTACGGTCTCATTTGTATGTTTTCGTGCAATCTGTTTACACCCCAGTGATGGGTGGTTGGGATGGGTTTAGGGGTGGTCCTTCATTATTACTCTTTTGGTTTCACTTTATTTTGATGGTCCCTTTAACACATTCTGTTGACTATAAGTAAGGTTGCACCTACATGTCTACTAACTGTCATTAGAGTGTTAGTAGAGTATTAGTAGACTGGTAGGGTTAGAATAAGTTGACGAAGTTGCAAAGTTACTTCTAGTCAGTAGAATGTCTGTTGGAGGACTGTCACAATAAAGAGTTAGCAGATATTAAGCAGACAGTACTAATACTCTAATGAGAGTTAGTTGACATGTAGATGCAAAGTTACTTGTAGTCAACAGAAAGTTCAAAAGGGACCATCAAAATAAGGTCTTTTTGGTTTTTGTACGATTCACATCATAATAATGTAAACAAAATCACCACCTCGTAAAATAGTTACCCTTTTCCTTGAGATTAGGTTAATCGCACCACATTAATTTTGAATGGATTAGGAAAACAATTTCTTTCAAATGTTTGTAAAATTTTAATAAAACTTATTTACAAACTTTTATCTAAGAAATAATAATCAACTATTATGCCAAACTACTGAATAAGATTTTCAAAAATTTTAGTGACATTTTACTTTATTCCCTCAAAAAATATGAAAAAAGAATTTAGATTCAGAAATTAACAACATGCTCAACATAGAAGAGGTGTATTAAAATAATTATATGTAAGAATTTTTGTGTATTTTTGAGTAAATAGATCTATAAAATAATGTGTTAATCTACCCGAGGCAAACTTTCGTTTAAAAGCATAATTAGAATGGAAACGCCACTTTTAAGTTTGACTGTATTTTAGTTTTCGGTCAAACTGCCTTTTGAATGGGAGTGAATGGGGAACTTTTATGATAGCATAAAAAATCACTATTTTTAAAACACTAAGAAGGCTCGACACAACATGAAACTTTGCTCGAAGTATCACCAGGGGCTCTACACATGAACTCGAGCATTGACAACATTGTTTGTGTACACAGAGTTGACTAAAAAGAAAGATTTTGAACAACTCACTGTAGCTGTTGTTGTTTCCGTCCGCCGGCATTTTGTCAGTCAAAAATAGTCGATCTCCGAATGCAAATGAACTGAGGATCCTTTTCAAATACAAGGTCAATATTGATTTTCACTAACGACAAAACAACAAATTACCCGTGAATTTATATTGAACTAAGCTTTAGGAGCTTTCCATCTTTACTCTCCTCCGTTACGCTTTATTCGGAGATCGACTATTTTTGCCTCGGGTATATTAACAAAAAGACCCTAGGTTGCATTTTGGCAAGAGTTTCACTTTAATCTGATAGTGTTTGATACTGTGAAATTTGACGTGCACTGTTTACGCACTTGAGCTCTGTGCTTTGTGCGTGTTTGCAAGTACTGGTGTGAGGTTGTTAAGAAGAGTATATACGTTCTCTTTCACAAAGAACTCCTTCACACTATCAACACATTTAGCATGGTCCTATCAGTTATGTCAACATATTCTCAACATTCCTCCCCAAACAGCATTTCACAGCCCACGATGGCTTCACTTCTCAGGTATACTGTTTTCACAGCCTTTTGTCAGCACTTAAAGCGAACTTCTCAGATGTGCATACATATAAATACAGTCTCGACACAAAAAAAGAGCCTCCATTCACCTGTCAGTCTTGTTATTTACTCTTCAACCGTGGCTGAATGGAACCCTTTCTTTTTGTTCTCTCTGTCTGACCTTCTAGTCCCATCCTTCCCTCACTCTCTCATCTCTGTCCCGCCCTTCACTTTGTTGTCTTTACCTGTGACGTCTCACATCAGACCCTTTTGCACCCTCCTCTTTGTTCCTTTCTTCAATGCCAGAGCACCATTATTCCTGCAGTCTTTTCCCCACAAGACGCTCAAAGCGTTGATTCCTCTCTCTGCAACTTTTTATGAAGAAAGCATTTTACAACACTGGCTGTGCTTTACTTTCTCTTGCTGGGTTTTTGATATTTTGAAGCAGCACTTTTTGTCCACAAACAATTTAGAACCCAGATCTTGCACAAGACATCAGGTGATGACAAAATACTAAAATAAAATCAAAATATTTATTATTATTATTCTACTTTATGAACTTTAAAACTTTTATACTAAAAATAAAAGTAATTATTCAAATTAAATATTGAAATGTATTAATATATTTATTAATATCCAGAGTCTGTTACTGCTGGATATGTATACTTTAGCTTTGTATGACTTACTATAGATATAACATAGAAATATTCTTTAAAACATTATGATATTGTTATAAAACATACATAAACATATATTGGTTATTTAACATATGAAGTCCAACTCTAACGTTGAACTGACTTAAGGCAAACTATATTTGGGTGATAACATTTTTTACACTGGACATCATGTGATGACAATACTAAAAAAAAATGTAAACCGTTTTCAATGTTTATTTTTTTACATTAGTGAATTTAATTAAATATTGACATTTATTAATATCACCAATGCCAATATTAATTATTTCCATATTATTGTTTCTGCCGTTTTTTTATGATTTTTGGCCCCAAGTACCTTTTTTTAACAAATTTTATTTTTTATAGTTCTTACCTAAAAAGTAAAAGAAAAGGCAAAAAAAAGTTTTAATGTCCACTTCATAGACCAATATTATTAACACTGTATTAGTTATACTGATTATATCAAATGAATATAATAGTGTATATTTAAATATACATTTTTGATTTTCTTTTACATTGTCACTGTTTCATGAATGTTTTTTGTTTTCAGAATTATTTTACCATTTATTTTTATTAAAAAAAATAATAAAAAAATAAAAAACTATACGCTGTTTAATAACAGGTTCCATTTTTACCTGACAGAGTATATTGTGGCAAGTCAAGGCTTTAAAGTTTGAGAGGAAACTTTATAATATTTTTTTTTGTGTGTGGGATCTTACTCTCGCTTTCTTTTAATGTTACCTTTTACCTTTCTCTTGAAGGTCAGTTGTAGCCTCCTTTGTATCACAAGCAATTTAGACTTCATCCTTTTGTTGATCTGCCACACTCTTGACACCTTCAAAGGCATTTAATTGGTGGCTGCTCTCAGGTTTATTGATTTGAAGTGTGCTTTCAGCATTATGTGAGTGGAGAAACTCAATGCAAAGCTCATATGTCTTGAGTCCTATATATGCACTTGATTATAGCCTTTCACTCAGGCCTTCATCAGCAGAGCGATTATGTGTGACCAAGGTTTCACGCAGCTTTATAAGGCCATGATTTTGCTTTCATTGCACATTGTTGTCAGGGCATGATGTCATATTTCTGTATATTGTGAGATGATTGCATGTGCTGCCTGACCTAGTTGCTGTTATTGCCAAGAAGTATCTACTTACTGTATGTTCAATTGGAATAGCTCGTCTGTCAAATTTGATCGTCTGGCAAATTGCCTCCCATCACAGAGAAAACTTTATTCTGAATTATAAATGTACACAGGGCTTACTTTATGCAACACAGTGTGGTGTTTTATCGGCTGAGGGTTTTGAATTGTCTAAACGTAGGACCTTTTATCAGCAACACAAGAAATTGCTCAACAGTGACTCAAAGGTTTTGGTGCATTTTTTTCTAGTGTTGCTCTCTATCCTTTGAATGGTTCTTTTACAGTTTGTGGCTTTTTGTATTTGGAGAAAAGCGAATGAGAGATTGCAGGGCTCCAGAGTAGACTGCGCCTAAGATGGTAAGAAATGCATCAAAAAAATGTGGCTGTAATTTAAAATTTAGCATTTACCTTCTGCACGTTCACATGCAGTTTTGTCCGATATCATCTTGTGCGCGGTGTTTTCTGAACGCAAGAACGAACACAGCGTGTGATGTCCGATTTGTGAGCAAATCTCTAATAAAGTGATTCTTTTTAATGAGTCAGTCAAAAAGATGAAACAGCCTCAAGCTCGCTAGTGAGTGAGTGGTTTGAATCAGACTCACCCAGTGGATTGTTTGTTCACAAATTACCCTTTTTTTACTAAAAAGTAAAAGTTTATTTAAATTAAATGTTGAAATGTTTTAATATCACCAACTGCATAGGCCCATATTATTACCATATTGTATTTTTTATAATGATTATATAAAAATGAGCATGCAGTAATGGTGCATATTTAAATGGTCATTTTATTTCGGTGTCTCATGAATTTTTATAAAGCATATTTTGTTACCTTTTGGAGCTTGGAAGGGTTCAGTTTGAGCAGATGTTTTATACCATCATCACTGTCCTCATCAGAGCTCATTTCCCAGTACATTCAGCATCTGGCTCATATTCGCAATCTCAAACATATTCTCAAAACTATCATTTTCAACATCTTCAAAATCAATATTTTGATTGCTGACAGCTTCTTCACCAGATCCACCACCAAGTGACAGTGAAACTAATATTTGATTGCGTTCAGTTCTTGCTCTGCAATAAATCGCTGAGCCATTTCAAGTTTTGTTGATGATACTTCCTATTCTTTTGTTTTCTGCCTGCGGTAACTATGAGTGAAACGTCACTTCATCATTGTGTATCAGACATTGCCACCTTGTGGAATAAAGTTGAATTGCACTTATTCAGTCATCAGAAATTCAATTATTGTTGTGCAGAAAAAAATATATACTTACACTGTTACACACCTCGGGTCATTAGCGACCCTATACAATTTTTACAAAAAAAATACGATGGAAAACAGGCATTCTTTTATAATTTTAGTATTTTTTTTCTTGTTATATAGTCTATAATGAATTGATTGAGGAATACTAAGAAGGTTGATGTCTAACTTTAAAAAATGAACGAGGAGGAGGCTGGTGAATGGCCTCCCGGTTCACTAAAGATATGCGTTTAAGGGTTAATAAGTCAATCGAAAGGATTCACAAAACAGCCCTGACCTCTCTAGTGAGTGAGTGTTTTGAAAGTCACTCAATCAGTGAATTATATTCTTAAAAACTTGAATTGACTTCAAGGGAAATTTTGTTTGGCAGAGACAACATTTTGCTCCCCCATTTATTTTTTGCTTCTGAGAAATTCTATAGTTTCATGTTTAATTTTAGGAGCCAGTAGCTCTGTCGTCATTTTTCTTTTTCTCTCGTCTGGAGCCCTGGGACCTTGTACGTCCTTCTCTGTGATCTTGTCTCTCAGTAGCACTTCTCAAAATGGGCTGCTCAACTTCCCTCTGTTTACTCTTGTGTTCAACTTTAATCTCACACATCCCGTTCCTGCCTAAAGTGCCCTGAAACTCTGTAAGTTTCTTGCCTCTGAAATGACCATGGCCTTCTTTGCTGTAATTGCTCGAAATGCTAATTGGACTGCGAGCACAATCCCCAGTGATGCATCTGGGATTTCCCAGAGTCTAGAGACCAAAATAACAAGCCAAAAAAAGCTTTTAAATTCCAATTGCCACTAGACATCTGGATGGCCTTGCCCTGAATGCATTTTCATAATTAATACAAAGTCTAGGAGAAGGTGCCTTTTCTTGATTGAAAGGTCCTTATGCATTCCCCTGGCTAAATATGCAATGGAAAGTGTAAACTTGGCATGCAAGGAAGATGACATTTGAAAAAAGAGCATGCAATATTCATTTAAATTCAAAGTAAGGCCCTAATACAATTTCTCTGCAAAGCTTCCAGCTGAATATGAAGGACCCCGTGCCCTTTAGAGGCTGCGAACTTCTCATTTGCCTGTAGGGTTGCACCGTCGCCACGATTACACTATATTGCAGCGTTCAAAAATAATTCACCCTGAATTAAGCCTCCTGCCTTTCAGGAATTTCAAACAAACAAATTCAAGTACAATGCTAACCACCGCCTGAACAAAACCCCCCGTAATCCTCCCTAAGACTGTCAGAAATCATGGAAACAGTGGCGCGTGAGAGAATAAATGCAGGTCCTGACTGGAGAGAGCGCAGCAGATGTCTCTGCGGTTGAGGCTGTCATAAGGGACGGTGGCGTAACAAAGTGCGACTAGAGGTAACAGTCGGCAACACTGTCTCAGCCGTCAAAGCGCCGGCGCTGATGGAGAGCGTATCTGTCCGCTTATACGCCATCTGCCTCTTTGCACTCATCTGCTGGATGGAGACCTGAGGCCCGGGCGGACAGGTTCCATAGTGACGCCCACGTACATTTCTGATTCAACTATTTAGAGCAGGAACAGGCACAGAGCCTGATGTGCAAAAGCCAGAATCGGTGTGTTGGAGGCCCGGACAGATCCTGAGGGAGTACATGTGATTTTAGCAGGAGAGACTAAGCAGAGGTGGATGGTTTGGTGCTCGTTTTGTTTCATGGAAGAGTTGGTTTTACAGACAGTGCTTTGATTCAGAAAAGATAGGATGTTCTTTGAAGGTTTTGAACAGCTGCACTGGAAGTTGCTCTATTGTGTCTCTACAAATAGGAAATGGGGTCAATGATATGATGCATTTTTGTTGCCTGTGTTAAAAATACTTTTTTGAAGTTGCGATAGTCTTTTCTTCCCTATTGTGATTATATTCGAGTAAAGTGGCTTCTTTACATGATTTTGTTCATGGGGAATTAATTGGATGGTTGTGGTTTGCTATTGGTTGATCTCATGTGAGTGACAGGTTGTCCCACCAGAAAAAACATAATCAGAGGAGAGAAGAGATGTCGCTGCAAGATTGAAGATTACGAGGACACATTAATAAAAAAAAATAATGATGTGCAAGGATAAATTATTTATAATACATACAAATATTTCATAACAAATAAGAATTGTCAATTTTGATTTCATGGTGACTAAAAATGCAATTCATACAATGGGCCCTCTCCTACACCCGGCGCAATGCAGCTCCAAGCGCGACGCAAGTGTTTTTTGCTAGTTTCAGCCTGACGCAGTTATCATTTTCACGTCCTGTGCCACGCTGTTTAAATAGCAAATGCATTTGCGCCCATTTGTGCGCACGGTCTGAAAACGAAGTGTGTTCTGGCGCATTGTTGGCGTGTTGCTATTTTGAGGCAACAGAAATAGACTGCGCCATTGACAGACCAAAACCTGGTCTAAAGTCAATGGCGCAATATTTTTTTTGTTATTAAATGAGCGCGTTAGTAATGTGCGCCTATAGGCGGGTCCACAACGCACGTACACTCTGCTTATTAAACACACAGGAATGCACAGCAGCACACAAACATGCCAAATAGTAAAATGAAAAGGATTACAATGTAAAAGATTATTATTGTGTACATAAAGATATGGTGGAATCCGGCTTGTCCAGTAGATGGTCTGCTTGCGCACTTTTACCTCGTGCACGAGCAGATCCGTTTGTGCTCTGGAGATGCGTTCGGTCTTTCCACTATCTAATTCCGTCATGTAAATAGCGAATCTGCCATGGCGCGAGCGCAACTGGCATTTAAAGGGAATGGGAGATGAGACTCTGATTGGTTCAATGCATGTAAATCCCAAAACACACCCATTACTCATTATGAGAATAGGGACAACCCTTTTAGACAAATGCGCCTGGCACGCCGACCATTTTTACCGTCGTTAAACTAGCAAAAGTGGATTCGGACACGCCCTAAGTGAACTTGTGCCCTGCACTTTAGACCATGTGCTTAGATCGTTAAAATAGGGCCCAATGACTTGAAAACACCTATTTTATGATGAGCATGTTTTTTTATATTCTGTAATACAATTAATTGTGATAGTAAAAATGTCTGGTGGTACAAGCATGATTAAAATAATAAAAAAATATTTTTGGATAAAATTGACCCACTTACGGCCGATGATTTTCGGTGGCCGAAATTTCAGTGCATCCCTAATTGCTGTATGTTTAGTTTCATAAATCAATTCCGGTAATGCATAGTGTCATTTACCATACCTGCACTCTGCACTCATAAATAATCAGAGGTCATTGTTAATGCATAATTCAGGTAAGATCAATGCGGTGGTTAATGGTATAAATTATTTATTTCTGTCATGGTTCATTAGCAGGCCATGTTCAACAATGTTCTACCACAAGTTAATAGTCTAATTCTCATGAAATAAAATAATAATACCAAACAAAACATTTTCATGATAAAGCTTCTTAAGCTGTTAAAGTGCTAATTAACTATTTCAGCCCAGGCAAGTGCATCTGATTGTTAGAAACACTTTTGTAAAGAGCCATATTAGAGGTGATAATTTAAAGTGTAATTTAATCATTAAAATGTTACGATTCTTAAGATTTAATAAGCAGAGACAACCGCAAGTATAAACCGTTCACATGTTGATTCCCCTGAAATCTGTAAACTCATTTGCTTTTGTTTAACATCCTAACACGGCCACAATGGCTCAACCACACGAGTTTGGGGCGGGGCTATCTGTTTGGCCAACCAATGGAAGACAAGGAGAGTGTTCAGGAAACCTGTTTGTAAGCAGTCGCTTTTTCTAAATTCCTTTTTATAGATTTGCATGTGAGTGTAGGAGAGTGGAAACACAACCACATTTGAAGACATTTGGTGAGACGAGTTTGACCAATTGAGGATCTTGGAGCAACAATGTATGCTCTTGGAGCTAAACAAATAATTAAAACTTCAAAGATGCATTATTTGCAATGTTGCAGGTATAGGTGGAGGAGATAAAGGCCTATTAAAAGGGAGCCTGTGATCATTTCCTCACCATCACATGTGCGTCTGTGTGTGTGTACTTGTACAACTATCTTTGTGAGGACCAGTTTGAGTTTTAGACCATTGGAGTGAGGACAAAGAGAGTAAAGTGAAGACATTTTGGCCAGTCCTCACTTTCTGAGACCCCTTGTCCCCATGTTTGAGGGTCAAGACTTGGTTTTAGGGATAAGGTTATAATTGGGTTAAGGGTAAGTTTAGGGTCAGGGTTCGGGTTAGGCACTTAGTTGTGATGGGTAAGGTTAGGGTAAGTGGCTAGAGATTACATTGTGTCAATGAATGTCCTGTGTGTGTGTGTGTGTGTGTGTGTGTGTGTGTGTGTGTGTGTGTGTGTGTGTGTGTGTGTGTGTGTGTGTGTGTGTGTGTGTGTGTGTGTGTGTGTGTGTGTGTGTGTGTGTGTGTGTAAACTATGCCTCTAAGATTTGGATTATTTCATTATCATTTTGTAGTCATTTAGAATGTATTAAAAAGAGAACCCCTACAGAAACACGTCTTGTCCTGTTGCCATATTCTTCATTCTTCAGTAATTTCACATGCTCAAAGCCACATTTAACTTCACCTGGCAGGTAGAATTTAAAAAGGAAGAAAAAGGTTTTGTTGAAATAAATACTTCTGGGAGGTGACATTTCTTGGTTTCGAATAAACCTTTCTTTAATTTACTCTACTTGTTTAATCTACTTGGACACACTGTGCAGTGAGTGCTTTAATTTCATGACATCAATATTTGCTTTGTATCTTTTATTCTAATTTTCCCCCGGCATGAACTTCAAGCACATTTCGTATACAAATCTGAGCCGGTTTTACATCCAATTTGCCCAAACGCATAATCTCTGTGGGCAGAAATTTCTCCAGTTTATTTGGGATTTTTAGTCATTTATTTACATGCAAAGACTTTCACAGAGTGGTAAAATTCAACAGAGACGTCTGGTCATAATGTGTTGATTTTCAACACGAGTCCCCTTCCAAACGCAGAGTCTCCATGAAACATTGATGTTCCCTAATTCCTTGCCAGAAAGCTTTGAGTGGTAATAACGTGTTTCTTTCTGCTCTGCCGTGCCTGACCAGCGACAGGAAGACTGCAGGCCATAATTATCCTGTTTGTTCACAGGCCGACGCTTTTTATTATTTAAATCTCTTTGGGCGAGAAAGGGAGCTGGGAGGCGCGAGTCTCTACCATTTTCTTGTCATGTGTTCGTCAGCGTTAATGTCCCTCTCTGTAATTTGTCGGCGTTTTGTCCTCTTTATGCTTCTGAATGAAGGAATGCAGGCATTTCCCTGAGTGAAGGAAACGACACCGTGGTGTAAAAAAGTTGAAATCTGAGCAAATTGTAGGATCTGAGAGCAATGGAAGACCAACAAACAGGCTGGGGGATAAAATATAGTGTGCTTCTGAAACTATAACAGGCTGTTTTGCCGCACATGCCTGTACCGGAAGCTCCCATGAGGAGTAATTGCGGGAAGTCAGGCCCAATGCTCATCCATGACTTCTGTTTCATTTCACCGTGGCGTTCTGATTTCGCACAGACCGTGCCTTATATATTTTATGAGTCATTACTTTCCTCTTGAAATGAATGACAAACTTCATACACTAAACCATTTCATCATTTCTACACGCCTTGTGAGGCGGTCAATAACCTCGGTGGACTAACATATCCTGCTCAGTGCGGCGATGCTGAGCAGTTTTGATCATTCTTTTGCCCAGAAAGGCTTGCTATGGTTGTAAATGTATATTTATGTTGACACCTATTCAAATTTTTTGTTGGTATATGAAATGTCTGCATGTGTATAATATGCACACATATAATGTATATGCTTAAAAGCAAGTGAGCTGCTTACAGACGCACATTTTAAGAAATTGTAGCCATGATTTAGGTTACACAAAAGGTTAATTATGTTTCCTTATACTAAGGAAGCATAATTAAATTATATGATCAGTGAGTTATGACAACATATGTTATTACATTGCTTCAACTCATAAAAAAAGTTGACATATTTTGATAAGTTATACAAGATTCAAGATTAAGTCAGTTTAATGTAATTTAAGTTGAAATGACTTAAACATCCAAGTTGAATGTACTTAATTTAAGGCAGCAAACCTTTTTACAGTGTAGGTATGCAGGATTTTTTTGATTCAAGCTTCAAATACGCTGAAATATTTTAATATGTGCGACTGAAAAATATGAGACCTAACTGGATTGCATTAGAGATGCATAATATATTGCTATGGTTGTATGCAGTTATAGTCCATATTAGAGTTTTTTATTATTATTTATCAAGCGATATTGGATATTTTCAGGGAGATATATTAGCTTTGCCGTCATCTAGCACTCACTTAAAAATAACCTTTAAAACCAGTAATAATTTGTGTATTAATATTTTTTTGACAGCAAAGACATTCATTTGATCAAAAGTGACAGTAAAAACATATATAATGTTACAAAAGTTATATTTCAAATAAATACTGAACTCTATTCATCTAAACACCCTGGGGAAAAAAACATATAATTTCCACAGAAATATTATACAGCACAACTGTTTTCAACATTGATAATTATGAAAAAATGTTTCTTGAGCAACAAATCAGCATATTAGAATGATTTCTGAAGGATCATGTGACACTGAATGATGCTGAAAATTAGGACTAAATTACATTTTAAATTATATTCAAATATAAAACAGTTTAAATTGCAATTATATTTTACAATATTATTGTGTGATCAAATAAATTCAGCCTGGGTGAGCATTTTCAAAAACATTACAAAAAAATGATAATGTTGTGATACCTAGCCTAAATTTACTTAAAGTCTAATAATTGGGTCCCTTAAAACTCATCTTTGATCACCAAGATTACACATTTAAAAGTTTTTTCCTTCATTTCTTCTTGGGTTCACTGTCGTTTTAAAGAGAAAATACTCAGCAATGGTGTTGACTTATGTATTTGCACATGGTTTGTCTTAAAGCATATTAAAAACAACACATAGAAATGTAAACAACATTAAAAGCTTGATTTTTACCACAGGGGGACTTTAAAAGCATGTCAAATGATAATTTTAGCAGAGGGCTATTTAAAAGCGTTCCAGATCAATCACTAATGGGGTATCATGATGGTTAGGATCCCACCTTAGAAGTCAGCTGCCCATTTAGACTAAGAAGCTCACTAAGTTTACACAGTTATAATGTTTATATAGAGTTGAATACAGCATCACTTAAAACCATAAAACGTCTTGTCCTAAAAAGATAGAGACTCTGTATATTGTTTACAGCTTAACAGTATGAAATTGCCTTTCTTATTTGTATTCAGAAAAGCAACATGAAAGTGAGTGTCTTTTAGGCAAAGAGAGAGGGAAAATATACTCAAATATTTACTGCACTGCGGTTGCCATCAGCGCTTGTTGCTAGGGAACTATATGAGTGTATTTTATAAAAGAAACATAGCTTTAACCAAAGCTGGTAGTATGACACCTTCAATAAATAAGCGCAGTGTATTTTGTCACACTCGCACAAGCAAGCCCGGCTTAAGTATATGATTCTTTTTAAATTATTTTGTAAAACAAACTTCTACAAGACACTCCACTTCCCAATTTCATCTCTAATATGGTGTTATTAATCTTTAATGTTCTTGTTCCTATAGCCTGCCTAGAGTTCATACGGCTGTAATTCCCAGTTCACCTTTTTTTTCGGGCACGAAGATCGCTGTTAAATAAGATTAAGTGGGTCTCATTCACTAATAATTGCCTGGATTATTTCATATTTGTACACACAGGAGAACTAACCTACACCTAATACACAACACATTCGTATGCACATGAATTTGTTCTTAATCTCATTCTAACGTTAGGCTGCATACTTCCCTACTATAAAGTAGGCGGAAAAAAAGTTTGTGACAAAAGAATGTCTGAATTCACAGTGCTCGTAAAAGAGTAGGCAAAAAGTACCCGAATGACCTACTATTTCTGGTGAGATTGTGAAGTGTGCATACGATGGACACTTTACTATCCCATGAGGCCACGGGAGAGGATTTATGAATGGCAGTGAAGCGACGCAACTGGCGCTGGTGGTAGGTCACATTACATTACATTCATACACGCACTCATACTATATAAAACAGCATTTTTTAGCAGTCGTGATGTAATTACTTATTCAAAATAAGTACCAACACAAGAGTGTCTGTGATTTCGGACGCATTTCAGTGGCGCATGCACAAGGTTAGACATTTGCATAAAACATGCCCAAACCATCTCCATATAAGGCAGTGGTCTCAAACTCGGCTCCTGCGGGCCACTATCCTGCAGAGTTTAGCTCCAACTCTCCTGCCTGGAAGTTTCTAGTAATCCTGAGGACCTTGATTAGCTGGTTCAGATGTGTTTAATTAGGGTTGGAGCTTAACTCTGCAGGACAGTGCAGTGGCCCTCCAGGAGCGGAGTTTGAGACCGATGATATAAGGGCTTTCCGCACAACTTTTCCTCTACAGCACTCAGTCACTCTCTTCAAACATGTGCCGTTTTCTGCAGACGCTCTCTCGCCAGATCCTCGAGCAATGCCAAGTGTGTCATTCTCAAAACCAGTTTAAACTCAATAAACACCTTCCAAACCGTGTTTTTCCTGAATCACTACGGTACACCTATTTTACAGACTATTTCAGATTGATACGGGTCGGCACCGCTGCGGAGTAGACCAGTACGTGACTCTACATAGACATAAACAGAGAGAAGTAGCTCCAGCTACAATGTTCTTCCGCAAGATGCATGATGCTTTGTTTATTAACCGCTGGAGCACCAAAAGTTACAGGTTATTTATTAGTTTTATAATATAATATAATATAATATACTCATGTTAAGGTGAGATGTAATATATATACTGTGATTATGAGAGCAGCACAGAGAAAATGCTTTTGCTGTACGTGTCAGTTGTAGAATCTTTTAGAACAAAAGTTTTTGGTGAATCATGATATGTTCGTGTAAATATGCAGATTTCACACACAAATTTGTACATACGCATACTTAGTAAATGAGATCCAGTGTTTTTTAAAAAATCCCACTAAGCACTAGGCTACTAGTATAAGCAACGTAATAGACTGTATCTACTCCAGATGTCTGAAGTCGGTGACCTATAGTAATTCATCTAATGCTGATGGCCGTGTAAATCTTTAAGGTGACAGGTGCACCTGATGCAGTCAAAATGCCCAATGCAAATGGAAATGCGAAAGGACTTCTGCCATCACAAAGTCAAGCCCTGCTTTTACTGCCATCAAGTGTTGAGCTATGGAACTGCAGGCATGCTTATGATGGGGAAAATGAATGTAAAATGCTGTTTAACACTTTGTATCGTGTTTATTGCATCTTATAAATCTCAAAATAGTCAAAACTATTTTTTTTTTTTTTTTTTTTGCTTAAAAATTCTTTTTAAGTAGCTAAGTTACCAGTAACTATTCTTCAAAAAGTCAAGTCTAAGTCTCAGCCCTGAACATGCCGAGTCAGACGGAGCATGGCTTTATGACAGACATGGATTTAATTAGGGAGGTCATGCCAGTGTATTAAAACCTTTAATGGTCCCTGTCCTCATATTCATCTGTCAAAGATCAAGGCTTTCTCATTCTCTGTCTAAATATCACAAAGGCCTCTATTGGAATAAGACAGCATGCACGCCTCCATCCTCTTGAACACTGGAAATGTCAGAATGGCGATGCTCTGGGGTATTAGAGAAAGGGGGAAAGGTCAGCTACTGTAGTCTGCAGCTGGCATATGATATTTGGAGATGAGCAAATGCAGTTGCAGCTCCTGACGGCACACTGGCTGTGCTGAAGGGCCTAATGAGGCTTTAGTTCTGCCATGTTCTGATTATCAAAATTATCTCAAGATGGTTGCAAGATCATTTCGCGGTGATCGCTAATTGGAAGAAAACGGTTGTGTTTGATATCCTGTGCCTTGTGAAAGTGTTTAAAGCAAAAGCTGATAGTGTGAATAAAATGGCCAAATTATTTTCTGGAATTGTATTCTCCTTTTATAAACATACCAAATCAGCAAGATAGTATCGGCCCATATCCGGCCCACATCTGGTACGTGTGGAATCCATAATTTCAGTTAGTTGCAAAGGAAATGTTATGTACATTTTTTTACTTTTTATCTAAAATGTTATCTGTGCGATGCAGTCACTCCTACTAGCCACCTTGGTGGGTCAAAATTTACATTTAATATATATACTGTATATTTTTGTCAAAAGTGTTGTCAAAATTATTTATTTTTCGATACATATCGTCATATCGATACTGAAATATCTGAAACTCTTCCAATTCTCATTTTCATCAGAACAGAAACTCATCTCTCCAACTGCGAGTTGACACACAAACCCGCTTCCCCTCACTCACTTGTTGGTGAGTGAATATTGTTGGTGTTACAGGGCTTGAATTTATGTGTGGGATTGTGTGTATTGCGTATTGCCTATTGTGCGTGCACATAAAGTCGCCTCTCAGTACTAAATTGAGTTCTTTTTCGCCACTTATTGCACTTAAACAGTCAAATACACACAGAATAATGTCAAAATGCCGGTCTTGGTGAGTATAACACAGTTTGTTATGTTTTAAGTGAACGAAAACTCAAAGCTGCATCTTAGCAGCATCTTGGCATCTGATGTACAACAAACAAGCATTGTGGCTGCAAATTTTAAAACGGGCAATCACCTCCCACGTTGTTTTTAGAAAATGTAAAAATCTGTTTTGCAGCACTGTTACATCAATATGAACCAAATTCACACCCCAGTCAAGTGTGATTTTGGCCCAAAATTCTATGAAGATTTTCTCAAGGTTGTTCAGGTTTGTCAGACACTGCCTTGAATTCTCAATTGGGTTGAGATCAGAGCTTTGATTGGGTCTCGTAGCACTTTCAGCTTTTTGTTCTTCAGTGTTCGTTCCACCTTGTGTTTGGGATCTGTGTCAAAGATGACCTTCCTCCCCAGCTTAAGCTGTTTAAGCCAACAGCTTCCCTATAGTATATTTTGGCACGTCCACACTTCATTTTGTAACTTCAGAGGTATCTTAGCAACTTCACAACATTTTTGAACTTTCATTTTTAATAACTAAATATAGCCTACAGTTTCACACTCACAATGTTTTGAACACCAATCGACCAAATGTGTTATAAAACATTATTTTTTATAGGCCAATTATATCTGCACATGTAGCCATACAGTGTTCTTTGAAAGCAGACGTTTAGTAAATGAATAAACCGTCTACAGGCCCTATCTTGCACCCAGCGCAATTGACTTTGTACACCGACGCATGTATCATTCCTATTTTGCACCCGACGCACAGTCGGTAAATTAGGGAATGAACTTGCGCTCCCGGGGGCGGTTCAGCAAAAAGAGGCGTGTTCCAGCGCAAATGTTCCCTGGTGCTATTTTGCAGTTTCAGAAAACAATTCCACCACAGACCAGGAAAAACCTAGTCTAAAGTCAGTGGTGCATTATTCAGATGCTATTTTAAGCTATTTTAATGCTTATTATAATGTAGCGTGTGCACAACGCCCATACACTTTGCTTCTCTCATCTACAAACAGACGCAGCAGTTCTCATTTTTGCAAACCATACATAATTACAAGGAAAAATATTACCACACGAGGGAAATCATTGTGGTGTCCAAGAAGATGTGAAAAAATAGGCATAAATCTAGCTTACACATTTACCCAAATTATTATAGGCCTGTTTAACCGAAGCTAATTTGGGTGGGTTTCTCCCATCCCCATACAATGTCACTTCTCTGTCTTTTACGGCACTGACGAGAACGTCGATCACCTCGGCTGTGAACCGCTCCTGGTGTGCGCCTGGCAAATCCGCCGTTATAATAGCAATCCGCCATGGAACAAAAGGGCCTGCTCTTAAAGGGAATGTGAGATGACGCTCTGATTGGTTTAGTTCACGTTACGCCCAAACTACACCCATGAATAATGAAGCTACTTCAGACCAACCCATTTTAGATTAGCAACAGCGCCCGAGATCCGCCTACAAAGTTACTTGCGTTTCGCGTTTGATACTTGCGTTTCAGATCGTTAAAATAGGGCCCTACATTACACTTGGGTGTGATGTGAAGTACAAGCTTAATATCTTCAATAACTTGTGTTTTGCCGAGTTGCTGCTTGTAATTTGCAAATGGGTACAAAAGTCCCCTCTTCCTGCTAATTCAACAAACATTGGGACTTTCAAGCACTTCGATATTGCTTTGAACCTTTTCTCTTATTCATGCACTTACTGTGCCTCAGCTTCACTGGAATACTCTTTAGTCTTCATTTTCACAGCTCTCCTTAATTCTCAACATGACTAATGAACCAATAACTGTGGGATGTTTATCCAGAAAATGTGCTAGTTATTGTAGTGATTAACAAATTGAGCCCAATTGTAAGGCTATTGTGTACTTGTTAGGACGCTTGTTTTTCATCTGTGGAAACTTATCCTATATAATTGAATAGCAAAGCAAATCATTTTTCATATATTTTTATGCATGCAAAAAGTGTTTAATGTAGGGCTCCGCAGCGCATGACTCATATGAGCTGGTTCTTTTTAATGTGTCGTGAAATTCTCAAAACAGTTTTGCGCTTTAGTTAAAGTCGCAATGAAACGAAGTTGCTATAGTCTTTTCTTCCCTTTTGTGATGTATATCTGAGTGAAGCTGCTACTTGAACGATGTAAAAACGATATTCTGCATAAATGGACGATTTTAAATAAACACTGACAAAAAACAATACAAGTTTTAAGGCTGGACAATATGACGATATATAACATTGATATAAGTGATCAGATGGATTTGGGATAAACTACCTATATTGTACTTATATAAAGCGTTCCCAGGCAAATTTGCTTCATGTATATGTATAGGCCTATATGTAGAAAAAGATACAAAAACACTTACAGTTACTGTCACCTCCTGTTGCTTGACTGCTTCTGCTATTGGTCGATCTCATGTGATTGACAGGTTGCCCCGCCCTCACACCAGTAAACACGTCCGCAGAGAAGAGATGTCACTGCATCACAGCACTGCAACTGTTTAAAGATTATGAGAGGACATGACTTTAAAAAAAATATAGCATAAATAAATCATTTATAATAAATACTGAATTGAATTAGTCAATTTTGATTTCATGATGACTTACTATAACCGTAAATCTGATTTTGTTTGTATCCGATTTTCAATTACTAACTGGCTGTTCATATGAATTAAATATTTAAAACAGTGTTTTGCATATTAAAAGCAAATCATGTTGCTTAGTTGGGGACACTTAATATTCAACAGTATTATTGATGATTGATTATTTGACTGGACTGACGCTGCTGTATGAGAACTGAACTGAGCTGGGCTGCGTTCTCCGATAACGTTGTCTCTTAGCGCGCTACGAAGACTCAAAAGGTACACCTTAACTACAGGTATACCTTTCCTACGTGTGTTCTCCGAACTATACCTTAGGATGTTGCTTAAGGTAAACCTTCTTAAGTTCGACCTTAGCAGGCGCTGTCCATGGTGGAGGCGCTGAATAGGTTGATATCGATGCCTCGATGATCGATTGTGCGCTCTTTCCTTCACAGCGGTATAGGTAAAGTATTGAGAAAATGTTCTTTATGAAGAAGCGTTTTAGAAATAGTACAAACTGCATTTATCGGGGCTCATTGAAATATGTACATGCAGAAATAAATATGAGTATGTGTTTATAATTTAGCAAGTGTGCAATCCCAAACCCTCACGGCCATAAGTGTGTTAATGTTCTCCACAACGTATGCTGATTATCCACCAGCCATGTAGTTGACATACACTAACTGTCTCCGCGGACGGCGCCGTCTTTGATTTAAACTTTATTAATGAAAACACTTCCATACACTAGGTGTAGGCTATAACAACTTAAGTATTTTATGTGTAAAATTTTAAAGTAAAGTAAAAATGTCATTTTAATACTAAATCAGATTTTATATTAAATGTTCATATACAATTGTCTATGTGTAATTAAACTGCGATGTAAAAAAGCTTTTTGCGTAGTGGTGGCCACTAGCGGTATGAACCGTCAGCAGCGATAAGGTATAGTAGAGCGCTCCAGACCAACCTTACGAACGTATGACTTACAGAAGGTATACTTAACTAAGAAGGTTTCGGAAAACACGTATTAACGATAAGGTACTTCTTAAGGTACAACTTAAAGCTACACTGTGTGATTTTTACCCCCATCTAGCGGTGAAATTGTATATGACTACCCAGTGAATATTAGTTTCTGTTCCTCTCAATTCCGAGGGCGTTTTAACTCCTACGGTGGCCGTATTATTCCAAGATTAACATGGCTTCCAGTTATCGACTTCGTCCATGACAATAATAAACAATAATACGTCTAAAATCAATAAAACTACAGGACAGATGTCAGGAGGTAAACGTCACCCTTGGAATCGGCTATCCCAGCATAATCAGATTAGGCTAACGTTACAATGTGTACAAAGTAAAAGCAATTAAAAATAACTAAAATTTACAGTGTCCTTTTTTTATATATATAGCTTAAAAAATTGCGCCTTTAAAACTATTCATCACCTGTGATCCGTCGCAGCACAGATTTATGTTACAAGGTAAACAATACTTTTTCACCATTGACACGAGGATGAAGTTATACTAGAGGTCGATCTGGCGTTATGCACAACCATGCTATGGTTAGACAAGCAACTATAAAACTTTGAATTTACACAAATGAATTACAACAGGCTGAATTACCTGTCGAGAAGAAAGCAGGCAACCTCGGCGTCCGTTTTAAAATCTTTTCTCCTCATGAGCTCTTTCCATCTGGGAAAAGTTACTCCAATATTGACTATGGTCTTGCTGATTTGTCTGTCGCGTTGACGTTTTAATTCTCTCTTTCAAATGTGAGCACGCACGCACGCACACACACACACACACACACCACACTATCTTTCAAATCTGCCGGCACTCGCGAGCTCGCGAGTAATCTCCCCCTCGCATTCGTCACGGTGTCACTGAGTGAAAAACGCAAAAGGCGAAGCTTGAATTTACAGGTATGTCCCTCTTTGGCTAATGTAGTTTCAAGATGGAGGGGCAACATGGCGACCGGCATTCGAACCCCTTACCCGTATGTACTTTCAATGGCAGATTTTAAATTTAAGAGAATACTTTATTACTTGAAAGAAGTAAATATACATTAATGAGCACATATATTTTTGAAAGAACTAAGTGTTTTTTGCTAAGAATCAACTAAAAAAGTTACACAGTGTAGCTTTAAGAACGACGTAGCGTTAACGTAGTTTCGGAGAACGCAGCCCTGGACAATGACATCATTTTTTGCAGAACTGCAAAATAGATGAAATTAAGTAATTTAATAATTGATGATCTTTACAACGGAACTGAATCAACTCTGAACTGACTTCAGCTGAACAACAGCAAAAGTGCATCATTCTTCCTGTTATCACAGGAAAGCTCCTATGTATTGTATAAAGCGCTATATAAATAAAGGTGGCTTGACTTGAAAATATTCTAAAGACATAAAAAAAAAAAACATTGTTGGTTATTGTTTAATATGAGGTCCAATTGTAAGTTTAATCTACACACATACAATCAGGATGACTAAAGTGGCAGCATCGACTTAGAAGTAATACAACTAGAAAATTCCCTATTTTATGTAAAGAATAATTTTATTATTGAAAAATAATGCACACCATAGTACAGTGGTAACGAGACCATGGCGAGAAGCTTGGTCAGTGTCTTTATGGGGTTTGTTCATTTGCTGTTTTAGGCTGTAAGGACCAGTGAAGTGATATGAAGCTGTAATGCAGTCGACAGACCTGGAACTACTTCATAAGTTAATAGCTGTGCATTTACTAAATAATAACAGTCATAATCAAGCATTCATCAGCCCTGTTGTATAAATTGTCATAATCTATATACCACAGCGTCCCTTCGTCACAGCAATTACTGCTGTTAAAATGTAAACAAGCTGCACTCATTAAACTGAAATCCTTTAGAACAACCATCTTTGTCAATTGATTTTGTAATTTAACATATAAAAAGTCATCTAGCTCATAAATGCATGCTCCCTACAGTCATTGTTTTGTCTGGAGTTTCGAAACAATGTCACAACAAAAGAGTTCCAGTCCTTAGAGAGAGATAAATATATAAATATATATATCTTAGGTATGTATAAAACTGTCAAATATACTTACACATAATCTACTGAAATAGTGCTTGCATTGTAAATTGTCTCTCGTTGTCTCAGTCTCATAAAAGACCTGTCAAGCTATATTGTTTGGTCTGTTGTCATCTGGGCTAAATCATTATGGGATGTGCTTTTGTGACTGACAGCGGGTCAGTGGCCCTGACTGGACTCATAAGAGATGAGCACAACGAGCGTGGCTGTCGTCCCAACGCTGAGCAGTGCTGTGCATCTCCATTTGACATTTCCAGCCGTTTGTTTCATCGCCACCCCGTGGGTGTGACGTCTTCCTTCTGACCCAGTAGCTTCAGGGCTCACACAAATGTCAATGGGCTTGCTTCCAGCCTCAAGCCAAGACCGTGGCAGAGGCCCAGTACATCATGCCTGCATGGTCTTCACATCGAAATCATATAGGTTCTACTAGCCAATCAGATCTTGGAGTGGTGCCCAGATGATGTAAGGGAATCATGTTAATGTTCTGAAGCTACTGTTACTCATGAACACTTTAGCTCCTGAAATAGAAACTGACTTAATTACAACTTAATGAGCAACTGTTTACCAATTTCGCAAGTGATTCTCATAAGATTTAAACGTTAACCTCGTTGATTATATCAGGGTGAGATCTCTTTACCTCCATTTCACCTTTACTTTTATAATGAGTTTTTACAACAAATTATAGTCCTTGATCAAAGGTTTCATACAAATGTTGTTCGTTTTTCCACTTGATTGATGCATCTGCTGATTTTATTTTAATGAAATACATTAGGCTACTTTTAAAGCCAGCAAAGTTAATGCTATATGTCAGATGTTGATTCCCAAATGTTGATGTTTCATTATTGAATTATTTATAATTTTTATTTATTCAAAAACGAATGATATTCACCCTAATATATTTAATATATTTTGAGTTTATCCTATTGAAATCATTGACTCTTTATTATTTATTGCTCGAGTCCAGCAGAGGGCACTGCTGCACAGATCATTTGATGTGTAGCCTAAACATGTTTCTCCCAGGCCTAAATATTACAGAATTATTTAAATATATTAAATATTATTTGAATATACTTGTAATGATATATTATTAATATTATTATTAGTAGTACTATTATTATTTAGTAACATAAAAAAAAAAAAACAATTAGAACTAATCAAAAGAACATTATTTAATTATCTAAATTTTACTTGGGGGGCCTTATTATTTTTTATTGAATTAATTTGATATTTATAAACGTCTGCAGGGAACCCTTTGTCTTGGAAGGATTAATTAAGTTCAAGATATTTTTAATTAAAGGTTAGCATAGTGGCTTTATCATTAGAGCTTCTGGAAAACGTAGTGCTCTATTATATCGGCACTGAGGCAAAGGCTTTCCATTTGATTTTCACCCTAAAATGAACACAGGCACACATAAAACAAGAGTGTCACTTGTTAACTAGACTATGTTCAGCACTTCAATTGAGAATTAAAGCTTTATAGCCCTTAATAAATATGTTTTTATATATTTATATATATATTCTTCATTTGAAAGAGAAATTCTGGTAAAACATACCAATGCTTTACAGGACTGTTTGAAATTATTTTTCCAAGCAAGTGTTTTATTTTAACTTTATTTGTAATTAAGGTTTTCAATAAACTGGACAAAGCGTATTTGACTAGAAATAATAAGATAAACAGCATGCAGATGGGGAAACTTTTATGTCTGTTTAAAACAATACTGAATGAAGACACTGAGGTTCTTTTTGAAATGAAGCCCATGTGATAGATGATTGAGGTCTGCAGGAAATGTGATCACATATTTCTGTACTTTAGTGTTTGTAAGTCTCAAAAGAGTTAATTGTGTTCTAATTAAATATAAGCAAATGTGTTAAAATATCATTTTAAAGTAACATCTGTTACCCACAATTCTCTAGTTAGTTAATTTGTATGGTACCAAAATATGAAGTCATGCATTCAACAAAAAAAGAAAGAAAGTAGTAGGCTATGACATGCACTAAATAAATACACTTAGTTAATAAAGGGGTAACTGTATATCTAAGAATTTTCATGTATTAATTGTTTTTTTGTTGCCTATGAAAACCTGTGTAGGTTTTTATGTGAAGGACTCGGGACGTTTTTGGCGGGGAAATCAAAAGGATGTGACGTTTACGTGCACTACTGACAACGTCTCTTCCGTTCAACACATGAAATTAAACAATAGTCTCACAAAGCCAGATATAGTCTATCTATAGTGCAAATATGGAATTTTAATTACCTCATCTGTCGACATGATGCCGGTGAATTGTAGAGATGGTACTGGCATGAAGTTGGTTTGACGTTGGACGTTCGATATTCGCATATTTAGGGACCGTCTCAAAATTACATGCGACATTGGTATAAACGTTTCTAACTTCAATAGCATTTGAAGACAAAGACTTACAGTCATAAAACCAACTGTACATTGTTCACCCAGGTGTCAGGTATGATGCACACCTTTTAGATTTTTGATATTTATGACAATAAACTGTTAAATCATATGCAAATTTTGTTATGTATTTCACTACTGTATGGGGTCATACACAAAATATGGCAATATTTAAAGCTCAATAGCATTTGAAGACAATGACTTACAGTCATAAAACCAACTGTACATTGTTCACCCAGGTCTCAGGTATGATGCACACCTTTTAGATTTTTGATATTTATGACAATAAACTGCTAAATCATATGCAAATTTTGCTATGTATTTCACTACTGTATGGGGTCATACACAAAATATGACAATATTTAAAGCTCAATAGCATTTGAAGACAATGACTTACAGTCATAAAACCAACTGTACATTGTTCACCCAGGTCTCAGGTTTGATGCACACCTTTTAGATTTTTGATATTTATGACAATAAACTGTTAAATCATATGCAAATTTTGTTATGTATTTCACTACTGTATGGGGTCATACACAAAATATGACAATATTTAAAGCTCAATAGCATTTGAAGACAATGACTTACAGTCATAAAACCAACTGTACATTGTTCACCCAGGTCTCAGGTATGATGCACACCTTTTAGATTTTTGATATTTATGACAATAAACTGCTAAATCATATGCAAATTTTGTTATGTCACTACTGTATGGGGTCATACACAAAATATGACAATATTTAAAGCTCAATAGCATTTGAAGACAAAGACTTACAGTCATAAAACCAACTGTACATTGTTCATCTAGGTCTCAGGTATGATGCACACCTTTTAGATTTTTGATATTTATGACAATAAACTGCTAAATCATATGCAAATTTTGCTATGTATTGCACTACTGTATGGGGTCATACACAAAATATGACAATATTTAAAGCTCAATAGCATTTGAAGACAAAGACTTACAGTCATAAAACCAACTGTACATTGTTCACCCAGGTCTCAGGTATGATGCACACCTTTTAGATTTTTGATATTTATGACAAT
This sequence comes from Squalius cephalus, assembly GCF_949319135.1. Taxonomy (NCBI): domain Eukaryota; kingdom Metazoa; phylum Chordata; class Actinopteri; order Cypriniformes; family Leuciscidae; genus Squalius; species Squalius cephalus. The sequence goes on from NC_137145.1 coordinate 18,426,347, forward strand.
AAACTGCTAAATCATATGCAAATTTTGTTATGTCACTACTGTATGGGGTCATACACAAAATATGACAATATTTAAAGCTCAATAGCATTTGAAGACAAAGACTTACAGTCATAAAACCAACTGTACATTGTTCATCTAGGTCTCAGGTTTGATGCACACCTTTTAGATTTTTGATATTTATGACAATAAACTGTTAAATCATATGCAAATTTTGCTATGTATTTCACTACTGTATGGGGTCATACACAAAATATGACAATATTTAAAGTGCAATTAAAAAATGATGATACAAAATATCTTAATATATCAAACATGTTTATTTGTATTCATTTTATTTCCGTCGGTAGCCAACAAGACTCTTTTTTGGCCTTTGACTATTTTTTGGTACTTGTAGGGAACTGTACAAATACCAGTGACCAATCCACAACTATTTGCATAGGCAGCACTTCCACTCAACCTTCTGAACTCTCTTGAACTCCTTTCGTGACATAGAAAGGCATGCCCCATGGAACCACCTCTTGCAGCGGTGACATTCAATCTGTTAAAAGATAATAATAACCTTATAATAATGCTCAGTAATCAGTTACTTCATCACTCAATTCCAATTCAATTTTCTAATGTTCCTAATGTTCCTAAATCTAAAGTGAGAATAATTTACTCATTACAAAAAAAAAAAATTCTACGAGCTGATTAAACAATAATAATTGTGTTACAGTGACAATGAATCAAAAACTTTCTATTTTGTATATTATTAACAATGTAGAGACTACATAAACTGTGAATTGACTATACATAATAAATAAATAAATAAATAAAATTGTTGTTAAGTATGTACTTTATTACTGTATACTGATAAAGTGTTACCAAATTGTATAATCAGTGCTACATTACCCACCCAAAATGTTTCAGCACCACCACTGGGGGGTTTTGAGGCAGCACATAATGAGCAACAATGTCCCCTCTTGAATACTGAAAACACAGAGTTATATGTTAGCTGTGTTGACAAATGGTGCATACTGTAAATAGCATAACATACATTACCATATGTTTACTACTTAATTTTTACAGATCTTGTATTCCTCATGTAAAAAAAGAATAGTATGGTGTTACAAAGTGTGTGGTTTAATGTGATAAAACAAATCTACACTTTATGACAGGTGTTTTTGTACAAGAAATAAAAACCTGAGCCTTTCAGAAGTTCCTCTGCCATCGTCAGTCGCATATGTTTCATTTGCTCCCTGGCTGAGTGTATTGCAAAATGGCAAGGGATACTTGGGAAAGCACCAACAACTTCTTTTGCCATCTACATAATTCAAGATAAGTTAATTTTTTTTTTTTTTTTTTTTAGGGGAGATTGTTTCAACACATCAGCAACACATACAAAAAAATACATACAAGTCCATAAATCATATTCAGTAGACTATTTGGATCATCTTCATGTACAGTGACTAAATTACTAAATGTAAAAATCAACATTTTGCACCACAAATTTATACAAAACTGTTAGAGTTTATTATAAGAATTTGTTTTCACAGTTTATTGAGGAAAACCAACCTGCATTACAAACACTCCACAGCTGTACCCGTCTTGTTGTTTGGAATGGCTAATTAGTCCTTCATTCCATTTTATGTCTACCCAGTCATTTTTATTGAGACAGATTCGTCTCATCTTGAAGAACTCTCTAATGTAAATAAAGACAATCATTAACATACACATTAAATGTAAACAATATTTGTGTTTGTTACCACTTTGTCGAGTCTAAACCACAGGTGTCAAACTCAGTTCCTGGAGGGCCACAGCCCTACAGAGTTTAGTCCCAACCCTGCTTCAACACACACACACACACACACACACACACACACACACACACACACACACACACACACACACACAGACAGTTTTCAAATAAGCCTGAAGGACTTGATCAGATGATCAGGTGTGTTTAATTAGGGTTGAAGCTAAACTCTTCAGGGATGTGCCCCTCCAGGAACTGAGTTTGACATCCCTCGTCTAAATGTAGAGAAAGGTGCCAAATCAGTGACAAATCAGTTTCTGTTGTTCTACAGTGAGGGGATGTTTCCTGGATCATAGAGTATTTTCCTGATCAAATCCCCACTCTTCTACCTTATATTGTTTTGTCAATTCTCCATTATCCCTACCCCAAAAAAACAACAACAAAAAATACACTTTTCTTTTTTTTTTTATGTTATTTTGATGTCCTGCACCTGAGCCCAATCTGGGTGTTTGGGCTGTGCATACCAGTTTTGTATTTTTCATTCTACGGTATATAACAAGCAAAAATCTAACCGAAATTTACTGGCTGCATGCATGGATTTTGCTTGTTCATCATGTCCCTTTGGGTCTATGACAAACACCTGGCTGGATGCTGCGTGGAGATACTGTGCAAGATAAAAAAAAAAGATTACACTAAATAGATAATAGATAATTAACAGATAATAGATAACTAAATAGCTAACTAAATTTCATACATGAAACTATGAAACTTCATTCATTCATTCATTCATTCATTCATTCATTCATTCATTCATTCATTCATTCATTCATTCAACTAATCCAGACTCTTGTGTGTGGTGTAGACACAGCCTTTGTTTCTTTATATTTGAATTATGATGGCTGGTATTTGAAGTCTTGGCTCATCTGAATTATGAACATCCTCTATAGAATAGAGTAACTATGTCTAATCATAATGTATTAAAAAAGGACCATAAAATGTATTCACCAAAAACATCCAATGATTCTCGTCAACATTCAGGAAACTTATAATTCCCTCGTAGTCATAAAAGTCCACCTGAAATTTCATTGATACATTTCATTGTTTTATAACTGCCTTAATTTTTTAATTATTAAAGAAAATAAAAGATAAAGATTATGTTTACCTTTGAGAGAATGTTTCTCCGTACTTTTTCTCTTTCGTCATTAATTATCACATTTGCTGTGTAGTGATCTAGTACATAAATTCTATGTCCCTGGTCACTGTTATTCACTAACACATGCAAATAGCATTGGATTGTCTAAGATCAAAAGAGAAAAAAATAAAGGATAGTTGCTTCATTCAGTGATTAATTGATATTGATAACATTGTCATCGTTAAATTTCTATATCCAGTTCTCAGATTATTTTTCAGTTGCAAAGCATTTCCCAAAGATATGATTTTTTTTTCTTACCTCCCCCATCAGCCATTTGTGTGGCTGGAGTGTTTTCATTTCTGAATGATGGAGGATGTAAGACCTTTTTTTGTCTTTTGACTGTATGATGGCAACAACTATCTCACATGCTTTCTTAGACCACAGAGCTTTGACCTGAAATGGAATATTTGTATATAAAATAAATACTGATTTACTGTAGTGTAAGCAAGTTTTATTTTCAAATTAAAAATTAAAGATCCACACTTGCATGTGTCTTTTTAATAATTACAAACGAGTATGAACAAATTTTTCGTTCTTAATTTATTTCTAAATTTCGATCTTTAATTGCAATTTTAAAAAAGTACAATTGCAAAAAAATGTTTCACTGATCTTTTCATCTGATGATAGATCAATGTTTTGAGTTACAGTTTTTCTCAGTCGCTTTGGTGCATTTCTCACATCACTATTTACATTTGCACAACAGTTCAAATCTCCACAACATTTAGTCATTTGTGCCCATCATAGTAGCAGTTTCTCATTCCTTCCAACAAACTGCAAATGCTTTTGGACATGCATCAATTGCTTTCATACAACTCTTTTTTTCAAATGGCTGTGCAAATAGTATATAGTTCTGTCGTGAACATTTTCAGTCACCAAGATCTGACTTTTTTGCATTGGAAAACATTTACAGAGTAAACTGTCATAATGAAAACATGACAAAGCCATTTGACTATCTTGTTCATAAACAATGGTGTCAGGACTTTTCATCTTGATGACACTGACACTTTCATTGACGCGAATACTTGCTTTTGAGGAATGAGCTATCCATTTTGAGCAAGTGACACGCTTTTGCAGGTTATCAACTAGGTTTTGCAGTTTGTAATAATTGTTTTGAGAACTGCATTAACTGTTGTGCAAATGTAAATAGTGATGTGAGAAATGCACCAAAGCGACTGAGAAAAACTGTAATATGAACAAAAGCTTTATGGTATGATTGAGAATTTCATAATACCTGGGCTGATGTGACCTCTGACTGACCCTCAGAAGTTTGCTTAGTTTTGCTTCTTTTTGATTTTGCCACTATGTCTGGTGGATCAAAATCTGATTTTTCAGATAGGGGCCTCTTAGCCAATTTCTCCTTTAGTTTGTCAATGGTCTGTTGCTCTTGAGATGCAAGATTATGCACAATCTGATGATAGATAGATGATAGATAGATAGATAGATAGATAGATAGATAGATAGATAGATAGAGACAGACAGACAGACAGACAGACAGACAGACAGACAATATTAAATGTGTTTTGAGTTAATATGAACAAAAGCTTTATGGTATGATTGAGAATTTCATAATACCTGGGCTGATGTGACCTCTGACTGACCCTCAGACGTTTGCTTTGTTTTTCTTCTTTTTAGTTGTGGCACTACTTCTGGTGGATCAAAATACTTTGAATGATGTTTAGCTGATCTTTCAGATAGGGATCTTTTGGCCCATTGCTCCTCTTGTTGGTCAATGGTTTGATGCTTTGGAGATGCAACTTGGGACAGACTACCAAGATTATGCATCATCTGATGTTGTGTATATCTTCCTTGCAGAGAGTTAAACATCTTTGTAATGAAATCAGCTGGACGGAGGAACCTCTTTCGGTGTAATATGTGATTCTTCACAATTGAGAACCACTGCTCCACATGGCAATTTGTCTCCCTTGTTTTTATTTCTTTATTACTCTCTTTGGAGAATCTGCTCAGGTCCCCAAGCAACATGCCACTCCAAAGGGGGAAAATGCCCATGTAGTTGCTCATGAGGAAATTGATTATCCCTGGGCAGTAGAATTCATTATTTGTGCCACTCTCTGTCTGTGTGCACCTGGTCTTCTCTAGAACATCATTGAATAAATGTGTGAAGGGAGATTTGCCACATATTGTCTTGATGTTGCTGCTCCTCTCCATGTCTTCTGCATATGGCGGAAGTGTTTCATCCATAGTAGTAGGTTTGGACTTCAGGATTTTTTGGTCCAGTGTGTTCTTTGCTGCCATAACTGTATTGGACTTGTTTGCTGACATGAACAACATAGCCATATCCTGAAAGTGGTTAAGTGCTTCTTGTAGGGTGGTGCTGTTAAGAAGAAGGCCAAAACAATAGGTGGCATATTCCTTTACAGCATACTCGCCAGTTTTCTTAGCAAATCCTTGAGTTACAGCCTTTATTATATGAGAAGAACAAAGATGGAGCACTGTGAAATTGAAAGCATCTGCACTTTTCATTTTTTGGCTGACAATTAAATGTGCTCTGTTTAAGTAGGATGAGACACTTTCTTTATTGAAGGCCAGGAGGACACTACCAATGAGTGCCCAGCTAAAATCGGTCTCAACCTGGTGGACCTTCCGTGTCGTTATCTGGCCCAGTTGTCTCAGTGTTTCCATCTGCCAAAACGTGAGAGTTGGTATGGAGTGCTCATTTGATATGAACTCAGACACAGGAAGGGGTGGCTTATCTTTTCCCTTTCCAGGAAGAACAAGAGCATAATAGAGAATCCTTTTGGTTTGGTTGGGGATGCGTGACATGACACTGCCTGTAGCATCTAGATGCAATGTGACTGGGGGTGAGTTTTTTAAATGATCTGCCAGTATTCGTAGACCACAATCTGTGTACAAGTGGACACCAAATGGGTCCACTTGTAAGTGTTGGATATAGCCTGCCACTTGAGAGGCAGTACCACTGCACTCCTTCATTATCTTCTGACAGAGCATCATCTCCATGATGACATCATCGTGGAGTCTGGTGCTTTTCCTGACTTCGCTAGAGATTACCCTTAAGACGTCCATAGAAAGGCATCTGGAGATGTTGCCAGCCAAGATCTCGTCTGGTGGTGTGTTTCTCAGTGATTTATAGTAGTGCTGGCTTACTCCTTTTTCTAATTCTGCAGCAATTTTTCCTCTTTTGGTGAATTTGGCATTTCTGAATTTTAAATCTTTTTCTTTGTGGGTCACTTCGCCAATTCGTAAAACATGGATATCAATATGCTTCTGGCATGGTTTGGGCTTTGTTTGAATGGTAAATTTGTATTTTGCTGAGCAATCTTCAAAAATACAGATGGCAAGTGCCTTGAAATAAGGTGCTCTTTTTTTACGACTCTTCCTGCATTTTACATGCTGATACTTAAATGCCAGTACACAGCAGGGATTTACTTTTGTGAATGCTTCATACAAGACATCTGTCCAGGGCTGTTGTAACTGAGTTAGGCCTGCCTGTGGCTTTATTTTTTTCCAGGTTTTTGTTTTTATGGCCACTACAAAACTCTTTGGACCTGGTCTTGTTTTCCTCCATTTTCCCATGTCTGTCTCATCATCATCCTCATCTTCATCTGCAGTTTTGTTCCTGTCTCCAGCCTCATCTTTCCTGTCACAAGTATAATCATCTTCCCTTCTTTTCTCTGTACCGATCATCTGACTGTTCCCTGGACTTGTCTCATCATCATCCTCATCATCATCTGCAGTTTTGTTCCTGTCTCCAGCCTCATCTTTCCTGTCACAAGTATAATCATCTTCCTTTCTTTTCTCTGTACCGATCATCTGACTGTTCCCTGGACTTGTCTCATCATCATCCTCATCATCATCTGCAGTTTTGTTCCTGTCTCCAGCCTCATCTTTCCTGTCACAAGTATAATCATCTTCCCTTCTTTTCTCTGTACCGATCATCTGACTGTTCCCTGGACTTGTCTCATCATCATCCTCATCATCATCTGCAGATTTGTTCCTGTCTCCAGACTCATCTTTCCTGTCACAAGTATAATCATCTTCCCTTCTTTTCTCTGTACCGATCATCTGACTGTTCCCTGGACTTGTATCATCATCATCCTCATCTTCATCTGCAGATTTGTTCCTGTCTCCAGCCTCATCTTTCCTGTCACAAGTATAATCATCTTCCCTTCTTTTCTCTGTACCGATCATCTGACTGTTCCCTGGACTTGTCTCATCATCATCCTCATCATCATCTGCAGTTTTGTTCCTGTCTCCAGACTCATCTTTCCTGTCACAAGTATAATCATCTTCCCTTCTTTTCTCTGTACCGATCATCTGACTGTTCCCTGGACTTGTCTCATCATCATCCTCATCATCATCTGCAGTTTTGTTCCTGTCTCCAGCCTCATCTTTCCTGTCACAAGTATAATCATCTTCCTTTCTTTTCTCTGTACCGATCATCTGACTGTTCCCTGGACTTGTATCATCATCATCCTCATCTTCATCTGCAGATTTGTTCCTGTCTCCAGACTCATCTTTCCTGTCACAAGTATTATCCTCGTCCCTCCTTTCCTTTGTCCCTTCACTTGCCTCATCAACTTCATAATTTTTCTCAACATTTTCCCTATCTTTAAATAAAAAATAAAAAAAAATATTTGGGTCAATCCCTAACTGCATTTTCTCTAATTGCTTAATAGCTTGCATATTAATATTACTATTATAAAGCACATATTGATACCTTATTCTGCATGACCATATTCTAACCCTAACCCTAACCTCTCTTAAAGGGATAGTTCGCCCAAAAATCAAAATTCGGTCATCATTTACTCACCCTCAAGTTGCTTCAAACCTGTATGAATTTCTTTTTTCTGCTGAACACAACAGAAGATACTTTGAAAAATTTCGGTAACCAAACAGTTGATGGACCCCATTGACTTCCATAGTAGGAAAAAAAAATTCTATGGAAGTCAATGGGGTCCATCAACTGTTTGGTTACCGACATTTTTCAAAATATCTTCTGTTTCATTTTTCATCATTTTTGGGCGAACTATCCCTTTAATCCTAAACTTAACAACTACCTTACTATTAATAAGCATTCAATGCTTGTGTAATAAGACATTAGTTACAAGCTAATGAATAAGATGGCAATATGCTATAAAGTAGTTTATTAACTAGTTGCTTATTAGCATGCATATTTAGAATGTTGTCTTTTTATTATTACTTGCCTTATTCTGCATGACCATATTCTAACCCTAACATCAAATGTACCAACAACCTGACTAGGAGTTTATTGGGACAAAAGTCGTAGTCGCATATACATTAAAACTAAAGATACAATATATGTTCAGTTATTTAACTTTAATTACAATGAAAATGACTTATTAATTGCCATTTAAGTGGAAATACTGAACATAAATATAAAAGCTTGATAAAAAATGCTAATTTTAGAAGAAAATTTCAGATGGCACTTAAACACTTTTGCATCTGAAGTCTTTTGTACCATATTACATAGCTTATTATAGCAGACTTTATAGCATATTACCATCATAAATATTAGTGTGTAACTAATGTCTTACTAAACACACACATACTGTACTTAAACACACTTACTTCCACTATATATATATATGTACTTATTATATACTTATGAAACACACCATCAAAATCAATATAATACAATATATATAGCATTTACACAGGATTGATGCTTGTCATTTGGTAGTGGGAGTAAGTGTTTGTGTAATAAGACATTAATTACAATGTAATAACAAGGTAATAACTATGATGGTAATATGCTATTATGGCACATGGCTCAGATACTGCCAGGCTACTTGGAAAAAAAATAGTTAAGCTAACTACTTAGCAATATATTTGTATTTAGCTACCCCCTAAAACTGAGAGACACTACATACTCAAATAAATATGATATTTACCAGAACTGCCTGTTTGAAGCACCTGTTCTCGAACACCTTTCCTGTCCTCGGCCCAAACAGTTTGCAGCCATTTAGCCAGTTTTCTGTCCGGTGAGTGGGAGTCGAAAACGGCTACAGCAAGGGTGGACCACTTTACCTTTCCTTTTCCCACGCCATGTCTGAAAAATGTCTGAATTATTTTTTTTCTGCCACCAGCCTTTGCCCAAAGATCATTTTCTTTTTTGTGTTTCCCTTTTTTATATCTGGCCATGTTAACTGTGACTGCAGTATGCTAACAGCATGCAAATCTTAATTGACTCTTGAGCCCTTCCCCCGTTGCTATACAACGGAGAGGAGCCCCTCACCCGTTAGAGGAGGGGCTCAGAGTCAATCAAGACAGTTCCTAGAACTTAGAAGTCCCTCCACCAGGTCATATGCCATTTGATGTGCCACCTGACACATGGGTGAACAATGTACAGTTGGTTTTATGACTGTAAGTCATTAGCTTTAAATATTGTCATATTTTGTGTATGACCCCATACAGTAGTGAAATACATAGCAAAATTTGCATATGATTTAGCAGTTTATTGTCATAAATATCAAAAATCTAAAAGGTGTGCATCAAACCTGAGACCTGGGTGAACAATGTACAGTTGGTTTTATGACTGTAAGTCTTTGTCTTCAAATGCTATTGAGCTTTAAATATTGTCATATTTTGTGTATGACCCCATACAGTAGTGAAATACATAGCAAAATTTGCATATGATTTAACAGTTTATTGTCATAAATATCAAAAATCTAAAAGGTGTGCATCATACCTGAGACCTGGGTGAACAATGTACAGTTGGTTTTATGACTGTAAGTCTTTGTCTTCAAATGCTATTGAGCTTTAAATATTGTCATATTTTGTGTATGACCCCATACAGTAGTGAAATACATAGCAAAATTTTCATATGATTTAGCAGTTTATTGTCATAAATATCAAAAATCTAAAAGGTGTGCATCATACCTGAGACCTGGGTGAACAATGTACAGTTGGTTTTATGACTGTAAGTCTTTGTCTTCAAATGCTATTGAGCTTTAAATATTGTCATATTTTGTGTATGACCCCATACAGTAGTGAAATACATAGCAAAATTTGCATATGATTTAGCAGTTTATTGTCATAAATATCAAAAATCTAAAAGGTGTGCATCATACCTGAGACCTAGATGAACAATGTACAGTTGGTTTTATGACTGTAAGTCTTTGTCTTCAAATGCTATTGAGCTTTAAATATTGTCATATTTTGTGTATGACCCCATACAGTAGTGAAATACATAGCAAAATTTGCATATGATTTAGCAGTTTATTGTCATAAATATCAAAAATCTAAAAGGTGTGCATCATACCTGAGACCTGGGTGAACAATGTACAGTTGGTTTTATGACTGTAAGTCTTTGTCTTCAAATGCTATTGAGCTTTAAATATTGTCATATTTTGTGTATGACCCCATACAGTAGTGAAATACATAGCAAAATTTTCATATGATTTAGCAGTTTATTGTCATAAATATCAAAAATCTAAAAGGTGTGCATCATACCTGAGACCTGGGTGAACAATGTACAGTTGGTTTTATGACTGTAAGTCTTTGTCTTCAAATGCTATTGAGCTTTAAATATTGTCATATTTTGTGTATGACCCCATACAGTAGTGAAATACATAGCAAAATTTGCATATGATTTAGCAGTTTATTGTCATAAATATCAAAAATCTAAAAGGTGTGCATCATACCTGACACCTAGATGAACAATGTACAGTTGGTTTTATGACTGTAAGTCTTTGTCTTCAAATGCTATTGAGCTTTAAATATTGTCATATTTTGTGTATGACCCCATACAGTAGTGAAATACATAGCAAAATTTGCATATGATTTAGCAGTTTATTGTCATAAATATCAAAAATCTAAAAGGTGTGCATCATACCTGAGACCTGGGTGAACAATGTACAGTTGGTTTTATGACTGTAAGTCTTTGTCTTCAAATGCTATTGAGCTTTAAATATTGTCATATTTTGTGTATGACCCCATACAGTAGTGAAATACATAGCAAAATTTGCATATGATTTAGCAGTTTATTGTCATAAATATCAAAAATCTAAAAGGTGTGCATCATACCTGACACCTAGATGAACAATGTACAGTTGGTTTTATGACTGTAAGTCTTTGTCTTCAAATGCTATTGAGCTTTAAATATTGTCATATTTTGTGTATGACCCCATACAGTAGTGAAATACATAGCAAAATTTGCATATGATTTAGCAGTTTATTGTCATAAATATCAAAAATCTAAAAGGTGTGCATCATACCTGAGACCTGGGTGAACAATGTACAGTTGGTTTTATGACTGTAAGTCTTTGTCTTCAAATGCTATTGAGCTTTAAATATTGTCATATTTTGTGTATGACCCCATACAGTAGTGAAATACATAGCAAAATTTTCATATGATTTAGCAGTTTATTGTCATAAATATCAAAAATCTAAAAGGTGTGCATCATACCTGAGACCTGGGTGAACAATGTACAGTTGGTTTTATGACTGTAAGTCTTTGTCTTCAAATGCTATTGAGCTTTAAATATTGTCATATTTTGTGTATGACCCCATACAGTAGTGAAATACATAGCAAAATTTGCATATGATTTAGCAGTTTATTGTCATAAATATCAAAAATCTAAAAGGTGTGCATCATACCTGACACCTAGATGAACAATGTACAGTTGGTTTTATGACTGTAAGTCTTTGTCTTCAAATGCTATTGAGCTTTAAATATTGTCATATTTTGTGTATGACCCCATACAGTAGTGAAATACATAGCAAAATTTGCATATGATTTAGCAGTTTATTGTCATAAATATCAAAAATCTAAAAGGTGTGCATCATACCTGAGACCTGGGTGAACAATGTACAGTTGGTTTTATGACTGTAAGTCTTTGTCTTCAAATGCTATTGAGCTTTAAATATTGCCATATTTTGTGTATGACCCCATACAGTAGTGAAATACATAACAAAATTTGCATATGATTTAGCAGTTTATTGTCATAAATATCAAAAATCTAAAAGGTGTGCATCATACCTGACACCTAGATGAACAATGTACAGTTGGTTTTATGACTGTAAGTCTTTGTCTTCAAATGCTATTGAGCTTTAAATATTGTCATATTTTGTGTATGACCCCATACAGTAGTGAAATACATAGCAAAATTTGCATATGATTTAACAGTTTATTGTCATAAATATCAAAAATCTAAAAGGTGTGCATCATACCTGACACCTAGATGAACAATGTACAGTTGGTTTTATGACTGTAAGTCTTTGTCTTCAAATGCTATTGAGCTTTAAATATTGTCATATTTTGTGTATGACCCCATACAGTAGTGCAATACATAGCAAAATTTGCATATGATTTAGCAGTTTATTGTCATAAATATCAAAAATCTAAAAGGTGTGCATCATACCTGAGACCTGGGTGAACAATGTACAGTTGGTTTTATGACTGTAAGTCTTTGTCTTCAAATGCTATTGAGCTTTAAATATTGTCATATTTTGTGTATGACCCCATACAGTAGTGAAATACATAGCAAAATTTGCATATGATTTAGCAGTTTATTGTCATAAATATCAAAAATCTAAAAGGTGTGCATCATACCTGAGACCTAGATGAACAATGTACAGTTGGTTTTATGACTGTAAGTCTTTGTCTTCAAATGCTATTGAGCTTTAAATATTGTCATATTTTGTGTATGACCCCATACAGTAGTGAAATACATAGCAAAATTTGCATATGATTTAACAGTTTATTGTCATAAATATCAAAAATCTAAAAGGTGTGCATCATACCTGACACCTAGATGAACAATGTACAGTTGGTTTTATGACTGTAAGTCTTTGTCTTCAAATGCTATTGAGCTTTAAATATTGTCATATTTTGTGTATGACCCCATACAGTAGTGCAATACATAGCAAAATTTGCATATGATTTAGCAGTTTATTGTCATAAATATCAAAAATCTAAAAGGTGTGCATCAAACCTGAGACCTGGGTGAACAATGTACAGTTGGTTTTATGACTGTAAGTCTTTGTCTTCAAATGCTATTGAGCTTTAAATATTGTCATATTTTGTGTATGACCCCATACAGTAGTGAAATACATAGCAAAATTTGCATATGATTTAGCAGTTTATTGTCATAAATATCAAAAATCTAAAAGGTGTGCATCATACCTGAGACCTGGGTGAACAATGTACAGTTGGTTTTATGACTGTAAGTCTTTGTCTTCAAATGTTATTGAGCTTTAAATATTGCCATATTTTGTGTATGACCCCATACAGTAGTGAAATACATAACAAAATTTGCATATGATTTAGCAGTTTATTGTCATAAATATCAAAAATCTAAAAGGTGTGCATCAAACCTGAGACCTGGGTGAACAATGTACAGTTGGTTTTATGACTGTAAGTCTTTGTCTTCAAATGCTATTGAGCTTTAAATATTGTCATATTTTGTGTATGACCCCATACAGTAGTGAAATACATAGCAAAATTTGCATATGATTTAGCAGTTTATTGTCATAAATATCAAAAATCTAAAAGGTGTGCATCATACCTGAGACCTGGGTGAACAATGTACAGTTGGTTTTATGACTGTAAGTCTTTGTCTTCAAATGCTATTGAGCTTTAAATATTGTCATATTTTGTGTATGACCCCATACAGTAGTGCAATACATAGCAAAATTTGCATATGATTTAGCAGTTTATTGTCATAAATATCAAAAATCTAAAAGGTGTGCATCATACCTGAGACCTGGGTGAACAATGTACAGTTGGTTTTATGACTGTAAGTCTTTGTCTTCAAATGCTATTGAGTTTTAAATATCGTCATATTTTGTGTATGACCCCATACAGTAGTGAAATACATAGCAAAATTTGCATATGATTTAGCAGTTTATTGTCATAAATATCAAAAATCTAAAAGGTGTGCATCATACCTGAGACCTGGGTGAACAATGTACAGTTGGTTTTATGACTGTAAGTCTTTGTCTTCAAATGCTATTGAGCTTTAAATATTGTCATATTTTGTGTATGACCCCATACAGTAGTGAAATACATAGCAAAATTTGCATATGATTTAGCAGTTTATTGTCATAAATATCAAAAATCTAAAAGGTGTGCATCATACCTGAGACCTGGGTGAACAATGTACAGTTGGTTTTATGACTGTAAGTCTTTGTCTTCAAATGCTATTGAGCTTTAAATATTGCCATATTTTGTGTATGACCCCATACAGTAGTGAAATACATAACAAAATTTGCATATGATTTAGCAGTTTATTGTCATAAATATCAAAAATCTAAAAGGTGTGCATCAAACCTGAGACCTGGGTGAACAATGTACAGTTGGTTTTATGACTGTAAGTCTTTGTCTTCAAATGCTATTGAGCTTTAAATATTGTCATATTTTGTGTATGACCCCATACAGTAGTGAAATACATAGCAAAATTTGCATATGATTTAGCAGTTTATTGTCATAAATATCAAAAATCTAAAAGGTGTGCATCATACCTGACACCTGGGTGAACAATGTACAGTTGGTTTTATGACTGTAAGTCATTGTCTTCAAATGTTATTGAAGTTAGAAACGTTTATACCAATGTCGCATGTAATTTTGAGACGGTCCCTAAATATGCGAATATCGAACGTCCAACGTCAAACCAACTTCATGCCAGTAGAGATGGTGCAAACATATCCACATCGCTATGATCAGAGACTTTCTTATCTGCTGTTTTCTTTTCTTCCAGTTGAAAAACATGGGGTGATGTGAATTATTCAGGCCCACCCACACTTTTAAAGGCCCACCTATCATCCACGTTCTGATTGAGAGGATGGTGTCGAGATGTCCATTAACAGATAGGCCTACAAAGATATTTCCAACTTCTTTTTATTTCTAAACGAAGAACGAAAAATATATTCGCAGTGAGTATATCGGGGCCTTGAATCACGTTCAGCCTCTTCTGCGCATGTGCACGATCTCCACGAGTGCGAGCCTCTATGGTACGAGTACGAGCAGTAAGCTGCTGGCTGCAGTTCACTTAACGGCCACCGGTGTCGCTAATAACAAGGGTTTCTGAATTCTAAACCAACTTTAAGCTAGACGAGAAAATTGATGTTTAATGTTCTATTATTTTGGTATTTAAGAGTTTCTATGTTGGTGTTTTGTTGGGGTAACCATTGTGGTGTCGAGCGTGTGTTTGGGTTGGTAAAAAAAAAAAAAAAGTTGCTATAAATTAAAATGAACACCTATGGGACTGTTATGGAAGTAATCAGTTTGATTTTAGGGCTGCCAGCGTGTGTAAAAAAGTTATATATAAACTTAAAAAAGGTATAAAAAAATGTATACCAAACAAGAAGTCTTACGCGTGAATTATGATGCTCTGACTGGTATTTTTTTTCACAACATCTACATCTTATCGTTAAAGTAATGCATATTTCCATAGTCCTATATGAATAACCATTTGAAAACATTGTATGTTTCATACCCAGCAAAAAATAGCATGTATTGAACCAAAATTTTTAGAATCGTAATCAAAGATAGCATGTTGAATGTTGAACTCAGGATCAAAGCCAGAGTTGACAGAGAAAGTTGATGATCAGCATCATGGTACCAGCAAAGCCTGGATGGATTGGTTTGGTTTTGTCAACTCGAAACTAATCCCATAACCCTGAGTTTGTTCAACTACCATCAGGCCCCTGGTGTGTGTTAGTGTAATAAATCTGTGTGTGTTTGGTCTTAAAAGTGACAGCAGCCTAGACCTTCTGATCTATGTAATTATTGTGAATCAAACAAAAGATAAAATAACTTACTGCTCTTGACTGAATATTGTTTTTAGCTTTAATAAGAATACATTTATATTTAATTCATACAGTGACGACTACGCAATATTTTATTTTTACATTTGATTATTCAATTTCTGTACTAATTCTAACATGTTAAATAAAAACCTATATTGTACCTGAAGAACTTAATTGTTTAATTCATATCTTTGTTATATTTTATTTGTCATGTTGTCTGTAATTGGCTTCTTTTTTTTATAACATAAATGAGAACTATAACACAAAATAGCACTATCGTGAAATAAAAATGTTCATATTGTGAAATAAGGATTTGGTCATATCGCCCACCCCTAATTCATGTTAAACGAAAACCAATCATTCAAGTTAAATGAGCACATTTGATTCTAGTTATTTTTACATGGTGGATTTTATTGACTTGTTCCAGTTTTGTTAAGATAACTTGTTTTGTTACAGGTCTGCCAGGTTCCTGCACTACATTCCCCATCACTCTCCACTGTTCCCACCTGTACGTCTTTCCTAATCACACTCACCTGCACCTCATCATGACCACCATCACCATCATCACCACCTCTATAAAGACTCATTCCTCACCACTGTTCGGTCTCATTCGTTTGATGAAGAGGACTACTTACCTTCTGTGCAATGACCTACCTGATTTCTCCAGCGATCTCTCGCCAGTCTCCACTCCAGCATCATTCTCCAGCGTCTCCAGTCTCCTCCTTGTGATTCTCCCAGTGTCTCCTCCTTCCTCCATGTCTCCAAAGTCTCCAGTGATCCTGTATTCCATCCTTCCATGCCTTCATCGATCCATCAACATTCCTGTAAGAAGATACAATCCATTCACCGCCAGCATCTCATTCTCCAAATAATTGCACTTACTACTCACCTGCTTCCAGTTCACCTGCTCAGCTGTTGTCCAAAATAAATATCCAGTTTGCTTAATCTGTCTTGTGAGTCTGATTCCGTAATAGTTTTAAGTCATGTGGAACCACAATAACTAAGAAACAGTCCTAATTTGTATAAAAGTTGATATACATTATTTTCACACATTAAATATTGTTTTAAATTGATTTATGATCCTTTCTTTCTTGGTTAAAAATATCCTTTTTTTATATATATATATATATATATATATATATATATATATATATACACTCACCTAAAGGATTATTAGGAACACCATACTAATACTGTGTTTGACCCCCTTTCGCCTTCAGAACTGCCTTAATTCTACGTGGCATTGATTCAACAAGGTGCTGAAAGCATTCTTTAGAAATGTTGGCCCATATTGATAGGATAGCATCTTGCAGTTGATGGAGATTTGTGGGATGCACATCCAGGGCACGAAGTTCCCGTTCCACCACATCCCAAAGATGCTCTATTGGGTTGAGATCTGGTGACTGTGGGGGCCATTTTAGTACAGTGAACTCATTGTCATGTTCAAGAAACCAGTTTGAAATGATTCAAGCTTTGTGACATGGTGCATTATCCTGCTGGAAGTAGCCATCAGAGGATGAGTACATGGTGGTCATAAAGGGATGGACATGGTCAGAAACAATGCTCAGGTAGGCCGTGGCATTTAAACGATGCCCAATTGGCACTAAGGGGCCTAAAGTGTGCCAAGAAAACATCCCCCACACCATTACACCACCACCACCAGCCTGCACAGTGGTAACAATGCATGATGGATCCATGTTCTCATTCTGTTTACGCCAAATTCTGACTCTACCATCTGAATGTCTCAACAGAAATCGAGACTCATCAGACCAGGCAACATTTTTCCAGTCTTCAACTGTCCAATTTTGGTGAGCTTGTGCAAATTGTAGCCTCTTTTTCCTATTTGTAGTGGAGATGAGTGGTACCCGGTGGGGTCTTCTGCTGTTGTAGCCCATCCGCCTCAAGGTTGTGTGTCTTGTGGCTTCACAAATGCTTTGCTGCATACCTCGGTTGTAACGAGTGGTTATTTCAGTCAAAGTTGCTCTTCTATCAGCTTGAATCAGTCGGCCCATTCTCCTCTGACCTCTAGCATCAATAAGGCATTTTCGCCCACAGGACTGCCGCATACTGGATGTTTTTCCCTTTTCACACCATTCTTTGTAAACCCAAGAAATGGTTAGAAATATATATATATATATATATATATATATATATATATATATATATATATATATATATGAGTAAGACTGAAGGTACTGGTCTAAAACAATGGTGTAACTTTAACATTATTCCACACCTAGGTCTTCAGCCTTGAAATAAAACGTAAATTAACTGTACAAATATATATTTTATTTTTAAATTGTAATGTCATCTTCAATAATTGAACACCCAAAGTTATAAACCATTTATATTATAAATTGAAGTCTTTTGAGATGCATTTAGGTGTAGACACCTCCTCTCATTTTCCTTTCAGGACTAAATTTGGGTTACTTATCACTTCACCTTGCTCTAAAGATAGTGACAGAGGAAGGCACTTGGGTCCAGTTAAGCCGAAGTAGAAATCTATTTAATGGCCTGAAATATGATCATGCATACAAAATAGCAACAAGATCTGTAAAACATTGCCAAAAGCAGCTTTAGAGAGTGAAAACTGAGGACAAAGATTTCAGCTAAAGGTGATAAATGGTAATGTTAATGGTGCAAATCTGAGGGGGCTCAAGTCTTCAACCCCATTACATTACCATTGCAAGGCTAACCCATCGTACCAGGCATACAAATTGAGTAATTTTTGTCTGTGCAAGGAATTCACCTTCAAGCAAACCTCCGGTCCCCAAAAATAAACTAATAAACCTCATTTATCTTCTAAATCTCTCACGCTCCACATACGTTGATTGTGGCGAGACTTAAGACCGTTGCTCCTGCAGTTACGTTAAAGAACAGGGTGGTGAACTCATCTGGAAATGATTAATTAAGCTTGTGAAGCACCGGGGGAACAGTGTAGATAAAAGCACTTTTGTACAATCAGAAACAGAATGAGTTTAATGAGGAGCCTTACACAGATTGGACCTTTCTCCTCCATTGAGTTAATTATCCAATCAAATAAAGACACCGTCTAGCACTTTCTTATACTCTTTTTCACCCTTTTTTAAACACGCATGAAAATGACTGAGAATTACTGAGCACCTGGTTGCCACTAATTTACCACAACTTCACTATCTGAGTTTCTATTAGAGTCATGACATGAAAAATAAAATTTTCTTTGTACCATTGAAACATCCTGTGTCATAGCTTAAAACGTCCTACTGCCAAAAAAAAAAAAAAGGTCCCACTTTATATTAAGTGGCGTTAAGTACTATGTACTTACATAAAAAAATAAGTACAATGTACTTATTGTGTTCATGTTGTATTGTAAAACACTTTTGCTGCTATTGAGGTGTGATACGGGTAAGGTTAGGGACAGGTGTGGTGGATTGGGTAGGTTTAAGGTGTAAGGGAAGGGTCAACTGTGTAATTACAAATGTAATTACATAAATTAATTACAGCTGTAATTACATGCAGGAATTTTTAAAATGTAAGTACAATGTAAAAACATGTAGTTACACAATAAGTACATTGTATCAAATGATTAATTTCAATGTAAGTACATGTACGTACATAGTACTTAAAGCCACTTAATATAAAGTGGGACCAAAAAAAAAAAAAAAAACATTAATAGTGTGCCAAAACTCCAAAAATGGCTTGTTTGGATTTTGTCTGATTTCTGATGTCACATTTCACAAATACATTTGCATATGACCGCCTCTACAGCAAGACATTGACTAATCGTTTTACATCATCGCACCATTGGCCACGCCCACTGGTGTTCATACGCTTAAAGGGGCGGTCACACTGCACTTTTCATTCCATTGACTTCCATTCATATGCATGCGAATGTGTCAGACTGGAAACGCAAGCTCATGTGAAAAGTTTAGCATTTCGCTGCGTTCCAATTTTACAGTCCAAAATAAAATAATTATAAAACAAGCACACATAAATTAGATAGTCAATGTTTTAGTTTCTCTAACAACATCACGGAAGTTACTGACCAGCTTTGAATAGTTCTGTCCTTGGCCTCATTGAGTTTAGCTGGCAATTGCCTCTAGCAATTTAGCTGGCAATTTCCTTTAGCTGGCATTGCCTCTAACAAGGCAATGTCTCTGAAGTAAGAAAGCCAGATGGAAGCAGAAGGGGTGGATGGTTCAATAGCTTTAAGATAGTCTTTTTGTAAGATAACAAGATCCTCTTTTGATGAATATTTAGCATAAGTGTAGAGTCATCTAACAGTAAGAAGAGCAAGGGGTCCTGAGGCATTTCCAGATGTAGAATATCAGAGAGGACAGTACATACAAAGGTCCATAAAGGTACCACCTTAAGGCATTCCCAAAACATATGCAAATAAGAATATTTTATACAATAAACTAATATATTCCCTATTAATAAGTTCTCAAGTCTTGAAATTATTTGAGGCTCTCCTCATGAACAATGGAATTCAAGGTGTGAATACCACAATCAGACCAGGCTTTATAGACAAAAGGCTTGTTCCCGGTACGCAAACAGTTAAATGTGTTGTCTTTGTATATAAAAAAGGGCCTATTTTTCTCAACCTTTTTCCATACATCAAGGGAATTTTCAACGATTTGTCCCTATTTTTTCTTAGAGTTTTTAGAAATACTTGAAAAGGGGAGATCTTGTAAGCGATCAGGCAAGGTGATATTTGCTTCTACAGTAGATCTCGCCAAAGAACAAGAGACTTAGGGTTTAAAGTGGTATCCGGAAGTGACAAACCCCCATCGAGATTCTTACGTTGCATTGTCTTGCATTGTTTTCTTATTCCATATGAATCTAAAAATAGATACATTGAGCTCTTTGAAGAAACATTCTGGTGGTAATAACGGCAACATAGAAAATAAGAAATTGACCCTATAGGACATTCATTTTTATGGTACACGTAGAGCTAAACACAATGGGGACCACCTTTCTAAATCCTTCCTGATCATAAAGAGAATTTAATATTCGACCAAGAGAGAAGGATGGAGACACTAAGAACCGGTGAGTACACAAGATGAACAGCTATTATAAATTGTTTGAACCATTTTAATAAATCCATGTCCAAGCCCTACATGTCCAAGAACTGCCCAGAGGAAGCTCCACTCGATTCTATCGAAGGCTTTTCCGCATCCAATGAGATGACTGCGTAGGAGGCCGAGTAGGAGTTGGATCTGTGTATGAAATGTAATAATTGCCTTAAGTTATCTGATGCAAATTGATCTCTGAGAAAGCCAAATTGATCATAGTTTATAACCTTATCTATACATTTATTTAGTCTAAAGGCTATAGTTTTGGCAAAACGTTTTGCATCAATGGTAATTAAACTAATAGGATGATAACTAGCGCATTCCAAGGGGTCTTTATCTTTAAGTAAAGGAGCTAGCTGTATTTTGGTCCCTGTCTAGGGCTCCATTTTTAACCGCAAAGTTAAATGAATTTAGAATAAGTGGCACCACTATATCCCAGATCACGGAAATTTACTCAGGAGGGATTCCATCACTTCTACTTCTTCACTAGTTCTTTGGCATAGAGTCCAGGGAACATTTCAATTCTTCAAGTGACATGGGGCAATTAAGCATATCATAATAACCCTCATTAATTTTAGGAAAATGAAATTGTTCAAGAAAAGATGTGTAGCCTATATGCTGATGGCACACAGAAGAATCAGAAGTATTCAACTGTTTATAAAAAGTTTTAAATATTTGGTTTATATCTTCTGGCTGGGTATATAAAACGCCATCATTCTTTATTAAGTCTTTATTAACTAACATTAAGTGAATCTAAAGGAACACATTAAAATACATTTTAAAAATCCACGTAGGCCTATACTGACCATTTTAAATTCAAAGCACAATGGCATAAATAATCCATAGCCCTGGCAGTTGTTGTATCCATCCCTAATCAAACACAGCTGCCTCAACTCATCGGCTTGTTAGCAGAGACGCTAGCTGAAATGGCCTGGAAATGGAAAACCGTCTCCGAGCAACACACACACAGTAACGTTCCTAAAGGAATTTGCGTGCTTGAACGAATCGGTTGAATGAATGATTCAGTGACTCGCTCACTTGTTTCGTTTTGAATGAATCATTGTGTTTGAACGAATCTGACAGGAAAGCCAAAACACGGACAAGAGTGAACGGGTAAGTTTATAATGGTCTTGCTCGTATATTGTGACTAAATCGTCATTCCTGTATGATCATGAAAACAAAATTTGCTTTTTCTTTGGGACATGCTAGCAGCCTAGGTCACTGAGAAAATCAGGAAAACATCCAAGATGGTCGTCAAACTCGTTATAGCCTATCATATTTTTAAAACGTTAAATAATAATAAATAAATAAATAAATAAATATACTAATCACTAAACCAATATCCTATATTGAACAAACTATGAATAAATAAATGAATAACTTATTTTCTTTAAAAAAAACTATTTGGTAGGCTTTAGGTCTGGCAAGTGTAGCACTGCACATTCAAGTAAATAGCTTGTTTTTATTTTTAA
This sequence comes from Squalius cephalus, assembly GCF_949319135.1. NCBI lineage: Eukaryota > Metazoa > Chordata > Actinopteri > Cypriniformes > Leuciscidae > Squalius > Squalius cephalus. The sequence continues at coordinate 18,448,550 of NC_137145.1, forward strand.
CAATTCTAAAAATACAACATTATTTGAAATAGCCTGTGTGTGAATCCAGGGTTCCCAGATACATCACGTTGAATTTAACGAATGACTGAAAAGACAATCTGTGACGAGCTTTTCCACCGTTCATATCTCTCTCTCTCTCTCTCTCTCTCTCTCTCTCGCTCTCTCTCGCGTCCCATCCTCTCTGTCCCATCCTCTCTGTCACTAGAGGTCGAGCAGTTCTTTTTTCACATATAGCCATCAAAACAGATAGTAAATGAGAGCGCGCGTGAACATCTGAGGATTCGTGCACATTCATTCATTTAGTCATCAAAACAGACAACCTGAACAACATGCAGGTAAGATGCTGTAGCCTACCTGAGACGAAGGCAAAGAAAATATTTGTATCTGTTAATAGTACAATATTTGGTCTCCAACTGATAAAAGTTGTTTTAATTCATATGATTAGAAATAAACGTGTTCTGGTAAACGGTTTTTGAACGCAAAGAACTTGACCCTACTATCTATTTATCTTTCTATGCCTTTCACTTGAACTTTAATTCAATCAGAAGATTCAGAACAATTCAAATAGAATTGTTGAACTTTCGGTATTGTGCATTTTTTAATCCATGAGAATACAATTTTCTACAGTCAATTAGATTACGTCGAATTTATTGCTCATGTAAGTGATGTATAAAGATAAAAAATTTTGAAGATTGTTTCCTATTTAACTTTCTATCAATGCCATGATCTCTAACATGGTCTTCAATCAGACTTTGTAAGAATTTCTAAAGGCTGGTTATTCATACCAAGCAGTGGAGACTGCAGTGTGTGTGTGTGTGTGTGTGTGTGTGTGTGTGTGTGTGTGTGTGTGTGACTGTGTGTGCAGGTTAATATTTGTGTACCCACAAGGATAGTAAAACCTGAGATCACCTACATTCGAGGGAAATGGATTAATAAACTTACTAAATTATGTTTGTTTGTTTTTTTTGTTTTGTTTGTTTTTTATGTAAAAAAAGGCAGAACATTTTCTGTGGGTTTAAGGGACAGAATATACAGAGTACAGTATAAAGACCATAACGTCTGTATGCAGAGTCCCCAAAAAGATGGTAAAACCGTGTGTGTGTGTGTGTGTGTGTGTGTGTGTGTTGGAAGACAATTAAATTGTCTTGAGAGGAGCCCTAAGCCATTTTCATCTACAAAGTTTGTTGGAAAGAGACTTTTATAACCAGTAATCTGATTATTATGTAACACTGTGCCTTTTTTAGGCTGCTTTAGAACAGCCTGTGTCAGGAATTTGATATCATGCCCTTCACGTCCTTTGCCTAACGTAATATAAGAGCTTTTGGATGAAACGGGGAAAAGGGACAAAAATAAATATTTCAGTATCTATACCAAATTTCGAAATGACTGTAAAGGAATTCTGTGCAATGCTACCCACGTTTTCTTTTAATATTTTACATTATTGCATTTCCCCACTACACTGGTGATATTTATAGTTACAGAGAAATACTTTATCCACTTAAACACAGATGTGCAAGACAAGAAAAAAAAAACAGACACTGATGACCTATGACAACCTCAGTGATGGCTTATGTAATCACTGGCAAAGGAACAGTGTGTTCATGACTGTTGCTTGATACTGTCATATGCGATTGACACTTTGTGTAGTTTAAAGCTGAGGAGTTTGTTCTCCTAAAACACAGTAACCAGTATTTGGTGTGAGTTATCAGTGATATTTTCTATATTTACTGTGAAAGATGGTCGAAATGAAAAACCTGAGGTATATTTACAGTTTGAAATATTTTTATACTGTTGTTTTTTTTTTGTTTTTTGTTTTTTCAAAATCAAACTGCAACGCACAAAACATGTTTTTTAAAATGAGCCAGATTTGTTCAGACCATTAGCAGTTATTTAAAGCAAGTATTGTATTGATGGAATGTCAAAATGTGTCACATACACAAACAACATAGAAAGTAAACTTGGCTCACCTTGGTCAACTCCATGGCATTCTCATCTCTCTGATCATAGTAGGAGATTCGTTTCTTCTAAGGTTCCTGAAAAATGAGATGTAGCTTTCACTAGGGGGCCCGCCTCAGTTTGAACAGATGTAATGCTGCCTCTTCATGCTGGCAGGCAGACTGTTTTAAAATTCAAACACCATAACTCTAAGTAGTCTTTAATAATTCAGTGAACATTTTGCCAAATTCTAGACAGGAAAATTTCTTACTCTGGTCTCTGAGAATCTTTCACAAGAAAAACCCAAAGTACAGCCCAAAGGCAACATTATTGGGTGGGCAGAGAACAAGAGGACTGGATAAATTTGTTACTGTTGGGATTAAGATTGTGAACATGCACATTTTATAAGTGTAAGAAAGAACAATTTTGGCATTTTGAACCCCAGGGCCTAACCATGGCTTCTCATATCTGGATTTTCTTTTTTTGGAACTTTGTGTGCTCAGTGTTGTTTATGTAATTATTTATTTATTTATTTACCCTATAAACTGAAGTTGGTGTCATTGGTGCTCTAATTATTTTCAACTCAAATAGTTTGCTATATAGTTAACTCAGCTAGTTTTGATCAATATCCTACAGCTGCTCTACAATCTTCTGCTCTGCTTATCTGATAGTTGCTCAATAAACTGTTCAGATATGTGATGCTCTAGAATAAACTCAGAGGTGTTGAGCTCATAGGCAGAGCTTGTGTAAGGCTGAGGATGGCTTAAGCCCTATTCGCACGGGATTAGTATTATCTGGGGACCTCGTGTGATTTAGAAATTACCCACCCACATCTGAATTTCGTGTGCTTGCATTTTAATGCATTGTATTTTTAGGGCTTGCATTTTTATGAGCTGAAATTCAACATGGTTGAATATTTAAGTGAATATTTCAATTAAAAACATTTCAAACACATTTTTATTATAAAAAATTCAATAATCCATATTCACCTTTCATATTTCACTTCCAAAATATTCAAACTGTTTAAAAATCCAACCTATAATATTCAACAGGCAATTTGCAGTCCATTTTATTTCGCTTTGCAAATTCGCTTACACAAATTCAGTGGTTCAAACTCCACAGTAAATTCAACATTGACATCCAGGAACTGCAGGAAAAGCAGTAGATTGCCGAGCATTCTCTCCATCTGCTGTTAGTCGATCTCACCAGCAGGTGGTGCAAAAGTGCGTGTTGTAAACGAAGACCAGCAACAGTTAGAGCAAGCCATTCATTCATAAAATGAAAATGATTATCTGTGTCAGTATACAGTATATGTGGAAAAGATGATAAAGACACAAAAGCTGTGTTTGTTTCATTCAATAACTTCATTGTTACTTTCCATTTGTAGCCTACATGTTATCAGCTTTCTCATAATCGGTTTCCCTCAATACCTCATACTCAAGGATTCCCCTTCTGTCGGGACAAAACGCTTAATGTAGCTTAATGGACTAATACAATGATATAAAAGACATATTGGGGATATAGGCTGTAGGCTACTATATAGGCTACAGGCAAGCAGATGGACTCAGAATATGAACTTAAAGGGCACCTATTATGCAAAATTCACTTTTACATGGTGTTTGAACATAAATGTGTGTTGGCAGTGTGTGTACACAACCACCCTATAATGATTAATTAAAATCCCCATAAATCATAAGCACTGTCTGAGAACGAGCTGTTCTGACGGCAATGTGACGTCAGTTTGCACAGGCCCCTCCCAAGACTGTTGATTGACACTGCAGTTTGAACATAGACCCGCCCTGAGTGAGCTGGACACAGTCCGCCATTGTTTCCACGCTGGAGCAACTGTAGACAAGAATGTCTCCTAAGCGATTGAGGTGTTTTGTTGTTAGATGTCAGAATGAACATCAGTCTTCATTTATTCCCGTTGTTACTCGAGGATGGATCGGTACTGTTCGTGATCCAGCTTACGGTCTCCGGAGCGACAGGCCTAACGTTACTGACCACGGCAGAAATGAAAGTGAGAGTACGCACTTTATGACAGCTCTTCCAGTTGTGGATATACAGTTTACCAGTTGATTAAGCACCCACTGAAAAGGTGTGTATGTATTTGTTTACTGTTAGTTGTAACGAGTGTTTTGTGTATTTCGCTGTGTATGTTCCATGATAATGAAAGGGAGAGAGAGAGAGTTTATGGATGAGACTTTAATGCACACTTATATACTGTTTATTCGGCTCTAACGGTGATTTTCTGGAGTAAAACTAAGGCTTCATCTTTTGTGTGAGGTACAATAAACTTAATTGAACTCATCAGTATATTTTGGTCATCATTCGGACGGGGTCTGCTACAGCAGGCTTGTATTAATAGTGGATAAAAGCAGATGACAAATAACCGTAATCAAACTAAACTATTCCTGTTCTATCTCCAACAGCATATATTCTCTGGCTCTGTGGGCATTACTGTGACCACTACTGAGAGTTTCTGTTTAGATATTATCAGATGAGATTGTCCTGGCTCTTCGCGAGCTTGTGAGGCTCCGCCCCCTGGGCCGGCAGCAGCAGTTAATTAGCATTTAAAGGGATACACACTAACTCGGTGCGTTTTTCTGAGCCCCAAAAAATGACAATTGAAACATGCTGTAAAAAATTATCTGTTGGGTATTTTGAGCTAAAACTTAACATACACACTCTGGGGACATCAGAGACTTATTTTACATCTTGTGAAAAGGGGCATAATAGGTGCCCTTTAACGCGCAAAGTTTCATGCTGGGCGTTTCGTGATATACTGGCACAAAATCAACACTTGATCAATTAATACTAACACTTTCTCCTCTATTCTATCTATTCTCTCTCTATATATATAGTATGCCTACGTGTACTGCATTAGCTTAAACTGGGAAGAGTCATAGCACTTGCATATTGTTGTCCTCCTATTGTTAGTTTAACTGTAAATCGCTTTGGATAAAAGCATCTGCTAAATTACTAAATGTAGCCTAAATGTAAAATTGGCTTGACATTGGACAGGGACCGTCTCTAAAGTTGCATTAAACATTGGCACACATTTCTAACTTCAATAGCAAACTTCAATTTATTTGAATAAATGGGCCAGTGACAAATAAGGTTTTCAACTGATAAAAAAATTCAAATAGGTTAAAACTGCACATCAAAGTAGTTATTATCTTTATGGGGATGATTTTTACTTATTACTAAAATCTCAATTTTAAACAATGTATTTTAAGCAGTTTAACTGAGAATCATCTGACGACACCAGTCAAAATGTCATACGGGATAACGTTAATGCATTTTCTAAATATTATGATATTAAAACTTTTCAAATCAATAATACTTAAGGAATATATAAAGTGATGCAGTAAACAATATTTAGAGCTCAGAAAAAAAAAATTGCACAACTTTTTTTTCTCATTATATTGTGATTTCTTTAAACGTGACCCTACTTGTTCAAGTTCTTAACCCACATTTTAACACTGCAATGTGATTTAAAATGCAAAATGTCTGAAAATGTTTTACAGGACTTGGTAACATGTTATTATTGTTTCCTCAACTCCATGAAGTGAAATTATGCATTTCAATGGAAAAAAACAGCGTTATCCCGCCTGACTAGGGTTGGGTATCGGTTGGGTTTTATCCGATACCAGTACCTACTCGGTATTTTTCAAACGGTTCCGGTGCTTAAACGGTTCTTGAAACGGTACTTAAGAAAACTAAACTGCACACACTTTATCAAAAAAATAATACCTCTGTGTGTGTGTGTGTGTGTGTGTGTGCGTGTGTGTGTGTGTGTGTGATTTTCTGAAAAAGATTTTCTGATTAAATGAAAAATTGTGCCCTTTAAAAGGCTACTGATGTAGCATAAAACACTTGAGTTAAGATCAAAATTTTGTCTTCTCATATTATGACTTTTACAGAACAGAGAAATATCTGACACTGAGCAGAAATATTTAACACACACAGTATAGCCTCATAAATATACTTGATATTGATATACTTCATACTTGATATGCAAGATTTGCAGTTGGCATTAAAATACTAGACTTACCCGAAGAGGAACACTGGCAGCTGAACTTGAACTTTAGTCAAGCGTGTCAGAGGTTTTGGGTTCTAATCCGCATTTGTAGTTTTTTATTTATTTATTTATTTTTTTAACCGATTATGCTCATCAGTGGTTGTATATCAAGCAGGGACACTTTGTGTCCATTATATTTTGAGATTTCACCAGAACGAATAGATAGGTTATGAGGCGCCATCTAGGGCTTAAATCAAACTTCATTCACGCACATATGAAACCCTTGCATAAACGTACCTGTATACTAGGTAGTCACACATAGGCCTACATGTATACTGCTGAATGCTCAAAATAATATATATGAAATGCACAACTTCTAAAGTCGCTCACGCACACACACGCAAACTCTACACACACTAGACGCGCGGAACTCTCCGCGCACATACTCATCTGAGACGCGAGCACACACACACTCACACAAACTCTCCGCGCACATACTCATCTGAGACGCGAGCACACACACACAAACTCTCCGCGCACATAATCATATAGACGGCGCCTCATAAATAGATCGATCTCCGCAACGTATTGAAGCGCGCGTCCGAGTGAAGTGCGGTGTGCGCGAGCCACAAGAGAAAACACTGTATCCGAGCCACTGATCGCAGCGGCAACGAGCACTTTGATCACTTGATTAAAAAAACACATTTCAGCGCTAGATCTCTTATTTAACAAACGAACTAAATGAATGCTTTGCTGGTTAACTGGAGATGTTTTATTATTGGATCATTCGTGCCGCGAGATGTTTTATAGGGGGCGGAAAAAAAACGTCAGGCACCGAAATCAGGCACCGAAAGTTTCGTTCTTATTCGGTCTGGTTACTACCGTTTACGTCGGAACCGGTTCCCTATTGGAACCGGGTTTCGGTACCCAACCCTACGCCTGACTTAAATTGTTACTCGGTATGACGCCATATGAGTTAACACATGAATTGTCATTTTTACAACACTTACACATAATAATGTTCATAAATAATGAATGTTTATGTTATGCAATGTTTTTCTAAGGAAATTAATTAGGCTGTTAAGAAATACAGATGTGGTTTTCAGTGTGTAAACTGTTACACACAAACTCAGTGTGGTTTCTTCATAGATTTGGCAAGTAATATATTTAAACAAATTTTTTCATGTTTATGAAAATCAAAACAGCACAACTTTTCAACATTAGGTTTAATTTAGTACTGAAAAGTACCTTGAACCATTTTATTGATGATCATAGTCACTCTACATCAATATTCATAAATAATGTAAAGGTTTAAAGTAGGCGATCTTCACTCATTTCACTGAACATCATTTATTTGAACAACAAATTTACAAAAGCATGTAATTGAACAACATAGGCTATTTATAAAGAAAAATCTTATTAATGGGTTGAAGTACCTTGAATCACTAAATTTCATTAAATGAACACTACATTTTTTATAGACATTGTCTAAAATAACAGAAGAATTTAGAATTAAAGCTGCAAGCAGCATTTATCGGGGTTCAAGCATTTAGGCCTTTAAGCACATAAGCATTTAAGACATTAAGTTTTATTTAGAAAGCTCTTAACCACTGAAATAATAGATGGAAAAGTCCATTTACACCCAATACAGGCAATTTACTAGGAAATACGTGGTTTTCAAAGCTTTTTGACAGTTATAGCGCCACCTATCGTCCGATCTACATGACATTTTGCTTGCTTTTTTATAATGTTATGTCACATAGGCTCATCAATTTTCGAGTTTTCCTTTAGGATTTATAGACTTTTTAGTGTATTTTGCCAAGCCCCTTTTCTAAATGACCCTGTTATAGCCACCCAAATGCAAAAGCTCAACTTTTTTTCAATAATTATTGATCTAGAGTGTCCAGAGAATTGTCCTAGACTGGTTTGGTTCCGATCGGGCAAAAAACCTTGGACTAGTTCGCAAAAGTAGGTTTTTAAACATATTCACGAATATTTAATGAACGGTTTGATTGACAGCAGTGGTTCTTGAGGCAAAGTTGTTCAGCATGAGGAGATCTATCAAATGATATGCATATTGTGTGGGTGTGTACAACATAGATATCATATAAAGGCTAGATGTCTTAAGGCGGAGTCACTTCCGGCATCACCGGCGGCCATCTTAGGACAGGGCTCTGTGAATTAAGGTGAGTGAGCAGCACGCACACAAATCCTCTTATCTCGCTGAAATATGGACAGATTTACAAACGGTTTGGTTTCTTACAAACGTTATTAACGTGGCTATAATTCTGAATGCTTAAACATTTTGAACATAATTATTCATATGTATGCAGTATAATAGCTACATCTCTGACGTTTATAACAAACCAAACCGTTTGAAAATCGGTAGAAAATTGAGCAAGTTATGGTTATTTAAAAGTACATGCACCATGTTATGAGTGAGCGAGCACCCTGTCGTAAGATGGCCGCCGTGTGCGGATGTCGAGCTCCATTGGCCAGCAGCGCGGACGAGACATCTAGCCTTTATATGATATCTATGGTGTACAACACCATGTGATTACAGAGCCGTAAAACTCGTTAGCGCCAACTAGTGGCCGATTTCTTTCAAAATTCTTACCTCTAGGGCCATGAGTCTAACATGCCCATCAAGCAAAAAAAAAAAAATGCATGTTGATGTCACTAGAGTGGATGGCCTGTTCTTAAAGGGGCAGATTCCCCAATATGACAGGTTGGACAATAATTAAATGTAATTGTAATTAAATATTATTATGAATTATATAATTTGCTAATATTCAACTAAACAATGTTAATGATATGTTAATATCACAATTTGAATGGAAATTATACAAATTAAAGCTGAAAACTGTATAAGAATATATTGTCAAACACATGCCATCCAAGATAGCGGATGACATTATGGGCTAACAGAAAATAACTGTTATCCTATATGACAAAATTGTTATCCGGTATGACAAAACTCAGTTTAAATCTTAATCAGGCAGTATTTTTGGCTACCTATAGAAATCTGCAACCTTTACCTTCAATTTCCAAATATGTAAATTCATTCTAAATAAACATATTTACATAAAATCCACATTATATATGTTATTTTAGCGTTATCCCATATGACACAGGATTTTACTACATAGTGTGCTAGTGAGGAAAAAGGGTTAGTTAAACACATTTTATGAAAGACATACTTACCTTTCACCATTGTTTGGGGGCCCTTTAGGGTCTTCCTGTTTGTGTAACATGCTGTCTCACATCGTGTCAAAATAAAATTCACAATAAAATTGCTCCAGTTTGCTTGTTATCCCGTATGACATTGGCTGACAGCCAGTTTTGGGACAGAATGCTCCAAAGCATAACAATTAACTGGATGTCATATTCTTTGTAATATTTAAATATATTGTTGTCAAGACTCATACAGTAATGCCTGTGGCAGAGATGTTAGGGTTTATTAGATTTTTTACAGTTTGTTTGTCTTTTTTGTATGTCAGTCTAAGGTCCGGACAGTTATCCGGTATGACATTATGTGATTATAATGTCTAATAATTCTTACACTTTGTAATACCCTCAATATATGTTCATATCATTTGATAAACAGAGATCAATAGATTCAATAAATGTGCTTTTTATTAAACATTTCCTTATTTTGACTTCATAAAGGGGTTTGGACATCAAAATTGCACGTCACGTCATTGGGCCAAATATCAAAAATCCAAATGGTGCGCATTATGCCTGACACTACATGAACACTTTACAGTTGGTTTTATGACTGTAAGTCGTTCTATTCAAATGCTATTGAAGTTAGAAATGTGTATAATGTCGTATACACTTTAGAGACGGTCCCTAAATGTGCAAATCATGTCCAACGTCAAGCCAACTTTATGCCAGTCTATCACTGGGAAACGCTCAGCATTAAGCTTTGCGCGTTATTCTGAGTCCATCTGCTTGCCTGCGAGTTTGGTCTTTTATATCACTGTAATTAGTCCATTAAGATACGTTAAGCGTTTTATATGTCCAGCAGGGGAATCCTGAAGTATTGAGGGAAACTCTATAGCCTGCATGCAGCACATCGCCACAATATAAAGTTAAGGCAACTAAACAACCAAGAGAAATATATGTCAACCTCAGAAATGTAACATTGGATCTGTATATCCGCATCGGGGAATAACATTATAATCTCGTTCACGGTAGAGAAAGATGCATGTAGGCTACACAGGAAAAGTAACCGTGAAGACACTGAATTTAACATAAAACAGCCGTCATAATAATCACAAATACACTTACATTGCTGTAAATGAGTTTTATGAATGAATGGCTTGCTCTAACTGTTGCTGGTCTTCGTCAACAACACGCGCTTTTGCACCTCCTGCTGGTGAGACGGACTAACAGCAGATGGAGAGTATGCTCGGCAATCTACTGCTTTTCCTGCAGTTCCTGGATGTCAACGTAGTATTTTCTGTCGAATTTGAACCACTGAATTTATGGAAGCGAATTTTCAAAGCGAAATAAAATGGACTGAAAATTGCCTGTTGAATATTTTAGGTTGTATTTTTAAACAGTTTGAATATTTTGGAAGTGAAACATGAAAGGTGAATATGGATTATATCATTTTTAATAATGAAAATGTGTTTGAAATGTTTTGAATTGAAATATTCACCTGCTTAAATATTCAACCATGCTGAATTTCCGACCATAAAAATTCAAGCCCTAAAAATAAAATGCATTAAAATGCAAGCATGGTTAATGCAATGCATATTTTTACAAGTAGTGCAATTCAACAGGCTTTTTTGTTTCAAGAACATTTGGCATTATTTTACTTCCATAAGCCTCCGTTCTTCGCGAAAGATGGGTACAAAAGCGCACAGGAAACAAAAACCTTGAAAAAATTATTAACGACCCCGCCAAATCACAGAGATGCCGATTCGCACGGGACTAATATTATCACAAGACCTCGGAGTTGGGCGAAATATCGTAGGTAATTTGCGGGGGAATTTTTATTTTACAAATTACAGACATGGCCGATTCACACGGGATTAAGATCACAGACAACCTCCGCAATCATTACAAATGACTAGAGGTCACCAGGTAATACTTAAAAATCTAGTAATAAAGTGAAAATGAAAATTAAATAAAGTGTTGATTGCATAAGATCTGCTTATGTTGCATCATAGAGCTGGTAAGTCCCGCCCCTTCCGCTGACCCCACTGGACCTCTAGGTTGAAAAATCGTCAATGCAAGTGAATGTGAGAAAATAATTATTTTCTGGTCCCGTTTGAATTTTGCCATGAATGTGAACATATGTTGTCTGTGAATTTTTAATATAATTTTTCGTGTGAAGAATGCTACAATTTAGCGGGTAGAAGTTTGATACGGTTAGACTTTGTGTGAGAGCACTTTGTGGACTACAACTCTTCACTGCTTTCGACGCGAATCTGAAGAAAGAACAGCCCAATTGGTTTGAATGGTGACATTTGGGTACAAAACACACAGGCATCTCGATCTGTCTCCATAGATTATCGCAGCATTAGCACCGTGATTTGACAAGTGGAGGGAAAATGTGTTATGGGGTGACGTCACATAGGCGACATGTAGTCTTTCTCGTTATGTCTTTTCCACAACTGCAAGCCAAATAATCATACAATATACTGTCAAACTCGTAACATGAAAAATTATATAAAAAATTCACAGACAACATATGTTCACATTCATGGCACAATTCAAACGGGACCAGAAAATAATTATTTGCTCACATTCACTTGCATTGACGATTTTTCAACCTAGAGGTCCAGTGGGGTTAGCGGAAGGGGCGGGACTTACCAGCTCTATACCTATCCCGTGCGAATAGGGCTTTAGCCTTACCCTGGCCATGGGGCCACAGGTCAAAAATTAAAAATCTAGTAATGAAGTGAAAATGAAAATTAAATAAAGTGTTGAATAAAGTGTTGATTGCATAAGATATGCCTATGTTGCATCATAATTTTATAGTGTTTTACAGAGTTGCCCACTATAACCAATCACACACGATCTGTTGAGATGCAATGGCCAATCAGAGGCATTAAGATTTGTAATGCTGAAATACCGGAGTTTTGTTCAGTGCGAGAGCTGAACTCTGAATTCTGCACTCTCGCGAATACTCTCATCATAAACCGATAAACAGATTTGGTGTTTGTGCTCTTGACTGAGAGCTTCGAAACTAACATAGGTTTTTCTATTTTCAACGTATTTTTGCAGCATTGAGCAATGTAGCCAATCACAAACATATCTGATGATTTCTTGAACGCAATGGCCAATCAGACGTGTTTAAGTTAGAATCCCATCACCGCTCAAAACGCCAGAGTTTGTGTCCAGTGCTGAGATCTGCCGAAATCCTCTCGTTATAATTTAACTTGTAACAAAAAAGTGAAGACATTATGTAGGCTAAATAAATGATTAGCAGAACAGGGATGTGTTGGTTGTTGATAGACATGTAACTATTTCATGACATTCTATTTAAATGTGTTTTTAAGGAGGAATCGCATCTAGCTTTACCCTGGAGTTGATTCACCCTCCTCCTATAGTTGAGCTGTTGTTCAACTAGTGCTGCAGTTGTTTGTCTGTTACATCTGTTCTAGATCCTGTTCAGATAATGCTAAACCCTCAGCTAATGCTCTGAAATCTGCACAGCTAGTGTTGCTCTATAATCTTTTCGCATATGCTGCTCTAAAATAAACCCAGATTTTTTGCTATTGACTGTTACAGGATGAACTAAAGACTAAATTAAACACTAAACTAAAGACACTGTCTCATTGGTCAGAACTCCACCAAGGGTTGGACAAACATCTTAGTTTAAAAACTCAAGACATGAACAAAGCATTAGGATAAGACTACGGGTTAAGACTGGCAAAAATGGGTTAGGTTAGAGCCTTAAACAACATCATGCATCTAACTATTCTCGTCTCACTTATTTTTCTTTTCTTTCTTTACTTGGTTTCTTTTCTTTTCCGTTGAGAGTCTCGTTTTTAAGTTAAGTTTTGGCACAAAGTTTGAGCCAACGACTCTATAGTCTTAGCTCGCCTAAAACTTCAGCCACGAGTCTCCACTCCATTCATCTTCCAACAAGACATCACTCTAGATGCAAAAAGTCCTCAACTAACCTGGGAAACCCCTTTTCAGCAAGGGCATCACAGAAGGGAATCCCCATCAGACACAAACAACAAAAGCAAGTAACACCTCAAGATTCTAGCCGAACTGGTGCATTGATATAACATTTTATTACCCCACCTAAGAAATGATAGAAGGGTTAAATCAATTATTAATGGTTCATTCAGGTCAGGTCTTATAAAGTGCATATATTGCTTGAAACTTGGGATAAAACTTAAAACGAAATATTTCTTAAATAAAACTTAAAACTTGTGTGAATGCATGTGTTAGATATTCGTTTCTGTGTATTAGAATAGTTCAATGAAGTCTTGTTGCATTTGAAGAGAAGTGTTCTGTGCTTACGAATTTAATGCCTTAAAGTGGTGATCTTGTTACCTTGCTAATAATAGCATTAGTCCCATTGTCCCACTGCAATACCTTTGTATCTACCTACCGCTTTATTTGCAATACCTATCGCTGCTCTCCCTGCTCTTATCCATGCTAGGCTGCATGGATGTACAGGGAGTTCTTGCCCAGAACAGAACCATACCTAACATCCAAACTGCATGTTAATTGTCAATCATCTTTGACGATAGTGATCCTGACATAATTAAAGGTCATGAAGTTGTTGCTAGAAAGGCAACAATAAGTCTGCAACCCTTAAGCAAGAATCAGCCTTACTAAAATCACTTGTATAGCGCGCTGCTCTCTATTCTCTTGTACAGTACCATTGCAGTGCCACTAATGCTGCTACTCTGGTGTTCCTGTGGGGATATCAAGAACCGTTTGTGTTGGAGGTGCCATATGTGGTTGTTTGAGACAGGTTGAGCAGGTTGAGCAGTCACAGTGGTCAAGCCAGAGATTAATTGGAGCCTGCTATGCTGACATTGCTCACCATACACGTTACACTCGACTGACTCGCTACAGTCATGTCAATAATGCAGCAGGTGCCAAGGTCTCTTGGTGACAACATGACAGTCCAGCACAAATACACACATGCCCACACGACAAGCGAGCATTGTTTACAACCAAATCACAGCTTTAAACACACAAATACAGTCAAGGAAGGAAACAGCCTGGCACTCTGCAATTTACTTACAGGTGTGATTATGTAACACTCACCACTGCCTGTCAGAGCAGATGTGTGTAGCCAAGCAAATTAGTGCTTTTAGGTATTTACAACTTTTACCGTACGTGCTTAAATTGTGTGTATTTGAAGAATTAAAAATGTTCTTTATAGTTCTTTCAGTGTGTTATGAATTCTCTTTCCTGACTATATTTAAAACATGCTCGCCCTCAAAAACGATGTCCCCCAAGATGTTTTATTGATGCTGTTTTTAGGGAGCTTGAATAATTTAGCGATACTCTAAATGTTCACAGCAAAGCTTACTGTCTTTTCATGCAAATAAAAAACAAGAAAAAAAGTGAGGACCCTCATAGGATTCCAGTAGTTTGCACCTGCAAGTGAATTTTCACTGATGTGTGTGGTTTTTTGGGGGTTTTTTTAGGGCGTGTTTGATATATTTCATTAAAGCTGCTATTCCTTAGACGCTTTCCTCACTCTTTCGTTTATATTTTTACTTATTTTATCTCTGTATCTCTTTTATCAGACGTTGAAGGTTGTAACAACAGCACATTCAAAAAGATAGTATTCTGCGCCAAACTTCTTCAGATGCTTTTAAGATCTGGGCTCTTTTAATGTGTTTTCTCATTGTCGTTGTCCTCCAGGCAGGTGGACAGAAGGGCGTCGATGGAGGTCTGCTGCCTGACGCCAACGGGCGGGATGGGGACCCCAGCGGGCAGAAGGAGAGCGACGGGAAGTGGCAGAAGCCGCGCATCTCCCGCAAGTGCCTCATGAAATGCTGTCTGGTCAAATGGATCATCGCCAGTACAACGCCCCAAGGCTCAAGTATGACTCTTACAAACCCGGAAAATAACACTAGCCAATATCCAGATGGAGGAGTGGAGGGAATAAATTACAAAGGAGATGTTTAATATAGCATTCCTAACATATTATACGCAGTTGTGAACCGTACCCGAGACTGCATTAAAAAGAGTGGTCTAGGGTACGGTTCATGTTAACTCCAGTACGGTTCGCTGCTGAACGCAATCGTACTAAATCATGGAAGTGAACCGCTACTGATGACCTATGATTCGACAAAACTGTGTTTGTGTGCGTCTCATTCACTTTCCTGAAAAGCGTGACTGACTCACTGCAAGCAGAGAGAATGTATGATTTCATTTATGCTCGCCTTCAGCAGAAATGAACTCCCACGTTCTTCAGACCATTTGCAGTATAATTCGCAGCAGATAGACGCAAGTGCCTTTATGTGCTGCCACTTTGAAAACAAAACCAAAGGTTAAAAAAACAAAATATAGAAGTGAGGTGAGCAACGTTATGCAGTTTGCCGCCTTCTCCCGTGTCGTCGTTGCCAAGCAACAGGGTAAACAGCTGCTGCTTTGATGATGCAAACGCACTGCGGTTCGGGCCCAGATAATATAACAAAAAAAGTGTGAAAGCGCCCTTAGAGGTATACTATAGGCCTATAGTATATACTTGCTTCTGCCATAATTCTTTAACTTAAACACATCTGAGCTTTAAGAAAATCATTTTAGGTTCCCACAGTTAAAATGACTTTGTATGATGTGTATGTGCGCTTAGCTCATATAGACCTTATGTAGCCCCGCCCCTTTTCAGCGCTGCGCTAGTTGTCTTTTGTCTTCCGGTCTGTATTGTCACAGTGACCTTGCGTATTTATGAATGAACGGCTCGTTTTAAAATGGCTCGTTTTACTGACATTTGTTAAGTCATCTGCTTTAAACTCCTTTAATTACTCCTGGACAGCAATGCCGAAGAAATATACAGAGCGACCGTAAAAACCGAAGTTCAAAGACAATATTCTAAAGATGGCTGCGCCCTCGTTTCTCTGGCGCATAAGGTATATATATCATCATTTCAGACATGACTTGAAGGTAGCATATTATGCTCCACTCCAGGTTTTCCATTTCACGCTCCCTGCTCAGTGGTGAAAGAAATGCTGCTCTGAGTGAGGGATCCTGGAGTGAGTGAAGCACAGGCTGTGTCTGCAATCACCCCCTATACCCTCATTCACTGTTTCCTTACTCCTAATATAGTTCACATGAGGGAGTTAATGCAAACGAGTGGGCGAATTCAGACAATGAGTACGCTGGAAGGGCTGCCGCTTTTGTATAGTTTGAGCTTGCTGTTTAATAATTATTTGAAACTTAGCAAAGTAATATTTATATTGATATCTGTCATGAAAACTATCTATAAACCTTAAAAAAATATAATAATCAATTAAAAAGGAATACATACCTGAATGATATTATGCTGTACCCACATTGTACCAGCTGTCTGGAAAATGGATGGATGAATGATTCCGCTGCGGCGCCCTCTTCTGGTCAGACGTGGGAATTAATCTGTTGAGTGACTCAGTGCATTATGGGTATTCTCTAGTATTCAAGCGTGCTTTGAACCAATCAGATTGCTTGGGTCCTAAGCTGGGACTCATCACCACGGTGGGACTTCACCACAGTGGTTAAGCGTACATCGGTTGTACACTCATTATTGCAGTGCATTGTGGGATTGAATGACTGCACTCGATAATGTCCACTATGCAGGCACCATTCCAAATGGTTGTCCTCTCAAATAATGCCCTATTTAAGGGTATTGGGCGCAATTTCAGACACACCCATAGACCTCTCTGAATAAAAGTATACATTTTTTTAAAAACAACAACATTTGAATGGTAGTATGTAATATATAACCTACAACTGTACTGTGAACTATATCTATCTGCTGAAGGCAACACTGTTCAGCAACTCTTCCTCTCTAGACACTCAATCTGATGTCATATTTTCCTGTTCTTACAGCATCGCTCTCTCCATCCTCCTCTAATTTTGCTTTCATCTTCTTTCACTGATTCTCCCCCTTCTGCCCCTCTATAAAGAATATTCTAATTTTATAGTTGATTATCTTTAATAACTGCGAGATGTTTTAGTCAGTGTTATATGCAGGGTTTGTGTGTTATTAATAGGTAACTTGTGTCAGACCACTCAGGGATGGTATGAGGGGACAACATGTGACTGAGCTGCAACGTCCGGTGTAAATAATTGACAGAGCATCTCTTGTGTGTGCAGACAGTGAGCAATGTAGCGTGAGTGTGTGCCTACATCTGCAGGACTGAGACCTCAGTTCACTTTAAACCATCCATCCCATCAGCATTTTTTAGCAGCCCGTAGTGTTGTCAAGTTTCTATTTATGTTCAGACAATCCTTTGGGCTCTACATTCACTCCTCACCTCTCTTTATGTAATTTCTGCAGTCAATTTGTGTGCATTTAAAATAAGCTATTAGTTATGTAAATTATTTAAAGATATAAAGGCAAAGTACATTTGTATACTTTTTTTTTTTGGCTCCCTGGACCAGTGACTAAAATATCAAACCGCTGAATCAGGTGCAGAAATGTGATTCTGCTTCACATATTGAAACAAGACATTTGGGACTCCGATCCAGACAGCCTCCAAACTTTGTGCAAGTGAAATGAAGTATGAGTTTGTTCAAATCAGGTTGTTAAAACGACTTTCTCGTTAAAGCCTCTGAAGAAGAGTATTATAATCATTAAATGTTTTTGTGAGCCAGCATTTAGGAAGGACTTACTTCCACTGTTGGTGAAGTTAAAGGATTATGAGCAGTGAGAAGCTCTACTTCTCATTTGGTATAATCCACTAAAACCAATGAATTAAATAAGCACAATCATTTTCCATGTACATGTTATGACATGGAGAATTAAAATGAACCTAATTTAATTAGGAGTTGAACCTATGGTTACCCATTTAGGTTTGTTGAGCATATTTCGGTTGGAAACAAATATTACATCATTTGAATCTATATATATATATACACTCACCTAAAGGATTATTAGGAACACCATACTAATACTGTGTTTGACCCCCTTTCGCCTTCAGAACTGCCTTAATTCTACATGGCATTGATTCAACAAGGTGCTGAAAGCATTCTTTAGAAATGTTGGCCCATATTGATAGGATAGCATCTTGCAGTTGATGGAGATTTGTGGGATGCACATCCAGGGCACGAAGCTCCCGTTCCACCACATCCCAAAGATGCTCTATTGGGTTGAGATCTGGTGACTGTGGGGGCCATTTTAGTACAGTGAACTCATTGTCATGTTCAAGAAACCAATTTGAAATGATTCGAGCTTTGTGACATGGTGCATTATCCTGTATTAAGTAGCCATCAGAGGATGGGTACATGGTGGTCATAAAGGGATGGACATGGCCAGAAACAATGCTCAGGTAGGCCGTGGCATTTAAACGATGCCCAATTGGCACTAAGGGGCCTAAAGTGTGCCAAGAAAACACCCCCCACACCATTACACCACCACCACCAGCCTGCACAGTGGTAACAAGGCATGATGGATCCATGTTCTCATTCTGTTTATGCCAAATTCTGACTCTACCATCTGAATGTCTCAACAGAAATCGAGACTCATCAGACCAGGCAACATTTTTCCAGTCTTCAACTGTCCAATTTTGGTGAGCTCGTGCAAATTGTAGCCTCTTTTTCCTATTTGTAGTGGAGATGAGTGGTACCCGGTGGGGTCTTCTGCTGTTGTAGCCCATCCGCCTCAAGGTTGTGCGTGTTGTGGCTTCACAAATGCTTTGCTGCATACCTCGGTTGTAACGAGTGGTTATTTCAGTCAAAGTTGCTCTTCTATCAGCTTGAATCAGTCGGCCCATTCTCCTCCGACCTCTAGCATCAACAAGGCATTTTCGCCCACAGGACTGCCGCATACTGGATGTTTTTCCCTTTTCACACTATTCTTTGTAAACCCTAGAAATGGTTGTGCGTGAAAATCCCAGTAACTGAGCAGATTGTGAAATACTCAGACTGGCCCGTCTGGCACCAACAACCATGCCACGCTCAAAATTGCTTAAATCACCTTTCTTTCCCATTCTGACATTCAGTTTGGAGTTCAAGAGATTGTCTTGACCAGGACCACACCCCTAAATGCATTGAAGCAACTGCCATGTGATTGGTTGATTAGATAATTGCATTAATGAGAAATTGAACAGGTGTTCCTAATAATCCTTTAGGTGAGTGTGTGTATATATATATATATATATATATATATATATATATATATATATATATAAATAAATATATATATATATATATATATATATATATATATATAAATATATATATATATATATATATATATATATATATATATATATATATATATAAATATATATATATGAAGACTTCAGATGCAAAAGCATCTAAGTGCCATCTGAAATTTTCTTTTAAAATGATCATTTTTATCAAGCTTGTATGTTTATGTTCAGTTATTTCACTTTAATGGCATTGAAAGTTACCTATTAATTGTCATTAAAGTGAAATTACTGAACTTAAATATACGAGCTTGATAAAAATGCTCATTTTAGAAGAAAATTTCAGATGGCACTTGGCTTTTACATCTGAACTCTTCATATATATATATATATATATATATATATATATATATGTATGTTTGTATGTATGTGTGTATGTGTGTGTGTATGTATGTACTATATGTGACACTGGATCACAAAACAGTCACAAGGCTTATTTATTCAGCTTTCAGATGATGTATAGATCTCAATTTAAAAAAAATGACCCATGTGACTTGTTTTGTGGTCCAGGGTCACATATAACAAATCATTTAAATACAGTTTTGAGGAGGCTCAGTCTCTGCCTACTCAGTTGGGCCACCACTAGAAAGAATACTACCTGATTGTATAGGATAAATAATAATGTGTGTTTGAAGAATGGGCATGAAACATGAGAAACATGAAACTCTGGATCAGGAAAGAAAGAGATGCCAGAGGTGGCAAAAATTCAGAATAGATCAGAGCAAGAAACCAGAACAGAATCCCAAGTTGTCAAAGTCCAGCTGAACTCCAGTTTTTTTTTCCTCTACTTTGTATTGTGAGCCCAACAGATGGCAGTATGCCTTTGAAGAACACAATGTGTGCCTTCATGAATATGATTACATGAGGCTGTGAGTGAGTGTACTGAAATGCCATATAAACTAGTATAACACATACTAATAACTAGAGAAAATTCTAACAAAGTTGGTAAGTGCCCTAACCTACTATTCAAAGATTTTTTTTAAAGAAATTAATACTTTTATTTAACAAGGATGCATTCAATTGGTCATAAGCGACATTTATAATGCTACAAAAGATTTATATTTCAAATAAATGGTGTTATATTGAACTTTTTATTTATCAAAGAATCCTGAAAAAAAATTATTATCATGGTTTTCACAAAAAATATTAAGCAGCACAAGTGTTTTCAACATTGATCATAATGAGAAATGATTCTTATTGTAACAGCAAATTAGAATATTAGAAAGATTTCTGAAGGATCATGTGACACTGAAGAATAATGATGCTAAAAATTCAGCTTTGCATCACAGAAATAAATTACATTTTAAAATATATTCAAATAATATTACTGATTTTACTGTAATTCTTGATAAATAAATAAATAAATAAATAAATACAGCCCTAGTAAGACAACTTCCAAAAAACAATGTTTTTAGTTTGACAACAAATACAGAATGTGTGTATGTATTTGTATGCAAATATACAACTTTAGAATCCGGTCAGCAATATTTACAAGAAGATATTGACACATCGGACACATCGACATTGAACTAAATCCATACAGTCATTGAAGCTCTTTTTCACCTAGATCTGTCCTTGTTTTTAGACACATCTCATTTATATTATTTACAGTTTTCTATTAATTCCTCTGCAGCGAGATGTGTAGGTGCACCATTCCATGATGCAATATGCTGACACTTCTTATTGAATGCAGGAAATGTGATTTATTAATACAATATTACCGGAGAACCACAGTGAAATGCTGATGAGAATTATTGGATAATGATAAAAACTCTCAAGTAATCTCGAAGTTCCCGTTGAGAAGTTTGTCGTTATTAACAACTATCCATTTCTGTTTTGCTTTGGATTTATACAAGGCATATTAATATGCATATATGTCTCACATTTACATATCACCTAAATCTTGAGACATACTTTTCAGGCTGCATAAATAGTTGCAGGCAAAATGTTCCCCCCACCAAAACAAAACTAAGAACTCAAGACATATAAGTAATCCCTGTTTGATATATCATACTCATAGACCATAATGCTGTTTCAGCAACAAGGCCATTAAATTAAGAGCTGCGCTGAGTTTTAATCACTTACATGGAGACACTCCCCTGAGATAATATTCATCCTCATGCATACTATAATGCATCGCCTATGAAAAACATGCACAGCATTTTCCAAATGACAAAATAAGTCCTTCATGGCTACTGTACGTTGCATTATACACTACCGTTAAACATTTGTCGTTAGTAAGATTTCTTTAAAGAAGAAATGCTATATTCACTAAGTATTAAACAAATATAAAGTTTAAGTCATGGTCAAATGGCATTAAAGACTTTTACATAGTTACAAAATTTCTATATCTAAAATAGCGCCACACAATTTATAATTTCTCTCCTGTCCTATGTCAGTCCTTGTTCTTGTATCTTGCATTTCAAACTTCATGCAGACTGAGATTTTAGAGGGAGTTTCTGGCAGGCCCCAAAGGCCATGTCCTCTCTTGATGTATTGATTTCCCCCATCTCACTGATGCCTGTGTCCGATTTAAACTCATGCATTAATAAGTGCAAACTCATCAGCTATCATCTTTGCCCTCCTGCACTCTGGATTTATGATGGGGAGCGTTTTTCATGTTATCAGTGTTTAGTATATCTTCCTTTACAATTCTGAACACTATTTTCATATTAGTATAAACTATAGGGCTTACATGATATGCATGATATGCTGATTAATCAATATTTTCTGAAATAAAGCCCCGAAGTTATCATTCAAAAGTAAAATAATAAATAAAAAATATAGCTGCGAGCAGACATTTTCGGGGTTCAAGCACTTTAAGGCATTTAAGCCCATGTGTAAAAATGTATTATGTTTTATTTAGCAAGCATGTAACCACTTTATAGATGGAAAAGACCATTTACAGGCAATTTACCACAGGAAATATATGGTTTCTAAAGCTTTTTAACATTTATAGCGCCACCTATGGTCCGATCTCCATAAAAGTTTGCATGCTTTTTTCGTGAAGTTTCGAGGTTTCGTTTAGGAATGATAGGCTTTTGGGTGGACTTGGCCATGCCTATTTTCTAAATGACCCAGCTATATCCAAAGGCCAAAGTTAAAAAAAAATGTTTTTTAGAGTCCTGCGAATTGTGCAGTGGTTTTATTGAGGTTGAGCCAAAATACTTTTGAAATAATCTTTAATATTTAACAAACGATTACAACGAGAACAGTGGCGATCCTAGAATCAAAGTTGCTCAGAATGAGGAGTTCTACCATGCGGTATGAATGTCATGGGCATGTGCAAAAAATCACATGGTATACAATTATTTACACACATGAAAAACGCGAAAAGAAAAGATGCCCCCCCCCCCCGGTGGCGTTTCTCACAGGTGTCTAGGGCTATGAGTCAAAACAGGTCCAGCGAGTTTCGTTCCGATCGGCCTCCGTTAACCTTGTCTGAAAGCTGCTCAAACTTCATTGGCCGCCACCGGCCACGTTCTTCAAGATATACAAATGTCCTCAAAGGCAGTCTTGGCACCTTGGACGAAGACACCGCATGCCAATTTTCAAGTCAATCGGACTTAGGGTTGTGTAGTTATAACCTTTTTTATGTTTTTCCGATATAGTGCCACCAAGAGTCGCCGCATGCTTTTTCACATGACCACAGAATTAACTCTTACATATGTGCGCCGAGTTTGGTGAACATATCTCATTCCGTTGACAAGTTATAGCCATTTCAGTAAAAGTGCTCCTCCCACTTTGAATATTTGGGACTGTGAATCGAAATTTCTACTTTTTTGGGATAATTATTGACAATCCATAGAATCTTGCTGCATTTGTTTGGTTCCGATCGGACCAAAAACCTAGGACTAGTTTTTTTGTTAAAAAACACAAAATACCTGAAAATTTCGATGGGCGACGATCAAATCTGAGGCATGCATTTTGTTATAAGACACTTGAGCCTACGCCTAATGGTTAAGGAGTTCTGAGCGATTTCTGACTTTTCACCATTGTAGCGCCCCCATCAGGCCGATCAGGGCAGGCCTTGGTGACGTTGTTTACAGTGTGAGTACTACCAGTGACAAAAACATTGTTACAAAACAGCTCAATGTGTTGTTTTCTCCTCATATCATTTAATCAAATAATCAAACCGTATTGCTGTCTTACAGTCCTCAACAGTGCATTTCACAGACTTTCACATAGACTTCAGCATCTCATGTATGAATGTCACATTTTTAATCTGCTGTGTCGACTTTAAAACATTCAATGTTCACTCTGCTCCTCAGTTTGAATGGGCACGAAGCTTCCGGTTTCATGCGTTCGTGCAGCTGATGAGGAAAGAGAGCTGCAAACGCTACAGAAATGCACAGTCAAGATTTTCACTTCGTGTTTACATACGGAAGAGCCATAAAATAGTCATAATGCCCTTCCGCTAATGCAGAAACACTTAAGAGCATGTTGAGTGACGCAGATTGAGGCAGTAATGTCATGATATATATATATATATATGTTTATATAGATGTTATCTATTTATCAGTCTGACTATCAATCGATCCGTATCCATCTATCTGTCTATCTATCTATCTGTTTGTCTGTCTGTCTGACTATCTATCTATATCTATCTTTTTATCTACTTATCTCTCTATTTGTCTGTCTGTCTGTTTATTTTTATTTATTTACTTACTGATTCGAATTTTATTTGAATCTTACTATATTTTATAATTACTTTTTACTTTAGGTGTCTCCATTTTAGACAAACTTTTACAACTTCATAATAACTATCAAACGGTAAATGGTGCTTTGGAATACTTGATTTTGAAAGGTCATTTACTACATTCTGTGGTCAGGTATTCTTGTGTAATGTCCACTAAACTGTCAGTTTCTCACTAAAGAACCAATTTCCCTATATGTTCGTACTAGCATCATGTATCTCATATTACTGTGTGGTCTCTATCTTCTCACATGGTAAAATAAGTCCAGCTTTAAATCGATATTTCGTACTGCTTTATCACATTTATTTATTTGGCAAGTAGCCATGCAATAAGTGGGAGGATGTACAGTACAGACAGACTGTACATCCTGTCATTTTCACAAAACAAACCCCCCTTTTAAACCCTTTTTACAAAAAATAAAACGCCCCTCTTGCATGTCCAGGTATGTTGTGATTAAATTCTATAAATGTTGTGTCATGTAAGTAAATGAATGATTCACCAGTTCAACTGCTTGTAAACATCGCATTATGGCTGGCTCATCATTGTGCATTATTGCTTGAGAGATGGAGAGAGAAGAGGGAGTGTCTGAGTCTAGAGATCAGACTCTTTCGGGACTCCATGAGGAGTATAATGTCCGAGGAGGACCATGACACACTAGTCCGTGGAGACCAAAGCCGCAGGAGGTTTTTAAGTAACATAGTGACTTTAATCTGCTTTTATTTTAAAAGGATGTAATTTGAAAGGATCCGTAGTGCAGGCATGACTGTACGGTTTGCATTTGTGGTTTGTTTACAGCCTTAGTGCATCAGTGATTACCTGCGAGTCTATTGGAATTCAGAATTGTTCCGGGAATGGAGTCTTTAAGAACTTGTTGCAGCAAAGTAGTTTGAAGAAACATTGATCAAACAAGATGAGTTGCTTTTCCTAAAATCGTTCAGTTGGCATCTAGCATGACCTCTTGACCTCTGTTCATTTTCTTAAGGGAATCGCATAGCTAATCGCAGTTGCAATGGTCATTCAGGGCATGGAGCTGTTTGCAATTGCTGTAGTGCTTCTTATGTTTATAATGGTGCTCAAACAGTTTGGGGTCACGGATCCACTGCTGGATGGTAAGAACCACCGCATGGTTTTGATGTTGGCCCTAGTTCACTGTAAAGAAGGGTAAATGTGTTCTATCTAAGGCTGCATTTATTTGATCTAAAATACAGTAAAAGCAGTAATATTGTGAAATATTATTACAGTTTTTTTCTATTATAATATATTTTAAAATGTCATTTTATTCCTGTGATGTCAAAGCTGTATTTTCAGCATCATTACTCTAGTCTCAGTGTCACGTGATCCTTCAGAAATCATTCTAATATGATGATTTGCTGCTCAAGAAACATTTCTTATTATTATCAATGTTGAACAGTTGTGCTGCTTCATATTCTTTGTGATTCTAATGTTGTAAATATATTTACTGTGACTTTTGGTCAGTTAAATACAACTTTGCTGAATAATATCTTAATTACACCTAACTTTTGAATGGTAGTTGTAGGTTGAAACAGTCATATTTCTGACTTGAATAATATGTAATTTATATGTTACAAAAAAAAAACTTGCTAGTCTTATCAATGTTCTATTTGCATCAGCTTTAGTCTGTAAACAATTCTTTGGTCAGATAACCTAAAAAAATGTATGCATGTGGAAACTTCGAACTCTGAAACTGGAAAAGTCCTTTTTGACAGATTGAACTCAGTTAATGAAGAACATATTCACAGTATAAGGAAATACATTCATTTAATGTCATGCAGTTTTGGTACAATCCAACTAATGTGTTGTTTTTCCATTGCTTTCTCTTTATTTCCTCTCTAAATCTCTTCCCTACCTTCTTTATGTTCTTGTATGCCTCATAGATGGTGAGTAAATGTCAAACGGATCAACGGTTCTCAACTGGTGGGTTGCAGATTTGTTCTAACAAAGGTTGTGGGAAAACAATGCTAATGCTGAAATGCAAAAAAAAATTACTTATTTCAGCAAAAAATCATCTGTCACTTGATAAAAGCCAAATTCCAACATGTGCGGGTTGTGTTACAAGACAAACAAAACTAAAGAAAGAAAAAAATGATAATGGGTGAATCGCACAACTGCGGTTATTTGTGCATTTACAAATCTAGTAATCTTATGTCATGTTAATCGTTTTTATACTGTTTGGGCCTATGCAGTTCATATTTCCCTTGTGAAAAATATGTGTGCATGCAATCGTATTGAATGTGCACTTGAATGTACTTCAAATCTTAAATGTATTTTTTTTTTTTAAACTATACTTGCAGATAATTTAGTAATGAAATAAAAGGTCTCTAAAGTGTACTTAA
The DNA here is from genome assembly GCF_949319135.1 of Squalius cephalus. Classification (NCBI taxonomy): domain Eukaryota; kingdom Metazoa; phylum Chordata; class Actinopteri; order Cypriniformes; family Leuciscidae; genus Squalius; species Squalius cephalus. The sequence goes on from NC_137145.1 coordinate 18,474,906, forward strand.
AGAGAGCACACTTTTATTAGTTTATTAGCACACTTAAGTACACTTTTAGAAAGTGCACTTTGTAATGTAAAATTAAAGTATAAATACAATTAAGTATGTTTTAATAATCATTTGTCATACTTTAAAGAAGGACACTTACTTTGACGTGTTGACTAACATACTAAAGCACATGTAAAGTACTTGTTTATAATTTTAACAGTAATGTGTTACATTTTAAAGTTAATTTATTTTAAATGTAATAAATTGCTACTTAATCATTTCAAATGTGTAATTAAAAATATATATATTTAAATACATGACAAATGATTTTCAGTAGAAATGACATTAAATAATATTTTAGTTTGCCATAAATACTTGCCAGTGTTTGGCAGTTCACTAACCATATTTAAAAAAAACAATAGACTGTAATTGTGAAATCACATATAAAGATGTAAAGTACTTAAGACTTACTGGGTCAAGAAAAGTCAACTTAAAATTGAATGCATTTAATATCGATTCAAACTATTTGTTTAGTTTTATTTAGCATGTAGTTAAGTGTTGAAAACATTACATACAATGAATGTACAGATAGAATATACTTAAGTGCAAATTGAATGTAAAGTATTTTTTTTTCCATAATGTTAAAGGAAAATTTTAAGGACATTTTTGTTTTAATTTGTGCTAAACAATTTCGGTAATTGGCGCTGGTTCCCCACTCGATGCCCAATTACAAATCTGAGCCCTGAAGCGAAACCAGTAGAGAATCGCTGATATTGATCCCTCCTGGTCTCCCGTTCTGCCCCGTCTGTCTCCCCAACATCTCCTCTTCTGTGGTTTACAGTGTCTATGGCCGCATTTACACTGCAGGAATTGATGCCCAATTTCGATTTGTTAACTGAATCAGATTTTTTTTTGACCAGCTTGCATCTTCTTTTAAAAGTGATCTGCATTTAACACTATACATTTGGCAAAACAACCCAAGGTAGACATACTGACCCAGAAGTCGTGTGATCACAAATAGTGTCCACCAGAGTTGACGTCATTCGCAACCGTCGCTTTTTCAATGATGTATGTAATGTAAATGCGGCATATTTCTGTCCTCTTCTTTTAGACCCCAAATATGTGTCTGTCCTTTCACCTGCACTCCACGCTTTACCTGTTTAGTTCTTTATGTCCTGCCCTCAGTGCAACCCAACTGATATCAGTCACTCACCTCCTCCACCTCCTCTTCCCACTCTTCCTCATGCTCTCTCTCTGACAGACGCCGTTGAAAGTGATCTGGAGTTGTCCATGGTCCGACATCAGCCAGAGGGCCTGGAGCAGCTCCAGGCTCAGACCAAGTTCACTAGGAAGGAGCTGCAGTCGCTCTACAGAGGCTTCAAAAACGTAAGACTGCTTAAAGAGATAGTTCACCCTAAAATGAAAATTAAGTCATCATTTACTTTAAATCAAGAAATCAAGATGAACCTAAAAGCGACTTGAAATACAACAATCCCAAAAAAGTATCTGTATTTTCTTCCCTGAGTTGAATATCTCTGGGCTGGAACTCTTTGTCTGATGAGAGTCTGAAGGACAGTTGCAGATGTGAACACGAAATACAATCTACGTCCCATCCGTTGTGTTCGTCACTACAAAAATGTATCATGTCATTTTTTTTTTTTTAATTCTCCTTTTGTGGTCCAAAAAAGAAAGAAGGGCATACTGCATTAGAACAACACCAGGGTGAGTAAATGATGACTTCATTTTCATTTCAGGGTGAACTATGACTTTAAGTTTGTTGCAAGTGAAAGTATCCTTGAATTCTTGTCACGTTTCTAAATAGGAGTGTCCCAGTGGATTGGTGGATGAGGAGACGTTTAAATCGATCTATTCCCAGTTCTTCCCTCAAGGAGGTAGGGGGATTGTTGCCTTTTCAACTCTGGTTTGATTATGTGGATGTAATCTTAATAAGAGAACAAGTGAAGTAATAAGTGAATTCACCCAATATGAATGTGACAAAAAAAAAAAAAAAAAAAAAAAATATATATATATATATATATATATATATATATATATATATATAAGATTTTATTAGTATTAATCAGCATTTTTTAAATGTATTTATTAATTAACTTAATTTTTAAAATTTAAATATTTTTACATTGTTTAAATACAATTTGATGACTGAGTGAAATAATATACAGTGTGTGTGTATATATATTGTATGTATATATATATATATCTTAGTTAGTTAGTTAGTTAGTTAGTTAGAATATTAATAGAATGAATCTATATTTTTATTTACTTTATTTTTAATCCATTAATTCTTTTTTTTCAGTTGTGTTTCATCAAAAATAGGTTATATAGTATAAACAGTTATATAGTATATATAGTTAGATTATTAATAGTATTAATCACCGTTTTTATTTATTTATTTTAAATTAATAGTTGGTGACTTTACTATTTTTCTAAAATGTGGAAAGGTTATAATAAAGAATGAGTAGGTGTCAAAAGTCCAAGATAAAATCCAAATATTTATGCAGAAATATAGTTACTCATTCTTTTCTTTTTTTTCCAGATGCCACCACATATGCACATTTCCTCTTCAATGCTTTTGACATGGACCGAAGCGGCTCTATACGTTTTGAGGTTAGGAACATTATTAAATACTATTAAATATTATTAAAACAAAATTATTTGTAATTTGAAAGACTTCAGCTCTGTAATACTACTGTATTCAACTTAAATGTTTATATTCATGCACATCATAAGATGAACAATAATATCTGCCTGTATTATTATTTAATTATATAATATATCTGCCTGAATTTCCCCAGTGTGTGATTAATAAAGTCTGCTTACTTACTATACATCTTGATTAGGCCAGGGGGAAAAAAAAGATTAATTTCAGAATTGCTAATATTATTGTACTAATATTATTTTACTTATGTTCTCAACAGAACACAAGTGTTAGTCCGACAGACCAACACAACTGAGAATATTTCATTTAATTCTTTTTAAACGCGTGTTTTGGCAGGACTTTGTAATCGGCCTGTCTGTTCTGCTTCGAGGTTCTGAGACTGAGAAACTGAGGTGGGCCTTTAACCTCTATGACATTAATAAAGACGGCTACATCACCAGAGAGGTATGAAAGACACGTGTTAACAGACTGCACATAGTTTCTTTAGTACAATGTGTTTGCTATTGTTACTGCACTTTCTGCAGGAGATGCAGGCTATCATGAAGTCCATCTATGACATGATGGGCAGGCACACCTCTCCTAGTGTCAAAGATGATGCTGCATTTGAACACGTGGAGAATTTCTTCCAGGTACCGAACTTTTAGCAGTCCCATGGGAAGTTATTTCAGCCAGCAATGGTCATCTGCTTGACCAAACTCTCAAAACAACTTTGCTTCACAGAAAATGGACCGGAACAGAGACGGAGTTGTAACCATTGATGAGTTCATAGAGACCTGTCAGAAGGTAGGCCAGGTTTTAAAGGGTTCATATCATAAGAAATCAAACTCTCTTTTTTTTTTTATCTATTGAAGTGGAAGAGTTTATTGTTTGCTTATATGAAAATATACTTTAACTTGCAGAGCTTAAAACTTCCTCCCCAGTCCAAAAAGGACATTTATCGAAAACCAAGCTACAAATTCGGAAATACTTCTGAAATAGTTAACATACGGTCGCCCACATTTGCAAATCAGCAGTCCAAGTGTTTATTTAATAATAGGATGGATATTAGTCATGAAATACTACATTCTGAATTGTTTTGGCACAAAAATCAGGACTAAGAAGGAATTTAAATATATATATATATATATTATATGAACCCTTTAAATCATAATTTTCATGGTCTTTCTCTCTAAGTGAGGCTCCTTGACATGCATAGTAATAATAATAATAATTATTGTTATATTTTTTACAAAAGCATGCCACTTGGTTTTATATTTTGATATTATTCATCTTTGACCTTCTGCTGATCCTCGGGTGGCGGACAAAAATGAGCAAATATTTTAATTATTAATTATTTCAGTGAAATTAACCTATTATATTTTAGTTCAATAATGTTTTTTATTTAATATTTTGTTGGGGATTTTATGGTACTAAATTATATTTATGAAGTAGTAGGAAAATCAAACCCATAAATCTAAACTATTTGTGTTCCAAATTTGAGGTTGATATCTCAAAAAATGAGCTTTCAGTAAGATTTAATTTGTTCATTACTAGATCAAATTCGTTTCGCATTCATTTCCGTTGCGGTCATTTTTACCACGAGGAGTACAAGGGACTTTTTTTTCAGGTCCAACCTTTTCGAATCATTTTTGTGTGTTCATATAGCAAGTGCCAAAACATTTACCAATTTTTGTACAATTCTGATCAAGTAAAAAATTCTAAAAAAACAATAACATTTCAAATATTTTGGTTAAAAATGACAGAAGAGCACCATATTTGATAGTTTGCTATTATCTTCTTAAGGAAATTCTTCGAAAACCTAGCTACAAAAACAGCTTGTACTTCAATTTTATATTCATTATTGATATTAATTAAATAAAATAAATAAACGGACTGTTTAATAAGAGGATGGAAAATGGTCATGAAATAGTAAATTTTGAGTTGTTCTGGCTCAAAAATCTGGACTAACATTATACAGTAAGTGGACCTTAGAAGTAAAAAAATAAATAAAAAGATTTATGTTATATGACTCCTTCAAATCCCTTTGTTTTCATGTCCTGTCTAGAAGTATCTGCGGTTCCTAACCATGCTTTGACAGAAGCGTCAGAGCTAATGTCAGATAAATGTCAACATTAGACTGATTTCCGTTGATACGGAGGCTCTCACTGACAGCTAGACATTTTCTAAACTCTTTCTAACATGAAGCTGTCAGCAACAATCTGCGACTGACGCTTTTTCTCTTTCACTAGGACGAGAACATTATGAGCTCCATGCAGCTGTTTGAGAATGTCATCTAGAGCGCAGCATGAAGTGCAGAATGATCCTTGCTCTTTTTCCAGCATTGTTCCATTAGTCCTCAAGCGCTCCACAGGGACTCTCTTGTCTAGAAACACTTCTGTTTTGCACCTAGGCCCTGTAGCATGTGAATGAACATTTTGATTGATTGTATTAAATGCTGTAACAGGATGTGGGCCGCCTGCGAGTGTGCCATTACTGTATGTCTCAATTTAATCTGAAGTATTCTAGGATTTAAATGCTCATTTGTATATATGTAGATATACCTCTGTCCTTAAACTTGCATGTTTGCCTGCTATTTGTCTGGCCCATTGTCATTTTATACAAAGAAATAAAGGCATCCGTGAATGACTCCGTGATGTGCGAATGTCCATAGCATACTAGTGTGGGATGTGGAATTCTGTATCTTTGAAAATGAATTAGGCCTACTGATATTTCTTTCACATAACTTAAAGCCCCCTTGTGGTGAAAATCAAGCTTTTAAAAGGGGTGGTTGATTATGATTTCACTTTTTTAACTCTAGTTAGTGTGTAATGTTGCTGTTTGAGCATAAACAAAATCTGCAAAGTTACAACGCTCAAAGTTCAAAGCAAAGGGAGATATTTGCTTTTAAAGAAATCGCTTTTAACAAACGGCTGGTTGGGACTACACAACATTCATCCTGGGTTAGTGACATCACAAACCCTTAAATTTACATAAACCCCGCCCCCTGAACACGATTTATAGATTATCACGACAGAATATGCTAATCAATGACTTGAAGACAACTACACATAAGCTACATAAATTTATCAACTAACCATTCAGAAATGTCTTGCATTCTACATGTTGTCACTTCTTGAGTCTCTCCATCATTGTCTAACTCCGGTTTGAACATAAAAGGCTAAAGTGCATGAAAAGTTTTCAGTGCATGTCTGTGTGAGTGCAAGCTGTTGAAGCTCCACCCCCTGTGCCAGGAGCAGCAGCTCATTTGCATTTAAAGGAACAGACACAAAACGGTGTGTTTTTGCTCACCCTCAAAAATTGACAGTTTTAACATGCTATATAAAAATATCTGTGGGGTATTTTGAGCTAAAACTTCACATACACACTCTGGGGAAATCAAAGACTTATTTTACATCTTTTTATGTAGATGCATTATACCACCCCTTTAATGTTGTTTATATGTCTATGTGGCGTTTTTTTTTAATGTGCTTTATGACAAATCATGTGCAAATTCATGTCAACACCATTGCTGAGTATTTTCTCCTTAAAACTGCAGTGAAAAAAAGACGAGGTTTGATATCGCTGGTGTTTCTGACGTCACAAACTACCTGGTAACCAATCACATCAAGTTGCCAGTGGGCTTTAGCATATCATTAACAGAGAACTAGCAGGGGAGACTTGAGAGATGCCAGGTTATCCCAGGTATATTTTTCTGTTGATATAAAAATCGGGTAGATTTCTCAATATTGGGTTTATGATGTATGATACCTTTCTCCAGTTGTTCAAAGCGTTTCTGATGATTGTTACTTAGATAGCGAACGGGAACATGGTTCGGTTAACATTAGGAACACATCATTAGCTGTTTGATAACAGCCAAGCAAAAGGCTAATCATATTAATTACCTTTATGCGTCTGACGTTGTAAAGAGCGATAGATAGCATTGAGCAGCGTTTACCTCAGAAAGTTGAGTGAATCTGTGAGCCGCATGAGTTGAGGCGGGGCTAATTAGCATATTCATGAATCCAGGTACTGAATGAAGCAAGGGTGTAGAGATGCATTCAAGCTATTTTAAGGCATGATGAATTTTTTAACAGGAAAAAACTTTAAATATGTCATTTTGGTGATCAAAGAACAGTTTTAAGGGATAAAATGATTGACTACAGGGGGACTTTGATCAAAGTCAGTTAAGTGAAATTTAAACAAAAAGTTCACTTTAAAAAATACACTGCAAGGTTGTGGTAGGAATGCTGAGGACAATACTGTTCCTGGCCATTTGTTTGGATTAATAATAGTAATAATAATTTAAAAGAAATTAGCTTAAATTCCTCAATGTATTTACTATGACAGGACCAGTGGTATATAATAGCACAGTATATTATGTTGAATAGTAATATTTAATAAAAATCTTAACGATGAGAAACTTTATCAGAGATTTGCATTAGTCCAGGTTAGTTAGTTATTTATTGGGTTATAAATCAATATATTTATGAATAAATATGTATTAAATATACCTTTTAACAAAGAGAGGCAAAGACATTATCAGAGATTTTATTTGTCCTATACCAATCTGATCTGATTTATTGAATAATTGATTGATGTCATTTGAAAGAAATGGACTTCCATTTATTTTCCATGGCCAGTTCAATGGTGTGGCACAGTATATTGTTATGCTGAATAAATATATCATTTTAAAAAAGAGAGACAAACACATTATCAGAAACTTGTATTAGTCAAGTACAAATCTGAGCTATTAGTAGTGGCAGTCGAAATAATTTTTATTTATATTTTATTATTGTCATTATTTACTTTTTACAAAATAATGACCCTTGGTTTGATTTTATTCATTTTATGAAATGAGATTTTAAATGTAGCTTAAGTCTCCAAATACTTTTGGCAACACTGTATGAACTGTATCAGTGATCCAGAGATCCTGAATCCATTTGTATTTAGTTTATCTTCCACAAGGTGGCAATGCTGTGCTCAAACCTGCTTGTTACCAGAGTAACAGATGAAAGTTGGAACAAGCACAAGAGAAAGCCTTCTTGTGTCTGAACAAAAATCTCCTTATCCTCATTGATTTAGCTCACTCTGTTCATACAATAAAATACAATGTGTCATTCACAGCTCAACCTACTGCACTAAATAGTTTCCTCTTTTATGGGTCACCTGGACTCCTCAAACACAGAGAAACAATTATTTGCCTTTAAGAAAGAAATACAGTAGGCAATTCTCTTAACAATGTGGAAATTATGACCTATGATAACACATCCAGCACTCTCACAATAGCTATATTTTAAAGACCCTAATATACAAACATGTTTACATCATGCATATTTCTGCTGATTTTATTTATTTGGAAAAGTTTCTTTCAGTTGAAGGACATTATGTGTTTACTGGTACTCATGGGACGGTGTGTTAACATCTGCCCTAAATGTACAGGCCCGTTTATGTTCTCGGCCAAGCGTACTTCCTGTCTGGTCCAGCAAACCACCCGAGCGTTGAGTTTCTGTGTTAGTAATTATCTCTGCGTGCAGAATTGTGGTCGGGGGCAGTGTGTGCATATCTGTGGCTCACGGGAGGAAGTCTGACCCGAGTGAAAAAAGCTCTAACTTCCTGACTGAGCGTTTGCAATGAGGAAGAGTCTTACAGGGAGGGGCAAAGGCTCATGTAGCTTGTCAACGACACGCTTTCATCCCACAGCACAGCTGTTTTCATGCTGACTTCCAAGACTTCCTCATTTCCATCCACATTACCATCACTTTCTCTGATGCGAGTGACAGATCCTGGCTTGGTTTCACTTACTTTGCTGGATTTCCACGCGTGCTGCTTGTACAGTAAGTCATTGCCACCTGCTTCGGCATCTTGACCTTTACAGGTTCCTTACCAAAGATATCAGAATATAAGCTGAGATAGACTGAGATCTTGTGCTGCATTTGAGCTTATGGTGAATAAAATGTTGGTTTAAAACTAACTTTAGCTCTCTATGTGCAAATTCAGTGAAGTTATTGCTTACTTGTGATGAACTAGCCATTTTGTGTGATGAAATGTGTCACAGTAAATCATGGTAAATATAATATTAGGCCTAAATGTGTGTTTACATCCTTATAGTTTAATAGTATGGTGTGAGACAGTTCAAATCATCTTTTAGTGTGTGTGTGTGTGTGCGCGCGCGCGTGTGTGTGTGTGTGTGTGTGTGTGTGTGTGTGTGTGTGTGTGTGTGTGTGTGTGTGTGTGTGTGTGTGTGTGTGTGTGTGTGTGTGTGTTTGAGTGAGTGAGAGAGAATCTTGCCTTAAGTCATTCTGCGATTATAAGGCAGAAAGTCATAAGATTCTCTTCTGATCACAGAGACCTTTTTCAATTCATCTCTTCATTCTTTTACAGGCCTTCCTAGAGTTTCTTCACCGACCCGACATGGACACTGTGGATTCAGACAAGATCCAGGTTGGAGAAAACAAATTCGTAAGCAAGTAAGTCCATCTTATGTTACTGCAAAGGTGTCTTTCTCTCGCTGTTCTCGTAAACCTAACTTCATTTTCTTGTTGTTTGCAGGAGCGTCATTCTCTCACACCTTCAAACGTACAATCTTTATTATGAAGGAGAAGCTCTCCAGTTGAGGCACAGAGAGGTTAGTTGGTAAAATGTAGCCTGTTGTATTGATGTCATACAGCTGATGACTAAAGTGACATGTCAATTTCACAGGAGGAAGGAGAATTGATCATAGAGGGCTTGCTCAATGTTTTTTGGGGCGTGCGGCGGCCAATCAGACTGCAGATGCAAGATGAGAAGGAGTCAACCAGGCCACACCCCTCACTAACATCTCTGAGTGATGAAACAGACATCAACACAGTCAAGTCAGATATTATTTATTTTATTTTACATTATAAATCATTTTTATTATTTAGCATATTTTGTTTTTGGTGCTTTCTGGTTAATGTTTTGGGATACATATAGCATATATAGCCTAATTGCAACAGAAATTAATTTCATAAAAACAATCAAAAAATGTGTTTATTGGTTTGCCTTCACAGTGGATGTTTCAGTTCACAATGGATAAGTATGTTTGAAGTTTGAACCAAAATACTTAAACACTAACCAGAGAGTGCTAGAAAATGCATACTTTAAATCGTAATAAGATCATAAATACAGTAAAAACAGTGAAAAATAATATTGTGAAATATATATTTATTTAAATCAATTTAAAATAATTGTAATTTTTTTTTATGTTATAAAATGTAATTTATCCCTGTAATGGTAAAGCTGAATTTTCAGCATCATTACTCCAGTCTTCAGTGTCAATCATTCTAATATGATGATTTGCTGCTCAAGGAACATTTCTTATTATTATCAATGTTGAAATCAGTTGTGCTGCTTCATATTTTTGTGTAATCATGATGCATTTTTCTACAATTCTTTGATGGATAGAAAGTTCGAAAGAACAGTGTTTATTTGAACTAGAAATCTGATGTATTAATGCATTAAGTCATTTTCACTTTTGATTCATTTGGATTAAAAAGTGCTTTCTGAATAAAAGTATTAATTTCTTTAAAAATGTACTGAACCCAAACTTTTGAACAGTAGTAGGCTACATATAAATGGAAAGCTGGTAAAACAAGAGCTGTGTTCGAAATCCTATACTATTAAGGCCCTTTCACACCAAGAACGATAACTATAATAGTATTATAGCATCCTAGTGCAATCGTTGTTTATTCTAAGCTTGCGCTTGTCTGTCACTTTAAATGCTCAAGCTCGTTACAGCAGGATGGATTCTGATTGGCTGTCAATGTTTTTATCGTTCATTAGCTGGATAAAATCGTTCTGATTCTGAAAGTGATTCAAACGATATCGTTTATTTGTGCCGTTGTTTTTAGAACGATGTCTTTATCATTATAACTGGCAGCTCCAGTAGTAAAGAAAAGATTCATCTTTAACTCTGTCATGAAAACTAGCATGATAAACCTTACTAAAACAATTTTAACCAATGAAAAAGGAATCTATACCTGTATGATAATGATAATGACGCTGTACCCATATTGAACCAGCGTTTTGGATAATGGACGGACGGATGATTCAGCTGCGGGCGCCATCTTCCGACGAGACTCATGAATTCATTCGGTAGCCTCATAGGGTAGCCTACGACCCCCACAGTGCATTATGGGTATTCTGTAGCCTTTGAGTGTACACGAATTGCACAACAGTTGTACACTCGTTATTGTGGTGCATTATAGTATAACGTCCAGTAGGCTATGGTATCGGACACCACTACAAATGGCTGTCCTGAAATGACACAGCCAAAGTAAAACATGGAGCAGCACCCACAAGTTTTACATTGCTTGTGCAGAAGTTCCAAAAATAGCCAACCTCAAAAAAGGAAACTTCATAGATAATACACAAAACTTCCTCAAAAAGGAACTTTATAGATACCAATTATAAACACTTTCACTTAATCTAAACACAAAATGATGAGTATAGGCTACAGAACTCTTGTCCCATAGACTTTCATTAATGCGTTACTGTAAAAGCATTTTTTTTTTAACTGATGGTCAAAATTGTTTTCTCCAGAATGTTCTTTTAATGAAGGTTCCTGCTTTCTTGCCTTTTAGAAATCATGAAACAAATCAACCGCGCATTTCCATTGAGGTCAATGCAACAGATGACCAATCAAACGACTCCGGTGAGGAGAAGCAAGAGGCAGGTGAATACATGACCTTTTCTTAAAAAAAAAAAACTTAACAGTGTTCACTGCCTATTCATCATATTTGAATGGCAGTGTGTGATTTGGTAAAGTCTCATCTGGCAGGTGAGGGCCAGCAGGAGTCGACACACTCGGATCGGGTCGCCAGGTCCAGGAGTGATGTCACCGCGAGGAGAATCAGTGGACGTCGACTTGGCATCAGGAGAGTCAAAAGACACCACCGATGCTCCTTCAATGGACACTTTTATAACCACAAGGCAAGCATCATGTTTCGTAAACTGGTTACACGTTATTCAATTTTTGCTCACATTTGATTGTTTCAAACAGACAGCGGTGTTTACGCCATCGTTCGGCTCTGTGACCAACGTCCGCATCAACAGCTGTATGACGACGGCACAGGTTATGCGCGTGTTGCTGAGCAAGTTCAAGATTGAGAACAGCCCGGATGAGTTCAGCCTCTATCTTGTCCACACGAGTGGCGGTACGTCCTGACTCAGTTCACATGTCATATTGTTCTTTTATTTGTGCCTGAGTTCATATTTCTAATCTTCTCCTGCATCCAGAGAGACACCAGCTGAAGCCTAATGATCATCCTTTGGCGGTCAGAGTTTTGAAAGGACCTTGTGAACAGGTCAGCAAAATATTCCTAATGGAGACTGACCAGGTGGAAGAGGTCACCCATGATGTAAGAGACCATATATCCATATCTATCTATCTATCTATCTATCTATCTATCTATCTATCTATCTATCTATCTATCTATCTATCTATCTATCTGTCTGTCTGTCTGTATGTGTGTCTGTCTGTATGTCTGTATGTGTGTCTGCATATAAAAGTGCACATATGCAGCCATTGTGTAGGTGGAGGGGGAAAGCGAAAGAAACCTAAAATTCTCAGGACAGCAGCATGTGTCCAAATTTTAATCTTAACCGTTCAGAAACGCTCTGTAAACAGGGCTTTAAGTGTAAAATACCGAACTTGTCCTTTAAATTAACATTGTTTTTTATTAACATTATGAATTATGTATTTATTCAATGCTTTAATGTTGAGTAGTTTTATTTATTTATCAAATATTTTTTGTAAAAAAAATACATTTTCCAGACTGATCATATAATAAATATTTTAGATAGACAACAGATATAATTAGATATATTTCCAGTATATTTTTTACATGGTTATCGAAGGTCATGCATTGTTATATTCAATATTCTACACAATGCGTCTGGTTGTATACTGCACATTTTGGCTGATGTAACAGGTCTTAAAATTTGGATACTGTAATCTTACTATTTATTGAAGAAATAAGTGTTAGTGTGGCTTTCTGAATTCAGCCAAACTACAGTAGTGCAAGTTTGGATATATTGTTGTAATACTTAATTTTGTCCTCAAGGTGGCACAATATATCAAGTTTGAGCTTCCTGTTTTACAAAGCTTCATTGCTAAATTGCAAGAGGAAGAAGAAAGAGAGACGCTGAAACTGAAGAAGAGGTACAGTCTATCATACATAACAAAAAAAAAACACATACATGATTTCTAGAGTCATTTGAAATCATTGTGACTCATTTCCTTTCTGTTTTTTTTTTTTCTTGTTTCCTGTTATTCAGGTACGCTGATTTGCGCCGTATCATCAAGAGATACATGAAGTCTTTTTCTGATAAAACTACTTGATGATGTTACATCATTCATCTGAACACCGTCTTTAAAGCACCAAAATGGTGCTCTCTCAGGAACAGGGACATATTCTTACTTTAGTTTGGCTTTCTATGAGCCTGATATGTATTTTATAATATCATAATACAGCAATATCCAAAAGTACCATGGCTTTCTCTAAATAAGCTTTATTGGATAAACAGCAGATAAACAGATGCTTTCTTTTTCACTAAGGAAATCAAATGGGTCAATGTCCGACTTGTATGCACAATTATAATGAGCCATGAGAGTGTTTATTTTTCTAGTTATTAAAAATCTGATTTAATGTAAAGCCGGACTGTGTGAATAAGCAGACAATGTGAAACAAAGAGGAATAATTTGTAAATCTAATCGATTTGCCTTATTTTATTGCAGACTTTATTTAATATTTTTAATTAGTGAGGCGTTTTACAAGTGTACTGTATATGCACAGATTTTTGCTTTTAATAATAAAAAAATACAGAATTTATTGTGTGAACTTGCATGCACATTTACCTCAGTGAAAGATCTCATTACATTTCAGTGATCCCTGTAGTTGTCTAATGTTAATATTTTTCTCATGAGTCTCATGGGTCTGTTTAAGCAGATCAGAATAACAGTCCATTTACCACGAATATGTTCCACATTAGGCATGACACTTCAACATAAGGATCATTTTTCCATGTGGAATAAAGACTTAATCTCTCCTAATATATTTTATTAGTTTCTTTAACACTCCTAAGCACTGATCTCTTACTATTACAACTAAGATTTGAGAACTTAATGGTCAGAGATAATAGACACGAGGGGGAAATCGAGTGTGGGAGCAATGGGATGTTAATCTTATTAAAATTGCTTTAAAATGAGTAAAAACCAGTCTAGTACCAAGCACTAATTCATCCTTTGTTCTCAAGTGGGCGGGGCCATTGAGCTTCCCTGATTGCTCATTCGCTCCTGTGTAGTGAGGGACAGTTTCATAAGGTGGTTGTTTACAACACAGAGCAGCTTCTCACAGTAAGACTGGGCGGTGAAGAGAAGCCACTGATCATCACTATGGTAAGATGCTTCTGTTTATTGCAACAGATGGGACTTTGATGAGATTTGCAAAATAGAGGATAAATGTTATAGCATGAATACTGAGGCAACACATTTAATATATCAAATCTAATGTAATGATTTATTTATTTTTCATATTACAATAATAGTTTGAAATAACCATTGTGACATAAATGACATCAACATGGCTGTCTATGTTATGCAATACATGTATAACAATTGATATACTGTATGGCACAACAAGTGGGGGTCACTGTGTGTCAGCAAATCGTACACAGCACTCATTCTTGGTGAGCTTTGACAATTGATACACCAGTCAGGGCGTTTGTTTGTTGTCAGTGGTCAGTCTATATATGTGCAATGGTGCGTATAATCAGATTCAGAAGACTTGTGCCGCTCACTGCACTGTAATTGTCTAAACTGACCAAGAATATTTCTGTTTAGAATAATTCTGTTGAATAAAATGTTCAACATTTTCATTTAAAACATTTAAAAATGTGTTTATTTACTGTTATATTAAAAATAAACAATCATTAAATATTTTAAAATACACATAATATAATAATAAATCAATAAAATTAATGTAGTTAATAAAAAGCAAATGATAAAAACAACATTTTAAAATAAATGTTAAATAAAACATATAGCACATATTAATAAAAATAAATATATTTAGAATAACTTTGAACTGGAGCAATGTTTATTATTTGAAAAGGAGGCTCTTTCTACTTCAAAATGTAATGTTTAATTCAATGTGTTACTTGCCCTTTCTTTGTATTTATTTGTGAAAATTGTTTCTAAACATAACCCAAAATTGTGTGAATAAATCGAGTTTATGGAATTAGAGAAATAATTTGTAAATCTAGTGTATTTGCCACTATTACTATTTGTAAAAGTTTTGTTTTTTTTTACTATGGAAATTATATTTTAGACCTGACTGGATGGTTTTCGCGGGAAATTGCGTGCATACGCCACTCACCCTTCCTGGTTGAAAAGTTGCTTTTTGGAGATTGGATTTGAAGTCTTGTAAAGGCGATGGGGAGATTGTGTGTTTATTGAAGAGATAAATTGCCTCATGTAGCTCTCTAACAGAGGGAACAATAATATAGGCTATGCATATGAAAATATGTTGCAAGGAAGGAAGCTCTCTAATAGAGTTGGAGATATACTTGATCAGAGTTGGATATAACTTGATTATACTAAAGCATTATCTATTGCGAAGGGTCGTATTCATATTTTAAAAGTGTCTGTGCACAGACATTTTGCCCTTGAAAGTCTAATTAAAAACCATATGAAACAATTATTGAAATAGCATGTCCTACCTTTTAAATGTAATATTGTTATAGGAAACTTTATTAAAATGTGTAACAAGATATAAATTAGCTTCCATTGTCTTTTATAGTTACCTCTAATCACGATGGGCAATCAGAAGCTTCTGGTAATGATGTGGGTGTGGATGTTACTGGTGGTGTCGATGTATCCTTTGGCCCATTGCAAAGGTGGCAAAGGTGGCAAAGGTGGAAGAGGCGGATGGGGTCAGCCGGCCAAATCCCCTTCTTCAAAGAACACGGGCCTGAAACTGGCAGGTGCTGCAGCCGCGGGGGCTATCGGAGGAGCAGCCATCGGATACGGGCTGGGCTCTATGGGCAGACCGAGGTACGGGTACGAAGAGGGCAGCAGGCGCTATTACCCCGATGGACCTGGAAACCACAGTCGCTCAGACTGGCAGAATTACAGGAACACTGGCAGCTCGGAGAAGGCCAGCATCCTCATAACACTTGGAACAGTGGCACACATCTTTATGTGGGGATGAAGTACAGGGTTTGAGGCATTTGTCTCGCTGAGAGACAATTTCATAGAGCAGAAAGGTTTAATTTTAAACAGGATGCGATCATTTTCTTTGATGAAGTGAAACTTATTTATTACGAGGATGAAATATGAAATGTGAGACAGTGATGACATATCACTATGATATATATATATATATATATATATATATATATATATATATATATATATATATATATATATATATATATATATATATGTGTAGGCTATGTATGTATGTATATATATATATATATATATATATATATATATATATATATAAATATGTAGGCTATATATATGTGTATATATATGTATATATATGTATATATATATATATATATATATATACATATATATACACATATATATAGCCTACATATTATATGTGTGTGTGTGTGTGTGTCAAGACAAGAAGGTTGATTTAATTAAAATTTTTACTGTTAAACATATATCCAAATGTTTTAGCCGTTGGTTGGTGTGATGAATATTAAATTATATTTAATTGATGTTGTGCTGCTATTGCCTGAAAGTACTGCAATCAAATAAGGATTTTAACTGATGATTTTATTTATTTTGGTGCTAACATCGTTGTTAAAGGGTTAGTTCACCCAAAAATAAAAATTCATGTTGCTCCAAACCCGTAAGATTGTCTTCATCTTCAGAAGACAAATTAAGATTTCTGTGACTGTCCCTCCATTGAAAGTTACGCAACTACCGCTTTCAAGCCCCAGAAAGGTAGTAAAGACATCATAAAGCAATCCATGTGACTCTACTGGTTTAACCTCAGTTTTATGAAGCGACACGAGTGCTTTGTTTCAAGCATGAAATCACTTTAATTTAAGGGCTAATATTTAAGTGCATTCTCTCATATATCTGAAATCAAAGGGATACTCCACTTTTTTTGGAAACTCATTTTACAACTCCCCCAGAGTTAAACAGTTGAGTTTTACCGTTTTTGAATCCATTCAGCCGATCTCCGGTTCTGGCGGTACCACTTTTAGCATAGCTTAGCATAGATCATTGAATCGGACAAGATCATTAGCATCTCTCTCAAAAAAATGACCAAAGAGTTTCGATACTTTTCCTATTTAAATCTTGACACAGCGCCTGAAAATAGTCCCCAGCTCTGTAACTTCCAACGCTCCCTGTGCAAGCAGGTTGTCAGTTGGTTATGTTGACGGAAGGTAGCCTATTTTCAGGCGCTGCGTCATATCATTACGCCTGCTGCACTCATGGTACGGCAGTAAAGTTTCTTGATTATTACGCTGGAATGAGAGTATAGTTCCTAGCCACATCAGCCTAGAAAATCGCAACTTTACATTTTCCGTCGGTCTTTAGTGCACGATCTAACTACAGAAGAGTCAAGTTTTAAATAGAAAAAATATCGAAACTCTTTTTTGAGAGAAATGCTAATGGTCTTGTCCACTTCAATGATGTATGCTAAGCTATGCTAAAAGTGGTACCGCCAGACCCGGAGATCGGCTGGATAGACTCAAAAACGGTAAAACTCAACAAAACTCAACTCAACTGTAACTCTGGGGGAGTTGTAAAATGAGCCTATTTCCAAAAAAAGTGGAGTATCCCTTTAATGCAAACTTTGTGGACATAAGAAAAAATAACAAGTTTTGCTGTTCCTTTCATTCCAGTGATGTCAGTTACTCTTCTGTCAGTTTTAGGGTTTGTATTTTAGCAGGTCTTTTAAACCATGTCACTCTTTGGTCCTTGTACTGTTTTTGGCTGTTAAATTAATAAATAATTAACTCTGCTTATTCACACTTTGTTTGCTTTCACCTAATCATGATGTTGGTTCTCCAAATAGCCTGGTCTCATAGCAACGTGCAGCATGCATCATGTTGAAGGCCACAGTCTGCTCTGTGATGTTACCATGGCAACGGTCTTCATTTTGCTAGGGGGCTTTTAAACAGATCAACCATTGTTTGATCTATAAAACACTGAAAACTAGTTTTTATTTTCATACTGTAAATTTCGGTTTACACTGCACGTTCTTGGGGAAAATAACATTTAGAGTGAATTATTAAAAGATGTGAACTCTAAATACCAGGGATGCATGATATATCGGCCACCATATCGGTAGCTGCTGATATATGTTCATTTTTAATGTTATCGTATCGGCCCGTTAAGAAAATTTGGCCGATGTATATAAAAACCGATAGATAATGGATTATTTCCTTCAGCTGAGACACTTCAGATGCGTACTGTTCACCATGATGGTTTTAAATAGTTTGAAATATGATTAAAATCACTTCAAATAAAGAAAATTCAGTGCAACACGTGCAGCGCAAGTCTGTCATACAGGCTACATAAAATTATAATGACATTTATTGAATTCATGTTTGGGACATGGCTTTTAATGGTGAGACTTTTGTTGTTTTTTGTAATAATCAGGCTCTTAAAAATTATATAAAAAGTTGGATTTAGATTTATCTGCCAATATATCGGTATATCAAATATAAAGAATTATCGGTATCGGACAAAATTTTCATATCAGAGCATCCCTAATAAGCACTACTACTATTAAATAATCAAGACAAATGAATCAGTTTACATTTTATTAAAAAAAAATAGAGGAAATGTGTTTTTTCAGAAAAAAAAAAAAGATTATTACTATTATTGTTATTGATGATTCTTTTTAAATAAATAGATCTATAACATTCAATCCCTATGAATAAATGCATCCGTTGACATTTTATTAAAGGAATTCAGTTTTTATTTTCCAGGGATAATAATAAAATAACAATAATAGTTTTCGTATATAATTATACAATGATTTTATGACAAAATGCATTCATAAAACCAATATGGCCATACATTATATCTGTCTGGTACTATACATTTAAATAGCCGGTGAGGGGGGAGGGGGGTTGGTTTCCTAGATTTGCAGGGTAGAAAAGAAGGGCAACTGCATTCCATTATACAGTATATAATCAATGTAGAGAGTGCTACTAAGTGCCTCTAAGAAGCATAAAAGAAGTCGTGAGAAACAGAAGAACTCCAGAGACACGGTTACTGTTACCATTATGGTTAATGGAACTTCGGAGAGCTTTTTTTTCTTGTTTTTTTTCCTTCCAACTTTCTTTCTGCTTCTCCTGGAAGCTCTCAGAGTAAACCAAGTACAGCTCGACACACTTTCGAGCTTTCATCTGCTCAATAAGCGCTGGATAGCCAATCTGTACGATACTCGCTGTGTCATCGTCCTCATCCTTATGAATCCCTGCATCCTTTGGATAATCAGTTGTAGGGGATTTGGTATTATTCTTTGGCTCAACTTTCTCGAAGTAGTCTTCATTCATACCTAGATAATCAATCAGTGGCTCATCTCTTTGAATGTTGTTGCGAACTGCTGAATCTTCCATGTTTTGCTCTTTTAAAAGATCACTTCTCTTCATGCATGTGTTCATGAATTGGTCATATGACTGAGCCTGGGGTGGCAGCTTTGATGTGTAGCTGGGTCCGCCTTTGTTGTTTCCCCCTTTAGAATGAGTGCCCTGACGTTTGTACATATAGTTGTTGTAGTGGCGTTCCTCCTGGGGGCTACGAATTTGGAAGTCGGGGCGTGGAAAGTTTCCGATTCCATAGCCTACAGCCATTCCTGCCATTGCACCAACACCTGCGGCTAGCATTGCCTTTTTTGCAAAGCCTTTGGATTGTAGAGAAGGACCATAGCCCATTCCTCTCACAGTTTGGGAGAAAGGAGAACCACCCATGCCAAATCCACCACCTCCAAATGAACCTCCATAATGTGGACTGAGAATCTTATTGTTGGGGTTCCAGTTGGGATATCCCCCTCCAACGGAAGGGTGTCCTCCTGGGTATCCTCCAGGTTGCCCTGCAGTTCTCACTGGATAAGAGGTACCTGCTCCAGGATTCTGGTTGGGATATCCTCCTGGGTTGGAGCCGCCTCTACCAGGGTACTGCTGGTTAGGGTAGCCTGGGTTACCTCCTGCACCAGGATAGGAGGGTTGTCTGGGATAGTTAGGTTGGGTCTTGGTCCCTTGTGACGGCTTATTGGATGGCTTCTTGGATGGCTTCTTTACTTTCTGAAACCATTTAGTTCCTCCTGATGAATTGTGTAGCACTGCCATCAGAACCAAAATGAACAGTACAAGCTTGCATAACTGCCGCATTTTGGCCCTAACAAATCGAGACACGTTGAGTTAGCATAAACTTGATAAACAGCAGGCAATTCAGAGTTTAAGACAAAAGAAATAAGCTTACTGGAATGCAGTAGTAATTTTACAAGAGATATACGTCATATACAAGAGAGAAAGAATGGTATGTTATAATGTTAGAAATACTTATGGAAGTGTTTGCCAAAAAAGAGATGCACTTTAGACATGTTTAGCTGGATTTATTAGGGATCCATCGTATTGTTTGGAAAAGAAACAGGCATTAAAATGCAGTCAGTGTTTACCACAGCTCTAATGGAGGACTCTTTTAGTGTACAGGAATTGCACAGATATGAAACATCAGAGATTAATGGACAGGAAAGCATTCTAGAGTAATTGATATGGTTATACAGCACTTTCAACTGACGTCCATAATGCACTTTAGGGAGATTGTAACATGCAAAAAAATGATATTGAGATGTAAGATTGCCTAAAACAAGCATTCTCCTTAAGATATCATCAATGCTTTTTTCACTATACTTCCAATTGAGTACTCCACTGAGAACAAAATCAACAATAGTTACATAAAACATCTTGAAAATAAAGCAAGTGTTAATTTATGCCACAACCAAAAAGCTAATTGAAAAGTTTCTTATTAACTTGCCATACAAATGACTGATTCAGTTTGAGATTATAGTTTGAGAACAAAATGTTTGTGCTGAACTCAAGATTCATCATAGGGCACACAGCTATAATCTGTTTTAATGGGCAACAATAACTAAGCAATATTGCTAAATGAATTAGCATTTCATGTTTTTTACCTCCTTCTGTTCCTAACATAGATATTTTCAAAAAATGTTTTCTTAAAGCATTTAGGTAAAGACTTTAGGTAAAGATTTAGATGGATGAGTAATATTTAACAGGCTAAATGTTCCTGCAGTATGACAAACAATTTTTGTCTATTTCAAGTAGCCTTTTATTAAAGACCATAAAACAGTATTTATAATAGTTATATGAACACTGTGCTTCAAGTCACTTGCAACACATGACAAATCATTAAAAAATTTAACAAAGTACTTTATTGTTCAATTGTTTTGAGTAAGTTTTGTTAGCATTTAGGATAAGGCAATATGTCTTATGTATTTATAAATCAAGGTTTACTAGAATACTACATTTTTATACATTAAAATAAAATGTATATTTTCAGTTTAAATGATCTTTTATACTATGTGCCCATTTGTTGCATTAAATTCAAATGTCACATTACAAGTTTTCATATGTCCAGACATTTAGTAATATAAAAGCATTTCTCTTACCATAAAGAGGTTGAAAACGTCTATCCAGCAGCCCTGTCTCTGCTCAATAAAAGTTATGTTGACAGTCCAGACAGATATTGTTGTGGGGTGTAACCTAATGTAATAATGTTCTCGAATGCCCTATACAGGCAGACCCAGGCTTGTGAGCTGTTTTTGTGTGCATGCAGATGACTATTCATAAGCTTCAAACACATCCACCAGAAGAGATTGCATCTGAATAGACTCTTTGTCTAAAATAGTTTTAAAGTTTATTTACATATGAATGTTGGCTATAAGATACACTTATAGAGGAATTATGTCTAAGCAGATTTTAAACATATTTACAAAAATACATAAACTCCAGACAAAAATAGTCTGCACCAAAACCAAATGTCCATCTATACTGTATATATTGTCATGTTTACTCCAGTGTTTTGGGGGTTTTTTTTCCTTAGGGTAAGTTTCTGTCAAAAAAAATTTTTGGACAAGAATCCCTATTTATTAAGAATAATTCATTTAACAAACTGTGATAGTGGATCATGTTGTCACACTAAATGGGGCAATGGGACAACTTTGAAAAAGCCCCAGACAAACACAGATACTTACACTACTGTTCAAAAGTTTGGGGTCAGTAAAATGTTTTAATACTTTTGAAAAAAAAAAAAGTCTCTAATGCTCACCAAGGCTGCATTTATTTGATAAAAATACAGTTAAAACAGCAATATTATGAAATATTATTACAATTTAAAGTCAGCATGAAATTGAAATCTATTTTCTAAATGCATGTTATTTATCTTATTGTGAACAATTCACTGCATGTGTTTAATTTTATTTAAAAAAAATGACCTTGTAATTCTTAATCAAAATGTCATAAATCAATCTTCAAGTGAAACAACAGACTTCTCATTGGTGATGTATGCTAGACTGCATTTTTTTTTTTTTTTTTTGATAATCCATTACTCTGATGTACATCACAATTTTAATACATTTTATTATGTAATTTATTCCGGTGATGTCAAAGCATCATTACTCCAGTCTTCAGTGTCACATGATCCTCCAGAAATCATTCTGATATGAGGATTTGCTGCTCAAGAAACATCAAGAAACAAGGAACAAAAATAGTTGTGCTGCTTAATATTTTTGTGGAAAATGTGATACTTTTTTTCAGCGTTCTTTGATGAATAGTCAGTTTAAAAGAACAGCATTTATTTGAAATAGAACTCTTTTGTAATATTATAAATGTATTTACTGTCACTTTTGATCAAATGAATGCATCCTTGCTAAAGCATTAATTTCTTTTAAGAAAAAAAATCTTACTGACACCAAACTTTTGAACGTTAGTGTACATGCCATATATAAAGACATTATGGTTTAGTGCATTCCTTCACTTTGTCAGGAGAAGCTTAGGTTATGGAAGAACTTTGGACGGCGAGCTGCATGTCGGTTTTCTGGCTCACTGCCTCGTCTCCTGGTTCCCTCTTTTTCTCTACGTCTGCGAGCCAGATCCTCCTCTAACACCTGAACATACACATACAACAGTCATTACGTTTCTGCCCAATCAAGATGCTTTAAACCTCAAATTGTAGTCTTCTATCCGATACCTCTTTTCTGCATGCAAGCTTATCTCTCCATTCGTTGAGCTCCAGAGTGTGCTCGTCCTCTAGAGCTTTGATCTTTTTCTTCTCCATGTCCACGAGAACTTGAAGCTTCTCATTCTAAAATCCAAACACACAGACACTGAGAATCACCTTCCCTCAATATGAAAACACTGTAAGTCTATAGATAGACAAACTGTTGTTGATGTACCTGAAGCTGCTGTAATTCAGCTGTACTGGCATCACATTGTTCCTGCACCGCTTTTAACTGGTTCTCATGACTTTCTTGAAGACTCTGTCTCTCTTGCTTCTGTCTGGCTTCCTCCTCTGACAAAAACTGAGGAGGCAAAAGCAGAGAGGACAAATTGTATCAATTGCAACTGTTCCGTTTTAGAGCGTTTTTCAGACCTGTAGATAGTTTGCTTAGTTCAGAAACATGGATTAAAATGGTCATGATGTGGCCATTTCTTCTTGATTCGGCTCCCTTTCACAAGGCAACATTTCTAAACAACCCAAAATTTGGTATTACAAGTCATATGCGAGTAAACTGTCCTCTCACTGGTCAGAGTGCACCTGTTTATGTTTCAGGATTCTGCTCAAAGCGGTCATCCATCAGGATGGAGAGTCAACAGCTCCTCGGCTTACTGTGGCTTTCTTTGAAGCTGTTGTTATATTACTTTTTCATTTTGAGCAGGAATCAAGGCTTTGTCGGAACAACATTCTTACCATGTGTAACCCATCCTACTCGACCCACTCCGAGCGGGATTCAAACCGGGGTATCTGGTGTGGGAGGCGGGCGAGCTAACAAGGACGCAAAAGACAACAGCCTCTAGTGCCTCTTGAGACCAGGGGAGTGAGGTTTACACACACAGCTCTTACTGGCCTATGTTACACTCATCCCCCTAAACCTCACTCCCATCTGGGTCACGGCACCAAATGTAACCGATCCTACTCGACCCACTCCGAGCGGGATTCGAACCGGGGTATCCGGTGTGGGAGGCGGGCGAGCTAACAAGGACGCAAAAGACAACAGCCTCTAGTGCCTCTTGAGACCAGGGGAGTGAGGTTTACACACACAGCTCTTACTGGCCTATGTTACACTCATCCCCCTAAACCTCACTCCCATCTGGGTCACGGCACCAAATGTAACCGATCCTACTCGACCCACTCCGAGCGGGATTCGAACCGGGGTATCCGGTGTGGGAGGCGGGTACGCTAAAAAGGTCGTCAGTCGCTAGTGTGCCTCTTGAGTGAACCAAGGGAGTGAGGTTTATGTGCGATTAGAAGAAGAGCGATTAGGCGGCATTTTAAAATGAAAAAGCAAACTTTGTCTTTACTCTAGGACTAGGTTGAGCCACGATTCATTTTGAGAGGCATTAGCAAAACAAACACTGCTTCTTTTCACACAATGTGCATAATTACCCATCACACACTGTTATACAGCCTGGTTTGTCGGTCCTTTGGGTCGGATTCCTTTGCTTTCACAAGCAAACCACTCCAGAGTTTGTTTTCAAGTGGGCAGAGTATTTTTCAGTTGATCTCAGAATGATTGTTTTGTTATGATTCCAAACGCTTTGCCATGTTCATATATGCCTAAGCAAACCAAACTAAAGGAGAAAATGCGCCAAGTTCCAAAACAAACGCTCCAAACGAGCCAGGTTTGAAAACGGCCTTATTCAAAGTGTACGTATATTTTACTACATAACTTTCAACATTCAAAGGCTCATGAATTCAAACCTGTGTGAGACGTTGCCGCTGCTCAGGGCCGCTCAGACCTTGCTTCCTGAGCTCCATTTTGAACGGATTCAAACGGGACTTTGCTTCAGCTTTTTGGGCCTTATGTAAGGACGCTCTCTCCTGGGCCTGCAATGACTTCTGCTCTTCTATTAAAGCCTGCTGGAACCGAGACGCTCTCTCCTTATCCTGCCATAAGAGCCAAAAAAAGACTGGTCAGGATAAAGCACAGGAAAAACAGAAGATAAATACAAAACAAGCTGCAGAATGCTTTTGGAGGTTACCACATAATTTACCTTGTTGTGTCTCTTGGTCAGCTGCTGTCTCTGTAGGGAGTACTGCTCCTTCACCTGCTGTTTGAATAGGTGGTACTTCTCCTGTAGATGGCGCTGTTCTAACTCCCAAATTACTGCCTCACGAGCTTGAGAAAGAGGGAAACAGTGTGTATGTTTAGAAACACAGTATGTATACAATACACACTACTTAATATTAATGTGCAGAGTACATGCAGACTTCCTGCACACCTGAATGACGAGCAGCATACTTACGGAAGACTTTTTTCGTTTAAAAATGTAAATAAATCAATAGACATCTTTTTAATGGTAAAAAAAAAAAAATTCAAACAATTACATTTTCAAGTCATGACAGCAAACTAAATTCAAAAACTTTTTAGTTAATGTTTAATAATGTAGTTGAATGAAAATAATGTTCACACTAAGGATGATAACTATAGCGATATCTATGAATATAAAGTTTTAACAATCATTCTAATTTTATGAGAATAGGGAATATCCACACCACTATAACGATAGCGACACAGAGGAACAATATCGTTGGAATCACTTTCAGAATTGTAATTTTTTCAGCTGATGAATGATTAAAAACATTGACAGCCAATCAGAGTGCATCCTGCTTAAAAAAGCATGGGCATTTAAAGCGACAGATGACGTAACTGCAGCGCGTGCTTATAATAAACAGAGGACAAAATATAGTTATCATTATAGGGTACGTTTACACAACAACGATGTACTAAAAACGGAAAAGTTTTCCCTTTGCGTTTTCCGTGTACAGACGACAACGTGTCAAAATGATCCCGTTCACACGGATTCACAAAAACGTGAAAAAAAGTTGTATTATTCATACCAGGCCAGTAGATGGCGATATCACTTTGTAAAGAAACACTATGCACCTATAGACTGAACACGTTATACACATGCACATGATGTCACCGTTTTCACAAATTTGCGTTTTTATAGTTAACACAGAGATGAGAACGGTATCGTTTTCAAAAACTTGCACTTTGAAACCCATTTTTGCGTTTTCAGGCCCCCAAAACGTTGTGTAAATGAAAAGCCAAACTGCATAAAAAGTGTTTATGCACTTGTCACAGGTGTTGTGTAGACGGCCCCATAGTTATATTTATAGCAATTGGTTGGGTGTGAAAGTGCCTTAAAAGTGTAATAATTAAAAAATATATGTTCAACTACATTTTCAGACATGCATACATATATGGTTTTAAATAAATGATTTGTTCATTTGAAAAGTTACTTATTGACATTTTTATTTTGCAATAAAAAATGTGATTATTAATTCCTTCATTTTGTCACTTTATTTTATTTAATTTAATTTGCTTAATTATCTAGTATTCCATTCTTAAATAGATTCACTGAGTCATCCTTTAATTCTGGTTGGTCCTGTAAACATCTCCTGTGAGCAATATTTAATATTTTACTAAGAAAGACCAAGTACAGTCATAAATAGTGATTCTTGTGCAAATTACATAACAAATGAGTGTTTGAGCAGTGGCATACTTACCACGCTTGAGCTGCTGAGATTTGGCTGTGATCTCCCACTCCATGGACGCCACCTTCCTCTTATGTTCCTGAACGCCTTTCTGCAGAGCATCATTCAGCTCCTGCTGCTGCTTCTGCAGGAACCGCTGCTCCTAAAGCAGAAATACACTGTTTTCATGCGTTTGGGCCTAGTTCTGTGTCAGTGTGGGTAAATGCACCAGTCCGTACCTCTTTAGGGTCTGCTTTCAGTGCGCTGCTCTTGCGGCTCAACTCTTTCTCCTGCTGGGCCTTGAGTCTCCGTGCGTCCTCCCTGAGCCGGGAGGTGTGCTCAGCCTCCATCTGACCGCTTTGCTGTTGGTACTGTTTCTCAAGTCTCTCAAGCTCACCGTCATAGTACTGCTTCTTGCTCTGCAACAGGATAAACATACGGCTGAGACGGAGGTTATTAATGGGCAGGCATCTTTATTTCTAGTGCTCATAATGATTGTTATGTATAATTACCTCACATCATGCTTATTGAGGAGACTGTGGTAATACTTTTTTAAGTGATCATACAATTCAGTGTTATTATACACAGTATATACTATTATAGTATTTTTCAACATTTTGAATTAGCTTAATTTTATTTTTCATTCTAGTTATTTCAGTTTTAGTAATTTTTTTACGTCAACTAAAACAAGGTAGCATTTGTAATTTTCCTGCAAAAAAAGTGTTTTAAGGTTTCATCTAATATTTATATTTTATTTTATTTTATTTCAGCTTTATTTCAATTAGAGAAAAGTTGTTAATAGTTTTAGTTAATAATGTTAAATTTTTGCACGTTGAAAAAAAAGATTTCATTTGACATTTTTCCATTTGTGATTAAAACATAAAATAATAATAATAATAATAATAATAATTAAAAATATAACAAAAACAATAAATAGTTTGTATGTTACATGCGAATTTAGGCATTTATATATTGTATGTACAGAATGAAAAATGCATACATATTCCTTTTGAAGTCTGCTTTAGAAAATAAAAATAAGTCCTTGCATGTCAAAGTAACATTAGTAAATGTTTTTGTACTTTTCTAATATAAAGAAATGAATGCCACTATTATGCACAAACATAGATTGTGCCAACATGCACTTAAGGAAAGACTTAACTACATCTAATGATCTGCCAGTTGTGTACTTTAGACAAATACCCGATTGGAAACATTTCTATTTAATAGCATGTCTTAAGTTGCTAACTGAGACCAGCGGGGTTTGGTGCATGTGACTCACAGTCATCTCTTGTTCTATGTGGCGGAACATCTGCTCTCGCTGCTGCTGTAGTTTCTGCTCCAGCTGCGCATGTTCTCTCTGCTCTTCTCTCTGCAAGAGCTTCAACGCGTGCAGCTCCTGTCGTCTGCAAACCCACACACATACATTCAGAATGTGATACTTCCGTTTTCCTATGTCCACTCTAAAGCACAAATCATTGTTACCTGTTGTGGCGCATTTGTTGTTCCTTGCTGTCTCCTTCACCAAGCACTTTGGAAGTGGTGACACTGACCTCATGACCATCCACCATAAATTTACGTGTCCTTTTAACGGTCCGCCTGCTTGGGTGCGTTTCCTGAATGAACATAAACAGAGAACAATATTTCATATATGTTGAATTTGTCTGGTTGCTAATGTTTTTAGCTAGTTGTTTGTTTCACACTCACCCCTTCAAACCCAGGAGACAGCAGAGACTCGGTGGGAGAAAGAGGTGGAAATGCGTCTTCATTTGATTCCTTAGGTGTGGATCCATTAGATTCATGTGGTGGTGGTAAGTCTGAATCTTTCAAGCCATTTGCATGTGGAATTTCTTGCTCGTTTTGATCCTCTTGAAAAGTAAACATCACTTGCTTTTTCAACTTTGGTCCAGGAACATCTGTTGTATCTTCAGAAAGACGTTTTGATTGCTCTCCTGTAACATTCTTTGTACTATTTGCATTCATTTGAAGCTCTTGCTGAGGTTCCTCTGAATCCGTCCTATCTTCTTTTTGTTTAGAACAGATTTCTGTTAGACTTGCTCTCTCTTGATCTCCAACAGCATCTCCTTCATTACCAATGATGTTCTTTTCTCCATCGGAATTGATCACTTCTTCATTATGACATGACAACTCTGGCGTCTGTAAATCAGTGGTCTTTGTCGTCTCATTTTGGGTTGGTGTTTCCATCTCCTCAGGTTCTCTCGTGTTCTCATTGTTTTTGTTTCTTGAGTCTGCATCCTCATGATCAACCTCCATGGCAACTTCTTCCTTGCTGGTTGAACGTTCCTCTTCCTCTGTTTCTGGAAGGGGATCCTTGTCTTTTTCACAGCTTTCCTCTTCCTCGGTTTTTTCATTTCTTGAGTTGACATCTTCCTCAGTGGTAATATGTTCTTCGCTGACAGCTTCTTTGATATCCTCAAACTCTGCCTTCATGGTAATGTGATCTTCTCTGGTGGTGGTCATATGTTCTTCTGTCCCTACACTAACATCCTTGCCGTTTTCACAGCTTTCC
The DNA here is from genome assembly GCF_949319135.1 of Squalius cephalus. Taxonomy (NCBI): domain Eukaryota; kingdom Metazoa; phylum Chordata; class Actinopteri; order Cypriniformes; family Leuciscidae; genus Squalius; species Squalius cephalus. The sequence goes on from NC_137145.1 coordinate 18,503,850, forward strand.
TCTTCCTCGGTTTTTTCATTTCTTGAGTTGACATCTTCCTCAGTGGTAATATGTTCTTCGCTGACAGCTTCTTTGATATCCTCAAACTCTGCCTTCATGGTAATGTGATCTTCTCTGGTGGTGGTTATATGTTCTTCTGTCCCTGCACTAACATCCTTGTCGTTTTCACAGCTTTCCTCTTTCGTTTCATCCCCTGTTCCTCCATCTGTCTCCAGTTCTCCTGGTTTTTCTATTTCTGCCTCAGTTTTTTCTTCTACAGCGTCATTTTCTGATGGTTCAGTTGTCTGTTGCGCTTCCTTAAGGTCAGGAACTTCTTCAGGAACATTATTAGAAGGCATCTCAACAGTTAAGCTTTTGTTTACATCTACTGTGAGAGGAGAATTGAAAGTTTCCAAAGGACAGGCCAAATCAAGGTACTTGTATTTATAATGTCCCTCATTCCTTTCAGTTTTTTTGGCTGGTGGTGTTTCCAAACACAAAGCTGAAACCAGCGTGCTCTGTGGATGTGTTGTGTCTTTGTCGATAATAGCAGGTGTTCTGAGGGATTTCCAAAATGTTTGGTCATTGTTTCCAGAATCAACAGACTTCACATTGTCGTTTGTTTCTTCATCAGCGTCAGTGTCCTCCTTGGCAAGTTCTAGTGTTTCCTTTTCAGAGGAATCTGTCAGTAACGGTGTTTGTTCAGGTTCGTTTGAGTGGTTTAAGTTTTGGGCTTCCTCCTTGTCAGTTTCTACTCTAGCTTCCTTGTCTTTGATGTCAGTGACCTCATTACTTGGAGCATCAACTACGTCAGAAATTTGCTCAATCGGTTTGTCAGTGTTTTCACTTTCATTGCCATCTGAAGGGCAAGTTTCCACAGTTTTTGCTGTGCTTGAATCTTCTGAGTCTTTAGCTGCTTGAATGGGTGGATTGTCACCCCAGAATCCAGATTTGCAACGACGGGAGCTCCCGGTCAGAAACGAGAGCAGATTTCCTGGAACGGAGAGGCGTCTTGCCCTCTTCTGAGCTTTATCTGTGGCGTGGGAAGCCCTGCGTGTTACTTTAGACTCAGGTTTTGGCTCTGAGTTGGTGGGAGACTGAGGAACATCATCTGGAACTGAGGTCTTCTGAGGGGTCTCAGGTTCTTGTGGTCCTTGTTCTTCAATGGCTTGTCCTGGTTGTGCCGCTGTTTGCTCTGACTCGGTGGCGATCGTCTCTTTCACAGAACATTGGAAATCCAACAAAGACTGCAGTTGAAAAAATGCAGAAAATGCTGTATTAAGATATGTACTGCTACACCCTTGGATTATGTTTGTTTCACAGGTCCAACAACAGACGAGTCAAACACATCAAATAAGTCACCAAATAAGTCAGAAAAGTTAGAAAAACATACATACATACATTTTTTCAAGGAAAGTTTCAATTTAATGACTCTGTCATTAATATGTCATATGGTGTAACCATAAAAAAAAGTAATACAATATTTTCATTACACCATGAAACCATGCGAGCATTTCATATTTTTTATTTATTTGTTTTTGAAAGAAGTCTCTTATGCTCACCAAGGCTGTATTTATTTGATCAAAAATATATTAAATATATTAAAAACAGGAATATTGTGAAATATTATTATTACAAATATTATTCTTTTTTCATTTTTTTTAAATGTTATTTATTCAGCATCATTACCCAAGTCTTTAGTGTCACATGATCCTTCAGAAATCATTCTAATATGCTGATTTAATGCTCAAGAAAGATTTATTATTATTATCAATGTTGAAAACAGTCCTGCTTAACATTTGTATGAAATACAAGCATTTCCTTGAAATAGAAATCACTGTATTATTATAAATTAAGTTCAAAACGTAGGTTTGGGAGGAGCCTAAACTGTCAATCATCATTGTACTAAATAAGCAGCAGACACCACGTCAACCCATTGACAAATTCTTCCGGCAACCCTCCTCCTTCTCCTATATTATATATATATATATATATATATATATATATATATATATATATATATATATATTATATATATTATTTAATTAATAATTTATTAATTATACATTTTTTAATGAACATTTCATCATGTGTTTACCTCAGCCTCTATGACCTCAGTGACCTCTGCTTTGGCCTCAGCGACGAGTTCTTTAAGGGCTCGTCCGTCTCGTCCCGCATAAGAGAAAGGGTGGGCCATGAGCTGTTGGGCACCCCAACGAGCCTCGGGGTTCTTCTGCAAGGTCCTCCGTAGAAAATCTTGGAAATGTGATGACCTGTCGACAAAAATCAGGATAAGCCTAAAACTCTTAGCAAATCTAGAGCGGAGACGATGAAGTGAAGACCCACCAGTGGCGAGGATTGGAGAGTGTGGGTGGTGGAGACTTGGTGATCTTCAGCAGGACCCTCATGGGGTTGAGAGAATGATGAGGGGGCTCCATCTCAGCAGCCTCAATTAAAGTGATGCCCAATGACCAGATGTCGGCTTTAGAGGAGTAGGGATTGTCCTTCGACGTTTCACACATAATCACCTCAGGTGCCATCCTTAAAAGACAAAATATTTTAATCAAATTTTTTTTAGTGGCAGTTTTGTTTTCAGTAGAGGAATAATTTATTGTGTTACTTTTTATGAAGTTAAATATTTTAAAGTGCCCCTATTATGCTATTTTAAAGGTTCCTCGTTTTGTTTTCAGGGTCTCCAACAATAGGTTTACATGCATCCAAGGTCAAAATAAAACTTTTCTCATATTATACATTGCAGCATCACCTCTTTTTCCACAGTGTCTGAAACGGTTTGATAAAGGATTCGGTCTCACACTCAGAGTCAGATTAATTCTCTCCAAAACCACTTACAGAAACAAAACGCCCATTACAATATCTGAATTTCAGCTCTGGAGGCTTCCTCAGCGCTTGATACGCAAGAGATACGAACAGCAATGATGGAGTCGGTTTTACCGTATCAATTCGAGCACGAGTCCTCATCCTTTGGAAGTGCATGAAGAGTGGTTTTGCTTTCACAGGGCAGAAAACAGCATCTTCTCGAACATGTCGATAACGTGAACCAACCCCCAGGTCTCAGCTACAACTACAGTGTTTGTGGGCAGGGCAGCCAATGAAGACCATAGGCAGGTATTATGTACATTTTTTCAAACCTATGTAGCTTTGTACAGGAAGTAAGACTGGAACTACTGACGACTCGTTTCAGTCAGTTTCTTTCTTTTGAGAGACAATAACTCCATTCATTGTGCACTTTGATCTTTAAAACTCTGCAGACCTTTTACATTCCTTTTACATTCACAAACAGCTATACATGAAAGATAATATCCGAAAAAGCATATTAGGGGCACTTTAAAGGGATAGTGTACCCAAAATGTATAATTCTCTTTTACTCACCCTCATGTTGATCTGTGTGTCTTTTTTTCTTATATGAAATAATACAAGGGTGAGTAAATGAAGACAGAAATAGCATTTGGGAGTCTCACCAGTATGGAGTTCCAATGAAAGTTGATCGTTTTTGAAGGGTATAGTCATTTTTTGCAGACACACCAAAGTCAGCTGCATGAAAAGAGAGCATAAATAAATACAGCACTGACTGTATTGAGTCCTTAGGCCTAAAAATGTGAGAGGGGAACTGTACCTAGTTTGACCTGCCCATCCGTTGTGAGCAGAATGTTGCCTGCCTTCAGGTCTCTGTGTATAATGTGATGCTGGTGAAGATAAGACAGAGCCTGTAGAGTCTGACAGCACACCTCACTGATTTGCTGCTCCGTAAGGCCACGCTCCAGCTCTGAAACACACAGTATAAAGTATGATAATGCAACACAGATGCAACCATACATGATTATAAATGATAATAGTGTCAAGTATGTTCCAGACTCACCCAACATGATATCATCCAGAGCTCCTCCAGGGCAGTACTCAATCAGGATCTAAAAATAGAAAGCATTCAAATAAACACTTATAGTTCAACTAAGGACATCAAGCCTTCAACTATGAATTGTGATTAGCAGCATTCTGTGGTGAGAACCACAATGATGGAAACGGCACATATTGGCTAACTACTATACATATATCTTGTGAAAAATTGTTGGTTATGATGAAACTGCATGATGATTCCACAACTGAGGGACTAAAAATTAGGACAAAAATATTATATTTATATTATGATTTCACATAATACTTTGAAGCTTATTTCATTCTATTATTATTTTCTCCAATATTGTTATGATGTATTTGCATATTTCAACATTAAAGGTCTGGGTCTTGGTCAAGGGTAACACAATTCAATCTATACATAAAGGAAGAGAGTTGTATACAGCATTTATAGTTATAGTATAGTTAATCCATATAACAAAAGATGCTATTCTGTAACAAAAAAAAGCATCCAGCTGGAAAAAAACAGCCATAAACAGATGTGGCTTACCCACAGCCAGCCCTCAAAGAAGATGGCGTCCAGCAAGGTGAGGATGTTTGCATGGCGACAGGCTGCTAGGATGTCTATCTCAGTCATGTAGTCGTCCAGCTGCTCTTCACTGCGCACTTCAATCACTTTAACAGCTCCCAGGACCCCTGTAGTCTGATTCTGAGCCTGTGATCAACATTACATACTGTAACACTTGTCTTTGTCACTTCAAAAAAAAAAAAGTGCATCAGAAGTTATAAAAGCAGGGAAATACTCTTGCAGGCCATGGTGCAACACATGCATTTATAGAAACTGAAAACTGCTGAAAGTGGTACTGCAAAGTGCAATTCATTGCAGAGAAAGATGCAGAAAAGAGGCTGATTTATATGGGGTTGAAATCACTAACAGGAAGCCATCTTTGATCTTTCACATTATGGTTTAACAGGAAGTTGCAAAACCGCGGTCTAGCCCTAACCCCTGATTCTCTGTTACCTTGGAAACCTACAAGTTTTTCATCTCAAAGCAATTTTTTCCTGGTGACTGTATGGTAACAAATACATTTGAAATAAACTAAAATGAAATCTAATGAATTATGATTAAAGAAGGTGTTTTCTACGTCTATACAGTAAATATTGATCTGAAATTCAGATTTTCAGGCTATTTTTTTTTAAATATAGCCTATATAAAATAAAATATCTAAACATTATTAAAACAAAAAGAATTTACTTGAGAAGCAATACTGCATAAAACAGTACGACTTGTTTAAGTGTATTTTAGCGGCTCTTTTTGCAGGTTACATCATTACACCAGTAGGTGGCGACAGGTGAGTGCACTAATGAGTGAATCATTGAATCATTCACTCAACCGATTCAAACAAACTGATTCGTATTGGAACAAAACATCACTACTCAGGTCAAAAGCAATTCTGCTTTGACTTTCTTTGGAACCCCCACATAAGAAAAAACAATCATGCTTTAGTAAATCTTAATTATTACATACTACGTCATAATTATAAGATAGAAAATCAAAATTATGACATACCAAGTCATAAATATGTGATAGAAAGTCAAAATTATTACATACCAAGTCAAATTTGTTATGAAAAGTCAAAGTAATGAGTCATTATTATGACATAGAAAGTCAACATAGAAAGTCAACATTTCGACTTTAATCTAATACGTGTTAGTATGTCATAATTGTTACTTAGTAAGTAATTTCGACTTTTTTATTGTCATGATATACTTTGTATGTCCAAATTTCAATTAAGCATGACATACTTTCGATTTTTCCATCTCATAAATGACTTAATATGCCATAATTATGACTTTTACCGTACGTCACAATTTTGACTTTTTAATGTCATCATTTTAACTTTTTTATTGACTTTTTAAACAAGAAACAACTACTAGCAAATGTATTTGTCAGTTTAGCTGGCATGCCAGTCTAAAGTGGGAGGGATTTCCTTGAAATGACAGATTAGATCAGACCATGTCAGTAAAGGCCCAGTTTTATTATTATTATTATTATTTTTAAAACATTTAGTGCTTTTCTTGCTAACATTAAATCCAAAATAGTTTGCAGTAAATTACCTGAGAGAAAGATATTGCAAGTGTGTTCTGTTATTTTGTATTTAACAGAGAATTGAATCTCATCATCATCATCATCATCATCATTTGAATCCCTTACCTTATACACCTTCCCAAAAGCTCCATCCCCCAGTTCTCCCAGAGTCTCCCACATCTGGTGAGGATCAACATCCCTCTTCAGGTTTTCATAGTGCCTAACTCGCTTTTTCTCCACACCCATCCGAAAGATACGCATCAGGAGGGAGGCCATGGCTCCCTCCCTTTAAATTCACCCCAACTCCTTAAGAAATCCCAGTCCCTTCGGTCTATCGGTGGTCCTCAATGTCTCATTCAGAGATCAAAACCCCGGCCCAAACTAAAAACAAGACAAGAAAACCGTCCAAGTCTCTCTATGTCAAAGATGTTTTGGCTATGTCTTCCCTCATGCGCACCTCAGAACACGACAGGAAACTGCAAGTAGCAACCACATCCTTCAACAATATAGGCCTTAGTGTTGTGTAGGATGTGCACCTCATCTGTAGAGATGTCTATGTGCTGTCTATTGTAGTGTGTTGTTCAGCAGCCATTGTTAGAAAACATAATGATTTAGATAAACAGAAATTAATGACTGAGTGATATTGTGTTCAGTTTTGCAGAAAGGCAGATTGCTCTGTGCTGTAAACGCACATGGTTTCGTTCTTAATAATGGTATAACCTGTAACAGTGGTAAAAGTGGGTCCCCAAATTGTATATACACGTGCTAGCTTAAAATCACCCATTTTTAAAAAATAAATAAAAATAAAAATAGTCAAATTTGTTTTTATAACAAAAAAAAAAAATCCAAGAAGGGACTAGAAACGTCATCAGTAAGATGATTTTCCACTGTTTGCTCCGTTTACTGACATTATGTAGGATGATCTGAGAGAAGTAGTCCTACACTTTAACCACTAGATGGTCCCACCTCCACATAATTAACCCTGTAAAAACTGACATAAAATAACAGTCAGAAAATTATGTTTTGAAATGGAACAGTTTATTGAAATCTAAAGAAAAAAAAAAAAAAAAAAAACCTGCACATTTGTTTTTGTTGAGTATGAAATTTCATACATCAGTCTTTTATGGCTCATATGCTAGTGAGAATATGGAGCTCATCATTGAAAAGAGAAAAACACTAATCAAGTAAACTTAAGTTGATTCAGTCCTGTAAGTGTTCATCTTGTACAATATTACTAACAATAAAAGTTATTCTTAGGTTTACTTTATAAAAATCTGTAAAGATTTTACCTGAAGGTGGACATTTTTAGAATAAAAACCTACAAGCCCTTTTACTTGTTAAACAAAGTGGGTATAAATCAATCAGACGACAGCAAACAGGTTACAACAGCATTTACAGCAAAGTTTTAATTGTGTTAATAATTTAGAGGCTTTAGAATTTAGCTTATCAAATATTATATAATGAGTTAAGGGTTAAAGTGGGGCCAGTTGCATAAACAGCCACAATTAAAACTCTTATGATCAAGTCTGACCAAATAGGCCAAGTGGTAATCCGTTTTTATGTAACTTATGTCAAATAAATAAACAAAATTGATGACTAACTTGTTAGACTGGTCTAAGCACTTTATGCAACCAGCCACAGTAAGCAAGCACATTCTATGCAGTGACTTCAAAAAATAACTTATTGCAGTACAAATAGGCCTAAATACAGACACTTTCGCTAGTAAACATCTTGTTTCTACCATGCTTAATTGATATCAACTTTTTTAAAATGCTAATGTATCAAAGTTTGAAACTCAAGACATGCAAAATAATTTGCCTTGTCTTAGGCTATTTCACACTTTGGTTGAGTGCATTCAAGTCCTCATGGGAAGTTCGTATTTACGAGTTACGTAAATAAGGAGCAAGATGGCGGTGTACCTTCACAAAAAAGAACAAATAATGTGCATCAGGTGTGTTATGTTCTTCATTAATTTATGACGCCACTGTGAAACTGTCTGGGGGCCTTTTTTTGTTAGCTGGGATATGCCATGTCTCTCCTGACACGTTCCCTTTTTAACTCGGCGCTAGCAGAAAATCCCGAGCTTCCCACGGGTATTTTACAACTTTGTGGTGGCGTTCTTGTTGATGATCTTCTTTCAAAATGCATCTCAACTATTTTGAAACTCAAGACAAAACAATGAAAGGCATGAACTTCAGTAGAAAGAAAGAGCGACATTTTCCAGAGTTACATAATCGATTTAGGCTATTTTCCGTACAGAAGCACGGAATGGTTGTGAGAAATTAAGGTCACCTCGATGTAAGAATGCTCAAATTCCAGACAGGTTCTCATGGGAGATTTTAAGGGAGGTCTTGTGACCAGCCTCATGCAACTGTACCAGCATGAGCAGTGTAAGTCCTGGCCTAATGCTCCACTGAACTAATCTAAGGAATGAGAACTTGCATGAGATTCCTGCTAATCAGCTTGTTTAAACAGAGTCGAACTAAAAAACACAGAGCAGGCATCTTCGATCAACCAACCATTGACCAGCATTCCAGAGGAATCACAAGCTGTGTGTGCAGTCAAAGTATGTTAACTGTGGTGAGGCTTGCAACTTCAACTTCCAAATTGATAAAAACACTAAATAAGTTAAATATGGGATTTTCAAACTTTTTGATGCCAAGGTCCCCCAAACAGGATGATTCCTTACAATATAAAAGGCAATTGTATGGTTTTATGTAAAGAATGTGAGAAATATTGAGTGTAATATTATATGATATTTTATTTTCCAACACTAAACTAATGCTACGGACATTCTTTGCTTTAACCATTGCTTTAACATTCGCTCGCAAAACTTCCTTTTGAGTGAATGTTAATGTTTTGCGTTCTCTTGCAAAAGTTTCTTGAGGAAACGCAAAAGATTTGAACACGAAAGTTCTGCGAACGCAAAGTTTCTCGTTTGAACACAAAGGTTTTACGAGCGAACGCAAAGTTTCTCGTTTGAACACAAAGGTTTTACGAGCGAACGCAAAGTTTCTCGTTTGAACACGAGAGTTTTACAAGCGAACGCAGTTTCTCATGGAAACGCAAACGTTTTGTGTGAATGTAAGTGAAACGGAAACGTTTTACGAGCGACACGAACGGGAAAGTTTATACGAGCTAACAAGTTTTTTTCCCCTCCATCTCACGTTTTTTTCATCACCATCTCACTCTGGCTCTGTAATATGCGGATTTGTTTTTCATTTCTTTCTAGGGCCGAATTAAAGTAGTATCAAATATAGTAGTTTTTGGTAAACGAGCTTAATCTTTTTTTTTAATAAAATATATTATGTTAAGTTTCCAATAATAGCATTAACATGCTAATGTAGTTAGCCCTTAAAATGCATTTTGTAAAATCCCAATCTCCACAGCCCCCCTACAGCACCCCAGTTTGAAAACCCCTGGGAAAAATAACCAAACATGCAGGTGGAGGTCAGTTAGACAAAAAATCATATTTAATTTGCAACAAATTTCACATCAATCTTTTTGATATTTGAAGCTTTTTTTAATGAAATATTTTTAAACTAAACAATAATGAATTAATTGCCAATAGGTGTGAATTTGACCCTTTAAATTTTCAATTTTGGAAACAAAAATGTAGCATTTGTTTAAATAACACTAAATAAACTGGTGTAATAACTCTTGGATATTGAGAAGAGGCATGAGCATTGAGCACCTTTATATTCTTGACTGTACAGTGGTCAAAGATGGTAAGCAGCTTTATGCAATGAGAGGCAGTTTAAACTCAATTTTCAATTTTACACAATTGCTCAACATAAAAAAAAAATAAAAAAAGTGCACCGGGACAGAATGGGACAACAAATTCAGTACAATTGAATTAAAGGCAGGCTATGGGATAAACAAAGCAACCATCTGGGGGATTCAATGCTTTTTAAATGAAAACTTTACAGTATTGCCATAACATATTGTTTTCCCTCCCTAGGTTTATCCAGTGCAACATGAATCACAATAATCCAAACAGTACATGAATCAAAAAATAAACATTTCTCTTTGGGGGAGTATTGAATATTTTTCACCATAAGCGAAACGTAAACTTATGACTCCAGTAGTCATTTGGCTTTTCCGCCAAGGAAAATTTAACGGCATGATTCAAAGGGGGACACGGCATACCAATGAACAAATTAAATACACACTTTATGATAAAACCTTTTTTTGTGCCAAACTGCAGTCTGCCATAGGCAGGCCTGGCGTAATCGCTACACCGCTAATCGCATCCCCTGAGGGAGTGAACGTAAGATTCCCTTAGAAGAGGGAATTTGAAAATAAGTTTTCAAATAAAAAAATACCCTCATACTTGGCCATTTACAACTCATCTGCCAAACTAAATCCAGAATGCAAGCATATGCATTCCTCATATTAAAATGACGACTTCTTTCATCTGTTAGCCTATGCACATGGCACAGCCGACTGTATGAAGCAGTAGCACTTATATAATATGCAGGTAATGTACAATTTATTTACACATTTACATAATGAAGTTCAGTAAAAGAGGCAAATCTTGCGAGTTCCTTATTCATTTCCTGGCTGGAACGAGTCTTGATGCTTTTTCCATTGCAAATTTACAGAATTTGTCAAATCTTCAGATGTAAACATGTCACGGATGTCAAGGAGAAGTGATGTCTAAAGTCTAACATAAACCATTTTCCTCCTTTTAGGAGGACCAGATGTCGTTGGAGGATGTGATGCGGCGAGTCCATCAGGTCCGTGTGAGAGGTGTGAGAGGTCCTGGACTTACAGAGAGACGACATGCAGAAGAGGACAAACTCGAACCTCTACTCTGTTCTCTGACAGAATAAGATGAGTGTGGAAACATGGAGCCCCTCTCATATGCCATTGGCGCTCATCTTGGACTTCTGTGACAACTCTGCCTCTTTAGCCTGATGGGACAGAACAGAGAGTGTTGATGTCCAGCAGCTTCTAGAACTTTGACCTTTCTGGTCTCATTAAACAATTACACATCACTGTAGAAGATACTTTCACACTAAATCTAAAACAGTTAAATATGAGCTTGAGAGAGAGAGAGCTTGAGAGAGAGAGAGCTTGAGAGAGAGAGAGAGAGAGAGAGCTTGAGAGAGAGAGAGAGAGAGAGAGAGAGAGAGAGAGAGAGAGAGAGAGAGAGAGAGAGAGAGAGAGAGAGAGAGAGAGAGAGAGAGAGAGAGAGAGAGAGAGAGAGAGAGAGGAAAATAAATAAATATAAAATATAAAGGGAATACAACGAAAATAATTAACTTTTTTTTAACATTATTTTAAATTATGGGGTTTTTTTTCTGTATTTTTTTATTTATTCATTTATGGGTTCATTTTACAAATTAATTTCTAAACATTTATTTATTCCCACATGCATTTGTTTCCATATTTATTTGTTTTTACTTTTCCATGTGCAACATGGAAATGAGAAAGGCCTCGCAAAATCGCTAGCCGGATGTCCCGGGGCTATTGTGTCTTCCAGTCGGGCAACCAAATCAAATTCCTCCCTTTATTCACAATATTGACTAGTTTTTTAAGGAAAAATATGACCACGAAAGTTATCTGATTTATCCACAGCGCAATTTCTCGTGAATCTCCATGCCTGTTTTAAGAGAAACACATGATCAATAAAACTAAAAGCTCCACTTTCACATGAATGCTATACTTTGCGCGTTAGAATGTTTGAATCCGTGTGCTAACACACTATCACTGTAAAGCTGCTTTGAAACAAACAAATCTGTATGGTAACAAGCGCTACATAAACAAACATGACTTGACCATCATATATTCTGCTATATAAACAGCATAAAATAATTAGAGAACTCTAACACTTTTAGAGTTGTCAGGCTTCTCTGGTTTATGGCTGCTATAATTTGAGCTGCCACAAGGTGACACTGTATTCAAAACTCCTGATGCTTAGAATCTTGTACTAGAACAATCAGAGAAAAGTGTCAAAGCTTCAAAGAGTCCTTATTTCTCCATCGCTCCTGCATCCAACTGCAAGTTCTGAGGTTTGGGGAAGACAACTGGTGCTTCCACCCCTTGTAAAGCAGTGCCGTTCTCACTTAATTTATTGTTGCTAAGTGACAGAGATTGCGTGCGCAGTGGAGAATATTGCGATCATTGTGTGTGTGTGTGTGTGTGACAATGTTAAGAGGAGCATGGATTTATTTCAGTTCGACTCAGCCTAAGGCCATCCTTAAAAATATTTTGCTGCCGTAACAGCAAAAAAAAAAAAAAAGGTCGGTAGGTCGGTCTATATTTTTTTCCCCGAGATTCGATGTAAAAAAAAAAAAAGTACAATTTTGGTCAAATTTGCATATCGGGACTTCACTGACAGTTTTCCAGAACTTCGTTCCAAGTTTTATATATATATATATATATATATATATAAAATAACAATTAGAAAACCTGTATAAACTGAACACCAAAGAATAATATTATAGCGGTAGCCTAATATTATATTCATGTAACGGGTGCGCTGCCAATAACGCGCCTAAGCTGTCAGAACTGGGAAAAGTAGGCCTAATGATTATTAGTATGTCAAATATATAAAGGAGACATTTCAATTGTTTATTAATAAACAAGTGTTTTCTGTGTCAAAGATGAAGTTGATGCTGACACGATCTTCGCAGTAGTGAACGCGCCAGAGAGAAATGCACATTTCATTACATAAGCAGAGAGCAGTCTGTTTTCTTTCGTTTTGAATTGTTTTGTTTAAAAGTGTACATTTCATGCTTTTTTATATATAGGCTTATATATATGTCTTAGGTCTGTGAGGCAAGTAGCAATACGCTGAGTTTCGGTTCATTTAAGAGACCAGCTCCAGTTTACGCGCCGGCGACTCCGTGTCCTGATTATATTGCCTTATTTAGCCTACCTCTTATTTATTAAATACAGGAAATTGGTTGATGAAACATTGATTAAAATTAAGATACAATTAACACAAAACGAAATTCACTTTAAAGACAGACTTAATGAAGTGGTCAAAATCATGTCTGCCCACTCCATTTGTCTTCCGATATTTTCGGGATCATCTTATCTTATTCATGCTTTTCACTTTTCATATAATCAACATGAAATTTAAAAAATATATATTATTTTATTTAAACATGAATATGAAACTAAATCGTTTTTTAATGACTGCGTGCTACAACACAGGCCTATTAGACAGTAGCCTACAGAGAAATTTACTGTCGGAGTGTTGCCGGTGAGCATGTGGGGGGAGAGATACAATTTTCGATCAATCATCGAATTTTATTTTGCTTGATATGCCCATTCTTAATATTTGGTGTTTTAAATGCCTGTTTGAGATCTCTGTGAAGTTTTAATTGTAGTGCCGCTTTCAGAGCGGTCACGTCCGTAAAACATTGTTTCTTCCTCATAAATGCGAACACGAAAAATAAAATAAAATGAATATAGGCTATTATGTTCTGTGGAGAGCCGATCCCTCTTCATCCGGTGGGTATATTAGGCTACTTTTGGTTTGCGCAGTGTAATTCATAGAATTAGCCTACTAAAACATATTTTTCGTGGATCTGAGAGTCGCGATTTCGCTTTCATTTCGCATAGGCCAACAGCCTATCAGCCCTTATAATCATAGATGACGCCACGGGTTTTTATGTAAAGGGATACTCCACTTTTTTCGGAAATATACTCATTTTACAACTCCTCCAGAGTTAAACAGTTGAGTTTTACCGTTTTAGAATCCATTCAGCCGAACTCCGGTTCTGACGGTACCACTTTTAGCATAGCTTAGCATAGATCATTGATTCTGACGAGTCCAGTAGCATTTCTTTCAAAATGACCAAAGAGTTTCAATATTTTTCCTATTTAAAACTTGACTCCTCTGTAGTTAAACCGTGTACTAAGATCGACGGAAAATGAAAAGTTGCGATTTTCTAAGCCTATATGGCTAAGAACTACTATCATTACGGCGTAATAATCAAGGAACTGTGCGGCCGTACCATGGGTGCAGCAGGCGTAATGATATGACGCAGCGCCTGAAAATACTTCTAATAGGTTAGACAAACTTAGTCCCGGTCACGTTGGAAGAAGTTACCGAGCTGGGGACTATTTTCAGGCGCTGCGTCATATCATTACGCCTGCTGCACCCATGGTACGGCCGCACAGTTCCTTGATTATTACGCCGGAATGAGAGTAGTTCCTAGCCATATAGGCTTAGAAAATCGCAACTTTTCATTTTCCGTCGATCTTAGTACACGGTTTAACTACAGAAGAGTCAAGTTTTAAATAGGAAAAATATTGAAACTCTTTGGTCATTTTGAAAGAAATGCTATTGGACTCGTCAAAATCAATGATCTATGCCACATGTGTCAAACTCCAGTCCTGGAGGGCCACTGTCCTGCAGAGTTTATCTCCAACCAGCTCCAAAAACACCTGCCTGGAAGTTTCTAGTAATCCTAAAGACCTTGATTAGCTGGATCAGGTGTGTTTAATTAGGGTTGAAGCTAAACTCTGCAGGGTTGTGGCCCTCCAGGAACTGAGTTTGACACCCCTGATCTATGCTAAGCTATGCTAAAAGTGGTACCGTCAGAACCGGAGTTCGGCTGAATGGATTCTAAAACGGTAAAACTCAACTGTTTAACTCTGGGGGAGTTGTAAAATGAGCATATTTCCTATGTAGGCCTATTTATTCACAATAAAATATAATTAATATCATTTTATTGCATTTGTATTAGTTGTTTGAAGAGTAAAAAAAAAAAAATCGGTCGGTCTTAACGCAAGTTTACAATCGGCAAGTCGGTCGGACTAAAAGGGAAAAAAATAATAATAATAATAATTGGGTCGACCTAAATTGACTGGGTCGGACCTAAATTGACAGGGTCGGTCGGGTTACGGCAAACAAGAATATTTTTAAGGATGGCCTAAAAAAACAGGTCAGGATGAAAACGTTTTTGATTGATGTTTTGACTCCTAACCAATTTTCTACATTAAAAATAGTCTTAATTAATAAATATATAATTTATTTAATTATAATAAATAAATAATTAAAAGTTAGAAAGAATAAAAATACATATAAAAACAGAAAAAAAGTAATACTAGTAAATTCAGAATTAAATTTAATTACTATAATGAGTTATTTTATCATGTTATTTATTCCTTTATTTATTTTCCTATTATTACATTTATTTTAAACTTCAGGTTTGGGCCTCCATAATATTCAAATTATTTCATAATATTTAAATGTTAAATTAAACCTCTTAGAATATTAACAACTGCTAAATAAAATATTTTGTTTTAATAGTTGATAGAAATTAAACAACTTTCCCAGGGGAAACCTTTTTTAAAACATCTATAAATGAAACTTCTGACCAAACAGTTGCCTAGTAACATAAAAGCAGGACAGTCCGGTAAAATATGCATAATATTGAAAGTTATCTTGCAAAAACCACATATTGATGACCCTTCACCTTTCAAAAAACACACATATTTATGTGTTCAATGCAACATCTTGTTTGACACACTTACATGTATTAACTGAGCTTCGGGCGATGGCATGTCCAACCCTCTGGGTTTCTCCAACAATTCTTCTGACTACAACACAAAAGAAGTATTAGGAATATCATAAATTAAATCTATTTGTAAGCATTTCTCCTCTTGGTTATTGTTATAAAATGCCTTTGAAGACATTGATTGGTTGGTGACATAAGAGTCCTACCTTTCTGTCCTTGATGACAGGAGCGGAGTCCACCAGCACCTCCACTGAGGAGGACAGTGGGTTCCCTTTGGCTGCTGTTTCAGCCTCCACAGGAGGAGTGGCTTTCTGTGACACGGACAGAGAGAAGGTGCTCATTGCACATCAATCCATAACAACCATTAGCATACAGTGATAACATATCAGCCGTCGCTTATGCAGCGATGTGTCAGTCTGCATTTCCTCCTGATTAAGGTCCAAGCATCAATTGGTTAAGGTTTCAAAGGTCAAAAGTAATCCGAGGCAAGAACTGGGGCCATTTTGTTTTTAAAGCAGATAGTAAGCAGTTGACGACTGGTTTAGAGATATATGTATATTGAGTGTTCACCTCCAGTTTGGGCACCGGTGGGATGATTGGAGGTTTAGGAGTGAGGTCCGTCAGGTACATTGCACGGGAGAGCAGCAAGAGGGACGGTGGGACATTCTCTTTCAAGTGCAGGTCCACCCACTGAGAGACGAAGAATGCAAAAAAAAAAAAAGATCAAAAAAAAAAAGATGGCCACGCCATCCACAGCAATAGGGTCATTCTGTGTCAAATCAACCAAATTTGGGAAACTCAATTTTTTTATTTAGTTGGGGTTAGATTGGGGGTAAAATGACTTTAGAAAGATGGCAGCATCATTACTTTAATTTTGCAGAGATTGGTAGGTCTATCAGTTAAATCTGTTAACTTTAGCAATCTTTGTTTCATTATATGCCAACGGTGACGGTTCAAAAATGGCAAAAAGCACTTCTTGTGTTTTTTGCCTCAAGTTGGCATGCCTGTAACTCAAGAGATATCTTAATATCCTTTTAGTTTCTGCTTCTTAAACTTTTCTTTTGGTATCTTCATTTTAAAGGCCCTCAATGGTTCATGTTCTATGCAATTGAGCTGATAGAAAAACACAAGATACATTTCTAGTTTTAACATTATTTCCTCTTTAAAAGGCAAAAAGTATCAGCTGTATGCAAAGTGACCCACATTCGACCACTGAAAATGTGTACAATTGACCAATTTATTCATGGAGCCGCATTAAGATCTCCATATCTCTGGGATTTAACCATCGAGGGCCTTTAAAATGAAGATACAAAAAAAAAAAAAAAACAGAATCTAAAAGGATATTAAGATATCTCTAATACTTCTTGTATTACAGGCATGCAAACTTGCAAAAAAACAAGTGCTTTTTGCCTATTTTGAACTGTCACCATTGGCATAGATGTAGCTAATAGACCTACCAATCTCAGTGCAAAATTAAAATAATGATGCTGCCATCTTTCTAAAGTCATTTTTACCTCCCCTTTAATTTGTCTCCAAATCTCAGGAGAAATGGTCAATTTGACCCCCCTCTATAAAATAGTGGATTACTCCGTAAATATACATCTGTGACATTTAATATTTTGGCTTTCATCACTATTTATGTTTGTCTTTCTGAAGAAAAAATATGAACAAAATAAAAAATTTAGGCCGGGGATCTCTGGTTGAGGTTAACACGGAATGATCCAACAGGGAAATTTAAACACATTTAAGCGGATTATTTCAAATTCTGTCAAATGTGTCACACTTCCAATTTGTCTACAGTCTTTAGGTGGAACACAGTCATAAATATCCTACAGTAGGCAGTTTTACAACCTAGTCAGGTTGGTCTGTGCACACACACACACACACCTGCTGTAGCTGCTGTCGGAGCTGATCTGTGGTCAGACCCAAAGACCTCATGCCGCGACTCCTGCAGGCGGCTTGAAGCTCTGCTACATTCATTGCAGGCACACCCTCCATGGCAATCACCTACACAGAGACACAAACATCTCCTTAACATACTGAACCCAGAACATCACTTTAAGGTCTAAGGGGCCATTTACACAGAACGTGTTCTTGCGTTCAAAAAATGCGAGAGTCAAGCAGAGGAATGGGGGGGGGGGGAATCCCAAACATATATTTTTTTAAAAGTTATTTTAAGAGTCGTACTTTTAGAATGCAAGATGCTGAAAAAGATGCGAGAGAAGTGTTTAAAGGTGTTCATCTAGTGCATGTTTACATCAATAAAGTACCACAGCATTATGCAAAAATATGTTCTGTCTGAACGGCTCCTACACTTTAAAGGAAAAGTTCACCCAAAAATGAAGATATTTTAAAGAATGTTGGTAACCTGACAGTTGACGGCACCCATTGACTTCCATACTTGGGAAAATAAATACCATGGAAGTCAACGGCTAACGTCAACTGTTTGATTACCAACATTCTTCAAAACATCTTCTTTTGTGTTCAACAGAAGAAAGAAACTCATACAGGTTTTGAACAACATACGGCTGAGCAAATTTTTGGGTGAACTATCCCTTTAAGACGTATGGCTCAGTCAGCCACAAGCCTAGAGCTCACAGCAACATGTCGAGTCATAAGCTCAGCTGTACAACCACTGTAAAGGCTCAGTAGCAGTTGTCTGCGTTTGTCTCACCTCATCGTCCGCCTTGATGGTGCGCAGCTGCATCATCAGCTGGAAACGCAGCAGGTTATTGGTGCCGATGGGCTGCAGCTCCAGGAGTTTGCACAACGCCACCAGCTGCGGCCGCTCCAGATGCTCCAGCGTCAGCTCGTCCTCAAAGAGCTTGGAGAACTTCACGATGTCTTTAGTGCTGGGCTGTTCGCCCGTGTGCCGCACCTATAGCAGACGAGTTAGAAGAGTCAATCACATCCAGAACAATTTCACTGCATGGGAAATGGACAAATGGCTTCGATTAGCAAACTAACCTGCTGTACATAAGTGGAGAACTTCTGAGTCTCATCTCCTACAGCTGCTTTATTCCTCCTGGCCATCTCAGCAATGGTCTCCTGCAAGAACTTGGCCAGCTCCAGTTTAGCAGCAAGTCCCTTCTTCTGTTTTTCCTCCTGGAAGTGCAAAAGAAACAAATTCAGCACTTCCCTTAGTCATTACTAATCAGTTGCATTTTGGTTTACGAATCAATTACATCAATTTGTTCAATTTATGTTTAATGAAAGAGGCCCAATGAATCAAAATGAAGCGGTTTCATTAGTTGATTCTCAATTTTGAAATTTGCAGAATCATTTTACACAGATTTGTCATTCTCGTGTTTCATGATTGAGGTCCAATTAATCAAACTGAACTCAACTTTTGCTGTCATTTAAAAAAAATAAGACATACCTTCTTGGACTCGGTCTCAAATGTGGAAGGCAACATTTCTGGGAAGAGTTTGAGGAATACGGGGAGCAGAAACTCCATGAACGGAACGATGATAAAGACCATGAAGGGCAAGAGCCGGAATAAGTCGGCACATGTCCGCATCAGCTGTGGAGACAGTGGGACGAGTTTTATTCTTCCGTAGTCAAAAACAAAAGTAATATGGGTAAGTGAGACCGAGAGAAGCTCTTCTGGCCTAATCCAGCTGAACTTTCTCTGAGGTGTAAAGCTTCTTGGTTATGCAATCCTATTTGTGTCACCTTACATTATAAATCCTTCACCAAGCACTGGTTTGTTCTAACAGGATTACCAAACATTACTTTGTCATAAAACTCTTATAACTTACGACACACTTTCATCTGTCAAACTACTTACATCATCTTATATAAAGAAGTTGAGACTCACTAAAGAAAAACAAAAACATTCACAAAGGGTACCATGGTATTACTTGGAATGCTATGTAAGTTAATATAATTAAAATTTAGAACCATATTATAGATATCAGATTAACATTACCATGACTGTAGCGAAGTAAAACATTTTTTTAATTAGAGTAGATAAAGGAAAAATATAAAATCTTGCATTTCCATGTTTTTTTTAGACATGGCAACATGGTAATACCATGATGATATTCTTTGAAGTACCATGGCATATTATGCAAATACAATGGTGCATAAATATGGTAATCATGGTAACATGTTATACATCGTTTTTGTACATGAAACATTGTTGTATCCATGGTATTATAAAAGCCTACGTTATTTATTTCTTTATATTGACGTGGATTTAATAATTGTGAAGTTAGTAAGTGTAATATAAGATTTAGACTAAGTACTTCCAAAACCTTGAGGCTCCAATAATATTCCGTATGATGGTGACAATTTCCCACAATGGCCGCATCTCAAATCTTGAATTTCAAAAACTATTATTTTGTTTCCAGTTAATTTTGTTAATAAACATTAATAAAGTTATCAGATGTTATTCAAATTCAACGCACACTTGCATATCATGGCAGTGCAAAGAAATATGACTAATCGGACAGATTTTATTTAAATTAACTTGGAGTACCACTGAAATACATTACGGAGATATATGATTATAATTTTCATATCAAATTACCATGGAATAATAGCTGATACAATCACTCTACCGCGCTAAAACAAAGTAAAAACATCTTAATTCTGATTCCAATATTTGGTCCCGAACATACCCTCCTCCTCTCCCTCCTGGTGAGCAGCTGCCCATGCAGTAACCTCCAGACCATCCTGCCAGCGATTTTGGTGTCGATGCCAAGAAGGCGGAAGCCATGATAGTAATGCTTGAGCTCATCTAGAACTTTTTGTCCCAGAGACTTTCTTGGCACTGCTGGTGGTGCGGGCAGTGGTTGAGTGGCAGAGGCGGCTGGGACAGCGTCACCCTTGATGGGTTCAGCGGTGTCCTTCGCCTCTTGCAGCCACGCACAAGAACTGTGGAGGGGACGTGCAGCGACGCAACCAGGGCGGATCAAGCTGGATGTGTAACAGGGGTACAGAGGCCTGGGACACCTGGCTGTGACGGCAGCCTGTCCGACGAACTCTGAATGATAGCGTAAGCATGCAGTCGACCGGAGCGAAACACTGCTGTGTCTTTTAGAAAGCAAGTAGGATCCTCTGAAAGAAAACGAGAACGGTGATGTGTTAAAGCATGAAGAAAATAAAATATTATATTTAGAATATTTAAGGGATGTTCTATGCTCTTGATTACTACAGAAAAGTATTTCAACTTGTTCCTTACTTTGTATAAACAAGCAAAATTGTGACAGTAATGTACTTATAAAGGCAATTTATGGGGCAAGGTATTGAGCTGAGAAAAAAAAATACAGTTTCAAAAATATAGCCAGAAGATTTTAACATTGCATATATTAACATGAAATTAGTTTTGTTAAAATTGCTTACAAGCCTTTTCTGTTCAAAGTTATATCCAATCTTTCAATCAAAGCATGATCATATAAATACCATAAACCTGGTAACTTTATAATTAGCCTACATGCCCAAGGAAGAATAATCCAGCTTCAGGAATTACATTAATCAGCCTAGAAAAGTATTCGCATGCTTAAAATGACTTTACAGGTCAAATATATTTTGAATGCAAGAATTAATATATATGCTTTAACAAAAATACAAGGCAAAATAATTTTCTGTGATAACTGACAGCACTGTTTTAAACCAGAACATTGCTTAAATCAGATGATGAACAAGACACGTGAAGTGATTACATGGTGTATTTGGAATAGGATACAAATGTTTCGCACCAATAACATAAATGATGACCTCACCTTGATCTAGTTACAGCGAGAAGCACCTGTGAGCTGAAAACTGCCATTTTGTGATTTAAAATTGGGTGTCCTGCAGAGAGAGAGAAAAAAAGGGTCAATTTTAAAACTTCTTAAAACAATTTTAAAGCTGTGTGCTCTGTCCCTGGACAGTAAAATACATTTCTAAATCCGCACAGGTATTAATGTAAAAACTGTCAGTTATATTTTGTATTTTTTCAATGCAAACTCTATGGGGAAAAACTGATTGTGTCTGTCAAAATATAAAACACTTTGGTGGAATCTAGAATAGTTCAATTGTGAGATTAAAAACCAATGAAATGGTTGTCACTATAGGATATATTGTTGCTATATTAATGAACAAAATAGATTTACAAATAGAAAATAGCAGATTCACAAACAAATGTAAAGGGATGAATGTAATGTAGCCTATACAATTAGATTTACAAATATTAAAGAGTTTTAAAATCTGAACTTAAAATGGTTTCGTGAAATTACACTTTATTGCAAATAAGGAGCTTCACAAAAGAGATTTAATCAGATGTGCGCATGGATAACTGATAAAATCTGATTGTCTTAAGTACTTATGAGGAATAGATTACCTTTAATTTTTGCGAATTTGTTTAATTTCTGTGAAACTTATAATTGCTATTATTTACTTGTGAATCTGTGCACATTAATTCACAAAAACTGGAAAAACGTCATGCGTCACTGCTGTATCAAAGGGATAGTTCACACAAAAATAAGAATTCTGTCATTTACTCACCCTCAACTTGTCCCAAATCTGTGTGAGTTTCTTTCCTCTGTTGAACACAAAAGCAGATATTTTGAAGATTGTTGGTAACCAGACAGTTGATGGACCCCATTGACTTCCATAGTAGGAAAAAAAATACTATGAAAGAAACTGCCGTCAAATGTCTGGTTCTTCAAAACATTTTCTTTTGTGTTCAACAGAAGAAAGAAACTCTTACAGGTTTGGAACAATATGAAAGTGAGTAAATGCTGAATTTTCATTTTTGGGTGAACTATCCCTAAAGCACACGCTGTCGTGACGAAGCGGCGGGCGCGAGCACTGCACACAAATACTGACTCACGTGTTTATCCTCGTCACTCTGCGTCGCTAAAACAGACACAAACACGGAGACCGGCCAAAGTCACAGGCCATATTTAACTCAAAATAAGTAACGTTTCATTTTACCTTAAGGTTAGTCTCAAATTGCAACGGGGATAAATTGTATACTAGTTACGTAACATTTACGGCCATTATGACACAGACTCGACAACTATTAAACTGCACTTACTTTTTTTTGAATGCGTATGTCAACATGAACTACAGTCTCCACGTCCTAATATAATTACTCGAGAAATGTAACGTTTTAAACTATCCTAATTGTTATATAAAAAGTGGTGCGGGTAATTAAAAACAATGAAGTTTTATGACAGGCGCTGAAGGCCACAGTAACGTTAGAGGCCACAGATACACGACCACCATCTCAAAACAGTAACTTACCAGAACCACTTTAAACTATTAACTTACAGCTTCTGATCTATGGAAACAGCCGACGTACACAACATCGATCAACTTCAGACAAAAGCGATCGGACGATTCTTTTGTTTTACTTTCGTTAATGTACAACTAACAGCGAGCGGTTGCTTAAAAACAAAGGGACAACGGATGGAAGCGAAAGGATAGAGATGGTCTAACTTACGTGAGATATTGAGCATTAAACTACTACTAACCTGTGGGAAAGGGTCCGTGTAGGGCGGTGTGATGTCTGTTAGGCTGTAACCATTGAATATAGTGTCAGATCGGATGACGGGGGAGAAAAATGCGCGGCTCGACAGCGCTCCTCCTGCAGCTGAGGGTCAAATTTCCTCGGAGGCGATGGCACGGGAGAAAAACGGACCTTTTGCGGGATGTGATACTCCATTCACGACGGTATGCCACTCCTTTAAGTTTAAATCTAAATAGACTTATAAATTAATACATCCGAGCTGATGTAGTGTTTTGGTCGGATTTTAAAAATGGCCTGTCGGGTTGCCTCTGATGCCCCGGTGAACGTCCTACCGAGGAGGATCATCCGATGAGAGGAGCGACGTGATTGACAGCCACGAGCACCAATAAACGAGCTCTACGCAATGGCGAATCTGGCCAATCCGCTGCACGGGGCGGACAGTGGAACTTCCCATGACCTCATCCGTGATGACGAGGGCACATGAGCGTTCACACCTGCTGATCTTAGTTCAGCTATAGTTCAGAGTTGCCATGGCAACAGTCATATTTGCAGTGCCGAGAACAGCGACAGAGTAGCAAGGCGTTTTCACATGGTTGTTAGGTATTTGTGCAGAAGATGGCGCTACAAGTATGGGAAGGAAAATAAAATCCTAAACAATATTGTTTTTTGTTCTTATTTTCAATTGTACGATCACATTACATTACACATTTAAGTGAATACAGTCTGATTACTTTAGCCCTAACTCGTTTATCACATTGATTTGAATATAATAATCTTGTACCATATTGATCTAAAAATACAAAGAGAAAGAAAATATATTTCATTCTTTGTTATCAACAACATGAAGTGCATTAAATATTACATTACGTCAGGGTTTCCCAGACTGGGGTTCATTATATATAATTACAAGTACTTTATTTCTGGAATCTGATAATGTAATCCAGATTACATGTAATGTGTGTGTGAGTGTGTGTGTGCAAACTGCCCAACATTATTTAACAAAAAATCGGTTGCATTTAAAAAATAAATAATAATCTGTAAAATTAAACTGGTAACGTTAGTTAGCAATAGTGTAGGCCTCATTTAATGAATAAAAGTCTCTTCCCCCTCTTTATCCATAAAGCATAAAAATATCTCACGTTTATATAAATTCACATTTTATAATAATGTCTGTGCAGTGAATTATTGTGTATGCTCTAAAAGAACAGTATGTATGTAACAAATAGTAAAATGTATTATTGTCTAAAGATAGATGGCTGATAGACATAGATAGTAAAATATATTGTCAAATAGTACCCTGCTATATAAATAGTAAAATGATAGTAAAAGTGAAAATAAAAACGATATTATAGTTGTACTCTGTAATACGTTCATTACAGCTTAATGCTTTGGTGTCAAGCAATAATGGCCTAATCATCTCACTTTAATGGTTTTAATTTTGTTGTTATCATAAGAAGAAGAAGAAAAAAAAACTACTCGTCCCAACATGCCCCTCACATCTTGCTGCACAGCCAATGGGGGAGATTTTATTTTGGCGCTGAGACAGAGGCCTCAAGCAGAGGGGCTTTTGTTACAGCTAGAGGGAGGGAGACGGCTATAATAAAATATATGGGAGCCAAATTTCCCTAGGTCTGCAGGAGCATCCCGCAAAAAAAACGGGGCCTCTCCCGATTCCACAGCCACACATCCTATTATGGGGATCGACATACGACTGATCTAGCCCCATTTCTTTCCAAACAACGGATTAGATTAAAAAAACCGTGGAGTCATAGGTCTTTGTGTTGATATATTTATGTTAACTGCAGCAGGAATCCAGTTTATTTGGTGTATTTGTTTAGAATGGAACACGCTGAAGGTACAGACGCTTTTATTCTACCGCTGTTTCGATGCTTCGTTTCATAATATCGCGTTGAATCCAAACAAGCGCTGCATGCATTTCTGCTTTTGGTTACAGTAAAGCAATGGTTTTCATCGCACCTTCTCCTGATGGGAATGTAATATGGCCAATTTGATTTAAAGGGGCACGGGCAGCCATGTTGGCATGTTCGCATTCACTTCTTCAGTTTTTGAGGCTCTCCGCATGATGCAATTTACTAACAAACAATTTTGCATCAAAACGAATGTTTAAAATATTCCCCGGTGATAAACCAAAGATGTACGTGTGTTAATGTTTTCCCCATGTACACACATTAGCACATCCGCTAACGCCGCCTTTCATATAATGCAGCGACATTACACGGGTCCGCTTTACAAGGATGTTGGGAAAACAGGATTTGTTTTTTTTTAACCTCACAATAACTTAATTTTGTTTATTCGTGGCCCATATAGCATTTACACTAAGTTGTGTGTGTTTATACATGAACAGTATGCTTATATCGGCTCTGTTTTGTTATCCAGAAAACGCTAGCAGGCTAATGTTAGCCAACTGCTGGTCATTGCAGGTTTGTTTCTTTGACATGAAACACAATTTTACAGCTTGGTTTGTTTAGAAACAGTCTTTTATTGTTATGTGGCATTGAGTGATGTGGTTTATGTGATTAATTAAAGTCTTAAGCGGGTTTTATTTCTGTTCTTACTGGGCAGACAAAACAAGCAAAATAGACAAAATAAACATTGTTTTGATGGTCATTGTTTTTGGCCAGCTGGCATAGTGTACTTCTAATTAAAGAGAGAGAGCCTTATAAATGAATGAGAAATTCAAAAGATGATTTAATTTAATTACATTAATATTGTTGTAATGCATTGTTTACAAATATACAGGGAGTAGAGGGAATGTAGTATGAGGAAAATTGTATTGGACATGTTTGATTTGAAGTAAATATGCCAAACAGGCTGTGTGATTTCAATCTAAACTTTCTAATTTAAGTTCCCTCTCTAAATTCTGGGAAAGTTGGCATAACTTGGAGTAGGCTATACTAGAGTAAACTTTATCCCTTGGGAGGGCGATTGCAGCGTTGCAGAAGCAGCCTAGTACCCTCTCAGACTTATTTTTCACAAAGCATTAACCACAAATTCTTGACCCATTTTGTCTCAAAATAAACTTATTAAATAGTTTAATTAACATTATTGCCTGGAGCAATGTTTCACAAATGTGATCAGATGAGGTATCGTTTATTATGCGTCATAAACACATTTTGTCTGTTTCTCCTCATTATATCAGCAGGCCCTGTAAGAAAAAGGGAAACTTAAGGATGCTGGAGCAGAACAATGGATTTCTCCTTCTCTTTCATGCAAGGGATCATGGGAAACACAATTCAGCAACCCCCTCAGCTTATTGACTCCGCCAACATCAGACAGGAGGATGTCTATGAAGCCATCAGTGACCCAGGAGATGATGGAGGACAGCAAAACTTTGAGTCTCCTTTGGAGTCAGGCTTTTCTTACCCTGCTGAAGACCTCCCAGTTATTACAAACGGTTACCCAACGGGCGTAGGTACCTATGAGCAACAGGCCAAGTTTGCCTTGTACTCTCAGTTCCCCAATGGCTCAGCCAATGGCTACGGTGCCATACGAAACTATGGCGATCACGGTTTGCTGCTCGGTGAGGGCACAGTATTGAGACCCCCAGTGGTCCAGGAGAAACCGCCAACGCACATCTCACCTCCCCCTCATCCCCATCATCATCACCAGCCTCATCATCCTCCTCACCATCACCACCATCAGCAGCAACATCACCCACATAACCCTCCACTGTTACCTCACCATCATCACCCGCCTCCTGTCTCTCACTTAATGCCTCACGTGTTGCCGCCCCCTCCTCCCTTGCTCTTGCCCTCTTCTCCACCCCTCATGTCACCTCAAGAAAGCACCGTCTCCAACCCCACTGTGCAATCTACCAACACTCCAAAAAAGACCAGCTCCCCAGAGATCAAAATAAAGATCATTAAGACCTACCAGAACGGCAGGGAGCTGTTCGAGTCCTCACTGTGTGGGGACCTGTTGCAAGAGTTTCAGTCCGGCGAGGCTTCAAGGAGAAGACATGAGCAGAAGAAAGAGAAGAGGAAAAAGAGAAGCAGCAGGCATGGTGCTTGTCACGTAGAGGAGAGCCAGCAGCCATGCAAAGGCATGGAAGAACGGTCCAGTGTTGTCCACAACCCCGCACAGCCCAGCGAAGGTCATGTTGCGTTCAGAGAAGAGCTACCTTCTTCAACCCTCAAAAGCCCCAAAGCAGAACCCAAGGAACAGAAAGTAAGTTTCATATTTTTGACATGTTTATAGGTGTTTCCACTTAGGAAGATGTGAAAAAAGTCTTGGGAATCTCTGGTTTTATGAGATGCTTACTGTTCTTGTTCATCCAAGACAATCTTGTGTTCTTGTTTAGGTCGAAAAGCACTTTCCTTCGGTCATCACTAGCACTGGCTCATGTCAAGAGTATGAGATCGGTGACTTGGTGTGGGCTAAGGTTGGGACATATCCTTGGTGGCCGTGCATGGTGTCATCAGACCCTCAGTCAAACGTTCATATACGTCTTAATACGAGAGGTAACTTATCTACTAAAAGTACATATTGTTAAGGTTGGAATACTCTACACAAATCTATCTGAACAGATTTTAAAACATTTTGTAACATACACTTGCCGACTTTGAAAATGGTTACATGGAAAAACGGGCCATCGTAAGGCTAATTCACTCTGCACCGATAGACGCCAACGAGGCTTGCTGCGAAAGTCGGTGTTGCCGGTATTTCCGGTGTTTAGCCGCAACACCATCACTTGCCCACCACGGCACCAAAAGCCATTTAGTTCAGTTAGAGAACAGACACTACAATTAAAAACTGAACATGTCTGCCCAATTCAGCGTGAGCTGAATGAGAGTTGCAGCAGGGGTCAGATTTCACCTCACTTCGCCCATTTGACTGACAAGACAAAGGCGGGAGATTTGGTTTCAAAGCGAAATGTAAAAGCTCCTATTTAAGCGATTTTCCACATTTGACTGTTTTGTTGTGTTTTTCATTAAGAATAATAATGAACTCACTATTCAAGCAACTGCAGCCCCTGAATTGGCATTATTCAAAAGCAAAAGCAAAAGTAAAATGCACACGTGCATTCATAATAGTGCATGTCCACTGGCGCTGAGTGTGTGTTCGCGTTCAACTTCCACTGGAATTAATTGAAAATCACAAAAGCTGACCAATGCCACCAAATGCTGACAGGGATAACGCATTGATCCAACTAAACCCGACAAACGTGTCCGTTGCCGTTGGTTGGCCTATGATGGTCCAATGTGAGTTAGTCTATACTAAATAACTGAGGATCACACACTACCAGACTTTCAAGTCGTTCCAAACAACAAACTCATGCAAAAACATTTGCCTCATTGCTAGGAGATACATGACAAATGTAAATACATGTTCTAAAATCAGCCCAAAATATTGAACATGTTATGAAATCAAGAAACTGACCCTAAAAAATCTTTGCCCATCAAACGCTACACAATTTTCTGTGAAACCTGTCAACTCTGATTGTCTCAAATCTGCAGACTGGCTCTGAATTTCGCAACTAGTGTCAACTCCTCCAGACTGTAAATCGGGAAATTTGGGAAAAGTCATGTAGGGCATTTCAGTTACTAATTCTACTGGCTTGCTTAAAATTTATGTTTCTAATATCTTGCTTCCATGGTTCCTGAAAGGTGTTAAGGAATACCATGTGCAATTCTTTGGGAGTGTCCCTGAGAGGGCCTGGATACATGCGAAAAGAATTGTGGTGTACCAGGGTGAGAGCCAATTTGAGGAGTTGCAAGCAGAAACACTCCGGAAGACAACCAACCCAACAGAGAAACAAAAGGTATCCCATACCTCTAAATTTGGTGCCCTCCTTTTTGTGGTCATTTCTGAGTGCTCATTCTGTGGTTTATTTATTTTATAGTTGCTGAAGCCTCAGTCACAGAAGGAGCGTGCCCAGTGGCAAGTGGGTGTGGGTCACGCTGAAGCCGCACTGCAGATGACACGAGAAGAACGCAACGAGACCTACACCTTCATCTACATCGACAAGGAACCAGGTGCTGCTGGTGCTGCTGCTGCTGAAACTGAAACTGAAACTGTGACCTCACCTAGAGCAACAGGTAAAAACCGGCCTGAACGCAAGCAAAGACGCTCTAAAGGCAGTGCCGGAGCCAAAGAGGAGCCTGTGCCTCGTCGGCAGCAGCCGCGGAGGCAGTGCAGCATCAATAGTAGTGGGGAACCATCATCTCCCAATCAGGGAGAGGATGATATGGACCAAGAGCAACCCCGTAGCCCACCAAAACCAGATCCCCACCCACAGGAACCCTCCCCACCTCCAGTCAGGACACCTTGGAGGACCGCTGCAGCCCGCAAGCTCCTCCCGCTCTCCATTACCATGAAGAAACTCAACGTGGAGATCATAAAGTGCGACTGGCAACTCCCAAAGCAAAAGGTGGACTTACCTAAGACGATAGAGAGTGAGGAGAGGCCCAGCGATCAGGTTCAGTCACCTGAGGTAAGAATGGAAAAAATGCTCGTGAACATGAGGAAGTCTGCTACAGCAAATAATATCATGCCACCATCAATCACTGTCATGTCAGTTTCATAAAGAAAAGTGTAAATCAAACGTCAAAACGTAATTTAAATGTGTAATTAAATAGCTACAATTTCTTCAGTCTGAACACTAGTTCCCCACAAGTTACTACCACTATGCAATAAAGTAAAAATATGAAATGTCTTATGAAATGTAGCCTATGTTCGGTCACACTTTAGTTTAGGGTCCAATTCTCACTACTAACTAACTATTAACTACGACTTTTGCCTCAAACTCATAATTTCTGCTTATTAATAGTTATTAAGGTAGTTGTTAAGTTTAGGTATTGGGAAGGATTAAGGGATGTAGAATATGGTCATGCAGAATAAAGTATTAATATGTGCATTAGAAGTATTGGAGAATTGGACCCTAAACTAAAGTGTTACCGTATTTTTCACATGTAATATTACATTTTTTCAACAGCAAATGTGTTGTTACTGTTAACTAAAACTAAAACAGATTTAAAAAAAATTGTTAATAAAAATTAAGCTTAAATAAAAAATAAATATTAGATTAAGATCTTTGACTTAATAAACTCAGAGAAATAGATATGAACTAACTGAAATAAAATAAATTGAAATAAAAATAAAGCTTGCTAAATAGAAAAACAAAAAAACTAATCACCAGCACAACAAAAATTTAACTAAAATGACAATGAAATCTGAAAATATAAAAACAAAGGGAACAGAAAATATTAAAAATACTATAGTAAAATGGATACTAAAATAACACTGGCTATTTGCATAATAACTAGTGCAACTTAGTATACTAATTTTGTAAGTTTGTTTTTATGTTGGTTTTGCATGTATATTTTTACACCCACATTTGCCAATATTAGCTAGCTTGCCCATCTGACTCATTTAAGCCAGGGAATACTAAATAGATGATAACTTTGAATAAACGTCACCAAATTTGCTTTGAAGCGTTACTCATCCAGTATAATGTATTAAGTTTGTTTAAAATGTTGTTAATGTACATGCAAAGCTATTATAGCCTACAATTTAGTTAATTACTAAGCTGCAACTAGCGAACCCAAAATTATGGCTCTGCGCTCACTCTTCATGCATGCTGCTTAAGAAGAAATTGCACCTTTTCTGACAAGCAGTCGTTGGTAGATAAAAAAAAAATCTCAATTTCTTCCACAATAGGGCTCCAGTGATAAAGCAGAAGCAGAGACGTGTTCCAGTGAAGAGGAGCGAGCTGCGTCTCCCTCAGGCTGGAGTGACCAGGAGAGCGCTGAGCACGCTTCAGCAGAGCAGTCCACAGGTATTTATGAGTCACACAAACTCTCTTTGACAGAGATATTCAGATGTCCTTTGTGGTATAAGTCTGATCTACGAAAACATCCTCTGTGTGTGTGATGCCAGAGAGAAAGCAGCAGCGCCGGTCAGTGCGAAGCCGCTCCGAGTCGGAGAAGAGTGTGGAACCAGTGCCAAAAAAGAAAGTGAAGAAAGAACAGGTAGAGCGCATACATTTGTACTATTAAATTATTTACAAGTGATGAATCCAACAAACCCGCTGCATTTATTTGTTTTCACCACCTACATAGTTTCACTAAAGGAATGATCCAAATCAGATTACGATGCAAACCTGTTATTTATATATTTATAATCATATGTTTTTGGGGAACGTAATTTACACAGAACAATTCCTCGTCTTACGGGCAAGTTCTGAATGCTCAATCATGGAGAATACAGCAGACTACTACAGTCTGACTGACATATTGTACAGCATTACTCCAGCACTACAATCCAGACACTTGAATCAGCTCTTAAAATAATGAAAGAATTTTGTACTATGTTATTACTGATGCCATGGCTGAAAGAAAATGTAAACAAACATCACTTTTAAAGAGAATTTAATTTTTGCTACATTATTGCATCTGGTAAACAGCCCTGACTTTTGTTAAAAGGCAATCTGTAATTGGCTAAATTTGCAAAAAAAGGTGCTGTTTGGGCTAAAAAGAGGCACAATTAAATTAAATGCGTAGATAGCACCTGGTCATAATACTAGCAGAAAAGTGACATGATGGTTAGTGAATTAAAGGGGAAATCTTATAACAAACATGCCTTTTAATGTTTTTTTTATTCTGCAGGCTGAAACAGCACCTCAGATGGATTTCAGAACAGGGTCGCAAAAAGGTGCTTGACACTGCAAGACGAATTTTACATTTAAGTTTTTCTAAATTGTTTTCTTAGATGTAATGTTTTAAATGGTCAGCCTATAAATTCACTTATATCAATACCCCCCTACTAACATTCCTTCAATCCTGTAGGTGCCAGCGAGATCTCAGACTCGTGTAAACCACTGAAGAAACGCAGCAGAGCGTCTACTGATGTGGAGATGGCCAGCTCACTGTACAGAGATACTTCTGATTCTGACTCCAGAGGCCTCAATGACCCACAGGTCAGACTAGACTCAAAAACACAGTCACAGTACTAGCGGGATCTGTTGATTGACACCTGAGTGATACTGTTCTTCTTGGGTTACACAATTGTTATGACAAATTTGTTCATTTGAATGTTTAGCATGTTTTGTAGCCAAATGACATATGGGCTCTGGCTCTAAAGTCACATTTTGCATCCATTTGCATCTCTGGTAGACTGGATTTGGGAAGCGATCGGACAGTCCTGCTACAGTAGACGCTGACGGATCTGATGCGCAGTCCGTGGACTCCAGCCTGTCCCGTCAGGGAGGAAATTCCTCAAAAAAGGACACAGTCTGCCATGTGAGCACTTTTTATATAACATTATATATAATGAGACAATATACTGTTCAAAAGTTTGGGGTCGGCTTTAAAAATATAATTTTGAATGAAGTCTCTTATGCTCACCAAGGCTGCACTTATTTGACCAAAAATACAGTAAAAACTGTAAAATTGTGAAATATTGTTACAATTTAATAGAACTGTTTTCTATATTAATATATTTTAAAATGTAATTTATTCCTGTGATCAAAGCTGAATTTTCAGCATCATTACTCCAGTCTTCAGTGATCCTCCAGAAATCATTCTAATATGATAATTTGATGCTCAGGAACCATTTCTTCTTATTATAAATGTTGAAAACAGTTGTGCTGCCTAATATTTTTGTGGAAACTGTGATACATTTTTTCAGGATTATTTAAATAGAAAGTTCAAAAGAACAGCAATCATTTGAAATGTCTGTACTGTTGATCAATTTAATGCATGCTTGCTGAATAAAATTATTAATTTCTTTAAAAAGAAATGGACTAACCCCAAAACAGTATTGTATTATATGACAGTGATATTACCTTCAATACATTACATTTTATTTGAATGTCACTGTATCGCATCTAAAATGTCTTTAGGTGATACTTTATTTGAAAGATGACTTCATTCTGTTGTTTATCGGTGCTAAAAAAGGTATCACTAGGTTTTGCAACAGAGCTATTTTATGTGGCTTTGGGTTATAAGAGGTCGCAGCAGCATCCTATGGAAGCTTGTTTTCACCATGGAATAAAAATTAAGTAATTGTGACTTTTTTGTCTCGCAATTGTTAGTTTACATCTTACAGCAGTTTGTTATTATATAAGTTTGGTCACACTTTAGATTTGGGTCCAATTCTCACTATTAACTACGACGTTCCTAATGACTGCTTATTAATAGTTAGTAAGGTACTTAAGTTTAAGTATTGGGTGGGATGTAGAATATGGCCATGCAGAATAAACCATTAATATGTGCTTTATAAGAACTAATAAATAGCCAACATCCTAGTAATATGCATGCTAATAAGCAACTAGTTAATAGTGAGAATTGGACCCTAAATTAAAGTGTTACTCCAAGTTTTAGATCTAAACTCAGAATTGCAAGGGAAACGTCAGAATTGTGAAATACAAACTCTGAATTACAAAAAATAAATCAGAGTTGAGCAATATAAACTATTACTAAAAAATCATAATTGTTCAATTTAACAATTTCAAAATGAAGTCTTTAAACTTTAAGTCAATTTTACAAGCTTTCATAGAAATGTAAAATAGTAGATCAGATTTTGAATGACTCTTTCAGGTGTAATAAGAATCTGCTACTGTGGTTCTTCTGTGCGATCTCACAGGTGTGTGAAACATTCGGGGATTCTTTGGTGAGCTGTGAGGGAGACTGTAACAGGCTGTTTCATCCAGAGTGTATGGGATCTAACAGTGGAACAGAGGGTGAACTACTGTGTCCAGAGTGTAAGACAGGTGAGCAATACAACCCACCAATAACGTCAAAAAGGTCATTATTATGTCATGTATTTAATTTTTTCTGAGAATTTGAATTTTGAATGGGTGTTTTTGAATAATTTGCGGAGTCTAATCTGTTTGTCGCCGTCACTTTCTCCAGGTTCCCACCCTTGTTTCTCCTGCAAGGACATGGAGGGTGAGGTTAAGCGGTGTTCGGTGAACGGTTGTGGCCGTTTTTACCACGATACCTGTGCCCGCAAGTTCACTGGCACCACCACCGATACTAGAGGCCTCCGCTGCCCTCAGCACAGCTGTGCCACATGCTGTCTCGACAGAGACCTTCACAAAGCTTGCAAAGGTACACCACAGATATATTGAACTTATTCATTGTGTTTTACAGAAGCATTTTTCTGAAACATAGACAAATCGGCCAGCCTCAGTTTTTATTTTTTATTTTAGGCCGTATGATGCGATGTATCCGCTGTCCGGTGGCGTATCACACAGGAGACGGCTGTGTGGCGGCTGGCAGTGTGTTGATAACACCCCACATCATCATATGTAGCAACCACTCCAGTTCCAGGAAGAACGGACACTTTTCCTCACCTGTAAACGTAGGCTGGTGTTTCATCTGCGCTCGAGGTACGTTTAGCCTGACATTCTCCAGTCCGTACGTAATAGCTAATGTCAGAATTACTGAGTTGATTAGATTTGTGTGTTCATTGTATCACACTTTAAATGACATTTAAATGAGTTCTTGTCAAAACATATGTGCACTTAGTGAATGCAACACTTTTTAACAGTCTTCACACCACATTAGAATTTAAATGTTCTCTGGTGTCATGCTTTGCAGTGTTCAATGTTCCTTCTCTTTAAGAGCAGGACACTAATGTGACCTCTGACCTTCTCTCTTGTCATCTAATCCTTTACTGTTAGATGTACTGTGTGTTCGTGATCCATCAGATCATGTTTGTTTCCTACTAATTAGTAACATTTTAATTGTCTGTGATTCTTCTGGGGAAGGACTGAGATTGAATTTAAAATGTAATATCTAATTTTGAACTTTTAAAATGAAAAAAAAAAAAAAAAAATCATAATCATTTAAGACATTCCAGTGAGCAATTAATGAGCATCTTTTAATTTATTCGTTTTTTAAATTGTAAAAATCTCCCACTTAAGAAAAGTTATTTCTTACTATCTTTACTTTTATGGCTATAGAAATTAAATGTTTAATATCAGACCTAAAGTTATATCTAGTTTAATTTAATTAAAAAATCCATTTTAAATGAATTGGTGATATTGAGTGATACCAAATATGTTAATATCTCTAAGTTAATGTCAATGAGTGTGTTCAATAAAGAATCTTACAGCAGTTGTTTAATACGTCTATAATATGCCTAGACCTAAACCCCCCAAAATAATCAAGATTTTCATGCGTAAATGGGTATTTTTAATGCACTGATTTTGGATAGTGTCTTGTTGCACATGTAAATGCACTCAGCGTTGGTTTCTTAGAATATACACATTAGTGAAAATCACTGATTGCATCTTCAAGTTTTGAAATGATCAGATTCAGACACCTTCCCACTTTTGTAGAAGATATCTAACACTCTAATTTCTCCAGGAACTAATTGGTAATGCTAAACTGAATTTGTCTTTGTTGGCATGGGAGCAGCTGCATGTCATTTGATCTTTAAAACCAATATTTGTCATTTACTCACCCTCATGTTGTTCCAAACTCATTTCACTTTATTTCTGAAATGCAAAAAGAAGAAAAAATTAAGTTTCCCCCCCCCCCATGCACTTGCAATTGAGGACTGAAGTTTTAGGTCAATAAGTACCATAAACATATCATGAAAGTAGTCTCTATGGCCATGCTTGCAAAGCAACAATATGCAGTTGTCAGTTCTGTATTTAAGTCTTTAATACGGTTACTTTCACACACAATTCAGTTATTTATGGGAGTAACAAGGTCATTCTGAGCGAACTCACACCTGTAAATTTCAGGATTCACAACTAAGCTTGCTGTGTTACACTCAGTGTTACAATTGCTGTGTTGTTTGGCCGTACACTGATTACATAACTTGGCCACCGTGGCTCCGCCCCCACTCTCATTTTGCTTTTTTAATAAAAAATAAAAACCATTTGGTTCAGTTGGACAAGGAACTCAACAATTATAAAGCATCTGCTCCATACAGCACAAGCTGCAGAGTCGCAACAGGAGTCAGATTTCACTTATGTGATGAGAATAAGGAGAGATGACTGACAGAATGATGGCGGAGGATTTGGTGCGCAGCAGATCCTGAGCATCGTTGACATATCTTATCTTGTAGCCGAAAATGTGCGGTCGGTACCGGTGTTCCCTATACACAGAGGACATGTTATCGCGTATTTGAAAGCTAAAGTATAAAGCGAATGCACATTCAAAAGCGATTTCAATAACCCGCATATTGATATCGGCTCCTTGATGCCCACAAATTATGTTATAACTGACAGTTTGAATGTAGCCTATGTTGCCTAAGTCTGCTGAAGCCACATCTGTGCGAAACGCACTGAAATGTAAGTCTTTATTCACTGAAAGATAGGTTTGGAGCAACATGAGGATGAATAAATAACTCAATTTACATATTTGAATGAATTGTTCATTTGGCTAGCATTAAAAGCAGAAAACTGCAAGAAAGAATTGTTTTTCCAGAACAAATTTTATCCAGCTAATCCCTAAAGCTCCCAATCTAACTCTGCAGT
The DNA here is from genome assembly GCF_949319135.1 of Squalius cephalus. Classification (NCBI taxonomy): domain Eukaryota; kingdom Metazoa; phylum Chordata; class Actinopteri; order Cypriniformes; family Leuciscidae; genus Squalius; species Squalius cephalus. The sequence continues at coordinate 18,540,188 of NC_137145.1, forward strand.
ATTCCTCTTTAGACTCTCCTTTTTTGTGTTCTCTTTTCAGGACTACTTATTTAATCACGTGTCTTTTTTTTCCTAATGTGTGTTTTCTGGAATCATGGGTAGTTTCATTACTCATGACTTTTCCTGTTTGTCTCGTGTAGGGCTTTTAGTGCACGACCATACTGACACCATATTAAGTTCATATACCTTTAAGTCGCACTACCTTCTGACTGAGTCAAATCGTGCTGAGTTGATGAAATTACCTATGATTCCTTCTTCTTCGTCAGCTACCAAAAAGAATATTGGGAAAGGTAAAATCATGTTTTCTTGGTTTATGTAGTTTGCCATCTGTATGCTTTCACAGCTGTCTTATTGCTACTTTTTATTTATTTGTTTATTTTTTGGGGCCATTTTATTGCTCTTTATTTTACACCATCACGCTGCTTCTAATGCACATAGTGGGCTTGAAATAACACGCAGCAACAAATATCTTCAATTTTCATAGCTCTTTACTTTAAAATCAGATAGCAGCCTTTTAAATGAATTTGGATTAACAATTTTTGGGATAGAAGGCACCGTAAGTCAAATCTTTGTCTACCTATAAATGCTTCTAACAGATTTCTGGGAATTTAACTAGGTTATGATATGTCATGTAATTCATGTTATTCTGAGTCCGTAACACAGTTCGGCTTAGCATTAATTGCTTGGCTTGTTTTGCTTGAGCACAATTATACCCTACCACCCTCTGAACATAAACATATTTTGGATGGCAATTTTAATAGAGCCAACAGCAGGGTCCCGGAAGTAAAAAATCCCATTCATTTTGTCCATAGAGAAATAGATTTTTTTAAAGATAACCTCTACATCTTAAGCTCCAATGTTGCTTCTGTTAAAGCTAGTCAGTGAGATATCAGTTTCACTTGACATTTTAAAAAAAAAGAAATTTACTCACCCTGGTGTTGTTTTAATGCATTATGCCTTTTTTTCTTTTTCGGGCCACAAAAAGGGACATTTAAAAAAATATATCTTGCTTGCGCCCGTCCATATTGTGGCAGTGAATGGTGACCAGCATCAAGCTTTTAAAAGAAGATGCAAAAGTATCACAAAATGGTCGTGCAACACGTGTCGTATATCCCTCATGTTCTGGGGGTGTAAGATAGGTTTTGCGAAAAAACAAATTAAAATTTAATGTATTATTTAACAAAATACTTACCTTGGCTGTTGGTTGTCTGTGCACGTTCGTTCGTAGACTCCATTAGCGCCGCAGTTCACTCTGAAAAAGCACACAAGTTGTGAGAAATCTAGATTAATAAAAATGTGACATGAATTACAATGCCTGGAAATCACAAAAAAAGTATCTGTGAATATCTCTGGGCTGGAACTCTTTGTCTGATGAGAGTCAGAATGACAGATGTGAACATAACTTGAAACACAACAGATGAGAAGAAAGAGAAGAAAGTACATGGATTGTATTTCATGTTGCATTTTTCTTAGTCTTGATTTCTCACAATCTCAAAACGTCTCATCAACGCACGTTGCACAGCCGTGCACAGAAGACCAACGGCCAAGGTTAGGATTTTCGTTAAATACATAAATCCTATCGTATACCACACATGGGATATAAGACACACGTGTCCATGGGACCGTTCTGTTATACTTTTTGTATGTCTTTTTAAAAGCTTTATGCTGGTCTCTATTCACTGCCATTGAATGGACGAGCGTGAGCATGACGTTTTTTTTAATTATCCTTTTGTGGTGCGAAAAAGTGCATACTGCATTAGAACAACACCAGGGTGAGTAATGTAAATGTAAAATGTATAGTTTTTGTGCTTTTAATTAGTTTATGTATATTGTACCTTTTAAAAATATTTTACCTATGTAATTTGTGATGATTCATGGGATGAGTTGTTCATTCCCTCATAAATTAAATTCTAAATCATTTTTTTTTTTTGCTTAAATGATGTTGTGATTCATTTAAAGCTGGTTGGTTTGGTTCAGGAAGATTCAGAACTCTTTATTTAAGAATTCTTTTTCAAATCCCTCTGGAGAAAATGAATCGGAAGAACACTCCCGGAACCAAAGCGGCTGGAAAAGTGGGCGCTCACTGATGCGCTCCTTCCTTTGCTGTCCATCAGCCCTATTTTTCTTGTCAGTCAAACCAAGCTTTTTAAATGACACCATCCAAAATACATGCTCTGTGTCTACTGGTGTACTGCAGGTGATGTTAATGCGGACAATCAGTCAGTGTGCATCACGGCATGTTTCCCATAGTTCCCCCCTATGATCATTCACTATTGGCTGCTTATTTAATCACCTGGCACAAAAAAAAAGCACATTAACAATGGTGAAAGGTGTTAGTCATCAAACCCTGTCTTCTGAGCCTGTCAAATTGAACTTCAAATTGGCATTTAGAATCTAAACGTATACGTTGAAGCACTTCAGAGGCGTATTTTGATCTCAGAGGAAATATAACTGTCTGATTCTGACATGCTCATGGATGAGGTTTGTGGAATACCGCCTTATTGGGAATGGACAAGCATGTGGTGATACTGTGGGCCCGTTTATTCGATTCTGTGTTTATGTGCGTGTGTGTGCTTGTCAAAAAAGGAGGAAGACTGTTGTGTTGTGAGGCCTGTCCCGCCTCATTCCACCCCGAGTGCTTGAACATGGAGATGCCGGAGGGGACGTGGCTGTGTGGGGAATGCAGAGCGGGAAAGAAGCCTCACTATAAGCAGATAGTCTGGGTCAAGCTGGGCAACTACAGGTACGTCCGTTCAACTGTTGAAAGTCTCATAGTCTCCTACATTGTATTTTACTAAACTTAAGGCATGTTTGTGGCACAAAAATATGTTTTTTTTAAATTGCACCAAAGATATTCAAACAAAATTTGATGCAGAATAATCTAGAATATAGTAAATGCATGATATTTATATTACAAATTAATAATAACTAAATGTATGATTTTGTTTAAAAAAAGTCTATTTTTTAAAGAATATATTAAAAATGTAATGCATAAAAAAAATCTGCCTCTAAAGCAATTTCTGACTTTGGTTCACCACGACTTTATTTTTAAAATTTTGTTTTGAAAATTTAGAATTTATGTGAATAGGTCCATAAAAATGGCTTGATGATAACCGTTTCTTTTTAAACAGTACCTATCTTTTAAAATAACTTTTTGTGTCACAGCTGTGATATTGCTATTGAAATTTGCTATTGCAGAGGCAAATAGCACAGGCAGAGTTCTACAGGTGCGTCTCAGAAAATTTGATTGAAAAACAATTACAATTATTTTAAAAAGTGAAGATGCAATATATTTTAGACTCGTACCACATAAACTAAACCGCCACCGCTTTGAAGACCAAGTATTGAGTCCATAAATGAACATTGTACTTTTAAGAACTTCAGAACTATTTTCTAATCGTAAATCCTTTTTTTTTTTTTTTTTTTATTGATTGATCTTAGGAAATATTCTAATATTTTGAGATACTGGATTTTTGATTTTCATGAGCTGTAAGCCATAATCATCTAAATTAAAAAAAAAAAGGCTTGAAATATTTCACTTTGTTTAATGTATCTAGAATATATGAAAGTTTCCCTTTTTAAGTTAAATTATGAAAAAAATTTACGTTTCCACGATATTCTAATTATTTGAGACGCACCTGTTGAATGGAATGTCCCTCTGCCTGTACTCATCCATACACCCCTGTATTGAGCTTTGATTGGACAAACATTTGGACACGCCTTCGAGTGCAACATGAGTCATCAGCATTTTTGTTTTGTTTTCCAAGAAGATAATGTCTAAATTTCAACTGTGTGACCAGTGAATAAGTTGTAGACTTAATGTTGATGTTGAACCATGTGTAGGTGGTGGCCCGCTGAGATATGCAACCCTCGCCTGGTTCCCTCCAACATCCAGAGCCTCAAGCATGACATTGGCGACTTTCCAGTCTTTTTCTTTGGATCACATGACTATTACTGGATAAACCAGGGCAGAGTTTTCCCATATGTTGAGAGTGATAAGAACTTTGCTGAGGGGCAGGTTGGCATCAATAAGACATTTAAAAAAGGTGAGATACTAGACCATTTCAGTGGAGTTTTATTATTCTTTTATGTTAATTAGCCATGTTGCATGTAAAGGTGATGACTTGAATAAATGTCAAGCTAAATTGACTTCTAAATGTTGTTGTTTTTTTGCGTGTAAAGCACTTGAGGAGGCAGGAAAAAGGTTCCAGGAACTTAAAGCACAGCGAGAAACCAAGGAGGCCCTCGAACAGGAGCGCAACTCTCGCAGACCCCCACCGTACAAACTTATCAAGGTACAGGATCTAGTTCAAATCCTCTATCTATGCAAAAATGTGTTGCTCCATTTGAAAAGCTTGCAGTGTCTTTCAGTAGATGTTAGTGATATCACAATATAAATATTTTGGCTGGAGAGTTCTTTTAATTTTACATAACCATGTTGTAATATCTTATTTTTGTTTTGATAATCAAGTGACTTATGAAAGGTTTTTTTTTTTTAATTGTAATATTGACAAACGTTAAACAAACGTTCTGTATTCTTGTCCTTGTTTCTTACCTCAGTCCAATAAGCCAGTTGGGAAGGTGCAGTTGCACGTCGCTGACCTCTCAGAGATCCCACGTTGCAACTGCAAACACTCAGATGAACGTCCGTGCAGCCAGGACTCTCAATGCTTGAACCGCATGCTGCAGTACGAGTGCCACCCGCAAGTCTGTCCCGCTGGTGACCACTGCCACAACCAGTGCTTCTCCAAACGCCTCTATCCCGACACTGAGGTCATTAAGACCAGCGGCCGAGGGTGGGGCCTAAAGACCAAGCAGGACCTCAAGAAGGTGAGAGTCTAATAGCACTAATGGCCTGGATCTTTAATTCAGAAAAGTTATAAGTTCAAATCTGAAACGTCTGTGAAATAAATCAAATCGTACGTTGTAAATTCCTATAATGACTAAATATTTCTAGGTATGCTCCAGGCTTATTATAAACCAAAACTATTAAAATTTTTGTGTTAATTGAAATAAAGTTAAAATAAAATGTTAGATAAATAAAAAGTTTGAAATGTTGCATTGACAACTAGCTAAAATATAAAAAATTCTGTCATTTACTCACCCTCAAGTTGTTCCAAACCTGTATGAATTTCGAAACATTTGATGGGCCTCATTGACTTCCATAGTATATATATTTTTCCAATACTATCAAAGTCAGTGGGGTCCGTCAACTGTTTGGTTACCGAATTTTTTAAAAATATCTTCTTTTGTGTTCAATTGAAGAAAGATTCATACAGGTTTGGAACAATTTGAGGGTGAGTAAATGATGACAGAATTTTCATTTTAGGGTGAACTATCCCTTTAAGTTTAAGTTGAACCACTAAAATTATTAACTGGAAAGAAATTTAATTTAATAATAATATTTAAAACATAATAGTAATAAATAATTACAAAAACATAAAACAAAGTTACTAATAATTGAACAAGTTCAAATGAAAACTAAAAAAAATTAAAAAATAAAAGCTAATTCAAAATATTAATAAATGGTATAGTAATAAATAATTAGTAATAGTATGTAAAAATACTAAAATAACACTCTTTTGCTCAGCTCAAAAATATTTAATAGGTCAGAAATTTCTGTTGGTGAGAGTTGTATCTATAGTATCTATAAGTAAATGTAAAAAGAATACTCTTTATGTATTTATTTATTTTAGAGATGGTGGCCTGCTTTTCAGAACTAAAAAAAGCTACATGAAAAAATAAACAAATTGCAATTTTATTTATACCTCTTTCACATAGCCCAATATCTTGAAATATCACATTATTATTATGAATTATATTTGTGTCTAATAAATTAAATAAATAGATGTAATTTAATTTATGTAGAACAATTAATTCAGGTGTTCTTACTTTTGTGGAATGTCTAAAATAATCAGTGTGAAATATTTAAACTTCATTATGTGTCATTTAGGGGGATTTCGTCATGGAGTATGTTGGGGAACTGATTGACTCAGAGGAGTGCAAGCAACGAATACGAAATGCTAATGAGAATCATGTGACCAACTTTTACATGCTGACCCTCACAAAGGTACCACTGTTTCATGTCCACTTTGTGCATGTCACATTATAACATCATCTCAGCTGTATTAAAGTCAGCCCTCCTGTGTTTCTCAGGATCGTGTGATTGATGCTGGACCCAAAGGGAATTTGTCACGCTTTATGAACCACAGCTGCAGTCCCAACTGTGAGACTCAGAAGTGGACCGTGAACGGAGATGTGCGGATAGGACTCTTCACTTTGTGTGATATCGCTGCTGGTAAGAAATACTAAGTATTTTCTTTGAAAAAGCGACAAAAATGTTTGTTTAGAAGCTAATTGGCAATCATATTTTCTTCAGACACGGAATTGACCTTTAATTACAACCTGGACTGTCTGGGTAACGGGAGGACATCGTGCCACTGCGGGGCCGAGAACTGCAGTGGTTTTCTTGGAGTCAAGCCCAAGGTAAAGCCTAATTGAATTAGACAGGAACACATGCAGTGCTTGCCCACGATTTCCTGTTGCACCATTGACAATTCTCTGAAGTTTCCAATAGCTGAGGTGTATTTGCGCTTTAACTCTAGTTTGATGTTTGTTTTTCTCTTGGTTCCTTGTCCTTTTCTTTTTCCATCATCATGTCCGTCTTAAACCTCGTTTCACTTCCTGTAGAGTGCAGTGGTTATGGAGAGGGAAGAGAAGGTGCGCAATGCTAAACTCAAGCCCAAGAAGCGCAAGCTGAAGACAGAGAGCAAACAGACCCATGAGTATTACTGCTACTGCTGTGGAGAGGGAGGAGAGCTGGTCATGTGTGACAAAAAAGATTGCCCGAAGGCCTACCATCTCCTCTGCCTCAACCTGACTAAACCTCCATACGGTACGTGCGGACGTCACTTCAGCTCTTCTTGTCGACTGTGAGAATTTCACAGTAATGCTTCCTGAGGTGACCAATGCTGCCACATTCTGGATGGGCTCTTGTTACATTTAGATTTCCATACCATGAGTTAAGCTCCAACCCTGATAAAACTCCCCTGCCTGTAGTTTTCTAGTAATGCTGTAGACATAGATTAGCTTGCATGTGTGTTTGATTAGGGTTGGAGCTAAAGTCTGCAGGACTGTGGACTGAATTCGCCCATACCTGATCTATATCAATTTCAACCAGGGCGGCGGAGGCCACTAGGGGGCCTCAGCAAACTTCTGGGGGGGGGGCATACAATTATTTAAATGTAGTGATGTTATAATTAATGCTTAAAATGTACAACATTAAATTGACATCATATTTTTGAGTTTAACTATTTGTATTACAACAATTGCCAGAGGTACATATCAGATAATATTTTTTAATAATGAATTTTTTGGAGAGAGAATAAGAATAAAAATAAAAATAGTCAAGATAATACAACTGTCCTGATGTCATAAAAAAGGGGAGATCTCACGAAAAGCATGAAATTATTAAATAAAATTTTTAAAAAAATTATTTTATTTTTATTTTTTAGGACAAAACATTTTTATTTGTAAGTAAAATGGGTTTTATTTTATATGTGAAATTTGTAACATTTATCAAATATATTTTCTTCATTTTGATCTAAACCAATATGCAGGGGTAAAAAACAAAACCAGAAATGATATCATAGATATGCAGACCTTCATGATCGTGTCAAGGTCAATAAGTCTCTGAAAATAGCCGTTAATTTGACTTTTTATGACACAAGATTAGTTCAGGTTGTAAAATGTCATGTGGTGTGACTCCCCACTTTATAACTTTATTTATGAATTAATAATTCATGATATTTGTAAAATAAATAAACAAATAATAATAATACACTGCCTGGCCAAAAAAAAAAAGTCACTGTGTTTGCATTTAAATAGGCAAATGCTTAAGAATCTATTTTTGGATTATTGTGTTTCTAGCATTTTTGGCAACAGGTCTTCTAACCCTAATTGATGGAGAGACAATTCAATCAGAAAGGAGATGTTGCCAATTTTAAACTATTAAATAGAAAATGATTTTCCAGTATGAGAGTAGCTACTTTCCTGTTGTGCGATTGATGTGTTTCTTCTGTCTTTCTCAGGGCGATGGGAATGCCCCTGGCATCAGTGCAGCGTGTGCCAGCGCGCCGCCGCCTCCTTCTGCCACTTCTGCCCCGCCTCCTTCTGCCGAGAGCATGAGAGAGGACAGCTGGCAGTGTCTGCCCTGGACAACCGGCCCTGCTGCTCCAACCACGACCCCCAGAGACCCTTAGGGCCTCAGGCTAACACTAGCCAGCTCGCTGTAAAGAAGGAACTGATGGAACCCGGAGAGGAAGGGGACGACGGCAACGAGGAGGAAGAGGACGACGACGAGGGGGGAGAGGGAGAGTGAATGGGCCAAAGCACCAAGAAAACGTTGAAAGCCACTTCAAAGTACATGAAAGTTCAAACTACAGTAGATACATGCAGCTAGCTGGTCCACTTTTCATTAAAAGCAAGTGGACTTGACAAACTGGTTTGATTCATTCCAAATCTACAGCAGCTGATATGAATTTTTCAAACATATCACAATTTACGGCCTCATGTCAAATTCATACGGGCTTATATAACAATATAAGCGACTCACTTCTGGTTTTATAAGCAAAAGCTCACAGCTAATTCTCACTGTTTTTTCAGACGTGCTCCGTTTCGGCAAAAAAACACACTCGGTTTAAGTACTCGCCTTTCAGCGGCAAAGTCAGTTTCCACATCTATGGTACTTTAAAAACACGCTATAAACACTTTAAACCAAGAACTTTATTTATGTACCTCATGTAAATAGCAAAGACTGTTGTAATATGTGTCGGGCGCAACCATTCGCCCCCCCCCTCCAGTAGGATTTCACTACATGTCTGAATATGAGCCTGTCGTGATAACATCAAGAAAAAGAAAAAGAAAAAAAAAAAGATTGATTCAAAAGACATACGAGGTTTGTTCAACTGCCCCCCCCCCCCCCCCCCATTCCAGTGAGTTTGTGATTTGTAAGATATATAATCATTAATATATTTATGTCGATGTTTACATCCATTCACAATGTACAGTATTATTCATCTGTATTAGTCAATTTGATATCACTAATCGTGTTGTTGTATATGTGCCCTTTTTGTCAGCAAAATGACATAATTGCTTGGCCGGTACTGTATTGCCCTCATCTTTCGGGTCCATTGAGTAAAAATTCAGAGTTATAAGTGTTAGAAATAACTATCGGTCACCCGAGAAGATCAGTTCCGACGTGTCCAAACGGTAACGTTTGATGGTGTAGTGTTAAGCCACATATACTCCAACACTGCCATGTGTCTTAAACAGATATTTACCATTGTGAGTATTGAACAGGTGCCAGTGTGTAATATCAAATACGAGGAACCCATATGTTTCCGAGCAGCGCTAGTTGTGAGACTGTGAGTACAATCTTTAAATAATGTGATTTTTGTTTTGTTTTTCTCAATTTTTTTTTTTTTTTTTTTTTTTTACATTTGTTTCAGAGTGTAAATATAATCAGACTTACTGATTTTTTTTTTTATTTTGGATCGTATTTCACGCCTCGTATATTGCTGTACTCGTTTCAAAGGTATCAAACCGTACCTTAACCGCACACTTTGGTTTATCTTCTTTAGCATCGTTCTTCGATTGCGTTCGGTTGTAACGACAAGCGCTTCTTTGCTAAAAACCGAACCGTGGGATGTAGTGGGAGGGCTGTACGGTTTACGGCAGAGTGTAGCATATTCCTCTCTGTGACTTGTTCTTGATGTGAATCTACTTAACTCAATAGCTTTGATGCCTGTGCTGTAAAGTGGAACTGTTACTCTCTTGTCACTGGTAGCTGTGCAGTCGTGCTGTGCCACAGTTTGCACGGATGAAGACTCGACCTCGACGGCTTCGGCACATGGGCTTTGTATACTTACTCGTTAGTCATTTCACATGAACGCTTTTATAGACCACAGTACAAGTATTATACGTGATGGCACCACCAGTATGTTTGTCACTTTATGGAAAGGAGGGAAAGCGCTGCAAGTTTCATTTTACTTGAATCGTGTCCATTTTGCCTTTTGTTCATTTCTGTATTTATTGTTTTTCGGTCTCGAAATGGAGGGTTGTTGGTGGATATCTGTACTGGATCCTTGCATCCGACGGCAAATTTAAGGAATTCTGACGATTTGACTGCCAAACTGAGATTTGTATGTTTATGAAAATAATGCGTGCTCTTACTTGCATCTGCGTCTTTGAAACATGGAAGGCATTTTGAGTCTCTTTTGCTTGTTTATGTTCTGATATGCGATATTTTTATAGTTTACATTTATTTTTATATAGCTTACTTTTATTTTTTAGAATTCATAGGCACTTTTTTCCTGAAAATACCAATATTTGCCCTTATGTTTATGATTAAAAATATCAAGAAAATGCAGTTGGCGGGATGCAAAGCACATGTTTGTTTTGCCTGGTCATTGTTGGTACTATTTTTACTCATTTTAATTTTCTTTATATGGCCTTTTTATTTTTTTACATGTTTAATCGGATACGGATGATCACTAGAATTTGCCAGTTTGTTTTTTTTTCCAGCGACATTTGTTGTTTATGCAGTGGTTCAATATCTGATCTGACTGTAGATGATTTGTTGCTATAACGATTTTGCCGCATCAAATGTTAAAAGTGTATTACCTCCATTGATTCCAGTGTTTGGTGTCAGTGCACTGTACTTTGTGTACATTTTTTTTATGTGTATTTGAAGGTGTCATTATCATTTTGTGCTATCCGAGCATGTTCTTTGTGTTGGTTAACTAAATTTACTAAAGGTGGTGTCCTACCAGCTTACACTTTGATTTCTGTGTACTGATTTCACATTCCTGTTTACTAATTCTTGCTACTGAGTTACAGAGTTTGTGTAAAGTTAAGTGTTCTTGTAATATTTTTCACCATGCGCATTGAATCACACACACTCCAACTGAATAAAACGTATCCTAAATGATATGGCTTGGGTAGAATGTATGTCCTCTCCAAGTTTTCTAATGATGTAGAGATTTCTTTGGCTATGTTATGTAGCCTATGTCATTGCATTGTGTAAGAGAATGATGCTTGATCAATTGTACATAGTCGAAAGCGAAAAAAAGAAAAAAAAACAACAACTTCATTGTCATTATATTGTAGTGTCATAAGAATGCTTGTAATATTGCTTCTGAATGTTTGTGAACGTAGAAACATTTTGTACATTTCTTTTCTTGTATTTTATTTGACCAACTTTTGAGATGTATTTCTTCAGAATTCATAATTTATTCTGAGAGTACTTTAAGCGACATTCCACAGATTTAAACGTTTTCAGACTTGCCTGGTTTGACTTCAATAAACTGTAATGAATGTTCAAGTGTTTCTTTGAATCTACATTTGAATGAATATGTCGTCAAATATTTGCCAGTGGCTGAGGAAATTTGCATGTGCAAAAACTGTCGAGGGTTGGGGCTCTTTAAATGCCTGTGACGATCTCTAGAGGGCGCATGATTCATTAAAAATACGACTGAAATGTCAGATTCGTGCGAATCGATTCGCTCGGACCGTTCGTGATTCACTAATACATTCGAATCATCGTTTATCTATTACTTCTATCACTCATTTTTCCATTCGTTTATTTAACATGTAAGTCAGTAACATTGTTGAGTTTCTTAGCAAAAGGCTGACTTTGATTTTGCATGATTTGAAATGTTTTCATAAATATTTTCAAAAGTTTGAGTTCAAAATATTTTAGGAGTATATAGTAGGCTATAGCATAGTATTCAGAAATAGGGTGAATTCAGGGTGATTAGGACACTTTTTGCCATTGAGGTGATATAGAAAAAGTGTCCTAATCACCCTGAATTCACCCTTTATAATCTGAGGACAGCTGGTTTTAAAGGGATAGTTCACCCAAAAAGGAAAATTCTGTCATCATTTAGAATTTCTTTTTTCTGATGAACACAAAAGAAGATATTTTGAAAAATGTCTGTAACCAAACAGTTGATGGACCCCATTGACTTCCATAGTAGGAATGTAGGAGGAGTAGGAACTATGGGAGTCAATGGGGTCCATCAACTGTTTGGTTACAGACATTTTTCAAAATATCTTCTTTTGTGTTCAGCAGAAAAAAGAAATTCTTACAGGTTTGAAACAACTTGAGGGTGAGTAAATGATGACAGAATTTTCATTTTTGGGTGAACTATCCCTTTAAGTAAGTAAAGATAAATGATGAAAGTGTAATTTTATATTAGGGATATTCTTGGGATTGTCTGATTAATTTTCAAAGCGAAAATGTTGCTATTTTAAAAACGAATGCCAAAGTCATCAGTCATTCACAATCTCCCTTTAGGCCACTGTCATATGATTTACAAAAGCTCTGCGAATCGGTTCTATCGAATCTGTAAAAAGAACCTGTTCAATCGAACGGCTCCGCGATTCGGAAAGGACTGACGTGTTAATTGTCCGTGTATGTGCACTGCTGGCACTGGCTGGCTCGCCAGTCAGACTTCTTTATCGCTGATCTGTAGCGCGGTCAGCCTCTGCTGCTGGACATGTCAAATATATATGACCGACAACATCGCAAAATTCTGCTCCGGTGGCTGCTCTCAACAGCCGACAAGGCGACGGTTTAAACAGAAAAGGAAAGAATCCGAAGGTCTGTATTCAACTCCGCGCTGCAGACAAAAGACGGAGGATGCGCGATGTCGTGTTTGCGGAAATGTTCGTAAGCAAATATCACAGATGTGCCGCGCGACTGGGGCGACTCAAGTGATGATCTGGTTTCACTTGGACTTTTCGATCCTTACTTCCGCGCTGGAAAAACTACGCTACATCTAGCTGTGTTTTGGAACATATGGTAGCTGGTTTCTAGTTGTTCTAAACTGTAGACCATCTTAGACTAGTAACAAACCTGGCATCTCTTATGCTGGTTTAAACTGTGGTATCTGCCATCCATCTTGGACCATTAATAAACCAGCTACCAGCTGTTCATATACCATCTTCAGGTAGTTAAACTGGGTTTCTAGCTGATCTAAGGTGGTCATAATTCAGGTTGGTTTTTGGTCAACCAGCTTGTAATGACCATCATAGACCAGTTAAAATCAAGATACCATCTTAAATTGGATGTTTTAACCGGTGATAGAACTGTAGGGAAACTGGTTAATCAAGTTGTATTTTTGAACATGGTAGCTGGTTTCTAGTTGGTCCAAGCTGTAGACCTGGTTAAAATTGTGATATCTTGGACCACCAACAAACCAGCTACCAGCTGTATGTATCATCTTAAGATGGTTAAACTGTTTTTTGACACATTGTAGATGGTTTCTAGTTGGTCCAAGGTGGTCATTAGTTGGTGATCAGCAACAATCCAGCTGCTATCTGGTGATACTTGGCTTGTAATGACCATCATAGACCAGTTAGAATCCAGAAACCATCTTAAACTGTTTAATTTTACTAACAGGTTTTTGTGTCGCATGCGTAATACATTTAATATAAATCCCCTTTTGAATAACACTAATGGTTTATTTTCGAATGATGTTGGGTTTATAATACTAACCAGCTGAAGTGTCACATCAAATCTTCTCATTTCATGCTGGTGGGAGGTTTTTGGTGATGAAGTTTATCTTTAATGTTCTCAGAAATTTAATTCAATGAATCTACTGTATATGAATTCTTGGTTTCAGTTCAATGCAAAATCATCTTCCACTTTCTTCCAGGTTTTAGGGGAAGGTGTCTCCATATTCAATGACAAACCAAAACCAAAGATGAGGAAGAGTTTTGATAATGGCTTCATTGCTGAAGTTATTGTACGGCTGCTGCTTTTAGGTGTTTTTCTGTAAGTAGCCTACACTTTATTCTTGTATTGCTAACCCCGACCGTTGACCTGAACTACTTCTGTGGGTTTGACGGATCTAACCGGTAACCTCTTTATTCAGAACCTGTTATGCCAGTCTTTTGTTCTGTTTTGGAGAGCCAGGTCCTCTCTCAGCTCTCCTGAGCTGTGCCTCTGTTTGCTTGTTATGTGGAGATGAGGATTGTTCTCTCACTGTTATTATGTTCTTGTAGCGTGACTGAGGGGATTCCTCCCTTCAGCCGTGAGATCCAGCCCGAGGAACTCTGGCTTTATAAGTTCCATCCCGTCAAAAAGGACCGTGTTCCTACCCGCCTTATGTTTGTAAGTGCTTTCCACCCATATTCAGCCATGAAACTGCTTCTGAATATGCCATGCTGGTGTTTGATTAAAGGGATATCATTATTTCTCTGATTTAAACAGTCTATCGCCCTCTTCGCTCCATTGGTGGTTATTTCTTTGTTTACCTTCTTGAAACAAGGTGGAAAGGAGGATATGAAAGAGGCGTCTTTGGGTAAGGACTTAAGTGTGTGTTTTATAAATATTTACATATATAAAATATATACAAGCAATCATGATTAAATAAAATTCAAAATATAATAATTTTTTAGTTTTACTTTTACACTGCCAAAGGATGCAGTGTAAGGAAAAACTAGATGTACCGCATCGCGGTACAAAATATGACCGCCGCTCAGGCCTGCACTGGCTTTCCACAAAAATAAATGACGTGGAGTAATTTGGCTGTATTGCGTGTTTATGTATATACCTAAAAAAAGTAGTAGTATGTGCATGTCTGTCTGTGTGTGTGTGTGTGTGTGTATATGTGTTTGTGTATGTGTGTGTCTGTGTGTGTGTGTGTGTGTGTGTGTCTGTGCGTGTATGTATGTGTGCGTACATGTGTGCGCGTGTGTGTTTGTGTGTGTGTGTCTGTGCATGTGGATTTGTATGTGTGTGTATGGGTGTGTGTCTGTGCGTGTGGATGTCAGTGTGTGTGCATGCTTGCGTTTGTTTGTATTCCTGCATGTGTGTGTGTGACAGTATCATCCTAAACCAGCAACCCATTCGCTCAACAGCACCATCTACAGGCCGATGAGTGTACAGTCACTAAATGTGCACATAAATTAATTTATTTTATACCCCCCCATGGATGAAATTCTACGAAACTTAGCAGAGGATACCCCCAGAGGATGTCAAGTTAATCATACACATGAAATATGGTGCAGTTCTGAACATCTCCACTGAAGATAGGGGCGATTAAAGCAGAATAATATTGCATTTTCATTTTTTATGGGAGGGACGCAAATCACAAATGAGTGATTATGGGCTAGGTTGATGTGGGCCCTTAAGAGCAACATACCATAAAAATGTCTTCATCCTCGGTGCCACGGTTCAGGTAGTTATTTAGGAAAAACTGCATTTT
Source organism: Squalius cephalus (assembly GCF_949319135.1). Classification (NCBI taxonomy): domain Eukaryota; kingdom Metazoa; phylum Chordata; class Actinopteri; order Cypriniformes; family Leuciscidae; genus Squalius; species Squalius cephalus. Next base: position 18,555,463 of record NC_137145.1, read on the forward strand.
TTTGGGTTTGGGGGGGCCCAGCGCGGGGGGGGGGGGGGGTCCCCCGGGGACCAAACGAAATTTTTCCGTAGAAGTCTAGTGGGGCTACATGCCCACCAAATTTCATGTTCCCCGGTGTTTCGGTGTCCCTGGTATCGTTGACGAAAAATTTACGGGGGCCCCAGCGCGGGGGGGGGAAGTGGCCCCCGGGGACCAAACGAAATTTTTCCGTAAAAGTCTAGAAGACCAACATACCATAAAAATTTCTTCATTTACATTTACATTTATTCATTTAGCTGACGCTTTTATCCAAAGCGACTTACAATTGCTATACATGTCAGAGGTCGCACGCCTCTGGAGCAACTAGGGGTTAAGTGTCTTGCTCAGGGACACATTGGTGTCTCACAGTGGATTCGAACCCGGGTCTCTCACACCAAAGGCTTGTGTCTTATCCACTGCGCCATCACCACCCCCCTCTTCATCCTCGGTGCCACGGTTCAGGTAGTTATTTAGGAAAAACTGCATTTTTTTGGGTTTGGGGGGGCCCAGCACGGGGGGGGAGTGGCCCCCGGGGACCAAACGAAATTTTTCCTTAGAAGTCTAGTGGGGCTACATGCCCACCAAATTTCATGTTCCCCGGTGCTTCGGTGTCCCTGGTATCGTTGACGAAAAATTTACGGGGGCCCCAGAGCGGCTGGGGGAGTGGCCACCGGGGACCAAACGAAATTTTTCCGTAAAAGTCTAGTAGACCAACATACCATAAAAATTTCTTCATCCACGGTGCCACAGTTCAGGTAGTTATTTAGGAAAAACTGCATTTTTTTGGGTTTGGGGGGGCCCAGCGCGGGGGGGGGAGTGGCCCCCGGGGACCAAACGAAATTTTTCCTTAGAAGTCTAGTGGGGCTACATGCCCACCAAATTTCATGTTCCCCGGTGCTTCGGTGTCCCTGGTATCGTTGACGAAAAATGTACGGGGGCCCCAGCGCGGGGGGGGAAGTGGCCCCCGGGGACCAAACTAAATTTTTCCGTAAAAGTCTAGTAGACCAACATACCATAAAAATTTCTTCATCCTCGGTGCCACGGTTCAGGTAGTTATTTAGGAAAAACTGCATTTTTTTGGGTTTGGGGGGGCCCAGCGCGGGGGGGGAGTGGCCCCCAGGGACCAAACGAAATTTTTCCTTAGAAGTCTAGTGGGGCTACATGCCCACCAAATTTCATGTTCCCCGGTGCTTCGGTGTCCTTGGTATCATTGACGAAAAATTCAGTAAGGTGACGGAAAAAAAAAAAAAAAAAAAACCTTTGACAATCCCTATATGACCGCTTTCGCTAGCTACGCTAGCGGCGGTCATAATAAATGGTGCATTAATTACGTTAAATATTTTGAACACATTAAACATTAATCACAGAAATTAAGTTTTCAGTTAATAATTAATTTCAGTGTGTGTTTAGCAGTGTTTTTTGGTGTGCATGAATTTATGAATTATATGGACTCATCATTTGGTTATTATTTATATGGACTCGTCATTCAGGATATATGTAAGGGATAATGTATAGTGAGCCGGTTGTTATAGTGAATAACAACCCCGACAGGCTGAACGGGATCCCGACGCGAAGCGGAGGGATCTTGAATCAGCCTGAAGGGGTTGTTATTCACTATAACAACCGGCTCACTATACATTATCCCGCTTATTACATGGCTACCTACAAAATAAATAAATAATTTGACACAAATGATTTATTCAAAAAGGAGTTTATTGATTTAAAAACGATTGTATTGTTTCCGCTAAAGAAAATAGTCCGTTCCGCGTCCATAGCAACGCGCTGGCAACGGTCTGTTATACTTCGCAGCGGTCTGTTATCAAGAAATAACAGACCGCATTCTACATTGGAATTCAGCCAAGCCATGTAATAAGTAAGGGATAATGCACATCACTGAATAAACCCCGAAAGTCAGGGTCCTAATCACTCTGTCAGGGTTTATTCTGTGATAACAACCGGCCGGATGTGCGTTATCCCGCTTATTACACGGCTACTTGCCACGTAAATTTCGACACAAAATTTCGTTTGTATGAAACGAGAGCAAGTCCGTGATACTGGATGGCATAATTTAATATCTGTACACAAAATATTGATTTTTAATATTTTATTCGCTCACCAAACGCAAAACTTCTATGAAGAAAAACCATTCCTAACAAAAGTGTTATATCGCTGACTTCAGTGACCCGGATGAGTCTGTGTTATCTGTTTTCAGCGGTTGTTATCCGGGGATAACATACAGTTGGATGGTGTGATTGACCAATCAGAATCAAGTGTAATAAATAAATACATTTTAATAATTAAATTATTTATATATATAATAGATTTATTAACACACACATACAGTATACATATATTTGTATATGTGTGTGTTGAAAAATCTATTATATATAATATATATATATGTGTGTGTGTTATGTTGTTGAGTTCATATATAATATAATATAATATAGAATAGTTGAATGTCTCCCAGTAATGTTTGTTTATAGTGAAATCTATCGAAAGTATCAAATGATGATCTGATAATCTTTTGTGTTATTGCCAGCTAATGGAAGTCTCTGTATGTCTTTTGTATGACACAGCTGTGACTCTGACCCTGGTGTTGAATGGAGTTTTCACCAATGCAGTCAAGCTAGCCGTGGGAAGGTGAGTGAGTGAGTGACCAATCTTAGCACAATGTTAACTTTGCACCAAACTGTGTTAATGTCCAAATGAAAATTTCCAATTTTCAAAATGTATTCATCTCAATCCATTTAACATAACTTTGTTTTGTAAAAAAATTCAGATAAATGTGGTGTTTAATTAAATTTTTTTTGTTTTTTTACATATTAGATTACATTAAGATCTCTCATTGACTTTCAGCTAAAATGAAGCATTTGTGGAAAGACTAGTAGAGAGGACTTGATACTCTCAGGCATAATTAAACTTAATGTCTCCCTCCATACCAGGCCACGACCTGATTTCTTCTACCGCTGTTTCCCGGATGGCCAAATGAACCCAGAGCTTCACTGTAGCGGTGACCCGGATGTAGTAATGGAAGGCAGGAAGAGCTTTCCAAGCGGACACTCTTCCTGTAAGTACAGCTGCTGTGTTTATTCAGTGGTATTTTTTTTAAAGTCAACCTGAAACACGGTTCATGACACAATTTATTTCTGTTGATTGCTTCATTCCTTGATTGCTTCAGAGGGAATTTTGGTACATTTCATAAAAGATTACAATGAGCAACATTTGTTTTGTTTGGAGTAAAGGGCATCACTGAATCATGCACAATAAAACAAAGTCAGTCAAAAGGGACAATTTTGATTTCATGTTGACTTTAAACTTATTTTACACTCCAAATACACTAAAAAATCTATAGAAATTTAAGTAAATAAATTAATAATATAGTATAAATAAATCTTAGTATATACTACTGTTCAAAAGTTTGTGGTCAATAAGATTTTTGTTACGTTTTTGAAAGAAGTCTCTTACTCTCACCAAGGCTGCATAAATATTATTACAATTTAAGAGTACGTTTACACGACAACAATGTACCAAAAAATGGAAAAGATTTTCCTTTGCATCTTCCGTGTACAGACGGCAATGTTGTCAAAATGATCCCCATTCACACGGATCCGCGAAAACGTCAAAAAAAACAACTGTATTATTCATGCCTGGCCAGTAGATGGCGATATCACTTTGTAAATAAACACAACGCGCTTATAGACTGAACACGTAATACGCATGCGCATTACATCACCTTTTCACAAATTTGTTGACGATAACGGTATAATTTTCATAAACTTGCACTTTGAAACGCGTTTTTAAAAGTTTCTGTTTTCAGGCGCCCAAAGCGCCGTTGTCGTGTAAATGAACGGCTTAAATGTTTTCAGTTTTTCCTTTCGGTGTCGCGTAAATGCCCCCTAAAATAGCTGTTTTCTATTTTAATATATTTAAAAATGTAATTTATTCCTGGGATGGCAAAGTTGAAATTATTTGATGAAGTGAAAGGTTAAAGGAGAAGTTCACTTTTAAAATTAAAATTCTGTCATCATATACTCACCCTCATGTTGTTTCAAAGCTGTATGAATTTCTTTCTTCTGCTGAACAGAAAGGAAGATATTTAGAAGAATGTCAGTAACCAGACAGTTTTTGGGTCCCATTGACTTCCATAGTAGGAAAAAAATATACTATGGAAGTCAATGGGACCCAAAAACTGTCTGGTTACTGACATTCTTCTAAATATCTTCCTTTCTGTTCAGCAGAAGAAAGAAATTCATACAGCTTTGAAACAACATGAGGGTGAGTATATGATGACAGAATTTTCATTTTAAAAGTGAACTTCTCCTTTAAGGGAACAACATTTATTTGAAATATAAATTGTTTGTAAAAAATCTTAAGTCACTTTGGATCCATTTACACATTCCTTGCTGTATAAAATATAGTTTAAAAAAATCTTACTGATCTTATATATATATATATATATTAGTGGTGGGCCGTTATCGGCGTTAACGCGCTGCGTTAACGCGAGACTCTTATCGCGCGATAAAAAATATATCGCCGTTAATCTATTCCCCAAGTTGCGTTGGGAGATGATGACGCAATCTACCCGCGGCCGCGAGGTAAACCCGGCTGCAACGCATATTCGTCGTCATCTTAAGTAAACACGGCTGAAAGTGAAAGCTGCAACATCCATTATTTGGACTTGGTTCGGATTTAAGCCGTCCGACAAACAGCAGCAAACTATAGACAGAGTGTGTGGGGTAACGGTTCGGTAAGTTAACACACGACTAATCCGTTCTACCACATGATATCACTGAATACCAGCGCGCGCGTATTATTCTCATTCCAATATATCTTAGTGGTGTAACGTTAACACATAATCTCTGTCTATGCCCGATTTTAAGAATCGTTGTTGTGTTTCTTTTTAACGGAAAAGACATTAGTTAGACAATATTATCACTTTAAATTTGGGGTTTCATAAGATCAAAGCTATAATAAACATTAGACCTACTTAAGTCTCTGCTGCTAGTGTACTTAAATTGTATTTATCTGCAAAATTATGCTGTATACTTACAGTTTTGCACAATATGTTCTCAAAACTACATATACCCTTTAAAAAAAATACATTTAGCAGTTGTTTAGCAGGGTCTGTGTAACCTGTTCTGAAATGTTTTTATTATAATATACTGTATATCGTTATCGCAAGAGGCTGCAATGTATATCACAATATAGATTTTAGGCCATATCGCCTATCCCTAATTGATAGCCTATAGTAGTTGATAATAACATAGGCCTACCTAATGTTGCCTATGGACGGTAACAGTACAGTAGTAACCTTTACAGTCTATGAGTAGAACAGCTTTCTCAAGCAGTTTGTGATGCATTGTGGAAACAGGAGATGAGCCCCTGGTCTAATGCGCCACCTGGCTTGAGAAACCGGTTCACAAAGACTTACTTTTATAGTCATTATTTTGGTAGCACACATATTCTGAATGCCTTCGGCAGAATTCAAATGAGCCATTTTAATCTAGATTAATCTAGATTAATTTCAAAATTAATCTAGATTAATCTAGATTAAAAAAATTAATCTATGCCCACCTCTAATATATATATATATATATATACAGTACAGGTCAAAAGTTTGGAAACATTACTATTTTTAATGTTTTTGAAAGAAGTTTCTTCTGCTCATCAAGCCTGCATTTATTTGATCAAAAATACAGGGAAAAAAAGGTAATATTGTGATATATTATTACAATTTAAAATAATTGGTTTTCAATTTATTATACTTTAAATTATCATTTATTTCTGTGATGCAAAGCTGAATTTTCAGGATCATTACTCCAGTCTATCACATGATCCTTTAGAAATCATTCTAATATGATGATTCATTATCAAAGTTGCTTAATATTTTTTCATAACCTGTGATACTTTTTTAGGATACTTTGATGAATAAAAAGTAAAAAAACTTTAAAAAAATAATAAAAAAAAAAGCAAATTTTTTCAAAATAGAAATCTTTTGTAACAACAATATACACTACTGGTCAGTAATTTGGGGTCAGTAACTTTTTTTCTTTCTTTTTTTGAAATAAATCAATCATTTTATTCAGCAAGGATGTGTTAAATTGATAAAAAGTGATAATAAAGAAGAGTTATATTATTAGAAAATATGTTTTACTTTGAATAAATGCAGTTCTTTTTAACCTTTTATTCATCAAACATATTAGGCAACAGAACTGTTTCCAACACTCATAATAAATCAGAATATTAGAATAATTTCTATTGGATCATGTGATAGACTGGATGTCACATGTGACACTGAAGACTGGAGTAATGATGCTGAAAATTCAGCTTTGCATCACAGGAATAAATTATTTTTTTAAATATATTCAAATAGAAAACTATTATTTTAAGTTGTAATAATATTTCACAATATTACTGTTTTTTTCTGTATTTTTGATCAAATAAACGCAGCCTTGATAAGCATTAGAGACTTCTTTAAAAAATATAAAAAAACGTAATGTTTCCAAACTTTTGACCTGTACTATATATAAATATACACAAAATAATAAAATATGACTTCATATTCTCTGAACATTCAGCCACCAACTTTCTATCTTTTTTTGTTGTCATAGTTGCGTTTGCTGGTCTGGGCTTCACTGCCCTGTACGTGGCTGGGAAGCTGCACTGTTTTAGCCCAGCAGGCCGAGGTAAAGCCTGGAGGTTGTGTGCCTTCCTCACCCCCCTCCTTTTCGCCATCATGATCGCCCTCTCCAGAACATGTGACTACAAACATCACTGGCAAGGTGAGAATTACATGCCATCATCATCACTCCTCTAGTGACATGTATGGTTTCAAGGCAATGACACGGTCTCCCGTTCACTTCCAGATGTGTTGGTGGGATCTCTCCTCGGTTTGGCCTTCTCGTACTTGTGTTACCGACAGCATTACCCAGCTCTCAACGACTCGAACTGCCACAGACCCCTCCGGATGAGAGAAGCAGTGGCTCTTGCACAGGAACGCAAGCCGGCCAACCCAGGCTACCTCTTACCTTTGTAGGAACTCAAATTCTGTTAACCCGACCAATAACCATATTCTGTGTGAAAGTTTACCAAGCCAGTCGCTGCGATTATGTATTTTTTTGTTTTGTATGTGTGCCGCCTGTCAACCAGCGAGTACGTTGCCTTCCTATACTGTTTTAGACATTCACGATGAATGTTTTTGTGTATTGTAGAGCTGTCTTTTTGAAAATGTCTTAAACAATTTGTAACTTATCAAGCTCTTTAAAAATTTATATGTGAACTATCTTGGTGAAAGAACTTTATGTATGTTAAAACAGCTTCTAGGTAAATTTTACAACGTGGCAGACATATTTATAGAGATCTCCAGTAGAGACTGTATGCATACGGGAAATCCCCTGATATCTTTGTCAATAAAGTTTGTGATGATTTCTAATGTATCATCTGGAATTTGAGCAGATCATTCGACATTTCAGTGTCTGTCAACACTGTAGAAGATGACTTGCTGTGAGGAGACCTTTGCTCTGTATTATCTGTTATCTGATACAGTATGGTACATCACTCTGGGAATCTTCTGGAAGTGAGTCTATAATGTTTTGTTTTATTTCCTGAGAACTATTAGATATGTTTGATAAACTGTGGCCTTCAATACGAGGTCCGAGCATCTGTGGTCCATACTGAAGAACCAAGCAAGAACTAGAGGAAACATAATGTCAGATTTCTAAAGCTATTTTTAACTAACTAATTTTATATTAAGAACATTTCACAATTTGCATGCAATCAAGTTACACAATTTTCTCAGTTATAAAAATGTAACATCCAAGAAAAAGCATAATTTGGAAACTAGCTACAACATGGAAGATACATTTCAGGTATTTTAGTTTCTCAATTTTTATACAAAGTGTAGTCATGACATTTGTCAAACTCAACATCCGCTTAACCCTGTTACACAGATCTATCAAAATGATCAAATATCAGTTTATCAGTACCTACAAAACAACCTTTGGTCCCAAGCTTAATTTAGGCCACATTTGTAACATTCTTGTGTAGATTTTATTTAAATGTTTTTATGGTATTGCAAAATGACAAATTATTTTAAGCTGTATACAGTCACATTTTTTTAACAGTCAAATTACAAACCTGAATAGAAAATAAAACCACTTCAAACTGAATGTATATATGACTATAATATACAACTAAATGTAATATATAAGTTTATATATCTAAACTTTTTAGAAGCTCCAAGATTTCGGTTTACATTTTGGTCACTATTTAATCAGTACTCTTACATTTGTGTTTTTTTTATGACCATGATTCTAAACTTTATAAAACTAATAATGAAAGCCACTGACTTCCATACCGTAGGGGAAAAAAAATACTCCGGAAGTCAATGGCTTCCGTCAACTGTTATCAACATTCTTTAAAATATATTATTTTGTGTTCAACAGAAGAAAGAAACTCATACAGGTTTGGAACATCTTGAGGGGGATTAAATGATAGAATTGTCAAATTAGGGTAATGGTACTGTCACTTTAAATGTCTTGTCAAACAGTTGTTTAAATATTTAAAGAAACAGTTCATTTAAAATAGAAGTCCATTCTCCAATGTGGTCTTTCTAAATATAAACTCTAAAAGGACACATATCTTATGCAAGACACTGACAACTAAAGAATATTAATGCATCATTTGTTATTCTGAGATCATTATGTGATTATGAACACCATAATTTCAGATGCATTGACTCATAATAACCCATCTCACTATGGTGAAATGCAGTTGCTGTTGTTGATTGATTGTTTCAGAATTCCCCCCTATCAGTCGACCTTTAGACTCAAAGAATACTTATAAGGTTTCAGCTCCTGGTAGATGCATTTACTTCGGACTTGACCACCACAGTGAATTACAGTGTGTGAGGTTTGCTCTCTCTGTCAGAAGTCAGTTTTGTCCTAAGCGGGCATCCTTACGAGCAGCCGGTGAGTAGATTGCGATGCATTATTATGTTTTTCCATCTTATTTGCCTTCATTTGTTGTATCAGATGATAAACGTTCGTAGCCTAATACTTACGACCAGTAAGTAGTCAGTCCTGACATCGTGTTTTAAAGATTTCCAAACAGGCTTATTAGGTGTCATTAAATCAGTTGTCCTTGTGATACAGTTTGTCTTTTTTATGCATTTTTTTTATATATATCGAATCGTTATATATGCGCTAGTATTGTATACTTAAGTTGGCACGGTCATATAAAATGCATTTTGTTTATGTTTCATTGTCCTCGTTCACTCATCGTGCCCTACTTTTGATGTACAATTGCAAACGCAAACGCGCTCCGCAATGTCCGTATGACAAAAACAGTCTTTAGTTTGGTTGTTTTGTATTGTCCACAACACATTGCCAGTGAATCAACTGATAATGCAACTATAAGTCATTTCATTGTTTTGCTGCCGTCATCCAATATTACGTAAGTGCTGCCGGGGCACCATATGATGACGTAACCGCTCTCCTTGATGTTTGAGTTTAATGTCAAAAGTGATTAAAAGCATTGAAATAGCCAAAAAAGTTTTGTGTTAATAACAAAATAAAGGAAGTGTCTTACAAAATACTTAACAGAATTTATCCTGCTAAGCATGTTTTGGAAAGAGTTCAGCTTTTTTTTTTTTTTTTTTATAGCTGTCTGTGAATATAGTAAAATAGTTTAATGTGTTTATTTATGTCAATCAACATTTATTCATTTAGCAGATGATTTTATCCAATGTGACTATATATTTATCCAACAAAAATTAGTGTGTGTGCATGTTCTTGTTTAACATACATTGAGAGGACCTAAAGAGTGTGTGTGTGTGTGTGTGTGTGTGTGTGCGTGTGTGTGTGTGTGTGTTCGTTAACCTACATTGAGAGGAGCAAATGTCCCCCACAAAGAGAGAAAAATTAGAAAATAGACAATTTTGCCATTTGGAATAGAGCTTATAAATCATTCTAAGTGATGTTTTTTGAAAATGTAAAAATGCAGAAAGTTTTCTGTGATGGGTAGGTTTAGGGATAGGGTTAGTGTAAGGGGATAGAAGATACAGTTTGCACAGTATAAAAATCATTACGTCAATGGAGAGTCTATGTAAAGATATAAAAACAAGTTTGAGTGTGTTTGTGTGTGTGTGTGTGTGTACACAAATGAGATCGCAGAGACCATTAGCGTATTACTAAAACACATGGCAACATTATATTTGCAGTCCGCTGGTCTTGGTGTGGCGTCTCTGCTCTTCTCAGCATGAATATTTCTGAGCCGTATGAACCCGTCCAGTACCACTGGTTCTTCAACAAGCAGGTGGACTCCAAGGACACCTGGCAACCCTTCAGCAGAGAAGACTCACGGCGACTGGAGGACGCTCACAGTCGAGGTCTTCCATTGTCTCCTTCTGGATACTTTAAAACCTATTGGTTGCAACTGCTAAAAGTATAGTTAGTTTATTAGCACAAGTACATATGTATGTTTCGAATGATAACCACGAGATCTGGTTTGTTTGCAGTGGGGAAAAGTGAAAAGGATGAAGTGGTAGTGGCTACAGAAGGAAGACGGTATGATGTCAGGCTATGTGAAAGAAAGCGTTACTCCGTGTATTGGGAACAGAAGCCCACCGAGGTCAGACGATGCTCCTGGTTCCACAAAGGCAGCAAAGAAGTGAGCTACACTCCCTACAGCGAGGAACTCAGTGATTACCTAGAGGTGAGATGCACAGATTTTCTAGAATAAATTAAATTTGTACAGTTTTTTAATACTTAATACTTTTTCTTTATTCAAAAACAGGACGCCTATATGATTGCAGTTACGCTAGACGAATGGAAGAGGAATTTGGAGCTCCCAACAGGGGAAACTGTGATCCTTCACAATCCAAAGGTATTATTTAAATGTAAAGCTCATGGAAAATGGACACTTTTCTCTTCACAAGTTACATTTTGTCTCTCTCACTGCTTTACCTCAGCTTATGACACAGTATCCCAGTGGTTGCAAGGACTTTCCCCCTTCCCCATCTGAACGAACTCAACCCGTAACTCTAAAGAGAGGAGTTGAGAATATTCCAGTAGAGATACCAGAGGGTAAGTGCAGCTCCCTAAAACTCTGTTTAAAATATTAGGGTGTTATTTCTGACACAAATGCACTTCCATGGTATAAAATACCTCATTTTGGCCAAATTCTAAAGCAGAAATACTCATAGCCTTAATGTAGACAGTCCCAGAATGCATTGTGACAAGCTCATCCAAGATGGCTAGTATGTGGAGAGAAATGTAGACAACATATATACTTATTTAATTCAATACAATACTGAAAAGATAAGTAAAAATAAAATAATATGAGCTGTGTAGTTTTATGTAGTTTTATCATACTGTTAGCATAGGAACATGCTAACATCAAACTCTGCACTCAATATTTGTGTAGCCTTAGTTATGTATTGTTATGTGTATTAAAGTATCACACTGTTAGCATAGGAATATGATAACATCGAACTCTATTGGACTATTTCACCTAATATTTCTGTAAACTGTGTAATTTTATATGTGTTAAAAGGTGCGTTCACACCATGTCAGAATTAGCTAGCTTAGCAGCATGCTAACATCAAACTCATTTCATTTAAGTCTTCCTATTCACTTTAATTAGGATGCTGCCTTCGATTTTTGAACGGTTAAAGCTCGAGCATGGCTTAGGGTTAGTGGTTTGTAATGTTTGTTAGCTAACAATATCAGTCTTTTGATATATTTTCTTGCTGTGTGTCTGTAGGAGAACCAGAGATAGTAGACCACCTGGTGTTCATGGTTCACGGTATCGGTCCGGCCTGTGACATACGTCTCCGTGGCATTGTCCAGTGTGGTGAGCCTTTAATATGTTGGATTGTTTAGCAACTATCGAGCAGTTCACAAGCCACGTTTATGCCACTCAACACTCCATATTATTGTACCATTTTTAAAAAAAATCATTTTGACATGTTTATCCCCATTCCCTGCTGCAGTTAATGAATTTCGAAATGCCTCCAACGGCCTCTTAAACAGCCACTTCAGGCAGAGTGAGGACTTGTGCATCATTGGAAGGGTTGAGTATCTTCCAGTCAACTGGCACAAAGTCTTACATGGAGAAACTACAGGAGTTGACAAGTAAGATGTTTGACACACACACTCTCTCTCTCTCTCTCTCTCTCTCTCTCTCTCTCTTTTGTGTGTGTGTGGAGAAAACCCACATACATCTTTTATTGTATTGTTTTATTTCTATTTTAAATAGAGACATTGAGAGAATCACACTGCCTAGCATTAGCCGTCTGCGTCAGTTCAGCAACGACACCGTGCTGGACCTTTTCTTCTACAATAGTGCCACATACTGCCAGACGATTGTGGATACAGTGGCCTCTGAGATCAACCGTCTCCACAGCCTCTTCCTTCAGAGGAATCCACACTTCACAGGACACGTTTCCTTGGTTGGACACAGCCTCGGTACGTAATTGTGCATTTCAGAACAGAATTGCTGTTTTGGTTTGGTGACATAATAATAACCAATACTTACGGACAGTACATTGTTTCATGTTTTAAGTTTTTTCAATAATGTGTATTGTTTTATACAGGCTCATTGATCCTGTTTGATCTCCTGACCAATCAAGAGACAAGTGCAGATGCCACAGCTCATGAGGTTTGCACCAGTGTTGCTATTGTTAACTGAAAATAATTGTAATAAAGCTTAAATATAATATAAATATTGCATAAAAAATTAGAAATGTTCCCTTGCCAACTCACTGAAATAAAAGACTGAATTACTTCATTTATAAATAATGAAGTACTAAAAATATTAAACTTAAAATGAAATAAAAATAAATTAAAGCTATTTAGAAATAAAATAAAATAAATTATGCTAATAATAGTATATAAATAATGTTAAAATAACAGTGGTTTGTCATAATATTAGTGCTGTCAAAACGAGTAATCGCATCTAACAAAAGTTTGTGTGTATATATATATATATATATATATATATATATATATATATATATATATATATATATATATATATATATATATATATATATGTGTGTGTGTGTGTGTGTGTATGTGTGTGTGAATATACACACATTATAAATTTACAAACTTGTTTTAATCACGATTAATCACATGTTAGATGCGATTAATTGCAATTAATCGATTAAATCTTTGTCATCATATATAATAAAATGATTTAGAAATAAACATTAATGTTTCAGTTTGAATGCTTATTGTCTACAGTAAACATTGTCTACAGTTTGAGAAACATAACTTCCAGGTTTCTGGACATTAATGGTGAATTTTAACATGTGGCTAATAAAAAGTAACTACTTATTATTGTTAGATAAGATTATATATTTTTCTGTAAATAAATGTTAGATTAATCCAGCATGTGTATTACTTTTTGACTTGTCTAATAAAAATAAAAAAAAAATAAAAAAATTATATATATATATATATATATATATATATATATATATTTAAAAATATTTGAAATTACTATTATATTTGTATTTTTTATATATATTTTTTTAATTATTACGCAATAAGTAAATTATTTGCTATGAAACATGTATTGTGAAAGGCACTGTACAAAACAACAATAATAAAATCAAACCATTATTTTGTTCCTCAAAATGTACTGTTGCTGCTGCATCATCTAAATCTTTCCGCTTTTGCACTTTACTATGCCTTTTTTTTTAATAGAGAAGAGTTGCTTTTATAGATTTCAAAGAATATAAGTGATCAATTGAAGAATGTTTTTGTGGTCTGCACAGCTCCAGGAGGACCCTCATGTTGACACGGGCTGCAGTTCCTATGAGAGTCTGGAGGAGGCGCTGAAGAGCCATGGCTTGGAAGAGCACCTCAATGTACTACAGAGAGAACAAGTGGATATGGAGTCTTTGGTCAGTTTTCTGTCCTTAAACACATACCACACATCTTAAAAACACAACACTCCAATTCTTCATTTCACCTTTCCTTATTCCAATTAAACCGTTTCAGACGCTCTGCTCAGAGAATGACCTAAAAGATATCGGACTACCCCTTGGTCCTCGCAAGAAATTGATGGACTGTGTCAAGAAATGGAAGGTAATTCTTGAAATTCCTTCTAGCCTTGTTGGCTCATGGTAGAAGTGGAAAGGTTTGCAATGTAGCTTAATTGTGTGAAGCTTCCTCTCCACACCCAGCAATGGAAGGGAAGACCGATAAGAGTCCATTGTTTTAGATCGGAATGTTTGTTTTAATGTAATTTATAGTCATTTCTTCTTGAATATCCAACAGAACTCCAGAATCGGAAGTGGACATGCAGCCCAAAATAAGACAAACTCCTCAAGTCTAAGGATGAGAAATGCTCATGAACATCAAACCCCCACCACTAGTGCATTTGATTATCAGCATTTTAATGTTGGCATTGGACAAGTAAGTGTTTGTATTTTTTTTTTTTTTAAGTATTAAAAAAAACTGACTTTTATTTGAATGTATTTTAAATATGTATTACTTTATTCCTGTGATCAAAGCTGAATTTTCAGCATCATCACTCCAGTCTTCAGTGTCACATAATCCTTCAGAAACCAATCTAATATGCTGTATATAATATACAACTATGTATTTACAAATTTTTTTTGTATGTACCTCCAAGTTAAGGCTATAGTAATCTCTTGAATCTCCAGTCTCTTGAATCAAACATCTTAAAGGGATAGTTCACCCAAAAATGAAAATTCTGTCATCATTTACTCTCCCTCAAGTTGTTCCAAACCTGTGTGATTTCATTTCTTCTGCTAAACACAAAAGAAGATATTTTAAAGAAGGTTGGTAATTAAACAGTTGCTGGTCCCCATTGACATCCATAGTATTTTTTTTCCTACTATGGAAGTCAATGGGGTCCATAAGTCGTTTGGTGACCGACTTTCTTCAAAATATCTTCTTTTGTGTTCAGCAGAAGAAAAAAAGTCATACAGGTTTGGAACAACTTGAGGGAGAGTAAATGATGACAGAATTTTCATTTTTGGGTGAACTATCCCTTTAAGAATTCAAATGATTTCACTGTTTAAGTTACAGTTGCCAAATAACTTGTTCTTTATTCTGCAGGTATCCATTGACTATCCTCAGTTAGCCTTTCATCCTCAGGCTTTCTTTGCTGTTGGTTCACCCATAGGAATGTTTTTAACTGTTAGAGGTCTGAAGAGGATTGATCCTAACTACAGCTTTCCTACCTGCAAAAGTTTCTACAACGTCTTCCATCCAGTAAGACACGCTCCAAAACACTGACCGAGAACCATACATCTTCCTTAGAGCCATGTTCTTAAACCTTGAATGTAATCTGTGCAGTTTGACCCAGTGGCGTATCGGATCGAGCCCATGCTTGTGCCTCAAGACGTGGACTTGCCACCAATGTTGATACCCCATCATAAAGGCAGAAAGAGGATGCACCTCGGTATTTCACATCACTTTATGGAACGAAATCCATAGTTTTAATATTCAAAAATGTCTCTGAGGCTAACGAAATGTCTTTGATGCCTACAGAACTCAAAGAAGGGTTGACTCGAGTCAGTTCTGATTTACTGGGATCCCTACGAATGGTTTGGCAGAGCATTTCTCAGGTCCCATCGCCAGCGCTCGCAGAGGGTGGATTCAGTTCCATGACCCCTACTGATGAAGCAGAAGGTATCGAAATACACTTTTACTATTCAGATATTTATAAAAATCAGATTTTGAATGTCCCATCTCACATTTGAATATGTGTGGTGCAGTATCACCAATGGAGCACGAGCAGAGGAACTTCAAGGTGGGAATGTTGAATCGTGGGCGACGTATTGACTTTGTTCTTCAGGAGACACCAATTGAAAGTTTCAATGAGTACCTGTTTGCTATACAGAGCCATCTGTGCTACTGGTAAGAGAAAATCTTTCATGATACCTATGTATATATCATTCATATGTGTATGTGCTCCAAAATAAATAATTCTCCCTGTTTTGTTTGCAGGGAGTCAGAAGATACTGCTCTGTTGGTTCTGAAAGAGATTTATGGAAATATTCCAGATTGATGTGCTCCTTTATAAATGTTTTATACCTTTTGTATAGTACTTACAAGTTTTAATGCCAGTCCAGTCCACAGTGAGTCGATTCTCTCCACACGTTAACCAGCCAATTAACTACCTAAAAAAAAAAAAGGTTACACTTTATTTTAAAGTGTGATTGTTATTAAAATATATTTAAGCACTGAGTAATATTAAGCAACAACATGTACTTTCTATAGGGTTAGTGTAGGATTAGGATTTGGTTGAGGGTTAATTGCATGAAATTATGCATAATTCGCTGTTATTACTATGGTAAGTACATGTAACATATGTAACAAGGACACTGTAAAATAAAGTGTTACCAAAAATAATAATCATGAATTTAAACTTGGAGTCACAATTGAACTGTTGCCAGGTATTAGGATATTGTTGCAGTATTCTCAAGGCAGGCTTTGAGACATTTGATCCACACAATACCCTTTTGTGCACTAAGGTGCTTTGTAAAGAAACGGTTATCTAATGTATACTTATGTAGCTTGGGTCAGTGTTTTCTAATTGTTGATTAATTCATATTGTGTATTCATAATGTTATATTATTATTATTATTATTATTAAATTCCTTACCCAAAATCTTATTTGTGATGCCTGTATCTGTGTCTCAGATTCGATTCAGTTGTTATACATTCTTCAGATACCAGCACTGTGTCTTTAAGGCAGAATTCAGATCATAACCACCGGGAAGTTCGTTCATTTCCCATTTATCCGTCTGGAATAGTGCGCCACACATTACAAAACATCCTCTTTCCATACAGAGTCATGAACTGCCCTCCCATCCTCCGCCAAGAGCTCCACACACAGCCAATGAACACAACGGCATTACTGCCGTCAGGATTTACGAGTCCGTCTCTTTAAATGTAGAAGTTCCACTACTTGAGAATATTCAAACTATTTATTAAGAAGACTTGAAAAACGAAGTTTGCATGAAGATGCCCAGCCTGTGAAAAAAACATCATAAAAGGTGAGGAAACGCCACAAGAATGTTACAGAATTGTGTCATATTTTTCTTATCTGGAGGGGATTGAATCTCCTGCTTGACATGAACGCGCGCTGGAGTTTACGCACGCTGCTCAGAATAGTTCGCCTGTCAGAACAGAATTTCAGATTTGCTCTCAGTCTAACAAACTCTCAACAGTTCCATAGCAGTCCATTACATCAAACTGAAGGGTGAAACCTTTAATTTCAGAGCGTTCGCTTTTCAACATTTGAACGCCTCGCTTTTTTGAGGAGAATCTTTTCATGAATCAGTTGAACCTCTGTCAAGTAATGTCTGATCGTAAGCCAGAGATAGTGACATTTGGAGCGTATTTTCGTAAAAAGGCGAAATAGTTTTTTAAAACTAGTTAATTAAAACCAACTGTTTTAAATAATCGATTCGAAGGATATGAGTCGCCTACTTCCAATAATTGATGAATAATGACAAATCACGGAAGCATTTTGCGCTTGTTTAGCAGGACTAGAGTAGCCTCCAAACTCGGTCCTGGAGGCAAGTAGGCTACTAAATAATGACAGACTTTTTTTTTTTTTTTTTTTTTTTTAAATCATTATTATTATATTTATAACATTCTATGAAACATCAATGGAATGCTTAAATAAGTATTATTTTCTGATAAGGAGATTCAGGTGTGTTTTCACCGGTTCAGTCACTTCGTTTAGGCTCCAGTTGTTAATTTATTCAAATGCTATTCATATTCATATTGTTTCTCATATAGGCCAAGACACTTTGTTCTAGGCTAAAGATTTTATATCAGACTTCCATAGGAACATATTTGTTTTCTTAACCAATGCATGTCTTTTAGGCTAAACTTAAGTCATCCTTTTTTCTTTTTTAAAAAATCTAATCCAAACTTGGCCATAATGTTGTCTCTCAAAAGGGGTGCTGTTGTTTTCACAAATGGTCCCCTCGTTATATGGTCGCCACCTGGTTGATGCGACTTACACACATCAGTGCACAAATTTTATAATCCTACTGTAGTTGAAGTCCTGTTCCTTTCATAGTCACATGGTTGACCAATTCATGGAAACGTAAATACCCGCATCATCTTTGATGATCAGGGTTGGAAACTCTATGAGCAAACTCTATGAACTTTATATGAGCAATGCCGAAGGAAATGGAGCGCTGAATTGTCTCATTACCAAGTCAGTCACATGTGTTAACCACATGAGAGAACTGACCTCTACATTGAAGTCAGTACTGTAAGTGTGTCTCATTGACCAAAGCAAAGGTCAGTTCACTCTCTAGACTCATACAAAGAAAGACATACAAGTCCCCAAACTGCCCACATTCGGAAAGCTTTAATCAGAGACCCTTCTGTTTGTAGAGAGACTCACTGTTGGCAGATGTTTTTCACAATGCTGAGGCACTGAATCAAGATGTTAAAATTGGTATTTTACACAAATATATAAAATTATAACTGCCTGGCTTGTGGTTGTCAGAAACAACTAAGTGACCAGCTGGCTCAAAAAGATCTTTGCATGTAGATTGCGTCATCTTGGCTTGGTTTTCTCTTTCTTTCTGGTATTTTTAAGTTTCTTGAGGCTGAAGGGTGAGGTCACACCTAAAAAACTCTCATTGCTTGGAAATGTGGAGTCTTGTGCCCATCAGTTGAGTTAAAATGCTGGAGGGTAAAACTTCTAGCCTTCTGAATCAGTATCCATCTGTCATGTTCAGATACTTGGATATGGACCCCTACAGTGTGCAGTGGACTATGTAATCGTCCCTTGTGGAAGAAGGATGTGGAAATATGTTGAGTCAACAATGGGAAGTTTCGCAGGCTGAGATCACTCATGGTCCTATGCCTCTGAAAAGAGTGTAGATACAATTCACTGAGACCCGACTGAAGAGAATTCCTCATGTTCTGCACGCTCTAGTTCTAGTTCTGCTTGTTGCACGGCAACTATGTAAATACATGTAAGCACATGCTAGCTGCGTCTCATTTGGCCACATACGTCATCCAGGATGTCTCATTTCAGAAAAGAAACCATTATAAATTTGACTTATTCCTAGTGAAGCATAAATAATTGCTGCCGACAAATGCGACCCCTGCAGCTTTAAAATGAGACACAGCAGCTGTGTCTTACATTTGAATTTCCTTCAGCATGTTTTTTGGTTATTATTTTCTGAAGAACTTTAAAAATGGTTGTCTTTATGTGGTTACAATTTGGGGTCATCTGAGTGCAGCAGAAATTGTCTTTCCAAGTATTCTTCATGTCCATCAGCCATATGTGCTCTGAAGGATTCTCTATAATGAGGTTTTCTGGCATCATACATTCTTTGTCTATTTGCTCTCCCCAACCACAAGAGGGCAGTCTTTACCAGATTGTGTCATTACCACTTTACTAAAAGCTTCTAATAATACATGCACATCCTAATTCAGAGAGGTTCAGTCTGAGGTGTCAAAGTAATTATATGACATGAGTGCAAACCAAGAGCCAAATTTGTTTACCTCAACAATGTCCAAATTCGATGAATTTTTTAGAATTTTAATTCTTTTAAAGTCACCATGAAATCAAAATGAACATGTTTGTTTTTATGCAATATTACAGTGTTTAGTAGGCTGTTTATTAGGCTATAAATGATTTATCCATGCACATAATTTTACTTTTCCAAAGTTACTAGCGGCCACAATTGTGACATCGATATCATGGGGAAAAACTGCCATATAAATATTTTTTTAATATGATCTCATAATTTGGCAGCAGGTATATGAGGCTGTTGTTACTTTAAGACAGTGACAGCAGCATGTTACTGCGTTTTCTTTCTCAACTGTTTATGTTCCCTTAAAGGTGACTTAAAATACATCTTGTGAAAAGGGGCATAATATAGCCTATCTATGGTGTGCCCAGAATGTGGCTGTGAAATTTCAGCTCAAAATACCCCCCAGATTTATTATAGCTTGTCAAATTTGCCTTTTTTTTGGGTGTGACCAAAATCGTTTTTGTGTGTGTCCCTTTAAATTCAAATGAGCTGCTGCTCCCCGCCCCCGTTCAGAAGACTGCCGATCCTTTAAACGAGCTTCGGATACTCCAGCAATAACATACGTGAATTTCAGTCAAATCTCAGAAATAACCCGTAGCAGAGTGCAGCCTTACGGAGAGACTCAGGAAGAGGTTAAACTTTTAGACGCACCTGGACGTTTCTGAATGGTTAATGGATACACGGATGTAGTTGTTGTGGAGTTACATTGATTAATCTCATCGATTTGCATGTAGGCCTACTGTCATGTTTAACTTTTACACAAGTTGACAGTTCCCTGAGGTCCTTATAAGAGAGCTGTGACATTTTTTGGTCAAATAGTGTTCTGTGCTCGTCTGTGCAGCAATGAAGAACAGTTTGCATGCTTTGCTCCAACTTTTGCCATTGCATTAGAACTGGTTTTGGCTTTGCAAATGCGAACCCAAATGGCAGCGCCGCGGGTGGAAACGTGCAGATTAAGGGGCGGTAATATTATAATAAGATCCCCTTCCTACGTCAGAAGGGGAGCGAAATCAGATCGGCTTAATTTTTGATATGCTTGCAGAGAAAGGCTTACTGGGATGTCACTTTTCACGTTTTCAGGGTTGATGCACAGGGGACCCAATTATAGCACTTAAACATGGATAAAGTCAGATTTTCATGATATGTCCCATTTAAAACATAACTGACTGTGTTTACGTGAAAACTCACCAAGACCAGCATTTTGACATTATTTAACTGTTTAAGCGCAATAACCAGTGAAAAAGAACTTAATTTTGAACTGAGAGGCGGCTTTATGTGCGCACACTTGCGGGAATGAGTACAATTATGCGCAATACGCGCAAACCCCTGCCGAAATTTAAAAAAGTGAGGGGAGGCGGGTTTGGAATATTTTGGTATCTATATGTATAGCAAAATCTATATTTTTGACAACACTACATTGCACTTAGTTTATTATTTTTACTTACAACCTGTCACTCACATGAGATCGACCAATAGCAAACCACGACCATTCAACCATTTAATCAATTCCCCCTGAACAAAAGTCCCGTCCTACATTTTTCTTGTTCGGGAAGCCTTTGCATTCGGATATAAGCAAAGAAGAGGAAGATTGGCTGCATCCGAAATCGCATACTTCCCAACTATATAGTGGGCAAAAAACAGTATGTGACAAAAGAAGTATGTGCGAATTCACAGTACTCGTAAAAGAGTAGGCAAAAAGTACCCTGATGACCTACTATTTCCGGCAAGATTCTGAAGTGTGCATACGATGGACACTTTACTATCCCATGAGGCCTGGGAGAGGATTTATGAATGACAGTGAAGCGACGTAACTGACGCTGGTAGGTCACATGATAATGACAACATGGTGAATGTAGTATGTCCAGATTGCATTCATACTACACACACTCATACTATATAGAACATGCATAGCGGTCATGAAGTAATTACTTATTCAAAATAAGTACTTACTCAAGAGTATGTGATTTCTGATACATCCTCTGTGTGTGTGTGTGTGAGCGCCTTGGTTTAATGTTGTGGAGTGGTTAAATGCCTTTGGGAAGAGGTGTGTCTTCAGCTGCCTTTTGAATACTATTGCTTTGAAACCAGCCAACCACATGTCTCTCAGAACAACTTCAGTTCAGAAAAGTTCAGTGTTCAGACAGTCTCAGCGTAGTGTGAGATCTGCAAATGTGGGTAAAATTTGTCAGGTGTATGTGAGAGGAACCTTGAGTTGAACTTAAAGGTTTTACTTCTTTTTTGCCTGAAGCTTTTACCCTAAATTATAAGCAGTTTAAGGTCCTGTAACAACTTTTAAAGGTACATAATTGACTTTAGTCCACCAATAGGAAGATGCTATATTCAGCTGAGCTAAGCTAATGAAATATCACTGTTGCTCCATGTGTTAATTGGAGCCGCAGAAGTTTTTAGACTGGTTTTGATATTCTGACCTTATGTCGTAAAGATATATGAATTAGCCAGTCAAAGTTGTGCCTTAATATGTACAGCTTGTGCACGCACTCAAGACTGAAAGCATTTTCTATGTGAAAATCGTCTGTTATTTTAACTAAATGCTTTTGCATATCTGTTCAGATCTCTTTTTTAAGCAATTTTTTATGGCCTTTTTAGTGTTGAGATCAGACTGGAAAGTACAGGGTGGGAGAGAGATGAACAGGATTGGCAAAGGACCTCGAGCCAGGAATCAAACTTGTGTTACCGGAGTCGCAGTTGCGTTAAATGTTGGAGTGCTGCCCACAAGCTTATCTACTCCGACATCAGTCCAGATCTTAAAGGAACAGTTCAACAATAAATCAAAATCAGTCATCATGTAGTCACCCACGTGTATTTTGAAACAAACTTCAGTGGAACACAAACATGTTAGGCAGGATGTTCAAGCTGCTGTTTTCCATATACAATGAATCTTAATAATGACCCACAGATAATCAAGGTAAGATGTTAAGTGAATTATGACTTAAAAACTTAAGTCTGTTCCCCAGACAGGGTTATTGTATTGCTTTACAAGACTTGAAATTCAGTGCATATGGACTACTTTTATGATACTCTTGTTGTGCTTTTTTGAGCTTGACAACCCCAGTCCCCATCTACTTCCGTTGTGTGGAAAAGAGCAACATGAACATTCTTCGAAATATCTTCTTTTATGTTCCACAAAGAAAGAAAGTCCAAGTTTGGAATGACACGAGGGTGAGTAAATGCTAACAGTTTTAAATTTTGAAAAGTTACTCCCTTAAAAAACAACCCTATCACCACAAGCACTGCTGTTCTTCCTCTTATCTGCACTCAGCCTTTTTTAGAACATCACATCACGTCATTTTTACCTCGATATGGTCTAAAAAAAGAACAGCTAATCAGATTCGACCCACATATGAAGTTGAACCTTAATTAGACTGTCTCAGGAGATCGCAGCAACATTTACAAGAAAAAGTTGTTAACTGAACTTTGTCCAAGTCCACATGTTGTTGCTTGTGCAGAAAAACATGATCACTTTAGATCATCAGTGCAGGTCCAGTCAGAACACAATGAGATAAACCTGTCGGGATGGATGCCTGATGCGTATCCCTCCCTGCCAGCGTTCTGTGGAATCTCCCATGTCTGACTGACAGCTAATGTGTGTGTGTGTTTAGAGGTCATGTGCTACTGTAGCTACTGGAGGAGTGTGTGTGTGTGTGTGTGTGCTGAGGTAGGAGGGGCGAGCAGCGTAAAAACAAGCAGTGTTTCAGCATTTCTGACACACTTTGCACCGTCACTGCTGTAGCACTGGACTGTATGACTCTGACTGTCGGACAGGAGCCAAGATGAGCCAACTCCACCTGCTAGGGCCACCTTAAAAATATATTTATATATATACGCTCTAAACAGACCAGCATCATGGGGGGATCCCAAAGCAAGAAGGGCAATGGGTCAAACTCCCTAAAGGAGAAGAGCATTAGCATGTAAGTTTAACTTGTATTTCATATTTTAAATTCATATGATAGATTCATGCTATTTTGATACGTACTTGATACATAGCCGTGACGTATCATGCATAATCATGTAAAACCATGTTAATATTTCACCTGTTTAGACATTATGTGTGTTACTGTGTCATATGCACTTCCCGATGTGACAGCAAAGGTGTGGTCATCATGCTGGTGAAGTTTATCATGGAGTGAAATGAATTCTGGGAACTGAAAGGGTTAAAAGGTGTCTTTTTATAGGCTATGGACGGGCTTGCATAAAACAGAGTTCCAGGCTTCAGTCACAAACTTTTTAGAAATTAACGCAATGCATTGCTTTGTTTAATGCAAACCCCAGCTCTTGAGCAAATAACTCCACGCCTTTTAAATACACAGACAAGTTTCAGGATTTTTTACAGTCAAGTCTATATTTGAACATCTTTTATTTAGCAAGGCGCTACTGGGAGTGTGATTATATATGGCTTGTCAGCGGTATTGGAAGTGTTTTTGTAAAATGTGTCTGAATTGGTATCATGCTAGCATTTGTTTATATCCTAAAGACCATCCATAAAACTTATGACCGATTGCATCACCATCTATAGTGGGTTGTAAAGGTGTAAAAATTACACGTCAGCTTGTTATCAGTTCATCTTGAGGGTTAAATTAGTTTAACTCATATTGAATGAGTTGGTCAGCTCAGTTTGGCATGTGGCGTAATTTGTGTAGCATATTTGCATATTCAAATGTATGGATGATTCATAACCTCTTCAGGTTCAGGTTGTATGTGCACTAAACTTACAGCAAATGTGGGAAATTCTCCTTATGTGAACCTAGTTCATTGAGTTTGTGTTTAATAAATTGCATTTGGATTAGAAAATCTGACACGACGCATCTGATTAGGTTCAATTTACAAGAACTATGGCAGATCACGTCGGGAAGGTTTGGATGACCGAAAGTTTCCATTAATACTTAACATTAAAGGGATAGTTCACCCAAAAAGAAATGTTCTGTCATCATTTAATCACCCTTATGTTCCAAACCTGTATGAATTTCTTTCTTCTGCTGAACACAAAAGGAAATATTTTGAAGAATGTCTGTAATCAAACAGTTGACGGCACCCATTGACTTCCATAGTAGTTTTTCCCCCATACATTGTTTAATAATCTTAGTCAATGTTAATTTCAACATTTAATACATTTTGAAATCAAAAGTTAATGTTAACATGAATGCACTGTGAACTAACAATGAAAAATGTTTTACTAACTAACATTAACAAACATGATAAATGCTTTAAAAGGTGTATTGTTCATTTTAGTTTAAGTTAGCTAATGCATTAACTAATGTTTAGAAATGAGACCTTATTGTGAAGCGTTACTAAATATTCTTGTCAGGTTTTCATGCTTTGCTCTGCTTGTTGTACAAACACATACCCTAAAAATAGCTTTTCCACGATGGTCTTCTTAGAAGGACACTTGAATCAATGTTACCATTTTCCCAGACTGCAGGTCAAAATGCCATATTGTTTATTAGTCATTTTGAAGTTAGTACTATTAGAGCTTTTATTAGACAAAGAGAGACTGTCTTTTCATAAAAACATTCCTGTCGTTTTATATGGATTGGTAATAAGGAGGTCCTCTGATGAATGTTTATCAGGCGCTGAAAAGATATTCTGCATTCATGCATGTGATTAAGGCTGCACATCTATGGACAATGGCATATTTGTGTAGAGTTTCTGTATTGTGATGTATTATGTCAAGTGTGCTGGAGCGTGATACATACATGGGAGTAGTACTGACATGCCTCAAAAAGACTTTTATTGAATTAAAATAAGAAAATATTGTAAAACATTATTATAATTTAAAATAGATTTTTTTTCCCAATATATTTGAATATGTAATTTATCCTTGTGATGCAAAGCTGATTTTTCAGCATCATTACTGCAGTCTTCAGTGTCACAGGATCCTTAAAGGGGTGGTATAATGCCCTTTTCACAAGATGTAAAATAAGTCTTTGATGTCCCCAGAGTGTGTATGTGAAGTTTTAGCTCAAAATATCCCACAAATATTTTTATATAGCATGTTAAAATTGTCACTTTTTGAGGGTGAGCAAAAAATGTGCTGTTTTTGTGTGTCCCTTTAAATGCAAATGAGCTGCTGCTCCCGGCACAGAGGGCAGAGCTTCAACAGCTTGTTCTTAGCAGCTTCGATTACCTCACACACACATGCACTGAAAATTTGAAAAACGTTTAGCTTTATGTTCAAACCGGAGTCAGACAAAGATGGAGAGACTCAAGAAGTGACAACATGTAGACAACATTAGTTGATGAATTTATGTAACTTATGTGTAGTTGTCTTCAAGTCATTGATTAGCATATTCTGTCTTGATAATCTATAAATTGTGTTCAGGGGGCGGGGTTTATGTAAATTTTAGGGTTTGTGATGTCACTAACCCAGGAGGAATGTCGTGTAGTCCCTACCAGCCGTTTGTTGTAGTCCTTAAAAAGCGATTTCTTTAAAAGCAAATATCTCCCTTTGCTTTGAACTTTGAGCGTTGTAACTTTGCAGATGTTGTTTATGCACAAACAGCAACATTACACACTAACTAAAGTTAGAAAAGTGAAATCATAATCAACCATCCCTTTAAGAAATCATTCTAATATGCTGATTTAGGGCTCTAAAAACATTTCTTATTGTCAGTGTTGGGATATGTAATATATGTATGTTTGTGGAAATAGTGATGCTGTTTTTTTCAGGATACTTTGATTTAAAAAAAAAAAAAATCCAAAGAACATCATTTATTTGAAATAGAATTCTTTTGTAACATTATAAATGTCTTTACTGTCACGTTTGATCAATGTAATGCACCCTTACTGAATAAAAGTATTAATTTATTTCAAAACTTACATATTTTTTAAATTATAGTATATAAGCTATACTATTGAAAACATACAATATAAAATAATATTTTAGGTCTGTTATGATATTTTAAATATTTTTGAAGGAACTCCCACATTATTGTCAATGTGTTCATCTGCTTGTCTGCATTTGACCAGCAGATGTAGCCAATGTGCTTTATTTACAGCTGCTCGAAATATTTTCTGAAATGATTTGTTCAAAACTTCAAATGATTTTAATGTGAGCTATTGTATGCTTTTTCCATTATCTGCAAAGCACAATATTTTAGCTCCTAATAGTTACAGGTAACAACTTTTCTGATATTGATTTCAGCTTTTACAATATTTTTTGTTAGTTTTAAAACATTCAAATTACATATGAAAACATTTTTACATTCAGGCAAGTACATTTTTGGTTAGATTATTTTACTTTTAATGAACTTAAAAATACCAATTCTTTAATTAATTTCTTTGTATTTTTTTACACCCCTGGCTGTTAATACAGTTATTACTATGGACCTACATGAAATTAAGCAAATTATATAAAAATCCAAAATAATTACTTTAATGTTTGTGCGACTGTGTTGATGGATCATGGTCACAACACACAAAATATAAGCACAATTATTATTATTATTATTATTTAAATATATAACCATTAAAAATGAAGCGTCTTTTGATTATTTTCAACATTATGGAAATGGAATTTTAAATACTAATGTCGTTTAAAGTTGTGAAACATGTTCCATTTCTTAAGAATCATTAACTCATTAAGAATAAAGACTATACAGGGATGAAGTTGATATAGTTCCCTTTTCTGAATACACTCGTTGTAGTTTTATTAGTAGTTACATTTTTCACCACAAGGTGGCTCTGTGACTTCAGACTAACAGTAGACTGACGTGCAAGGCCTTTGGATTTGACTGCAGTGTTTATAGGATCATAGTTATTTAATCTACATCAAAAACACACCAATTTGCAGTCAATAGAAAATTCTCTAGAATCAAATAATTTTGGAACTTTGTCATCTTTTCAACATTGCATCTTTGTTTATATCACCCAAGATTTTGGATAACTGTGTTAAAAAAAAAAACCTCAAATTGTAAAAAAAAAAAAAAAACATTGCTAATGTTCCACTTATGCTCACTTATATCATAGCAAACGGATAATGTTGGATTGTAATCTAACCAAAACCTCCAGTTAATCTCCAAGATTAAACATTGAACTGTGTTACTGGACTCATGTTGAGATACACCCTTACTTTGAAGGGAGTGGTTTTTCTCATGTGAATTGTTTTTGGGCAGCTGTTCTCCCTGCCTTGTGACTCCAGTAAAAATAACAATGATTATTGCTCAGCTGCAAACAGATATGGCTTTATAAAAAGCCTATTGGATAGGTGACTATTGTCCATCAAGTTCCAGTCTTTTCTGGAGATCTGAAGTGTTTGCCGATTGACCTATTTTAGTGCCTGTTAGTACACAATGAAGTGCAGCCATGTGAGGTTGTTCTGGAGGCGTGAGCTCAGTTCTGATATACTGCTATTTCTCACATTAGTAAAGATTGCTTATGTAAGACGGCTCTGCCCCCCATTCATGTTCTCAGTGTAGTTCTGTCTGCCTGTTATTATTACATCTCATGTTCTCTTACTGTATGTTGATAATATGTCCTTTAAGGCTGAGTAACTCGGAAAGCATTGCTTTTTGAAGGCATCCTCCCATAAATGATGCTTTTTTTTCAAATGTTCTTGAAACATAATGAAATCCTGCACACCTTTTTTATTTTGTCAAATCAACTTAAATATTTTATGTGGTTCAGATAACATATTTTGAGTTTCTATTTATTAAACCCATCTCCTTCATTGTATTAACTCAAAGTTTTAATTTCAGTGAACTCAAAATTTGTAGACAACTAGGTAAATTGCTTTTTTAAGTTAAACCAACAATAATTTTTAAGTTACATACATTTTGTGATGACGCAAAAATGACGACTGCATATAGTCTTATCTAACACAGTGAAGTCTCCCTAGTAGCAGATGCCATCATTCACACTCAAGCAAGATGCTGGGAGCTAAGGGGATCTCGTGCAGAGTCTGGCACTGAACACAGGAATATGATGCTCTGAAGGTTGTCTGAGAGTGTCATTGTTATGATGTGTTAAGCTGGCCTGACATCACAAGTTTATAGGCCATAGCAGCTGTTCAAGAAATAAAAGTAGCCTGAACAAAAAATAGCAAGTGTTGATTAGTCAAACTCCCCTTACAGTCTTTACACTAAACACATATCATATCACATAGTATAGAAGAGAATATTTTTGGGTTGCTTTTCTAATGGAATCATGTGCAACAAAGGTATTTCAACAAAGCAAAAGGATTATGAAAATCCCATGTGTTGGAAACTCGTCTCAAAACGGTACTTTTGTGTTTGGTAGAAAAAAGCAGAGCTTCACTGGACAAACACATGTAAAGCTCACTGTACCTTCATTCTGTAAATCAGTGTCAGGTGTCGCCCAGGGTGCACCCAGAACAAACTGATTGGAATTCTTCACATTTTTCATCTCTTTTAGAGACTCCTTTGTTACAAAAAAAGGGAATTTGTCTTTCTTTGAGTCCCAATCGTGGAGTTCACTCACAGGCTGATGGGTGGATCCAAACACAGAGCTTCATTCTGTACTACTTCATTCTGTACGACTCTGCAAATGTGGAATCTGTAATTAGAAGCACAGACGTACACTCCCTTAGTACTTTTCTCTTGAACCAAAACTGTCTGAGAAACCATCATATTTAGGTTTAGTTTGCTTAACGTCTTGTTACCGGGGAATGTTCTGAGGCATGTGCCCAGTCTTTGTTTTGGGGCAAGAGAGCAACGTTTCTCTTACTTTTTAAGAAGCACTTTCTTCAGTGGCCTGTTTTTCTTTTTGTTGTGTGTTTTCATTTATTCCCACTTCTGGGGTGTCTCTTGCCAAGTTTTCGTTGCGTGTTTGAAATGTGAGACCTCCTTGTAAAGTCCCCCTGAACTTCATATCCTGAGCATGTGGAATTAAAACCTCACAAACGTATAACGTATATGGGTGGTCTCCTATAAGGAAAAGTCAATGAAAACCAACTCTAGTTTTTCTGTGATAATTCAGTCACCAAAACATGATGCACTCAGTTAAAAACAAATAACATGGCTAGCAATGTATGTTAAAATTCTCTCAAGCTTTTAAGAAAAACCTAAACCTTAATAAAAGATGCGTAAATTTCGTAATTAGCATTAGCAACTCTGCTAATATCATACAGGCTTCCGAAACGGTGTCTGTTTCCTCGGTTAACTGTGTCTCACCGAATGAATTCTGCCTGAAATATCTGCAGACCTCTGATGTGGAATGACCCATCTTCTCAATGAACATCAGTTATATAAGTTACCCCGAGCCATGGAGGAACATCTGGTTTCATAAAGATTTGAGTTCATTATCTTAGCAATCACATTATCATTGCTCAGGACATTTTGTCAAAGCTAAGTCGAGTGATGGCTTCGAGAACCGCTACTCTGGTTGTGTGGGTAGACTTTGTGATGGCAACGGCCAGCAACACAGCCTCACTGGGGTTATATTTTTAGACTGTTGACAGTGATCAAAGGATGTGGTTGTGGTGTAAAATGGAGATGCTTGGTTTGGTATCCATCAACTAAATCCTTGAGCATGGTTTCATCCTGATTAAGATTATGCAATGTGGACATCGAGTGTTCTTTGGTCGTGTTGGAACCCTTTATTTTGTGTTTTTAGCTGTTTTAAAGGCAAGCTCCTGACTTTTGTATGGATTTTATTGTGGTCATTTTACCTTTGTAAAAAGATTTTGGTTTAAGGCGAGACACGGCAGGCAAAAACATCGATTTTCATGCAGTGGTCAATTTTGAGATTTTGGGCTAGTTTACTCCTTCAATATGTGTTCTTTCAAGCTGCTATAAAGAAAACGTTGAAAATATACATTAAGATGTTTATTTTATTACATTTTGTTTACTTGCGGCTGTAAGTTTCTCCCGAATTTACCAGGAAGTTAGCATTACAACGCGACACGCCGAGCTCCGTCTGTTTACTGAAGTCTGTCATGACCGGTATCACTGTGAAGCTCTGAGTCTCCTGCACAACGCTATGTAACCCAAATATGGGCATTTCCTTTCTATCAGTAACCAATCGTGAATGTCCAAAGGGGGATTTAAAGCTACGACGATTTCTCATTTAGAGCTATTTAAATCTTTAACTGCCGTTTTCTCAAAATGAGTTTTTGTCATTCTCCAGTAGAAACATCTCAGCCTATGTAGCACCTGTGTACACCAAACTTTCCAGTTATACACTTAGCAGTATTCTGAAGATATTTTCAGAGGGATTTGTTAATAAATCATTCCTAGCCTGATTTATGTGATATTTTAATAAAAAAAATATGGTGAAAATCTATTTTTTATGGCTATGGACAGTATATTTTGATTCCCTAGGTAATGAAAGCATATATCCTGAAATCCCTCTGAGTTTTTATTTTCATCTTGTGTGTAAACAAAATGAAAAAATAATTTTTCACCTGGCTTTATCATATGTTCATATCTATCTACCGAAAATATATGCAAAATCGTGCATATTTAATGAGATAATGCCTAATTTGCATAATTAAACATCCAAATTTCTAAAACTTGTAATACATTTTTTTTATATACTTGTGAAAGTAATCAACTGAGGAAGTTTCATGGTGATATCTATTATTTTAAAATTTTACCCTATTCACCTGTAGTGTCTCGCCTTAAGTACAGATTAGTCATGGGAACGCTGACCTCCTCTGGCAATCTGCTAAGACATTCCAAACAGGTAGCAATGTGTGAAAGGACAAGTGAAAGAACAGGTTTCCCTGGTTGTGAGCCGGAGCTCAAGGCTAGAGATGGTTAATGGAAAAAAGACTGAGGAGGAGCTCTGCATTCCACAGTCTCCCTACCGAAACCACGGAGCCCCTCTCTCCCTTCCCTTCAGCCTCGGTTGTGTTCCCTTCTTCTGCTTTTCATGAGAGAGAAAGGCAGTTCTGATTTGGAAGCTACCATTTCTGTTCCACAGGGGCTCCCGGATCAGCTGGACCAGAGATACAGGCACTCTCTATTCTCCTCCCCCCACTAGTTTCTTCTCAATAGTCTGATCCTGAAAAGGAGGGGTGGACGGGGGAGTTATCTGGCAGCCAGCTGATCTTTGCTGTGGTATTCTGAGAGGGAAAGGAGACTGCAAACTCTTCGTTACTCAGCTGCACTGAGATAGAGGAAGCCACGAGAGAACTCAACATCAACAGTCGCGTAAGAGGAAGGAAGCAGTGAGGCTTTTGCGACAAAAACATGAAGCTCGGCTTCAAGACCACGTGAAGCGTTGCCCTCCGCTGAGAAAAAACATCTGTAAGAGAGAAAAAGAGGCAAAGAGAGACTGACTCATTTGTTTGGATTCGCCCACAAGGTGTTCCAGTAGACGCTTGGCGTGTCACCAGTAAGAGGTTGAAGATGTCTTGGCTGTCACCAGTGCAGTGGGCCAAATGGACCTGGTCAGCCGTTAGAGGAGGAGGGGAGGAAGAAGGTGAGACCGATTCGGGTATGGACGACGAATCCCTCACTGAAGGGATGCGAGTGGCTATGTCAGGAGTTCAAGAGGACGACGAAAGGTCTCATGGCTGCAGGCAAGTCTAGAACCTTGTAAACTTCCCAGCGTGAGAAAGGAAATGTGATATATGGAAGTATATGAAATGTGTGAGGTTGCTTTTGAGAGAGGAAGTGTGGGATATCTGTTTCTTTATAATGCTCTTATATCAAGTTCTTACCTTGAAAATGAGACCCAATATCAGCAGTGGAGGCCAACCTTAGAGCCACCTGTTTGGGTCAGATGATGGCGTTAACTGTTCTGAATGCTGTGCAGACAGGCATGGCTTAGCAGTCAGCCACATGGATCAAAGCAGCCAGAGATCAGAGGCTCTGAATGTCCATGTCTGTTGGTGCTCTTGTCGTGGTTGGGGAAAGTGGCATGTAAACGTTTGCTCATCTGTATGCGTGTACTCAGTGTGTTTGTGGGTGTTTTCAGCATCATTTGGGGATTTCCTTAGGAAGTGTGCATGGCTCAGGTTCTAGCCGTTAGTCTAATGTGTCCCTATGCTTAGATAAAGATCAGAATTTAGCTGTTCTCCTCTCCCAACCCCCAACTGTGTCATGGCTAATTTCCTTTGCTTGTAGATAACAGTCTTTCTTGGCACTTTCGATGGTTTAAAAGAGGAAACTTATTTGTATATTATCCTAATTCATAAGTAGTGCATGCTAAGATAATCATCACTATTTCTATTGCTTATATTAAGGATTGAGGATTTGACTATTAACCTTTGGTGGTGCATAATTTGTTCCACCTCTTAATGTGACAGACATGCTGTTAAGTCTAACTCTAACCTTATTTTGAAATACTTACATTAATGGGGACTGGTTTCTGGTCCATCTAGAAACCAGAATAACTACAGAAACCACCCAGAGCATCCCAACTACTGCAAAGCAATGTGCTGCTAACATCTTAACAAACACAGCAACACTCTGACAACCACCCACAATAGCATTGTAGCAGTGAGTTTTTTTTATAGGCAAGCACCACTCATATATTCTCTGAATATGCAAACAATGTTGTTTATTTTTGTTTATATAATGTTTAATTCATATGTGTCATCCGGGCAAAAAAGAATGTTTTGCTTTGGTTCCCCTTAGCTGTGTTGTTGACATCCTGTCTATGTGCTGTTGAGCTGTCTGCTAACATTCCTTTCCAGGAAGAATCTTTTCTTTCCCAACGCCTCGCAGCCTGAAAGACTGTTGCAAATTAATCACCACACAGACCTGAACAATGGCCCAAAAGAGTGTCAGGATCATGAAAGTTGTAAATACACTTAGAAAAGCACACAGTAAGCCACCCACACAGAGAGCTACTCATCTCTCTGGAGCTCAGTATTAGTTAACACAAGCAGCATGAGTTGTGCAGGCAGGGAGTTTATGAAAAATACAGTGATTTAGTGGAGTGGTTTGTGTTGGGTATAACAGAATGATATGTTTGCAGAACCTTTTCACAGCACTACTTAATAAGATTTCAGTTGTGTTTTTTGCAAGTTCATCTATTCTCTTGTCTGTTGTGTTTGTTTGCTGGACTAGTAATGATTACTTCCCTAATGGGACTGCAGGTGGCCTATGCAACAAGACTGGGCACTCCTCCCAGATTGGGAACCGATTTCACACACACACACACACACACACACACACACACACACACACACACACACACACACACACACACACACACACAAAAGATGAACAATGCTTCCCTTTGAGCTCAGGCTCATGACTGTTATGCTCTGTTGTGAATGTAAAAATGATAGTACACCCAAAAATGAACAAGTTTTTTTTAAACCTGGACACTGTAAAAAAAATTATATGATCAATAAGTTATGACAACACATGTTTTTACATAACGCTTCAACTCATCAAAAAAAGGTTAAGCAATTTTTTTTTTTTTTTTAAATGTATAAGTTATACAAGATTCAACTCATTTTTTAAGTCAGTTTAATGTAATTTAAGTTGAAATGACTTAAACATCCAAGTTGATAGTCCTTAAAAATTTAAGGCAGCACAATTTATTTATTTTTATTTATTTATTTTTTTACAGTATATGTCTTTCTTTCTTCTGCAGAATGCAAAAGAAGACATTTTAGGAAACTGTACTGGTCACATTTTTCCATTCAATTACAATGAATGAGTTTTAAGAAGTCATATATGTTGAAATTTATTTCATTATTCCCTTAAAATCTTTCAAACCCTCACACAAAGCTATCACATAACCCCAGAAGACTTAGAAAATAGCGCATGGGTAATCTGGTCTGCTTTTGGGACACTTTTATGTTACATGTGTCTTTTCTGAAACCTGAAAACCTAATAGCATAATGCTTCTTTTGTTTTCCACGGAAGAATTAAAGTCATATGGGTTTGGAACAACATGAGGCTAAGTAATTTTCCATTTTTGGGATTATTCATTTAACTAAAAAGCTCTTCAGTGTTACCTCACACAAACACACACGTGAGCACATAAAACCACCACACCATATGATAAACAACAATTTGCAGAAAGTATTGGTGTCACAGCTATACATAGTTATTATTTAATGAGGACATGATGTGCTCAATTCAGTTTTGTTGCACCCAAGGCTAAAGCTTTAATCCACATGTGCAAAATGTTTTATTAAATATTGATGTAATTTGATGATCGGATGAGTTTGTATGTTTTATACTGATCAGCCCTGATCTGACATCAGCATTATGGCAATGTCCCATGGCAATGTCCCTTTGTCAACATAGT
The DNA here is from genome assembly GCF_949319135.1 of Squalius cephalus. NCBI lineage: Eukaryota > Metazoa > Chordata > Actinopteri > Cypriniformes > Leuciscidae > Squalius > Squalius cephalus. Next base: position 18,590,234 of record NC_137145.1, read on the forward strand.
ACAGATTTAAGAACTGTCCTGTTACTAACCACAGAGTTTTTCTTCATTTTCCATCAGTTCGGACTCAGAGGGCCAATTTGACACACCTGAAGCTGAGTCGCCTGTCCATAAGCCTTTTAAGGAACCATCAGCACTGGATCAACCAATAGCAGAGAGCACAGGTAAACAAAGACCTCATAATAACTGAGAGCCATAGAAACAGAGCATAGATTCAGAGATGCCACATAGCACCTGTCGCTACATATGCCTCTATTCCACTCATGCAATGTGATGTTGCCATGGCAACAGGAGGAAAGTATGTCTCCACTTGGTTTTGTGTGATCTTTTAGTATCACTTTTGTATGTAATATATTGTTGGTAGAATTTCTTGTAGTTTTGGGAACAGGGGATAGTGGGTCAGGCCCATTATAAATTACTGTAAATTATACTTTACCTTATGGAAGGCAAGTAAATGGGCAAATATTTATTTTAACAAAGCAACAAAGTTCTTCCTTTTATGGAGCGAGTAATTTACAAACATGAAGGGAAAAGGACTGTTTTAAAAGAATGATTTGTTTGCAAATTGGGAACCACTATTCATAAGGCCAGACTTGTTAGAGTAAAAGCTATTTTGACTTACACATAGAGTCCAATTCCAGTTCTTTATCTAGAAGAGTTTCTTTTACTTAAAAACATGCCTTGTTTTCTTTAAATTTTCCTCTTAAAGACACGTGTCCAAATTCAGGGGAGTGTACCATATCACTAACTGAAAACAGCTGCACTTCCCCAGACTCTTTTTGAGGAATTTATCTGCCCATTAAAATCTCATAAACGCTCTAAAAAATGTGAGTTGTCACTACCGTTAAGCCTACGTGAAAACACGTGTATGTTGCTATTGTTTTGCACTTGAAATCTTATTTTAGTCTCTAGGTGTAGCTCTGGTAAAGTTTGCCAGTGTTTTCCTCAGTGAGGATGAGTTTCTTTGTTTTGTGTTTCAAAGATTCAACTAGTGACGCATTTTGACCTCAGCTTGAATCAAAAATGTGCAGACAGTATTAGTTACTTAAATGTAATGGAGTGGAGGAGGTTTTGAGGTTGGAAAATAGAGGTTTGGGTAAAGAGAGGCCCCTGACCCAATGTGGGAAAAGCTCACAGCTTGGAATTCAGGAGTTTGGAATTGAACAAAAGCGTTCGCTCCTCTCAGAGCACGTTTATCAATGGAAAAAGGTCAAAGGCCTGCAGCGAAGAACGTCATGTGATTTAGTTCTTTTCTCTAAATGCCACACACAGATACTCTAAAACACACATTTGCACTCATTGAAATTGTGCTAGGCTTGCTAGCTCACTTTCACCATTTTGATTTATTAAGATTTATTTCGAGTTTATTATCTCTTTATCTTAGTAAACGTGACTGTTACTTCACAGGAATAAATCTGTTAATGAGAAATTTTTTGGTGAGTTTTGTGAGAAAGTTGTCCTGAGAAATGCAGAATGCTTTAGGCTAATAGAGCCAGCCTTCCCAAGCCTACGTGTCGTGGTTTGGATTGCTTGAGCAGACAGACAGTAAAAGTTTGGCTCCAGCAGAGCACAATCCAGTTTCCACCACAGTCGTCCTCAACCTCACATCTGTACAGACACATGCCATTGCTGAAGAACACGTTTTCGTGGCTAGCAGTGCATTAGCCAGAATTTGTGATTATGTAAACAGAAGCCTTCTTGTGTCCTCTCCACCCCAGGTACTAAATCCTGCTGCACCTTCAATGTAAAGTCATACATGAACACAGTTGCTCGTTGATGTCAGAGAATATAAATGAAAAACAAGCATTATTTACTGTTTGATTGCCTTTAAACTCAGTCATGTACAATGTAATTTTTATGGCTCTTTTGTGCAGTATCTTTATGACCGTATTGACAAATGTGTTGTGACAGTATTATGCATTTGCCTGGCATGAGTGTTCTTATTATTTTGCTGTAGTTATATAATCAAAACCGCTCTGAGATGTTTCTCAGGAGGGTGGAGATGAAGCATTTGTGTTTTGAATTTATTAGCTCATGATGTCCGAAGCACTGTCTGCTCTGTTTTGATGAAATAAACATTGTCGATGCATCACACTCCCACCACAAAGAGGAAGCTTAAGTCACTGCCACTAGCGCTGGCTGCATAACCAGTACCATTGTGTCTGATGATGACTCTCCTTTACTGGTGTTGCATGTTCAAACGGCAGCAGTTGCTTTTATAGCCTGAAAGCGTCTGTTTCTGTATACATTCATGATAACATTCAAAATAACATTTGTGTACTACATTTTTAGTAGTCTTCCATTTAGCAGACACCTTTATCTGATGTACAATCCTAAATTTCAGGTACCACATATACCCAATATAAATTAATTTCAAGGCCCTAAATTGGCAGATAGTAAATACGATATTCAAAGCTTCCTGTTCTTAAAAAAGGTCATAGAATGCATGGTGTACTTCATATCTGTCAAGAGGTTTATCTATTGCAGAAATTAACTCGCCCTATACACTGTAAAAAAAATAGCTGTTTCAACTTAAAAAGTAAGTATAAGTGCTGCCTTAAAATTTTAAGTTTAGTCAACTTGAAATTTGAAATTGTGACAACTTGGATATTTGAGTTGATTAAACTTAAAATTAAGGCATAACAAACACTTACTTTTTTAAGTTAAAACAACATGTTGAGGAGGAGCCTTGACCTCTGGAAATGATGACAAGAGCAGCTGTAGAGAAAATGCTGATCAGAGTGTATTGTGTCCTCGATGGGAAGGGCTGTCTGCCATCTCTTTTAACAGTGAAGGACAGCGTAGTACCAGATGTGTGGAAAAGACACAAAGAGTAACATATAGCTAGAACTTGGCGAAAGAAATAGGAAGATTGGGTGTGGACATTGGAAAGGACTCATGGAAGGTCTGTGGGTTGAATATTGTCATTACAATTCTGAAGGCTGCAGTTGTGTTTATTTCATACATGAAAAGAGGAACTTGAGCTTCACAAACTAGCATTTTAGGGAACCTATAATGCTAGTTCGTGAAGCTCAAGTTCCTCTTTTTTGAGTAAAAACCATTGTGTTACAGTTAAGACATTACTAGCCTAAAAGTTGTATTTGTTTATGTGATTTTCATGTGATGTTACCCTAGAACTGTGCTAAGAACCTATTAGTCAGGAGCAGTCTTTGGTTAAGGGTTTGTACTCCTTAATTAAGAGTACAATAGTTAAGGCTTATGGCTTGCTCATTCTGGGGATCAAACTTTTAACCTTTCAGATTTCACCTTTCACCCTTGAGAACCACTACAGAATATCACTCGAACAGACTCAAACTCATGTTGCCCACATTAGCACCAATGTCAGAATGTTGGAGCACTAACAGAATTCCCAAATTCAACTCTGATACAGTCGCCTGTTGGACATGTTCTTTCCTGCATGTAAATATTTTGAACAGATAACAGCTAGTACTTCTCAAAGCCGTCTCAATTGGAGGTCAGCACAAAGTCATACATCTTATTTATAAATAGACTGTCTCCTCCTGTCTCTTAGCAACAGACTGTTGCATCAAAACTCAGTGATGACTGCCAGCAAAACTGTTAGTCAAAGGGAATTGTTTCAAAATGACTATTTTAAGACTATTGACAATTTCACATGTAGATGCTTGAATTGTGATTTGTTCAGCAGGTATCCTCTTGTTACAGTGGCTTGAGTTGAAATGCAGTCGTAGAGGCAGTTTTTGTTCTTCGTATTTTGGCACAGAGAGGCACAGAACCTGATTTTACCAAGTACGACATGTTCCTGGATCAACATCTTAGTGATTTTAGGTATAACTTATGGGTAGGGTTAGGTTTATGGGTAGGGATATGGTTAGCATTACATTTTCTGACAGGAATGTTGTTCCAGGATCAACAAAATATGTTGACCCAGCCAGGAACGTGTCTAACTCGGCAAAACCAGGACGTGCCTGAAAGGCCAAGTCTTCTTTTCAGTAAATCAGAAATGGGTGTGCTGAAACATCTAGCCCACTTTTATGGCTGATTGTTGCTTGAGGTTGAGTTGTTTGTGCCTGTTGGAGACAGGGAAGAGAAGACTATTGTTCAACTCTTTGCATCCCGAGTGAAGCATTTCCTGTCTTTTCTGACGCAAGGAAGTCTGTTCTTCAAATATCCTCCATAGGTTGAACAATAGAGCATACTGTATGCATGTGCTCTAAGAACATATGAAAGGAAAAGTGAAAACACTCTGAAAATACAGGAAAGATGATATTAGGGGAACATTTGCATTATCTTGCAACACATTATTGCATATTTCAACAGGATAATTCTATAAATTATACATAACATGATAATAAATGTTTTACCTCTTCTACTCTCAACAGGTTTCCCAGAAGATTATGTGAATCAGATGACCTCCATCACAACCTCAGCCCAGAACTTGACCCTGGATGAGCGTTTTCCTGAGGATGCACCTACCCCGGTCGTGCGCCAGAACAGTGTGGACCCCAGCCCAACCCTGAAATCCAGGAACCAGCTTTTCTCTGCTGACATGGATGTGGACCAGCCTTATCCTGCTGAAGCAGTTACACCAGATGATGCCAACATCTGCAATGGTCACATTGAAGAACTGTCCTCTAAACCACACACTAAGTCCCCCAAGCTTAGACCTCCTTCCCTCAAGGTGAAGACCCCACTGAATGGCGTAGACCCCAACGAAGTGGACGACAATCCTCCGATACTTCCGAAGGGCAGCTGCAACTTTGACCCTAAACAGTTTGACAACACCATGAATACATTTGCAACTGAAGAGACCAAGTTGCAGAACTCTCCACCTGCCAATCCCACTACTAAATCAGAGTTGATGGAGGAAATGCCTGCACAGCCAGTACTGTTGGAGTTTGGACTTGATGATGTCGAAGCCAAGAGACCTCCACCCAAGAAGTTTGGAAAAAAGACAAGCAGCAAGCTGATTACTCCAAAAAAACTGCGACCAAAAGTTGCAGAAACAGCAGCTCTACCACCAGAGACTTCATCAGAAAAAGACCAACCACCATTTGAGAATGTGACTCCAATGAACGTTGATGATATTCCTATTCCTAAGAAATCCTACAACTTTGACCCAAGTCAGTGGGATGATCCCAACTTTGATCCTTTTGGTGGGAACGGTAAACTTAGCAACTCGCCATCACTCCCTAAAGGATCATATAGTTTTGACCCTGATCGTTTTGATGACTCTATTGATCCTTTTAAGCCATCAAAGACCTTAGGTGGAAGTGACACAATTAAACCAACGACTGAGAAGCTAATGGACAAACACAAACCAGACGAAACGCTGGAGCAGAGGAAGCAAACAGGACAGTCTCAGAAGAAAAACAAAGACAGGATCATCACGTGAGTGGCAGTTATGCTAGACAGACAGGCAAAAAGTATGTTGTGTGTTGCATCTGTGGCTTTCTGTTGTGTCTATTAGCAAACAGAAGGGATTTTCACCCACTAAGCATGATAAACACATCAGTCAAACCTACTTTTCACTTTTGTGTTTATTGTTGGAATGCTACCCTGCCTTTTCAACATCTCAGTTGTTGTCTAATCACGCATCTTTCATGTGGCGCAATCGTATTTGATAGTTCACAGTCGTAAAATTGATGGTAGTCTTGTTTACACTGTCCCAGTGTATACGATTCCCACTTTCCACTAAACTATGACATCCCCTCGACAAACTAACTCATATTTATTTGTGAAAGTCAGGAAGCTTAAACTCACTCCTACTTTTTTTCTTCATGCTTCTATCTCGGCCTCTAATGTCTTATGGCACGTCCCCTCTCAACATCCCCTCCTCTCTGTGTCTGCTCCCTCCCTCCCCTGTCCCTGTCATACTGTCCTCAGGACCACTAAGCAAGTGCGGTTTCTCTGTTTTCTATTGTAAGTATCCTCTCCTGCCCTCCTTTCCTGTACTTTCAATGTTATCTCTTCTGTCCCGTTGCTCAAGGCTGAACTGCCCCTCTTGCTCCAAATCATGTGCAGTATCAGTCCTCCAAACTAACTAGGGCAGAAGGTGTACTTATTTATTTTATTGTATTCTGACTGTTCATGCAGACAGTATTGATTTAGTCCATGGGCATTTTGTAATGATTTTCAGATTTGACCCTCTCATGGTGCTCAATATACTAATCAGTTGTTATATCAAGCACAATGTAGATATGTAGGCTCTGTTTTAAATGGTCTAAACTGTTTTTTGTAGGATACAATGACTATCCCTATTTTTGAATGGTTAACTATAGCCAATGAGTTGTTCAATAGATGCCAATACCAAGAAAACAGCCTGGATGGCCAACATAATGTTGATGTGTATAGGCTATTTAGGATATAATGCACTAATATGACTGGAGTTTTTAATCTGATGTTCGTGTGCATCATTTTAAACATGTTTATATGTAGACGTTTGCTGGAAATAAATGAAAAACAAAATATTTAGTGCACTTTTAATTATGCCAAGATGTCGAGAAAATTGCTAAAAGTAAGTTAGTTCAATCAAAAATGTTTAAAAGAATAAAATGTGCATTATGCCTTGACAAAATATATTAAATGAGAGCAAAATATCACCAAATGGTGATTAATCAGCCTGTGTATTGGTCTCTGCAACTATCAGGGAAGTTTTTGCTAAAAGTTATTCCAGTGTTTCTTGGTCGCATATTCTGATGTTGTCAATATTCTTTTCTGCAGGAACTCGTGTAAAGTAAATAAGTATGAGAATCAGTCCCTAGTTCTGGATGTCTGCAATCAGGTAAGATTTCAGTACTGCCCAACAGATAAGAGTATGCATCTTGTTTTTTGTGGGCATGTGTGCATCTCTGTATTTTGTATCTGTGCATATGTGTGTGCTTTTGTATGTACATGACTATGTAATATGATATAAGCAATATTATATATACAAAGCCTCTAGATTTGCTGTATTGTCTTGGACCTGGTGGTTACTGCAGTGACTCAGCAAACACCCTCCTTCATGTTCCCTCACAGTCTCACTCTTTCTCCCATTAACCCACTCTGAACTAACCCTCCTCTTGAAATACAATATCTCTATATTATTGCTCTCTCTGAACCAGGACACTATAGTGTGTCATTGTTTGTGTGTGTGGCTCTGGTAAACCCTAAGTTATGGGGATGAAATGTCCCCACAAAGACGTCGGCAATATCCAAAATCCTTGACCTTGTGGGGAAATGTTTTGGTCCCCATGAGGAAAACAGCTTATAAATCATTGTCAGTGATGTTTTTTGAAAATGTAAAAATGCAGAAAGTTTTAGGGATAGGTTTAGGTTATAAGTTTAGGGATAGGGTTAGTGTAAGGGGATAGAAGATATTGTACAGTATAAACACCATTATGTCTATGGAAAGTCCCCCTTAAACATGAAAACACAGTGTGTGTGTGTGTGTGTGTGTGTGTGTGTGTGTGTGTGTGTGTGTGTGTGTGTGTGTGTGTGTGTGTGTGTGTGCGTGTGCGTGTGTGTGTGTGTGTGTGTGCACCACGCAAACTGAAATAAGATGCGGTTCCCAAAACAGGTCACGGTGTCCGCCTATGCTTTTGTCCCAGAGAGTTTAAAGCTCTATGTGGAGAACAGAGTCTGAGTGGCTGTAACTAATTTTTTAGACTGATCAAATATTTTGCCTGTTTAAAGCTGAATTACAGTGATATTTTGTATGCAGCCAGGGAAAATCACTGTTTACCTAAATCTGCTAAGTATTACCATTACATATCAAGTGTTTTAAGTCTGTCAAGTCTATATGTACAACATTATTATCTGCTTTCTTATTCACAGGAGAAAGAAGTGCTGGAGGATCCTGCGTCTAAACTGCCTCACCGCGTCCATCACGCCACAGATGAGGAGAAGTTAGCCTCCACCGTCATCATGGGCCAGAAGGACGGGCCAGAGGAGTTTTCAGACTGCACCAAAACAACCACCTGTATCAAGACTGCAGATGGTGAGGCTTGTAACTGCTCATTCTGTTCTACTTGTAGTACTGCAGTGTTTATTCTCAGATAATAAATCAATAATCATTAGAGTCTGGGTCAATCTGTCACTAATGAGGTTTAACAAGCACTGCTCTGTTAGATCAGACAGTTTGGGGGCATTGTATGGGAAAAAGACTTACTTGTTCAGCTAGCTTCTCTCTCTCTTTCCCAGGAAAAAAATAACAGTCCTCTGTTCTGTTGCCATTTTAATTTGCCCAGTAAACAAAAACAGTTTGCAGACAATCCTATTTTGAGCCACCAGAGAGCAGTAGTTTGGCAAGATTATGCATTAAAGGTGAACTAAGTAACTTTTTTACCTTAACTGAACAGCTTCGGAGTCATTGGAATGGTTATATTACTTATTTCGGATTGAAATGGTGGTCGTTTCGCACCTCCCTGGTGCCCGTGAGCGGAAAATACGCACTTGCAACTTTGAGCAGGCGGGCCGCCGGCCGCCGCGTCAGGAAGTATCGCGTGATATGAGGTCTCGCGATGTAAACAATTGCTTTACGGCCAAAAGAAATCTGCTAAAATGCTGTCATTATTACGCTCCCTCACGCGCTCCCTCTTCTCCTGAAGAAGACGTTTTAAAGAATGTCCCATCTGCTTTGATGTCGTTGATCTACTAGCCTCTGGTGTCTGAGAATCGCCAACGAGTTTTTACAACAGTGTTGTCAAATATCTATTCCGAAGCTGTGGGGGGAGCTCTAGAGAGAAACCTGCGAGCAAAAAGCGAGAATACAGCAAAGAAATCCCGAAACTACTGAGCCCTGCCAGAGCCCGTCTACGGAGAGCCTGCCCACTCCCTATTAAGCCCTGTCGTACCGAATTTTGGTTGTAGTACCACCAGAGTTCCACTGGGGGCGATCGCCATGAGTGCAAAATGAATGGGAGTCAATGGGGCTAGACGGCTAAATTTGTCTCTTTCACCCGATTGCCGTTGAGAAATTTCAGATCTGATTGTAGATTTTGCAAGTTCAACATGGGTTATAGGTTGAAAGTTGAATGAACGAGTACTTATGTCCTTTTGATTTCTTACAGGTTGAGTTGTTGTTGTCCATAACACGCTAGCATTCTGCTAATGAACGCTGATTGGTCAGTGAAGGACTGATTACGACCAGAGATCCCGCTTGATGGCATCGTGTCATCCGAAGCGGGACCAGAAACAAACAAAACAAAAACTCTTCTAGCACGTGTGTTTACCTGTGTCAGCTGTGTTGTCGATGCAAGAAAGTGCAGAGCGCGTTTCTCTGGTCGTACATGTGTATGACGTCATTGACACTTTAAAAGACTTTTTAAAGCAAATAAGTGACTCTAAAAAATCTAACACCCAGCAATGTGTAATTTATTTGCATTTCCTTTCGAATACAACATTCAAATTACTAGACAAAAAATTATATCCTGAGAAAAGTGGATTTTTATTGGTATAGCGCCAGAGACCTCCATTCATTCTGCACTCGTCCTGTGAGCGCCCTCATATGGAATCAGAGAGGAACTGCAACCAGTTCAGAAGCCGGAAGTGTACTGAGAGTGAAACTTCTCGCCATATTAGACATTCTCTGGCCCTGCTTTAAATTGAGGAAGCAGTGGTCCTGTCATCATAGAAAATATGTCCCTGCGGTTACCAAAGATAATGTGAAATCACGCAGACATTATCTTAAAGAAAAATATGTTTTCATACTCTTTCATAAAAAATATAAATGTATCTGCTTTAGAAACTACTTACTTTTATAGTTTGCTGCTGACATCGTGTCTTGAAGCACGCGGGCGGGAAGCAAATAACCAATACAACCATAGCATAGCCTTCGCACGATCCAATCAAATCGCTGAGGATACAATTAAGTTCCGCCCTACATTAGATTCCACTGAATATTGTTTTACCATTATTACAAACGCTGCGAATGGCGTTTTGTAGTGTCTCTTTAGATAATCCCTGCATAAAGAGAGAGCTTTCTTTCTGTTTCTTGTAGTTATGGGTAGATACATTTAAATTCAGAATAAGAATAAAGAAGTGAGCGCTGCATTCGCTTTTGATCTGAATGCAAGTGACACCATTTCGCTATAGTAGCCTGTGCTGCCCTCTAGTGGCTACTTTATGAATGATTTTAAATCTTACTATTTCCTTGAGAGAGACCCTTATAAACAGTTTACATATTCTTCAAATAGGGCTTACATTTTTGTCCACTGGCAAAGTATATAACATTTTTACAGATTATAAAATTCTATGAAATTGTTACAATATAGGCTAATCAAGTCAGTAACAATCTGCCTTTCTTTTTAATCAGATCTGCCAGTAGGGATAACAGACCGGTTTGATGAGAAGGACCTCTCCCCTTCGGTAAGTTCTGATTCATTAGTATCTATGGCATTCCTTTAAATTCTGTATGACTATATTCAACACACTAGGCTACTAGCAGAGGTGCCATATCTGTCTGACAGAGATTCATAATTATAAACCCTTTAAAGGGATTAGTGATGTCCACAAGACTTAATCTGTTCAAGGGCAAGCTAATAACTGGGTCAGAGGAAAGAGTGTAGTCATTGTTTCATCTCCTAGAAAAATGTGGTATTATGTATGCTGCCATATAGCACTATAATTATTGATAGGAACATATGGTATAATAAATCAATTTCAAAATGAAACAGTTCCTAAAGCTTTTCTCTGATTGTGTTTGTTCTGTAGAGTGAGAGTCATTCTCTGAGCTCTTCAGACAGTGAGACCATAGTGAAGACGAGTCCCGGGCTGGATTCAATCCCTCTCAGTGAGATAGATAAAGCAGCAGTGCTCACGCTGATCAGAGAAGAGGTAACACTCAAACACCTGCACTGTTTCCAGATATACTGTCCTGAGATCAGTCCGGCACAATATCCAGTACACGTAAACACATTAAATGACAAATAAACTAAATAAAAATGGTTACATGCTATTAAATGCTGTTTAATAGCTATTTTTGCTATTAAATTAGTTGTAATATTTTTATGTAGCATTTAAATCTAGTTTTATATTCAATTTAAAAGTCTAAGTGGATAAAGTTGCATTTTTGTACCTGTAGATAATTGCCAAAGAGATCGAAGCCAATGAGTGGAAGAGGAAATGTGAGGAGGGTAAACTGGAGGTCATTGAAATGAGGTACATCCTTATCTAGAACCCTTCCCAGAATGCATCGAGTTTAATCCCCCGCAATGAAACATTCTAACATTATTTACTGATTTTACTATAGGAAAATAGTTGATGAGTATGAGAAGACGGTAGCTCAAATGATAGGTGAGTGATCTACCTCTCAAAACCGTACACATAAAAATACACATTTTAGGTTAAGTGTTTGCATATTTCTGCAATGCACTAATCATTTTTTGTCTGATTTCCGCAATACAGAAGATGAGCAGCGAAAGAACATAGGATCTCAGAAAAGTGTCCAACAGGTAACCCTGGAGAGAGATCAGGCCCTCGCCGACCTCAACTCGGTGGAGCGCTCGCTGTCCGACCTGTTCAGACGCTACGAAAACTTGAAGACTGTCCTTGAGGGCTATAAGAAGGTAAGATGTCTCCTTCAGTGTCCAAAATTCTGAATATATAAACGATTCTTCTGAATGTATACAGATGATTCTGCTGGTCTCTTATCAGAATGAGGAAGTGCTAAAGAAGTGCGCTCAGGATTACCTCACGCGCGTGAGGCAGGAGGAACAACGTTATCAGACCCTCAAAATCCACGCAGAGGAGAAACTTGACAAGTAAGAACCATTTTCAGTATTAGGGTACGTTTACACGACAAATATGTGCTAAAAACAGAAGAAAAACAATTTACTCTTAAAAATATGAGAAAAACCATTGGGTTTTTGTTGAAGGAACCAGTGTGATGCTAACTGCCGGTTGGCCTACAAAGTGACATTATACCTGCACCACTCTATGGGAGCGCAGTGTGCTCAGCCGTTCTCAGCGCCGTCAAAATAAAAGTCAGCCACGCCGTCAAAATAAAAGTCACTACTATAAGCGCGGCTTACGTCACTTTAGAGTTCCTATTGGCGGCGCGAATACAACCAGAAAAATGGTCCTAGGGGAACATTTACAGTAGTTCTCAGAGAACCACCCTGATGGCTAGTTCCTGTAACTAAGTTCCTAGAGCTACCCAGTACGAAAGGGGCTATTGAATGATTGATTGATTGAATGATTTTGTTTTTGCAGAGCGAATGAGGAAATAGCTCAGGTGCGAACTAAGGCCAACGCAGAGAGCGTGGCGCTGAACGCCAGCCTGAGAAAAGAGCAGATGAAGGTGGACTCCCTGGAGCGGGCGCTCGAACAGAAGGTAAACTCTCACACATTCATCCTCACCCACATCTGATGTATATAACACATGCTGTAACATCAACTCAAGATGTTTTCCAAGAAAACCTTATTTAAAAGTCACTTTGTTATTTCCAGAATCAAGAGATTGAAGAGCTCACTAAAATTTGTGATGAGCTCATTGCAAAATTGGGCACAACGGACTAAAAGGAAGGAGAACCTCAAGATTTTTGACCCAAACCCACCCCGACCAAGAACGCCTCTGGATCTCCCATTGCTTTTTTTTTTTTCTTTTTGGAAAGGAGTCACTTTTCCATGGGTCTGGCTCAGGCACTGGAAGAAACAACAAGATACGAGTCCCAAATGTTTTTTACAGATTCAGAAAATGCTGATGTTGGACTTACACTTATATTTTGGTGGTATAAAATGTTTCATTGGTCTTGAAGAAAGTGGGAAAACCACCCACATATCTCATTCTGATGACTTTCTGCTGGCTGTTGTGGCAGCTGTGTGTTTGGGAGAGACTCCGGGTGTGTGTTCAGGTGTTTGCGGAAAGGCCTTGTTCATAGTTTACATGATTGCACTGCTGCTATTTGTAACGGAGGGAGCAAATCATATTATTTACAACTTTTTTTAGTTACATTTCTTGCATTGGATAATACTGTAACCTGTGTAATTATTTGGTTATATATTAGAGATCATGATACAAATTTAAAGGAATTACGGGTTCAGTACGAGTTCAAGATCAATTGACATCACTGGTGGTATAATGTTGATTACCACAAAAATGAATGAATGAATTAATTTCCTCTTGTCTTTAAAAAAAAAAAGAGCAAAAATCCAGGTTTACAGTGAGGCACTTAAAATGAAAGTGAATGTTAAACGTTACAATATTAAGTATTTCAACTGTATATTCACGTCGTACAATATGAGGGTTCATATAATTTCAGTGTGAAAAAATAAGTTAAATGCAATTTTAAATAATATAAGAGCTTAAATAATATGCACATGTTCACAGAATTAATCTAAGAAGAATATAATCGAATATTTCTGCTCTAAAATTGGCCCCCTTCCATTCAAGTCCCTCACTGTAATCTCTGTGCATGGAAAAAAGCATGGACTTATATTACATTGTATGGATTCAAATGACATTTTGTGTTACTCAACACAAATGCTGTCGAGTTTAACTTGTATCGAACCCGGAATATTCTTTAACGGAGTAGCTTTTAGCATATTCAAGACTTCTGTTGTAAGAGTTTGTAGACAGTTGTAGTTCCATACTCTCTGGGTGTTTATAGGTGCCAAATTATCATAATTTATTATATTAAGCAAGCTCTGGTGTTACCAGATGTTCTGATGGGTTATTTTTCCTAGGCTTGAGGTCATAATCTTCCAATCAAATGCTTGCTTCGCAAAACGTAACGGCAAAAAAGCAAACCTAACTTAAAGCACTTCAACTTTTTGTATGAAATTCTTTGTTTTCAAAGTCTGCATGAATTACAGAGAACATCACACGTTTACTCTCTGTCGCAGAGAAGCTGTCCAAAGTTATGCCTGTGGACCGAATCATATTCAAAACATTCAATGAAATCATTACGAGGATTGACAATCTTTTGCCCGACTAGTATACGTGCCTAAAGAGTGATGCTTTCTATTGGCTGTTGCTGTTGTTGTTGTTTTGTTGAGTTTTTTACACACAATTGACTTTATGCACAGCTGCACTACTTCCTGAACTTAAGCCAGCTCCTTTATTTCCTGTCTTACATTATTGGACACACTGATTAATTCAGGTGTGCCTGACCTCAGTAGTCATAGCAACAATAATCAGACACACCTGGATTAATCAGTGCGTCCAATAATGTAAGACAGGAAATAAAGGAGCTGGCTTAAGTTCAGGAAGTAGTGCAGCTGTGCATAAAGTCAATTCCTCTGCGCTATCTTAGTCAAGAATATCCAACTGCCAAATGAATCCGCAATCCATGTGCCAAACGTTAAAGGGTCGTATTTCAAGAGCGTGCTGGTGTTCTTTAAAGTACTCACTGACCTGTGTATATTTTTATGAGAAGTTCTTTTACTGTGTTATTAATGTTTGTAAAGTGGAAGAGAGAGTTGCACAGATATCCCGTTGACTAATATATATTTTGTGCATAAATGCATTCCCTGAATAAAGAAATAATTAGCTTGTTGAATGCCTTAAGAAGTGTTATTCGGTGCAAAGATGCATGTCAGTATCGGTATCTGTGTCTTTACAGAAATGATTCTCAGGTTGTGAGTGTGTTGCATATATAGCTAATCTCTTCTTAAGAGGGATATCTGGTGACAGGGTATTAATATGTGCACTCATAAAGAGATTGTCCTTATGTTGAGGACAGATACTGCAGTGAATTCAATCAAAACAGTGTTGGCTGCAAATAACACACAACAAATGCAACGTTTGAATCAGTGAAATGTACAGTACACTGTTAATAAGTTCCCGGATGTCATTCTGTGGGCTTCTGGTAAGTGTAATTGATCCTGTAGTCATTTTTATAAAGGAAATCTGTGTTGAGATGTTCAGAGAAATGTCCAGAAATCATTTCTCCTGTTTAATGGTGCAGCCCCGTTCATCCCGGTTTACAGTTGATTATGCAGATGCGTTGTGTGTGTTAAGCCGGTGATGAATGCACACTGTGGGATTATGGAGAGGCGCTGAGGTGTTTTGTAGTTAAGACTTCCACAGTCTCAGCACTTCTCTCCACACAGCATCTCCTCAACATGAAGACTCTCCTCGCCGCAATAGTCCTGTTCACCGCTGTGTTACACAGTGAGTATCTGTATAGTACCAGATGCATCCAAATCAAATGTTCTTTTTTTTCCTTTTATATTTCTTTATGGTTCATTTTAATGTTGCCATGATTTTGAGTGTTGATACTCCTGTAATGGAGATTTTGCAAAAATACTTGTTAACATATTAATCAAATATTTTGTTATTTCCCCCACACAAAATACATTTGTGCATACATGTATACAAATATAATATATATTTTATTATTTATTATTATTTATAATAAATATAAATATTAAAATGGATAGATGTATTATGAATAGTCAAATTTGTATATACATTTTGTAACTGTGTGTTAAAAAGTGTTTTTACATTAAATGTAATTATTATTAATATTGACGACAAAATGTTACAAAATGTATATAAAATGGTTTATTTATTTATTTACTGTTAGTTTATTCATGAATTATATGTATATGAAATTATTTATTTTAGATGTATTATAAATAATCACATTTATGTTATATACAGTCATTTTTATATACAGCAACAGGTGTTGTTAATGTTAACAATTGTAACGATACACATTAAATGTAATTATATATATTGATATTGACGACAACACGTTGCTGTTACAAAATGTATATAAAATTGTTTATTTATTTATTTACTGTTAGTTTATTCGTGAATTAAATATATGAAATTATTTATTTTAGATGTACCATAAATACATATGATGATTTGATGCTCAAGAAATATTTCTTATTATTATCATCAATGTTGAAAACAGTTTTTGCTGCTTAAAATTTTTGTGGAAACAATTACCATTCAAAAGTAAGGATGCATTAAATTGATCAAAGGTGACAGTGAAGACATAATGTTAAAAAATATTTATATTTAACAAATGCTTTAATAAATGAATACACACATTTAATAAATGCTGTTCATCGTACTTTCTAAGAATACTGAAAAAAGTATAAAAAGTATAAAAGTCAACATTAATAATAATAATGTTTCTTGAGCATCAAATCATCAGAATGATTCCTGAAGGATCATGTGACTCGCGTAACGATGCTGAAAATGCAGCTTTAAATCACGGAAATAAATTACATTTTTAAGATATATTCAAATAAAATACAGTTCTATTAATGTGTAATAATACTTAACATTATTATTGTTTTTACTGATTTTTGATTAAAAAAAATGCAGGCTTGGTGAGCATTAGAGACTTTTTTTCAAAAATATTTAAAAAAATTGCAATGTTTCCAAACTTTTGACAGGTACTGTATAACATATGTACAACATATATATTCAATACAGTCCTTGTAAAAAGATTACTAGTGTCTGCATAGTTTGGAGTGGTATAATCTCAGATCAGATGTGTTGTCTTGTTCGGTGTGTAAAGGTGAGGGGTTGAAGTGTTACACGTGTGTGTCTAAGAACATGGAGGAGTGTTTCCAGCAGGGATCGACAGTGTGTCCTGCTCACTCAGATGCCTGCTCTACTATCACAGGACCCAGTGAGTACACACACACACACACACACACACACACACACACACACACACACACACACACACACACACACACACACACACACACACACACACACACACACACACACACACACACACACACACAAACAGAGAGAGAGAGAAAGAATGAGAGAGATTGCTTTTGTAGTTCGCTTACTGGCCACATGGAGGAGACATCAATCTTGACCATTTCTGTTGCGTTTCAATTTAATATAGTGGGGCAAACCACCGGGGCTAGTTGTCACAGTTTAACCCAAGTGATTATTTCCGAGGCTGTGATTATTTATGAAATACAATTTATGTATAGACACATACCTTTGAAGCACTCAAATAACAAATATGGCAATAAATTATATTAAATATTATAACTAATAAAATAACAAGTAAAATATGCGACAACATTTGCTAAGACCTGATATTTATAGTATGAAAAGTACTCAGTCAGTATGGTTCCACTTCTTTGCAGTATCTATAGCAACAAACAAACAAACAAATAAAATATAGATTTTAATTTGGAGGACAGAATTCATAAACAATGTGCTGATTTAAGTCAGTTTTGAACTATGTGTTTGAAGCCGAAAACACTGCTAAACAAACATTCATGTAAATTATCTTCTGACTCAAAGCCTACAGTTCTGTGACAACTAGCCCCGGTCTGCTCTATTACATAATACTGTGTGTGCTGGACTGCACACACACTCAACCAACAGCACAGACCAAAAGAGGATATCTGACGTATCCTTCAGCAATGGTCGGACTGAGGGAGTGTTACTGTAAGTGATGTGTTTCTTTAAATCTATGTGTTTTGTTCACCACAGACTCTGTGATGAAGTCATGCGCTTACAAGTCTTTCTGTGACAAGTCTCACATGAGCAATGGTGAGGTGAAGCTGGAATGCTGTTTCAACGACGACTGTAACGGCCCGCACCGGTCCCACAGCCACGGGGAAAACAACGCCGCCCCGAACCTGAGCTCCAGCCCTGTCCTGCAGCTGGGGGTCCTGCTCATTACACTGGCTGTCAGTTCCCTGTGAACCCTGTAGTCATATCAAATAAAGCCTCCTCTGATCTATTTAATGTAACTGATAGATGAGCTTTTGCCTGTTGAGCAGCAGCATAATCTGTGTGTGTGTGTGTGTGTGTGTTCATGCTGTTACACACACCGGGGTTAATTAAACACTGCTTAGATTTTGTGTTGATCTCTTTTATTTTCTGTTGTACTTGAGCTCAACTGAGCATCTGCTGAACTAATGAATAAACTAATAAATGACCAGGTAAAAACATTGTTAATTGTGATCTATCTATCTATCTATCTATCTATCTATCTATCTATCTATCTATCTATCTATCTATCTATCTATCTATCTATCTATCTATCTATCTATCTATCCATCCATGTCTATCAATTATCCATCCATGTCTATTAATTATCCATCCATGTCTATCCATCCATGTCTATCAATTATCCATCCATGTCTATCAGTTATCCATCCATATCTATCAATTATCCATCCATGTCTATCAATTATCCATCCATGTCTATCAATTATCCATCCATGTCTATCTATCCATCCATGTCTATCAATCCATCCCATCCATGTCTATTCATCCATCCATCCATGTATATTCATCCATCCATGTACATCTACCCATCCATCCATCTATCCATCCATCTGTCTATCCATCCATCCATTAATCTCCAACGTTGGACAGACGTTGTATTGTGATTGAAAATGAAAATCGGATTCTGACATCAACCCGACCTTTGTTTCCAACCAAAATCAGACGTCTGTCCGACGCTGGATGTTGACGTCAACCCGACTTTCGTTTCCATGCAACCAAAATGCAACCCCTGCAACCAAAATCATCCCCTGACTGACGTTACTACTTTCTACTCAAGGACTTTGACAGAAATGTAGTGGAGTAAAAAGTAGCCTACGATATTTGTCTTTCAAATGTAGTGAAGTTAAAGGAAAAAGTTTCCAGAAAAAAGAATACTCAAGTAAAGTAGGCTACAGATACTCAAAAAGTGTATTTAAGTACAGTACTCAAGTAAATGTACTTTGTTACTGTCCACCTCTGTCAATCCATCCATGTCTATATCATCCATCCATCCACCCATGTCTATCTATCCATCCATCCATCCACCCATCCATGTCTATCCATGCATCCATCCATCCATGCCTGTCTATCTACTACTGTATCTATCCATGCCCGTCTGCCGTTCTGTCAGTCGATGGAAAAGTAAGCGTTAGTCGTGCATGAGAACCCTCACGTAGGTCTACAGGGCATCCCCAGCTGTATGGCGACAGTCATGTGCAGCACACACACACACACACACACACACACACACACACGGGGCGTCTGTGACTTTCATAATGTGTCGGCGATGGCTGGTTTCATATTGCAGTGCTGGTGGGAGGCGGTGAAGCGAGTGTAGCCTGCTGGTTTAAAAGTGTTGCAGGAGACAGACAGAACCAGCGCTGCTGCACCAGATCCAGATTCAGATCCAGATCCAGATCCAGCTGCGCGTGTAACTGGGCAGAGTTTCTTCACTACAGCAAAGTTTGTCCAAAGGTAAGTTAAGGCGCCAACCAGAAATTATATTTAGTATTTAATCATTTGTTTAACACTGAATCGAATTCTGTTTGAAACTTCAAATGCTGACATCGAAGTTGTTTTGGATGTCTTTATTAATAACGAAATGTGATTATGATATTTGATATAGCCATGCCTGGAATTTAACCCCAATAATATGAATATGTAGGAACAATCGTTACAAAATTACAGTCATGTTCTTAGAAATGTACTCGTTCGTTGTTCATGTTGGCTCCGGCATAGACTTTTGCAAATGCTTGTATTTAATGTATGATTATAAAATTGTGTATTATAAAAGAAGTGATGAGGTAAGCCTTCTACAACTTTCCTTGCGCCTCAAATACAAATGATGTATATGCCTATAGTTTTCTCCAGAAAATTGTTTTTCAAAAATCAACAATGTTTTTTTTTTTTTTAAATAGCTAAATTGCTTTACAGCTTAGAAATATAATGACACCATCGCACGCACGCGCGCACACGCACTCTTTTAATTATACTTTTATTTAATTGCATCTCTGTATAATAAACTATTAATACATTATCAATGTGTACAAACTTATTTGGCTCTGAATAGCATATTATATAAGACAATTAATGTGTAATGAATGAAACAAAAAACAAAACAAAAGAAGTCATAGTCATAGCAACAACGTTTTACCAATGATGTCATGAATCTAAGTGTGTTTTCCTGCTGCACTGACAACACTGAAACGAATGAGGTTGCATTGTTTGGACAGTGATTGACATCACGTTAAAGTCTCTATAAATGAATAAAGCGACTCACTGTAAAGGCAGCTTTTAGTGAATTATTTGGAACAGAATCCCTAAGGGAATGAGTCAGGAAATGGGATATTGTGTTACGGGTAATTGTCCTGCTGGGTGGACAGATGAGGAGTGTGCTAAACTTTAATTCAGCCACTAATCTTAACATCATATCGTGAAGATAAAAGTTTAGTTAGCCTACTTCACACAAAGTACATGATACGTGAATGGGAGTTAAACATCTACTTCTATGAAAATGCCCACTGTGGTTTTGGCGGTTAGATGTGTATGAATGAAGGAGGTTGTAATGTCATATGTGCTGCTGTTTCTAGAAACTAGAAACATCCTGGAAACCATTCGGCATAGTTCTTGTTTGAAAGCTGAGCTGTCTTTTTTGAGTTCAGAATTAATGTGCATATATATGCTGCTTTTAATGCTGTACATGCATTCCTTTGTGAGACATCAATAATGTCTGTAGGTCTTATTCCTACAAATAAATCCTCTGACTGACAGAGATGATTGGGATTTGGGATGAATGATGGAAACGGTAGACACTAGACATCTGTCTGCATGCTATAGCCTCAGGATTTGGGGAAGGGTGGACTGACATTGAGACGGAGTTCAGCATGTTCATACACATGCTCTGCATTAGTGAAGAAAAGACCTTTACCTCCCTATTCATCTAATCAGTTTTTGTGGTCATTATACACTGAATTGAGTATGCTGATGTCCAGTTCACCAAATGAATCTGTCATGAATAATGTCCCAAATTGGTTTAGTAAATCAGGTTATTTTATGTTTCATTGTTAATCTTGTGTTTGTGCTGTTTAATGCTCTCGCAGGTCTCTGTGGAAGTTTAGCCATGGCGGTCTCTTCTGCATTGTACATCTTCAATCTGTTGGTTCTGATTCAGGCCCAATCTGAATCCCAGCAACCCAAGATTCAACTCCGCCTAGCCGGTGATAAACGCAAGCATTACGAGGGTCGTCTAGAGGTCTTCTACAACAATGAATGGGGGACTGTCTGTGATGATGACTTCTCAATCGAAGCGGCTCATGTTGCGTGTCGGCAGCTTGGCTTCTTGGGCGCTGTGGCTTGGTCCCCATCTGCAAAGTTCGGACAAGGAGAAGGTAGGCAAGAATTACTCCAAAAACTCAGTCTGATAGCATATTATAAGCGTATGGTCCATTGAAAGATCCACAATGTGGAATTACTAATGTAATCCATCATGTTTTAGTCATTAGCAGTAATTGATTCCAATCAGACGAAAAAGTATGGAAACAAGATTCAACCTCAAGAGCAGACATAATCTCATCTCTCTGTCTCTTTATAAAGAAGCATGATGATTTGTTTCAATAAATCTGTCAAAGATTGTAAATCAAACTCCAGAGTTCAGTGGGTGGTTATGATTGAGCCCTATGGAAGAATAACCACTGGCCTTCCACTTTTATTTCATTTTCCACTGAGTATGCAAAATCATATGCAGCATGTAATGCACAGTGAGAGGAATTTCTGGAAGGATAACTTTATATTGAAGCAAGGAAAATAGCTAGATCTAGACTGACTAGGTCGGTTAAAGATGGTTTACCAAGGAGGTTTTGCTGTGTCACTAGCAGCCTTTTTAAATTCATCCTTCACTTCAAAGCTGCATGACATTTTTGAGAAATTTTAAAGAATGAATGGAGACTGGGACTTTTAAGCTTCAAAAAGCATCATAAACTTATATTTTCATTGGATCAGTGAGTTGATCCCGAGAACCCAATCAGTCATTGGGTCATTCAGCATATTCATTAAAAAGATCCCATTCAAAATAACAATTAATTTATTTAGGGCAGATCTGATTTTTTATCTGATTTTGGTCTGTTCATTGAACAAAGACTTTCAGAACACTTTAACATTATAGCACACAAGTGGTGTGAAGCACTTTTAATGATACCTTTATGGTGCATTTTAAGGATATTGTTTAAAAACTCACCTTTTGTGGAAGACATACAGGTTTAGAATTAGATAAAGTAGAATAAGACGGTACATTTTGAGAGTTCCTTGAAAAATGATAATGTTCCCGTAATTTACTCACCCTCATGCCAGGTGTATATGACTTTCTTCTTTCAGCTGAACACAATCAGAGTTATATTAAATAATATCCTGGCTCTTCCCAGCTTTGTAATGGCATTGAATAGTGTCCTAGTTTTGAAGCTCCAAAAAGCACATCCATACATCATAAAAGTAATTAATAGGACTCCAGGGGGTTAATAAATACCTTCTGAAGTGAAGCGATGGGTTTTTGTTTTTATAATCAGTGGTTTCCGGCAACATCCATAAGTGCGTTCATGAGAGAGTCGAGTTCTGGCGGAAGGGTGACCTCTGACCCGATGTAGGACGTAGGCACATCGTAAACTTTTTAGAGAATTGATGAACGCGGAAGGGCAGAGTATAGAGCAGAGCAAAACAAAACGCCGGTCACAAATAAGTAGTCTAAAATGAGAAGTTTTAAAGAAAATGTCTGAGGATTTCGATATTAGAGAAGAGAAGCTATGTCATACGTCGGGTCAGAGGTCACCCTTCCGCCGGAACTCGACTCTCTCATGAACACGTGAACGGCCGTTGCCGGAAGCCAGTGATTAAAGTTTATAAAGTTTTAAATATGGATAGTTTTCTTCCAAAAACCCATTGCTTCGCTTCAGAAGGCCTTTATTAACCCACTGGAGTCGAATGGATTTTGAACATTTGCTGGTGATTGACAAAACCAACAATTGTTCTTTGTTCCACAGGTCGCATTTGGCTAGACAATGTCCATTGCACAGGAAGAGAGAAATCTTTAGCCGAATGCCCCTCGAATGGCTTTGGGGTGTCGGACTGCAGGCACAGCGAGGATGTTGGGGTGATGTGCAATCAGAAGCGCATCCCTGGCCACCGGTTTATCAGTACCATGAACAACAATGTTGAGGTACGTCAAATCACTCTGGGCTCATGGAACATTGTAATCATGGTAGTTTATTAACCTAACTGATGTTGACAGTGCTGAGTCACTTGGGTTTTACTGAAATGCAGTGCAGATGTGAGTTCAGAGCTAGTAAACCAAGCCTGTGGTAATTAGATTTGAAACAGACCAGGGGCCTGTACCATGATGGTAGTTGAACAAACTCAGGGTTACAGGATTAGTTTCGAGTTGACAAAACCAAACCAATCCAACCAGGCTTGGTTGGTACCATGATGCTGATCATCAACTTTCTCTGTCAACTCAGGCTTTGATCCTGAGTTTAGGAGTTTAGGTGTGACATCAGTAGCGAACAGCCAATCACATGCTGAGAAAGAGTGAAACTGTGATTCATTTCCCGCGAGAGAAGCAGCGCGATTCACTTCTGCAGAATGTTACGAGATTGAAAAATATTAAGAATTGAAACAAATTTACACAGCAAGAAGAAAATATCTGTCTATGAAAGAGGACAACTAAAAGAAAAAGTCTTGCTATATTAGTGCAAGTAAAAATTGTGAAGTTAGTTTATACAGTTGATAAAGGTATAGAGAGAATTGGATATTTAAGCTCACATGTAGTCATTTTATACCTTTATCTGTTGATTCTAAAGTGTATTTATATTACCTTCATTTAAACTGTGCGTAATTGTAATTGATCAACTAAAATTGTGTATGTGTGATCGATTAAGAGTATAATAATTACATAAATAATATCTATATCATACAAAATTATTATTCTAAATAAGCATTACTAAAGGCCAGGCGATTTTGTCTTTAAAAATCATTTGCTATGTATTGATCTTTAATTTGAAGTAGAAACAGGTGGAATGACTTTATCTCATCAGACATGTGTCACTTTGCTCACAGCTGATTGGCCCCGGTTCGGTTTGCAACCTCTTACCTGGAACATAATCTGCCCCGGACCATAGTTACTATGGCGATGAACACTACTAAAAGCCAAACCACTTTCATGGTCCCTAAAACCCAGGGTTGGCGCAAACTAAACTGAAACATACTTGGCTAGCCACCTAAACCGGCTTCATGGTATAGGCCCCGATATACCTTTGAAATGCCTTTTTAGGATGACAATATGCACCAAAGACCACACTGTATCAACAAAACCACACTGTTTCCCATCAGAAGAATCAATAATCCTACCCAGAACCTTCCTCAAAAGCATTATTTCTTAAATAAACGACCACATATCTTTGTCTTATCCGGAAATTCAGTTGAGAGGAGGTTCTGCTTCCCCCACATTCCCTCATCATCTTATCTCTTGGATAAAGGGAAGTGAAGCTCTACTACTACTGGTCACACATTCCTCTCCAAAGTTTGCCGCTCTAGAATAGTTTTTTAGCATTCAATCCTCCTTTTATGACGTGCCAGCTGTCTACACACACCCGTTTTCTTTGATGCAAAGGTCTGTGCCAGAATCATGAAATTTGTATATTTGCCATGTTACTGTGGCAACCACAGTAAGCAGGTTTAAAGATGGACCTTTGAGAGCGATCAAAGAGCCCATGGTGTGCTTTTCCATTTCCACTACCCTGAGGTTTAATGACATTACCACATTGTGTGTCTCTCCCCCGATCCTTCCAGTCCCAGAGCCGCTCCCCCACTCTTTCGATGCCTTCTTTGGGAATTGCTGACTAATGGAAGGAATGAAAGCAAAACGGAATCCCACCCGTCAGACGTGAATTCTTTAATTATGAGAAGCAAAAAGACTGCGTTGGTTAATAGTTTTCAAGGAGGCAGAGTGTTTTTCTGGTCTGGCATGAAAAACACCAGCCGTCAGGTAGGGAACCTTCTCATATTTACGGCGTTCAGAAGTCGTCATAGTTGGGTAAACTTCTATAGAGGTGAATGGGATACGGCAACAAATATAAGTTTTGTATTCCCATTTTTTCCAATAGCAACGACTTTCCAAAAGAGGGAAAAATATAAAGAGATTGATTACAGCAGTCAGAAGAGAGAATGTTAAATTTGTCGTCACTCCCTCAGCTGTTGTGTTAGAAAAATACAAAAATACAAATACCGGCCCACATCTGGACCATGTGGAATCCACGTGTACCAGATGTGGGCCGGATCTGGGCCGACACTATGTTGCTGTCTGGGGTGTTAATCTGTTTTGTAATTTACTGTAAAGGTAATAAATATAACACAAAGTGTGGCATTTTAAATGTAAATACATTTCTTTTAGAATGAAAATATGAATAACTTTGCGATGTTGATAACTGTGGAATCGTGTTTGTGAAAAAGGTTCCGCTGGTAACCTCAAATTTCTGTGATGTCACCAGGAGACAGTCTGTGAATGAATGTGAGAATTGGTAGGTGTTATCGTGACTTTTCCTGCGTCACATCCCAGAAGTCTGAGACACAGGCAGTCTCTGTGAACCTTGTATGAGTGAATTCTCAAACACCAGCGCAGCAGGGTGAACTGAACTGAGACAGACGCCCAGATTCCTCAGGCTTCCTTTCACAGCCAATGTTTTTATAAGCAAGAGTCCATCTTTTTGTGTATTTTTTCTCATCAATGGACAATTTGATGTCAGAAATGACAAAGAGTAGCCAAAACTGGCAGCCGAACAGTGCTAAATTCTTAGCGCGTCATGAGCAGTGGATTACGAGATCCTTCCACAAATATTATCCTTTGCCAAAACTGGAAAATTGCTAAATAAGGGTTTTTCTGTCATATACATACAAACAACACTGTTTGAAAGTCTGTTTGCCTGTTTTATTTACCTTTCCGGGGTGTCAGCACAGCTAGCCAGTGTGCGCTCCACCCAGCAAACATTACCTCTTAAAGACCTTGTTTAAAGATCTAGGAGAAGATGACAGATAGAGAGTTTTACTCCGTTGCATCCAGTATGCTGCTATGATCATATTAGCTTATTATTTACATGTAAGGAGATACTCCATTACCCTGAAAACATGTAGTGGTTAGCGTTAAACATTAGCGTTAGCGTTATTTCAGAGCACTAAGTGCAGTTAAGACCATATATTTGACTAGCTGGGTTTAATGACTTGTGAAACAGTTTAGAAAAGTAATTTAAAGACTGTTTAATTGGATGACCTCTCGCAAAAGCACAAAATACTTGATCTTTCCAAGATGACATTAGCTTAGATGCTCATAGATTTATATTTTTCCACAGAAGCACAGATATTTTTCACATTCACATTTTTGTGTTAATAAAGGCATTGGCTGAAATCCTTCTCTAAAGACAACCACCCATAACAGATAATCAGATATAATCAGATATATAACTTATATAACAGATTTTATACTTATAACTGACCACATGCAGCTGGACACTAATTTATTGTCTAAACTAATAAGAAAGACAAAAGACAGGCTCTCAGAACAGACAGCGGGGTAAATGAATGAGTGAATGGTTTGTTTTGTATTCTTATAAACATTCAGAGGAACAGAAGAACAGCTTATCGTAATCAAATGAATCGCCACCACAAACAATCTGCCACAACACATGGAAACAATCAGCGGTCCACAGAATGGTCATCAAAAGTTTAGAGCATGAAAGCTGTTTGCTTGGTTTGAGTAAATTGGATTTGTTGCAATTAATCAGCTAATGATTATATAATTTATTTCCATGTTTGTCTATAGCAGATGTTTCCTACCAATACAAATTCACGTTCATGGCATATGCAGGACTAGCAGATGAAACCTCAGACAAAATTCAGTTACAAAATGATTCAAATGATTCAAAATCATTAAATATTGAGTAGTACCTACTTTATTTCAGTCAGCAGTCTTCAGGATAGAACATTGTAAGGTCATGTTCATAAGACAAAAAGACAGGTCAGGACCTGAAGAAGATTTAATGCTTATAATGGATTGCACTCTTCTTATCATGGTGATTGATTTAAAAACATATAGGCCTATAAATTCACCTACAGACAAAGCATGCTGTTAAGTCAACAAACCAGTGTCGGTCTCAACCAGTTGTCTCAACAGAATGCACCAGGAGTGAATCTACATGCTAAATGTAGCCTGAAGAGGTCAAAGTTCAGGATTTTCCACCAGGCTAAGAGGTGTTGGCTTTCTCTCACATTCCATTTTCAAACAAGAGTAGGAAACTCAAGATTCTTCATGATTTCTAGACAATAAAACGTCTCGGGTTACGTATGTAACCCTCGTTCCCTGAGTAGGGAACGAGACGCTGCATCGATACTCGATACTTTGGGGAATGCCTTCGGCATGAAGCGTCTGAAGTCAACTATGGAACTATTCCAATCTTGATTGGTGCAACGTCACCCGTGACGTCGCATGTGACGGTGATCCGGAAGCTACAAAAGGGTCACAGGAACCAGGAAATGTTAGCTTCTAATTGGTCAAAGCAAGTCGTTCTCAGGGGCGCGAAAAGTGTGGCCGAGGGATGCAGCGTCTCGTTCCCTACTCAGGGAACGAGGGTTACATACGTAACCCGAGACGTTCCCTTTCGTAAAGGGAACTCCCGCTGCATCGATACTCGATACTTTGGGGAACGAATACCCACGCCGCCACACTGAGAGAAAAAAACGCCCTGGTATAAAGCATCTGGTACACTCACGGACGATAGAATGAGTAGAGGGCAGATCCAAACTAGCTTGTCATAAGATTTGGTGCAAGAAGGGGAGGTCTGGAGCCGGAGGCTCGACTGACCTCATGGCTGGGAGCCCCAGACAGTAGAAAATATTAGATGAGAGGTGAAGGCAGAAGCGCACCTTGTACTTCAAATATGAGTGGTTTTAGATAACCAACTGTACTCTTAATAAAGGGAATAGCTCCTAACCCTTGATGCATAACTAGATGGACTGACTCCTCTCAGCCTGAGTCCTAATGTAGGAACCTCAAAGGCTACGACCTTGACCATCCGACACATGCGATGGAGGATGGAATACCTGAAGAATCTTAGCATTGCCTACAAGTACCTCAGTACCGGGCAAAAATAACGTTGAGTGGCTCCCACGCTAGCAAGTAAGAGGGGGCAGCACCACCACTCTTCCAGGGAGTAAGACGAGCAGGAAGCAGACTCAATAGATTCTCCTATATATACTTATATATCTCAAATATATATTTGTATACCTCACCCACAGGACATGATGGGTGCCAGGGATAACCCATCAGCCTGATGCCAATAGGCTGGATGACAGGATTCATCCTCCAATCTACAGGAACATGGAGTTTCAGTGGGAACGTCCTTTCGAGAACACCCTTAGAGGCTTGTGGAGGGCACTGAGGCCGCCACAGAGGCCCTAAGCATGAACAGGAGATCCCGTTAGAGAGCGGGATGGAACACCAGTACTGAAGCCAGTGGGCAGTAATAAACTGGGTTCAATGCCCTCCCTAACTTAATTGTTTAGTTCCTAGTAGAGTGGGGTTCTAGTATGGATGTCCTGACCACCTCGGTGGAAAGGGCAACCTAATTATGGGTGGGACCCCCTCAGGGGCCAGACCCATAGTCTCCATAACTCTGGTCGGGGATGAAATAATATACCATCAGCCTGAGACAGAAGATCTCTCCTAATAGGAATTTTCCATGGAGGACTCTCCAAGAGACTAATAAGGTCCGAAAACCAAATTTGGGCCGGCCAGTACGGAGCTACAAGGAGTAGTCTCACTCCGTACCTCCTGACCCTTTCTAGAACCCCAGGGAGCAGAGCGATCGGGGGAAAAGCATACAGATGTGACCTCAGCCACATCTGTACCGTGGCATCCAAGCCCAAAGGAGCTGGATGTGAGAGAGAGTACCAGAGCGGGCAATGAGAGTTCTCATGAGAAGCGAACAGGTCAACCTCCGCCCGGCCAAACTCTCTCCATATAAGCTCAACCACTTCAGGGTGGAGCCGCCATTCCCCGGGCCTCAGCCCCTGCCTCGACAGGATGTCTGCTCCCATATTTTCAACCCCAGGAATATAAATAGATCTGACAGAGAGAAATTTGTCCTGGGACCAAAGAAGAATTTGATGCGCCAGTCTACAAAGAGGGCGAGATCTCAAACCTCCTTGGCGGTTGATATAAGAGACCACCGACATATTGTCTGTCCTAACAAGAACATGATGGCCTCTGAGGTCTACAAGGAAGTGCCTCAGGGCAAAAAATACAGCCAACATCTCCAAGCGATTAATATACAATGTGAGATGATGGTCTTTCCAAGTACCTCGGGTGTAACGGCCCTCCATAACCGCACCCCAGCCCGTGAGGGACGCATCCGTGGTCAGAGTTTTTCTCTCACATGGTGCTCCCAAAACCGGGCCCTGAGACAGGAACCATGGTTTCTTCCATACGACAAGAGAACGAAGGCATCTGCGCGTAACTCTGATCGTACGAAAAGGGTTTCCCAGAGGAGAAAATCCCTTGTTCCTGAGCCACCACTGCAAGGCCCTCATATGGAGCAGACCAAAGGGTACTACCGTGGAAGCTGCAGCCATAAGACCCAAAACTCTTTGAAAGTGTTTGACAGTGATAGCCTGGCCTAACCTAATACTCTTCATTGTGTTTAAGATAGTATTTATACAAGCAGGAGACACTTGTGCCCGCATTGTGACTAAGTCCCACTCTACTCCCAGGGACGTAGTCCTCTGAAGAGGAGTTAAGGAACTTTTCTTGACATTGAGTCTCAACCCCACACACCTCAGATGGCGCAAAACAACATCTCGATGTTGAATTGGTAGTTCTTTTTGACTGAGCCAAAATGAGCCAGTCATCTATAAGATACGGACCCCCTGAAGTCTCAATGGAGCAAGGGCCGTGTCCATACATTTAGTGAAGGTGCGAGGGGATAAGGCTAGGCCGACTGGAAGAGTCCAGAACTGATGCGCTTTTCCCCCCAAAAGCGGATCTCGGAAACTTCCTGTGATGGGGTTAGAAGGGAAAGAGGAGTTAAGGAGCTTGTGGATCTATCAAGACAGACCAGTCCTCGGAGCTGGTCTGACTGACAGTCGGTAACTTGAATCTGAACCCCCTCGGAGGTTGATCCAGTACCCTGAGATCCAAAATAAGGCCTAACTCCCCCCCCTCATAGGAACTATGAAGTGCCAGCTGTAGAACCCGGGCTCCCGTAACCAAGGAAGAGCCCACTTTGAGG
Organism: Squalius cephalus; assembly: GCF_949319135.1. Lineage (NCBI taxonomy): Eukaryota > Metazoa > Chordata > Actinopteri > Cypriniformes > Leuciscidae > Squalius > Squalius cephalus. Next base: position 18,620,219 of record NC_137145.1, read on the forward strand.
TTTCCTGTGTTAAGAGGGACTAGACTTCCTGTTCCAAAAACCGACCCTGCTCGGGGCTGGCCGACATGTGAACCACCCTTAGTAGATAATATTTGTATATTAGCTCCACCATAAGCAGGACCCCCTAGGCTATATTTTGAAGACCCCTCGGGGTGTCTAAATATGCCATTATGGGGACCAGTCCCTCGAGACTGGCCTCGGCTATAAATTTCCAAATGGCTTTGGTGACCTGAAGCAGCTAACTGGCAGGAACTAACCAAAATATGCTCTCTACAGACCTCCTGAGAGGCGGCGAACTCGACAGTGCCGCAACGTCTTCGGGCAGATACTGCGATTTGTGTTCGCTGGAAGCCGATGTGTCCCGAAGCGCCATCGGCGGCGGGAAGCAAACATCGATTTCCTAAGGGCTGCATAAGGGGGCGAGACTCCTGTACTCGCTCTCCTGGGGGAACGCCCATAAGGGTCTGCGTGTTACGACAAGACCTCTTAGTTGAAGCCTTCTTAGCCAGAGAGACAGTCCTCAGACCTGTCTTCGGTATGGAGAGCTTCGTGCGAGAATGTTTCTTCTGGCCCCAAGCCTTATACGGGGGGGCACGAGAGGAAACCTTCTCAAAATATGAGGAGCTGGCGGCTGTCCCATGAGGCTGCCCCCTGGCAGCAACCCCATGAGACCTGGACTGACAACTGGGGATAGCTGATTGTCGCTCTGCCTCCTGAAGCCTCTCGACAACGGTTCTTGCCGCGTCGCCAAAGAGGCCAGAAGGTGAAAGGGGAGCATCGAGAAGGAAAGCCCTGTCTTTCTTCCCGATCCACAAGCGAATAAGCCATAAATGTCTCTCTGAGACGACTAGTGCTGCCATAGAACGGCCAATAGCACGGGCCGTCTCTTTAATAATACGGAGAGATAAGTCAGATACTCTACGATATTCAGTAATATAGAGTGAGACCTCCCAGTTATCATCCACCTGCTTGAGGAGGTCAGCCAGGTATGCCTGTAATAACCCCATCGTGTGTGGGCATGCACCAGCTCGACCACCGCCATATATGCTTTCCCTAACAAATTCGATGTACGAGATTTGGAGGGAAGTGTCTGAGCTATCAGGGGTGACGCAATGTCGGGGAGAAAATATTTCGCAAAATATTCCTCAACCCGAGCCATCACCTAATAACCATTTTCATTAGATTCCCTAATGGATGAGTAAATATATACATGGGGGAAAATAATTGAGATGAAAATGGATTTTTCCACGATCTTGATACCTCAGTATGGAGATCAGTGAAAAAGGGAAGGCTCTGACACGAAGATTGTGACTGGGTCTGCAGGAAGCGCTCATTCATTTTATTTTTCTTAGTCGCTTCCTGCTTATTATATGGCCATTTAACATTTAATTTAACCACTGCCCTGATTACAACCTCCAGCAACTCCTCACTAACGGGAATATGGGGTGGCGAATCCCCCTATCCACGTGATTCAGTGTTAATAGATAATATCTAACTCCTCGGAGCCAGATAAATCAAACGCTGTGTCTTTAACACGGTCGGAAGAAGCCGCAGCGCGGGCTTCCGAACCGTGCGCGAGACCAGTGGAGCTGGTTAATAAACACTGAGAAAGGGTCGCAACCGTCTCAGTATCATATGCCAGCCCCACGTGAGAATCACATGCATACAAGCGCCGCGCTGCCTCAACAGACGCGGGACCCGATGCACTGGAAACGCGAGCCTGATCTAATTGATCGAACAAGCTCAAACGGGAGCGGAGCTTTTTCATTGAAAACAGTTTGCACAGACAGCGCCCTCGAGCACCGCCCGTGCATGCTCCACTCCCAGACAAACTACACAAAGCGTGTGTGTGTCATCCTCGCTTAAATAACGTGGGCAAGGGGACGCACACTGCCTGAATAGCTTCTCTTTTTTCGCCATAAATAATACTCTTTTCACGGGACAAACAACACCAAATAGAACAGACAAGATGACATAGAGCGCTTGCTGAAGACCAGAAGCTAACATTTCCTGGTTCCTGTGACCCTTTTGTAGCTTCCGGATCACCGTCACATGCGACGTCACGGGTGACGTTGCACCAATCAAGATTGGAATAGTTCCATAGTTGACTTCAGACGCTTCATGCCGAAGGCATTCCCCAAAGTATCGAGTATCGATGCAGCGGGAGTTCCCTTTACGAAAGGGAACTGTGATATTCAAAACCAGGAAACCAGGATGTATAGGGAGGGGAGGTCAGTTGTGAGGTTAGGGTGCCTTTAACATCAATTCTTTTGGAATAGCAAGCATAGAATGTACTGATTTAACTGAAATGGTATCTTGAGAAAATCCTGAAACACACATTCTGAAAGCTCGTGTGTATTTGGGACGGAACTACATGTTTATCCAAACAATGAATTTTGAATGATATCAATCCACAATCTGACTTGCGATGCAGTCTGGAATAAATCACACCATGTTTGTTCATTTGGCCTGAGGAAAACTTGCCCCCTGGTTTCTCCCAAAGTTTATTTCTCCATATCTGTCACCTGATGGGGTTTAGGTTCCTTGCCACCGTCGCCTTTGGCTCGCTTGGTTGGGGTTTAAAAGACACTTTATTCTGAAATGTTATCAAATTGGCTGCAGTTGGTTAATAGTTTTCAATGAGGCAGAGTGTTTTTCTGGTCTGGCATGAAAAACACCAGCCGTCAGGTAGGGAACCTTCTCATATTTCCGGCGTTCAGATGTCGTCATAGTTGGGTAAACTTCTATAGTGGTGAATGGGATACGGCAACAAATATAACTTTTGTATTCCCATTTTCTCCAATAGCAGCGACTTTCCAATAGAGGGAAAAATATAGAGAGATTGATTACAGCAGTCAGAAGAGAGAATGTCAAATTTGTCGTCATTCCCTCAGCCGTTGTGTTAGATAAATACAAAAATACTAATACCTGGGCCGACACTATGTTGCTGTCTGGGGTGACAATCACATCGTGTGTAGAGTTGGTGGGCGGACTTAACATAATGATGGCAGAGTTGTGACGGTTCCGCGTGACTTCCCTGCTACTTGAAAACAAAGAAGATGGCGGCTGCTGCTGGCGAACAGCGGTCTTTCGAAACGGCTTTGGCCGTGACTCTGGAAGACTTGGAGTTAAGCTTTTGTCAGGCTTGTCAGGCTAAAGATGGGCGATTTTTGGAAAAAGTAATTATTTTGACAATTCCATTTAGTGCCACTAGTGGCAAAGAAAATAGTCAAGAACGAGTCCATGACAAGACCAAGAGCATAAAAATATGGTTTTGGACTTGGAAGTTATTTCAAGTCAAATCGATATTTCATGTCTAATAATTTATTTATTTATTTGGTTAGTAGCAGTGTTGTAGTCCTCAAGATAGAAAGGGGAAACAACTATTTAAGTGACTGGTTTTCAGAGACAATGGTCAAATATACAGTTTATGGGTCATACCAAATTTTGTCCAGTCAGAATCATGTACTCTATATAGTGACAAGATGTCTTGATGCATTGACTTTTAAGTGCATTTAGCTGTATTGCTGCCTTTAGTTTTAATGTAAAGGCTCATGCATTCTTCCTAAAACTCTTGTCCCAGAAACCAAGATATGTTCTGACCAGTGTCTTTGTCCACAAACGGTTTAGATTTTCTCCCGTTTTTTGTGAAAAACCACCCTTGTGGGAAGAACGTAAAGGTTGAACGTAAATATGCCCAGAGATGAGAAATGAGAGTTTAGGGATCATGTTAAACTGGAGCGTTTCCTTGGAACCGACGTGTTCATGGGACCCCTGTGACCCTTTACTGCTCCCAAGAGTTCACCATTAGTTCTGTCATACTTTGTTTCTTGTCCACACTCTCTTTTCTTTCATGCAGAGTCGCAAGTGGTGCCCTGACACAAAAATGACCCTGAGGACAAAAGCCTGTCTGAAAATGGCATTCCTCGCAGACAGTTGTAGACAGGCTGGCTTTGGAGCGGTGGTGTGAATATGTGTGAATATGCGTTGTGTGTTTGATATTGTCACTGATGACACACTGAGCTGTAGAAACGTCCTGCTTTTTGGGGTGTGGGTATGATTGTTTGTACATTTGCTTGTCTTGTAACAGTTGAGAAAATCCAGATGTTTTTCATGTATCCCCTTTCTCTGGAATTCCTTCAGCAAAAATCAATATATCAGCTGAATCCATCCATCCCTCACATTTTTTACCCCTTTATCCGTTTACTTCCTCAAAAAGTGCTTAAAATTACTCTGTTCCCTTAAACGTTCTCCACAAACCTGCACAATCAACAAGCGTTTTCACTCCAAGTCCCTGGAACAGGCACGTGGAGGACCAATGTGAAACACGAGGCAGGAAGTGAATTAGAGAGGAGATTTTAACTTCACGTCTGCACCAGACACCGTCACCTCTCACTCGCCCACCTCGAGAAGCCCTGCGGAGGAACATTAATGGCATGTAAATATTTTGATATCTGGATTCCATGAATGTTAAAAGAAGGTGGTTCTGTCCCAGCTGGCACCTCAGGAACTGAGGAATGTCTGGACGACGAGGGGCTTCCTCTCCCTCATTTAGTCTTGCTGCTACCGTTTTCATCATGTACACATGCTCTTAAACGCAGTCAGATGTGGGAATGGTTTCTCACTTATATGAATGACTGTAAGTGCGTATGTCTCAGACGTACCGCTGTATATGAGCTGACAGACAGCATTTACAATCACAAAGACCTCTTTGTTGGGTCTTATTACTACCAAAAAGCCACATGCCACGAAGGAAAGGTGACGTGATTTAATGAAATCTGTTTGGTCGTACACTTACTTTTAGATTATTAGCAGTGGGTTAGTCACTTCACAGTTCATTTAAGCACTGTAGATAGTCGCGTATGGCGAGGGGTTTGCTTCCCAAAGGAATGTACATATTGACAAAAATGTATACCTGTTTTTTTGTGTATAAAAGCACCTGTCAAATGTGAGAATGTAGATATCTGTAATGAGTCATGTTATTTGTGCATCTAGTGAACATCTTTAAAAGGGGGTTGAACATTCAATAATCACCTTTAAAAGGTAGTGCTGTAGTGACAAATTTCAGAATAGGAAAAAATACTTTGTATAAAAACACATTAGCTGCGTCTGAAATCACATTCTGTCTAGTAGGCACTACATTTGACGAGGAACTTACTATATAGTTCTATATAATATGAATGTATAGTATGAATGAAATTTGGACCCACTACATTCGCCATGTTGTCATTGTCATGTGACTTACTTCTTCAGTTGCGTCGTTTCACTGCCATTCTCAAATCATCTTATGAATACTATGTATTCAGTCATACTACTGTTTTCAGAGACTGTTTCTCACGTACTATGTAGGGAAGAAGGCATAGTCAGAGGCAGGGACTGAACAAATCGATATGCTTTGACCTGAACTACAGTGTTGATAGCTAATGGGTGTCTAGCACTAAATCAGTATTTTATTTATACAGCAATGTCAGACTTTTTTTCTTGCATTAGATAAAGAGGACTGTTATTTGGAGTAGTTTGCTTCATTTCATTTATTTTAAAGTGACTTACGGTACAATTTAAGTTCACATTTCATCATCACCATCTGTGTTCACTGGTAATTGAACCCACAACCTTGCCATTGCTAGGGCTTTGCTCTACCAATTGAGCTACAGGCAACCTTAGACTTGACTTAGATTTAAAGCCTTGATGGCTCCTGTCAAACTTGTCATCCTATCAATCAGGGAGATTATAACATTGCCTTCATTGTTAGTCGCTGCATGTCGGGTCTTGGACCAGACATTCTTCAAGCTTCACAAGGCGCAAACTGTTGGTTCAAATGTTGTGTACAGAGAACATTCTCTGTTAGCCTGATATTTTATCCCTTAAAAGGTGCTTGATGTATCACCGAACTCCTGCATGGCATTTTGATCGGTAGGTCTACTACAGCTGGCGAAGGATTGCATATATATAGAGATTTATAAACATTCCAACTGTATTTTTTTAATCAGTATGTTGAAAAGAAAACAAATGTACCTGTGCTATTATCGTAGATCAACCTCTGAAATTTGACAAAGTCTGAGATTGATTAAGCAGGGCTTCTCTTTGGTGTAAAAATATGCTGTGGAAGGGTCTGGTTTATTTAGGCGGAGGTCACGCTATCGGTCAACAGGCATGGACTCTTCCTCACATATGGCTGGATGACCCCGTCCCACACCCTCAGCTTCAACAGTCAGCTCTTTAGTTTCCTCCAGACTTCCAGTGCTTAAGAAAACAGGGATGTGTCTGACTTGAGAGCCCACTTCAACTCAACCCATTGGTCTGGCCTTTATATAGTAATATTTACATTTAACTCAGTTCTGCTCACTCTGCGTCTAGAGCATTTAGGTCCACGTGAGGCCACCACATTCCTTTGGTTTTAGCCCGCCGGCCAACTTTCTCTCTCTCTTTTCTTTCATGCACACACATGCACATCAACACACGCTGAAAGTAAATTAGGAGTAAATTATGTTTACCGTGGTCAGTTAAAACATCCTGTAACCACCTCCTTGTTAATACTACAACATTGCTGGTGGTTTTACACATCTAAAACATTCCTTTTAGTTGATATCACGGCAAACAGCCCTTGTGAGAACACGTGAGCTATAGCAACAAAACTGTAAAAAGTGATCAGATGACTTAAGTAAATAAACTTTATGCGTAATTGAAAAAATTACGTTTTGTGGAATTGTCAAGTTCACATAACTTAATTTTTTTCAATTACACATGACGTTTATTCACTTAATTTTGGCAGCGGGTTTCCTCACTTTTTGTACAGTAAGTCTGATCACAGACAGTGAAGGATGCTTTTGAATTATTATTTCTCCAAGCTATAACATTCCTGTAAATGAATGGATTGGATGACAGAATCATGAGTTTCTGTAAAAACAGTTCATGAAGGTCGAACACAACCCCTCAAAATCTAGGTTAACCACCACAAGACTGGTTAAGAATGTTTTGAGAGCATTTCTGAAGTGACATTGAACTGATGTTTTAGGTCAAATTCCAACTTTGACCTTGTTTCAGGAACCATATCTGATCAGCCTTGTCAAATGTGAGTCATGATTTATCTGGCTCCTGCTTATCTGGCTCCTCAGATTCCACCCTGCAGGAGTGGAAGACACTCTTAAACAGTGACTAAAACATCTCCAAAACTTTCCCCAAGTGGTCTACTGCTACTTGAGGAAGTGACCTGAATAAATAGTTCATGTTGGCCATTCTGGGAATATTGTGGGAATTCTGCTAATGAACAATAAAGTTTTCTTTTGTTTCTTCCTCTTAAGACTCTTGAAGAACGGGTGGAAGAAATCCGTATAAGACCCATATCGTCTCACCTCAAGCGCATCCCAGTCACTGAAGGCTATGTGGAACTGAAAGAACGGGGAAAATGGAGGCAGATCTGCGATGAGGAGTGGACCCCCTTTAACAGCCGAGTCGTCTGTGGAATGTACGGATTCCCTGGAGAGAAGAACTACAACAACAAAGTCTATAAGTAAGGAAAAGTCCCCACTGTTTTTGCTTTGTGTGAAAAATGGGCATGAGCCAAACATGAATTAGAGGACATAATGATAATTACTTTTCATCTCCCTGTGAAAAAAGATGAAAAGCTTATTATGATAAAATGAAAAATGAAGAAAAAAACAAGAAAGAAGGCAAACACACAATGTCAAAAACATTGCATGGAGAATTTAAGGTTTCCCCTAAAGTACTATTAACTTTGTAAAGTTTAAAGTTACCATGCAAACATGCAGTAAGAGTTATTTCGTCCTCGGATGTGTGTGAACGCCTCCGAAGTGAATCATGGCCAGATTGTTTCCCAACATAATTCTTGGCCGTTTCCCATCTAGCAGAGAACATTGTGTTTCCTCTGTAACTCTGTGAAGAACATTTAACTGTAAAACTCTAACCACATCTGTACACTAAAATACACTATTACATAAAAGTTTATAGCCAATGTCCTCATTTTTGTATACGTTTCCAAAAATGGAGCATTCCAGGAAATAAGCGTTCTGAATATGTTTTTTTTTTTTTTTATGTTTTCATGGGTTTATTTCTAAACTAAGCCATATACTAAAGAAAGTAATGTCTGGTGATATTTAAAGGTGAGGTATGTCTATGTTTGTTTGTTTTGGAATATTTCATAAAGATGCAGTGTTTCAGCCACTGGCAATGTGACCTCACTTTTCCTCAGTGACAGTCCATGTATTTTAAGTCTAGGCCTACAATGTTATTCATGCCATTGATAAATCTATTTCGCAATGAATAAGACACCCTATGGACATCATAAATTGCATTGCCTTACATCACAGTCAACGTATAGAACCAAAAAGAATATTGACACTTCAGAAAAACAAAAAACAAAAGATTCTCACAAATTAAGCACTCTTGTGTTGAACCCAGAACATGCTGTACTTATTAAATTAATATTTAATGGTTTCCTGATCTGGAGGAAAGGAAACCTGCGGGCTTCACAGCTTGTTTGAGTCTTGATTTAGGATTTAGGATTTTCTCTGGACTGAAGAATCATGGGAAATGTCCTATTTTCTTGGATTAGCACAACATTACTGCTACAGGCAATGTTTGATCACTATAATAATCATAACAGATGTTCCTCTGAATCATTGTTGTGACATCCTCCAAAACAAGAATGAATCACTGAAATATGTATAATACTCCATAATTTAATGATGATTTTATAGCACAAGTGAGGTTTCTCTGTGGCTCTGTTTTACAGATCACTGTCCATGCGTAAAAGAAAGAACTACTGGGGTTTCTCAGTGAACTGCACAGGAAATGAAGCCCACCTGTCCAGCTGTAAACTGGGCAAACCCCTGGAGCCCAAGAGGAACGGCACTTGTGGACGTGGCCTGCCTGTGGTGGTCAGCTGTGTGCCTGGAAGGGCTTTTGCCCCCTCATCCTCCACTGGCTTCCGCAAGGCCTACAGACCAGAGGTTGGTAGTGTCAAATTTGCATTAACATCCTTATGATTTGAGAGGTTGTAGCTATTAGCACTGCTTTGCGCCACAATAAGAAGTGACACTGGAAATCTACAGAATCTCCTACAAATCTACAGTGTCATCAACAATGGAAAAGTCATTTCTGATTGTCTTTCATAAGGCGTTTTGGTTAGCATTGGGCTCACCAACTACTTGTTGATAAAAAAGCCATTATATAGGCTATATTACAATTTAAAAGCATTTTTAAAATGTATCATTTAGCGATCTAGTGTTTTGAGTGGCTGTACCAACTAGCGCTGCTTTGCAACGTAAGGACTTATACTGGAATAAAAATAGCTATAATCTACACTGTCATCATTTATAAGATTGTGAAAAAAAAAACTCTGGTAGCTTTGGGCTCACCGACTACTTGTTTGTACTAATAAACAAAATATTGAACTACTTTATAGTAGGCCTACTGTATATTACAGTAAGCCTTAGGCTTTGTAGAACATATACAGCCTGGAAAATAGTTAGTCAATAGCATAGACTGTAAAAAAAGATGGACGACGCCCCTTAACTCTCTTCCATTGGTGAAAAGTGAAGCCGCCAAAGTCCTAATATGGCGCTGACATCTTGCGCAGGTTTGGGACCTGCTTCTGCGCAGTAGTGAGCAGGAAGTAAATCCGCGATATCAAGGTCCCGCCCTCACTCCCGCAGAAACGATTAATACAAAGTTTTATGTGTGAAATAAACAGTTATGGACATGAAGAAATTAAAGTTGAAGCTCCAATCTCCTCCCGAAAATCCCAAAAAAGTCCGTTGGTGCCTTAGTGACTACTTCGTTTAGAGAATCTGTCAATCACAGCTGTCAATCATGACGTCACATTCACGTTTTTATAGCATCAAATAACTAACTAAGACCAAACTTATTTTAAAAAAAAACCAAACACTTAAACTTAAATCAGTGTGATAAAAACTATCTAAAATGACAGAAAATATCTTTGAAAATTTTTTATTTGAAGTATAATTTGATTGTTTGGTTTCCATTGTGTCCAGTAGACTTCATAGGGAGGCGGGGTTTGTAACCTATACTAGGACCAGCCACTGGGAGGCGACCAAGACGCTTTGGCTTCACTTTTCAGCATTTGTGCGGCATGCTTGATCAATAGCTATGTTTCCATCTACCTATTTTTATGTGCATTTAACTCAGCTCTGCTCATTCTGCGTCTAGAGCATTTTTAGGTCCATGTGACGCCGCTGGCCAACTTTCTCTCTCTTTTCTTTCATGCACACACATGCACATCAACACATGCCAAAATTAAATTAGAAGCCTCAGTCTTCCTCTTATGTTTACTGTGGTCAGTTGAAACATATCAATTGAGGCGGATAATTTTTTTATCTAATAAAAAAACATGCGCATAAACTATGATGGAAACACATTTACCGAATAAATTCCTCAATGAGCATCAAAAAAGAAATGTGACTGCACGATAGGACATCATACCTGGACTAGACCGATCTCGTTGCACAGCATCTGAAATGCTGTTTTGATCATTCTGAAATGCCTTAGCAAAGTCTGTTGTTAAAGTGGTTCGGTATAATTACATCCCATAACTGTCTTACACGACTTTGTTCCCAAACAGCAGGCATCCACCACCGAAAGCAAGATAACATAACCAGGTTTATTGCGTTTCATCTGCACAAGTAATTTATACGAAAAAGACCCACCGTGGCTTTTCCTACTGCAGTAAATAAACATTTTCTTAGTGATAATTTGCCACCAGTTTATCAGGAAGTAACAATTTTGTTCTCTTCATCTCTCTGGATGGAATCTGTGTTTTATTCGCAAATGCTTTATGCGATATTCCAATTTAGCGCATAAGTTAAATTCACAACTTTAGATGGAAACATAGCTATTGGCTAGCCTGGAAATCCAGACCTAAATCTAAAAGATTAATGGTCTGGCGTCGACTAATGAAAATCGCCCAGCTCGAGGGGCGGCACCAAGCAAGCATCTCACTGCACGCAATTGGATAACACTACGACCAATCACAACAATAAACCCCATACGCTTAGCTACCAGCGGAGCTAACTGGTAGATTATACTCTTACCATATCCGTTCGGCAAAACAGCAAAAACGTCCTTCTTGCAAAGGAACGATTCGAGCGGCGTCTTCTGTTCCTGTTTTAGATAAAAAGCCAAGTCTAACTCGTTCATTGTAGCGGCCAAAGCTGTTTCAAACAACTGGTATTCATCCATAGCCATCTTGCAATGTTTACTAATGACTTCGACGTCACATCGCTGTCGTATCTGTTTAGCTTGCCTCTGGCCCGCCTATATCAGATAACCCGATGTGATTGGTGCAGCATAGATCGAGGGGCATATTTAATGAGCTCCATTACTCGACACTAGAGTAACTCGCTGAGCAAATTCAACTTGTGCTTTCGCAAGAACTCCGGATTTCCAGGGTAGCTATTGGCATGTGTTGGAAAGTTTTCTTTCATCGACGCAAGACAAGGAGACGTTGGGATAAGCAGTAGTGATTTAATGGGATCTTCGCTGTGTGTCATCTGTAGTGTTCTTCCAAGTCTAAAGTACATAACTTTACATGGTGTCTTATAGGCATTTTAGGAGGAGGGACTTTTGAAGGTGGAGACAAATTCAAACAAAGCATGTAACAGGTTTATGTAACACCCTAGACTGAGGGTCTGGCCAATCCTAATTCAATCAGCATAAGGCTCCAAGAGCCATTTGGGCTCCGAAAGCCATTTGCAGAACAAAAGGTGAGATTCTCAGTGAATCATTCGTGTGCTAATCCCATCCGTCTGAGTGAAACTGGGGCTCCAAGAGCCATTAAAGACAAAGGCAGGAAATGCAACTTTTCTGAGATCTTAACCTTAAAAGCTAAATACAATATTTGAAATAGATTCTTAAAATTTGTTATTCTTCACATGCACAACATTCAGAGCATGAAGTTCACATTAGCAGCCTCATGATTCTGGTGGTACAGTAGCTATAGCGCTGTTTAGTAGTAAAGTAAGGAGTAACGTTGGAATAAAAATAGCTTTCCTAAGAATCACAATCATCAGCAATGACATCATGAAGCAAAATTATCTTTGGACTGTCTTCCATCAGCTGTTTCCTGGTAGCTTTGGGTTCAAAGACTATTTGTTTGTACTTTTGCGCACATGCAAATTTAATTAATTTTCAGTTTTTTCCTTCTGTCTGTCTGTAGATAGTTGTATGTTGAACTCTAGGGTTACACTCCCTCAGACATGATTTGTGGTTGTGGAATGTTTAGCGAGTCTGTTTTTCTCATCTATTGGCCTCTTGCTCACATTTCTGGAAAGAATCGCTTCTTCTTCCAATATTTTCCTGTATATTATCATGTTCATTCAGCCTGGATGTCATAGAGACATTTGAAAAGCCATGTAGTTTGAATGAAAAGGAAATTACATAACATTCAAGCGCGTCACCAGAGAGCTGAAGTGAGTGTGTTTATACTGGGCATGGGAAAAAAATTCAGGCTGAATCACCTGCATCAGATCCGTAGACGGAGAGAGCTAGACTGAACAAACACTGGTCACTGAGGTTGTGTGGATTGATCACCCCGCTAATTTACTCCCTGTCTGATTTCCCAGCAACCCCTGGTTCGTCTGCGGGGAGGTGCGAATATCGGTGAAGGGCGAGTGGAGGTGCTGAAGAATGGTATTTGGGGAACGGTCTGTGACGATAACTGGAACCTGAGGGCCGCTACCATCGTGTGTCGAGAGCTGGGCTTCGGGAGCGCCAAGGAGGCTCTCACTGGAGCGAAGTTAGGGCAAGGTTAGTATGTCTTCTCTTGCACAATACATTATATCAGTGGTTCTAAAATGGTGGATCACGGGGAGGATTGGGAGTCGATCCTAAAACAACCAGATTTTAGATTCCGAAGAATTTCGAATCAAGAGTCTACTCCCTTACCTTGATTTCCAAACTACTACATGTCCCAGGAGAGCCTTAAGAACTAGTAGAGGGAATTTTGATTCATTCCATTGTCTCCATTGATTCTGTTCACCAAAATGACTCAGATTCGTTCACTAATTCATTTGGTGATTTTTTTTTTACACCATTACGCTACTAGGTGCTGATGAGTGAGTATCTTTTTGAATATTATGAGTGATTCCTTCAATCATTCACTCAACAGATTCATTCAAAACCTGATTCAGAATGTAATCTTGGAATTGCAATTCTTGGAAAATACGAATATAAATATAATGCTTATATAATATAATGCATGCATAGCTTATATTTCACAACAGGCTCTCAGAAATCTCTAATATCTAAATTTTGGAACGAAAATATTGATGAAACCCATTAAGCAGAAAGCAACTATCAGTCAGTCACACATTGTTATTTTCAAAACAAACAGCATCTACGGCAGCCTCTGTCTCTGGCATTTACCAGAAAGTCATGGATCACCGCCCTTTACTAAAGTGTCTTTGATCAGACGCATGAGAGGCAGATGTGAACATTCTTTGGCCAGGAGACTCATGTATAATGTAACATCTGTTCTCCAACTGCATGTGCAGATAGCTGCTCCTCAGCTGATGTTTGTACAGGTCCTTAGTTGATTTTAAAATCCATTTTCAGTGAATTTGCTGAGAGATAACATGAAATATTTACATGCGAGCTTGTACACTTTTATTTTATTCCTGTGCATATGCAAATACTGTAATTAAAGGGTTAGTTCACCCAAAATTCTGTCATTAATTACTCACCCTCATGTCATTCTAAACCCGTAAGACCTTTTAAGGCTGCATTTAGTCATGTTTTCAGAAATTGAGAGCGAAGTCAACAACTCTTTGCTTATTCTAGTCTAAACAAATACAAACCTTCTGCAGTTCTCCTAAAACATCCTCTTATAATCCGTTTATGCACAGTTATTACTGTCATCAGATGTGGTCAGCAGAGAACATCAGATAAACAAAATTGTTTGCTTCATCTAATGGAAAAAAAAACATGTTTCATGTGACTCCAATGAGTGGCATTTGGTTGAGACCCAGATAGACTAAACGTCGACTGTAGACATTAGGGAACGTCGATTGTAGACGAGACCCAGATAGACTAAACGTCGACTGTAGACGTTCGGGGACGCCAATTGTAGACGAGACCCAGATAGACTAAACGTCGACTGTAGACGTTCCGGGACGTCGATTGTAGACTTGACCCAGATATACTAAAGGTCGACTGTAGACGTTCCGGGACGTCGATTGTAGACGAGACCCAGATATACTAAAGGTCGACTGTAGACGTTCGGGGACGCCGATTGTAGACGAGACCCAGATAGACTAAACGTCGACTGTAGACGTTCCGGGACGTCGATTGTAGACGAGACCCAGATAGACTAAACGTCGACTGTAGACGTTCCGGGACGTCGATTGTAGACGAGACCCAGATATACTAAAGGTCGACTGTAGACGTTCTGGGACGTCGATTGTAGACGAGACCCAGATAGACTAAACGTCGACTGTAGACGTTCCGGGACGTCGATTGTAGACGAGACCCAGATAGACTAAACGTCGACTGTAGACGTTCCGGGACGTCGATTGTAGACGAGACCCAGATATACTAAAGGTCGACTGTAGACGTTCTGGGACGTCGATTGTAGACGAGACCCAGATATACTAAAGGTCGACTGTAGACGTTCTGGGACGTCGATTGTAGACGAGACCCAGATAGACTAAACGTCGACTGTAGACGTTCCGGGACGTCGATTGTAGACGAGACCCAGATATACTAAAGGTCGACTGTAGACGTTCCGGGACGTCGATTGTAGACGAGACCCAGATATACTAAAGGTCGACTGTAGACGTTCTGGGACGTCGATTGTAGACGAGACCCAGATAGACTAAACGTCGACTGTAGACGTTCCGGGACGTCGATTGTAGACGAGACCCAGATAGACTAAACGTCGACTGTAGACGGTCCGGGACGTCGATTGTCGACGAGACCCAGATAGACTAAACGTCGACTGTAGACGTTCCGGGACGTCGATTGTAGACGAGACCCAGATATACTAAAGGTCGACTGTAGACGTTCTGGGACGTCGATTGTAGACGAGACCCAGGTAGACTTAGAGAAACAGAGAAAAATTGACTACACGGTTTAGTGAGATGATGAGGAGAGAACAAAGATGCAGGATCACTGGACTAAAAATAACATTAACTTCCAAAGATCCTAATGCTAGGAATGTGGTTATATTCATTTTTAACTATGTGAATGTCTCAGCTGAGCATTATTTATTTGTAGTTCAGTACATTTCACTGTGGATACTTTGGTAAATCAGTCGCAATTTCGGTGCAGGCTTTGCAAACAGACTTTTACGAAATGGACTCAACAGTAATCCGACCAAATGTAAGTCACTGGGTTAATTCTAATGTCTGATCTGTGACCAGTGATTTCTGATATGTAATGATTCATGTACAGTCGGATGGTCTTTGTCTATGTGTCAGTAAATCTTCACATTGATGCTCTTTGTAGGATGAAAATAATCTGTTATTTAAACCGTGATTAAATTATATATAGAAAACGATCAAAGAACGCTCCCTTTACAATTGATGGAGCTGTCAATCAAACAGCACAAGTTTATCAGTGACTGAGTTCGGGACTCTTGCCACTGTTACAATCAACGAATCTCTTATTTACATCGTGTTTGCACTTTCTCAGACACGCCCCTTCAAACAGAGCGTTCGAATCAGAGGGGTAAAATCAGGGTTGGAAAGATTTCTAAATTTTGAAAATGTTTGTCCCCTTAAGATAATCCACAGATAAGACAATACAATTATTTAAACTCAAATTTCCTGTCCATTAACACCCTATTTTATGTTTTCCTTAGGAATGGGTCCGGTCCACATGA
This sequence comes from Squalius cephalus, assembly GCF_949319135.1. Lineage (NCBI taxonomy): Eukaryota > Metazoa > Chordata > Actinopteri > Cypriniformes > Leuciscidae > Squalius > Squalius cephalus. Next base: position 18,636,075 of record NC_137145.1, read on the forward strand.
ACGAGGTGGAGTGCTCTGGATTTGAGAAATCTCTCACTGACTGCTACTTCAATAATGATGCGCTGGGCTGCAGTCATGAGGAAGACGCTGCTGTACGCTGCAATATACCTGCCATGGGTTTCCAGAAGAGGGTGAGGACTCTTAAACGTTTACTTCATATTCCGTTAATGTTCTAACAATAGTTAGAAATTCATGAATCAGTAAAAGTGATGGATACTTTTGACTTCAACAGATACGTCTAAGCGGAGGAAGAAACCCCCTCGAGGGACGTGTGGAAGTTCTCGCTGAGAAGAACGGTTCTTTGGTTTGGGGAACCGTTTGTAGTGAAAACTGGGGGATTATAGAGGCAATGGTGGTCTGCAGACAGCTGGGATTAGGCTTCGCCAACCATGCGTTTCAGGTAAATTCACATCACTCTCTTGAACTTGAATCCATTGAATCTGTACACAAAATTCATGTTCACATGGAGTACTATTAAATTGTCCAGATTTCACCCATGAGAATTCATTGAACAATGGTAAATGTGACCGCAACTTGAGAGTTTTCCACTCTCCATCCTTCTCATGAAGGTCCACCTTCAATAGTGTTTAACAATCAATATCCCCAAGGCATCGTTTGAGTCATCATGATAGTGTTCATAGCATATGGGACTATTTTGGAGTGTTCGGTGTAGATGAAGAACTTTAATAAAGGCACACACCATGGCACAGAGCCGGTGTGGCGTCCCCATTTCATCCAAAAGTTTGCTGGATGCCATAATCCTATTAAATCCCATTTATTTAAATCATAATTGAATGTGCATGTAAGATCACACAGACTTTCAAGAGCTGACATGGCAGGACTGGAGACAGATCATTACCAGCCCAGTGACAAACTCATGGTGATTATAGGTCTGGAAACTATTATTGCATTAGAAACGGTATGGAAGGAATAGTTTGATGGGTGGTTTTATGAGTGGAAATTGGAAAACGCTTCTGCAGGCTAATGCCATGATTAAGAGTTATTATGATGATTGACTGAAATTTGCCACTAGCTGATGCATATGGCCGCATGTCAAGACATTATGGCCGTAATGGCTTCGACCTAGGGACACAAAGCAGTTAAATATAATGCAACTCATTATAGTTCTTAGAGTGTTCTGAAAAAGCTAGCGTGAATGATCCATGCAAGTTTATGCTGTGTGGTGTTGATTTAACTGTTGCCCTGCTTAAAAATAAACACCTTAAACCAGCCTAAACATTTTGCTTATTTAGTCTCCCAGCCCGGTCAGACAGTCTATTTGCTGGTTTTAAAGGGTTTTAGGCACATTTCAACTGGTCAGACTGAGAGCCCATCTAAACTAGCTAAGACCAGCTTAAACCATCTTAGGCAGGTTTAATTTTTTTCAGGTGAAGTTAGTCAAGTATCATGATCTTCCTTGTTTAGTGGCTGATGTCCAGTGAAGGCTTTTTCTCCTTATGAACTTTATTCGTTTTAAATAAAATAAAGTCCATCCTGTTCCACGAATACACTACCAAACTACCAAATGCGACACTTAAGACATACAGTACTTTTAAAGAATCCTGAAAAAAAAGATTAAGCAGCACAACCATTTTCAGCATTTATAATAATAAGAAATGTTTATTGAGCATCAAATCAGCATATTAGAATGATTTCTGAAGGATCATGTGACACTGAAGACTGGAGTAATGATGCTGAAAATGCAGCTTTGATCACAGGAAGAAATTACGTTTTAAAATATATTAAACAGTTTTTTAATTTATAATAATATTTCACATTATTATTTTTGATCAGATAAATGCAGCTTTGGTGAGCATAAGAGACTTAAAAGCATAAAAAAAGAGATTTAATTTATGCATTAACTTAATAGTGAGGTTTGTACACTTTGACATGCTGTTGGTCACGTTTTCAGACTGTTACCTAAGCTCAAAAAGTGCAAGATACAACTTCCAGATGTCTGAGTGGCCATTAAACATGATTTGTCTGACAGTCTGGACCGGTGGGTCTTTCCAGACAGCATGTGTGGAAGGTTTTCAACAATGCACATGGAAAGTCTGACAGAATGTGCCCACATTCCCCCTTGCCCACGCTGGGAGTCCTGTGGGCTTATCTATCAGAGGAGGCTGTGACTCAGCCCTGGTCAGCCTGGGACACAACACATGGAAAACAGAACATAACACTGGATGATTACTCATTACGAACATATGTTTGTGCAGTCATGAACACTGACAAAGACTTTCCCGACCTTGTGGGGTACGGGACGTCTTGTGTTTCAAACCTCTAACCTTATGCAACAGCTCTAATGAAAAGCAATCTTGAGAGCAGATGCTCAGGATCATGCAGTCGATCTGTAAAACGTGACTGAACAGCCCTCGTGTGGTGAGGAGGTGTAATGACACCCAGATATCCATCTTCAATATTCAGTTTCAAAACACTAACATGTTTCTTTCCGATGTCATTGAAAAACAAAGCAATATCAAAAAAGCACCTTAAAGGTATTCTATGTGTTACATTCCAGTTTTGTGTGAAGAACAGACTGAAAGTGAAGTTGACAATCTGCCTGAATCAATGACCGAATCAATTGTTTGTCAGTTGTTTTCAGTAAACTGATTGATTTGCCTCGCAAACCGAACTGATTCCTTTACAAATTGATTTCTTCCCAATTGTGACATATATCCGAGTGAAATGACTTCTCGAACAAGAAAAAATGTAGAGCGGGACTTGATTTTGTCCATGTGGAATTGATTGGATGGTCGGGATGGTTGTGGTTTTCTATTGGTCAATCTCATGTGAGTGACAGGTTGATCCCGCCCTTGCAACACATCATCAGAGAAGAGAAGAGATGCCATTGCAAGAGTGAGGGGAAGTTATTGTGATTGAAGATTATGAGGACACATTAATTTTTTTTAATGTGATTTCATTGTGACTTTAAAATGAGAATGTTAATAATATGTGATTTAAATTTCACCAATAATTCCTATTATAATCTCACCGACTAATATTTATCATGTGTTTATATAGGAGACGTGGTACTGGGCTGGAGATGCAAATGCAGACAATGTTGTGATGAGTGGGGTCAGATGCTCAGGAACTGAGATGAGTCTTCCTCAGTGTCTTCATCACGGCAAACACATCAACTGCCCGAAAGGAGGAGGACGCTTCGCCGCTGGGGTGTCCTGCTCTGATAGTGAGACAATCACCTCTTATTGATTATCATTCTCTTAAGAATAGTGATATAACTCCGTCTGTATCAAGCTTGATGTAATAGTAGCCTAAAAAGCAGCACCAAAAGAAATTGTTGTTTCCCACAATGCAATGCACTCCACTTAACCTTTCATTTCAACTGTGACAAATAAAGGGGTGGTTGATTATGATTTCACTTTTCTAACTTTAGTTAGTGTGTAATGTTGCTGTTTGATCATAAACAACATCTGCAAAGTTACAACGCTCAAAGTTCAAAGCAAAGGAAGATATTTGCTTTTAAAGAAATCGCTTTTTAAGGACTACAACAAACGGCTGGTAGAGACTACACCACATTCCCCCCGGGTTAGTGACATCACTAACCCTAAAATTTACATAAACCCCACCCCCGGGAATGCGATTTATAGATTATCATGACAGAATTTGCTAATCAATGACTAGAAGATAGTTAACTCTACATCAGCTACATAAATTTAAACATAAACAAAAAAAGTTTTTGAAATTTTCAGGACACAAGCTGTTGTAGCTCCGCCCCCTGTGCCGGGAGCAGCAGCTCATTTGCATTTAAAGGGACAGACACAAAAACGATGCATTTTTGCTCACCCTTAAAAAGTGACAATTTTAACATGCTATATAAAAATATCTGTGGGGTATTTTGAGCTGAAACTTAACATACACACTCATCAGACATCAGAGACTTATTTTACATCTTGTGAAAAGAGCATTATACCACCCCTTTAACATTAAGTAATAAATTATTTGAACATTAATGTTTAACTCTTTCCCTGCCACAGTTGCCAGCCACCACCAGCATTTTTGATAATATTAAAAAATATTTAGCTTTATAAATATCTGAACATATATCAAAAGAAAGAAGAGTCTCTGATTTTAAACAATTTTTTTTTTTTTATTATAGCTTCGTGCAGTCTTTAAAATCAACACTTAAATGTTGGTAAGTTTCATAAAAAAAGCAACATTTGAAACAAATAGCTGAGAAAAAAAATCTTAATCTTTTAATCTTACATACTGTTTAGGATGGATAGTATGGACATTGAGACGCAGGGTACAATGTGCATACGCAATACTTTTATCGCTTGTTTCTGCTTCTTCTCCTGTGTTTTGATCCGGAGATTATGCACTCTTTCAGTAGATGTGTAATAGCGTCGTCCCCTACCGTATAACAGTGAAAACACAGAAAGCCAGAAAATTCCGTCAATGGCGGGGAAGTGTTGTTCTCATAAATGACCGAAAATTGCGTAAATGGTGGAATTTTTTAAAAATGAAAATTTGCTTTCATTAGTTCAAAACTTTGGGGTTGGTAAGATGTTTTTTAAAGAAATTAATACTTTTATTCATGAAAGATGCATTAAATTGATCAAAAGTGACATTTAAAGACATTTATGATGTTACAAACGATTTCTATTTCCAATAAATACTGTTCTTCTGAACTTTCTAGTATTTCAAGAATAATCAAATAAATACAGTCTTGGTGAACATAAAAGACTTTCAAAAATAGTGTACTACTGTGCCATATGTAGTAAGAAGTATGCTAGTGTTCCATTCTGAACATGGCTAAACAGCTTTAATATGAAACCTAAACAACTTATATTTTGTGAAACTAAACATAGATGGTAGATCTTCAGGACCAACTAAGCCCATCTGACCTGGTTGTCTAGACTGATATGCATGTGGAATTTGCTCTGTCTGACCTCTGATCTCATCGCTCACAGCGGCTCCTGACCTGGTTCTAAATGCTCAGCTGGTGGAGCAGACCACCTATCTGGAGGACCGGCCCATGTACGCTCTAGAGTGCGCCCTAGAGGAGAACTGCCTGTCCAGCACAGCGAAAAAGAATGACCACGGCTCCTACCGCCGCCTGCTCCGCTTCTCCTCCCAGATCCACAACGTCGGCCAAGCTGACTTCAGACCCAAAATGGGTTACCATGCCTGGACCTGGCACGAGTGTCACAGGCAAGACCATAAACACCTTAGTACACAACAAAGATACACACTAAGACTTAAACACATGATGCCAATATGGCGACGTTTAAAACTTCTGATTGTTGATTTGTTGTGTCTCTGTGTTCAGGCATTATCACAGCATGGAGGTTTTTACACATTATGACCTGCTGAGTCTGAACGGCACCAAGGTGGCGGAGGGTCACAAGGCCAGTTTCTGTCTAGAGGACACTCAATGTGACGAAGGTGAGAACTTCTTACGAGATGGTCCAATAGCGCTAAAGTTACTCAACACTGGTGTTCACACCATGCCGTGATTACGGTAATTGCGAGATTCTGACTTGTAAAAAGCGTTCACGTCCTCGTAGAACTCGTAATTACAACTTATAAACTCTGAATTTTCAGAGAGTTCTGACTTGTACCACATGACCGCTGCAGATTGATAGTGTTGTAATAGAAAAACTTCGTTCTGAGTCCCAGACAGCAACATAGTGTCGGCCCAGATCCGGCCCACATCTGGTACACTTGGATTCTACACGGTCCAGATGTGGGCCGGATCTGGGCCGACACTATGTTGCTGTCTGGGATGTCATGTGTTGTCGTCTCGTAATTACAGTAATTACGACATGGCGTGAATGCAGCGCAAGGCTTTTTTTGATCCATCTGTTTTTATGAAATATCAAGTCGAGCCACATTTATTTATAGAGTGCTTTATACAATACAGATTGTTTCACAGTAACAGACAGAATCAATGATACAAACGTCATCAAATTCAAAATCTGCTTTAAAGCTGCTCTAAAAAAACAATAGTGTCAGAAGACAATTCAGATTAAGTCAGTTCAGTTCAAAGTTCATCAATTATGAAACGAGTTCTATTCAGCCATAAACAGCTCTACAGAAGACGATAGTGTCGTTATTCAGCTCGAAGATCTAATTGGTTGTTTTCTTTGATTCAGGTATTCAGAAACGGTATCTTTGCGCCAACTTTGGTGAACAGGGCATCACTGTTGGCTGCTGGGACACCTACAGACATGACATTGATTGTCAGTGGATCGACGTCACAGATGTGAAACCAGGAGACTATATTTTGCAGGTGCCTTTTTAACTGAAGTGAACTAAAAGTAAAAAGCAGGATTTTTTTTTTTACTAACATGACTCTGTCACACAGGTCGTAATCAATCCTAACTATGATGTAGCCGAATCGGATTATACCAACAATGTCATGAAGTGTAAGTGCCGCTATGATGGATACAGGATATGGACGTACAACTGTCATATAGGTGAGTTGGTTAGAAAAATAATGTATTGAATGTCTGCTTTTCACTTTCTTTTGATATATTGCATGCTCAGATATTCATACAACAAACGTATTCTGGGGGCCATGGACATTTTGTGAAAATGGTCAAAATGGCGGTAGCTGGCAACTTTTTTTTATAAAAGCTGACGGGGAAAGATTTAAAAGACGTTACAAGTAGTGACGGGCACTTTCAAACCAGTGACTAATGCAGTTTGAATCAACAAGGCTTCGTTACATCGCCACTGTTTCGACTTTGCCGCTAGAGTAAGATGATCTCTGCAAACCCATAAACAGTGTCTGTATGGTTTTAACCTGATCTCGGATCAGTTTTATCTCTTATATAAGTCTCATATTGGCCTGTTTAGCCAAGCCCTCCATAAAACAAGACATGCAAATGAATAAAAGAACACGTTATACAGAATATTCCTATTTAATGGTATTAGATTATTCGTTAATTGCATTTAATATATCACTTTCAATCTTGTATTGAAATCTTGTATATCAAGTATTTTTATGCATGTTTTTGTTGCATTTACACTCGAAACAGTGAATTAATTTGCGAAGCAATTGGTTTAATTGATTCAAAGTTTCGAAAAGGTTTGTTTCTCCCATCAGTAGTTAGATGTAAATAATAATACCACCTCTACCACTTTCCAGGTGGCTCGCGGAGTTCAGACATGGACGAATACCCTGGAATGAGCAACCAGTTGCACCTCAGATAGGAGACAGTGAGGAACAACAAAGGCTCTCAGTGGAGGATGCTGCAGGCTGTCACTCAAGACTATTCAAATACGACTGACCACTAGAGACTCCAGCACTTCAACAGGCAGAGACCGCTGCTCTGTAACCCACCTCCAAATATAGACGCAGTCGCTAGGTTGAAGTACAGCTCACGTCCTTTCACGACCCTCGCTATATCAAGCTTGCTTTGTACAGAAACTATTTAAATTCTTTAAATGTACTGTACTTGTTGCATTTCTGTGTTTAAAATGCTAGTTAATTGTTGTAGTGGCTACACACTCGTGCTTTAATGTTCAAACTTGGATCTTCCACAACGTTTCGATTCTTTCTGCATTACAACTTAAGGGATCGCAAAGTCTGCAGTTTCACGAACCAAACGCCACTTGCGGCTGTCAGACTCTTTTGTGGTTAATTCATCAAGCATGTCAAGTAATTTATTGTGTTCAGTCAGGGATTATATTTTGTCAACTTTTGTGTATGCAATGTGAAACTGTAAGAATTTGTTGCAAATTTGTGAAGCATCTACCCTCCGTTCTACGAGGGTACTTATGACCAGTTCAATGGTTTCCAAATATACTGTGTTTATGACTGAACAACACATTTGGTCAAACCATTGCATTGTTTTCTATAATTAAAGCAATTCATGTTTGTTACTTGGAGGATGGTGTTTTTTATGTTAACCATACAACCCATGTATTTTCAGTGCTAAAATATGTGGAAACAATTAAAGACTTGACACCAATCAAAAACCGCAACAACAAACATTTAATCAATATGTAAAAAACAGGTTGAAGTATCAAATGATTTTAAAACATCATAATGCAGAAATAATTTTCAACTTTGACAAACAAGACAAATATAATAACTGTAGAAACAAAATAACATGTACAAACAGAATTATTGATACACAGCATGAATTTCTAATGATAACTTGTCTGTTTGGATGTTATTTAATCATTAGATTCAATATTTCCAGGAAATCCAATCAAAACACACTGATAATTATCCTCTGCCACATTCAACTCACCCTAAACAGCAACAGCATTTCACTACTTGCTTCAAAATGCGCAAAAGAGCCTATTGGTAATTAAAACACGATTTAAACGGGGGGGGAAAAATAATATATTTGTTAAGCCTGGACTTGATGCTAAAAGATGCCAGACTTGTTAGTATGGAGAAACAGAGCAAGAGAAAGCAAACAAGGCTGTTTCCTGCTAAAAAAAAGAAAAAAAAAAAACGTAATTTGGGGAAAAACACTCAGGAAAATAATCAAATGATCATTGAACTATTTCCCTAAAATAGTAGAGAACTCAAAAAAATAAATAAACAAAACTGGAAACTTGGGAGACAACATATTTCATGTGTTTTCATGGGCTGCTAAAAGAAAGCGGGGTCATTTCTTCAAGCTTCTGCTCAACCCCAGCGCTCTGGTCACCATCCTGCGAGCCACCTCTGTGTCCGTGCGGGGCCTTTCCTTCACCGGCTGAACGAACTCTAAGGGGACACAACATCATCATACTTGATAGTAATATACTCATTTTAATCATGCTCATTATGCAGATCAGTGTCATGATGTTTGTATCTATTCACTTAAAAATACATACACGTTCAAAAAAAGCACAAGTGACATCTTTTATGATGAGCTTATTTTTTTATTTCCCAATTAAAATTCATACAGGGTTTTTTGTACCATGAAATGTCAGTCTGATGCAACTCACTTAAAAAAAGAAAATTCCAAAAAATTGCAGTTCTTTTGAACTTTCTATTCATCAGAAAATCCTGAAAAAAATGTATCATGGTTTTCCCAAAATGATTATGCTGTATTCAACATTGATAATAATCGAAAACGTTTCTTGAGCTGCAAATCGTCATATTAACCTGATTTCTGAAGGATCATGTGACACTGAAGACTCGAGAAATTATGCTGAAAATTCAGCTTTGACATCACGGGAATAAATTACATTTTAACAAACTGTATATTAAAATAGAAAAATAAAAATGAAAACAGTAATATTTCAAACATTACTGTTGATTTGTATTTTTGATTAAATAAATACTTGGTCTTGGTGAGCATAAGAGACTTTCAAAACAATTTAACAAATCATCCCGACCCCAAACTTTTGAACAATTTTGTGTTTCACCACTTAAAATGAAAATTTCTTGAAAAAGGCACAAAGATTTTTAGTTTTTTTTTCTTGATCATGGACACACTAATGTCTTCTAATATAAAAATCACCATATTTCTGAAAGCCGTTTATTCGGTGGCTTAGCTTTCATACCTGCTCGTCTGGCTGCTTTCCACTTCGCTTTCTGGCTCCCCTCTTGCAGCATGCGGGTCTTCAGTATCGGATGCTTAAGAGAGAGTGCCTGTGTGGCTGAAAAGAACCAAAAATGTGTCACTCAAACATAACAATATAAAGGATGATAATTCTTGCCACATGAATGGAAAAAAATACTGCCGAATGAAACAATACCTGCCGACTGACTTGAAAATATACCGAGAGCATGAGTGTTATCCACCCACTTGATCTTCATCCCTCCTTCACTGGAAACAGAAGTAGACCAGTGTCACATTTATGGATTTGTATTATTATTATTTCTCTCACATTATAAGGGTGACATATCACCTATAATCAGCAAAGGCATCAAGAAGGTCGTCCGTTTTAAAAAAGGCAGGGAAGTTGTAGATCTCAATGACGTGGCCGAACTCCTCTGGATCAAGCCAGATGTTTGTATAGGCGGGGAAATCATTGCAGGTGTTCAGTATGGTGATGTCCTCGTATTTGAGTTTGGCTTTGATCTGACCAAGACAGAATGAATGACAAAATGTGTGAAAACAAACAGAATAAAGATGATGGTAATTACGGAAGGAGATGCATTGGGTCTTTATACAAATAACAAACCTCAAAGGGCCTGTTTACACCTGGTCACGTCATGTGTTGTTACTGATCGGATAGTTATCTGATTTGTTAAAACGGTTCCATTTACACTTTGCCACATAAATGGGTCTCCGGAAAACGAATATAAATCCAATCTTCAATTCCCGCACTAAGTTCACGTCAATGTAAGAAACAGATATGAGCTGGATTTCACACCGCAATGAGAGAAAGCTGCATCATATCTGTTCGCAATGCGTGTTGCAGTAGTGCTGTCATAACTGGCTAATGGGAGCTCTATAACACTCTCACATGATTAAATATAGATTTTTTTTATTATTATTTTGGGAAAAGTAATGTTTATATACAGTACCGGTCAAAAGTTTGTTCAAATGGTTTGAAAAAAGTATTTTATGCTCATTAAGCCTGCATTTATTTGATAAAAAAATACAGAAAAAAAAATGTAATATTGTGAAATATTATTACAATTTATAAAATAATGGTTTTCTATTTGAATATACTTTAAAATCTTATTTATGTGATGCAAAGCTGAATTATCATCAGCCAGTATTCAGTGACACATGATCCTTCAGAAATCATTCTAATATGCATTCTAATTATCAATGTTGGAAACAGTTGTGCTGCTTAATGTTTTTTTTTTTATAACCTGGATTCAGGATTCTTTGATGAATTAAAGACGAACAGAATTTGTTTAAAATATAAATCTTTTCTAACAATATACACTACCGTTCAAAAGTTTGGGGTCAGTCATTCTTTTATTTTTTGTTTGTTTGAAAGAAATGTATACTTTTCTTCAGCAAGGATGTGTTAAATTGATAAAAACTGATAATAAAGATTTACATTTTTAAGAAAAGATTTCTATTTTGAACTTTTTAACTCGTTTACACTTGCCCAGTTTGAAGTGGTTTGATGGATATACAGTAGGGCCGATTTACACCTGATCGCATTAACATTAGAATGGGGCTAACAAATTCATGCAAGTACGCACATGTTGTGAATTAGGTGGACGTTTTTCATGAGAATTTGTGCATTTAAATATGAATAATCCAAGCAAGTATTAGTGTACGAAACCCATTAAGTTACAATACCTCAGAGAGCAAACTTTCATCAAAGTGCTGTAGCTGGAGTGTCGCATCAGTGTGAAGGCCTGTGTTTTTGGCACAATATTCATCTGCTTGGTCATCTAATGTTAAAGACGCTAAGAAAGACACAGTCTGGTCCCAGGCTGGAGGCCACGGGGAAGGCCCGGACCTTGAAAGCTGCACAAACTGCTGATCGGCCAGTGATTGGTCAGTGCTGTCCACCTCTGTCTCCTGATTGGATGCAAGAGCTTCTTTAGCAACGCCAGAGCTAGAATCCTCAGATGATTCCTCCAGATTCACCTTATGTCTCCTAGCGACTGGAACATAAATTGCCTTTTCTGGCCGTCTGGCTCTTCTTCTGTTGCATTCGTCCTCCATTTCCCTGCCTCGACCGCGTGCTCGTTCATTGAAACTGCTATCCGTATACCTAAGATCCTCTTCCGGCAATCTGTCAGATGCACCACAATGATGAGACACCAAACCTCTGTGAGCACGTCACGTGACATTAGGTCTGGCAGCTTTACCTGAGGTCGGAATAGCACACTACGACTCTGCGGGCGCAGCCCTCACCCACAGAAAAGGTGCTGAGGTCAGGGAGATTGCCAGTGGTTTGGTGAATCAGGAAGCGAAGTCGGCTCGGGATAGGCGGGAACAGTAGAACACTACAATTGGGAAACATTAAAAGACAACAATATGGCAGATGTCTGTCTATCTATCTATCTATCTGATAGATAGATAGATAGATAGATAAAGACAGACAGACAGATAGATAAGATAGATAGATATACAAAGTACTCTAATCATTAAAACGATGATAAAATGTGTAGCCCATTAACATGCAATGCTATGTAGAAAGTCAATCATCTTAAACAGCCACACAAACTAAGACTGATGGGAAAAAAAGGGAGACATGCAACAACATAAATTAGAAGGCTTATTAAAATACTCATGACCACCCTTACAAGAATTAATAACATTTTATTTTAGTAACATGTTGTAGTTACTTTTCATAGAAAAAACTAGGCGTATAGCTTGTACATTGGCCTAAAAGCATGCTAATGAGGAGGGATTAATGGTCTTATCTGTTAACAAATGCCACAATTACAAGAATTATTAATAATTATAATAATAATAATTAATAATAGGGCAAGTACACATCTAGAGCTTAAAAGTATGGACCTTCATGAATTATGGACCAAGCTAGCTAGTAAATCAAGCTAGTTAATTTATGTGCTAAATGAGTTCTGTTCTAAAGACGATTGATATTAAGAAACACCTGGCTTTCTGGCATACAAAAAAAACTACATAAATCATTAAGTTCCTGGTGAAAGGAAAACAATATCTGTATAAGCATTTTCAATAGAAGAAAATGTTAAGTTTGAAGTAAAAGTAAAAAGAAAAACTGTAGTAATCAACTTGTGCACGTGTGGGTTATAGGCAAGCTATCGCAATAATAAAACATTTCCTCACAAGGGAAAATGTCCCAGGACCCTGCTAAAACGACCAGCTTTCCTAATAATGTTGGTGAATATCATTCCCTTCTTCAGATGTGTGATGAAGTTACCTTTTCAGCTCATTTTTCTGCTGGAATGCGTCCAGCTCCTCACGGACTGTATGGATAAACGCAGTCTCTTGTTTGGGGAGGAAACAGCCACTGACGCAAGGAAGAGCCAGGGTGCTGGAGGACGATCTCTATCCACAGAGACTAGATGCTTTCAGTCCAGATTTCATTACACTTAAGAAAAAAGAAACATATTAAAGAGCGGATCAGTAACGTACAAGTCAAACATCATGTCACGGTATACGGTCGCTTGTCAAACTAAAGAGATAATGAATACACCTACAACTGTAACTTACAAACCAAACCTAAAATTAAGGCACTTTAAACGTTATTTTATTGCTGCTGGCTCAAGTATATGTCAAATACAAAAAAACCCTAAATGTATTAGGAAAAGAGAATGATATAAAACCTCTGCTCGTAAATCTAACCGCGAAATTAAACTCATTTAAACATTAGCAACTAGCTTAGCACACCAATCTCATTCAATAACATTATACACGTTTCAAGACGATACTGACTAATAACAAATAAAAGTATGCCACCCTTTAAGACCTTTAAACACTATTAAATCCCAGTTAAAAACGACATCTCAGGACAGCCGCAAAAGTACCACCGCTGAATTTAACTGACACCTCTGACGTCATTACGATTTTCGGTGTGAAGGCTAATCGTCCCCTCTAGCGGCCAGGGGTGCAAACACAATGGAGTTACTTTTTAAGTTACTATCTCTTTTAAATGAAATATTGCAGTATTATTTTAGATGATTTATTAAGTTCAATCGCCCTCGTAATCTTTAAAGAATATAATATCTTCCCTGATGACGTGTTTACTGGCGTGAGGGCAGGGCAACCTTTCACTCACATAAGATCGACCAATAGCAAATCACAACCATCCTATCAATTCTACATGGACAAAATCAAGTCCCGCTTAAGACTTTTCATGTTTTTTTATTTATTTTTTTAAACTGAGAACATTATATAAACAAAGAAGAATCTACACTCACAGTAAAGAACAAATAAACAAGAAAAAAAAAAGGTACAAAACAGGGGTATATAACTAATCAGAATAGATCACATATCAAAGGAAGAGATTAAAAGACTTACATATTTCAGTTGTTTTTAAAGCCTTCTTGTTACATGAAATTTAGATAATTTAGCAGTTTTTCCCCCCAACATTATAATTGCAAAGCAATAAAAAAAATAATTTGAAGAAAACAATGTGGAATAAAGTTCCAGACAGAGGTTGGCTTTTTGAGAAAGTGTTTGACCTAATTAATTTTAAGAGTATTATTAAATGTACAAAAATCTAACATCGAGACCACAATTCACATAAGTATGTAAAACAACAGATTTCTTGATATAATGTATTTCCCATATGAAACTAAAAAACATTGTCAATATTTATGATAACGTTATCGAACATAGAGTTACTTCTTGTTCGAGAAGCAGTTTCACTCGGATATACGTCACAATAGAGAAGCCTTACGTTATGCTAACTAACATGGAATGTACCTCTGAATATAAATTAAATACAACTAAAAAGAAATATTTGCAGACAATGGAATTTGTTCAAGAAAACACTTTATTGTACGATACACAGTTTAAATAAGTGTCAAAAGATTTTCAAAAAAGACTATGATACAACACTGATAAAAAGATTTACGCAAGAAACAGTTAGAGCTGACAGCAGTCTGAAATACAAGCTGGATATGCAATATTAAATGCAAACCATGCCTTTTAAGGATTTTATGGTATTGGTATTTGTGTTTAATAAGGATTATATTGCAGACCCAAATAAAAGTACAGTAGTTCATTGGTAAATATAGTAAAATGTAGTGTTACAAAAGAAAAAAGATTTCATAGAGGGGAATGGAACAATGTTATAAAGTAACTAAACTGATTATTACTTCAAATCATTAAATACAACAAATTGTAAATATCAGTCTCAAATTTTCATGTACACATAACCAAAGTTTTAACAAGCACTTATTTGATCAGACTTCTCAAACATTTTTTTTTACTGTGAGAATGCAAAGTCATAAACGATCCTAATAATCAAGATGCAACTGTATTAAGACAGAACATTGTGCACTTAATCTATACTTCCCATTCAAGACAAGTATATACAGAAAGCAAGAGACAGGGACATAATGCAGAGAAATCAAATGCTGCAATAAAAATAAAAAAATGACATGGCACAACAGATTTAAAATAACTCAGATTAAGTAACACATTGGAAAGCTGCTAACTGAGGGAAAGCTGAAATGGAGAGTTTAAGATACATTATATAAGCAGTCTCTCCCTCTGTCAAAAAAACAAACAAACAAAAAATATTAATGAATCAATGGTCAGAAAATAAAGGTATACTATCTACATTTAAAGCAATAGAGTTGTGATATCAAGAGATGGAGAAGCAGGTTCTGAGTCCAGCAGGCCAATAATCACGTTCCAAACATGATCCTGCAAGAAGAAATATAACATTGCATTATTTCAAGATTAACCAATGCATTTCCCCCCAAAAATGGGATATCATATAGCAGAGTCCAAAAAGGACTTACCTTTGGTGTGTTTTATCTTGAACCAATACTTCTATCCTCAAAAATAGTGATCTCCACCTTTAAAAACTCAAGTTGAGGAAATACAGTGCTGTAAAACTCATTTCCTGCGATACAGGCATGGACGTTGACTGATCACCTACAAGAAAATCTATGAAATATTCAGTTTTAGCAGCCAAAGACGTATGACTAAACTAAGCTTTTCCATGTCAAATACGATTTGTATCAAACTTGAGCATGGGGGGGGGGGGAAAGCTTCGAGCAAGACATCTTTATCTGATTAACACTACTGTTCAAAAGTTTGGGGTCAGTACGATTTTTTTGAAAAGTCTCATGCTCACCATTTATTTGATCAAAAATACAATAAAAACAGGAAAATTGTGAAATATTATTAATGTTTAAAATAACTGTTTTCTCTTAATATTTTTTTTTCAGTAACCATCGCCACATGATCCTTCAGAAATCATTCTAATATGCTGATTTGCTGCTCAAGACACATTTTTTATTATCAATGTTGAAAACAGTTCATATTTTAGTGGAAACTGTGATAATTCTTATCAAGATTCCTTGATAAATAGAAAGCTCAATAGAACAGTGTTTATTTGAAATAGAAATCTTTTTCAACATTATAAAAGTCTTTGCAGTCACTTTTAATCAAACTAATGCATCCTTGCTAAATAAAAGCATAAATTTCTTACTGACCCCAAAATTTGAATGGTAGAGCAAGTTCCTAAGTCACCAGAATTCAATGACAATCCCACCAGGGGACAGAAAGACCTGCATGATGTTTCGATGTAGGAAAGGATACAACCCTGAGTCCCCTCTCTATGGGGTCAGTCAGGAGAAGCCCAAGGGGAGCAAAGATCTTCTCATTCTGCTCCTGGATGTACTTGGCGATCTTTTTCAGCACCTGAACGAATTAACATATTGTTGATTGTCAATAACATATCGACAAAGTCATATCGATGATATCTACAGCCTACAACTCTATCAACTGACTTTCTCATAGTGGGTCTCCATGCAGAGGAAGATTGTGTAAGCAGTGAGGCACGCCAGACAGCCCTCCAGATATGACCTGCCGCCCAGCTTCTCCGCCTCGGCATAGAGATTATTCAGGGTCTGCATGGTCTCCTCAAACTGCTGCTTGTCAATCTGAGACAACAAAACAATTATCAGCATTCACATTCTGTGAGAGGTGTGAACTAGAAGTACAATCACAGACGAACATTCAAATCTGCATTGAGAGAGCAGTTGTCATGTATAGTTAGGGAACAGTCTTTTCAACCACACGGTCTCATTTCTGTCTTACAATAACTCATATTATCACAGAAGTACTGGGATAAAAGTTTAAAGTTTGGATATAAACACTGATGTCTACGGTAGTGATCAAAATAGAGTAATTCACCCTTTGAAAGCAACTTTGATGCAACTTGATTACACCAGTAGGTGGCGACAAGTGACTTGTCAGTAGTTATGTTTCCATCCATCCATTTTTTTTATGTGCATTTTGGGATATCGCATAATATTAAATAATAAAAAAACGCTGGAGGGAAAGGGCAAGATACGCATAAATTCTGAAAAATGTGCATAAAACAATTATGCACTCAATGGAGGTGGGTACATTTTTTATCCGATAAGACGACATGCTCATAAACTATGATGCAAACCTAATTACCGAATAAATCCCTCGATGTACAACAACAACAAATATTCACATGACTTTGCCTCAGCAGTGGATGTGATTGGATAACTGGACTAATTTCATTACACAGCATGTTGATTTGGTCTTTTAAAATCATGTAGACTCACAAGGAGACGGTCTACATTAGTATTACACTACCCATCGGCAAAGCTCAAAAACAACTAATTTGAAGATTGGAGATAGTGGATTACAGCTGTCAGAATCAATCTGCCAATGCTTTGGATGTATTTGATATCATGATCTGTAAACACAGATTAATGGTAAATGGTTCCTTGTGTTTGCTATGGATCTCTACACACCCTGCTCTCCAGCTCTGCCGGGAACTTGGTCTGAAACTTGCAGATAGTGCCGGAAGTGTAGTCTCTCTGAACGAAAACCTTGGAGGCGACGGCTGCTTGCCGCAGGTCCTGCAAGCTGTGCGTCTGGAGAGAAAACAAGAGAGTGGGTATTGTTAAAGACGCACAATTTTGGCAGCCAAAGCTGAAAACTAAACTTACATTTCCCATGACAAAAGAATATGATTTCTATTTTATTTGTAAATATAGGTCAACTTTTTTTCACCCTAGCAAGACATCTTTATCTTTAACATACACTACACTACCATTTAAACGTTTTTGAAAGAAGTCTCTTATGCTCATCTGCGTTTAATTGATCAAAAATACAGTAAAACAATAGTATTGTTTAGTATTATTACAATTTCAGTTTCCTATTTGAATATATTGAAAAATGTCATTTATTCCTGTGATGACAAAGCTGAACTTTTTTAGCATCATTCCTCCAGTGGCACATGATCCTTCAGAAATCATTCTAATTTGATGATTTGGTGCTAAAATAACATTTATTATTATTATCAAATTAATGAGCAATTAAAAACAGGAACTCATATCCATATAGATCGAAACCACACACACAACGCCCTCATAGTAACGTTACCATCTTCAAATATGTACAAATAACACGAATGAAATCTGATGACAACACGAAGCTCGCTAGAAACATGACACATGGTTTTATATTTATACGTGTATAGTGACAGTGAAACTGAGGATTTGAATTTTACGAAAGTTAATGATCGACGTATATAACGTTAATTATCTTTGACGACCACTAGAGAAGCACTAACGTATCAAATAATGACGGTTTACAAAGACACGTATGTATTATCCGATTAGTAGGATAATAAAACATTTATTATAACGTGTTATTTCAGACGTTAATCCTTGTTAGTGGACAAGAGGAAATTGTAATAAAATGTTGTTTTTATTCACATACCTCCGCCATGGTAGCTGGTGCTGCTGCTCCTCTTCCTGTTACTCAACCTCCTGTCCTCCTCAAAATACAGTCCGGTAGGAACCTTTTGCTTTATTCATCAGTTCTGCTTCTGCTGCCACAACAATTCCAAACTAATGTGGAGTTCCCCAAAAGTTTTTTTTTCCCAATAAAAATATGATTAGCTCGTGTACCAAAAGTAACGCATTTTTGTTTAAATAACACGTCTAAACGTTTGAAATTCAAAATAAATGCCATCACCAGCCCACCGCCATTTTATATGAAATGTTTTCATTCAAATGGGTCCACATAAAGGCGCCTAGGAAACATTTGTGATTCAAATAAAATTGTAATCAAACAGAACGATATAGAATATAGAACACCTTAGTTAGCTTTTATTCTATAATTTCTAAGACTGAAGTGATTTCTGACAGTATTGTTAAAAATAAGTATAGGCCTAACCTATGAAGGACCAGGAGTGCCACTTAAAAATGAAATGAAGAATCAATGTATCAATTTAATAATTCAAACATAACGTATATAAATAAATCACTTTTAAATGGACAAATTAATAGACATTTTTAAAGTTGTTTATTTGATTCGTGTTTTTAAATGTATTTTAATAAAACCATAAAACAACAAATTTAAAATAGTTTATTTAATTCATGTTTTTAAACGTAGATTAATAAAACAATAAAAAGTACATTTATAAATCATTTTAAATGCACATGTTAAATCGCTTTTTTTAAAAGCATGTGGCAAACCTTTTCTCTCTCTATTTGCCAGATGCTTTTCTTTGTCGTTTTGCCAAATGCTTTTATTTATCCATTTGTCAATCGAGTTAAAAAAAAATGCCATTGGACAGTACAACACGTGGGAGCAACCAATCAACTTTCACCTCAATTTGAAGCGCTAAATCGTCTCTCCCACTTGTAAATGTAACACGCACTGTCATTGGACAGTTAGAGAAACTATACGTCATTACGGCGGGAGTTTGAAGACGGGTTCGAGCGACGCAAAAATGTCCGGTGAATCTGAACGTGTTTGGAGGGGGATTGTGGATGATTTGTTAGCTTTAGCTGATTTCTGCGAAAGAAATTCTCCTCTCAATTATCATTTTAAGACGTTGCAAACGCAGCGGATAATTGTGGTTGTAAAAAAAAATGGAAGGATTTATTTGGGTTATGTTTGATGAGTGTCATTCAACGACTCGGACTGTTGCAGCCTTCACGCTATTGTACTTCCAAGCATTCTTGAACACCACCAGTCGTTGGATGTACCAGCAGAAGAGATGGCAAGATGTATCGGTGTGTCGCTAAGGACAGTCCGAAGAAAACTTGCACATGTTGGTTTA
The DNA here is from genome assembly GCF_949319135.1 of Squalius cephalus. Taxonomy (NCBI): domain Eukaryota; kingdom Metazoa; phylum Chordata; class Actinopteri; order Cypriniformes; family Leuciscidae; genus Squalius; species Squalius cephalus. The sequence goes on from NC_137145.1 coordinate 18,655,692, forward strand.
AGGTAGGCCTATGTAAAAGAAAATGTTGTGTCAATGTTTCCAGAAAGAATAGCCACCCGTGCCTTGAACGGCCTGCACGCGTATAGCGGTCAATCGCATGACCGCTGACTTTATAGTATTTTATACAGCATGTAGGAACATTAGGCTGGATATTTACTGCAGTTAAATTGGTTACGTGAAGGGGGGAAACTCTCGAATGTATGTGAGTGCTTTTAAGGGCAGTGAAGTCAAAATTTGTTAAAATATTATAATATAATTGTATTATGTAAGACTTTTGTGTAATACCTTACTATGATTAAAACATGCTTTGTTTTTAGGAAACGTGACTTGTACACCTCCATTACGAATGAGGAGTTGGATAGAATATTGGTGGAAATACACCACACATACCCCAATGCTGGCTACAAGATGATCTTGGGACACATAAGATCCAGGCAACTGCGCATACAAAGTAGGAAATGTAGCAAATATTAACATATCAATCATCTAATGTCTCATCCAGGTTTGAAATTAACAGATTTAAGGACATCTTAGGACGGCCTGACGCCGACGTTACAGTGTACCAGCTCCCAACAGTGTGTGGAACATTGATGGGAATCATAAACTTATTCGGTTGGTGTTGAGCATTTCTTTGGTAAAGTTAAAGGTGCTCTAAGTGATGTCATGCTTTTTAGGCCAAAACATTTTTTGTCGCATACAGCAAAACATCTCCTCACCATCCGCTAGCTGCCTGTCCCCTGAACACACTGTAAAAAAACGTGGTCTCTGTAGACAGCCTCAGAAAAACTGGGCTAACCCGCACCACGAAACATAACAAACTGTTCCAGCCAATAACCGACAAGAATGATTTGGGTTGGGGTTTGTTTGGGGGGTTAGTGCGCGGATGAGGAGGAGGGAGGGTCGAGCTAGCCTCCGTTTTTGACAATACTTTAAACGTCAACAAGAAGTGACGTCACACAACATCACTTAGAGCAGCTTTAATGGATAATAATGTCTAGGGTCACACAGAATCTGCACTTACAGACCTAAATATAATCCTTTTACACATGTCTACAAAATAAAATTCCCATCAGTCACAAAGATTTATTTATTCAATATTTTGTTTTGTTTTTTGTTTTCAGCCACCAATTATGGTGTAATAGTCTTATATTTTGATAGATCTGAAAGAATACACCATTTTCCATGCCTGTTTCTTTCCCAAATCTGCAAAAAAAAACATATTTGATCTTGCCCTATAGTTGACCACTACTTTTGTAGACATGTGTAAAGGATTATATTTTGGTCTGTAAGTGCAGATTCTGTGTGACCCTAGACATTAGCAACATTATTTATTAACTTTACCAAAGAAATGCTCAACACCAACCGAATAAGTTTATGATTCCCATCAATGTTCCACACACTGTTGGGAGCTGGTACACTGTAACGTCGGCGTCAGGCCGTCCTAAGATGTCCTTAAATCTGTTAATTTCAAACCTGGATGAGACATTGGATGATTGATATGTTAATATTTGCTACATTTCCTACTTTGTATGCGCAGTTGCCTGGATCTTATGTGTCCCAAGATCATCTTGTAGCCAGCATTGGGGTATCTGTGGTGTATTTCCACCAATATTCTATCCAACTCCTCATTCGTAATGGAGGTGTACAAGTCACGTTTCCTAAAAACAAAGCATGTTTTAATCATAGTAAGGTATTACACAAAAGTCTTACATAATACAATTATATTATAATATTTTAACAAATTCTGACTTCACTGCCCTTTAAAGCACTCACATACATTAGAGAGTTTCCCCCCTTCACGTAACCAATTTAACTGTAGTAAATATCCAGCCTAATGTTCCTACATGCTGTATAAAATACTATAAAGTCAGCGGTCATGCGATTGACCGCTGTAGTTATAGGCGTGCAGGCCGTTCAAGGCACGGGTGGCTATTCTTTCTGGAAACATTGACACAACATTTTCTTTTACATAGGCCTACCTTAAACCAACATGTGCAAGTTTTCTTCGGACTGTCCTTAGCGACACACCGATACATCTTGCCATCTCTTCTGCTGGTACATCCGACGACTGGTGGTGTTCAAGAATGCTTGGAAGTACAATAGCATGAAGGCTGCAACAGTCCGAGTCGTTGAATGACACTCATCAAACATAACCCAAATAAATCCTTCCATTTTTTTGTACAACCACAATTATCCGCTGCGTTTGCAACGTCTTCTATACAAAATGATAATTGAGAGGAGAATTTCTTTCGCAGAAATCAGCTAAAGCTAACAAATCATCCACAATCCCCCTCCAAACACGTTCAGATTCACCGGACATTTTTGCGTCGCTCGAACCCGTCTTCAAACTCCCGCCGTAATGACGTATAGTTTCTCTAACTGTCCAATGACAGTGCGTGTTACATTTACAAGTGGGAGAGACGATTTAGCGCTTCAAATTGAGGTGAAAGTTGATTGGTTGCTCCCACGTGTTGTACTGTCCAATGGCATTTTTTTTAACTCGATTGACAAATGGATAAATAAAAGCATTTGGCAAAACGACAAAGAAAAGCATCTGGCAAATAGAGAGAGAAAAGGTTTGCCACATGCTTTTAAAAAAAGCGATTTAACATGTGCATTTAAAATGATTTATAAATGTACTTTTTATTGCTTTATTAATCTACGTTTAAAAACATGAATTAAATAAACTATTTTAAATTAGTTGTTTTATGGTTTTATTAAAATACATTTAAAAACACAAATCAAATAAACAACTTTAAAAATGTCTATTAATTTGTCCATTTAAAAGTGATTTATTTATATACATTTTTATGTTTGAATTATTAAATTGATACATTGATTCTTCATTTCATTTTTAAGTGGCACTCCTGGTCCTCCATACTAACCAAGGATACAAGTTTAAATAGGCTACTTGATTTAATTGTTAAACCCAACAGAAGTAATGTCTCTGTGGTAAATAAAATTTTATGTAAGGGATATTAAGAGAAGATAAATAGGCAATCTGACTACTGAAAATAAAAAGAAAAGGACATGTGTAGCAGTTACAGAAATTAAGTGGCAGAAGCATGTGGCAGAAAAACAAACTCATAATTTGTCTATAATGTAAGCTATAATCCTCCTTAAAAAAAAAAAAAAAAAGTCTTTGTAATTTAGTTTTGCATGCAATTTCAATGTAAAACAGATGTTATCTCATCTAATGTTGTATTTGTTTGCCAGCATTAGGACACGTCCGAACATTTCGGAGAGGAGGACATTGTGTTCCTAAATAAGAAAAGGAAACAGCCCAGTCCAGCTTACTAAAAGTGAACTGATGCTAATTCACGATAACACTCACTTATATCAATGCATTTGTGATACTGAGCTAAACCTAGGAGGAAACTGTATTAATGCCTAAAACAGTTCTTTCCTTGTCTCCGTCTGTCTTTTTACAACAGAGAAAAGTTTTTATGATTGAGAATACAAAGAATCACTCTCATTTTACAGCAGTGGTTCAGTCATCCTCGCATGATAAATGATTCATAAGAAGGATCATTTATTCCTAAAGGTTCCCTTGGGACACTTGGGCCATTTTTCACCATCACTCAGTTCCTTTTAGACAGTATTGGATCATCTCACTTGATGGACATAAAAAAAGCATGTGGCCTTAGAAAGTCTGTGAGATCTGTAAAACCATTTGTCAGATCATACAATATTTTCAAAATGGTATGTTGCGCATGTGATGTTTTAATCTTTATCTAACCCTAACCCTAAGTTTATCAGGTAGGCAAGGGTGTTTGTTTAAAAGGTCGTTCGATTCACACGTGAGCTTTCTGAATTTAAAATGAGGGAACAATTGAGACCAGATTCGAAAAACATTTGTAAACACTCTAAACTGTGCATTTTGTTTTAAATCTATTTTGAATCTATCTATTTTGTTTTTGAATTCTTGCATCTAGTGTTGTTTTAGTTTAGATCATTACAAGCTAGCATATTTCGGCATAAATCCTTTAATCAGTGTATAATTCATTTAATAATATAATTAATAAAATAATTCATTTATTTATGCTTACATGTTACATATGCTTTTATGTTACAAAAATCAACATTTACATTATATGCATCAAATTAATCAGGGTCAGTGTTATTTGAGTGTAATTTATCTTTTTGTTAATATTTTGAATTAGATTTTATATTTTCTGTTTTAATTTTAGTTAACATTTTAGTAATTTTTTTTAAAAAACGAAATAGTTTTTATTAAGTTTTAGTTTATTAGTTTTAGTTATTTTAATACTTAAATGAAATGAAAATGAGAAATGTTGCTGTCATGATCTCAGAGAATAAAGTCCACAGAAAAGAAGGTCAGATGAAGATGAATATATATATATTTTTTTTAAATCAATCAAACAAGCTCATAATCCACAGATTATGTGTGTTCTAGTACAAACTCCAAACACAAACAATAACAACTCAGGCAGAGAAATGAGGGACTTAACAGATAATGAACCAAAATACCATAGTAACAAATGAGAGAGGGAAACAAGAACAAAACACAGGAAATTAAGAATTTCAAACCAAAAGTCCATGATAGTGTTGCTTTGACAACTAGCTGAATTAAAATAAGTTTATATATATATATATATATATATATATATATATATATATATATATATATATATATATATATATATATATATATATATATATATATATTTAATGATATTTCAGTTAATGTTTATTTTATTTTATTCCAAGTAATGAAACTGTTTATGTTTTTAGTTATAACCCTGTTCTAGGTCAAATAATTTTAGTTATTGGTTTTAAAGGTACACTAACATTTTTTTATTTAAAATTAACCAAATTTAAATGAGACAACATCATCAATTCTTCTTTCAAAGTGTGTTTTTGTCTTCCCCTGATTCACTATGGTAAGCCTATTATAAGTGTTTATTTAAAAGATTATCATTTACATAAAACATTTCATTTATGGATAAAGCGTTTTCATCCAGTTAGTCGAAGAAAACAAAATCGTCACTTCCTGACAAACTGACAACCCGATCTCATGAAATGTGTCTCTAGCAAGCATTGTAAAATGGAAGTTGTTGCAATAGGAGAAGACACTTAAAGGCTATAATAATTTTTGTATTTTTGTAATCTCAGAGTGTGGGGATGAAACGCAATAAACCCGGTCTTGCTTTCAATAAACATCTTGCTTTCAGAGGTGGATGCCTGCTGTCTGGGAACACAGTCCTGTAAGACAGTTCTGAAAGGTAACTTCAGAAGTGCAACAGGATCGGTCCACTGGTTGGTCCAGTTATGCCGTCTCATCGCACAAAGTCACATGAATTTTTTGATGCACATAGAGGAATTTATTCGGTTAATGTGTTTCCATCGTAGTTTATACGCAAGTTTTCGAATCGGACAAAAAAAAAAAAAAAAGTCTCATAGCTTGTGTCCTGTTATATCTGTAATATAGAAAAGTTGCTCCAGCTACTTTGACACGTGTATACAGTGTGGGAGTGGCTTAGGTTAGTTGTCACAACGAGCGAGAACTGCATGTTGACATGAAGCAGTTAAATCTCAAAATGCCTGTTTAAAAAAAAAAAAAGCTGAACACCGGAGAGTCTGGTGAAAAAAACAAAACCAAAAGTGAACGTGACATTCGTAATAAAACAAGAATCAACATTGGCTTGTCTTTTTAGAGATGGCGAGATCTGAGGGATTTGAAATGTTACTTGTAAACGAAAAAGCGAAGATGGAGATGGCATTTTTATTACTCAACGGGTAAGTTATTTTATTGAACAGATAAATTGCCATATGTAGCTCTTCTAACAGTTCATTAAAAGCATTATATTGTGAAAGGTCATATTCATTCAGTCATGCAAAATCCAAAGCACAACCAAAACAATGTTCTTCTGCAAAATGCATGCAGTTGTTTAATAACGCTATAGAGGGTCAAAATTTACACAGTGTACCTTTAATAAAAAATATTAAGAACTCAAAGTAAAAATAATTGTATTTTTTATTTGGAATTATTATTTAATAATCGGGGTGCTGTGAAGAAAGCAGACGTTTGCCTTGTTTTACTAAATTGGAGAACAAACCGTTTTAAAATTGGATTTATCGACTACCATTCTGAACAAAAGTGTACTATGTAAGCCTATATCAAACAACCAAAAACACAAACTCAGTCATCAATCATTTCCTAGTGCTCTGCAACTTTATTTATATTTCACCAATTCAATGTCATGGGAACAGAAAATATGTTTAACTAGAGTGCTGTCTAAAATATCAGGAAAATATCAGATTCCTGCCAAGTCATGAGTGGAGACTTTCATAAATCTCTGAATGACTCCTATTTCTCCTTGCAGTCTCTGAGATTCTTCCAACAGGTGGTCTCATTGGAGGGATATGTGGTCTGATACCACCAAAGATCCTCTCGTGTGGAGTTTAGAGAGAAAAAATGTGGGTAAACACATCCTAATGATAGATGTATTTTGGTGTAATTAAAACATCTTAAATGATGACTAGTTTGGCATCCCATAATAGCATGTCTGTTTTTATTCAACTGTCACTTCATTATGAAGATTGTGAAATAATTCTGCTCTGTGTGGTTATGAAAGCCAGTACATGCAGCTGCAGTAATGTGATAGAGGAAATGCACACACTGATGTTTGTGATGGCTGAAGTTATTCAGCATAAAAAGCAAATGCATTTCGAAAGCATCTGCATCCCAGTCCCAGAAACCGAGCCAAAAGTCGCAGATGCCTCATTGTAAACTCTAAATAATGTGTCTTTGTAGCAGAGGAGCCAGCTTGCTTTGACCAACTTGACAAACATATAAATCAGGCTGTGAAACTTTTAACTAGATCAGACATTTTACAGATGCACCACTGACACAGTCCATGTACAGCCATTTTCACTTTCATTTTATTAGTCTGCCTTTCAACCCGAAGCCCCTCAAATGTAGCTGTTCGTATATCAGTTTTGCCATCGTTTCTTTTTTAAATATGTCTGACAGTATAGATTTGATTCATTTTTATTTCATTATTATGCAAGTTGTAGCTATGTTGTCAGGGTAAATGGAAATGAGAAATGGTTCCTAGGCAACTAACTGAGATAAAGTAACTTTTTAAAATATTTTATTTTATTAAAGTAAACTTTATTTTAATTTCAATAAAAAATATAAAACTACCAATAATAACCCTCATTCGCTCACACAACAGACTATATGAAGCAAAATCAATAATTTGAATAAAGTTTGATTCATTCATGTGTGTTTTAAGTGTGATGGACCACGACTGTGAACCCTTGGAGAACCGATCAGACTGCGTGTGAACAAGTATAGCCTAACCTGTTCATTAAAAAGATTCGACTCAAAAGAACGATTCGTTCGTGAATTGGGACATAGCCATTCAAGTTCTTTATATCTAATAATACTGGTATTAAGAGGGTGATATTTGGTAGGCTTAGGCTATTGCATTAAAACGACAAGCTATAACTGTTATATAATTTTGTTCATTCCGTTAGTCTGTTTTTAGACGCGAAGGGGTTAATTAAATAGCCTAATTTATTTTCCTCTTGCCTGAAAAACATTTGTCAGGCACGTTGAGCAATCTTCCCGTTATGCCAAGCCGGTTGCATTACCATTGGTTGTTTCACCTTTCGCATTCATAACTGCTCTCGCGCTGGGCAAACGAACGGCAGCGCGCGACACTTTCATCAGGACTGAGGAGAACGAGGACGTCAAAGAAACCAGTTCATGCATAGATACTAATGCTAATACATTCTTCTGAAATCTGAACAGTGCAACGCAGGTGCTGGATATAACTGTTATCGATACTATAGCCTACTTCTCCCTCGAGCCATGAAGAACCTTCTCCCCAAGCTGTGGGTCTTCATCGCTGCAGTCCTCTTCCTCCCTTTGCTCAATGCTGCCGAGTATGATGAGTACTACGTCTGGAAGTCGGATAATTACGGCAGAAGCCCACAGTGCATGGACATTCCCGAGGACCTGAGGTTGTGTTTTAATGTGGGTTACAATCAGATGCTGCTTCCAAATTTGCTGGAGCATGAAACCATAGCGGAGGTGAAGCAGCAAGCGGGCAGCTGGGTTCCTCTGGTGCACAAAGCCTGTCACCCCGGCACGCAAGTGTTCCTCTGCTCGCTGTTCGCCCCCGTGTGCCTCGATAGACCCATATATCCGTGCCGCTGGCTTTGCGAGGCTGTCAGAGACAGTTGTACCCCTATTATGCAGTCGTTCGGGTTCCCTTGGCCTGAAATGCTCAAATGTGACAAGTTTCCCGGGGGCGACGTGTGCATTGCCATGAACAACACAAACAGCGATGATATAGACAAATCCCCAGGTGTGTATTATATACGTATTTGTGTGTGTGTGTGTGTGTGTGTGTATACACACACTATATATTTTGTCTAATATTATTCCGAAACTTTTTTTTTTTTTTTTTTTGGCAGTCAATGCCATAAAAGAACCAATTTTGGTTCCACAAAGAACCTACAGTGAGCAGTTTTTAAAAGAACCATGATTTAAGAGCATTTAAAAAAGCTAAAGGACGTCTATACCACTATAAAGAAAGAACCTTTTGTGGAGTGGAAAGATTATTCCATGGATGTTCAATTTTCTTCATGAAGATGCCAATGAAAAGAGCATAACCGTCTAATTTTTTTTAATTTTTTTTTTTACATTTTGTTATTATTCTACTTTTGAAAAAATTGTAAATGTATAATGTTTTGACACCTATTGATTCTGTAATAATATATTATCAATAATCAATAGGTGTCAAAACGTTTGATTTGATGGTTTGATAAAGTGTTTGTGATCCATTTTAAACAAATAAAGTTTCTAAAATGAGATATTATGAATTTAGTAGGCTAATAGTTCTCACTTAACATATATTACATTTAACATAGACTAAACTTAACATAGATAACTTAAAAATGCTTAAAAAATTTGGCCAATACGATAACAATAATTATTTTAAGCCAATAACCAATTTATTGGCTGATAAATCTAAATCCACATTTTTACATAATTATTTTTAGAGAGCCTGATTAAAAAATAAAAAGAAGTCTCACCATTAAAAGTCATTTCTTAAGTACAAAATAACAATGTTGTCATTATAATTTTATGTAGCGTGCACACTTATCTGTATTTTCCATATTTGAAGTGATTCCAATCATATTTCAAGCAATTCAAAACCATGAACAGTGCGCATCTGAAGTATCTCAGCTGAACGAAATAATCCATTATTCATCGGCTTTATTATATCGGCCAAATGTTCTTATCGGCCGATAACGATAACATTAAAAATGGACATGTCGGCAGATACCCATATGGTGGCTGATATATCATCCCTATTTTTAAGAGGTGCCAAAATCATAAGCTGCAGTGATAAAGAGGTTTAATGGATGGAAACAAAGAGACTGATTTCTCTCGGTTTGTTATTTGGTCATTTGGAGCCTCATAGTTCTTCTTTTTCTCAAACTTATACTCAACATATAAACAAAATATCACATTGATGACGAAGAATGCTATTATTAAATGTTGTTAGGTTTCTGGTGTATGATACTTTTACATTTACAAGCATTATTGTTTGCATATGGCAGGACATTTGGATTTAATCGTTTTTTCTCCTTTTCTAGGTGTATGTCCACCATGTGACAATGAGATGAACTCAGACGTAATTCTGGAACACATGTGTGGCAGTGAATTCGGTAAAGAATCATTTATGTGTTGTATTAGTGTTTAAAAAAAGTACTTATGTAGTCTATTTAAAAAATATGAATACAATACATTCAAGATTAAATGATAACCTCAATCAGTAAGATTTTCCTGTCAAGTTGCTATAATTAAAACATGAATTTATTGCCTTTGACTAGGAAAAACACCATGCAAGTAATGTCTATTTTCCCTAACTACTATCAACATGCTGTTCTTACGGTTGAAACAGCCTACAAAGTCAAAGCCTACTAGGTTCAAAACATTTTTGAAAATGAGGTATTTTATAGACTATCATGGAAATCTGGCTGAAATACACTTCAGATGTGAAGAGTTTTGGCATAGATCTTTACATACACTGAAAACCAAATCTTTCTCCAAACACTTTTCAGCATTCTGCTACTAATGCAAGTGATTTCAAAACACTTCATTTACTGGCAAGAGCCTAATGACTTCAAGAGAATAAAATCCGATCGCCTGATTCCCATCATTGTGATTCCGTTCAGGTCCAGGGTTTTAACCCACACATTTGTTTCCAATAATATTGTTGCCTGAAAAAGTTTTTTTATATTACTTGCACTCCTTAAATCTATTTCTCTCTTGAGACTATTGTGTGTCCAGTATTGTTTACAACTGAATTGGTCTTTTTTTGTTATTCCATTCCCGTTGTTTTGTTTTTAAATGCAACTTGACATGGTTAAACCTCCTTGTATATCTCATGTCTAGATTTTTTGTCGAACCACATATCCTGACAGTGGATTATTAGATTTCAACCGCAAATGGAGATATTTTGGATTTATAAAAAGCAGAGCTACTTCTTCCATTGCAAATGCAGTTTCTAAGAACCAGTGATGTGGTCAGAATCCAGCAAGTCTCTTTTTTCAGGATCTGAGATGTTGTCAAAGACAGGAAGCTTGCCGTTGGCAAGAATTTCATGGGACCTTTTATTTTTATGGCAAGCTATCAAGCACCGACCCAACAAAGGCTTTTTTCTAGTCATTATAGGATGACTGTATTTCAAGCTATGTGTCTCAACGCTGTAAAATGTGAAAATGAAAATGTGCAGTTGTTACCTTATTCAGGAAGCTATTTCTCTCCGATCTGAAACTGAGCCTAAAAGTTACTTTTGTTGTTTGTAACCAAGCACATTTTTACGTTACCTGTTTTTTTTTTTTTCTACAGTGTGCTTGTGTTAAATGAATGCTTGTTTTATGTTGAAGTATAACTGCAACACATTAATAACTTTTGGAGAGATATCAATGGAAAACTTTATGTAGTTTGTATCGCTGGCTGTCTATTTTCTTTTTCCATCCACCGCACCAGTGTGTTTGACGAAAGTACATTCTCATTGATGAAAGTACACCATATGATGTATTTTGTCAAAATAGAGCTCCAGGGAATAAGAAAATTTTGCAACTCACTGGATGATGTTGTAGAGCAACAGCTCCTGGAGTTCCACAGTCCTGCAGAGTTTATTTCCAAACCTGCTCCAACACATACCTGTAGAGTTTTCAAGTAATCCTGAAGGACTTCATCCTGAAAGACAGGAGTTTGACACCCCTGTTGTAGAGTTTAAGAACTAGTACTTTAATAGGATTCTGTTAGCCTGATGTGTTTGATTATGTTTAGTAGATATTCTGTGTTGTTGGTAATGCTAAACATTTTTATCCAAAATGCATAAATTCAGAACGGGCAAATTCTGTCATAATGCAGTGTTTGAATAGCCAGTGATTTGAGGAGTGCCTCAGGGATCGGTAATAAGACCCATTTAGTTTTAACATTACTAACAGGGAAAGTTTGGGAGAAATTGTCCATCTCTTTATTGATCTTGGTTGGATTTAGAATTTGATTCATACTCAAGAATCGTATCCTCACACACCCTGAACGATATTGCGATGCAACACATTGCACCATCCAGCTTTGCATAATTAGCACAGAATAGCATCTGAAAGACATAAACTATAGTGAGTTCTTGGCTTAAATGTGAAAACAGATGATGAAAAACAGCCAAGTGTTCAGCATCTCCATGGCAAAGAAATACAACAATGACCTTAAGCAAAAATACTTTAAATATTTGTATTTTCCATCAGTACTGGAATGTTTTAAATAAAGGTTTAAACTTGCATAAGTGTTTTAGACATTACATTAATCTTCTAGATTTATTCATGACTTCATTGGTGTGCAATGAAATTGTCTCATTTAAACCTTCATGAACATTAATGACTTGTGAAAATCTAAAATCTTCATTTTTCTTTTTGTAGCGATCAAGACGAAGATTAAGGAAGTCAAAATAGAGAACTTGGACCGAAAAATCATTCTACAGAAAAAGAGGAAGTATGTGAAGCCTGGAACTCTGAAAAAGCCGGACCTAAAGAAGCTTGTTCTTTATCTGAAAAATGGGGCAGACTGTCCGTGCCAACAACTGGAAAACTTAGGGAGCAACTACTTAATCATGGGTCGTGGGGTGGGCACACAGTATATTTTGACAGGCATTCACAAGTGGGACAAATCTAGCAAAGAATTTAAGAAGGCCCTTAAAAAACTTAAAAGCCATACATGTCCAACTTACGAGGCAGTGTTCAAGTGATTTTTGATCATTTGGTAACTAATCTCGTCATTATAGCATTATAATACATTTTGCCTTACAGTATGGAAAGAAACCAATCCAACCAACACTCTCAGAAAAAAAGGTACAAAAGCTGTCACTGTGGCAGTACCTTTTCAAAAGGTACACCTTTGTACCTAAAGAGTGCATTTAAGTCCCTCAAAGGTACATATTGGTACCAAACGTGTACATATTAGTACCTAAATGGCACATATTAGAACCCTTTTGAAGGGTACTGTCCCAGTGACAGCTTTTGTACCTTTTTTTTCTGGTCAGTTTTAAAAGAGTTTGTTTGCCCAATAAATGTCTGAATACATGCAAACAAGTGCAATTTAGTTCAAATTCAAAATGTTCTTGACCATTTCTATTCAATGCAAAATACAAAACAATATTCACAGTTATTTACATTTCATTATGCTGCAAGTCAGTTGAGTTTTGCTTTTGCAAACACTGCATTTCGATATATCTTGACATTTTCAAGTTGGATTAATATCTATTCATACAATCTGCTCATAATGTTTATGTTTTATAATATTCATCAGAACTGTCAGTTATTACTAGCCTATTTAGTAAAATACATAATACATGCACCTTAAACAATAAAGGGACACTTTTTTGACAGTTTGTTTGGCTTGCATAGGATGCCAATCACAGTTAATCATGAAGTGTAAGGTATAGCATTTCTGAGGACTTGCACAATGCACTGTAATCATTCAACATTAAAACAGAAAATATTTTTACTATATTTGACTGCACTGGATTCTTTCTTAGATATTGTGCATTAGTGACTGCTTTAAGTAGTTATAAATCATTAATATATTAAAAAGACAAGTAGCAGTCATTTGTGACCTGCCAAGTAGTCCAGATTTATAACAAGCACACGCTGTGAAATAACTGCGTCATAATCACTACGAACTGAGATCAGAGTAGAGACATTTTGGACACCGCAAGTGCCCTGTGTAAGCAAACAGCCAAAGTGTTTATCTTGTATAGTCAGAGATATTTGTTTTGGATGCAGGGAGAGATTTGGACATTTTTCTCTCCCAGCTCTCCTGATGAAAGCTGGCATGAGTTTTCCCTCTTGTTTTTTTATGAGGACACTTAATTATATATTTTCATGTCAAAGTCAAAAGATTATATTATAAATTATAAACGATAATAAATGATCTAAGAGGATTTTCTATAAATTAACAAACAAATAAATACCGTAAAAAAAAAATGCTCCTGGATTTTAAACAATTTTTGTAACCAAATTTTCACAGGCAACTACCTCCTTGTGCTTTCTGGAAAGAAAGTCAATCTAGACAGTTATTCCCAATTAATGGCTTAGAAAAGCAACAACAACAAAAAAAAAGAATATGCAGCTAAAAAATTAAAAGTTTTAATGTACTTCTGACAACTTTGACATACACATTTCAAATTTACAGTCTTCATGGAAGACACAGATTTTTGGCCAATCAGATGCTTTCCAGAGAGAGAATGTCACTCCCCCTGATGACTAGCATGCCTCCAAGTATACAAATCATGGTTAATGGCTGTGAAGCTTTTTGATTAACGTCAACTCAAGAAAAGCAAACTGCATGGTTTTTGACTGAGGGTCGTTTTCCTGAGAAAACATCTGTGTTGTAATGCCCGCCAATCAGCGATAAGAGCCCTTATTTGCTGCTGATGAGCTGTGAAGCAGAAAGATCTCTTATCTACTATCATGCTCTAACAGGCCTAGACTTCAAATAACCTAACTTTGCAGTAACGATGCATACTGCTCTTAAACAGAATCAAAATGCTCACTTACAGTCATCTGATTTCAGTTTACATTATTTCAGTAAAGCACTGCATAAGTCATCAGAGCCATGCAGGATTCTAAGAAATTCAATGTCAGCAAATCAGAGCCGTTGAAAGATGTTGACCGGATACCTCTTGTAAGTGTAAGAGCACATTACTCTCAGTGATGTAAATGTGTGCGTCTCATATTGCCTTTGGCACTACACCTGTTTACATTCCCAGCATCATAAAGCGTGCAAAAGAGATAGCATCAGATTCAGATAGTGCAGGTGTTGACAACATAACTATGCCAATGAATCTGCCATGAAATCATTCTAGTCTGAACACACAGGTGCTGATTTTAAAGAGCATTACACAGACATGTTTACGTGTGGAAAAATAAAGAGTGAAAGATTGTAACTTTTTAACTCATAATTTCGCATATAATTATGCCTTTCTCATCATTTGACTTTTTATGTCATAATTATTACTTATAATTTTGTCAATGATTGTCTTTTTTAAATTAATTTCAACTGGCATAATTTCAAGTTTTTAATCTCATAACTATGCCATCATTTTTGCATGACTTTTTTATGTGATGGAAATTAGCTTCCCAAAGAGTAAAATAAACTATTCAAAATTTCCAATATTTATTGTGTGAATAAATAAATAAATACAGTCGTAATCAAAATGATTTAACCCGCATTGCAAATCAGGTTTATTGACAAAATGTACAGACTTTCAGCTGTTTGCTATTAACAAATCAAACAAGTAATTGAAATAGCTCAACACAACAAATGTTTCAAGTGGTTTCCCCAAATTCAACTGAAAATGCAACTTTAATGACTTCTGTAGTCTCAAAATTATTCAACTATCAACTCCTGCATCCAGATTTCTAAAAAGGCAGGTTCAGAAAAACCCTTGGGAGACTTGGTGGCAACAGGCACTGAGGTTTCAGCTTCCACAGTGAGGCGTGTACTAAACGCATGCGGTTTCCATGCCAGAACTCCAAGACGTACACCACTACTGACCCAAAAATGTGGTCCCAATTTGCTCAAAATCATATAAATAAGTCACAGAAGTTTTGGGATTCTGTTCTGTGGAGCGATGAAACAAAACTGGAACTTTTCGGCCCTATGGATCAGCGGGGTGTGTGGAGGAAGAAGAATGAAGCATTTGCTGGAAAGAACAGTTAAGCTTGCTGGTGCTCGGTGATGCTCTGCAGCTGCTTTGCGTCCTCTGGCACTGGAAACCTGCTGCGTGTGGAAGGCAAGATTGATTCATTGAAGTCTCAGGAAATCGTAGGAGAAAACGTCATGCCGTCAGCGAGGAAGCTGAAGCTTTGGAGTCATTGGACCTTCCAACAGGACAATAATCCTAAGCATAGCTCAAAGGCTTGGTTGCAGAAGGTCTGGGATATTTTACAGTGGCCATCACAGTCACCTGACTTGAACCCCATAGAAAATCTCTGGTGGGATTTGAAGAAGGTGGATGCAACACACAAACCCAAGAATATTACTGAACTGGAGGCCATTGCTCATGAGGAATATGCTAAGATTCCTCAGAAACGCTGCCAGAAGCTGGTCTCTGGTCATACATCTCATTTGCAGCAGGTCATAACAGCAAAGGGTGTTCTACTAAATACTAAAGATGCTTGCCATGAAGGGGTTGAATGATTTTGAGACTGCAGAAGTCATTAAAAGTTGCATTTTCAGTTGAGTTTGGGGAATTTTAAACATTTGTTATGTTGAGTCAATTATTTTTGTTTAATTTATTCATTGCAAACAGCTGAATGTCAAATTTTGCCAATAAACCTGATTTGCAATGGGGGTTGAATAATTTTGATTACAACTGTAAATAAAAAGTCATTTCCAATCAAGCTGCTTTTGTCAAATTATGCAAAAAAGGTGAATGTTTTGGTGTGTGTGTGTATTTAGGAGACATAAAATGCTTCAAACTTAGCCTTAGCAGAGAAAGGAGCTGACACAAAATTTTTTTATTTCTACCAACATCATTTCAATTTGAAATGAGTTTTTTCATGACATTAAAAAAACGACAATTCTCCAGTGATGTTTGTATATACCCTCTTGAATATTGTTAATAGGCAAATTAATATAACAGTATTAATAACTTAAGTTAAATACAAGTTTTTGGACCTTCTAGAATGTCGTGTCCCATAGAGACTTGTAAGTGCATTTTTGCGTGATTTTACAAACTGAGGGAAGAGTCTATTGTCTGTGGTAATCGACAGCATGCCACAGATGTTGTCCATAGATCTTAACTTGCACTGAACCAGGAACATTCCTTTAAAACTGTTTAGTTACATTTGAAGACCCCCACAACCTTTTGTTTTGACGTCATTTCGAGTTGATTCAACCCAGAATGAAATCATCTGCAGGGAACACGTTTCGAAAGAAAATCCATATGGCAAGTGGCAAAAACCCGAGTGCGTGTAACCCCCAGGAGAAGTCGACCAATCCCAGCTCATGCAAACGCATAGTGATGGTTTATCCAGGTTAAGCAAATAGCTGTGCTTTGTGCTCTGGGATGACATTGACTGCCAGACTCTATGGGATGATCATTAGAAGCAGCTGTTGGCTTTGCTGCTGCATATTTCCCAGCTTTATTGAATGAAAAAGACTTGCTCCTTTGCCTCCAGCCTTGAGAGGAGAAAAAAAGCCTATTAAAAGCCATAAATAATATGATGCTCTCACAGGATAGCAACTGAGGTAAGATGGGCTCTGCGGTAAACATACTTCCACATGGGGTTTAGAGTGAAGTTCTCACACATGCCAACTGCGAATTCTGCCAGATGCATAGACTCTGAATATTGGTGCCATCACTGTTTCCAATTCAATGTCCGCCAGTGTTATTATGAATGTTTATTTTAAACTAGAATATTAGCATACAAGTCTCCAAACTGTAATCTGTTTGAGCAAAACCTGATCCATATAGATCAATCTGACTAACTTTGTTCAACTTCTCACAATTTTTTCAAACAAATGGCCTTCTCAACTCCTGCGGGTGGGAGTGAAGCAATGCTGTCTCGTCTGGTGTAGTATTTCTCAAAACTTTGGGTCCAAGAAATGCCCTGTGTAACAGAAGTAAATGACTCAAGAATGGTTTATTTAGACATCTCCAAGAACATGATGTATCGATATTTGGTATAACTTCCTGATGATGTTAAGGCCTCGGACACACTCTCCCAGTTTAAATCTAGACTAAAGACACATCTGCAATTAGTTATAAGAACTAAAAAATTGTTGAGATAACTTAAATATCCAACTTAACTTAATATTTTAAGTCAAACATGAACACATCATTTTTAAGTTGAAAGAACACATTATTTATCTTTTAATGTTGAATTTTAAGTTGTGATAAATAATCATCACAGCAATATTTTTTTTATAGTGTAGCCAAGCATTCACATGCACCTAGTACTCCAGTTATATTAGATCAAATGCACATGGTTATCTTTGCTTAATTTCGAACAGCAGGCACAAATTCAAAGCTGAATCAGATGCATTTAAATCCGGACAGCATGCATTTCAGTTTTAACATTACCAGGACAGATGATAACTGGCTTGGGTGTCGTGGATCATGGATTTGGCAGAGATGGGAGTTGTAGACTTGATTTGCTCTTGCAAGTCTCGAGATACAGACCTGACCCCTACTGTGAGGTGAGAGCAGATTTTGGCAGGAGGGAAGGATTTCATAAATCAGCTGATGGCCTCTCATACCTCCGGGTTATAAAAACATCTTTTTCATATGTTTCGTTAATGACATTGACAAATTGAGAATGGGGTAAAGTGGAGTTGTATTACAATTAGCCACTAACAAGAGAAGTAAAGATTTTCAGTTGAATAATCTTTAGGCCTACTTCATCTATTGTTTTATTTCTTGCATTATTACATTTGGTTTGGAGCCTGTCTGAGGAAAAGCTTCCTCCGGGATTTTTTTTTTCCTCTCCTGATTTACCCATAATACAGTTTTGGCACTGCAAACTCCCTGGTGATTGAGAGAAAAAATCCAGCTCTAAATCTCAAGTCTGTTCTTTCAACATGAGAAACATATGAAAAACAGTTTGTTCAAATTTATGACTGTCACTCAATAGGCTGATATATTGGCTCAAGGAATTCTCAGTCTCTTATTTCCACAATCAAGGCCTGATCTTTATACTGAGACAGTCAGTCACTGTGATGCCTGTAGAAAGTGTTATAAACACATCAATGTCTCAGAAGCATCATATGACATACGACAGCCGCGTGTTTATATCCAATGATAGGGTATATGTAAAGCAATCAACTGATTTATGAAATACTCCACAGCTCCATCCATCATCTCCATCCATGCACTTACACCAGATTCCCAATAGAGGGAAGCACCTCCTTTATTTTAGCCTATTCCTTTTTATGCAGTACCTGTTGAACTCTGCGACTTTACAAAATGTGCTTGTCAAATGTAAGGAAATGTTTTCTTTATTTTTTATTTTTATGAAGGTATATACCAGGCTTTGGGAAACATGCTCTTTTCAGGCTTATGCACTTTAACTTTATTATTTATATAATCTGATTATTAAAACGGGAATCTAAACAGGGTGAAAATAAAGAGGTAAAATTGATCAAGCTTTAAAAACGTGAGTTTATTTCAATATATTAAAACATAGGCTAGCCTACATATTCGATGGGGACATGAAGATGCTGCATAGTTGGAATGACCCTTATAAGAGACACTTCCAATCTGTTAATAGTCAAGCCTGCACATCTAATGAATCATCAATTCAATAAAAATACATTTATTTTCTCAATATGTCTGTGTTTAACATTATTTAGATCAGACCCGTACTTTTTGCTTACTCCTTTATGTGTACTGTGAATTTGTCATAGTGTTTTTTGCCTACTATATTAGGAAAGTATGCGATTTCGGATGCAGTCCTAGAATAGATAAAAGTAACGGTGGTTTTGGATTTTATACTGACACCTGTTGGCCTGGATGCATGAAGTTTGTTTGCAAACTGCCGCCCGTCTCACACCGAAACTGTTTGTTTATCTTTTGTTGTGTTACTTTTTACCTTTGTTATCCTTCCATCTCCCTACGTAATGAACATTGTTGGATTCAAACTTAACACTACAATCAACTGAACAAAAATAAATAACAACTTGCAACAGACCATAAGCTTTGTAACGCATTTTAAATAACTCACGACGTGTTCTTCAAATTTTCAGCTGCTCGCGGATTTCATTTTCTTTATTTGCACGTTGCCGATGTCTGGCGGAAGCAGCAGCCAATGAGCGCGCCGGGGGGCGGAGACTGAGCAGTCGACGAACATGGAGCTCACTGACACACACTCACACAGCTCGCTCAGCATCACTTCACACACACTCTATGGACTGTATCACCCCTCATATGACCGTCTGTTCCGATCACCTGCACCGAGGATACAGTTTGGAATTACAAGTAAGCTTTTATCTTCACTTTTAATTTCTCATTCATCAAAATGCACGAACTTAGACAGGCGCAACTTTCTTATTTTTTTTTTGTTTGAGTTTATTATTATCGTACTAGCCTCATACTACTAGCCTACTACTACGACTGCCATTACTACTACTACTACTACTACTTTAATGCTACTAAATCTCGAATATCTTTATAAAGCTGAGCATTATTTAAACACCATAAATGTCAAGATAAGTCATGTCACCATAAGGGGTGTCAGATGGGATGTCATAAATGTCACCATAAGGGGTCTTCAACTATATTGGATCACAAGTGTTGTTATTTTAAACAAATATGGCTACATAAAATAACGTTTTTGGGTGGCCTATAGGCTACACTATTTGCAGAGTTCATATTTAAGTTGTAATTTGTAAGACATTTAGGCTACATGACCAAAAGTTCAGAATAAAACAGGAATATGTCAGCTTTCCTAAGATGTCTGGAAACTGGAATATTGGTTTAATCTTGTTATTATGGCAATCATGTTTATGGCACTTGCATAATCAGAATATCAGAATTTTCTTGTTAATATAAGTACAGTCAATGTCATCAATAGTATGATGCTGGTAACTTATCAACTGTCTTCTCCTCATCTCAGAAATGGTGGGTTTTGTAGGAATAAAAAGAAAGCACCTCCTGTGGCTCCTATGATAGATTTTTTCTCCTCACTTCATTCTCCATTATAATGTTCCAAATAATGGAAATTGCATTTTTCCCCCCTAACTTAAGGGAAATCAATATGTGGTTGTGGAGTTTACGAGAGGCAAGCAATCACTTTTCCACACATGAAAGAAGAGCGTTATGCTCATCTCTTCAGGTCTTTGTTAGCCGGAGCTTTTATTGACGTGATTAACTTTGACAGGAGAGACTCTGATAAGATCCATCTCTTCAGAAAACCATATCTGGCCAAATCGTTCTTTCTAAAAAGCAAAATGCTTGCCTTTTTTTTTTTTTTTGCGTTATATGTAGAATTAGAGTTATGTCAGGATAGTTTGTAAGAGATCTTTAATGTTAGATTTCGGACATTTGGATTTCTAGCCCGTCTTTGGAGTGACACCTGATGGATATGTATTGAGCAAGTTATTCACAGTTAGGTAAAGTCTCAAATACAGTGTCTGATAAATCATGGTACACTAAGTTCCAATTGATTTCTTAAACTGTTGTAATCCTACACTTCTAAATTAAAGGTTGAATTTCTGGGAAATTGCCAGGTGCTATTCTGAACTCCATTTGACCCATTGATTATCATTTAGAAGGGCTTTTGTAGTAACAGTTCATCCTGAATTATGCAGTGCTTTACTTTTGAGGAAGCAGATTATTATACAGATCTTTACTACAAAAGTTCAATGCATAAGTGAGAATGTATTTGTTTGCTTTTGAGAGAGGATTGATGGCATTTTTTGGAAGTAATGATTTTGGAATATTGATTGTAAAGTCATGGACTGCAGGATGCTGCAGGGTGTTATTTCGTTTTTGGGGGGCATCAGAGGGTCACAGACTTTCTTTCTGCCTGCAAATAATTTGTCTGGAATAGTTATGGGATACTTAGCTGGTTTGAAGTTACCCCTAGGGTGAGAAAAAAGGGTTTGAAAACAACCATTATTTTATTTTTTATATACAACTCTTTTATCATTATTCAAATTTCAGTTGGCAATGCCCTTGAATCACAAATGAGCCCTAAGCAGTTGTTTGCTCAGATCTGGCCCCCCGAAGGCGAATCTAGAGCACCACCATAATATCTCCCATGACAATCTCAAAATGGATGTGAAGGAGTAAAGAGTCATCAAAGCATGTGAAAAACATGTAAACTGCAGAATTATGGGGTTGTTTGTATTTTTAAAGCTGATTTTAAAGTAGGCCATTTTGTATGCCTTATTGTCTGTGTTCATACTTTTTCTATTTTTTTATTTTTTATTATACAGTCTTAAAAATAAGGGTTCTTTATTGGCATCTGGTTCCATGAAGAACCTTTGAAGGTATCATGACATGGATTTTCTTTGGGGTTCACTTATAATGTTAATATTTAACCCCTCTGTCTAAAAACGATCCGGCTCCTTTAAGGCTGATCGCCAGTGGTGCAATAATATTAAACTATTTGTCGATGTTTTGCTCTAGAGGCAGTCATATGAAAATGTATTTGCCTTTGTGATGTCACCAAGCTGGTTTTTGGTGCTCTGTTACAATGCTTTTTCTTATTCTGAGGTGGGCGTTTTAAGCTATGAAACTTGCAGATGTTTTAATGGTACAAAGATGTCAAAAGATCAAGAAAAAATTGATTTCTCAAGTCATGATCCCTTTAACATACATGGAAACCTTCCATTGCACAAAAGGAACTTCAGATTAGAACATCATCAAGGCATTGCTGAAAAAACACCCTTTTGGAACCTTGGTTTTTAAGAGTGTAGATTACTTTCAGATTTAAAAAAAATACACCTGCTGAATTTGTTAGTTCATCCAAAAAATGAACAATTTGATCATCTTTCACTCACCCTCCAAACTTGAATGACTTTCTTTCTTCTGCTCATATATATACTACCGTGAATATAGTTTAAAAAATGTATGTTCATTCAATGAAAGTCAGTGGGGTCCAATGTTATGCTGTTGGACCCATTAAAGGGATAGTTTAATTTTTTTTTTCACCCAAAAATGAAAATTTGCTGTTAATTTACTCATCCTCAGGCCATCCAAGATGTAGGTGTCTTTTTGTCTTCAGTAGGTCAGTAACTAAGATTTTTAGCTGAAACCGTAGTCCTTGGTGATTTATATAATGCAAGTCAATGGCTACCGTCACTTTAATAGGGTTGCAAAATTATGGGAATTTTCAAAGATGAAAACTTTCCATGGGAATTAATGGGAATTTAAGGGAATTAACAGGAATTTATGGGAATAAACGGGAATAAACTGGGAATTTTCAAAGTTGAGGGTTGGCTCTTCATAGGGAACTTAAATATAGTTGAGGAAAGTATATTTTAGCATAATCTTGACTAAAACAAACAGATGCCATTCAAATACACTTGAATATCCATGCCATTCCTCAATCACATGCACATAGCACACTGCTTACTGCATGGCTATTGAGACCACACCCCCTACTGGCACTGTGCATACCTCCATCACATGTACAGAAGCCCAAAGCACAAGACTATTGAAGGCACACATTTGAGCCTGTGGACTAAACAAAGTGAAGTAAGTTTTGATGATATTATGGGGAAATATATTTATTAAATGTTTAAATTGCAAATATCACATACAAATGTATTCATCTAGTAGATAGCAAGCTGATAAGTTAGATGCTAAATAAGCTAGCATAACTTTATTTACCACATAAGTAGGGCTGGGCAGTATGACGGTATGTATCGTTACCGTGGAAGAAAATGTCAACCGTAACAGATTTTTTTTATTCCGTGTATACCGCAACATGTAAATAAGTAGGCGTGGTTAACTCGCGTGCAGCATGCGTGAGACTGAGACACTGATATTTGTCAAAGAAACATGAAGAAAGACCAAGAGGATCCACAAAAGTAATTACGTTTTCAAAATTAACGTGATATTTTCGGGGGGGAAGGCGCAGAAGTCAACTAGAGCAGTGCAGCACACTGAAAGTTTAGAGAGATGCACATGCTCGCAACGAGGCTTACTTGACAACAAGTTCATATATCAATATTCTAACGAATAGAAATAACCTTAAATAATGTATCTATCCGTCTCTTATGTGTACAGTTACTTTCAGAGTGGACGCGCAAGTGGTTGCCGTGGTAATGAATATTTCCAAAATTCCCCAGCTTAACTTCCCATGGAAATTTACCGGAAACTTTCCGCCCCTTTGCAACCCTACACTTTAAGAGTAAAAAAAAACCTATACAGAAAAAAACAAAATGAATACACGTGGCTCCTGATGATTCATTGAGGTCTTATGAAGTGAAACGATCAGTCTGTGCAAGAAACTGAACATTATTACTGTAATCCACAGCCTCTGCACGTTCATGGGATAGTTCTCCCAAAAATGAAAATTTGCTGTTAATTTACCGGCAAACGGTCCTGAGCGCGTTCACAGGAGTCTGGAGCGCAATCTTCCTGTTGCATAATGACGTATGCATGCGAGCTCAAACGTTGGGAATCTGTAAAAAGTCAATCTTCCCAATTGAGCTCATGCAAGCGAACGCAATCATAATTTTTAATACAGGTTGCGGCATCCAGGATAAGCACAAGTACGTACCACTTTGTTGAACAATACAACACGCTCATTGGGTGAACTATCCTTTTAACAAAACCAGTAGAAACACTCTTCAAAATATCTACTTTTGTGTTTCACAGAAGAAAGAAAGTAATAGAGGTTTGAATTTGAAATGACACAAGGGTGAGTAAATTATGACAGAATTTTCATTTTTGGATGAACTATCCCTTTAAGATCCCAGGTGCCAGGAGCTTTCCAAACGAGAGCATGGTCCAAATGGATGACCTCACCTCCTTCTGTCATTAAAATCTCTCCTTATTATGACCTACAATCATTTTGCAGTGTCTAGATTATTAAAGGTCAGTATTAGGTTGGCGTCAGATGGTCCCAGATCAGCACTAAAAAGATGTCTTCTACAGTATGCCACTGCTTTCTCCTCCAGGCGTATATAGTTGTGAGTTGTTGCCTCTTTTGACACGGAGCGGTGCCAGATTTATCTCTCCTCTTGTCTGTCTCATTATACACCCCTCCTCTCCAACCTCCCTCCCTCTGAATGTCACAGAATTCATCAGTTTGCACAAAGAATGTCACTCTACGATAAACCCAAAATGTCACAGCGATGAAATCTTGCATGATTGATGTCGGTGAGGTTATGACTGTACAAATACACTGAATATTGTTTGATTATCCAATCAGGTGTTTATGTGGTTTATTTTCTCACTGTTACACTATTAAAAAGTTTGTGATAATGAGTTTAGGAAAGGAGAGATGGTCTCGCAAGACTTCAGACCCCTAATGAATGTGCGAAGCCAATAAAAATACTCACACTGATATTCCATTTCAGATGAAGTCTACGGAAGTGGATCCGGGGTTATTCACTGACAGCTACTGCAAAGTGTGCAGCGCTCAGCTTATCTCTGAGTCACAGAGAGTCGCCCACTATGAGGTGAGTAACACACACACTCACATTCACACAAAGCTTAAACATTTACTGATAGCTGTTAATTTGATCCGCTGTCAATAATTTTCCATGGTCTGCTGCGCACTTTCTAAAAGAGGGCAGATAAGTAGGTTAATTAGATTTTTGTAGCTAATATTCATATGCAATTAAAAAAGGGGCATGCATTTCAACCTCCATCAATCATAGTATGTAAATAAATTTCGTTTTTGATAATATCAAGCTAGAAATGAGAGCAGATTGATATAATGCCCCACAATCCTGCCCATATGAAAAATCATAAATGAGATCAAAAGTGCATCTATATCTCAGTTATTTCTCCCAGATAACAATGGGATTAAATGACGATCAACTGGAGATTTTGGTGCAAGTCTCCTCTTGATTTTTGAGAAGTAGACTCTGGTAAGTTTCTTAGTTTTAAGTTTCACTGCTGATTTTTGTGGAAATCATGAATTATTATTATTTTTTTTCAGTTTTTAAAGTTTGTCTTTACTGTGACTTTTGATCAATGTATTGCATCCTTGCTGAATAAAAGTGTTAATTTAAAAAAAAAAATACTGATATCAAACTTTTGAATGGTAGTGTATATTTCCATTTATACATATAAATTAATTTTGTGGTCATTATTTATTTGCTAGGCTATGCCTAAAGCACATTTAAATTAGTTCTACTGTGCTCTGGTAATAACCCAAATAAATCCACTTGAACCAGTACAGATGCAAGTCACGTGACTACACAAATTACCCTCTTTGCGTAAGCATATTTGTACATTTAAAAAGAAGTAATTGCTTTTGTTTATTTGCATCAGTTAATGCTTCCCTGAAGCATAAACTGCAGTGGAATAAGCCATTATCGGGACGCATATGGATCACTAGGAGCGCATTGTCAGCTTTCTTTCTTCATAAAACTCTCCAGTTTTTTCCGAGCATCTCGCTATGGAGCCACATTGTTGCTGGCAGTTTCAGAGCTATTTCCAAGTCAGATAATTACATAGAATTGAATATCTGCGTTTGTGATTTGACAGTGGTTTGTCAGTGGTCAGTGAAATCTCAGTGGCTCTCTGAAACACCCAGCTGTTCCTCATTCGCTCCTTTCACCCTACACCATTTCACCAAACAACCTGAGGAATTAAATGTGCTGGCCTTTATATTGCACACCAATCATCCAGGCCCCCGGACCAGCTGGGGCTCCCTAATCGTGATATTTGATATGATATAAATTGAGACTATTCTGCTTGAATAGCATCGGCCTGATGGGAAACAGGAGTGGTTGATTTAGATGCATCATATTCTTCTTGAATCATATGTCATTACCTCAGCCATGAACAGAGATATCTTAATTATTGCCTCTTAAATTTGCATGTTCGCTCTCGTCTCCTGAGGGAATGGAGCCATGTGGTCGACACTTGGGCTGGCTGAGAACCAGCTGTTAGCTTGTTATCCCAGTCTAGAGTCTGGTCTTGTCTGTAATATAATGTCTCTCATGTTTAAATGATGAGGCTTTCAACATGAGAAGTTCAGGTTTTATCTGACCTTCTTGTTGCTTGGCTAGGTCATGCAGGACTGCTGTTGATACATGGATCGGCTATGTTCTGGACTGAACGAAAGATCGTATTTAGAGATTGCTAGCACACTGGGTCACAGTTGTACCCACACTTTGGTTCCGGAAGTATTTTTTCCATTTATTTTCTCTCGCTGGTTTGACAGCTGCCAAAAAGATAGTTGCAACAAGACGAAAACCTCCACATACTCTAAATAAGCAAAACAATTTTGGGAGGTTGTTTATCTTGAATTGTCCACAGCACACATTCATGGGGCAAAAGAAGAAACCATAAGACTTTGGGCCAAGACTTTGGAGTAGCTGAAATGTCTATTGGTTTGATTTCATTTGATTTGAGGAGAACTACCCACCCACCCATCCTTTTCTCTCTCTCCCTCTCTCTCTGTTCTTCTGGCTGTCTCAGTTTTGTTTTTATTTTGTTCTATCTGTTTCATTGTTCACTGTTTGGGATTTTTAATCTGTTGCTTATTGACGTAGACTTTTTTTCAGCGCTATACCACTATTTTAACTGTCAAGTGCAGCAAGTAGATCTGGACTTTAATACTTATATTGCTGATTATCGTTTTATTAAAGGCACACTATGCACTTTTCCGTTTTTGTCAAACAGCGACCCCTAGAGTCGCTGTGGAGTACTTGTATTTAATGTTACTGTCGTAAATACCACTCACGCAGAGCCGTCTCTGCACTCACGACCTGATCCCCTCCCCCCCATATACCAGTACCTATTCAGTAGGATGGAAGAGTCGGACATCGAACAGGCACAGATAGCCTCCGAAGATGTCTACTGACGAGGTAATGTTTCACGATTTCATACAAATATGCCAGCTAAAGTTTGCATAAGCACAGTACACATGCCATACGAAACCTGAACCAGACAAAGGACTACGTGATAAATACACATCACAACACCTTCTGCTGGAGTTCTGCTGGTAAACTTGCTCGTGAGGCAAGCTGGGCAATAAAACATAACGCAAAAACACGCAAGAGAAACAAGTGTTTGTTATCAAGTCTGCTAACAGCTCTGCTAATCGATAGCTAGCTAGACATGTGGAAATTAGTGGATTGGTCTTATTATCAACATTGGATGAATGAACAATTTCGTTGACATACAACAAGCAAGCGCAACAACATACTGTACAACATAGAACGCAAGCAAGTTTACAAATAAGAGATTTACTTACTAGTCCATCAACAAGGACGCCAGGTCAGCATCGCTGTTGCATCCTTTGCTGCTTTTTAACTCTCGAGTGAAAGCCTGACCGAGTGTCTCACTTTCTCGTTTTCTTTTCCTTGACTCTTCCGACCATGTTTTCTTCGTCGACTCTGCCATGATTCACGTCTGAAATGCGTGCTAGTGTCTTCCATAGAGGCTGCTTCATATGTTGTTGATGTATGTGACTTCGTGCCGTAAAGCAAGTCGTGATTCTCACGAGATTTGTCGGGACGCCACCTCTCAAACTTGCATTGCTGGTTTTGCCATCCCCCCCCCCCCCACACACACACTTTGCTATCGGGATGATTCGCCCTACTATGAGTTCGTTTACCATCGAAATGATTTCGAAGCTGTATATTAAGGTAAAAATCTTGCATAGTGTGCCTTTAAGTTGCATATGCTCATATCCCCAGATGTTTGTTTTGGCATGTACATACTGTATACTAAAGCAATAAGCCCCAAGAAGCCGTGGTTTACAGTGAATTTAGAACAGCTAAGGGGCGT
This sequence comes from Squalius cephalus, assembly GCF_949319135.1. Classification (NCBI taxonomy): domain Eukaryota; kingdom Metazoa; phylum Chordata; class Actinopteri; order Cypriniformes; family Leuciscidae; genus Squalius; species Squalius cephalus. The sequence continues at coordinate 18,683,678 of NC_137145.1, forward strand.
CATGGCTTCACAGGGCTTATTGCTTTTATAAAACGGTTAGTCCTTAAAAATATTGATGTTTAATATTGATTGCAGTGACACAGTAATACTGATGTAATGAAGTCACATGTATATGATTGTATATGCTACTGCTTCAAATGCAGCTCAACCAATCAGCATCAAGGACCAGAACTATCCTTTTTATAAATATAATTTGCATACTGTTCATAGTCATTTGTATATTTTGCTGCATTTTATTATGTCTTATTTGTTTGTTTTGTGTAGATCTGTCATTTAAAACTGTTAAAAAAAAGTATCATTAAAATGTTTCAATTTCCTTATTATTTATGGGGAAAACATATTATATTTAACAAGGAAATATGCAATTTTTTATGATAAAATATTGTTGAAATATGACAATAAGAAGTTTTTGTATAGGGAAAACTATGAAACTATAGGGGATTGGTTTAATAAATATTAAATTAACAAAAAAATACAAATAAATGATAACTCAAATAGGTTGATATATATTAACTTTACTTAATTTAATGGCATAAACAATTAGGTATGTAGAGTGCCATTCCAAAATGGACAGTTTGTAACAACTGTTTTTTACAGAATTTTCCCTTAAATTTAATTTAAAAAACAAACAAGTTTTTACATTGTTTATAAGCTGTTTTAGGTTGTAAGGAAGCTTGATAATGTCATAAGCGATGCTTTTTGAGTGAACAGTCACTGCAGGCATTTTTTTCCCCAGTGATTCCTTTGTAACAGTGACTTTTCTGATTGGTGCATCTTTCTTTGTGATTACTGTAGTTTTTCAACTAAACACATTCTACAAAAGCCATAACAATCTCATCTGCATTGGAAGGTTTGTATGTTATTGATAAAATGAATAAAAATGAGATAGAGTTACACTTACAAAACCCTCCAGTTGCGCTCTAGCCATCAGATGTATCGTAAAACGTACTGCATGTTCCCCATTACAACAGAGTGTTACATCTGCTCAACAGCGCTTTTTCTTTTCTTTCTTTTTCCTCACAGAATTCAGAAAACAAAGCCCTGTGTTGTAGGCTTGTTATTGTCAGCCGGTTGGTGCTATAATGAGGACGCTAGAAGTTTGCTGGAGACGGAGCGATGAGGCCGTGTGGTCATGCATTTAATGAGACCGATCCCAGTGTCGCCACCACCCCGCTGAGGAGAGCCTAGCTTACAAGAACGAACAAACTCAACGCTATAGCCTTAGCAGCTTCGCTTATTATAAGAGAACAGACAGTTAGGATCAATGCCAAACATTTGTCAGAACCACGGTGCATCTTTATGCACCCTGGGTAAATGCAGACACAATGCAAGTGATTCAGTTGACGTATTCAGTGTCAGATACCTAAAGCATAGACCTGATATTGCATCAAAGGGCTGAAATGATCAGATAAGCAAAAGGAACAGGTGAGGGAACGACTCAGGGCTGAATGATGGGATCAGGACTATCCCGGGTCAATTAGCACCTCGCTGCTCTACATTGAAGCACCTCACAGTGGTGAACAGTGTCGAATGAGAACAGTGGAATATCAATGGATCAGACACAAGGTCTGCTTGACTAAATGCATACTTAAGTAGCATTTGCATAATGACTGAAACAGTTACTTTGAGGTTTAAAAGGGACAGTGCAACCTAAAAAGTCATCATTTAATCCCCCTCATGTTATTCTAAACCTGTATGAGCTTCTTTCTTCTGCGGAACATAAATGGAGAAGTTAGCAGGATATTCAAGCTGGCGTTGTTCATATCAAAATTAACATGAGCCTAAAAAGCAACATTAAAGTATGTTGCGTCTTGAAGAAATTAACTACTTATCTCATGAAGCATTTCAAATTACGTTAAAATTACGTAATAAAATTGAAAATGTTACAAAATTGACTAAAAGTGAATTATTGTAAGCTCAAAACACCATATATTTGAGGATTCAAATATATACAGCTGGAAAAAATGAAGGGAAAAGAAAACATTTAGCAGAATGTTGTTTTCCATACAGTGAAGATGAATATGAGCCAAAAAAGCATCATAAAGTAGTTCAGACTAGGGTTTTTCGAACTGGGATCTGGAGAAAATTTGAGGGGAAAAAAGACTAAATGTATTTTTTTAGGGCTCACAGTTTTTAATTGAATCAATTTTAAAATTAAATATGTACATTTACTGATTTTAATGTAAACACTGTTTCCTTCTGCTTTATAAAAATAGGAAATCATGAGATTAATTACAATTATTTATTCAACTGACAGCCTTAAAGAGTAAGACATAACAACCAAATCTGTTTTTTTTTTTTTTTTAAGTTTTATACATTTAACATTACTGTAAAAGTGGATAGAAGATACGCTGTCAACTTAATATAAAGTAAATATTCTCAGATAATATTTTAATTTATTTTGAGTACTGTGTCAATGTAAAAGACAATTCTTTAATTTCGTAAACAACACAGTAAGTGGGTCTTTATACATGAAAATATACAGTGTATTTTATTTTATGAAGATATATCGAGTATGAGTTAATTGGACTACATTTATGATACTTTTATGCTGTTATTGTTGTCATTTACATTCATGAAAAGACCCACCAGGACATTCTGCAAAATCTCTCATGTGCTCCAGATAATAGAAAGCAATACAGGTTTGGGGCGACCTGAGGTTTCATTATTGTGTGAACTATTTCTTTAATGTCTGGTCTGATGATTCATCTTTCTGCCTTTTAGATTTCCAAAAATCCTTTGTCTTGCAGGCACCCTAACTGCTACAAACCGTTTTAGTTTATGGTGGCTTTTAAGGAGATTTACTGTTTTGAGGCAGATATCTCCCTGCTTGATAATGGATTGAAGAACCCTCTGTGAGAATTACTCCTCTGGTGCCTTTTCACTGCTCATATGGTTGGGCATTCATCTGCTACACAACAATCAATACGGACCTTTATCCACCCACCAGAGCGATCATTCAGAGGGGCACATCAAGCTTTGAGAAATGAAAGCAGTGGTCCATAATCTTGTTCCTGTAGCTCTGATGAGAATTGTTTGGGTCGGGTCTGACATTGCTAAGCTTGATAATCAATGGCGAGCTGCTTTTTTTGTCAACACTAGAATGAAACTGGCTACTTGTGAAACACTCTCTATCTCATTTTCTTGCAGAGTCGAAAGCATGCAAACAAAGTTCGCCTGTATTACATGTTACACCCAGTGGATGGTGGCTGCCCCGCAAAGAAACTTCGGACAGACAATGTAAGTGAAGAAATACGCCTACATATGGCTTTTTAATGTACATGCATTGACTGATAGAGAATTTGTTGCTAGTTATGCTATTTGAATTTGTTAGGATGCAGAGAAAAAAATACTAGCACCAATTCCAAGCCACTTTCCTTCTAAAAAATTGAAGCTGGCAGTTTCATTACTCCATTGAGGAACCCAAGATGTAGCTACCAGGAAAAACGGTTTTATGTCCACAACATATTGATTGACATGGATGACCTGCTCGTCTAAGCATATTACTTCTGCCCAGTCCCGCATCTCTCACATTTCAGGCTATCATTGGGGTTTAGTGATGAAGTGGATCTTTTAGAAGTACGAAGAAAGACCCAATCCATTTTGTTTCAACTTTCACATGACAAGCTGTCACTTCATGTCACACATGGCTTGTGAATGTCTGCGGTTTGGACTGCTTAAGGTCTAGAGGTTTCATGACTGGTACAAACTAGTTGAGGTTTTGCTAATTTTGAATGGATATATTAGGCATATTTTTTGCAAAATATGCAAACATTTCTTTGTTCTTGAGTGCCTTTCTTATCAGATCGAATTACATAAAATCTGTGACAGACTTAGATTATTTGTTTCCTCAATAGAATCTTATTTTACAAAATTGTATTTATATGTTGACAGGAACTTTTGCTTGTAGAACAAAGTCTGTTTCAGATTACAGTTTATTCAGGCCAACTTTGATTGACCTGAATATTGTTAATAAAATATAATATAATATAATAATCTTAAACAGTATTTGAGTCATTGTTTTTATATAAACAATATCACACGATTAACCATTCAATATCGCTCTATAATAAGCATGGCTGTGATTCAGGCAGAGTGTCGTAGGTAATCACAGCGTGCTGATATACAGCAATGTCGAATGGCTACGAGTGTGATATTGCGTTTATACAACAGTTCGACAGCACAAGTCTGTAAATAAAAAAGAAACTACAACGGAGTGTCTCTAAAACCCTCTTTTGTACAGAACTACTTCCTTCCGCCACGGATTCAAATCTCAAGTTTACAGTTTGACAGTTGTGATCGAGCCTCCATTACTAATTCTAAAATTCTAATTCAGCCATATCTCCCTGTAGCCCAAGACTGGTTGCCCACTGAAGCTAAGCAGGGCTGAGCCTGGTTAGTACCTGGATGGGAGACCTCCTGAGAAAAACCAGGTTGCTGCTGGAAGAGGTGTTAGTGAGGCCTGTAGGGGTGCTCACCCTGTGGTCTGTGTGGGTCCTAATGCCCCAGTGTAGTGACGGGGACACTATACTGCCAAAAGAGCACCGTCCTTCGGATGAGACGTTAAACCGAGGTCCTGACTCTCTGTGGTTATTAAAAATCCCAGGATGTCCTTCGAAAAAGAGTAGGGGTGTAACCCCGGCATCCTGGCCAAATTTGCCCCTTGGCCCCTGTCCATCATGGCCTCCTAATCATCCCCCATATACTGATTGGCTTCATCACTGTCTCCTCTCCACCAATAAGCTGGTGTGGGGTGGGCGTTCTGGCGCAATATGGCTGCCGTCGCATCATCCAAGTGGATGCTGCACATTGGTGGTGGTTGAGGAGATTCCCCCATCTATGTAAAGCGCTTTGAGGTCTCAGAAAAAGAGCTATATAAATGTAACGAATTATAAAACATCACTTTAGGGCTCGATGGAACACTGAGTCGCTTCATTGAAGCTTATTGTATTATGAGAGAGAGATAAGGCCAATTCACACCACAAAGACAAATGCCAACAAACAAGTTGGCCGTTTGATTTAGAATGTTATGAAAAATAACCTTCACGTTCACACTGCCCCAACAAACCCCAACCAACGCTGACAGAGGGGTAACACACTGATCTGATAAAACCCAACAAACGTGTTTTTTGCTGTTGGGCTGTGCGGTGTGAATTGGCCTATAGACTAAGCGAGTGCATTACCTGCATCTAACTGATATTCTTCAGGTCAATCTAATATTCATAATCATAAGATCAGTTTGAAAGTCTGCTGAGGAAAGCAATATCTTTGTCTTTGTCCTTTTAACAGCTGAGTTGAGAATGAAAAGAGTCTTTTTGTATTTTTTTATTTATTAGAACAAAACTGTGTGGTCCAATAAATGCAGTGCCACATTTAATACCATCTTTATTAGGGCACTGGGCATTGCAAAGATTTTTGAAATCTTGCTGAATATTTTCTAAACAAGTATATTTATTTCCAGTTGAATTTTCTGATTTTCCATGCCCCCCTCCCCTCCCCCTCCCAAATTTGTACAATAAGAAATAAACAAGCAAACAGTTCAGTCAAAAGTACAAATGCAGCGCTAGTTATAGTACAAGATTTCAGTTCAATTAAAAATATAATGTTATCAAACTTAACTTTGCCCTTAGCCAAATCGATTTGCTCTGCAACAAGTAATAGATTAATAAGACCAAAGATTGCCCATTTGATGTACCCCAAATTAATTATATATCATGTTTAAACACTATCTACATAAGAGCCAGCAGCAACTTCCCGAGGGCCGACGGAGATGACGCTGTTCTCGTTTCTCAGATGACGCTGTACATGAGCGCTGAGCGGCGGCTGACGGCCTGGAGCTCAATCTCCGAAAGCGTCTAAACAGATTGTAAAATAGGCACTATGATTATAAATGAGTCACATATTTGAGGTCTAAATAACTACATTCTCAACTAAAAAACTCTTAAAACTACATTTTGTGACACAACAACAGTAGTATTTTTAAAAAATATGGTGGATTTGCTCGACCGCCATGACAGTCGCCACAAGCGGAGTGACACAAACGGTGAAACTGTTAAAGTGCTATTACTAGGTAAAGGTACACGACTGGAAAAGGCTTGTTGTATATAATATAATATAATATAATATAAATGTAATATTTCATACGATTGACATACAGTCAGTCATGATTGGAGGACCACCATTATCAAACCACTGTTATGGCATTTGAATTGGTCATATAGTTGAGATTTATATTCAAGAGACACAGTCATGGAGATCAATTCTGAAAATGTTAGTCCAGGACTTGAATATTACAAGCATTTTGAGGGAATGTTGGAAGCTGCTCCACAGGGAAAAATGGGTGTTGTAGGGTGCAGATGGCAAGACAGAGTTTTGTTTTTTGTTTAGTTAAATGTAATCGTTGCTTGCACCTGTGTTTTACCCCAGTTCTTTCACGTTTTTCATGTCCTTAGCCCGATTCTGTGACGCATCCACTGTGTGTGGTTGAATCAAGCTCAAGCCTAACTGCGGAGCTCTGGAAAACGTTTGTGTTGACCTTTTCTTGTGATATATAAGCATAGTTTTCTAACCTTGATTGCACTGAATCAGCATTAGATAAGAAGACTATTTTAATTCAAAATAACTCAATAAAGTAACCCTCGCAGACACACTTATAAAGCATCTATAAACATTTGAGTCTCTGCTCCTCATGTATTTCTTTGGTTTATCTCACTCTAACTCATAATGTGAGTTAGACACTGGTTTGTTTTCTTTTGTCACTGCCAGCAATATTAAAAAATTTGCTTGAAATTAAAAGAGATGCTTCTCTCCTGCGCAGACATGATGATTGTTTCCAGTCAAGGTCAATATCTAAATGGACATTGACGGTTTAGCTGCAGATTGGTGAGGTTTTTTCCCTCGGGAGAGTAAAAAAAGACATTATGGCGTGTCAGGAGAGGAATAACAAGAAGCCGAATGAGTGGACACAGATCAATGCCCTGTGGAGGGAAGACAGACCTCAGTTCAAGCTCAAGGGTTATAGAACAATTAAAGCTCAGAAAGTCAATCAGGTTCTCATTTAATTTGATTTATTTCATGCAAGAAAAAAAAATGTAGCTCATGTCATTTTTCCGTGGAGAAAGGAGAAATTTAGATTTGGATTTTCTTACCACAAATGACAGCTCATGGATTGTATTAAGATACTTTTATGGTGCTTTTGGTATTTGTTGTTTTTTGGGGTCTTTTTTTAAGTTTGACAGACATGGTCACTATAAACTGTTGTTATATTGCAAAAATTGCATACCGATTCTTCAAACACTACTTTTGTATTATAAAAAAATAACAGTATATAGGTTTGAAATGACATGATTGTAAGTGAAAATGACATAACAATTCCTTAAAGACTCAACAACTAACCTTTATTTATTGTTTACTGCACGTCATTGACCTTGCAATTCCACTTTCTTAGTGTTCAGGATATTGACCATTGATTTATATATCGATCTGAAGAGCAGATGTACCTGTAAACAGTGAATGAAGCAATAGCTCAGCAGTAATGCTGGAGAGTAGCTAACTAAACTTATTGTGACACCAATTTTTAACTTAGATTTTCCAGTAGAAAGAAAGTGTGATTTAGGTTAATGTATGAAACAAAATTCACAGAATCGAATCACTGTGAAGACAATAAATGGCATTTTAGATGTAGTTTTTTTTTTTATAACAAAACATTCGGCTGCTGTCTTCTGCTATTTTTTCAACTTGTATAATTACACACACACACACAGACAGACGAAGAGACGGTAGATAGATAGATAGATAGATAGACATAGAGACAGATAGATAGATTCAGTTTAAAAATGTGCTATTTTTTGAATGAAATTTATTTCTTAATTGAAAATATTGCCCACTCAAGTTTTTGTTATTAGTTTAATAGTCCTATTAATAGTATACTATTAGCTTAGTAGTGTAACTACTTTTTCAAATAGTACTTTGACTGCACTTCAAACAACAATTAGCTTTTACCGAAAGTTTCGATTTGACTTCCACAACAAGTTTAGAGCCAAATTTCAGTCAAGATGAGAAACTCAGAGTTGTTGCATCAGTGCAGGAAGTAGAATATATGCTACACCGGTTTTATAAGTTTTTAAATTACTTCTCCACAGCGCGACCCACATCTGCCAATTTGACAGCCAAATTTCATATCTTCCTCTTAAAGTTATGATTTAACACATTTGCTTCATAAATCATTCTGTTCTCCAGTATTATTAGCTGAAGATGATAAACGTTCCTGGTTAAAGGATATCAGAGTATGTGTCTGTCTCTGTGTCGTCCCAGGGCAGTACGGAGGGAGATGTGGACAAGAACAAGTGCTGCACGCTGTGCAATATGTCGTTCACTTCAGCGGTGGTGGCCCAGTCACACTACCAGGGCAAGATCCATGCCAAGAGACTGAGGCTACTGCTGGGGGAACCACCTGCCATCACATCCAAAGGTAGGAGGTGGGGTCTAAGATCAGCTCCACACTGACTAGATCACCATATTTATGAAGGCCAAGCTGTTCCTGTATCAGTATTCATACTCAAATGAGTTTTACACACATATGACGTCTTAAGCAGTCAGCGGGGAAGTGACCTGTTTAGCCATGGACAGACTCTGAATATTAGATGAGGCAATTTGTTCTTGAGAATGAGTTCATTATTATTAATGCTCAAGTTATTAGATATTATTGATGTTTGATGAGGTGTGATATGAGTTCTGCTCACAATTAGAATTCTGGTCTTTTTAAAAAACCCTGAACCTGCATTTTAAACATAGGTGCTTAACAAGTCCTGAAATGCACAAAAAAATACAACAAGATCTTAGCCACCGCATAGGAACCATGCAAAACACCCTTGTAATCGTGACGCAGTGCACTGAAAGCTAATTAGAAACCTTAGCGACTGTTTAACAATCTCACAGGACCATTAATCGAACCCAACTGCGTAGTAATGCACAGTTTCACAAAAAGACCTTAGCAAGTGTATAGCAACCACCCACAACACCCCAGCAACAACATATCAATGCAAAGTTTCTCAGATCTTAGCAACTGCATTAGAGTTCAACAGTTAGGTTCCGGAAGTAAAAACTCCATTCATTTTCTCCATAAGGAAACTGATTTTGAATGATAACTTTTAAACCTTTAAAGACAGCCTTACTCTGAGCTACGATGTTGTTAATCGATGGTATTTGGCTGTCAGCCCGCATTATTTCAGCTTATTTTTTAAAATAATCGTGTTTAACAGTATAATTGTTTTGAACAGTAAAAAAATACATTACCCATGATACTGTACAGAAAATTACACCAATCAGTGAGTCGAAAAAAAGCAACATGTAGACAACAATACAGATAGATAGATAGATAGACAGACATACAGACTATTACGCCCCGACTCTAGGGGAATATAGGAAACTCTAAAGAGGCGTAATAAATACAGTTGGTTTGTGGTAATGGAATCCCAGCAACGAATCACTCCGGTTGATAATCAAACACATACACAAATCTAAGCAGAAAAAGTAATAGATTTATTAAGGAATAACAAGTGAAATAAAGAGCATCTCTTCAGGGTGTCCCAAAGGCCAAAATAACAAACAAAACAAATATAAAAAGAAAAGAGGAGAGAATTAATAACCTAATCCAATAACAAAAGAAAATACATTTAACTTGCCTAACTCCCTGCCAAAAACAAAGCTCAAACCAATTTCAAAATAAACAAGGCAGGACACCCCTACGCTCCACACTTTTAGGATATGTTGTTTAGACATAGGGGAAAACGGTTTCAGATGTTACAGTAGGTTGCACGTTCACTTGAACTAATCACTGATACACTCAAATTTGATCATCGGCCGGGGGAGGGATTCTGGAGCTCTCAACCCGAGTACGACCGAACCAACGAGCTCTCAGACGAGTTCCAGCAGCGTCCTTATAAAGACCACGCCCCGACTGGACAACCAATGGCTTTCTTACACCCCATCATTGGACAACTTATTAGAAAACAGACAAAACAAGGGAGAGAAGAGGAACACAGAAAAATATAAAAACAATAGGCTACATAAACACAGGTCGTACATAATACAGACAAAGTGATAGACAGACAAAAAAGCAGCATGTGCCAAAAGGTCTTTTTAGCTCCGCCCACTCTCATGAAGCACTGCAAATGACGTAAAAGAGGCGATTGTAGTTCTTTCTACCACTAAAGCCATTGAGTACACAGTCTTGTACCTTTGTCTTTTTGTCCGATTTTCAAAACCTTTTTTTTGCTTCAAATCAAAAGTGTGTAGGGAAAAAATGAATAATAATAAAAGAATACTTCTGGAACCAGCACACACATTGTCAGAAAATGTAACAATAAATTAATTAATGATAAAGTTGACAAGTGAGTTTCACAAGTTTGCAGTATATCAGGACTTGGATGTCCTGTTTTTCATTCACCCAAACGTGAGTGCATTAGGCAAATCAGAGTTTGTGTTCTCGAGACTGTCACTTGTAGCATGTTTATGATAAGAGCAGGGCCTTTAGCAGGAACAACACATCACTGACTCACTTAGCATGCATAATTGCGCGTGGCCAAGATACCTGAGGGTGCGAAATGACCCAAAAAAGAATAAAATGGAAAGAGCTCAGAAAACAATCCAGAATGACTGCTGGATATGCAGAAAAGAAACTGCCATTTCTCATTGACAAAAGAGAGGAACCTCTTGATGTTGTTGTGTATTATCCAAAGTGTCCATCCCATGCAACACAGTATATCAGGTTAAATCCATTTGCAAGACTAGATTTGCCATTTTCTGCAAAAAAAGTGAGCTTTTCCTGTTTTATCATCCACATCAGGTGGCAATCCTATAGTCCAATCACTTAGAAAGTAATAGCGCACCTCTCATCAACAAGTCTCATGATTTAATGTGCTTTTATGTCCACAGCACAAATGGTGCGGGACGAGTTACATGCTGACTTTTTAAAGTGTTTGTTCAAATAGCAAGCCTCACTAAGCAACACCATTAAAAACTATTAGTAACCATAATAGGGTTCAAGAAACTGTCCTTTTGTTGTTTGTTCAGCAGTCATAGTAGAGGCTCAGCATTATTCTGTTACATTTGGATGGTTGCTATACGGTTGCTACCGCCGTCATAAAGGTCTTACTTGATGATGATTTTTCTGGTCAACATTTTTTACGGTTTACATGTGTGGCGAAAAACGCAATTTTGAGGCAGTTATGTTTCTTTTTGAAAACATATGTTTCTAATAAGTAACTCCTGCACCACTCTATAATGATAAGGTGTAGACAAAATGGTCATGGTCAAGGATGGAATACAGATGAGGGTATAATTTTTGTCATTGCCATTATCAAACTGGTCCACTGCAGATCTACACAATTACTGTGACGCTAGTTTGAACAAGATATTATTAAAGCTCCAAATGATAACACATAAAATTATGTTGATCTTTTGCACCTGCACCTCTTTCCCATAAAGACATAATGTCAGAAGAAACGGGTACAAAACCGTTCAAAAGCCAGTAAGAGTTTTATAAACTTGCAATTGCGAGTTATAAAGTCAAAATTGTGAGATAAAAAGTCTATCTTTTAAATTGTTTAATTCCATGGCGGAAACAAGCTTCCATACTGTTTTATGTGAATCTATTTTAAAATGTAATTTTAATGAATTTTCAGCATCATTACTCCAGTCTTCAGTGTCACATGATCCTTCAGAAATCAGTCTAATATGCTGATTTGCTGCTCAAGAAACATTTCTGCTTATTATCAATGTTGAAAACAGTTGTGCTGCTTCATGTTTTTGTAGAACAGTGATACATTTTTTTTTTTGATGAATAGAAATGTCAAATGAAATCTTTTGTAACATTATGTCTTTACTGTCGCATTTGATCAATTAAATGTATAATTGCTGAATACATTTTTTTATTTATTTAAAAAAAAATCTTGCTGACCGCACACTTTTGATTGGTACATCCAGAAAACATTTAAATGGCAGAGAAATGTTTAAATAATACGAAATGAAGTTTTCATTCTCCAATTGTTATGCTGATAACATAATTTGCAATTGAAACATTTATATATTAAATTGTGGAAAAAAAAGAAGTTAAATATAACCATTTTCACTTGTGGTCTCAGACCACTGTATTTGTCACAGTAGCGTTTCATATCACACTCTGATTATGTGTTATAATGAAAACAACCTTCCATTCAAACACCTCAGTGAACCTGAGACGGAAAGAAGATGAAAAAAAAGGAAAAAGAATGCTTCTATTATCAAGTCTTGACACCTTCTACAAATACACATGTAGAGCTGTGTAAGAAAAAATGATGTGGACGTCGAAGATCTCAAAAATAAAGTTTATTACAGCATAGCAGGGGCAAGGTACACGAAGAACCTTGGGTTCACCGGCGTCAGAATGAACCCAGAACATCCAAATCTTAAACCTTTTATCCTGTTACAGTTTACCACTCTTAATGTAACAGCTGTGGTCTGTATGTTAATGAAGTTGAGACACCCCATTGTCTGAGAAGGTGTCCCACACCCATTCCCATTCTACAATTAATCATGACCATTTGCTCAGGATGTGATCAACCCAAATGGTGAAGAAACAATATAACTTCACTTTCTTCATCTCTATGATAATTAAGCCATTTTGGGGATGAGCTTATTCTAAAATATATTTTGGAGTGGAATCTGGGTCGAGGCAGACTACAATTTCTTACAGCTGCCAGAATCTACCCAGATATCTTCCATTTGAAAAACAGGAGAAGAGCCAAGACGCCCCATTTGTGCCATCCACTGTTCCTATTTTCTACATGTTATGACACGGGATAGCGTGTAGTCTTATGTTTACCGTTTGCTATAACTGAGCATAATTAGCATCTTCTTAGCTTTGTAATAAAACTTCACTTCTTAAAAACAAACAGAGAAAATAGAAGCTTTCACCAGCTTGTGCGAGACAAATGACCTCCCGTCTGTTTATGAAACAAATTCATCATATTAGTGTCATGAGATTCAGAATGCACCTTATTAAGGTGCAGCCACAGGGGACATTCTGTGTTCCTAATTTGCGGCCTTTACTCATGAAATATTTCATACTGACATGAGACTGTGCCCTACGCCTTGACAGGTGAGACAGACCGCAAGCAAAAAAATGTCAATAGAATCACGTATGCATGTCTCCGAAATTCTAATATGTGTTATTAATGCTGTCACACACCTGCTGTTGTTGCTCCGATATTGTTAAATAAAATGAGAAATGGATATAATATTTTAACTGTAAGGCCAAGATAACAGCTCTGAGTTTTCTCCTGTAATGCCTGATGAGTTTGGAGATCAGAGACCATTCCTCCATACAGAATCTCTCCAGATCCTTCAGATTCCCAGCTCCATGTTGGTGCTTCTCCTCTCCAGTTCATCCCACTCTTTTTCTGTAGGGTTCAGGTCCCTTTTGAAGTTCCAGTCGTGTCTGACAACTGAATATGCTGGAGTTTGTTTTTGTAGGAGCGAGGAGGATTTTTCTTGAAACCCTCCTAAACAACATGTGGCGATGTAGGGGTTGTTTGAAATTTTTTTTTTTTTTTTGCCTTTCTGACCCCCAAGACTCAACTAATCTCTGCAATTCTCCATCTGGGATCCTTGGAGAGTCTTTGGCCACTCAAACTCTCCTCCTCACCGTGCATTAAGACAATATAGACACACGTCCTCTTCCTGGCAGATTCGTAACATCTTTAGTTGATTGAAACTTCTTAATTTTTGCCCTGATGGTGGAAATGGGGATTTTCAAAGCAGACACTTTCTAATTTGTGATGCTCAACAATCTTTTGCTGCACATCAGAACTATATTCTTTGGTTTTACTCATTGTGATGGATGATTAAAGGAAATTTGGCCTTTGTGTTTCCTCATATTTAAACTCCTGTGAAACAAGAAATCATAGCTAGACAATTTCATGTTTCTAGTCACCCTGGTGTGCTACAAAATTAAAATATTAATGGGAATATACTTCAGAGATATTTTACTCATAAATATTCTAGGGGTGCCAATAATTGTGGCCAGTGTGTTTTGGAGATTTTTTTTATTTTTATTTCATATTCACTTATCCCCCCCCCCCCCCCCCCCCACACCCCCCACACACACACACACACACTTTCAATTATTTTACTTCAATGAAAGGTTAGATGTTTGCTATTTTTTGAATAAAAGATCATAAGGATAAACCATCTTTGATCATATTTACCAGGGATGCCAATAATTCTGACCACAACTGTGTATCTCCTGTATGAGTGCTAAGGCTCAGTTTCTCTCTCAGTCATGGTGTTTTGTTAACATAGTCTTTATCTGTAGCCTGTTAATGAACAGAGCACCAAGTATACTAAGTCTGTTTTGCCCTCTTGCAGAGGTGACAGCCAGTTCAGAGCATATGGTGACTGAAGATTCCCCGGGAAGTCCTTCCATACATGGCAGGCTCTCACACCGTTACTGCCAGATGTGCAAGGCCTGGTTCAACAACCCCGTCATGGCTAGACAGCACTATGAAGGCAAGAAGCACAAAAAAAATGCAGCCCAAGCTAACCTCCTCGCACAGCTGGGTAAAAGTCTGGAGGATGGAGATGAACTGAACGGTATGTTCTGAGAGGAACAGACAACACATGGATTTAAAGGGATTGTTCACCCAAAAGTGAAAATTCTGTCATCAGTTATTCACCCTCATGTTGTTCTGAGGTCTGGAGTTTTAAATAAGATGCAAAATACCATTAAACTATTAAAAAAGTGGCCTATGCCATTTTGTGTGTGCTATATTCCAAGTCTTTTGAAGCAATTCAATAGCTTTGTGTGATGAACCAATCAAAACAAAGTTTTATTTAGTTGGATCTTTTCAGTAAATCGTTTGGTTTTAACGATTCTTTTACTGACTGACCTGGTCAGTAAATTTCCAGTCTGTTCATCACACAAAGCTATCGTATTACTTCAGAAGATTTGGAATATAGCGCACAAGTCATATGCACCAGTTTTATGATTTGCATTCTTTTTAAGCTTAAAAGGAGAACTCCGGTCAATTTTAACATTGAGCTAATTTTTTTGTAAATTTGGAGTGCTGTCAGTACAGAGAACAACGACAAAAATCGGTGTTGCCTACACCGTGTTATCCTCTTTTTAAAATTTGCACCCTGTTGACTTTAATGGGGCAAGTTTTAAACCTGCTTTTAGCCTCTTAACATCCTTGATGTGTCATTACAAGTGCACAGGTCATGTGAGTGATTCCTTCAGAGTGAACGCGGGTCAATCTGACTGCAGTAGATGTGAAAGATATGAATAAAAGTGATGTTAATTCAGCCAGCGCACATACCTGTGTTTTCTTCCTGTTTTCGCTCGAAGTCCACAGTAGTCGATTGTCGAGTTCACGCACATAGGTTTAGTTACCTATGATCACGCACGTGAACTCGACAATCGACTACTGTGGACTTCAACCGAAAACAGGATGTAAACAAAGGTATGTGCGCTGGCTGAATAAACATAATTTTTATTCATATCTTTCACATCTACTGCAGTCAGATTCACCCGCGTTCACTCTGAAGGAATCACTCACATGGCTGGGCACTTGTAATGACACATCAAGGATGTTAAGAGGCTAAAAGCAGGTTTAAAACTTGCCCCATTGAAGTCAACAGGGTGCAAATTTTAAAAAGAGGATAACACAGTGTAGGCAACACTGATTTTTGTCGTTGTTCTCTGTAACGACAGCACTCCAAATTTACAAAAAAATTAGCTCAATGTTAAAATTGACCGGAGTTCTCCTTTAAAAGCTGAAATTGTATTTCATGTAAGGATGACTTCTTTTATGTTCTGTGGAAGAATGAAAGCCTTATAGGTTTGGAATGACATGAGGGTGAATAAATGATGATATAATTTTCATTCTGGGCTGAACTGTCCCTTTAAAAAAGTACATTCAACTGTAACGATGTTTGTTTTCATCAGTCTGTTGTAATGGCTCATGAATAACCCCGTCGTAAATGCCACCGTTTAAGCACAGATATCATCTTAGCATTGACCATCCTCTGTTTTACAGGTCTCAGTAGAGGCATTTTAATGGTCTTAGAGTCTTTTCACAAGCAGGCATTTCATTAACGATTTGCATTATTCAGCAGATAGCTAAAGAGTTTTCGTACGAGGCAGTTATCAATAGGTAATTAATGGCACGACAAAGAGTCTCCCGGAGCACAAGATCTTTGCTCGCCAAACAAACCGTCAATGGCTGAAGTTGCAGACAGCGAAGCCACCTCGTTGGTGAGTTGACGCGCAGAAGGACGAGAACCATTTCGTGGGAGGTGTTTACCAGCTGCCATTTAGCCAAATGTTGGATTTAGATTCATATTGAAGTGTCCTGTCCCTCACGTCACGCTTGTGACTCATAAATATGACTCATTGCTGCAGTTTTCATTAAGGCTTCCCAGTACTGCACTCTCGGGATTGAAAACACTATTTTTGTGGCGTGCTTGTTATAGTGTGGTGAGTTTTAAATATTAGTCTTCTATAAACGTAGACTAGAATAGTATTTGACATGCTATTTCTACTCACAAGCAATTGTCCGTTCTAAAGCCGTTAGTATTGCTAACAGCAGGGGGCTGAATCAATGCTCAATAATAATGGAATCCTATTTTATAGCGTTTCAATCTGACTTCCCACCTCACAGGAAGCCAGCAACTGATTTTTCGAGCTTCACATAAGCTTATCATTTACTGGTCTGTCCTAGTTAGTGGCGGAGAACAGATTTGGTGTAGGAAGACAGAGCTGTGGGAGGATACGGCTTATCAGTGTATTTCACGGCCCCTTCTGTTGTGTTTTTAATCATTGCAAATATGCACAATGCCAAAGAAAAGCTGAGGCAGTTTGGTTGCAAAGATGAGGCCAACGTAATCTACGGCTTTGACTGAATATAGATCCGTGGTAAATGGTATTGATGAGGCTCCTAGATGAGCCTCCATTCATTATCTGGCCTGATCGCTCAGATACTCGGATAACAAAAGATTCCTCTTGTTTAAACAGAGGAGGTTATTGCTTTGTGGCATATGCAAGGGTCATGTGGCATATGTAAGGGTCATTTAACACCACCCATCTCCCCATAGTAAATCGCATCACGCGCTAAATGGTTCCACGTGTATAGGCATGCTCTTTAAATTTATGAGTCATGTTTGGACATAAGCTTATGTTCATGTGTGAAGGAGGCATATATATATATATATATATATATATATATATATATATATATATATATATATATATATATATATATATATTTATATATATATTTATGGTTTCATGCATAACCTGTTTACTGGAGCATGCATGCCTGCATTTCATGCCTTTATATATGAATGAATGTCACAGAAACAAGTCCACGTCATATTTTATACCAAAAAACAAAAGAAATGGTTGTATATTTTATTATTACATTAATATTATATTTTCTATAAAGAAATTTGTAGGACCATTAGGAATTTCTTTGCATTCTAACATTATTACTTTGATGATGAAGCATTTTTGTTTTATTCTCATTAGTCTCACTGGTTATTTTCAATAGTATATATTGTAAGGATCTATAATTTAGTGTACATTTCACATCATCCAAAAAGTGTAAAAACAATATGCTTTCTCAATAAAACAACAATTGGTTTCAGTTTATATGTTTTATCAGTGTAACTTATCTGCTACAGTAGTTGGCTAGCAAAATCATTAAAATTTCACCATTTTAATATAATTACAAAGAAAAACTGTTTGAAATTGTTTAAATTTGTCTAATAGATAATGTTTTTTAGTAATTCTCATTCATATCAATGGTGATTCTAAGTATTGTTATATAGTATGTAAAACAATAATCTTTTATTAAGGCAGTGCAACAGTTATTGATATGTAAATAGTGTAAAAATGTCCTTAAAATAGGCTTTATTTTCTTTCATTTTAGAGTGAATTTTTTTGTTGTTGTTGTTGAAAAAATACCAATGTGCTGTATTCAGGCTGTATGCTAATTTACCTCATGTAATTCATGTACTGTGAAGAGATGGTCATATGCTCATGATTCTAGCTGCCTGTTGGCATTTGTCTAAATAAGTCGTTATATTTACCCTGAGAGAAGATTTGAGGTCATTTGCTGTTGGTTTGTGTGTAGCAACATAGTTAGTTCTAGTCTAATAGATGTGTATGTATTTATGTATGCTCTTAGGCCCGAAGCGGAGTCACACATGTGAGGTTTGCAGTGTTACGCTCAACTCCGTGGCACAATATCATGCACATCTGCAGGGCTCCAAACACCAGAACAAGTGAGTTTCAGCCACTGCATCTCATCTTGAACAAAAAAAAGAGACAAGAATCAAAGGTAAACCTGCAGTGAATCACATAATGTTAATATGGCAGAAAATACATCTCTACTGTAATATCAAAATGCAAATTTTAATAAAGCATAATAAGAATGATTCAGTGACTCACTCATAACACTCAAAAAGACACTCACTGGTAGCAATTCAGAAAGTGCCACTGAATGAATCAGTAAATGAATCTGAACAAATCTCTTTGGTGAACAGTTTCAAAAGATTTAAAGAGGACCTCATTTATGCTTTTTTACATTTTCAAATTTCTTTAGTGTGCAATGTTGCTGTTTGAGCATGAAAACGGTCTGCAAAATAACAAAGCACAGTCACAATCACACTCTATATCAGTAAGCGATGTTTCTGAACTCCCTGAAAGGCCTTGATTGTAGTCTTCCCGAGTTTTCTTCTGGGAACAAACGTCACAATATTCTTCATTTAAATAATTACTGCTTAAGTATTGAGGCTTGTTTCAGCCACTGAATAAAACATAAAATATTTTTTATCTCACAATTCTGACTTTTTTTCTCAGAATTGTATGATATAAATTTGTAATTCTTGTAACTTGTAAACAAGTTATAAAGTCAAAATTTCGATATATAAACTAGCAATTGCGAGTTATAAAGTCAGAATTGCGTGATATAAACAATTGCGTGATATAAACTCAGTCTTTGTTTCTTCATAACTGGACTTTATAACTCGCAATTGCAAGTTTATATATCGAAATTAATGCGAGAACTAAGTCAGAATTGCGAATTCCGAGAAGTAACCTCGCAATTGTAAGAAAAAACGTGAGAGAAAGGCGACGAGGCCTAGCTGAGTTGCGATAACAGGGTGTTGAAACTGGTGGTTATGGTAAGGGGCGTGACATTTCTGAAATACTTTTGTAGCAGTTGACCAATCACAACACACTGTTCCAGCTAACCAATCAGATCACCTTTTCGGAAGGAGGGGCTTCTTAGGCCTCGTTTACACTGCAGGTCTTGATGCCCAATTCTGATTTGTTACCTTTATCCGATTTTTTGGACCGTCCGTTTACACGTTCTTTCAACTGTGACCCATATCCGATTCATGTGTTTACACTTGCCATACTATCTGAAACATTGCGCATGCTTAAAGGGTTAAATTCTCTTGCACAGATGGGCGGACATGAAATGTGCTTGATGCAAGCTCTGCGATATATGCGAAGTTCGCCAAACTTTACCATGATTTTGAGGCGAAGGAGGACGAAAAGTCAGTGTCATCATTGCACATATGCTTCAGTTATTGTGTGTGAGACTACAAACACATATTCAAACATTTAAAAAAGATTAAAGGCTTTTATTAAAAAAATAACAAATACACTATAACATGAACATGTATTAACAATGATCAAATAAACTATAAAATGAACATTAACGACACATTTTAAACAATAACATTAACAACTCATTTTAAACAATAACAATAAAAATAATAACAATAAAAATATATTTATAATATAGGAAGAAAAAATAAATTCAGTCACATGCACACACAAATAATTCTCACATGCACACACACACACACACACAAATAATTCTTACAGACACATGCACACACGCACACACACACACAAATAATTTTCAGTCACATGCACACACACACACACAAATAATTCTCACAGTCACATGCACACACACACACACACACACACACACACACACACTCTCTGTGAACAACTTTTTTTTGCAGAAGCCTTGTCTTTCGTCCACCATCTCTATCTGCTGCCAGCTGGAGCCACCTTTTCATGGTCCCCTCGACCTCCATTTCAGCAGCACTGGCTGTGAGGGTTTTTTTCCGAACTGCAGCTTTGAAATAAAGGAATAAATATTGTTAAGCATTACAGTTTTCTTTACAGTTGCTAGGACCAATTATTCTCTCTTTTTTTTAAACTCTTCACACTGTTGTGCTCTCTTCACACTGAGCACAACAGTCATGAAATATATATATTTGCAACACGTCTACTTACAAGGCTTTGAGGTAGGTGGTGTTGCAAAAAGGTCCTCAGAAAAGTTTTCCGCTGGAACTAGCAAAATAATAAAATTAAGAAATAAATAAGGAAAATCATAATAAAAGTTCTTCAAGCAAAGTTCTTTACACAGAATACCTGTCATTCACCCACTCACAATAAGAGCAGTTAAGCTTTGGGTCTGTATTGCTCAAGGACAGACACTTTTTGGCCAGTGATTGAAGCAGCAATGCTCCTCCAGCTTTTCTTAGGGCAAAAACAAATTAATGAAAAGGCCAATATCTATAACCACTTAAAGGACGATTAATGACCTCACCCATTTTTGAATGGACCCTCTTCATCAGCTTACTCCCGCTGATATTTTTGGTGCTAAAAAGAATAGTATTGGCATCAGTAATTCTTTTTTACTTTCAAAAGATACATAACCAATTCTGAAAACAGGCTAATTAAAAATAACTAATGTGGACATGGCCAAAATAATTATTATACTATAATGTTGTGTTGCGTACCTGAGGCAGTGTCAGCTTTGGAGGCCATACCATATTTGTTGGGTGGCACAGGGAAAGTACAAACTATAACATGAAAGGAATATATTAAAATAATGTAAATGTAATGTAAATACTGATGTTTTTATCCAAAATGTAGCATTTCTTAAAGCAATCATATCCTATGCAAAAGCATTCAATGGAAGAGCCACAGCAGTCTGACTGACAGCACAGAACTTGGACAGTTACTGCTCCGGAAATATGTTCACATGCCATCCTATGAACTTTAATATAACAAATGAGGTGATTAAAATAGACTAGATACAAATGTAAATGCATACAATTTTGTTATAGTACATCTTTAATCATCTGTAAAATAGTTTTAAAAAAAAATTAACAGCACAACTACCCCGGCGGTTCTGTGGTGGTGGTGATGGCAGCAAGAACTCCGATGAGCTAATATCTAAAAAAAATTGCAATATGGCCATGGTATTATCAATCAATTCTGAGATTTTGACCTGCATCAACAAAGTTGTAGTGGAAACTGAAAGGTGAAAATGGCACTTACCTTGGATGTAGTCTTCATAACTTTTCTTTTTTGGTGCACGCCTCAGTCCTTGAGAAATAATGGCCTGTGGATTGGACAAATGAAAGATTTGTTACTAACCTTAATCAAATACAAGAATGATGAAACTAGATTTTTTAGATTCATCGGGCATACGAGTCGGTATATTAATTGACGTCGGCAATATTCTCACCCAGAAAAGTTAACTGACAAGACAAGACCAAGTTTCAGTTCATCTTAAAGACATGGAGGAGAGGGAATATGGCAAATCCCTGTGCATGTGGTAAACACACAGCCTTCCTATGCAGATCCTTTGCCTCCAAAAGCTTCCTCTTCGCTCTGCTAATGTCATTGTCCATCACATATACGATGTTAATCAGCTTTGACTCACAAGGTAGATCAAACAGCTGATTTGTGACCTTTGGGTCGATAACATCCACAACCAACATTCCATCTTGACGCTTTTCCCTCACAAACACAATTTGCTCAGTCTCCAACATGAAGCAGTGATTTGGTGCCTTGGCTGATATAGAGTACGGTTTGCATCTCCATTGCTTCATGTGTTCCTGTGTGTTTGCCTTTTCTGCCAATCTTTTAGTAACCTGGGCGACTGGATTTTTGCTATTTCTAACCAATTTTTTTATGGACTGTAGGTGGTTCTCAAATGGAAAGCAGGACAACTCATTCAAGGAGCACTTGAAGTTAAAAACATCATCAGCAATGTGTTTGATGGAGTGGATGTTGTATGTTGGGAATGTTTCCACATAGAGTTCAGAACAGGTATCTACAAAGTGTTCCAGCAGGGTTTGGGCATATTCCAGGTAGTGTCCTCTTCTGGCATCATCATCATCCAAGAGAATAGACATTCCAATTGTTAATGACAGGAAGTGTTGATAATGGTCCTGAGACAGAACATCCTGCAACACAAGTGGTCCTGTGTACAGCAGAAATTGCCGTAGTTCAATTGCTTTCCAGCGATCAAGTTCGGTCAGAGATCTTGGCTGCCTGGCAAACTCTGGCGGCATTGCACCTTTCAGTTGTACCAACTTCTTGTTGGTAAAGAAATTTTTTCACTCTGTCCTTTTTGTAACCTGCAAATAACTGGGCCTCGCAACAAAAAGGTGAGTAATCTTTTCACAGCTCCAAGAAAAATTAGGTGCATGTGGTCAAGAGGAAACTGTGTGACACATTTGATTCCCAGACACTTTCTTTAAGTGGACAACCCTTCCCTCAACTGATGTGGCCACTGACAGACAACGCTCACATCCATGCAAGGCATTATGGCTTTTGATGCACTTTAGAAATGCTCTTGCTGGAGCATCACATACGAATGCTCGCAGAGTTACTTTGTGCACTGTGGTTTTGTGTGAGACACCATTTCGCATAAGCACCTGCAATTCTGCTATTAAATCACGAAGATAGTCATGAACAGGGTCGGGCTTGCTATTGCCATAATATAGAGCAACCAGAAATGGTTCAGAATTATCGAATTTAGCAAGAATAGGCCAAAAATGTGTTTTACTGGACTTGAATATTGGCAGACCGTCTATATTGATAGTAAGGTCTACAGTGCCTGTAAATAATGTGTTTTGGGAAAGGAACTGGAGAATACCCGGCTCTAAGCCATGGTATGTGTACTGGCCACCACATATATTCTTAATTTCAAACCCAGACGGGGTTTCTAACAGTGTTCTGCTGTCTTTTGGAAGTGTATGTCCATGTGTTCTCAAGATTCCCAGCAGCTTATTTAGCGCAGCATGTGTTTGATTTGTTGTTGTTGCCAAATCTTTGCGTAATGATGGTGTGTCATCGGAATCAGAATAATCAAGCTCTGTATTAGAGTCACTGGAATCGGCAGATTCCCTGTATCCATAGTCTAATTCCTGAACAACCGAACCATCCCCAGTTGATGGACCCTCTTCAGCATCTACAATCAAAGATGGACCCTCCTCAGACAAATGTCCTTGTGTGGATGGACCCTGCCCAGAAATATCTCCTTGCATTGATGTACCCTCCCCAGATACATCTCCTTGTAACTGTACATCCAAATCTAGATATTCATCCAAGCTGCTACTTGATGCAGCGAGAGCATTAACTCGGTCTCTCAATCGACGCCATTCTCTTAGGTATTTGGGATCCATAACTGTTGAATATGATAATAAAAGTAACATTATAAGTGACTATGTAACACTGTTATCCCAAGACATGTCTGACTACTATCATAATATGATTTGAAACTGAAATATACAGTATATTTTTAATTATCATTCTAATGAAGGTAAAAACAGATTTTATTTTCATTTATAACCTAGGCTTCTTTTAGTTCTTCCCTCAATTTTAAGTCCTTCTTTATCACTGACCCATATATCTCTAATGAACATATAAAGATACTTATAGGGATAGTTCAGCCAAAAATGAAAATCATGTCATCATTTACTCACTTTCAAGTGGTTCCATACCTGTATGGGTTTCTTTCTTCTGTTGAACACAAAAATATATATTTTGAAGAATGTTGGTAACAAGACATTTGATGGTAGTCATTGACTTCATAGTAGGAGAAAAAAATTACTATGGAAGTCAATGGTGTACATAAACTGTTTGGTTACCCACATTCTTCAAAATATCTTATTTTGTGTTCAACAGAAGGGTGAGTAACTAATGACAGAATTTTCATTTTTGGGTGAACTATCTCTTCAAACATGTCACATCTAACACCATGTAATTACAGTTGACTTTGCTTACATGATGGAATATCATACATCTCTAAAGTTATTTTGGAAAAAAAATGACATGTAAACAGATTCAATGTTATTTTGGCTAGAAGTGGGTTACACATAGCCGGACTATATTGGGTCTATATTTAACCGAGACGGTGAAATGACGGCTATTGCTTGCTATAGTATAGAGATATAGATATAGATATAGTCTCGTGGACGACATAATAACGCAATCAATTCTTAAGTTGTTGAGTGACTTCGTCACTTAAGAGTGCGATAACTAACGTGTCAAGATGAGTTTTCCTGCTCTTAAGTTTTCCATTTAGTTTCCAAGTTTTTCTGGGTGCTCACCACGCTCCAAAAACATAAGGAAAAAGAAAGCTCTCTAATCGCAGCACAGCTCCGTACTAGTTGTCACGTTGTGGTGTAACTTACCGTACGAGGAGAGTGCAAGCTCTATCATGGCTACCGGGATAGAACCGGAGAGCCCTGGAGGAAAGGGTCGTCCTCCGCATCCAGCTTGTGGAATGTGGATTTCTGCTAGGGATGCACACAGCCTCTGCATCTCCTGTCTGGGCACTAAACACACTCAAGCAGCGCTGTCCAACCCCGAGGGCTGCACGCACTGTGCGACATTCTCAACTAAGATCCGAGAAAGGAGACTCCGCGTGGCAGTCGTGGGAAAATCGGACACATGCCTCTCTGCTCAACCTAGAGAGGAACCCATGGATTGTCTTCAGACCACCAGCTCATGGGCAGAGATGATGGAGAAGGTGTCACCCGTCCTTCCCCCGCTGTTTGATGACCCGTTAGCGGGAGAGGAAGATGATGATGACGAGGTATTGTCGAACATTCTCGAGGACGAGGATGACAACGAGGAAGATGCCATTCTTCCCCCGAACCAGTCCCGGCCACCGAGTGCACAGGATGAGAGTTCACCCTCCCCTGTACAGATGGACGCTGATCTAATCGAGGTCTGTCGCAGGGCCGCGGCTAGATTGTCTATCGACTGGCCTTCTCAACAAGCAGGTCAAGGGGCTAAAAGAGACCTGTATGATGGAAAGAGACTCCCGTCACGTCTCCCGCCAGCCAGGCAGTTTATTCTAGCTGTCCCGGCCTGTGTGGCTGAGATGAAAAAGTTTTGGGACAAGCCTTTTTCTCATCGAGTGCCCTTTAAGGGTTTCTCACGGCTAGATGTTCAGGGAATGGACGATCTAGGGATGGCAGACCCTCCCCCTGTGGAAACATCGGTAGCGAATCATTTGCACCCGAGCCGCAGGGCGGCGCTCTCTTCAACCGGAGCCTCGCTGCCAGGAAAGACAGAGCGCTTCGCCTCCTCTGTTTTTCAAAAGATCTACAAGTCAACTGCGCTGTTCGTTCGTGCTTTGAACACAACGTCCCTCCTTACAGCCTATCAAGCGGAGCTATAAGAGGAGATGGGTCGTCAGCTGGACTCCGGATCTCCCAACCCAGTGCTCTGGGAGGAGATATGCATCATCGCAGATTTAAACCTGCGCACGTCCCGCGGAGCAGTTCAAAGTTGCGGTCGGAGTTTGGGCTTAGCAGTTGTGGGAGAGAGATCGCTGTGGCTGGGATTGTCAGGACTCTCTGACAAAGCAAAAGTGGAGTTTTTGGATGCCCCTATAGATCCAAAGGCCATGTTCGGCGCGACGGTAACAGCAATGTGGCAGCAGTGTGACCTGCGGAAGAAGGAGGGAGAAGCTTTCCAGGTCTGTCTCCCCAGAAAGCCGGCTACTCGGCCTTATCACCCGAGCCGGCAGAATTTCAGACCCTCAGGGAGAGGAGGGCACTCAGATTATCAGCCTTCCCGCCCCGCTCCACTGCAACAGCAGGGCAACGCGGCTCCACAGTCAAAGCCCGGTTTCGTTAGGCCGAAACAGTCGTTCGCGGCCGCAGCTGCAAAACATCGATTGGCTGCCCCTCAGGGAATAAGAAGAGGTGGTTGACCTGATACGTCAATTCGACATCAGGAAGGGTTGGGAGACAGCACCCAGGGTTTCTCTGTCCCATCCCTTCAGAACGATTCCTCTCTCCCTCCCGTGGGGAAAAGGAGAAGGAATGCAGAAGTAAAATGTGTTCGTGTGGACAGTTCAGAGTTCAATGTGTGCGGGAATGTGGCCAGTGTTCTACTAGAGCCCCCCAAGAGTTTGTCTCCCCCTCCACCTTCGAGGTCTGTTATGAGGGGAGAAGGTCTAACGTTCACAAGCATCCCATCAAAAATAAAGTTTTGACGCATCTGACGCATCCAGATCAAGAACCGAGGGCGCAGAGTGGGATAAAAAGAGTCTCCGTCCCATTCTGGATTTACGGGTCCTCAACAGACACCTCAGAAAATACAAATTCAAAATGCTGTCTGTCAAAACGTTGTGTCAAAATATTCGGCAAGGAGGCTGGTTCACCTCGGTGAATCTCCAGGACGCATATTTTCACATAGATATTTTTCCAGTGCACAGGAAATATCTTAGGTTCACCTATCAGGGCACAGCATACGAGTTTACGAGAATACCGTTTGGCCTCGCTTTAGCCCCTCGAGTATTCAGCCAGTGTGTGGAAGGAGCCCTGACTCCATTGAGGAGATTAGGGCACAGGATTTCATCATATCTGGACGATCTTCTCATCTGCGCGCCGTGCCAACGGCAGGCAGAGAGCGACACACACACACTAGTGACGCATCTGGAGAGATTAGGTTTCAAAATAAACCACATGAAGAGTTGTCTATCTCCGTCCCGGGAAATAGTCTACTTGGGTCTCACGTTTCGAACTTTCCTATCAGAGGATAGCATCAAGACAATTCACAGCTGCCTCTCCCTTTTTCAAAGAGGGAAATCAGTCTCGTTCAGGATGTGTCTTCGGCTACTAGGACTGATGGCCTCAACGGTGTCCGTGGTTCCCCTGGGACTACTGCGAATGAGAGATTTTCAGAACTGGACAGCGTCACAAGGCATTCGCCCTCAACCGCAGAGTGCGCGTCTCACCAGAATGCGCGAGCGCTCTCTGTCATTGGAGAGCCCCATCCTTTCTCAGGACAGGATGCCCTCTAGGTCCTATTGTACTGAGAAAAGTGGTGACGACAGATGCATCTCTCACAGGCTGGGGCGCAGTGTTCGAGGGCAGAACAGTGAGAGGAGTTTGGTCTCCGGCACTGAGAGAGAGGCACATCAATTTTCTAGAGCTACTGAAGTGTTTCTAGCTCTGAGACATTTTGTGCATTTTCTCAAGAATCATCACTTATTGGTCAGGACAGACAATACAATGGTGATAGCCTACATAAATCAGCAAGGAGGAGTTCGTCCTCACATGCTTCACATGTTAGCGAAGAGACTAATAATGTGAAGCAGCAGGTCTCTCCTCTCATTACGCGCGATGCATATCCCGGGAATAATGAACAGGGGAGCGGATCTACTATCCAGAGGGAATCCTCTGTACGGGGAGTGGAGACTCCACCCCCAGGTGATCCTCATGTTATGGGAGAGATTCGGCCAGACTGCCGTAGATCTCTGCGCAATGTCCCCTGTTCTTCTCCCTGGTCGGTGACGATGCACCATTGGGTGTGGATACGCTAGCCCACGAGTGGCCGGACGTGTTGCTGTAAGCGTTCCGTTGAGCTTGATCGAGCCGACATTACGGAGGGTTCGGGAATGCAGACGTGATGATTCTGATTCATGTCATGTGGGTATTGATTCAGGCACTATGGGCCAACACCCCTGGTCTGTAGATTCATGAGATGTGCACGCAGACTGCACCCAGTATCAAAGCCACTGGTCCTGCCATGGGATTTGTCTGTGGTCCTGAACGCGCTCTCTAAAGCCCCTTTCGAGCCCATTGATAAGACGGACTTAAAGCTGCTCACTTTAAAGACGGCTCTACTACTCGCTCTTACAACAGCAAAGAGGGTGAGTGAACTACATGCTTTATCAGTTCACCCCTCATGTATGAGGTTCGCTCCGGGTGGTCAAAGAGTACTTTTTAGAACTAACCCGGCGTTCGTGCCCAAGGTATATGATCACGCGGATAGAGTAAGATCAGTGGACTTGTTGGCTTTTCATCCACCTCCTTTTTCATCTCCAGAGGAGGAGAAGCTACACTGTTTATGTCCGGTTCGTACGCTGTATATGTATGTACAGAGAACCCGCACATTGCGTAAGAGCAACCAGCTGTTTGTCTCGTGGGCTGACTCTTACAAGGGAAAACCTATCTCCCGTCAACGCCTTTCCCACTGGGTGGTAGAGGCTATCTTGTTATGTGACAATAGCATGAATTTAGAGCCCCCAGTAGGTCTATGAGCGCATTCTACTAGAAGTATGTCTACATCCTGGGCTCTATTTAAAGGCATTTTTATTCAAGAAATTTGCACGGCAGCCAGCTGGTCCTCTCCGCACACATTTATTCGTTTCTATAGACTGGATGTGACAGAACCCTCTCTGGCCCACTCAGTTCTGGAGTAGTCAGGTGGTATAAGGTGGTTCTATAAGGGCGGATTCCTCAGACTATTCTGTTTCTCCGTCTGGGTCAGTGATGCATTTTTATACTTTAACCCTCTCGTCTTCAGTCTGCTTCGTCAGCATTTCGGCAATACGGGAGTTGTCTATATCCCACAGTGAGATACCGAACGAATGTTATCAGAGAACGATTAGGTTACTGACATAACCCAGGTTCTCTGATAACATGAAGTGAGGTATCTCACAACATTGCCCTTCTTGCCTTTTCGGCTGGAGAAGAGATATGCGGAGAATGACGAAACGGAAGATAGCTGCGGTTTATATACAGGGAGGCGGGACTCCCTGATCGCTGCAGCAATTGGTCTGCCATGGTTGGCAGACGTGGTGTAATTGGTGCTTCCGCGATCGGTCACGCCCAGAGGCGGTCCCATAGTGAGATACCTCACTTCATGTTATCAGAGAACCTGGGTTACGTCAGTAACCTAATCGTTTTTCCGTTTCGGAGCTCCACAAGGACGTGTTACAACAAAATAAATCTGATTTTTTATTTTTATTTTAGCACATATTCCTATTTTGAAATACTTTGAATGGTTAAGTGAATCAATTCAGACAGCTCTACGCATAGCCTAGGCTACTATTGGCCTATGGCAGTCCGACAGTAGGCTAGCCCATTCATTCAAAAGATGAATCAACGCTGGCGCTGAATGAGCAAACACTCAAAATAACTCCAGATCATTGGATTAGCTATAGTGCACTGGATACAGATCAGCAGTTATAATAATAAAACAAGATAATGTTAATTAAATTTACACAATGTTATAGGCTATGAGATCGCGCTCATCTAGCCTATCTCAGTGGGTTTTCTGATGTTATCATCACAAACAATCTAACTGCTATAAAGATATTAAAAAACAATTCTTCTTGACATTTAAAACATAATACAACACTATAATGAACATTAAATTAATTAAATGACTTGCCTTTTTTGCCGCTGAAAATGTTCCTCCCGAAAATGAAATCTTCTGCAGACTGCAGATCTCCGGCCGAGTCCTAGGATTTAACTGCCAAAACTTTTTTTTTTCTGGCGGCTGAATTCCATAATTATTGTTGTGGCCCGACTGTGACAAAACGAACTTGGGCCAACGGTAAACAGCTACACCGTGTACGGACCTGACACTACAACTGCTTTTAGCAGACACTGGCCCTTCATAAAAAGACGCATGTGAGCCAGCGCGAGTACAACTGCTTTTAGCCGACACTGGCCCTTCATAAAACACGGTATATGAGCCAGCGCGAGTTCCACTGCTTTTAGCCGACACTGGCCCTTCATAAAACACGGTATATGAGCCAGCGCGAGTACAACTGCTTTTAGCCGACACTGGCCCTTCATAAAACACGGTATATGAGCCAGCGCGAGTTCCACTGCTTTTAGCCGACACTGGCCCTTCATAAAAAGCCGTATATGAGCCAGCGTGAGTACAACTGCTTTTAGCCGACACTGGCCCTTCATAAAACACGGTATATGAGCCAGCGCGAGTACAACTGCTTTTAGCCGACACTGGCCCATTCATAAAAAGCCGTATGTCAGCCAGAAGTGTTGTGTACACAGTCGGCAGGACTCTGGCCCATTATCTTTTCACTGATGCCGACAGTAGTGCATTTCATCCGGAATCGGCCCAAATGTGCTTGCTATCTGGGAGAGATCTCAGGACTGGTGGGAGCATATTGTGTTTAAATATTGGCTTAACGAGGAGCAGTGGGTCCGAAATTTTGTTGTGTACAACAATATGTTGTGTCAACGTTTTTTCACATTCCTCTCCTACGACGACACGTTTCGCCGGGCCATCCATCCCTTTGCAGATGCACATCGTGGTTTCTCTCGTCATTAAACCGCGGAGACGTTGCCTAATGCCTCAGAAAATCCGATCTGCCTGTTTACATGACAGTCGCATTGGCACATATCCGATTTATTTCCACAGACGAATGAGGCCTGAAACCGATCTCGAAATATCCGAATGCATGTATCCTGTTTACACTTTCATAGAACACATTGGATCTGTGTCACATATGAGCAAAAAAATGGGAATTGGGTCACATTTCACTGACAGTGTAAACGAGGCCTTAGAGACGGGAACTAAACAGAGTGTTACAGACAGACTGGGAAAAGAGGCACTGCAGTAAATCCTATTAGTATACCCCAAAAACAAAATCAAGACTTTGTAAAAGGGCATAATACTGTCAGTCCTCTTCAAGTGCTGAGAAGCAAAATCTGCACCATGAAAAATGTTCAGCATTCAGAGACGTCATAATATTTGCATACTGAATTGTGATTTTGGTCTTGTCTTGTATATATGTAACCATTTATAATACTGTTATTTTGTTGTAGTACAAGCACTAGTATTCAAATCTAGTTACTATTGTTATTAATTATACTGACATGTAATCGTTGTAATGCGGACACTGTAAAATGCTACAATATGGAAGTGTGCAAGACCAGTACTCATAACAGCAGGCACAAGGTGTTAACTTGCAATGTGTTCATGCGAGAGAAGTTAATGGAGTGTTGTATACGCGATCAATATCTGCTCTGAATCAATATTCCGCCTGACTGGACCATGTCCTCACGGTACCGTACAGGCCACAGTTTCCATGCGGAGGCTGCATCGGAGCAGGCAAGGTCAGAGCATAGCGTGCTGGGATGCATGGAATGTTAATTAGGTAGAGATGAAGGAGAAGGAACTTGAGATGCATGATGGGAACCGGCAGGCGTGTCCAAGCTGTCACAGAGTGGCACGCAGCGGAATTATTCCACCCTCTCTCCTTGCGTGATGTGTTCATAAGCATGCAGAAGAAGAAGCTGTGATGAGCGTACAGAAGGACGGCCCTCAACGAATGGGACCCTGAAGCACATTACAGGAGCTAATGTTTTAATGCGGCTGAATCTTGAGAGAGAGGCTTTAGGG
Organism: Squalius cephalus; assembly: GCF_949319135.1. NCBI lineage: Eukaryota > Metazoa > Chordata > Actinopteri > Cypriniformes > Leuciscidae > Squalius > Squalius cephalus. Next base: position 18,715,227 of record NC_137145.1, read on the forward strand.
GAAAAGAATACTAATCATCAACACTAATATTACTAAACTTTTGTATGTAGTTTCAGTCTTGAATATTCGGATACATTGTACTTAATGATTTGATCCATTGTAATTAAAATCATACTGGTACTGGTCTTCAAAATCATACACCCTATATTGGTGTCCCTCAGGGTTCAATTTTAGGCCCCTTACTTTTTAGCATTTATATATTTCCTCTTGGATTGCTCTTAAGATCAATCAGGCTTAATTATCGCTTCTATGCAGATGATAGTCATATATATACACTCACCTAAAGGATTATTAGGAACACCATACTAATACTGTGTTTGACCCCCTTTTGCCTTCAGAACTGCCTTAATTCTACGTGGCATTGATTCAACAAGGTGCTGAAAGCATTCTTTAGAAATGTTGGCCCATATTGATAGGATAGCATCTTGCAGTTGATTTAGATTTGTGGGATGCACATCCAGGGCACGAAGCTCCCGTTCCACCACATCCCAAAGATGCTCTATTGGGTTGAGATCTGGTGACTGTGGGGGCCATTTTAGTACAGTGAACTCATTGTCATGTTCAAGAAACCAATTTGAAATGATTCGAGCTTTGTGACATGGTGCATTATCCTGCTGGAAGTAGCCATCAGAGGATGGGTACATGGTGGTCATAAAGGGATGGACATGGTCAGAAACAATGCTCAGGTAGGTCGTGGCATTTAAACGATGCCCAATTGGCACTAAGGGGCCTAAAGTGTGCCAAGAAAACATCCCCCACACCATTACACCACCACCACCAGCCTGAACAGTGGTAACAAGGCATGATGGATCCATGTTCTCATTCTGTTTACGCCAAATTCTGACTCTACCATCTGAATGTCTCAACAGAAATCGAGACTCATCAGACCAGGCAACATTTTTCCAGTCTTCAACTGTCCAATTTTGGTGAGCTTGTGCAAATTGTAGCCTCTTTTTCCTATTTGTAGTGGAGATGAGTGGTACCCGGTGGGGTCTTCTGCTGTTGTAGCCCATCCGCCTCAAGGTTGTGCATGTTGTGGCTTCACAAATGCTTTGCTGCATACCTCGGTTGTAACGAGTGGTTATTTCAGTCAAAGTTGCTCTTCTATCAGCTTGAATCAGTCGGCCCATTCTCCTCTGACCTCTAGCATCAACAAGGCATTTTCGCCCACAGGACTGCCGCATACTGGATGTTTTTCCCTTTTCACACCATTCTTTGTAAACCCTAGAAATGGTTGTGCGTGAAAATCCCAGTAACTGAGTAGATTGTGAAATACTCAGACCGGCCCGTCTGGCACCAACAACCATGCCACGCTCAAAATTGCTTAAATCACCTTTCTTTCCCATTCTGACATTCAGTTTGGAGTTCAGGAGATTGTCTTGACCAGGACCACACCCCTAAATGCATTGAAGCAACTGCCATGTGATTGGTTGATTAGATAATTGCATTAATGAGAAATTGAACAGGTGTTCCTAATAATCCTTTAGGTGAGTGTATATATTTACTTTAAGCCTGGTAAAAACGTAGATATTATTATTATTATTATTATAAACAAACAAAAATAACCATGTCAACTGTTGGAGATTTATCTCAAAGAATCTTTTGAATCTATTCACACAAAAATTAATTTGCTGGTTCAGTTATCTTTCTGCAGGTTATACAGTCACGCCAGTTCATAGTTGGTGACAAGTGACTGTTTTTCCATGTTATGAGCGAGTCATTGAAACTATTCACCTGATTTGTTAAAACGACTTTAAACACACTATTGGTAAAAAGTTTAGAAGAATTACGATTTTTTTGTGTTTTAAAAAAATGTCACTTATACTGAACAAGGCTGCATTAATTTGATAAAAAATACAGTAAAAACAGTTGTATTTTAATATATTAAAAATGCTATGTGTTTCTTTGATGCAAAGCTGAATTTTCAGCATCATTACTCCAGTCTTCAGTGTCACATGATCCTTCAGAAATCATTCTAATATGCTGATTTGCTGCTCAAGGAACATTTATTATTCTCAGTGTTGAAAACAGTTGTAGTGTATGTTTTCCACAAAAAATATTAGGCAGCAAAAACAGTTTTCAACATTGAATTACCATTAATTATAATTAGAAAATAACTGAGCACCAATGATAGATGATAATTGAGCACCAAATCAGTGCTCGTGCTATAATAAGACTTTGAAGACTGGAGTCCTGGACAAGAATGAATGGTTCACTTATACGATTCATTAAAAAACAGATTCATTCACAAACAAAACCCCTCTAATGTGAACTGTTACAATATTTTATTAAAGGTTATCATGTTACTTTTTAAGCATTACATTTATCCTTGGATGTTGTCTCTTACACTTTATATCTCTTATATGTGACTATGGGTGGTGGGAAAGTGAGCACTCATGCACGCAGGGCTTGAAATGAAAGCTTATGCGTACGTTCAGTAAGCATGTTTAGTCATGGGTGCTTAGACACTCCCTTTGAACTACTCACCTCAGTAAACACTGCTAAACAGAGCAGGGGATTTGGTTGTTCGCCACCAACATTTAATGCTTTTTGTGTTATTCCAGTTTGTTCATTTTGAATCCCCATTCCATTTACCTTACAAACACATTTAAACTAATCATTTGACTGAGTGCAAGGAGTCACAAATCTGTCCGGAGGCCGGTGTCCGAATCTCCGGAACTCGGCTCTGCCGGATTTGGAAATTCAATGGCGGATCAATGCGAGAACAATGAGTGTCGCTGCTGGGGTTCTGTTTGGGTCACTAATCACACACCCTTAATCAGTGTTAATGAAATTACTAATAAATGAAACTACTAATGAAAGTGTTTTTTTGAGTTCACACAAAGGACATACAAATACTGCAAGATGTTAATGTACAAACTATGCAAAACATAACTATTTTATGAGGTGGTGATTTTATATGAATTTGTTAAATGTTGTACTTTGTACTTATGATTTTTGAATTGGCCACCATTTCACAAAGCGAATAATAATTACTAATTGCCATGAGAGTGTATTGCTTAAACTGAAGCATTTTTGAAGCAGGTAAAAAAAAAAGCGAATCCTAGATTAAGCAGATACACAGCATATATCTAATATTACAATTTTTATCTTCACAAAATTCTACACTGTAAAAAATTATATGATAAATAAGTTATGACTGACTACATATGTTTTCATATTGCTTTAAGTCAGTTTAATGTAATTTAAGTTATAATGACTTAAACATACAAGTTGATTGTACTTAAAAATTTAAGGCAGCAACTTTTTTTACAGTGTACAAACGCAAAAGTGAACTTGAACTAAGTTATGTACTACTCAGAATGTCACATTGTAAATATGCTAATAAATAAAATGTTAAAATTTCACAATATTATATTACATAAGTGTATTTAATGTATTTGATTGATGCCTTGGTACATGTTTAAATGTATATAACCTCATTTTAAACTTTCTTGTGCACTAAAATGTTATTTTTCGTTTACTAAAATGAAGCTGCTTTTTTTAACCATCGAGTCGAACGGTAAGGAATGGTTCCAGTTATATTTTTGAGCGTGGTTCGGCATGGCACGATTACAAACCATTCTCGCCTGGGCCGGATCGCCACAGAATGGAACGGTTAAGCAACGAGAACAGTTTGGAACGACGGTGGAAAAGTGACTTTAAATTGGGCTAAAAGTAATGATGAAAAATGTAATACATGTAAAGGCGATAACCACGAAAATTACAAATGACTAAAATGAAATAAAAAATAAAACCATTAACTAAAGCAAAGGCATGACAGGCAAATCTGTTTCGCTTTCCCTCTCAGCATGAAGAACAAATGAAGTTTGATGGAGCATCTCTACTCCTGAAACTGAGGATCTTTCTGTGGAAGTCAAGGCAGCTTCTGCCCCTCCGTCTCAGACGAATGACAGCGATATCTGCTCATATTCTCTTGATCCATTGTGTTTATGACAGTGGTATGGACACTACCAGTGCAGATAGAGACATGTTGATAATGGATCACTATGAACCACAGTGCATTTTGCTAAATTACAAAAAGAACATTCACATCCTGCACACTTTAATGTATATATATTTAAGGCATGTAGAATGGGCACAATTTTTGCTTTATTTAAATGTGTTGTGTTAAATTATTTTGATTGTAATATTGTGTTTATATTTTAATTTAAATGTACATGTAAGAAATATAAATTTTGTATTAGAGTGAAAATGTCAATCAAATATCCACTGAAGATGTATTAAATTTCCTTGTTTTATTTTGTACATAAAGCCCGAGGGAATTGTTCTCTAACGATATTAAAACGAGACATTTCGAAGCTGAATTTAATCAGCAGATTCACAAAAGTAATGGACCGAAGTACAGTAATAGTTTTAAGCCATCTTTCTTTGAAATCATTATTTCTACAAGACTTTACAGTGATTTGTGTTGCTCTAAATGTTCAGCAAAAAGCTTTTTCTTCTCAAAATGGATAGGAAAAAAAGAAACCCAAGAGATCTCTATAGGGAGGCATTATTGAGATGAAAAGGGTGATATTATGTGCTATCTACTTTACTGAGATGGGGTCATTTTAGTGCTTTTCACAAAGGACTGATTTCCATTTGTGCACTGTTCCAATTAAAAGAGACACAATCTAATTATTCTCTAAATGACAACAACTTGAAACTAGCATTATTAAAATATTGCATCCTAGAGAATAAAACAATTCTGACACAAGATGAGTGGTTCTGTTTCTTTCCTGTTACAACATGAAGCTTGAATTCAAACACAATCAAGTTGAATGCTCGACTTAGAGTGTTGTGACGCTAATTCACACTTATTTAGGAAGTGCCACTGTTGTTTTTGTACTGGAATGACAGGCAAACAACAGAAGCCATGATCCTCCTATAAATCACAGCTCAGTGTTTCCCAAAGGCCTTTTTTCTTACAATGTTTTTCATTCTGCAAATGATGTATGTGTGGTAAGAAACCCCATAGGGCTTTAAAGATAAAAGGACCGACGTAAGACAATCTTTAAAAATGAAATGGATTGCAAGTGATTCCCAACAGACAGTAGCTGGATCTCTGAAGGGCCCGGAGGGGTTTCCTTTGTATTACAGATCCGATAGCATCTCAAAATCTCCATTTTAGCAGGTTTTATCATGCTATGAGGAAATCAGTTACTTAAATATTAAAACGTGGAATTAAAGCGTCATGATATCAAAATGCAGCTTTGGTTAACAAAATAAGCCAGTTTAAACATTGTGGTTTAATGAAGTTGTTCTGTTGGAAACATGTACAATGCAACTGTTCCATTTCTGTGGCTCAGCTCATTATGCATCTCTGCACTACCATGATTGATTATTCAAATATATGCAAATAGCACAGCAAGGGCCACTGATAATGTATTCATAACTTTTACCTTTTAAAGAATATCATATAGAGTGGGTTTGGAAGAGAAAAATGTCATGTGACAGAAGCCAAAATTGTTCTGTCATGAATTAGCAATTGAATTGTGTCATTTTGCTGTGGAGCACATTTTCTGTAATCTCGATTAAGTACAGTAGAGTAATCTTGCTGATTTCAGCTCTTTTGCTCTGGCGGTGATGTAAATAGTTTGTTCAGTTTCAGTGTGTAATAGCTTTACTCACACTGACAGGGAGTTCAACATCAAGCACCGACACGTAGCGCAAGCCTTAAAGCAAGAAGCAATTTTTCATTATAAATTTCCAACAGATAATCCCAAAGGATGTTGTATGTTCTTCTAGCTGCTTTTTCATGTTTTGATTTCTTGAGATGAACTGGCTGCCTCTTTCAATTTCACCATTGCAAATTCCACTGTTAAAAAACAAGTCACTAAATAGACAGTGATAGTCACCCTGTGTCATTTGTTACGAAGATCCGAGGGCACGCTTGTAAACTTGTTTGTTTTTACTGATTCCCGGAGAATCCCAGAGTTCTTTGAGGGTAAAATTCTTCCATATGTTGGCAGCTGTAAGCAGGACCATTTCATCGGTTTGAGGGCTGTGGTTAATTTGTTTTCATTGGCACTGAGTCAGTTCAAAAGCTGAACTAGACTAACTGAAGACTGGACTGAAACAATTTGCTCATTAGAACGGACGGATGGACGGGATAGTTCACCCAAAAATAGTTTCCCCGCCCATGTGTTGTTCCAAACCTGAATGACTTTCTTTTCTCTGTGGAACATAAAAGAGGATATTTGTGAGAATTTTTTTCATTGTTTCAGTGTTTTTTCATCCATACAGAAGAAGTAAAAAAAAATAGAAAAAAGTCTGATTACAAACATTCTGTACAACTCTTCTTTTGTGTTCCGCAGAAGAAAGAATGTCAGGTTTGGAACAACACAAGTGCGAGTAAGTGAAAAGAATTTTAATTGTGGGTGACAACAGACAGACAGACAGATAGATAGATAGATGTACAGATAGATAGATGTGCAGATAGATAGATAGATATAGATAGATAGATAGATAGATAGATACATGTACAGACAGATAGATTGATAGATAGATTTACAGATAGATAGGTAGATAGATGTACAGACAGACAGACAGACAGACAGATAGATAGATAGATAGATAGATAGATAGATAGATAGATAGATAGATAGATAGATAGATAGATAGATAGATAGATGTACAGACATATAGATAGATAGATAGATATACAGACGGATAGACAGATATATAGCTAGATGTACAGATATATAGCTAGATGTACAGATAGATAGATAGATAGACATATAGATAGACATAATAGATAGATAGATAGATAGATAGATAGATAGATAGATAGATAGATACAAGTACAGACAGATAGATAGAGATAGATAGATAGATAGATAGATAGATAGATAGATGTACAGATATATAGACAGATAGATAGCTAGACGTACAGATAGACAGATAGATAGATAGATAGATAGATACACGTACAGACAGATAGATAGATAGATAGATAGATAGATGTACAGATATATAGACAGATAGCTAGACGTACAGATAGACAGATAGAAAGATAGATAGATAGATACACGTACAGATAGATAGATAGATAGATAGATAGATAGATGATAGATAGACAGATATTTTATTATAAAAGCTTTTCATGAAAAAGGTACATTATATTCTACATGTACTGTACATGAAAACACAAAAGGTGCAAATCCTGTATCGTCCAGAAGGTGGAGTCATCTGCACAGTTTTAGACAAAATGACCTTGATATAGAGTCACCCCTGCTGGATCTGTTCTACTTGACTGTAACTGTACTAATCATTTATAAATAAACAGTACTGACATTTTGAAAAGTATACATTTATATCTAACTATGAGAATATACTTGAAGGCAACTAGTCCCCAGGAATAATTTCATATTATCTCTGGATTATTTATTGTGATTTTTACCTTTCTAAAATGTGGTGTCATGGGCACACAAGTGTGTATGCGGCTTTTTCAGAAGTGATCAATTACAAAAGGTGAAAAATAAGTTTGTAAGCAGAACTTTAAATATGACATGAGGACAACACACCAGCTTCAGTTAAATGTGTTAATCAGCAGAACACACACACAGTTTCAGCGTTTATCACGACCTGCTGTGACCTATAGAGATGTGCACTTAACCACAACACGCCTGTGTAAATGAAAACACTGCAAATGAAAACTGAAGAGCTTTTTAAAGGATACCGGGTAACAGTTACTGAACAGGACTCAACAGTTATCAAGCAGCCTAAATATATTATATTTTATACATTTTATTTCATAAAAGCAGAACTAAGTAAATCAGACAGGATTAAGAGGATGAATAATATTCCCACAAAGTCTATCTCCGAGTCATTTTTCCATCTTATACTGAAACAGTATCTGTTCTGACATTTGATTTCCGAGGAAGAGTTTAGTCCTCATGGCCATTCAGGACAGTCTGACCCCATGAAAGGATCTATTATATTTCTGTAAGTAATAGAACAGACTTTTGTCAGTTGCATTTAGTTTATATTTTGATAATATTCTGTTAGTTGTGTCAAAAATGTGATTAACTAGATTAGTTATTTTATATGAATTGGTCACACTTTATACAGGTGTCTTTGACTACTATGTGCTTACATTAAAATGTATTACATGAAACATGTAGGTACGCAAAAAATGCATTGTATAAAATGATTAAATGTTAGTACACAGCAGTTAAAGGCACTTAATATAAAATAGGGTTGATGAATTGGACTGTGAGTGTTTGTACTGTTGGTGTTCTGGAAGGGTCACTGTCCAGGGTGACTCACACTGACAAGCACTGCCACATACTGATGAAAAGATCACTAATAAATGACACAACTCTTGGCTGAAATTGAACTTCCCCTCTCTTATAAAACTGGTTTAATCTGGAATTTGTATTGTTTCCAGCAAGCAACAAGTAGAAAATACCCACTAAAACAACATCATCAACATAATAATAATTATTAATAATAATATTAATACATTAATAACAACAACAATAATAATTATTATTAAATATATTCTAAATTGTATGTATTATATTTAATAATGCTAAATATACATGTATTAAATATAAAAAATAATAATAAAACCTTATTTTAACAATAATAAACAACATTATTTATATTAGTAATGATAATATATTATTATTATTATTAAAAACATACTATATATTTGATTTATTACATTTGATACATTATTAAATATATAATCAAATGTGTAAATATAAATATTATTTTACAATAAATATTTATTTCTATTAATAACAGTAACAATAATCATCAACATAATAATAACCGACTTAATAATAATAATAACAATGAAATATATTATATAATGTATTATATTTAATAAATTAATGTTAAATATACATATATTATGTTTAAATATAAATACTATATTAACCCATAAGAACCCGGACCAATTTCTCCTTATAGGAAAATTATGGGGCATATAAAACAGACCAAATGGACCACTTATAACATGTTTCTGCAGTTGTTTTTTAAATACAACCCCTTCTTGTGAAAGATCTGTAATGTTACATACAGTATACACTCACCTAAAGGATTATTAGGAACACCTGTTCAATTTCTCATTAATGCAATTATCTAATCAACCAATCACATGGCAGTTGCTTCAATGCATTTAGGGGTGTGGTCCTGGTCAAGACAATCTCCTGAACTGCAAACTGAATGTCAGAATGGGAAAGAAAGGTGATTTAAGCAATTTTGAGCGTGGCATGGTTGTTGGTGCCAGACGGGCCGGTCTGAGTATTTCACAATCTGCTCAGTTACTGGGATTTTCACACACAACCATTTCTTGGGTTTACAAAGAATGGTGTGAAAAGGGAAAAACATCCAGTATGCGGCAGTCCTGTGGGCGAAAATGCCTTGTTGATGCTAGAGGTCAGAGGAGAATGGGCCGACTAATTCAAGCTGATAGAAGAGCAACTTTGACTGAAATAACCACTCGTTACAACCGAGGTATGCAGCAAAGCATTTGTGAAGCCACAACACGCACAACCTTGAGCCAGATGGGCTACAACAGCAGAAGACCCCACCGGGTACCACTCATCTCCACTACAAATAGGAAAAAGAGGCTACAATTTGCACAAGCTCACCAAAATTGGACAGTTGAAGACTGGAAAAATGCTGCCTGGTCTGATGAGTCTCGATTTCTGTTGAGACATTCAGATGGTAGAGTCAGAATTTGGCGTAAACAGAATGAGAACATGGATCCATCATGCCTTGTTACCACTGTGCAGGCTGGTGGTGGTGGTGTAATGGTGTGGGGGGGTGTTTTCTTGGCACACTTTAGGCCCCTTAGTGCCAATTGGGCATCGTTCAAATGCCACGGCCTACCTGAGCATTGTTTCTGACCATGTCCATCCCTTTATGACCACCATGTACCCATCCTCTGATGGCTACTTCCAGCAGGATAATGCACCGTGACACAAAGCTCGAATCATTTCAAATTGGTTTCTTGAACATGACAATGAGTTCACTGTACTAAAATGGCCCCCACAGTCACCAGATCTCAACCCAATAGAGCATCTTTGGGATGTGGTGGAACGGGAGCTTCGTGCCCTGGATGTGCATCCCACAAATCTCCATCAACTGCAAGATGCTATCCTATCAATATGGGCCAACATTTCTAAAGAATGCTTTCAGCACCTTGTTGAATCAGTGCCACGTAGAATTAAGGCAGTTCTGAAGGCGAAAGGGGGTCAAACACAGTATTAGTATGGTGTTCCTAATAATCCTTTAGGTGAGTGTATGTGACACTGGGCTTTTATGATACATTTTTAATGTTACATATATGTCACACTGGGCGTTTATTTCTCTTTTTTGCTTAATAACAATTTTTTTTTTTTTTCTATTTCTTTTCTTTTCCACAACATATATCAAAATTATTACTTTTCTGGGAAGATAGCCGGGGTGATAGCCAGGCATTGTTTGCAAAACATATCAAGCCATGGAAGGATCTTCCAACACTTATCCCCTGCTTGCCGATTTGACGAATCATTGTTGTCAGTGAAATGCAGACTTGCTGAAAACCGTTTCTTGACATGTTGTCAGCCACCATGGGACACCTTGTGTCATTTTCCCAGTATGCACGATTTCCTGGCATTTGGTGCAGACCCATGCGGAGATGGATACCAATCAGTATTTCCATTTCTTTAACAGCGGTGTTAACATTCTTCTGAGTTCCAGATTTTTGCACACTGTACAAATTAGTTTGTTCCTCTAGTCATTTCGAGTCAGACTCAATGAGACAGTTGGATTAGATTCAGGGTAATGTGATCCTCTGTTTGACCATAAACAAACACCACTGTTGTGATAATACCCATAGAGAGAAAGAAAAATCTGAGCTTTTAACTTCATTGAGTCAGCCTTGAAGTTGGTCCCTAAACAAAGATATGGTAAAACAGTTTTGCATTCGTGTCATAAAATAAAGCATGACTGTGATGTGAGAAGTGTCCACTGTATACCAACAGACTTCTTGAAACCAGGTTAAAATTGGTAATATAGCTCATCTGATATTTATCCCTTTGCCAAAACAACTTCATATTTCTGACCTATAATGACATCCGCCTTTAAGAGCGCACAAACTGGATCAAACTAGAAGAGACTGGCTCTTGCTGATGGATAACAGACTGTCAACATCAGAAAACATCCTTATCTTAGTGAACAGACACTATTAGGACTATCTGCTCTGGGACTCTGCTGATTTAGCGTGAATGATTGGCTGAAAAGATTCCTAGCATCAAAAAGTTTACTCACCATAAAACAATACTATCTCTTCAGGCCTAAGACTACTGTTAATATTTAATCTGCATTTAAGCCATATGAGTGGTTCAGAATCATACTTTCTTTTCATAAAGTCTTTTGAACACCATACGAGCACATGATGTTTTGATGGGGCAATCTGAATTTTATGCATATGAAATTTGGATTTTTAATGTTCATTGTTTCATGTTAGTTCACAGGGCATTAACTAATGTTAACAAATAAAACTTCATTTTACAAATATATTAGTAAATGTTGGTTAACATTAAGATGAATAAATCATGTAAAATGATTGATCATTGTTAGTTCATGTTAACTAGGCCTATTTATCTAATGTTAACAAATTATTTGTTATTATTATTTATTATTATTATTATTATAAATTATTTACCTTATTGTAAAATGTTACCAAAAGTGTGAAGGAAAACTTATTCCCTACCTGGAATTCACTTTAAAGGTGGGGTAGGTAGGAATTGTCTTAAAAACTTCTTTTTCAAATTTGTTTAAACTTTATGTATATATCAACACATAATTAAAATGTAAGTACTCTGAAAAAGAAAGTATAAAAATCGAGTGTATGTAGACCTCTCACGACTGTTTTAAAGACAGCTCATTATTTCCATTCACTCCACTCTCTCCCTTCTGGGCTCCTTCCAAAGCCACGCCCCCAAAACACATGAACGCGCGACTCCGACCGCTGAGCTGGAAGACGCATTATTTACCTGAGACGAGCGGAGAGGAAGGAGCACAGTGCATGTAGTGACATCATGTCAGAATCAAATGTAATAAAAAAAATCTAACTTTATCATTATGAATATAAACAAATAAGATGTAGGCTATTTTAGTACTCACTATCAAGCTAGCATATCGATATTGGTAAAAAATAAAATATATATTTTTTGATTCGCTAACGAGCTAGTTATAACTATAAGGCAAAGCTAAAAACAGGTTGCATTGATACACGTTTTTCCATTTCCATTAGTTACACTGATGAAGATGAATTTCGTGTAAGATTCATAACATATATGGTGTTCTGCATGTAAGAGTTTCCATGATGAAAGCATTGTTGACTCTGATGAGGACTACACTCCAGAGACAAGTACCGCATCGTCAGCTCGAGGACAACTAGCTGTTAAACATGTATTTTGTTATGTAAAGTTAAATTTTGCACAATTCAACACGACAGCTATCAACTTGAGCTAGGCCAATTGATTATTTATCGTCTCTACTATGGCTCGCTAAGTAATGTTATGTTAGCTATATTAGGCAGCTACGTGTGCTAGTGATACATGCTTCATGAAAACATAAACAAAAAAAATATGTATAATCAAATTACAAAAAGAAAGATTACCTGTCCAACAGAAATAAAGCCATCAAGGAGTCACTTTTCAGCCCCTTGAGGTCCCTCAGTTCTCGCCATCGCTGGAAAGCCACGTCGATATTGACTCGCGTTTTATTTCTTTGTTTATCCAAAGACTTTTTGTTCATTGCCTTTTCTAGTACGGTCTTCTTTTTTTGTGCCTTGTTTGCCTTCGCTAACTGCATATGCCGGTAATGTGAATTTTGAATGCTCTTTCTCTGCCATTATTTTGCTATTCCTAGGTTCCGTGCCTCTTGAACTCCACAAATCAAACGGGGTGCGCGCATGTGGGCAGATCCTGTAGCAACAGGGTGGTTGCCATGGTTGCGAGAGAGAGTGACAGTCGCCTAAGCCAATCCTTTGTTTCGTCCCAATGGAAATAATGAGCTGTGTTTAATGCAGATTAAACGGTCAAGAGTCACTCGATTTTTATACTCTTTTTTTCAGAGTACTTACATTTTAATTATGTATTGATATATAAAGAAAGTTTAAACAAATTTGGAAAAAAGTTTTTTAGACAAATTCTACCTACCCCACCTTTAATTGCATGCTACAGTTTTTTTTTTATATATAGGCCTAATTCCTTTACTGTGATATATTCATTACTAAAGAACCAATGTATAAAATATAATAAACGTTTTAATAATTGCTTTAATTCAGCCCGCCCCTTTTCAGTGCTGTGCTCATTATGGTCTGTTTTCCAGTTTGTATTTCTACAGCATGAAGGTAAGATCTTACGATTTATAAATGAACCGCTAGGTTAATATAACATAAATGATGTCTCTTACTGAAATATGTAGTAGAAAACCCATGAAAGATTTATGTTATTTAAAAAATCCACATCGTTTTATTCATATTTTGGACAATTTTAGGTGCGCAGTGCATTCTGTGTCGATGACGTCGAATGGCCGTGAGTCGGCGCTACCTGTTGCTATTTTTACCGCAACACAACTCGGAAAATAAAATACTGATACGATGCCACGTTGTGTGGCTTTTGGTTGTAATTTTCAGTCGAAGGAACAATGTTCTCCAGTTATTGATGCAGCAACACAGACAATCGTCAGGTTCCTCCCAGAATAAGCTTGAAAGCAGTGAAGACTTAAATTGCTTCTCTTGTTGCCCTTCAACTGAAAATTACAACCAAAAGCCGCACAATGTGGCATGATCATCAGTTTTTTATTTACATATTTAAAACTTTAAAAACTATAATCTCTAACTTCCGCTAACTGTCGTATGTTCCAGCCTATGATGTAGGACGCAGGCGTAGCGCAAGTTCCGGTGACGAACGCGGAAGCGCAGAGGATAGAGCAAACCAAAACCAGGGGGGTAATCCAGCACCCGGAAAGCGTACCATCCCCGGGGGCCGCCATTGGCTAATAAGCCATCACCTGCTGTTAGCATTCCATTGACTCCCATTCATTTTGGCGTCACTTTATCAGCAAATAACTTTACATCTGAGGCGTTTAAAGACTCCATTTGTCCATTATTTATTTCTAAAGAAACACGACAATGTACAAAAGGCTCCATTACCTTGTATCTTACGTTATGGCCCCGTAGAAGCAGTTTTTGTAAAAATAGGCTGATGATTGCGTCATAACCACGCGACTCTCTGGAAATTACCGTATAGACAGGAGGAGAAGCTCGCAGTCAATCGGGGGGACGTGGAGGCATAAAGTCCGATAAAGTCAAGGGAGAAGCCCATAGAGAATCATAAAGTTGCTGCTGCTCTTAGCTCATGGACAGCTCCTACTCACACTCTCCGTCTCTGCAAGATTCGGAAGGGAATGATTCAGATTTCTCATGGCACAGCTACTAGAAGACTTACAACTGTCAGACAGGTTGCTCACGTCACATCTACGTCGTCAAGCTAAGTTTGAGTCTGCACAGTACGCTCAGCCATCAGGAAGTGAGTGCTTCTAATTGGCTTCACTTTTCTCCATTGAAGTCTGGGTCTCTGTGTCCATTTCTTTTACTGTCTATGACCAAAACACCGGTTGCAAATTAGAAGTCAAAAACGAACTTGGTTCTCGCGAGAACTAGCATATTCTCATTGGAGCGTCATACACTGAAACGCCAGTCTCTCGTAACGCGCGTAGGACAGTTAGCGGAAGTAAGAGGTTACAGTTTGTAAAGTTTTAAATATGGATATTTTTCTTACACAAACACATCGCTACGCCTCAGAAGGCCTTTATTAACCCCCCGGAGCTGTGTGGAGCACTTTTATGATGGATAGATGCACTTTTATGGACTTCAAAACCGAAACAGCCATTCACTGCCATTATAAAGCTTGAAAGAGCCAGGACATCTTTTAATATAACTCTGATTGCATTCGTCTGAAAGAAGAATGTCATATACTCCTAGGATGACTTGAGGATGAGTAAATCATGGGCTAATTTTCATTTTTTTAACTATCCTTTTAACTCTAGAATGAGTAAATCCACTTCACCAGCTAATTACTCTTCAACAGCGATGCCATAGAAATATACAGAGCTATACCGCAAAAACGTAAGTTCAAACACAAAATTCTAAAGATGGCTGCACGCTAGTTTATCTGGCACATTAGGTCTTCTTTATGGAAGTCCACACTACACAGATGTATTTACCAGAGCTTGACCAAAATCGTTTTTCAAATGTTTTACGTCACCCTATCATGATTAGCCTACACAATCTGAAACCGTTAGAAACTGAGTTAGATTTTCTAGATTTTATGATAGCCTAACTAAAAGGATCCGAAAACCAATTACCCTGATATGACTGGATTTTGCCCACAAAATTTCAAAGAGCATGCCACAGCACCTTATAGTTTTATAAGATTATAACTCAATACTTAATATAGACTGAAAAATAGGCTATGACCTACTTCAAGGCTGTTATATGCTATTTTTGACATTTAATGTAATGTCACAAACTTCATCCTAAAGATAGGCCTACTCGTTCCATTATATAGGATACTATAGCCATATAGTGCTGTGAGATATTTTTCTTTCAATAACTGATAGTTTTTCTTCTAATTAGTAGGCTAGCTAATTGTGCTATTTTCTATAAACAAGTTGTGTATGGCTTTATATAGCCTACAGCCGTTTTGTTGACACTAAATTTAAAAGATGAAGCTAAACACTATTTTGAAACCACCCTCATTCACTGAACTAAATGCTCGTTTTAGCAATATAATAAATAGGCCTAGGCATATTTACCTGACAGTGTTGACTCATAAAGTGACAAGGAAAATAGAAAAAGGCATAGCCTACTCATGAGATTATCAAAACAATTTTATTAAAAAACATTTTTGTTTAACATTGCAATAGACATTGCTGATACTGAATCTCTTCATAATCAAATTTCGCCCGTGGCATCAGTCCATACTTCAAATGTTCTGCGTCAAGAAGCATCAACGTGTCACTCGGGGGTCTTCAGGTTCAAACTTCAGGTCAGTCACTGGACAAGCTCTTTATTTTCACAGCACACCAACTAACATGACTCTGGTAGGAGGACACCATCTCAAGTTCAGCACGAAGTCTTGAAGAACACCAGCCTCCAGCATGTGTGCCGAGTCCTCACGGTCTTTTTTTTTAATCTGTGCACACATATGCACAGTTTCCCGACGAAAACTTCTCTCAACGAAACTTCAGCGACTGGCGCGTCAGTCCAGTAATAAGCATATATTTGTCCTTCTTGTCCTGCTGAAGAGCCATAAGCGCTTTGGAGATTCCCTCAGGATCCTGGTGCAGCGTGAGGATGCTCCTGGCTCTCTCCACCGCCTTCAGGTCTCCTGCTTTCTCGAAGAGTTTCACCAACACGTCCTGGTTGATGTTCTCAAAGATGTTCGGCGACGCTTTCTTGCGGTGCGCCGTGTCGAATTTGACGCCGCAGGAAGGACTGACGCGACGCGAGTCTGAAGACGCGTATGAAGACATGTCGTTAGATAGAAAAGGCAGTTTTGCGATATGCCCTGTGTCTGTTAGCAGCGGGTGTGCTCTCAGTGACTCCAGCATTGGAGATAACAGCCGGTTTTATAGGGGACTGCCTGACTGAGCCAGAATTCCCTTTAGAGGCGACGTCACATGGACGGTTAGTGAACGCCCAACTTTAGCCGCTGTTCTCAGCAGGACGCGGGGGGAAACTGCTCTGACGCAAAGATGAGTAACTTATGTTCATTTAAGTTCAACTTTGTCTAACAGATTTAGGCCTAGCTAAATTGGCTTATGACAGTTCTGCTACAGCCACAATGGCAATGTAGCCAGTTTCCTCACAAGGATAGTGTCATCAATTAGGCTACAGGCAATGCAGTTATTTATTTATTTGCAAGAATTTATAGTAATATAATTAGGCCTACATATTAATATATCCTACTATAATTGTGTTATAATTTGTGTTGCTGCTGGGTAGATTAGGCTAGGCTACTAACAAATTGAAGTCGGGTTACGGAATCCAAATTATAGGCTAGGCCTACATGACTTGTAGTTAGTAACGTAATCCATTACATTACATGTTTAAAGTAGCCTAATATAATCCCAAATCGTTCCTCACATTGATTTGAATAGGAATACTGATAGGCCTAAAAATACAAAGAGAAGGAAAACATAGGCTAGTCTATTCCTTTTTCTTTTATCATCAACAATTGTCAGGGCTTCCCAAACTGGCATTCATGAAGGAACTGGGGGTTCGGGAGTTTAATGAAAGGCTATTAAGTAATTAAATCATTAAAATGTAAAATTCAAATACATTTTTAAATAAAAATGGATTCAAGCTTAAGACACTTTCACGATTTATTCTACAACACAAAATACATCAGTATTAGGCTGCCCAATTTTTTTTAAGGTGTAATGTGTCTTGAAAAAGGTGGTAGCTAACAAGGCGAACAGGTAAACTCAGTCCACTTTTAAAGCATCATTATGCTTATAATTGTGCTCTTATAAATTATACTAACTCAAACGTTCTGGGAAAATGTTTTTTAGATAAAAACTGAAAAAGTTGTCGGTATTAGTGATGCTGATGGTTGAAGTCAAGCGACCATGGTGAAAGAAAGATTAATAATGTCTAAACTGTAAAGGAGGAGTGTTATTATAATCATAAGTGATTATATCTAAATTATGACTATAGAATACTCGAAAGAATATAAGCATAACTCAAGTTTTTGCTTTAGAGAAGTTGTAAGTATCTCCAGTGTATTTTGTCATACTATCTGTTTTATTGATGATGAGGGGACACAAAGGGTGAGACCACTTGCTTAGTTCAGATGATTTCATCTTTACAAGTTTAACATTTAAATGTTTTATGTCATCTGGGAATGACCTGCATGACATTCACCTTCAAACTTTATGAAAATGACTAGTGTTCTTTAAAATTTCAGCGATAACTTTAAATATTTTAGCATTTGTCTTCCTCCTGTAGGACATTACATAGTAAACGAGCTGTTTCATTGGGCAGAATGCTAGATCTCATCAGTGATGCTGGTTTGGGAATGAAGAACAACATGCAACTAGCTCATTTTATGAGATAATGTTCAGAAATAAGAACTGATTGTTCTTTCCGCATGACCGTACTTGTTCCATGCATGCATTATAGTGCATGTGCCATGAAACGAGTACACCATGGCATGAAAGCATTTTAAGAAAGGCTTATATGAATTTAGGACTCCATAAGAAAAAAAAAAAAAAAAAAAAAGTAGGCTACTGTAAAAATACAGTAAAAACCTGTTAATTGTAAGTGTGAAAAAATCTATATTATATATATATATATAAAAAAAGTATATCAAAGTATAACAATTTTATTTTAAAAAGACTTGTAAGGTAAAAAAAAAAATACTGCTAAAATTGTATTTATAAGTAAAATCAATGACAATGTACAGTCACCAAAATAACCCTATAGCCTGTATTGTCACTGTATTATTGTCATTTCCAACAACCAGTTTGAAAAAAAAAAAAAAAAAAAAATTATATATATATATATATATATATATATATATATATATATATATATATATATATATATATATATATATATATGTATATATATATATATATGTATATATATGTATATATATATATATATATATATATATATATATATATATATGTTTCACCAATATAGTGTATACATACAGATAGATAGATAGATAGATAGTTCAAATATATATTCATGGAATTAATTTTAATTACAGTTTTAGAGGATTAAAATTACAGAATACGGACAGATATCACTCAATGTCTAAATGTAGCCTAGTTGTCTAAAAAACTTTGAATAAATTGCTAAGTCTAAAGGAAGTCTAAAATTTAAATAAATTAAAAAATCATAATCTTTATAGCCTTTATTGGCTTGTTTGTTTTCAGTTACTATAAATTAACAACAAAAGTGAATCATTGCATACTATTATTCCAGTTATGAATTACACCAGTTATGAATGATAAAAAAACAGATTTAGAAAAAGCGAAACAGCCTGTACTTTTGCCAGCTAGTGTAATCAAATTCCATAATCAGTGTTTATATTTAGCTCCTACAAGCCACCAGTCATTTCTCTATGATGGGAAAGGGAAGGGTCTACTATAAATACATGTATATTTCAATGGCAAATGTGTGCTCTTACGCTGATACTCAACATTTCTGAGGAAACAGAACACATTAAGCTATTTTTATTATAGACTAGTGCGGTGCTATCGTCAGAGGGGAACAGCTGGGAACACTATGTGAGATCAAAGAAGGCCATTAGGTCCTTTATCGTATAGTCTATTGGCTCCACTAGTACAACAGTAGTGTAACATCCGGCACCGATTACACGCGCAAACTCAAAACTACATGATTAAAGTAATCTAAATTGTACTGCTCCTTCAATGGAAGGAAGGATCACGTCACATTGACTTCCCATTTGCACACGCTTGTATTGTTAGAGGCTCTTATGTTGATAAGTCTCAGTTATTCACTGCTTATAATGTGGCTGACAACCATCAACAGGAGGACGCTGTTATAACTAACATTGACTCTCTGTACTCTTCCTTTACATGCCTTTCCTCTACAGTCACCCATGAAAAAGAAGCCCTGGCTGGAAAAACTGTTTCCATGTCCATACCACTTTTTTATTTTTAATTGAATTTTTATTTCCTCTTAGAAATAATAGACTACATTTTGTGTCTACCTCACTTGGTTTAGCGTAATTAAACACTGTCACAACACGGTTTGACTCAGACTGAATAAATATGAACTCGATGTGCACACAGTTAGTGGTTTGAGCACAGCGCTCTCTAGTGGCTGAAAATGGAGGGGTCACGTTTACTGATATTTGTAGGTGACCATCCAGTCTCTGGCCGTGACTACTATCAAGTTTGTCTTTGACTTTCCAGACAATAAAGGTAAGAATGAAATGGTCTCTTCTTTACTACAGTTGACATTTTCCCATCATCCTTTCGCATTTTCCCCCTACAAACGCTGATCCAGAGCAGGGTTTCATTCGTAAAAAGCGCTGCTTAACCAGTTTCTAAATTACAAGTGTGGAACATTCCTTTACCCAGGCTTTAAAGTGGGGTTTAGAACGACGATAACCCCTTAAGTGCAGTGAGAAAAGCCAGCCGGCATGAAACAGAAGTTGTGATAGTCTTTTCTTCCCTATTGGATGTGAGGTACAGTCATACACCCCTTTTGAAATCTATGGTTTTATGTATCAGGACATGCACTGTAAATCTGGTCTTTAGCAGGTCTTAAAATTAGGTAAATTAAACCTCAGATGAACAACAACATGACATATTACACCATGTCATTATTTATTTAACAAAAATAAAGCCATAATGAAGTCATGTGACAGTACACCCTATGATTTAATAGCTTGTAGAACCATTTAGCAGCAATTACTTGAAGGAATCGTTTTCTATATGACTTCATCAGTCTCTCACATCGTTCTGGAGGAATTTTGTCCTGCTCTTCTTTACAACGTTGCTTCAGTTCATTGAGGTTTATGGTTATGTGTTTATGCACAGCTCTCTTACGGTCTCGCCACAGCATTTCAGTCGGGTTGAGGTCTGGACACTGACTGGGCCATTACAACACCTTGATTCTTTTCTTTTTCAGCCATTCTGTTGTTGATTTGCTGGTGTGCTTAGGATCATTGTCCTTACCCAATATCAGCCAAGCTTTAGCTGTCGGACAGATGGCCTCACATTTGACTCTAGAATACTTTGGCATACAGAGTTAATGGTCGACTCAATGACGGCAAGTTACCCTGGTCCTGTGGCTGCAAAACAAGCCACAAGTCAAATTGTTTGGAAATGGCCATATAACCCTTCCCAGATTGATGGCAGCAATAATAGCTTCTGTAAGATCATTGCCGGTGTCTTTCCTGCTTGGCATTGTGTTTTAACACACACCTGGAGGCTTCTTACACTCTTAATTCCTATGGAAGCGGTAAGGGTGTACTTAGTTTGTCACCCATGGCTTCTCCATTTTGGCCTAGTGTTTGTTAAATAAACCATGACACTGTGTAATATGTCATGTGGTGTTGTTCATCCAAGGTTGTATTTTCCTAATTTTAAGATCTGTCAAGAAGCAGGTGATTTTTTTTTTTTTTTATCTCCTGATCCTTATAGAATGTTCAATACTTTAACACGATTGTATTCCTGAACATGAAAATAGAAGGCCAGCACTTGATTATGACATAATTTCCATCCAGAACTGCCGGGGGTCAAACACAACACAACTGCCGGAGAGACAGAAAGCCAGTTTGCCAAGCAAATTATTTATGTATTATGGTGTGTTCTTGACGTACTTGACCTGGGAGATGTGACTCACTCCATGCAGTTTGGTTTAGCAACATTCATTCTCCAGATAATACAGAAGCAGTACAGGTGAGTACTTGAGCACTGCACATGGAAAACTGCAGACACATGAAGACATGATCAATGTAAATAGGATTATTATTGTGATATTGCCATTAAAATATTAAAAAAAACATCTTGACAAATTACTTGTCGCTGGAAAACCATGGTGCTTTGTCTCCGGACACAAATACGAGAACATAAGTATATAAACATCAATTTTTGCCCTCAGTTGAATCGACAAATGACTCGAACACTATAGTGAACAACAGTTTCTTAATAGAGTTGAATAAAACACACACACACACACACATAAGAAGAAGAAAAAAAGAGAACACCTTTGATTGGATTCTTTCAGCTGCTGTGGTTGCCATGGATTCCTGCTACGCCTGAATGTAAGAGGAGCACAATGGAAAAGGAATATGCAGGGTTGTGTACTGATCAAGGTTACTTCAAGAAAAGTCAGAATTAACACTTTTATAAAACCTCCTGTGTCTTATCTACAACCCCTGGCAAAATTATGGAATCATCACACTTAGATGATGTTCATCAAGGTTTTTTTTTTTTACTTTTTAACTAATAAACAAATCAAAAATATGACAAAAAATAAGTTTAGTTCAATAGCTTAACATTCTGGCTTCATTAAACATACCTCAAACAAATTCAATTTATTACATTTTTGGTAACACTTTATTTTACATAGTCATTGTTACACGTACTCACTACAGTATTAACAGTAAATTATGCATAATTACAAGCAATTAACCCTAAACCAAACCCTAATCCTAAGACAATAGTAAGTACATGTTGTTAATTAGTATTAGTCGGTGCTTGATTGTATAATTCATTTTTTATTAATGGCATGTTTTTTTTTGTTTTTTGTTTTCATTTAAAATGGATATAATTCTATTATCTGATTAATTAAAAATTAACCAAAAAACATAACATGCTAAATGGGGGATATCTATAACTAGCATAAAAAAAAAGAAGAATTGTCAGAATTGACAAACAGCCCTGTCGCGTCTTACAATTCTACGTTGTTACAATGTTGCCAGCACGTAGACAGCGACGTTACCATAGCAGAAATGCAACGTGCCCCAGACGTTACCACAACGTAAATGTGTTTGCTGGGCTCATGCGTATCATGTGTTCAGTGTATAGGCACGTAGCGTTTCTTTAAGTGTCATCGCCATCTACTGGCCTGGCATGAATTAAAAAAAATTAAGTTGTTTTCGAGGATCCATGTGAACGGGATCATTTTGACAACGTTGTCGTCAGTACGCTAAATAAATAAATAAATATGAAGGAAAAACTTTTCCGTTTTTAGTAGTCTACATCGTCATGTAAATGTACCCTATAAGTGCTAATAAGTCAGCAGTTAAGAAAGTGCTTACACACGCCTTAATGAGCTGTCAAACGAAAACCAGCTCTAACACCTAAACAGAAAAAAAACAAGGTTAGAGTGGGCTAACGAGAAGCAATCATGAAGGGTGCCATTTAAATGAAACATAGATGGAACTGCCTGAAGAAAACAATCAAATGTTCCAGCTCATTCATGAAATGGAGTTGCATGTCAGCAGTAGCCTAATGGAAAGTTCGGATCATTTTACTGGCTCGGATCTTTGAATCTCGTTCATCAAAATAATCGATTTTTTTTTTTTAAAATCATGTTTTCATGTTAATAGCCAAATTCCCCAACACATCAACTTACGCTATGTGGATCACATTTAGAATAAGAAAATGCAAGATCAAGGCCAAATTATGAGAAACAGAACTGATTAAGGCATGGGGGTGTAAAATAATAATAATAATAAAAAAAAAAAAAAAAAATATTATATAAATATATAAATATATATATATATATATATATATATATATATATATATATATATATATATATATATATATATATATATATATATATATTGTGATTGTCAAAACATTTGGCAACTAAACAGAATTTTATTAAGTTTAGTGACAACATGTACAATGTGTACATTGTAGGCTACAATGGTAGGCTACTTATTGCTTGACAAATTTTTCGATTTCAATTAAATTCTTGTGATTGATTCCGACCTTGATTCAATATCGACTCATTTGGATAAATATTAGGTACAGTAGAGCCTACATGTAAATTTTTCTCAAGAAAAAAAAAAAACTCACTTAAGGCTGAAAACATTTGAGAGCCATGTCAGCTGGTATTATTATTAAAGGTTAAAAATAACAACTCAAATAAATATAATGCGTTTTTTATTATAATAACAACGTTATAATATTTTCATGATATATAAGTAAAATAAGTAAAAGTATAATAAGTAATATAGTGCACATATTTAGCAAAATACTCCTCTCTATAGCTAATTTTTCTAGCCAACTAACGTGCTATGGTTATTAAATGGCTTTCCTGAGGTAAATGTAACGTTATGTGACATAGGCAGTGGTGGAAAGAGTACTGAAAAAACATACTCAAGTAAAAGTACCAATACATTCCAAAAAATGTAGTGTGATTAGAGTAAAAAGTACTTGTCCAAAACACTTGAGTAAGAGTAAAAAGTGAGCTAACACTAATTACACTGTAATTCCATACCATTAAATATGTAACAATTTAAACGTAAATGCATATAAGAAGGGGGTATCATTCCTTACATTTTACACGGCCACACTCGGTTTACTCACATTGTAATGCTGATAATATAATTTGTAAGGAAAATTGGGAAGTTCTCGAGTCTTCGCGTTCGTTCTTTTCTGTCACGTATCTGTATGTTGTTGTTATATGAAGGCATCTTTGCTTTATCAAAGTGATTTTCCCCATCATATGGATAAAGTTTAACACATTACCAACTCTTTATTACCACATTCAATGTTATGTAAAAAGAACCTTAAATGACAGAAATGCAAAAAATGAAGTGTAAGAAATAAAAAATAAACTATTTGAAACCAGAAACGCATAATGTTAACTGTAAGAGTTGACTACGCGCTTGTTTGGAAAGAAGTTTGGGAATTATTGATGTATCCAATGCAGCGGTCATGTCACGTGACAAAAGAATGAACGACTCTTGGGAGGTGAACTAATCATTTCTACACTAATGCAAGTGAGACAGCAGGTGGAGCTGTTTACACATATAAACGGATGAAATGCTCAGATCAGGCTTGATTGTTTGAAGTACTGTAAGTGATACCATGCTTTTTCTGCCAAGCATTTTTTGGACTCTTAATTAAATGCAATTGTGTGCGCACTATATAATCTGCATGAAACAGCAACAGTGAGACGATATTCTAAAAATCTGCACACAATAGCATGATCTCATTCTTAAAACATTTTTAAAAGCTGCATCAAGGTCAAGTTACAGCCTTAAAATTAAAATACAAAATTTTTAAATGTGTTCAGTAATACAGTAAAATAAAAATGTCAGGGACTAATCATGCAGAGGGATGGAATGCTGTTTTAAAAGCATTAATCGAGGCCAAAAGGATCATGTATTGTTCTGCGAGTCTTGCCTAAAAACACCCTTTATCAATAAAGGCACAGCCTCATACTCAATAGTGCAAGCTGCACTTATTATATACAAGTCAAGCTCTTAGAATTTGGTTATATTGTAAGATACAAGAGAAAAATAAACACAGCCAGGCTTTAGGATGAGCTTTCAGAAGGATTCTGAAGACAACGGCCTTGACAAAGACAGATAAAGAGAAATAAATCACAAAGAACAGCCAAAAGTAGCCACGCCAGTATGTGTGGGTGGTCAATAATGCTCTGCAAACCCTTTACGCCACAATGGGCAATTGCAAGAATCCAACTGTTCGGCTATTGCTAAGCACACACACATCAAGTACATAAAACAAGCTTCTTTTGACACAAAAGCAATGTGCACAGAATCCACTCATTCAAAAATGAAAACAGAAAATTAAATATCCTTGCACTATCGTTCTAAAGTCTGGGGTCAGTATGATTTTAATTTTATTCAGAAAAGATGCATTAAATTGATCAAAAGTGACAGTAAACACATTCATGTTACAAAAGATTTTGTACTTGAACTTTATATTCATCGAAGAATCCTGAAAGATGATGTATCAACATTTCCACAAAAATATAAAGCAGCACAACCGTTTTCAACATTGATGATAATAAATGTTTCTTGAGCATTAAAGCAGCATATTAAACTGATTTCTGAAGGATCATGTGACACTGAAGACTGGAGTAATGATGCTGAAAATTCAGCTTTGCATCACAGGAATAAATTACATTTTAAAATAAACAGTTATTTTCAATTGTAATATTTCACAATATTACTGTATTTTCATCAAATAAATGCACCCTGATAGAGACTTCTTTTAAAACATTAAAAAGTCTTACTGCGCCAAGCTTTTGAACAGTAGTATATTTATATACTGTATCCCATTGGTGCTTTCAAATGATAAACCTCCTGCAGTTATTATCCACTCACAGAATTAATTATTTAAAGGTAGGGTAAGCAATTTCGGAGAGGCTAGCAATAGCGAGCTAGCTTTGAAAGCATAAGATCCCACCCTCCCTTCAGAGCGTCTCCAAAGCCACGCCTCCTCCAAAGTCTGCATAGCGTCATGAGACGGCGTTAAATTACCTCATGCACATTACAATAATGATAACAGAACGTTCTATAATTAAACGTAGAACGTCACGGGTTGCCATATTGTAATTACGGTTACGACATGGCGTGAACGCAACATAAGCTCATCGTTTTGGTTCAGGAGGAACTGTAAAAGGCAGCGGCTGTTTGTTTGTG
The DNA here is from genome assembly GCF_949319135.1 of Squalius cephalus. Lineage (NCBI taxonomy): Eukaryota > Metazoa > Chordata > Actinopteri > Cypriniformes > Leuciscidae > Squalius > Squalius cephalus. Next base: position 18,741,425 of record NC_137145.1, read on the forward strand.
GCTCTCGGTGACTGTCTGTCTACAACTCTGAATAGCCTCATGAAATGAGTATGCCGTGTGCATGGAGGTATGGAAATACATGGTGACAGGCAGACCGAATGCAATGATTGGACCTTTTTTGGTCCTCCTGACACTTCAACTTCTATTATTGATTACTATCAGGATGTGAAGAGAGTTTCACCTTTTATAAACCTACCTTTAAGATGTTCAAGTTGTACATACAGTAAACATTTTGGAAACAAAGATTAGTTGAATGACATTCATATAATAGTCAGTTCAAAGTTATAGATTCAGCTAATGTAGATTGAATGTAACCAGTTTTTAATAATATCGCTCTGATATGTGGAAGGGTCTTCTCTCACTTCCTGAAATGTTTCTTCTATTCAGATCTTCTAATAGCTCACCACCATTCTGGGTTGCATTGTTTTACTCATCTTCCTGTATATCAGGGGAACTAACGTGGGCTGTATTGAATGTTAACACATTACATGGCCATGTCCTTCACAGTAGCAAAAGAGAAAATGTTTTCATTTCGTTTTTTTTCATTTACTGAAGAAAACACGAGTGATGCTCGCCACCACAATGCTAGGGAGAACTGTGGACAGGCATGAAAGCGGGATGAGATTTTTAAGAGCATCCGTTGTCATCAGATTACAAAGGCATTATTACAGGTACAGATAAATGATCCCTCAGATTAAATACTGCACATGATGACTGTATTTCATCTATTGGATTAGATAATCCCATTTCTCATTGAGCATAATGGATGAGACTGGCTTACATTAAATAAGCCAGTTTGTTGTTAGTACAATAGCATCTATACAGGGACAATGTGCTTTCAGAGGATTATTTAAAAAAGGGCTTGTGAAGCCAATCACATCAACGACAAAAAAAAACACAGCAATCCTGACAGCAACTAGCTTGAATAACTGCTCCAATCCACCTACCTCAGAAAGCGATGTTAAGTGCACTGTGAAGTGTGACCCTGCCCCTGCAACACCTCACTACTCAACAAGAGGGCGCTCTCCACTTGAGATACTCGCTTGAGTTTCTTAAAGTCCCCCTGCAGCAGTAGCGGTTCTTGCTTATTTGGTGCCCTAGGTGAAATAAGACATTCTGATTGGTTGATAACTTCTGGCAACATTAAATCCTGTATCCATCTTATTTTGCAACACTGAATAAACCTATTTTATCTAAATGTGCAACACTTTCAATTCATTAACTGCTGTAGACAAATAACTAGAAGAAAAACAAAATACATTAAAAGGTAAAACTATTTTTGCTACAAGCCAGTGCGTTTATGATTATAATACAATACAATAAAAATAAAACAAGACTACAAATAACAGTTTGCAATATCAAACAGTATAACAGACTTTCATCAATGCGCACATGAGTTGTGGTAAACAGAAGCTCAAGCATTTTTGTTTAATATGCGAGAACCAATGAGGTTCATTCTCGTATTACGCAGCATGTTTGAGCTTCAGCAAGAACCAATGAGGTTCATTCTCATGTTACGCAGCACGTTTGAGCTTCAGCAAGAACCAATGAGGTTCATTCTCGTGTTACGCAGGATGTTTGAGCTTCAGCAAGAACCAATGAGGTTCATTCTCGTGTTACGCAGCATGTTTGAGCTTCCGCAAGAACCAATGAGGTTCATTCTCGTTACGCAGCATGTTTGAGCTTCCGCAAGAACCAATGAGGTTCATTCTCGTGTTACGCAGCACGTTTGAGCTTCAGCAAGAACCAATGATGTTCATTCTCGTGTTACGCAGCACGTTTGAGCTTCCGCAAGAACCAATGAGGTTCATTCTCGTGTTACGCAGCACGTTTGAGCTTCCGCAAGAACCAATGAGGTTCATTCTCGTGTTACGCAGCACGTTTGAGCTTCAGCAAGAACCAATGATGTTCATTCTCGTGTTACGCAGCACGTTTGAGCTTCCGCAAGAACCAATGAGGTTCATTCTCGTGTTACGCAGCACGTTTGAGCTTCCGCAAGAACCAATGAGGTTCTCGCATGTCAAGCAGTTTTGGTTGAGCTTCTGTTTATGTTCACTGATCAATGTTTATGTGAATAGAAGACTAAATTCAATCTGTTCATCATATAAAGTGATCCGAGTCTCCTCAGACAATTTGGACTAAACCACTCAATTCATATGGACAGCATTAAAGTGGTAGTTGCGTAGATGCCAATTGAGGAACAATCACTCAGATTTCATTAAAAAATAGCTTCATTTGTGTTCCGAAGATGAACGAAAGTCTTGGTTTGGATAAAGTTTAAACTATCCCTTTAAAACTCATCTTTGATAATCCAAATGACATATTGATCGCTGTTAAAATATCTTCATCCCTTAAAATTGCTTCACTTAATTTAGTATACGCGGACCCATGAATATGCAAACTAGTCCCCGCCTCCACTCACTCACACCAGCTCGGTCCACCTGGCTGACCGTAGTAAACACTACACAATGCCTAGAAAATGGAAATATTGGTTTAATTCAATTATATATTTTTGAACCACAAATTACAGTATTTTAAAACATCACATTAAATACTTGATTTCATCTCAGGGGGTCTTTAAATAACACTCATATTCACAAGCATTTAAGAGAAATCAACAGGATGGATGTACTCAAGACACTGCCTGCATCTATACATTTCCAACAACTACCTAATCTCCAATCAACATTGATGATTCAAACATTGTGTAATTCTACAAAAGAGAGAGTAACGGGAAAGCTTGTTTCTGAATGGACTGCTGAACAAATAGACTGGATTGCATATTAAGTAATCCAGTAAAAATGAATCTGATAACCTCCCCACATTCAGCAGCAGACTCGGTCTACATACATTTTTAATTCAGAAAGATGTGGTAGTACTTTATAGGCTCAGTTAAATTTACACTTAAATTATACATTATCATATTTAATTATGTAGGTTTTCAACCTCACATGAAGAGAGCTTTATTACGTACTAATTAAAAACAGTGTATAATTGCAATCATAATTGGGTTGAGCAGTTCTAACTAGTTATCTAATTTATTGTAAAATCATGCGAGTGGTTTGTTTTCCTACAGGACTTTCCATGTATGCTCCACGTGATCTGCTGACTGATAATGGAAAACTGACATTAATCCTTTTAGCACTTCTTGGAATTATTCAGGTTGGTCGGGAACGAGCAGGCTTTAAAATGGCATTGAATAGGTGAATAGAAATATTATGTGGTGCAACAAATGCTATTTTCAAGGGCCTGCTTCAGTTCAAGGCCCTTCAGTAAAACAAAAGCATGAATTTATTTTGTGTTCAGTTGCATCCTTCACACGAATCTAGTCTAAAAACACCATTCAACAAGACCTTCGGATTTGAAAATTGAGCTTTTCAAATAATAAACCCATGTTCAGGGTATAACACAACATGGACGCACCATTTTATCATGTTGCTGCACATGATTAATATTAATGCATAGATGTAGTTATTAAAATATCTAATAGCTTGATAATATGACTAAATATAAATGTTTTCAAATACATCTTACCGCACCGTAAGTTGACTTAATTTTATTGCAACTGGTTTCCCCTCTTTTTTTAAGTTAAGTAAATTAACTTTATGCGTAATTGAACAAATTAAGTTATGTGAACTTAATTACACATAACTTGTTTTTTTTTTCAATTGCGCATGGTTTATTTACTAAATTAAGGCTACCGGTTTCCTCACTTTTTTTAAGACAAGTCAACTGATCACTTTTTAGAGTTATTTTAGAATTATTAATATATCAATAAAGTATTTATTAATATTTTGAATTAGCATTTATATTTTCAGTTTTCATTCTAATTTTAGTTTTAGTAATTTGATGTGCTTTTGTCATTTTTTTATTCATTTTATAAATCTATATTTTTATGTAGCTTCATTTTTATTCCAGTTTCAGTCATTTTAGTGCTTCAACTTAAACATTATTTTATTTTAGTTAAGTGCCAAGGCAACACTTATTTTATTACATCTTAAGCAAGTTTTTCATCTAATGTTTATATATGATTTTAGCTTTATTTCAATTAACGAAAAAGGATTTCAATAGTTTTAGCCAACAACGTCTTGGTGTGCATTCTTTATCTCAAGCCTAAGTTTCACATAATCTCAGCCTTAATCGGCATGTGCTTGTGTGTGTGGGATGTGTTAAGACAGGTAACTACACTAGCTGTCCTTCAAGCACAGAATGTTGAAAATGTGAGTGTCGTAATCATAGGAAACCTTGACGAGCACAGACATGGATAAAGAAGAGAAAATGACAAAGGGAGTCTCACAAAACACTAGCTTGCCATCAATCAGGAACTCAAATTGTAAAAGCAGATGCAATATGAAGAATCTGGAAACATAATTCAAAGACAAATAAAGAAACAACACCAGGTTTTTTTTTCCCCAACATTTTTTGTATTTCATTTTACTTTCATTTTTAATGGAGCGATACATCAACATAATTCGAGATTTATAGAGGCCTCGCAATACAAGTACTTGACACAAACTCCTCCTTGCCCTCTTTTAACAGCTATTAAGAAAAAAAAGATCTTAAACATTTTTAGTAGATTCTGCAAGATATGTTTGGAATTTGCAACAGAAGCCCTCCTATAACGGGGTCAGTGGTCCGAACGCCCCAATTCCTCTCCCATATGAAACAAAACCCTGCCCCTTCCACCCGAAACCCCTGATTGTCTAACACCAGACATCCCCTTTTAAATTAGACATGAAGGAAACTAAAACAAAATAATAGTTTGCAGAGGCTCATAACATAAAACAAAGACTTGAAGAGACAAACACTTAAAAAGAGGACACGAAAAGGTGGTCGTGGGGTCATGATGATCTTTTGGTACCTGTTTAAGGATGTAGGCCTCCCTCATATCTGTTTTATATCGCAAAGAGTAAAGCGTCAACAGGTGTTTTTTTTCTTTTTCTTTACATGACTGCATCGCTGATTTGAGCACTCGCCTCTTCTCAAGCGAATGCAGAGGCAATGATCATATACAATCAGCAGTTGTTGTTTTTTTAGTCAATGATCAAAAGCCATATATTACATTAAAACACTGATTTTTCTTTGGATGAAATGTACTTTAAAATACAGTTATGATAACGTGTAGGTTTACCCTCGTCAAGTCTCGTATTACGACGCGCCATGAAAACGGAGTATTGCGCAAGGCATACAGAACCTGAACTGCTTGCGGCGTTAAATTAAGCAAAAAATGTGCGAGCGACTGCCTCAATGCCTGCACACAGAACTCTCGCTAGAATTATTAGCATGGCACATGACCTCAAACGTGTAGCGTACGGGAAGTCAGAGTCTTTGCGCAGCGAAATCTCCAGTCACCGGATTTTATGCAATGATAACGGTACAGTGTAGAATAGAAAGAAAGAAAAAAACAGAAAACAAAAGGTCTGAAAAGACGATTTGGTAAACATTTCTTGCAAAACCTGTCCTTCTCAAAACACTCGGTATAGTAAAAGCAATCAAAATAACATTGTTTTACTTTAGGTAAAAGCAAAAGATGAGGCTTTAGTCAATCATATGTGTGGAAAATGGTCCACTAGAGAATACAGGCGTTTAGAAGAGCGTTCTGCTCAGCTATAGAAATACTAGCGCTGAAGATACTTACAAGTTTGTTGATGCAAACCTTAATAGGTACAAAAATTAGACAAATTGAAAAACAATTAAATGGAGTTTAATGTTAAAAACATCCAACTGGTGGGCTACAATGGTTTTGTAGAAACAGAACATTTTCTACATTTCTAAACTGAAAGACTTTTCGGTTTAACTAATTTCATTTAGCCGAGATGAGACGGGATGTAAGGCATGTATGCTCATTTTCTGAGATGCTTAACGTTTCACCTCATCCAATCACATTTATCATATACATTATGGGCGGCAAGAAAAATGTCTGTGTAAAATCATGGCAGTTAAACCGTGCCTTTTACCACTTATGGTTCTGACAAAATGCGTCTAAAAGTGTTCGAAATTATGGCAGAGGCCGATAAAAGCGTGACTCGAAGGGAAAAAGTAAAGAAAAAAAACAAGCTCCTCCAACCATCTTACAGGATGGCTTTTGCTTTTTTGCCTTATTGATTACAAATCAGTATAGTAATTTGAGTTATGAACAGGAAAAAGAAAACAAATGAAACAAAGTAAACATTACATTTGGTTGAGGGAACACTTGAAAATGTACATGTACATATAAATGTGTCAACACTTGTTATTAATGCACCCCCCTTAGCTATAATTGGCATTATGAAGGTATTTTTTTCACATTGTTTCAATAAAACTTTTGTTTTTTTTTGTTTTGCATCAACAATTATCATACTTGCTTTGGGTATTCACAAATAAGCATTCTATATAATTATGCCGGCCAAAAAATTCCTTTGCCAAGCGCACAAACATCGATAACATAATTCTGCCGAGCAAGTCTTGGTTGTTAAAAAAAAAAAAGAAAAGAAATGAAAAAAAAATGTCAGAAATAAATCTAATTTATAAACGTAAATTTACAAAATGGATTGTTTTTTTGTGTTTGTTTTTTTAAACTACTGAATCTAAGATGACCTTACACCACCCCAATGCTATGTCTATATATATATATTCTGTTTATGTACACATGTAATATTCATCACGTATGTATTCATTCATCTCAATTTTTCCACCATTACAGATCTTACATTTCTTATCATCTATTTCAATAAATAAATAAGAACCATGGTTTGTTTTTCACTACGCCCTCTTCATGGTATTGTGCGATTCTCCCCGAAATGGTCCTGGAGAGTTTTGCATGTAGGGGGCATCACCTCTACCAAAAAGAGAGAGAATGAGAGGAAAACAGAGGGAGAGAGGAAAAAAAAAAAAAAAAAAAAAAGAGACAGAAAGGAAAGGATGAGGGAGAGCGCTAGGTAGCTGCTGGGTTACTACGCCTGTGTGTTGGTGCCGTTCTTGTCGGGGGAATTGGCTGCGTTGATGGAGTTGGCAGTGCCGTCTGGCTGCACGCTGTCCCTGCGCGGAGGCATTCGCTCGTTTATCCGGTCCAGTCCACGTGCTTCTTCGAAGCTTTGGATCTTGTGTTGAGGGTTGAAGCCTTGGATGGCTGGAAGTATGGAAGCACGAAGTTAAATAATGCTTTTGAAGTGACATACAACAATGACAATGTTTGCTTTCGTTTTGGGCATTACTGGTATCCTTGTGCATATTACCGTGTCAGTTTACAGATTGCCCTAGCCTTAAGATTAAATAAACTGTGTCCACGCCATGTCGTAATTACATCATCAACACTATCAATGCCAAAATTAATCTTTAGGGGACTGGTGGTACAGTCGGATCTCTCAGGAAAAAAAAAAAGTCTACAAATTGTAATTACAAGTTCTATAATGACGTGAACACTTTTTACAAGTCGGCATCTTGTAATTACGGGAATTACGACATGGGGTGAATGCGCCGTAAGATTTGAGACTAAATTTTCAAAACATCCCAAAAGGGCTGCACAGTTATCTGTTAAACTGAAAAAAATAAATAAATTGGAAATTAAACTGAAATTGCGATATGGATTTTTAAAATGTAAAGGCTGCGAATGAATTAAATAAATGTATGCACTGTTTCAGAGCGAAGTGTGTCTTTTACACGCAAACAGCTCCGTTCACAGGAAATGCCACACAAATTCGGCTCTGAGCTTGGGTTGCTTATAACGTGCATTTGGAAAAGCAACATGCGCCAGCCATCTTACCAAATTTGTGAGAAGCACTTATAAACCGGCTATGCAGGCTTCCTATAGTTTTCCGCCGAAATAAAACCTTGGTGGTTTAACGTTAGAAAATGAACAAAGTGAGTGACAAATCCTATTGTAATTTTACAGTGATATATTGCAATAGTAACATTCATTATTTTGGTTAATATTAATAATAATAATTATTATTATTATTATTACTTCTACTACTATTTTATAGTAACATTGATATATAATCAAAAAAAGCACAGCAAACCTAGAGCTTAAAAAAAAAACAAGCTTGAGGAAAAATTGCAATTAGTGTTTTTCCCACCCACAAACCATGCAGTCCTACATTCCAACATTAACTTATTAGACATGAACATTTCCAGTCACTAAAGTCGCATGACTACTAAGAGAGGGTTGTTCTTCCCCAAACAGTACCCAAAAAAAGTTGATGAAAAAGCTAAACAAACCAAGCATGAGAAAGGTAAAAAGAGAAGTTGAGGGTGTACAGTAAGGGTACGACTAGTTCAGATAGCATTCACCAGAAAAACGCTGATGTACCCACGTCAAGCCTGACATTAAAGGCAAAAACAGGCCTAGATTTGAGTTTATCTGTGTGCTCTTTGGTCAGGAAGTGAAACTGATAAAAACAAAGATTCAGTCTCATGCTGTGGTCTGCTCACACCCCTGCCTCTGGCTTCCCCCTTTAAACAGCTGTGACTGAAGCGCTGGCGTTCACGATTGTGAGACTATTTGAAACGTCCTCTTTCAACGGCTAGATCTACCAAAGTATATACTGGGATAAAGAGATAGTTTACCCAAAAATAGAAATACAGTCATCATTTGTGTCATTTTTATCCGTTTAGTGGCGCAGAAATTACGTGACGCCTTTAAATGCAAACAGACGAAATGCAACAAAACAACACAAAGGAACAACAAACAAATATCTCAACGTGCAAATCAAACTAAATTGCTAGCTTTAAAAGTAACAAGCATGTGAACTACATACACACAAATAAATAATGATATTGGCGACTACAAAAGGACGAGATGCACAGACAGTAAATCACAGGGGGAGGGTAACAGACAGACAACACTGAGAAGGTTTCACAGATGTCTTGCATACCTTGTGCTTCCTCTGCTTCTATGGTGGCTGTGTAAGCATGAGTAGTAGTGCCATGCCCAAAACGAACGGGGAAAGAAAGTGAGTCAAGTTATCAATGCAATCACAAGTACATTCAAACCCCCTCCCTGTTGCCCATTCATTCATCTTCCCCTCCCAAAATCAGCCCAAACGCTTCACATGCCACACAGGAAGAAACCTAAAAGAGGTTAGTTTAGTTGCTTCATTCAGAACATAAACAGATTTCAAAACTAGTTTTTACTTGGTGAGGTTTGTTTGAGAAACCAAGCTTTTGAACCTGAGACGCAAGGCCTTCTGAACGACTCTTGACATGGACAGAGTCTATTTTTACAGCTGAAGGTATACAATAGCCAAACAAGGAGAGGCTTTCGCCGTAAAAACGCCATGCAATGTACTGTATATGTACGAAGACAGTATTTGTGGGCTTCACAGGAAGATGAGAGATGAGACAGCTTTGAGCGATGTGTTGTTTTATTTCTATTTTCGGCTTCTGAAGAATCCTTTTATTTACGTCCCCTCCCCCAGTGCACCATCAACACGTTACAATCACAACACTGTGTTGTATTTTATTGTGCCTTGACGTTTGACCACTAGAGCAAGGCCTTTCAAAATGTGATGCCATAGACCCCTAAATATGAAGAGTCCCTTAGAAGTGCCTTTCAGTGCCTTTATTTTCCACTAATAAATACCCTTTTATACTATGGCTGCATGATATTTTTATGTGATATATATTGTGAAATGAAAACAATTTCACCAGATGACCTGAATAGCTCTATTTGAAAAGAATGAATCATTCAAAAATGATTCAGGTGATTTTGTAGGGGAGATAATTTGCATAGAAAATAAATGACATGTAGGGATGCGATGCACAATACTGTTCGCCATGATGGTTTTGAATTGCTTTAAAATATGATTTAAATGACTGTGCAATGTAGTGCAAAATGTGCAGCGAGTCTGTCATATGGGCTACATAAAATTATGAGAACATTATAATTATGTGCTTTGGACATGGCTTTTAATGGTGAGACTTTTGTTTTTGTAATCAGGCTCTCAAATTAAATAAATTTGAATTTAGATTTATCGGCTTTCAAATATAAAGAATTATCGTATCGGCCAAAATTTCCATACCGGTGCATCCCTAATTACATGCATAGATCAATACAACAGAACAAAAATACAAATGCTTTATATTTTTCAGTTTTCAGAAATTGAATCAAATGTAAAATTACACTACATAGTCTTTAACAAATATTAATTATATTTAATTTATACATTAAAGCTACAAAAGTATTTTTCCTGACTTGATTAACAGCAGCAGGTTTATTCGTATGCAGTTTTCAATATAATGATACACATCCGTTTTCTTTCTCAATTGTTTACACCGCGTTTACAAGGACACTCGCCGAGAAGCGCATTTTGACGTGTATATGTCTGTTTAAGCACAAAAAGACGAGAAAGAGACCTGAATTCAGTGTTCGCGTGCTGTCTGCGCACAAGCTCCGAACTGAGTTCTTTTTCACGTGTTCTTGTGCTTGAATGTTTTAAACTCATTTGAATGTATAAACTGAGGCCTTAAACATGTGCAAATGATAAACTTTCACTCTGATGGTTAAACTTAGCGATTAATATGCAAATCACATGCATTCTGAACCGGGTACGGATCAAGGATCAACTACGATCCCTACTTACTTGACACCGCACATCCTGCGATGTGACAGCATTTATTTGAAATAGAATTTTTTTGGTAACAACTTAAAAGTCTATGCTTTAGAAAACCAAAACCATTTAAAATGAGCAGTTTTGGCAGAACGGTGGCCTAGGAGTTTCATAGGAGTGCAGTGCTCAGACATGTTAAGCTATTGTGCCCATACGGGAAGCAAGCCAAATTATTCACCGTCACAAACAAAAGTGTTTTGAGCATGTGAAACTAGTCACTGTGATATCAGTGTGTTTCCAAGTGGATATTAAGCTGTACTGAGTGGTGTTTAGCACATTGCTATGATGTTTCTAGGAAGGGCAACTAGTTTCATCAAAAACAAACCTGACCATGTTAATGTGGCAGTGAGTAGGTAAGCAGGATGCAGCAGGCTGGTGAGTTTTTACATTAAAGGCCAGGAGAGGAAGCGTGGCACACCGACAGGCGCTGGCTAAATTGGGTCATATTGCGTCATAGTCATAAGCTCACAGGAGCCCCTCTCACTGTGAAAGCATCACCCGCGGCAGCTCCTTGGCACTCGCTATGATCTCAGCAGTGCTTGGAAGTTTTTTAGGTCCCTGTCAGGGCAGGAAATCTGAAGCGTGTAGATTGAAATCCCCTTCATGACCAAACCCTTCTAAAATCCTCCCCCTCTCTTAACGATATCACTTTCGATGATGGGTGTGTTACACCGTGAGAGAGGCAGAGCTGACGGGCAAGGCGGTGACAGCAACAGGGTGAGAGAGAGAGAGTTATAGACAGAAAGCCTGAGAAAGTAAGAGCGTAACAGGAGCAGGGGGTTGGTGGAGAGCCGGTTACACCCTCCACAACACCACTCAATAAGGCCAGGAGCAAGACTTACCGCTCTGCAGGGTCTGTCTGCCTCCTGACAGGACACCCAGAGGCAACGTCCCAGTAGGGGTCAAGCCCTTTAACTGCAACACACTCTCGTTCTCCTCTCTGAAAATACAGATTTTCTGTATTTACATCAATGACAAATAAAAGGGTCCACAAAGAAAAAGGGTTTTGAAATGTGCAAAGCTCTTAGAAATGTACTCATTGTATTCACCATGGTTGCATGTGGACTTTAATTAATTATTTTTTGCAAATGGTATAACAAGGTATTAATGGTATTAATTCATTGACTCGAAATTGTCATGTGGTCCAACCAGTAAAAATAAATAAAAAATTAAGACTTATTGACCATGACACAGTCATGAGTTTTTCCAAATAAATACATTTTTAGGAAACACTTTATTTTTAAGGTGACGTAGTTACACATGTACTTAATATAGTAATAACAGTAAATTATGCATAATTACAAGTAACTAACCCTAAACCAAACCCTAATCCTAACCATAACTTTATAGTAAGTACATGTAGTTAATATTACTCAGTACTTATTTGACTAAGTACAATGTAACTACGTGACCTTAAAATAAAGGGTTACACTTTATTTTAAGGTGTCATTGTTACAGTGTAATTATATATTTAAGTACTGAGTAATATTAATTAACTACATGTACTTACTATAGGGTTAGGGTAGGGTTAGGATTTGGTTGAGGATAAGTTGCATGTAATTCTGCATAATTCGCTGTTATTACTATGGTAAGTACATGTAACATATGTAACAAGGACACTGTAAAATAAAGTGTTACCGAATAAAGTGTAACCTATTTATAAAGATTGACCAACCTTAAATTCATTATTCATATCTTATAAACCTGCATCAAATGCTTTTAAAGAATACACCGCAAAACATTTTCGTAATTTTTTACCGAAAACACTGTAAAAATGCTACAGTAAAAACATGTTTATTGGTTAAATACAAGTTAGCTTACCATAAACGGTGAAAAACTGTAAATGGTTTAACATCACTTTATGTGTAATTTTACTGTAAATAAAAAGGACATTCCCAGAAGTCTCTACTTTACACATCACATTTGATGAAACTGTTTTATAAACGATTTTGTTTCTTCTTATTGTCGTTGTCAGTAATATAGATTAGTGTGCTTATGTTACATTTATTTTACATTTTATTACATACATTTTGTTATTTAGTTAATGTGTATTGCATTATTTTATTTGACTGTTTTACTGTGTTTTACCCTGATGGTGTTTTGTCTTTATGTGTGTAACCCTGTACACCATCTATATACTGTACTGACCATGTTTTATGGTCAGGTCGCTTACAATGAACCGATTCATCATGAGGTTTTCTATTGTGCCACCTATATTATTGTTGTGGTTATCAGTACTTTTTAAGGTAAAAAGACAGATTTCGGTAGTTAAAGTAGGTATATATTGTCATTATATCACTTCATGAGATACACAGTTAAAAAAATAAAATATACAGAGCTGGAAACACTGTCACAGTATTTTTTTTTCTGGCAACCACAGCTGCAAGTTTTTTTACCATAAGTATAACAGGATATTTTTACAGTGGTCAACATCTCTGTTGTGCAGAAATGAGTGTGTGCGTGTCAAATCCCTGGCCATGAGGGATTTGTACTGGAAGTGTGTATATTCACCTAAGAACAGAGAAAACTCTGGCCATCTTGCCAATGGCACGAATCTTATTTCGGATCACCTCCTTGCGGACTGCCGGGGTGCCACCTGCCACAAACGGGGAGGGACAGAGGAAAACAAAAATAGAGAGTAAGAAGGTTAGAGTCTAGTTTCATTGATGGTACATGGGGACAATTTTGCTATATATCCGTCTACTTAAAACCATGTCTTGTAAATTTTATGAACTAATTTTATCCAGAAAAAAATTATAAAGTAAAGAGGTAATCAACATTACCTGCAAAATGCAAACTAGTCCTAATCTGATGGCTAGAGTTATAAAATACTGGAGATCAAATGAGGCATTACATTCTGAATCCCATAAGGAATAAATAAACCCCATTTCAAAACTCAAAAGGCTCACAGACACACAGAGGAAGTGTGTCAGGCCAAGTTAAAATTATGCACCATTCAAAAAAAAAAAAAAAAAGAAGGACAAATCAAATGGGCATCAAGAACAGTAAATGGGACACTGTATTCCTTCATGACAGCTCCTCAGATGTGTGCTCAGAACGGGTTCATCTGGTTTCATTACAGCAAGAGGCATCACTGTACTTCATGGCTCTTACGTTAAGAGCAGCAATTCATTTTGAATCACTGACGTGACTGAATGGAGACCCAGTTTGGGGTAGTTTTTGAAAACGGTTTAGGGCGGTGCATGTTGCGGTGCATGTTTAGCTAGAAGGTTTGTAATAAATTTGATCATTTAAAAAAGAAACAAAAAGAACATGCTTTGAAGGCATTCATGATGTACAAACTAAGCACTGTCTATGTACTTCCTGTCTCCGCAGTGTTATATGCATCAAACAGATAAAACAATAAAGCAGGATGCCTATTTAATCACACAACGCTGAACACGGAGTTCATATTTAAAGCAACTTTCACACGAGAATATAGTGTCCTAAATAGAAATATATGGGTTATTCACGGAGGACTAATGCACACTAATCAGGGAACTATTATTTGATGAGATGAGGGGCATGCAGATATATATTTAACAGAGCTGAAATCCATTTGAGGAGAAAAAAGAAAGGGAAGAAAGGAGACATTTATGCAAGAAGGCTAATAGAGCACACTTTGTTACATTTAAATTCAAGCAAATGTTGATTACATTATTATTGCTGAGTGGAAAGTAAAAAAACGTACCAAATATTTTTGTGATGTACAAAAATGTTTCAGTCTGGGGTGAGTAATTATTTTTTATTTTGAAAGAAATTAACACTAAATCCATTAAATTAATCAAAAGTGACAGAGACATTATTAATATTACAAAAATGTATATTTCAAATAAATGTTGTTCTTTTGAACTTTCTATTTTCTAGCAATAACGTTAGGCAATCATTACAGTTTTCTTACAGGAAAAACATCATTTTAGAATGGGTCAGAATGAGCAATGAAAATAATAGTTTTTCCAAATATTTTAACTTTACATTAGTTAGTATTAGTTAGTTGTTTTTGCTGTGGTATCGAAATTGGAATTAAAAGTTGTTAAATTTCACTGGTATCTAAAATATTATTAAAATAACTATTAAAAATGATCTTTAGCAATCTTTGAGCCCTGATCCCTCACCTCTAAAAAGAAGTGGTTACCAACTTTAAGTCTAACTGAATTTATTTGGAGTAAAATAAAAAAATAAAAGCTACAGTGCAGTAAAACAGCTTTACATGTTCTTACCTTCACATGTGTCGTCTCCCTCTGACATGAGCTCATCATCTGAGCAGATGTTTAACACGTTGACCAGCATCTCTGTTACTGAGAGTACATGAGAGAAGACATTACATAGACCGCCAACATATGCTCTCTGAACCAAAACTTGGTCTACTTCTACTATTTATTACATGCTTAGGCTCTAATACTGCATACATGTCATACTTCATAGTGTTCAACATAAGGTCTATGGTCATTTTGCACAGACATCTCTTAATTAGCAGATGTTTTGTCTGAATGTTTCCTTGTGGGTCAATAAAATAAACCATCAGAACTGATAAATCGCAAAACATCCAATAATCCCACAACCAATAATTCTGCAAATGCACTTCTGATAGGTGCCAAAATCAATGTAAAAAAAAGAAAAAGCTGTTGCCATTTTTACCTTTCTCCCCGACGAAGGGCAGTGACCACGTGAACACATCCATGAAGTTGGGCAGCCAGTACGGATGAGGGGAGCAATTGAACTGCCGGATGTTCATAACGTTGTTCTCGTATTTCAACACAGCAGCTTATGGGGTGAAAGGACAAAAAAAAAAAAAATCTGAAAGTATGTTCTTATTTGAGAATTAATATTTAATTAATTTTGAAAAAGAAAAAAAAAATAGACATTTTCATTTCAGCAAAACTGGCTTACCTTGTTGAGAAATTGCATACGGCTAGATATTAAACTGCACAGCATGATAGCACAGGCTCAAACATTTTTTGAGAGTTCTTACCTTTATTGTTATACACATCTAAGTAGTTTGGTGCAGAGAAGATTGTGATTAATGAGGGGAAGCCTGTCGTCTGACTTTTTCTGTACATTCGATACCTAAGGAGGTCAGTGAAATGGGACCGAAATTGTCAGGGGTTCATTTAAAAACAGCTGTTAAAATAGAATTGAAGCTCTTGCTGCAAATAGACTGGTTTAAGAGTGTGCTGTGCAGTGGACTCACCCTGCATCTTGGGCTTCGTGTGCTCTTATAACTGACAACAAGTTATTATTCATCAAAAAGTCACATACTGCAGGGTAGCTGTTAGAGACGGAGAGAGGTGTAATTAGCGATTCCAGCAGTCCATCAGTCAAAACGCCATGACTAACATTGAGGGTGCGACTGTGAACGGGTACTGAGTAGGCAGCTATCGAACAAATGCATGTGGGTAGACTGTCAGCTGGAGTACCTGTAGAAATAGGAACATCCTCTCACACTGTTGTGACAAAAGTGCTCTGAGCTCTTTTCGCTGCCGTAGTCCTCACCAGGGTCAGACCACAGCAGGTCGCACATCGGCCCGAAAGCTGGCGGCTCTTTAAACCGGTCTAACTGCAGAGCAAAGCAAACAATCAGACCACCTTATCAATCACTGCAACAATACATACTCAATCTGTTCAAAATCTACATGATCGGTGAGGGATCACTGAAAGAACAAATCGCAATTCGTCAGTGCCAATTTCGTTGATGAATAATTTGTCATCAGTTGTCAACGACATTTTATCCCTGACGAAAACGCGATAAAATAAAATCCAGTATCGAATGACAGAAACTATGACGAAAATCTATTTACATTTTCGTCAGATAAAAACAAGATGAAAATGTTGGGGAGGGACGATTTTGGGAAGAGATCCAGTCAGAACTGATGTCAAACGCAGTAGATGCGCACATTTGAATTGTAACGTGCTTATCAACCTGACGGGCTGACATAAGTTGGCATACACTTGCTGCATGTCTCATACAAAAAAATTTAAATGTCTGGGAGAAAGAGAAGAGCAGACATATGGATAAATCTGAAAAAGTGTGACGACCTAAAAAAGCGCTTGCACAGAAAGCCGCCTCTCAAACGCCAGTGCACGTGTACTGAATTGAGCTCTCTTTCGCATCTTTAAAAATGTCTCTGACCAAAGCTAAAAACATTGTCCATGGTCCAGGTTAATAATAATAAATAGGGATGAGTCAGGGTGGTCGCTAGTTGTCCAACAACAATTTCAAATGATGAGGTAGACAAGTGAGTTTACCAAAATTTCATAAAGTTTTTTTTTTATCTTTCTTATCTTAGTGGCAGTGCTTTAAATGGGATCCAACTTCTCAGAGAGGGTTTCAGCATGTTGACAGCATGCTGTGATTTAGCAGCACAACTCCCCATTAAAAGCATCATCACTACACGGCGCTGCCTTTGCCACATATTCACCATCATCTGGTACTGTCATACCCAGGACACAGAATACCATAGGTACACAGAACACAAAGTGATGCTTCACATCTTACTTACTTTCCGGATGTCGTCGAGGCAGGTGACCTCGGGGGACAGGCCTCCGTGAACACACAGGAACTGCTGGTTGAGCAGAGCGGCCAGGGGAAGGCAGTCAAAGGCCTCCATGCAAGCATCATACACCAGCTCAGAGTACTTAATCTTGCCTGCAATGAGAGAACCACAATAAAAACACCCATGTATCTCTGAACAGGCGCAAGCGGGGTGATGAGCTTTTCAAGCCAAGGCTGTCACGCTGTCCGTTTGACATATCGCAGTAATGCTGGGTGGGTGAGGGCAGATGGGCTTGCCAACTTTCCAAGGCTGGAGGAATAGATGGAGGAGGAGGTGGTTGCATGCCTTGTTAGGTGATGTTACAGCAGATCCGCGTGCTAATTGGGATGAACTGAAGAAACCAGCGTGGCGGGAGGCTGATTAAAGGAAGCGGAGGCCAGACACAGGTTACACGTGGAACAAGGGCCGCATACCGCCGTTAAATCCTGACATTTTAGAACGGGCCAACCGTGCAGCGTATTGTAAACAGCAGCACTGACAGATGAGAAACAGGCTGCCTCGTGATGAGCAAAGAACAACATTGCAACGCGCCGGCAATTGGTGAAGAAGCACATCATAATCAAAGGCTCTTTGATTAGCTCGATGGAGAAACAGCCAGGATTCTGCGGATACAAACTAGGGATGTGCAGCATGATTTCATTTCCATAACTTATAAACGGACATTTTGTAACTGACTAGTTGTCTCTGTAAGTGATCCATCTGAAATAGTCTACTTCATTTATGAATTTATCAATCATTCAAACAAATTCCATACTGAATGCTGTAGAAAAATAGGTCATATACATGTGATGCGTTTACCTCGCATTATAATCCTTATGCCAATTTATTACAAATCAACTGAATCAATAAGCAGTGCAGGACCAGTAAGCACAAACTCAATACTATTAACAAAATGCCTCAAAAGTCAGTTAACAGACTAAGTCAGAACATGTCGAGTTATTCCTGTTCGTTATATTATTATTATTTGTACAAAACAAGCAGCGAAAATCGCAACTATACAACATTATTTAAGGGTATTCTATTTGTTAACTTAGGATAGGATCTGTTGTTATCAAGTAAGTTTCATCAATAATGGTTCATACTGGTATTGTCCAACATAACCGGTAGAATAAGTAGCCTAATTGTAATATTCCAGTTTGACATGAGTCAAAATACTCCATTACCCTAATCGTCTTCTGAGTGGATATTTCTCTGAACCCGTCGCGAGTGATGAAAGAAAGCAAAAGCACACAAGGTCGAAGGCAAAATGAAAGGATTTTGCTTTCTGATCTAGATATAGACTTAACACTGTAAAAAAAAAAAAAAGAGGGCTGAGAAAACTGCAAAGTGGCAGCTGGAAGCATATTTACATAGCCAAAGTATTTAATGAACACGTACAGGACAAGGACTTTATAAAATTGCATAAATGACAGGCGTTACAATTTTGCACAGATTCTGTGTGGGTCTGCTTATGATCATCAGCTGCTGGTGGAAGGGTTTCAGTTAGCTGTCAGAGTTTGTCATGACTGATATGATGGCTGATGTAAATCTAAGTGGGGAGGGAAGAGCCCTGACGAGCGCTGAGGGATTGTGATTGAGCTCTGTGCCCGTGGCCCACCATCCAATACTCTCAAGAAGACATGAGCTCTCTCGGGATGCCATGGAAAAAATTGCCATGACAGAGTTGAATGATAGGATGTGGTAAAATCTCATTTCGCTCTCTTTATAACGTTCACACACACACACACACACACACAGTGTTTCTAAAGAGCTGAGCTTACATTCTTGTTTAAAGGTGAAGTACTCAGTGAGATGCCGACACTCGTGGTTGCCCCTGAGGAGGAAGAGGGTGGTTGGGTGGTTGATCTTCAGGGTCCACAGATAGAGCACACACTGCAGATGCAAACAGAACACACATCACCAAAATGAACCACATACACTAGCGATACTTTCATATATATGATAAAAACAGCTGATTATCTGAGCAGATTATATCCTGTCAATCAAAAGGGGGCGGGAAAACATTTCACTCTGCAACTCATAATGTGTGTGAAGTTAATGCGACAATGCATTAACAGTAAAAAAAAAAAAAAGCAGGCTCTATTTGAACCTATGAATACGCTATGAAACAATAAATGGCATTTTAACGCTCTTAAATGTGACGTGACAGATCGCAGCAACTCCGTTCAAGCGGCAGCGTTAGCCATCTCTTTCTCTAAATGCATGTTATAGCATGAGAAAACATGCATGAATATCAGAGGGTGTGTTGAACTTACCGAAATGTATCATGACTTGTGTAATCGCTCAGTTCAACCGGTGAACGACGTCAATAAAACAGCTTTTCACTTAACAGCTTGTGAACAATGTCACTTAATGTTGCATGTACCTCAGGAAAGTTATCCAATGCTCACAGTTTGTTAGTTAGCTATAAAAACACTAGAGAGGAGTTTATTAAAATAAATAGTAATTGAATATAATAATTTGGGCTCTGTTGTTAATTTTAACCTCTAATATTATAGTAATGTACCAAATGAGAGGGATCCCTGTATAGTTTAACTTTAGAGCATTAGTTGGGGGAAATTTTTTTCCTTAAAAAAATTAATTCATTAATTCATAAATTTTTTTTTTTTTTTTTTTTTTTTTTTTTAAATCGGCAGATAGCATTTTGAATAATCAGGTATCAGTATCTCTAAACATTAGTATTTTGATTTAGCTCAAACTAATATGCAGGTTCAGTGTTTAAGAGGATTATACCTCCATTACTCCTGATATTTTATTAAAGGAATAGATCACACAAAAATGAAAATCCTTCTATCACCATAACAGACCACTAGTATTCACAGTATGCAAATTTCCCTTATGCACAGAATAATTAAACAAATGACTTCATTTGCCACTGAGACTAGTACACTCTGTAAAGAATACTATATCCCATAATGCAATGGGGTTGTCTTGTCCTTCTATTACAAATAGTTCCATCAGCAAATAAAATAATTTCTTAACTCTAAGTACTCCAATCAAATGAGTTTTGACATTTTTATTATTTATCTATTTTCAAGATTGTAACTGGACAACTAGGCTACTCTTTTTCTGTAATGTGCTAAACATTTTTGTGAACTACAAAAGTAATGATGCTGAAAACTCAGCTTTGCATCACAGAAATAAATTCCATTTTAAAATATGTATTGATGAACAAACACTTTAACAGTAGTGTACCATTTTTAGTTACTGTATGGATACAGTAAGAATACAGTAAGTAGTATGCTAGTATCCCCAACTTTAAACTACCGCTAGCAGACAAGAATTTGCAAAGCCGAATCTCATGTACACTCCAAACACACTGAACCACTAACACATCTGAGTAGACAAAGAACATTTTGCTACATTAAGCAAGACTAAGATTTCAATCTTTTGAAGGCTTCGCTTCTGATATCATCTCTCTACTGGAAAGCACTGAAACGTCTAAAGTTCTCAATATTGTTGTCTTGAAAAAACTTGGCCTGTCTTGTCATTGGCATGCTATCCCATTAAACACCAGCAAGGCTTTTGGGTTCACACCTAGGTTAGATTAATCACAGAACACCGCTGTATAACAGTGGACAGGAGGTTTTCTCTATCCTCTCAGGAAAGATACGCTGCGTTTAAGTTTCAGTTATCTTTAAAAAGGCCAGTCCTATAGTGAAAGAAATACTGAAAATAAAGCGTACTCCACGCAGATCTGGATGTCGGGGTGGGGCGAAGTCTGGTGGCCTAACCTACGAAACGTTTGATGACTGCAGTGTCTCAGTCAGAGGGCATTAGCAGGTGGTGTGGCGGATTGACTGAAGTTCAGTCCTCTGTGGTCTGTGATGTCCAGGGAGGGAGTAGGAACTTAGCGTGGCCTTTATTGTGAAACACACATGCTCTCTATGAGTCTCAGGTTGCACGCGGGCGGCCCTGAACCCTCAACTGTGTTTGATGGTATTGAGCAGCGGTGTGTCCGCTCTCTTACGCCGCCTCTTTTAACCATGACATTTCTCCCGTCCCTGAACTTTGCAACCAAAGCGAGATGCAGAGGTGGAAGCTTTTTGAGGACTCGCATTCAAGGCCCATTTAGAATGACATCAGACAACGATATAAAAGACTGCAGCTGATAAACTGGACCAGAATGTTTCTCAAACCAAATTACATGTAACCTCGATGTTGAGAAACGCTTTCTCTGGCCTAAAGGATGGCAGGATCAATAATCCTTTAATGCCATCTGCTTCATCATTGTGGTTGCTTTACAATGATGATACAGTGCTACAGGCCAAGGCGACATGCTGACTGCATCATCACAATGCATCCTGGTACAACAGAGGCTGTTAGAAATGCACAGCCACATGGCATCTTCTGAAGGCCAAGTTACATTAAATGTGAACATCTTAAATGTTTACAATGTGCAAGATGTGTTCACAAAGCCTTACAATTACAAAGGACTTTTTATAGTGATTACAAAGTAGTTTAAAACACAAACTAGCCTCTTTTAATTAAAACAATTTTCTAGATTTAAAATAGATTCATGAAGGTAAAAGAGTAGCAGAACTCGAGAGCACGTAGATGTGAATTAGAGAACTTGTACAATTAATATTCATACTTTTACGTGAACATTTACACTTACAGCTCCAATGTGAAAACATTTAAAATAAAAATCTGAAGTTGAATGTTGAAATTTGCACTCTCAGACAATAGTCACAAACCTGTATTCTGAATTTGAAGCTGCAGACAAGTAAGTCAAGTCAAGTCAAGTCAAGTTTATTTATATAGCGCTTTTCACAACATAGGTTGTATCAAAGCAGCTTCACAGTAATAAATTAAAACAATACATCAATGTTTGTTTCTAGTGGAACGTCCACGTTTGGTAATGCTGATCAATGGTATCGTTGATTGATTAATTCAATTAAATATCCCCAAATATCCCCAACTGAGCAAGCCAAAGGCAACAGAGTGTAGTCACAAGTAGAGGCAACAAGTAGTCACAAATGTGTAAAATGCCATTCACAGAAATACAATGACAGTCACAAACTTGTAATATATATTTGCATTTATTCTTACATTCACATTCGCAGTACAACCTCAATTAGGCACTTGCAACTTCTCAAATCTGTCACTGCAATTTCAAATTTCACGCCTTGACTTTTGCTACTCTTTTCGCGATATATTAAGTGCAAATAAACAAATGCAAATATATATTACAAGTTTGTGACTGTCATTGTATTTCTGTGAATGGCATTTTACACATTTGTGACTACTTGTCTAAAGCTTCAAATTCAGAATTTTATTTTACATGTTTTCACATTGGAGCGTACAAGTAAGAATATTTATTGTACAAGTTCTCAAATTCACATCTGCGTGCTCTCGATACAGATTTGGCTATTGACAACATTTGTGGCATGCACCAAAATAAGTTAACAAAAGTACATTCTTACTTTAGACAAAATCTAAAACCAAAAATAAAGTCAGGGAAGTTCAATTTGGGTAACTGAACTGTTCAGGGTGTTATGTTTTCAGGTGATAGTAAAGTTTTTCGAATTCTTTTTATGTTCCGCCTCTCAATGTTTCAGCCAAACAAATGTTATATATTGCTACTTTAGCATCCTTTTTGATCACACTGCTGACATGTTTACCTGTAGTAGCTTTTCCACGATGATAAATAAATGTTTACAGTCAAATGTATCACCTGTTTAAAATCATTTTTATTGTTAGTGGGAGAAGAACGTCTATGAATGTAACTTCTGCACATACAGTTTTCCCCAAATAACCCTTATGTTATCTTTGTTCCAATGTGAAAATTACCATATTTACCAGGGTTACTATATGGGGAAGTGAAAGATCACACCAGCCTCATGTTATTAGGTATAAATGTAGATTCTAGTGACTGTAATTTCAATAATGTGTGTATATTTGAACTTTTCTCCATGTATAATGCCTTGGCAAATAGACTTTTTTGCAAACAGAAGCAAGTTTAAATGATTTTCTATGGTATTCGACAGCATGCCACTGATGCTGCTGATAGAGCTTAATATGTATTGAACCTGTAGCATATTATAAAAGTTGTTGACCACTTAACCCTATTTTACATAACGTGCGATCATTACAGAGTAACACTCACCTCAATACTGAAATAGCCTCGATCCACATAGTCTCCCAAAAATAGATAGCGTGTGTTTTGCGGGGAACCCCCCACCTCAAAAAGCTTCATCAGGTCGAAGAACTGCCCATGGACATCTCCACACACTGAAGATGGAGACAAAACATAGTAAGACAAACACTTGAAGTTGAAACAAAAACAGAGTGACATGATTTGAAGGATGTTGCCAAACCAAAAACATTGGAAAACCTTGTGAAACGAAGAAATATCACATTGTGTACACGCAGGGTCATCTTAAGGTGAAGGAAAAAAATCGGTAGCAGAAATGCTAAGATTTGAATAACTGCTCTTAAAACCACTAGACGGAAGTATACAAATACTAGGCCCACCCAAAACAGCAGAGTGAAAAATATTAATAGTGGTCACCCTAAACAGGATGTGGCCAAACCAACATCATTTCCTCTTAAACCTCCACAAGGTAAGTTGTTGTAGAAAACAGCAAGCAGAGACATTATCTCCATTATGCACGCCACCATTTTTATTTTTTTTTGCTTTTCTCTTGTAGGCCAATTATTACGCACACAGTGTGTGTTATGAAAAACATGAGAGTGTGCAAAGGGGGGGTTGAGGGGGGATAGATGTGGATAGACGTGCCCATTTATATCCACACACCTGTTTGTGTGTTTGCTCGAGTGTATGGCGAGTGTTGGGGGTTTCCTGTGGCCTCCGCTGGGGAATTAAAGTGTGGGGGTGTGTGCGAGAGAGAGTCTAGGATGCAACTGTTTCTCTGACCTTTATAGAGCAGCCACATTAGGTTGCTGTGGAAGACTAGCTCCATATGAAAATAATCACGCTCTTCTCGCTGGCTTGAGGATTATTTTGGGGTCAAGACTAAACCTTAAAGATTAAGGATGACATCAGAGATGCCCTATCAAGTAACGGCAGAACCTTGATTGTACTTTCATAATGTTCTTCATGAAAAGAACTATATCACTGTGAACCAACAAACAAACTCTGATCTCATTTTTCATCTGAGCAAGCAGGAATGTGGGCGAGCACCTCAACAGTGGGCATCGTGTTTTTCTGTGATCGTACGGCATTAGGTGAAGCGAAAAACCTGAGAGAACCACATCCTGGATGTAGATGGTGGTTGTCAATCACGACAGGTTTGTAGTGTCTCCGCACAGTGAGTCATCAGAACAAGCAGCACACGGCTGAGTGCGCAATAGCCTACCTGTGATGGGGGCCTCCACTTCCAGCATGCACTTCTCGTGGCGGAGGATGTTAGCGCCGTCATTGATGATGCGTAGGGCCAAGTCCTCCTCCAGGCGGCCCTCTTTCACCAGGTGGCTCTTCAAAAGCTCCACCTTGGGCTTGCCGTCCTCGTACAGCTCTTTCATGGTGAGCCGCGTCGTGGGAGGGTACGGCACCGCTGCGGGAAAGAGGAGAAAGGAAGACTCAATTCTTTACTCTTGTTAGTCACAGGGAGACCCTGCTGGCGAGCATTTGATACATTAGAAAATTACTAAGCAACTACAAGACGACATTATGTGTGTTTTTGACTGTACAAAATGGATTACAGCTTTGTGCCGGAGCAATCCAGACCCCATATTGATTTGGAGCTACCCGTTAGAACGTCGCAGCAAATGTCTAAATTTAAAGCAGCATGTTTACAGTCACAACCATGCAGAGTCGATAACAGTGTGGTGCAGTCTCAGAGTCTCTCATAGCATCCGAGACCGGGGGTGTCTCCAAGTTAAGGAAGTGCGTCTCCTTCACAAATTTAAAGCCAGATGGTGTGTGATAAAAGTGCTGAACCATAAACAGAAAGGTGTTACTCCAAGTATAAATATCTCAGCCCAAGATTTTTTGATCCACTTTCAGGCTTCCATCAAAAGTAACTCAAAGCTTCTGTCTATATTGTTCAAACTAGATTGTTAAATGTTCAGAACCTGAACGAGCCTAATTATTCAAGTGTTGGAAAAATATGCAGTTTTGCACATCACTATAATTGCTTGCCTGTGCAAAACTCGCCACAATGTTGCTAGGGTGTTCTGGGTGGTTGCCATGGCATTGCTATGGTTGCTGTTCTGAGTAGCTGCTAAGGTGTTCTGAAAAAGTCAACATGATATATTTTCTTCTGTTTTATTGTCCACCAGCCAAAAACCATACAATAAGCCACACGATTTGAGGTATCATTCCTTGCCACAGCACAAAGGGTGCGGTATGGGTTACATGCCAATGTTTAATACTAAGCATTATGGATTTTGAAAACATCAAACCCTAAAAATATTTTATTTTTTTTTCCTAAATGTCATGATTCAAGGGTGTTCTGGGTAGTAGCCATGCCATTGCTATATGTTGCTCAACTGTTCTGAGTTGCTGCTAGGTGGTTTATTACATAGGCTAGAGCCCACTCAATCTTCTAAAGTTGTGCATCTTTGGAAGCAGAGCCGCTCGCAAAGTTACAAAAAATGCTGAGAGAGTGAAACCTGAGTGCTGAACACCGAGGGGTGGGGCAGCCTATATTTTCAAAAAATTTTCTCTTTCGGCAAAAAACTGAAGCTGCCATTTTTGGCCGATAATTCTCTGCGGCCTAAATTTCGGTGCATCCCTATTAAGCACTAACCTTAATCTCAATATAGTGTTGGTAACTGGTAACACATTATGAAGTTAGCATTATCGTTTGTCATTGTCTCTGATTATGAAGTCTGACATTTTTTTGATCGGTGACTGTGAATAAGTTGACCAATGACACTGCTGCATGGCATGATTTGTATTTAACTGGTTTGGGAGAAGAAGAAGAAAAAAACGACCACAAAAACAATGCACATGATGCAACACAAATACTTGCACGTGATGCAACGCTAATTAGCATTGCTTCAATTCTTCCCCTGAATACAGGCGAATTAAACTGATGTGTGAAACTTGGTTGCAAGACGACAATCTATTACTCAATTCATTACGATAACTGAAAACATACAGTTTGCAATGAGGTTGTCTGAAAAGCGCAATGCCAAGCTGCCTGTCAGAAACTAAAAGTGAAACATATGCACGGTAATAACGGTTACAGTTTTTGGTCAGAATTTGGGACTCTCCCACAAAGCTATGTGGGTTATCAGAACACATATGGCCACAGCTGGTCCCGTCCCTTCCCCCAACCAACGCGCAAAGGCCTTGTTAAGAAGACACGAAGCCCTTGCCGTTGTGGAGAAGACAGCTTAAACAAACCCTTGACAACCTGGGGGCTGGGATTTTACATTCAGACACCGCGCGCATGGGCGAGCGGCATGCAAACAAATGCCTGCTGGAATTGCTCTGCAACCCCCCGAGCCTTAAGCTATTTTCAGTTGCAGGAATTCCACAACATTCAAACCAGTTTAAGAGGAGTGGGGAAGTTACGTCCTGAAGCTAGGGTGGGGTAGAAGGCCAGCTGTTGGCATCGATACGGAATCCTCTCCGCTAGGGTCACAGGCCAGGTTGGCACGACTCGCTCTTCAAAAGAATGTGGGTCTGGCCGACGGCCACGTCTTTCAGCGCTGGGACCACAGGCATGACAGACCACAATAAAGCTTCAAGCTCAGATGACAGGAACCTTCCAGCGACTCCAACAGCAGAATTAGGATCAATTTGGGTTTACAAAATTTCTTCGGAGACTGCTCAGGCTGAAATTGTCAGGGAGTGTAGGTCTTGTTGCATGCCAGTATGAGGAAGAGAAACAAGGTGAATCTTTCATGCTTGACAGAATAAAGGAAGGACACCTGCTCATTTGCCTATATTAACTAAAGCCGTAACAGGGCTATTATCTGGATCGAGGGTTGAGTTCACTCTTCTGCAGCAACGGCAGCGAAAATGTGTAACCTCTCAGTGTTGTGCATTTGCATGTGAAAATTAAGCCCTCAGGACAGGATGGGGGTTTTACTATCAAAGTACCAACATACTGTATGTGTGTGTATGATCTCAAAACCTAACTAAAGGCCCACTTAAAAGCAGGTCAGTTTTCAAGAACAAAAACAGTGCTTTTGGACTTGGTCATTTCATAGCTGACCAACCATAAAAGTGTAAATGCATTCAAAGATGCATTTGAAACCAAATTTATTCTGTAATCTTAAAGGAATAGTTCAACCAAAAATGAAAATCCGGTCATCATTTACTCACCCTCATATCGTTCCAAAGTTGTATGAATAATTTTTTTCTGTAGAACATAACATTTTGAAAAATATTCTCAACCTTTTCGCTCATATAATGGAAGTCAGTGGGATCTAACGTGGTTGTTTTGGACCTCACTGGCTTAATGTTTAGACAAAAAGATTTGAAACATTACTGAAAATATATTTTTTTATGCAGAAGCAAGTAAGTTGGTGATTAAAGGATAATAGAATTTGCATTTATGGATGGACTATCCCTTTAAGAATCATTTGGACCAGACCGCATGTATATTATTAAGGAAGCTAGAAAAGTCGTTACTTCCTGTGTCAGGCTGATCTGTGGTTTTATCGCACTAACTGTTTTTTGACAGAATATTAGAGAACATTTTTGGTAAGAAATCTCATGGACTTGTTCTGGGCAAGGATGACGAGGGCTATCTTGGGAGGTACAAGCGAACCTAGACAGACGATGCTGTGTAAGACTGGCCCGAGGTCTGTTAATCATGCATGAGGACAGAATAATTACACAAGCAGGGTGACGTTGACCCTGACAGCTCTAGTTTCTATCTGTAAATAAGCCAAAAGGTCAAAACATCAAATTTACCAGCAGCCTGACAGGGGTCCAAAACTTTATAGCATCAGCTGCATAACTCATTTCCAGACGACATACATTAGATGGTGATATGATTTCATGTTGATTAGAGATGCACCAGTCAACCTGCCATCAAAGTCAACCGACTGGTTGCCGATCATGCGTTCAAAACAAAAAAAACGTTCTGATTGATGGCGTTTTTTTTGGGTGGCTGATCTTGTACACAACCCGCATTGCAATAATTTCTCAAAATGTCATGTGTGTGGAAATATTACAAAGTCTATAACCATGAAGTTAACACAGGCCAGAAACGGGACACACAGAGGAGAGAGGAGAGCACAGATGTGCCACAGAGAAAAAACTATCCCAGGCAGATCAAGCTCAGACCTTGAAAATATTGGGAGAAAAATATAAATATTGAATTGGAGGTGGGGGTTTATATGAATGTGTCTCTATAGGGAACTGACTGTCTTCAGAAAAGTTGATGGCATTTTTTTTCCTATTACCTCCGTTTAATGCCTATTAAAGTGTGCAGCGGTAACAAGGAAACGCTATATCGCTGCTGTTCCATAAGCGCCACCTACAGACAGAGAGTGAATTAGCATTTTCCTCCAGTCCATCCGCTGGTTTTGTTTTGTGCAGGTATGTTTTATGTAGCATAATTTCAAAAAGCTAAAGTCAGACCATTCTGTTTGCTTTGAATCTTGAAATGATACAATCTAATTTAAATTAAAAAAAAACTGCTCATGCTACATAATATAGCATCTTTTTTGGATCTTGAGTAAAATGCAATGGTTGCCTCTTATTTCAAACAGATACAGAATTTAAGGCCAGTTTGGCCTGTATAATAGAGCAAATAGCTACAAAAACAGCAACCCAACTTGAATTGCTCTTTCATGCCAACCTTACAAGCTTTCAACGGACTGCTGGCCCATGTTTAAATACACAGCACAACAACTACTGCACTGTCTGCCGATCTCAGCAGGGGAAAGTGAGAAAAGAGTTGCGTGGAAACGTCTAGCAACTAATCAAAGCTTTTAAAGGCACTTAACCTCAGCTTTCCTCCGCCTCCGTGGTATTGTTCCAAGCAAGGCTCGGCTGATGAGTGCGGAGTAGAAAAGTGCCGCTGCGATCCTTGATTCCCCACGCTCCGTGCTTTAGCTGTGGGAGGACTCATCAAGACACGGCCTTGGCGAGAACCTCAACTCCCACTCAGCACTTCAATCATGCTGGAGTTCATTCTCACAAAGATTATAGTCCTTTTAAAGACAAGCTTTAGTTATTTTACCTTCCAAACACAATATTTTCTGAACGAAACAACAGGCGAGCATGGAAGATTTTTCTTTTTACACTCGAGTTGACTGAATTCACCTTTCATCGGCCAGAAAAAAAAAAAAATGCTTACCCAGAACATCTCAAGGTGGTATCAGAATACGGGCGCAACAGCACTCAATGCTTGATTGGTCATTGGGTAGCAATGGTTTCAAGGTGCTAACAATTAACAATAGAGTGCAACGGTCAGGTTCTGGAAGACCAAAAACTCAAGTTCATTTTCTCCACAGAAAAATGTACAGTATAACTTTAAAGGCAGACCTACTACTATGAGGTATGAGGTTGTTAATCGATGGTATACGTTTTTGTTGAAGCCATCCGTTTGCATTATTTCAACTTACTCTTAAAATAACTGTTTAAAAGCTAAATTTATGGTGAGAAACTACATTACCCATGATCTTCTACAGAAAATTTCACCAATCAGAGTCACAGAGAGATTTTCTGGATCGAGGATTCTGATTGTGCCACTTAGCCTAAGTCTTGTGCCTCTGTTTCTTTTTTGTCTGATTTATAAATACTTTTTCACCTTGTATCTAGTTGGCTTGGTTAATGGATTATAACGCTTTAACAAATACTTTTTAAAAATCCCTATGGGAAAAATGAAGGGAAAAACGCCACTGAAAACGTGGGCAGGCACTAATGCACTCTATTAACACCTGCATCATTCCGCAGACAATGTTCCCTCTCTCTTGTTTTGTTGAATAATTCTCAAGTTTGAACCTTCCGCAACATGGATGTCTGACCACCGTGGCCTACAAATAAAACATTTTTCAGACAGCCTGCAATTAAACATACGTGTAGCGTAAAATCCAGGTGTTGGAGTGCTTAAACTGAAAAGAGGCATTCAGTGAAACCTGGAACTAATTTGAAGCTGAAATGCTCCTGTTCCTGCAAAAGGGGATCACAGATTCTAGACAGACACAGGCTTCGGCTCTTTTTAATGAGGAGGGGGTTTTTTTTTGTCTGTAGCGATTTAGATTGCTGAATGGTCTGACTTGGGAAGGAAGATGCAAGTCATTACAGATCCAGACTACTAGAGAGCCCAGTGCTATCAGCTCATTACAGAGACCGTCTAATTGAGCCCGATCAGCCAAAACACATCGAGCTGACAGCAGCACATAAAAAACTGAGAGGAGAGAACACACTATGTCAGCGGACACACTAGTTTTAATCAAAAACTAGCCCAAGTTCCCCAGGTGCTTCTATACCCATGAAACTACGGACCAAATGATCCAATTAGCGTATTACTCCACTGTGTCTCACTCCTTTGATATAAGAAACTCCCACGAGCACTTGATAGGGAGCTGATACACCACGTAATCAGGGGTCAATCCTTTCTTGAGTTTAAAGATTATTTGTATGAGGTTAATTGGGATCACACGGATAACTTCAATTAGTTTAGTTCTATCTCAGTCAAGGGAGCAAGGTAAAGTAAGTGACACAGTTTTTGAGCATAGCGTTTTTTTTAACTAAACTGTCCCGAGATCACTGATGTTGCCTAAATCCCAAGGAAGGATGGAAGCAAGAGGATGAAAGCAAATGTACTACAATAATGTGAATTAACATTAGCAGAGTCAATGTTGTGCATGCAAGGCATGTAAACCTCTACAGTCTTTCTGAAACAGTAAGTGGCTTTTAAGCTCACCAAAATCTTTTAACATTAAAAAAAGTTAGATTAATCTCTCATTTTAAGATTTATGTTTATTCAGTAATCTATATTACATATACATTTAAAAAAGTAATTCCTTATTTTAAGATTTATATTTATGTATATTAAGTGTAACCAGAAAGACCACCAAAATGTTTACATTTTAAAAAGTTAGATAAATCTATACATACAAAATCCTTTTATATTTTGAAAAATGATGCTGTGAAAAATATATATGTACACATACATACACACATACATACACACACACACACACATACATACACACATATATATATATATATATATATATATATATATATAATTAGTAAATAGAAAAACACCTGCAATATGTAAAATGTTTTTTTCTTCTTCTTGACACGGCTTTGGCAGTTTCAATTTCATGAATCATCGGGGCTTTGCATATTCAGACCAATGAGTAACATGCATTCCCACTAATATCCCTACAATGGTCTAATTCACTAAGAGCTTTCCTTCTGCGTACTGTTTGCACACTGCAGCTTAAAACTTCATTGATCTCATTTAATTCATGCCAGTCCATCCCATGCAGCCTTAGCCAACCTGTCAAATTAGCCATCAACATGTGTGTCATTAGACTTTCTAAGTTATCCAAAAGTCAGTCAACACAACAGATGTCTACACTTGTTTATCTTTATATTAACGTTACACATAAACTGAATGTGACCCATCAGCTACCAGAGCGGGTTAGCTAACACAAAACCAGCAAAACTGAATAAAAACGCACGGTTTCACATAGAAAATGTACCTTTTACGAGCCGTTCGGTGGTGGATTGTTTATTCTGCTCCTTCCCCGACATCCTTCAGTTTTTCTCGGTGGAATAATTGTAATTCCTCCTTGTAGCTGAACCCAGCTAGTCGCGTTAGCCCGCTAGCTCGGCTAAGCTACTGACGTTTCAGTTCGCGAGGAAAGTCCTGACCGCTCCGCTATAAAAGCGGGGAAACGGAGTCAGCGCGCTCGTCCGGGTTGGCTTGTTGATATGTACACTCAAACGGTGGGGGAAAGGGGAAGGGGGAGCCCACTGTAGCGGCAGAGTTTTATTTTCTGCCGTGTCTGTCCTTCGGGTTTGCTCACACAGGCGACCCAGCTGCTGTCAATTTCTCCGAGGGAGTAGCGATGTCCGATTCGTGAACGAATCGTTCGGTTGAGTCGGATCTTTTCAGGGAATCGTTTGAACCTGTTCATAAATCCTGTCTGAACGGCTCGTTGTCGAATATGACTGAATCGGTTCTTGAGTCAACAATTCACCGACTCATCCTGTCTCAAACTGTCTCCCCTCCCTATGTTTAAATAGTTACTTATGTTTAAAATGTAATTTAAACTAAACATAGCCTAAAAAACAAGACAATGCAGACGTACTGCCAGAGTAACAAAAAGGAAATAACTTAATAAATTAGCCCACACGAGGGTACAAAAGATGAATATACAGTTTTCGTTGCTTTAGGATTAACAGAGCTTTGGATAGTTTCCTTATCTAGATCAATTTTGAATAAAGAAAAGAGAGGTTTAGAGGCCGAACATTTTTTTTTTTTTATGTAGGCCTTATGTGAAATTTTGCTAGCATGACATAATGTATTGCATTGACAATATTTTCCATATCTTTTGAGTATTCAAACAATCCAAAGAAACACATTTAAAAGAGAAAGAAAAGTCACTAACAAAATGAAATTGGATAAACAGTAAAAAATACAATTACAACAATTTCTGTGCGTAGGTAGGATAGCCAAAACAAGTGAATAACATTTTCCTCAGGAGAGTGACAGAAAGAAAAATTATTAAGGCTTTAGTTGGGTAAACTTTATGAATCAATTTAAATGTTATTTATTTTACTTTCCCCTAATATACAATGTAAGGAATTGTTACTGCCTCTCTCTGGAAGAGAGCTCTGATATTACAGTTATTTTTTGTTTCTCGAAAAGCACATGCTCCCAATCATTGTGTCAGTTAAGTGCAGGGAGATAGGCTACATGGCCATGGAAATGTAGAAACATGCAGCAATAAAGACACTCCAGAGGTAATGGCATGGAAAACAACAGCATATTCATTGGCGGTAGGAAAAAAAAAAAGATTTTTTTTTTTTCTAAATAGGCTTTAAACCTGCCCTGTGGACTAAAATAGGCCCTACGCATGTTTTGAACCAGTTGCAAAGAAGTGGTTTATTTTTGCAGACAATATCCTTATTGATCCATATCTGTGTGGAGAAAAGTTTTAGACCAAGCCAATAGCATCTTATGGAAATTAGAAAGTTTGATAGGGATCTTTGCAACATTATAATTACAAAATAGGAGAATAGCCTATCCACTAGTATCCAGCCACCAACTTTATAAAAAATATAATTAAGGATAATATTCCAAAGTGAAGAGGGCTTATTTAGGAAATTCCCAAGCGTATCCTTTAGACATGTCCGATTCACAATAAACAGAGAACTGATGAGAGAGTTGATCAAGTTGTTAATGGCATAGCCCTATCCCTAATAAAATGTAGGCTACTGGGATAATGCTTGTATTTTATCAACTTTTTTTTATTAATTTGGACATGTAAACATCCTTTTATTAAAACTCGTAGTAATTATCAATATGTGCTTACAAATGGCTTAATTTCAAGGTTAGACAGAATATAAATGCCACGCCGGTGACGCAATCACGTCACGACGTATAAGAATCGCTACATTGGTTGCTGAACCGGTTCTTTAAAATCTTCAAAAGAACCGATTCCAGAAAATGGCTCAGACTTCATGAGGGAAAGGAGGCGGGGGGACAATAAAAAGGCTGTGCGCGAGATGTTGCCAGTTTTTGTCAAGCGACCACAGTGGCCTGTAAATAATAAATATGTATTCTGGTTTGGTTTTACTGTAACGCTCAAATTCCGTGCCTCACTGTTTTGTCTTTCTTCTTTCTTGTTTGATCCACTGAGTCGTCCTGACTCCCTTCTTGCGGATTAAACTCTAATCCACAGTGCAAACGGATTTCCTACAACATGGCGACTTGTGCTCGGCATACATATTTGTGGGTAGTGTAGTTTTTAACATAGCCTACATCTAGCCATATGAAGTCATATGCATCGCTATGAAATTATCCATACGTCTGGGGTAATCCAATGATTTTGATTAGCCTACAGAAATTGCTATGTTATAGACCAGTACAATTATAGAGAAACACATTGTGGAGGTTATAATTATGAATGGGAGATAATTCATAAACAGTAATCCAGCATTGTCACCCAGTGGTCAAACAGAGAAAAGTCAGATTGTTTCATTGTTCAATGGTTTATAAACCTGACTTGAACGATATATTACCCACGGCAGATAAGGGTCCAGACCATAGTTCGAATTACAGGGGACAGAATATCAGTTTTGGGGGGGTCAGATAATTTTTCTGATATTGTGAAAAAATGTAATTACAGTTACAATACAAGTCAACTCCTATTTTCACTGTAGGAACATTTTAATGTAAAGCGATTTCAGACACCCCTATTGTGGACCATACCATTTTTAACCACCGA
This sequence comes from Squalius cephalus, assembly GCF_949319135.1. Classification (NCBI taxonomy): domain Eukaryota; kingdom Metazoa; phylum Chordata; class Actinopteri; order Cypriniformes; family Leuciscidae; genus Squalius; species Squalius cephalus. The sequence goes on from NC_137145.1 coordinate 18,775,914, forward strand.
GGCCAGAAGCAACGGAGATAGAGAACGACTTCAACTTCTCAAGCAAGTGTCAACGATGAATGACAAAACGCTAGTTTCATAAAGTATCATGCTTTTCAACATTCCTTATTTGTATATTCAAAAATATTTAAAATAATCTAATTTAATACAGTTATAATTTTTCAATGTAAATTATTTAATTGTATTGGCAACAGCCTAGTGTCTAATTAATTTAATTTAATATATTTATCAAATTTAAGAATTTGAAATGAAAGATGGAGCATACATTTAATAAAATTAGGGGAAAATGCCCTTTATAAAGGTACAAAAAAACAGTGCTTTCAAACAGTGATGTAATGAAACATTGACAATTTAAGCTTGAAGGGAGTAAAGCCTCTGTTTAGGCTATTAAGGAAATGTAATTTTGCCAAAAGAAGAACTTTTATTTTAAATAAATGTTAATTTTAAAGCAGCCTACTTCAGTGTGATATGTTACCATATTATCATGCTTAACACTAAGAATTTTAATAATTGTAATCAGTGTGATGATCAGATGCAGCTATCTAAATCAAAGAATATAGGCGGTTTATCTTATTATTAAAATGCATTATTATGATTTTACCACCTCCGCCTCATTTTGAGCCATGAAAAAATAGGCAATATGGCTTCTTGTAAAGGTATTACTTTTACTAGTAATTAGAATGGTATTTCAGTGCACTTAACTTCTAACTTTTGGGAGTTGATCAAAACAGTTCTCTTTTGGATATATAATAACAATGAGATATTCTGTAGCCTACTGATTATCAGTTTGTCGCATGTTTAGACCTTGTATGTGTGTTGCACAACACATGTTGCATTTGGCGATCACGGTGGGGATTGATATGGTAGTGGACCATGATGGTCATAGAAGAAGTGAAGGAGCAGTACCCCCCAATTATGGTGGGGTAATTCGCACTCTGGTCCAGACTTATATTTTACTACCCCATAATAACATGAATGATTTTTATTCTTCTAATTTTAGGCTTTGGGGTCAGGCTCAGGTCTATTGTTTTTTCTACACACTGTAAAAATATTTAATGATTTGGTATCACAACTTTTTTTCTTTTGTCAAATCAACTTAGATAATTCATGTGGTTCAGATTGAGTTTCTGTTAATTAAACCAATCTCTTTCATTGTGTAACTCAAATTTTTTATTTCAATGAACTCCAAATTTTAAGACAACCAGGTTACTTACTTTTTTTTAATGTTAAATATTAAAAAAAAAAAAAAATTGTTAACAATGCATTTATGAAACTGAATCAGAGAAACCATGAATGATTTTGTTGTTTTAAAATAGACCGTATAAAGATTATTATGGTATTACTATGATGGAGTAAATTAAAATATAAAGAGATCATTTGACAGTATAGAAGTCTATAAATATTGTACTGATGAGGTGATTATATAACAAACTATTAGGCTCCTAGGCTTATGGCTAATTTGATGTAGGCCTATTTTATGGTAAGTTTTTGAAGCCAAGATTCATCCCCAGAGGGCGACCTTCTACAGAGAGCTATGATGTTATGCATAAACATTAAAATATGAGCAAGGCGAGTGTTTGCTTTAATAAAATATAGCCAACCATCTGAATAAACCGTCTCAAATGTGTTATCATGCTGGAACATGGTGATTAAATATTTTTAATTTTATATCTAACACCATGCAGACCCAAAAAGGAGTATTTCGGAATTTGATCGATTATTTATAGGCTACTGAATGGATTAAAACTGCACCTCCTGAATAACTAAGCAATATTTATCTTATAGTAGGCTACTATCATAGCTTTCGTAATAGGCCTAGATAGATCTAATATTTAATATTAATATAAATATAGAAAACTTGACGTTGCTATGCAACAAAAATAATCCATAAGCATTTATCAACGACAACGTTATACTGTGGAATAAACCAGGATTTAACACTGTATTGGCCAATCAGACGCCAGAACTTTTCTTAACGACGTAGGATAGCCTTTTTAAATTAGGATATCATAAAGTTATTTAATATCAATAGCTATTCTTTTACCAACGCTGTGTTTAAGTGGCGTTAATTGAAAGCATATTTTAATTTCAAAACTAATATTTTATATTTTGTAGGCTAAGAGTGTTGTGCACTAGCGTCTGTCAGGGTTCACTGGCAGGTTCACTATTCTTCACAGAACGGCTCTCAGAACTACTTATAGCCCGTGTTTTGTTTCTCCCACTCAGCGGAACGAGGCTGAGAGAGTTCTCTGTGTTTCTCATCACCCTCCTCGGGTGTATTTTGTTGTTCGGACCGCTGAAGCCGGACTCGGAAAGTTCGTAGGCACCATGACGTTCACTGTCCACTTCAGGCGCGCGGAAGTTTTATTCACTGTCAAAATCTCGATACAGTGATGTTCACGACACATGGGGCTGAACTGGTTTCTTTTTCCAGAGAGACCGAAATCTCCTTTTTCAATGGGACAACTGAGTTTTCCCCCACTGTTCTATTAACAACAGCGGAGCCCAAAAGTAATGAGTCGTGCGGGGAGCAGCAGACTCTGAACCTGGACTTGACTAAAACTGTGGTCATTGGGATGATGCTGAGCACCATCACTGCGGTCACTGTGATGGGGAATACTCTGGTCGTTATTGCGGTGTGCGTCGTGAAGAAACTCAGACAACCGTCCAACTATCTGCTTGTATCTCTGGCTATAGCTGATCTTTCTGTGGCTGTAGCCGTGATGCCCTTTGCCATAGTGACTGACCTGACAGGGGGCGTCTGGCTGTTTGGGGAGGTTTTCTGCAATGTCTTTATTGGGATGGATGTCATGTGCTGCACGGCTTCAATAATGACTTTGTGTGTGATCAGTGTGGACAGGTAAGATCATATGAAGAGTTCGAGATTCTTTAAAGGTTTTAGTTCTTTTAAAGAAATTGAATTCATTATGTAGTTCTGGCAAATCATTTGACACTTTTTTTATTGACAAACGTTAATAGATGTTATAATGCCTAACATATCATTATTTAAATATGGGTTTGTTATGTATGCTTTGCTTGGCTATAGCCAAGATGTTATGGTTTTCAAATAATCATTCAAATAAGAATAATTTATAATTCAATTCATATTCAAATATTTTTTAAAACTAAATTATAAAAAATCTCTCTATATAATATAAAATCTATATAGCTTAGATATTCAGAATATTCTATGTTCTTGGCTGATTTTCAAATAATATACAACAAAATTATATAAAATCTATATATAGTATAAAATCTATATAGATATTCAATGAATTGTATATCCTTGGCTGTTATCAAGATGTTATGATTTTCAAATAATATGCAACAGAAATATATAAATCTATATTTTGTATAAAATATATATAGATAGGTTATTCAATCAATTAATTGAAAAATACCCTAAATAAAACTTATTATTATAACTTAATGATTTATTTTGAATTATATAAATAACCCATGTAAGAAATATTCACTGACATGCTCCAATATCAGTGTGAAAACCTGCCCCAACCTGTTATTCATCACACACACACACACACACACACACACACACACACACACACACACACACACACACACACACACACACACACACACACACAAATTAATGTCATAAACATTTATTTTGTTGAAATTTGAACTTGCTATTGCAAAATATGATAATTATGGAATTGTTCTTTGGAGGATAAAATCCACAATGTCCTAATTTTAGAGAGTTTTAAGAGTATCAACATTCAAATCTAAATGATGGAAGTATTTATGGAATTGTATTTTTGACTCCAAACCTAATACTAAAATATATCCCCAGTCTCCTTTATAATTGAAAGTGCATGAGCTACTGATCTGTTGGTTAAGCAAATATTGCACTGTTTATTAATGATTTTTTAATGAAAACTGAAAAGCATGTTGGGTATCCATTTCCATAATAATATATATATAAAAAAAAAAACGCACAAGAGCAACCCTAAATAAATAAACAGAACATTAAAAAATGCTTCCATGTAATTTGAGGCTATGAACTAGACTTTGAAGCTGCGTCCTGGTGCATATGCAATTTTGATGGTGTTCTTTGATAAAGTTCTGAGCTGGAACCCCAGGAGGTGAGGAGGACTGCGTGCTGGAACACCCTGCTTGGCAGCGGTTATTCGATTAAAATGTTAGGTCCTTTCACGAGTCTCAATGATAAGCGCTGGCCTGACAACGTGTATCTGCTGCCTAAATCTGAATGTTTCTGGCATTCGTGGGACAGTGCAATGTGTACCTGTAGATGCATGGAAGTAGAATAGCCTGGTGATTGGAGGTGGGCTGAGAATTATGCCTGTTTTTACAACCATCCTACACTTTGTTTCATGAGTGACTATAAAATTGCAAGGCTGCAAAACAGGTTTAGACTTTGACTACTTCACTAAAATTATACTGTGAATAGTACATTTTGCAAATGCTGAAGATAAATAATTCAAGGATTATAGATGGCTGTAGAAATATTCTCTTTTAACGAGCTTTGTGAAAAGTTTTCTCTACAACTTGAAGTCATTATTTAAGGCAACTTTAAGGCTTAAATTAGAAGATGAATGTTAAAATTACAAAATACCAACCAAATAAAGTCTCCATGCACCTGATGGAGATGTTTCTGTTTTCAATATGGCTTTTCATTTCAATACAAGAGCTAGTTTTTATGTTCCTGAACAACCTTCAATCCAAATGAGTACTATAGAAACTAGGTATACGGCATATATGAAATTATATGTTCTTCAAAGGGGTATGACTAGTAAAATCAGGTATATATTGCACACTTAATACCATTCATGAATGCATGTGAAAGCGAAAATACAACAGACATGAAAGATCCAATTAGTGTAATTTATCAATTTGAAAAGATCCTCTTAATAAAACTATTCACTTAAGGGGTTTGAAGGTCAGATTATACTGAAAGTACAGATCTCTAATAATGTCCCCTCAGATTTTTTCTTTCTTTGTTCTCGACTACTGCTGTTCTCTCAAGTTAATTTGCTCTGATACATTTGACGGTTCAAGAGTGCTTTTCATTACACATAACTGAATGCTGCGGTGCAAATTCAGTAATATTGATGTAATCTAAACATTACCACCCATAACAATCCTGTCATATTAAGACCTTCAATTTTGCTTTGATCTGTTTTTTCACTTTTTTCTTCCCTTCATGCTACAAAAAAACTCTTGCTTTGTGCTAGCTTCAGACAATCAGCTGCTACAACATAACATGAGTTCCAAAACCTACTGAGCTGCTTAGTTGCCAGCTTCAGCAATAGACAGCTTCCTTCTAAGTGAACTTCCTAATTGTCATGCAATCTCATTTGGAATGCTACAAACGGCATACAAATGGTGTTCCACTCAGAAGACTTGCATTTGACTTATTTAAAATCAATTTAGATTGCGATTTATAATTGCTATTAGCATGTTGCTAAGCTAACAGCGCAATACTCAAGCATAAGGGGCTTTCGCACCAGATAGTTCTTGGAACATAGTTTTAGGAACTAACCACCAGATTGGTTCCCTTGAACTAATGGTTCCCCTAGGAACGTTTACTGGTTGCATTCGCACCGCCAGTAGGAACTCAGAAGTGACGTAACCCGCAGTTGTTGTTGTGACTTTTATTTTGACCACGCTGAGAACGCCAGAGCCTTAAAACACAGTGCTTGCATTCTCCGTGTTCATTAGTTTACGATCTGACTAACAGTCTAATTAATATGTTATTAGATATAACTATTATACATAGAAAGTAGACAGTAATGAAAAGTTAGTAAGCCGTGTGGTTGATGTCCAGTGTTGCTAGCTGAGCAGAAGTACATAATCATGTTTTGCTTGGTCCCCTCAAAGTTGCGTTGGATTTTCTCCTCAGCGTAAAGTTTAAGAGGCCCATCTATCACTGTTTTCCATGTTCGTAGAGTTAGTTTGTGAAGTAAATATATAGGCTATAATCTGTGTGTTTACACAGCCTTTTAAAAAATGGCGGGTGCTGGTGTTTCACGTGCGTTTGGCCAATCAGCGTACACTAACGTCACTGTAGTTCCTATAAGTGCTGGTTTAGACCCGACTCTGAAGTAGGAGCTAAATTATTCTCCCCAAAATATTTCCTAGAACTAAAATAGTTCCTAGTTCCTGCGGTGTGAACGCGCCAAAATCCGGGTACTTTCGCCAATAGTTCTAGGAACTATGAAAAGGTTCCTCCGCTGTGAAAGCCCCTATAAAAACAGTATTGCTAATTTTAACCAAAAATATTAAAATAGTTATGGACTCTGTTATGGACACATTTGATTATTTTTATTTGGCAAGCTTTTGGAGTTTACCTTAGTTTTTGAGGTGGAGTACACCTATGATGCCTTAACTCAATGGGTTTTGCAACAGCAAATGTTGTTTTCGATATCAATTACAGCAGCAGCGAATGTTATGCTGTGATTACATCATGCCCATGACTGAAGTACATAGACACTGACTTAAGTGCTTTCTGATGATACTCAGAATGAAACGCATTCATCCACCTGTCTGTCTGAATGAAAGCTTGTTAATCTTACGTTTAGCATTAGCTGCTTTTGTCTGGTGCACTGTCTCTAATGACCAAATATGGCATTCAAAGCTTGGGTTTCGTAACTACCAATGTCTGTCCTTGCAGTCCCTTGTAATCCTTTTGCTGGTTCTCAAATCTTGTCTGACTCTTTAAGAATCACAGTAACTTCCGCTCATTTGCTTGACCTGCCGCTGTTAGCATCAGCCGTCCAATCTTGAGAAGTGCCCCTAGACTACATTGTTCATCTCGCATTTCACTACTGTTTTTAATCTAGTTATTCCTGTTTTCTGAGAGGCTTCTGCAAGTGTGCTGTATTTCATCCAGTATGACAGGAGGCAGAAAGAGCAAACTGGAGTGTAGACAGTACTCAACATCAAAAGATGCTACCCTGCTGATTGATATGAAAGCACAGTATTTGATGATGACATGAAGAGGCTTTCACTAATACTATGGCTCATATGTACTGTAGGGTTATTTGAACAAACCTTTTTTAAAAGTAAATAAATAAAGTATAATTTCTAATTTACCTTTAATATAACCTCCCAATTATATTCGACATCTTTAACTCATTATGTTTTAATTGTCTGTATAATAAACAAAATTAAAAAAGTTCAAGAGAGCAGTTTAGCAACTAATATAAAATGGTTTCATGGTTCAGCGATTTATATGGAGTTTCTGTGTAGGTGTATGAAAGGTTTTACCTACCTTAAGTGTCCGGTCCAATAAGTGTGTCTCTAAGCCCTTTCTTGATCAGAGGGATTCTCATGCGTGAAATGAAAGCTTTTATTTTTAGAGGTGGGCAAGGGTATAGAGACTTTCTGCTTTAGAAGGTAAAGAGAAGCCAATGTACCGTATATGCTATTCAAAATTTATAGAATCTTTAGTTACACTGAAGTCTTTTGAAATGCTCACTGCAGTGAAACAGATTTTGATGAAATCAGATTTTGATGAATGAATGCAGTGATTTGTGGGAAAATCTCTAGAGAATGTGATTTTTTTTTATTTTTTTTTATTTTTTAAATATAGCTTATTTTTGATTTATTTTTATTCAAACTCGTGTCACCAAAGCTAAACATGTTGGATCACAATAACCCCCAAGCCACAGCTCCAACTGTAAACTTTAGACGTGTGTTTCAGTCTCGACACTAATGATGTGGACAATGAGATCAGAAACATCTGTAACAGGCTATATTCCTTCTTTCATGTCCAAAGGTATACCTATAAGCATTACATGGTGACATTACAGAGAAGAGAGAGATGCAGCGAGAATTACTGCTAATGCAAACATTACATATTTATAATCCCTATTTCTTTTTGAAAGCTTTTGAAGCCATCTAGACTAGAGTGAAAATGCTAATGCTGTCTGAAACATTTTGACAAAGCCAACTGAAACTTTTTCCCTTGACACTGAGTGCATTCGTAAAGAAAGAACAACTGATTGTGAACCCAATCCAATACTGTTCTTATATGTATATGAATCCAATTGAGCGTCCAGAAAACTGAGTAGGTACTACATTTGGTGAGGAACGCAGGTCGTGTGCCTTTCGCTGTCAGTTGATTTACTACTCAGAATCTCAGCAGTAGTAGTAGGTCATCCTGGTACTTTACGCCTATTATGAATTTATGAATACTGTGATTTTGGACTTTTGGACACATTTCACACACTGTTTCTCCCCCACTATATGGTAGGGATATAGGCATATTCGGATGCTACTTTTGTTGGCCGAGTTGTTTGGTTAGTTGGATTGTCTGACATACCAGAGATTTAGCTGTGAACACAACGTCTTGTGTTTGTTGGCAAAATTCAGGTCATTAGGAATTTCTTGGGTCTGGCGCTTTTGAGGAATTTTGAGCCATATCTGGATTATACCAGGGTAGGTGTGAGATCTTTGGGTTCAGTCATTTTGAGGAATGCAGTTCTCTGCTAAAACGTGAAACATGTCATATGAAGTTACCTCATTAAACGCGTTATCCTCTGTTTCCGCAGATACCTTGGAATCACTCGCCCTTTGACCTACCCAGCGAGACAGAATGGACAGCTTATGGCCAAGATGATAGTCGGCGTATGGTTGGTGTCTGCATCCATCACTCTGCCACCATTCTGCGGTTGGGCTCAGAACGTCAACACTGCGGGAGTGTGTCTGATCAGCCAGGATGTGGGCTACACCCTCTACTCCACAGCTGTGGCCTTCTACATCCCAATGGTGGTCATGCTTTTCATGTATTACAAGATTTTCAAAGCTGCCCGCAAAAGTGGGGCCAAACACCACTTTGCCGCACTTCCCCCAATTCAGATGGCCTGTCCTGAACCAGCGTTGGCCACCGTAGAGGGGCTCTGCATGCAAGGGATGAAGAACCCTGCAGCTACCGAGGAGTTTTCCACCCTCTCCTGCCTGTTGAACCGTGAACGTCGGAGCGCCTCGATTTTCAGGCGGGAGCAGAAGGCGGCCACCACTCTTGGGGTGATCATGGGAATTTTTTCATTCTGCTGGTTGCCGTTTTTCCTCTTCACCACAGCGCGGCCGTTTATCTGCGGGCTGCTTTGCAGTTGCGCCCCTGTCTGGCTGGAGCGGGTACTGCTGTGGTTGGGCTACACCAACTCGCTCATGAACCCTTTCATCTACGCCTTCTTCAACCGAGACCTGCGTTCAACTTATAAAGACTTGTTACGCTGCCGTTATCGAAACATCAACCGTCGACTCTCGGCTATGGGAGTGCATGAGGCTCTAAAACTCTGACTGCTCTCAATCTGTTTATAATGGGATGGTGCAAAATATATCCTCTTGACTCTTCTAAAAGTCAAGAAACACAGTTTGGAAGGAATTCACTGGGAATCACAATAAGTCAGATTCATCAAAACATCCCAAGAGAGTGAAGTTTCCTACATAGCATCACTGGAAAAACATACTTCTTTTTTTAAAAACTTTAAAACATACCTATACACACAACTCATTGCAGTTTTCAACTGAAATGGCGTATGTTATTTTCAAACGCGATTTACCATTTAGTGGCACTCACCTGACATTTAATTTACAAACTGCCGTAATACTTACAACAACCATCTAAATAAAACATTGCCAGATTCACAATCAGTTTCAGATAGAGACTGAACATTCTTTTAGCACAACTCACTGGACATTTCATCGCTTTGAAAGTGTCACGAAACATCTTTTTGCGGAAATGTCGCCACAGGCACGTTTTTCCAGTGAGCTTAGGTTGAAAGTTTCAGGAACCTACATTCAACAAGTTGTTTCTTATTAATGTAATATTCACTGTTCATTCTGCACATTTCCTGCTTTTATGCTACAAAGCAACTTTGTCAAATCACCCCTCTGTGATGCAATCTGCAACACTCTTCATGTGGTGCGCTGAAGCCTGATCCAAGTCATGTGAAACGTCTTAAAGGCAGGGTAGGTGATTTGTTCCAGAAACATGTTTTGTTATGCTGGTTGAAAGTCTCTTTGCATCCTGATAGCAATTACTAAGTTAAGTGGTCTAAATGTATTTACATGTATATATATCGTCTGTGGAAGGCATAGGACTATGAAATGTTTGTCCAATCATTGAATTCGGTCCATATGTCCATATGTCCTACCTGCCTGTCAACACATGCACCTGCTCGCGCAGACATCACACGTCATCAGTGCGTTTCATGCTATTCAGAGTTAGACAGACGTCAGTCACCGAGCACCGCAACCGAAACAGCAGCTGCCTTTTACAGTTCCTCCTGAACCAAAACAACAAACTTATGCTGTGTTCACGCCATAACTACACCAAATTGTAAGAGACTTGAATTTATGCGTTTCAATGTCAATACTATCAATGCTAAAATGAATCTGCAGCAGTCAGGTGGTACAGGTCAGAGCTCATTAAGTTGTTTTTGCTCAGTATTATTGTAATGTTATGTCTCTTGTGAAGCTTTTGTTTGCTCTCAGGCCATTATCATGTGTTTTGAAGGAGGCGTGGCTTTGGAGACGCTCTGAAGGGAGGCTGGGATCTTATGCTTTCAAAGCTAGCTCGCTATTGCTAGGCTCTCCGAAAATTGCCTATACTCTACCTTTAATCCCTATCTGTTGTGCTTCTGAGCCTTGAATTTAACATGAGATAGCTTTATTTCTATGATGAGTGACAAAACATATGGTCTTTTCTTCAAAAATGAATACAGAAAAATTCATACACGATAATTTAAACAAATAAATAGGTAAAAAAAAATTATGTGAGTACTAATTTCAGATTTTTAATGATTTCTTCATCAGAAATGTTATGCATAGCTTCAGGTACTGTGTAAATATGCATGGAAGTCTATTGCATTATTAACCCTTGAAAAGTGTTTTTTATTAAATGTGTAGATATTAGGCCTGTGGCACATTGCCTCATTGTCTTTTGTTTTAGATCTGCACTTTTCACAATGTAAATGTGTTGTTGTCTGATGTAATGTAATCTAAACGGCGAAATAAATTGATTCACAAAGGGTTTCAAGAACTTTATATAGAAAGATTGTACATATTGTGACCACATGTGCTAAATATTATATTTATAATTTAAACTTCTTATTCAACATATGTTGTATCAGTATTCTGCTTGTACATGCTTTGCACTCAGTGTTTGTTTTGTAAGATGGTGTATAAACCTAGCTGTCTCAATACTCGTTTTCTTAATAAACATTACCCTAATGAATATTCGATTACACATGCATTTCATTAGCTTACGCTAGAAGCCCAAGTGTCTCCGATGCTTGTTTACCATGTGGTAGGTCTTGAATATGATCAGTGCAAATGTGTGTACTTAAAGTCAGCATTTTAATCAGACTGATGCAAATGTTAAAAAATTATACTGACTACTAGGTTTTGCACAGACAAGCACCACTAAGCAACCACCTAGAAAACCACTGAGAACATCCTGGCAACCACTTAGCAACACCCTATAGCAACCACACAGCAAAGTGACTGAGGTGCGAATAATACACTTTTTGTGCACTGCTTTTTGTTCTCCTGCTTTTCAGCTAAATAAATTTCTTTACCTTAATGGTAAATGTGAGTTTGCCATATTGAATGTTATGCTGTGTACAGCGATAATGACAAGAAATGTCTTTCTATTGATTTATCCTCAATAGAGCAACATACAACACAAACAGTGACTGTGTTCGAAAGCTTAAAAATGCTTCCTCCGGAGGCTGCATTCCAAGGTAGGAAGGCACCCAGGCAAGTCCAAATCCAATGATAGCTTCACTTCCTGTCTCCTGTGATTCCCTCATCTGATCGATTTTTGAAGGCGGCATAGATGTACCCTTCACTGCCTTTGATATCCCACAATCCTGTGCATTCGGCTCAGTTGAGCTAAAAAAATAACAATGGCGTCTGAAAGTTGCGGCTGGTGGTCAGTTTGTGCATAAATGTACGTTTTTGACCAACGTTTTCCACTTTTGATGGCATTTCTAGTAAGAAATTACTATTGTAGTAATTAAATGTTCGCTTAGTTTTCACCAAAGCTCACTCTATTTTGCTGTAGATCATTAAACCATTACGCTGCCTCAGAAGTCTGGTTGAAATCAGTTTTCTGAGGTACCAGTGCAAACGTTGCCTGCAAAGTCATTGCCTGTAACAAAGCGGGACAAGTCAGCTGCCTAAGTTTTCAGCAAGCGTGCCGCACAAGCCCTGAAAAGTGAAGCCAAAACGTCTCGATCGCCCCCCGGTGACTGGTCCTAGTATAGGTCATAAGTCCCGCCTCCCCGTGTAATTCAATGGGACGTGAGACCAACTACTAAACAATTAAATTACACTTCAAATATATTTTTTCCAAAGGTGGTTTCTTTCATTTGCTGTCGTTTTTATCACGCTGATGTAAGTTCAAGTGTCTGTTTCAAAAATAAGTTGTTTTTTAGTTAGTTACGTGATGCGGTGGTGTAACGTCATGATTGACAGCTGTGATTGACAGGTTCTCTGAGCGAAGTAGTCACTGAAGCACCAACGGACATTTTTTTCGGGATCTTCGGAGGACTGAGGAGATTGTATTTACTTTATTTTAACAAGCCTCTTGTCGTACTGCAATCAATTTTTAAAAAAGTGTGCAGAATCCACTCTCCCTGAGTGCATTCGGCGAGAGTGAGGGCGGAGCGTTGATTTCGCGGCTTTACTTCCTGCTCACTACTGCGCAGGTCTGGTCCCGAGATCGCTACTGCGCAGACTCAAGTTCCAATATGTCAGCGCCATATCGGGACTCTGGCGGCTTCAGTTCTCATCAATGGAAGAGAGCGAAGGGGCGTCGTCCATCTTTTTTTACAGTCTATGGTTTTCAGACACACCCCGTGTCGATTCAAGAAACAAATAATGATTCTTATGATCCGGTTCTTTTTAATTAATCATAGGCCCTGTTTACACCTGGTATTAAGATGCGTTTTGGTTGATCAGATCACAAGTTAGTGCACGATGCTAAATACAGGTGTGAACAGAGTCTGAAACGTTTTAAGCTTGTCTACTTTCGACCACTTGCAGAGGTAGTTGAAAACGCATTTGACTGGATTGTTTTCGTAGTGTAAACGCTCATGCGGTCGAAAGCGATCAAACAGCCACAAAAGACCGTCTCCGCCTACTGAATGCGTAAATATTACAGGAAGTGCGCTAGCCAGATGGGATTTAAAGTCCCCCTGTAGTCAATAATTGTATCCATTAAAACTCATCTTTGATCACCAAAATGACATACAGTATTTAAACGATTTTTCCTTGAAAAAAAAATTCTTTATGCCTTAAAATAACTTGAATGTAACTACACCATTGCCTCATTTAGTACACGGTTCTATGAATATGCAAATTGACGTGATTGGTTACACGGTAGTTTGTGACGTCAGAAACAGGCAATTTCAAACCGCATATTTGAGGCTGTCCTTTTCTTCACCGCAGTTTTAAGGAGAAAATACTCAGCAATGATGTTGACTTATGAATTTGCACATGGTGTGTCTTAAAGCATATTTAAAACACCACATAGACATATAAACAACATTAAAAGCTTGACCGAAAGATCTGAAAAAAAATGGTCTGAAAAAGACCCTCCCCTCGAAAAAATCAGGACAGAAGTGGACAATAAGTGGACAAAAGAGACACATCTTAATACCAGGTGTAAACAGAGCCATAGGCCCATTCCAGAAACAAATGGCTTGACTCTTATGACCCATTTTATTAGTGAATCAAAAACTTATGCAACAGCTCGATTCCTCAAAATCGATAAATCTGAAACACGGCCCTGTAGTAGAATATACGCTTTATTTCATATGAAAGCAAATGGACATTATAAATGACTGAATTAATCGCAATCGAATTAAAGGAGCTCTTCTAGAACTTATGAAATGGAATGAAACTGATTCTCTGCCCAGATGTCTCTAACTCTTCATTTCTTTGAGGAAAGTTGGACATACTAAACGCTAATATGTGTAGAGCCTCTGCAAAACAATTTAGCAGAGTATGCAGATGAAACATGACGGCTGCATCAGAGGCACTGAAGAACCAAACGCATCTACACCATGAGCGGAGGTGTGATGAAGCTGCAAGATGCATCATTTAGCACTAAGGAAATAGTGCAAGTCTGCTGCTCAGAATCATCACATAACTTTTTTGAGTGCTGCTCAAGGCCTTCCGCACACACTTTCATTTGTGTACTGAAATGTAAGTTTTGAATTAGATCTTCTCACTTGAGGGTTAGCCATCTGCCCTGGTTTCTCCGTCCCACAGCATTGCTCCACTGAAGTGACAGTTTCTGCCATCTCCATTTCCCCTTCTGCGTGATAAATACACACTGAACTTTGCTTAAAGCCAGCATGAAACGCAAGTTGCGATAGGCTTTTCATCCCTATTCTGATGTAGGCCTATATCCGAGTGAAACGGCTTCTCAAACAAGACAAAATGTAGGGCAGGACTTTTTCCATGTGGAATTGATTGGATGGTTGTGGTTTGCTATTGGTCGATCTCATGTGAGTGACAGGTTGTCCCGCCCTCGCGCCAGTAAACACATCATCAGAGAAGAGATGTCACTGCAAGAGAGAGGGGAAGCTATTTTGATTAAAGATTAATTTAGTTTTGATTTCTCAATTTTGATTTCATGGTGACTTTAACCTTAATCTATAGCAGAGGAAGACAACATTTGTGGGGTTTTGGCGCGCTTTGGATATGCAAAATCAAGTCGGCTGAAGTTATCAGATAAGATGCTGCCTGTTTTTGCTTCATCATCAATTTCTGCATCATAAAAACTTCGAAATGAGATGATGATAGATGATGATATTTCAAAGTGTTTCAACACTCAACCAGCTTCATTTACAAAGCGTGAGCAGAATGAATTTCTGTGTAAAACAACACAAAGCCATGCTTACTACTTATAGGCGATTAGTCGCACAAACAATGAGCAGATCATTTTATACTTTATAGTTTTAGAATTCTGTAGCAAATAAAAACATGCATTCAAAATAAATTTCATTTACAATTTTGTATCTGCTTGACTAGGCGTGCTGTGTTTTGAGTAATTAAAAGTTCAGTCTGTAAGAATGACAACTAGTGGTCGAAATAGGTACTGCAGTCCAATTCAAAATATCGGAGATCGTCGTTTCTCCCGCCACTTGCTCCTCAGACTGGACGGCGCTCACACAAGTTGCCAGTTTAAGCACACGCAACAGGAACAAAACAAGCGCTATTGACAATGAAAATTGGCAACGTGCAGTATCACAGACCAAAACAAAAACAAACATTCCAGCCCGGAAACACACATTTCAAAGTAAAATAACTGGCTGTAGAAGTGTTTTTCAGAGAAACGAGTACGTGAACTTGAGCATGTTTCCTCAATATATGCAAACATGTTATGGTATGTTTATGCTTTAGTAGAGTGAAAAAAGTTAGGCTACATACAGCACCTTTAACATGACGTGCATTTAATTAAAATGGGATCAAAGTCGAAGGGGTGAGACTTAAAAGTGGTTAATTTATGCTGCTTTATGTGGGATTATTATTAGGCTTTACTTCTGATATCTTTGCACATTTTGACATTCGCTGCGCCCTCACATACAAAGTTTTATTAGACCTAATTGTCATTCATGTCAATTCATGTCAAGCTTAAAGACATGAAAGGAATGGAAAAATACATAGCAGATTACCGTGTCCGTGGGCCACGTTAAAGATAAGCACAATGGAGCACCGAGTACTGGGTGAAACGGACTCACGACCAGCCGCTGTCTCGGAACCTGGTAAAGAAAAGCACTTTTTTTTTTCAATGCACTTGGCTTCCCTGCGGTTATCCTTTGTCTTGGTCTGACTCACAGGCGGTCACGTGACCTGTCTCCAGTCATTCTATTGTGGGATTGAAACAGCCAGAAGCCCATTTAGACCTCCAGAAAGTGAAAGGTATCGCAGCAAAGTCTAAAGACCTGATGGGCCACCTGAGGGTTTGCCTCTCCAGTCAAACAATGGAGATCTGCAGCAGCGCTCCTGCGAATACAATTGAGCTCCACATTGTGGACAAGTTAATGAGGGGGGTGCTGGAGGGAACGGATATAGTAAGTAGAAGTAAACTTCCAAAAGTGTGGTAGAAGTTAGTTTGACATTTAACACCCTGATATAACACTTATCTTGTGTTTTATTTTTCTCACCGATTCTGCTGAAGATTTTAATGCGAAAATACAATTTTTGTGGGGCATTTGTTTTCAATTGAACCCTGTTTATAGTATAAAACTATATTTATTATACAAGTAGCTTATAGGAAGAGAGTCTCAGAATAGACAATAGTAGTCTTGACAGACGTATTGAACACTACTGACACCTTGTGTTCCGTTATATGAATCACTAGACAGGAAATAGGAAACACTTTTCATTGTTCACTTTTCCAGGCTGTTATTCTCTAAATAAGCAGGTCATTATGTTAATGGAACTACATTAAAGTGTCATAATGTTATGTACTAAATAGTTTAAACTACTTTGTGATTAATAGTGTGGTGTCCACATTTGTTGCTTAAAATTAGTGAATACTTTGTACACCGACAGTTCCTTTTTCTATATAGGCCTAGTTATAGTTTAAACATTTCTACAACAATAAAGGCCAGTTATATGTTATCTTATCATATAGATTGTAAATGTAAAAATAACATAGTAAAATAAAAATAAAAAATATAAAAAGGCATGTTTATAATATAAAATATAATAAATGTTAAATATTTTTTAAAAGTAAGTTAAAAGTATGAAGTAACGTATAATGTACAGTGAAAATCTTTCTTTTTTTAAGTTTTAGGGTAAGAATTTTAAAGAAACTATCAATTTAATTCTGCAAGGACATTCAACTGATCAGAAGAGACAGTATAACATTTACATTGTTCAATTTTTTTTAACTTTAAAATAAATGCTTACTTTCTGTTCATCAAAGAATCCTGAAAAAATATGTTTCCACAAAAAAAAATAAAAATAAAAATAAAAATGAATACGAAGCAGAACAACTGTTGTCAACATTTCTATTTAACAAGACAATACATGTGCGCACAGTTAGGAGATTATTATAATTATAATTTTCATTGAATGTAATTTTACCTTACAAATGTATCTTGACACAAAATCTAACATGAAGCTTTTATTTTTTTTCAACATAACACCGTGTTGTTACAGAAAAACGGTAATGAGACACAGCTATGACCAGACACATAATCGTTGACCAGTCTCCATTAAGTGTGCAGTGCATGACTTGATAACACCTACGCCATTTTAAAAGACCGCAATGGAGAATAACTACTAACGGCAGTGAAAAACCGTATGTATGCATCGACAACAGACATTGGAAATCGAAGTATATGGTTTGCTAGTGGCTTCGTGTGGAACAAAGATCTTCTAGTGTTGTTCAGTAATTACAACCTACTGCATGAAGCACCCACAGTGTACGAGAACCAAAAGCCAGAGCTTTCCAGCAAGCCTGAGCTTAGATATTTCAAATTAGTCCACAGTTTAACACTGTTGCTAATAGCACAAATAGGAGTCATATATCGCAGTGCCTTTTATCGGTAAAACTATAAATAAATAATTTATGTAGACTCCATGTCCATGCATTTTTTGAATGAATGAAAAAGGAATTTTAGTGATTGTTAAAGCTGAACTGAATCAACATCACGAATAGATAAAAATAACATGATATATGTACAGTGCCATACATGTTTCGGATACAATAAATTAAGTTTATAGTGTAATATCAGTGAACACAGTTGAAAAAAAGTGATGGTTTACAATTTAAACTTTGTGTAAATATATAGGCCTATTATTATAAACTTCTCTGGGCACTTTAAGATTTTGAAATGGACATAAGGCGTAAAGAAAGGGCTGGAGCGGTTTATGAAATCGATATTCCATCACTAATAATCCGAGTTTTCAGATATGGAGCGACTGTAGGGGATGTGTGAATCTTCATCCCTGTCTTAATTATGTACACCAGAAGACATATAGAAAGACTGCTGTATATGTGATTGAAATAACGTCTGGTAATGTTGCGTCATCTTCCTTGCTTATCTTGAAATTTCTGCATAGCATCCGTATTAGATTAGAGTGGTTATTACTAGCGTCTCTGGAGGGAGAGTGTTTTTAATGTCCGTGTCCAAATGTCCAAATGCTAGAAAAGGGACACTTTCTTCTTCAGGTCATTCCGTTTCCATAGTGACAGACGATCAAATTCTGTGATGGGCATTCCAAATAAGCTCTGGAAGTCTTCTGGAGACAGATGCCTCTATTATAGACGAGATAAAAACAATCAGCCAGTTTACAGTAGACGTGCAGTCCGAGACAAAACCCTACAACTTAACTTCAAATATTGCAATCAATATTATATGAAAAAAATTCACCCAATATGAGATGAGATATATGCATACCATAATCATAATATTTGTTTAGAAAAGAAAAAGTGTCATTTTTAATTAAAACATTTAAAAGAAATACAAATAATAGTAAGTAAAAGTTATATATTTCTTATATTTATTTATTTTAGTGTTAGAGTGTTTAGAAAAACATATTCATAATAATAATATTAAGAAAAATGTATATTTTTTTATTTTATGAAAATATATATATATTTTATTGTGGTAGGAGTGTTTGGAAAAATGTAGTAATAATAATAATAATAACAAACAATATGAAAATATAAATGTATTTAAAAATAAATATATTTGTGTGGGAGTGTTTGGGAAAAAAATAATAATAAATAAATAAATAACAATAATGAACAATAATAATAATAAATGAACAATGGAGAATATTAAAATGCATTTAAAAAATATTATTTATTTGTCGTAGTGGTGTTTGGGAAACAGTAATTATAATTATAATAATTTATTGAAAACAGTATTTATTTTATTAAAATGTATTATTTTTATTGTAACAATTGAAAATATTTAAATGCATTTTTAAAAATATTATGTATTTACTTATTTATTTATTTGTCATAGGAGTGTTTGGAACACAATAATAATAATAGTTGATAATTGACAATTTGAAAATATTTAAATGCATTTTAAAAAATATTATGTATTTATTTATTTGTCGTAGGAGTGTTTGGAACACAATAATAATAATAATAATAGTTTATTGAAAACAGTATTTATTTTATTAAAATGTATTTATTTATTTATTTGTCATAGGAGTGTTTGGAACACAATAATAATAATAGTTTATTGAAAACAGTATTTATTTTATTAAAATGTATTTATTTATTTATTTGTCGTAGGAGTGTTTGGGAAAAGTAGAAATAATAATAAATGAACAATTTGAAAATAATAAAAATGTATTTTAAAAATATTATTTATCTATTGTAGAAGTGTTTGGAAAACATAATATAATAATAATAACTAGTAATAATAATACTTAAATATTTATTATGAATATTGTTTTATTAATATAATTTTTCTTTTGAGCTGGTTTTACACACTTCGCCTTTCAAGGACCTCAAACTGACTAACTTTTTACTAATGTTAGTGCTCATCTGTGACTTACCTCTAATCTGGTTCTGTCCACACCTGGAGGAAGCTTACTGCGCCCTCTGTGGGTCACAACCAGCATTTCATATGGATATATCTGAAGGGAGAGGTGAGATTTTATGATGTTTTGGGAACATTATATTCAATACTCATCCTGCTTGATTCATTGGACACAGAAAACAGGCCAAAAGCTTCCAAAAGGTTTGCTCTAGGGAGAATGTTTACTGCACATTCAGCCTCCAAAGTTTTCAGTTCACTGTTGCCTTCAGTGATGCTGCCATATTGCATTCTGCATTCAATGGATGCAAGGCTTAGAAGCAACATGGATGTGAGTGAATGTATGGCATGGGGTTAGAAGAGAAAAGGTGAGCATGAAAACTTTGGAGGGTCTCTTAAGATCTGCCTCACCTTCTGTTCCAGAATACTAGGAAGAGAGTTTCCTCTGTCCATTCTCCCACTCTGTGAATCGCCATTCTATGAAGACCCCAGCCCGAGAAAAATGCCCCCCAGGACAAAGGAGATCAATATGAGACAGGTACATTTAGAGAGGAGGGTTTCATTACATCCATAATAATGAACCAGCATCTTTTGACTCATTATTAAAGGAGTCCTGTTATGCTTTTCCACTTTTTCAACATTAGTTAGTGTGTAATGTTGCATCATTAAAGCTAAAAGTCCACTCCAAAGAGAGATATTTTATTGAAGAGAATCCACTTCCCAAGAACTACAACGAAACGGCTCGTTTTGACTACAAAGCATTTTTTTCCGGATCTTGTGAAGTCATGTTACTCATTTAAATAATCCCCGCCCACGGAATACACGCAAATAGGGGACGAGGCCTGGTTGAGCTGCTGCTATGTCAAAGAGACGCTGTTTTTTTCCCCACCCTGTTTCCAAAACTTCCAAAAATGAGTTTGACCTTCCTAAGGCTGACAAACTTAAGAGTGTATCTGTGCTGCACATTTAATGGAGAACAGTTTTCAGAACCACAACGCACAAAAGCTTCTCCTGAAATAGAGCGCTTCTTTGTAGGGAAAATCAGTTGTTCGTGGATCACAACTTGTAATTATGTCGTATTATTTGTAGTTGCGTTTTCTATTAACAGTTCAAATGTTAAGTTTTATGATGTTGCTACGATGTACTCACTTTTGTTGCCAGCTGTTTTGACAATAATGGCTGTGTGTTGAGTTATTTTCAGAGGACAGTAAATATATACTGCTATACAAGCAGCACATTGACTACTCTAAAATATATCCAAGTTTCATTTCTATAGTATTGTCCCTTGAGAAGATATACTAAAATGTTTGCTGAAATGTGAACTGGTCCAGCTAACCAATCATAGCGTATTTCGGAAGGAGGGGCTTTAGTGAAACCGGAACTAAGCAACGTGTTCAGGCCAGACTGGGGAGAGAGGTGCTGTAATAATGTAAAATGTGTGAAAAATAATGTTTTTTGAACAATCAAGCATGAAAGCATATTCTAGTACACCCCAAAAACAAAATCAAGACCTTGTAAATGGGCATAATAGGACCCCTTTAAGTATGCAAACAGTATGTGGTGATCACATGAGTCAGAAGCCATGAGAAAGGAGTGTAGGCTAATGTCAGGGTAAAGATACATTAGTAGCAGGAACAGGATGTGGTTTCCAGGTCATAAAACCCAAACGCCATGCTTGTTAAATCAAATAAACAAAGCCATCTTACCTGTACACCTGAGGAACATGTTAAGAAAAAAAGATTAGAATGAGTTCAAAAAACACAGAATACATATATCAGAAAAATACAATGAGGTCCAAAAAGCTTTAAAATCATTCAATCAAAAGGGGGATGTATCAAATATTTGTTCACATTCATGTGCATTTCGATTCAAAATCGAAATAATAATGGTCTATATTTTATATAGTTTATAATGGAAAAACGATGAGAATCTTGCTTGTGTACACTAACATTTTCTGACTTTACCTGTTTTTACTTTTCCGTTGTCTGTGGAGGTAAAGTCTGCAGACTGCAGCTGCATGCAGAGAGAAAAACAGTTACACACACTAGAGACACTAAAGGACTACAGGAACATCTTAAACAACAGTTGACATGTTCGCCACATGATTGGCACATCTTTAAAAGGGTCACATGAAAAATCTAGGATTTTTAGAAAAGTCTAAAAATGTTAATATTATGAAAACTCAGGGGTCAGGGGAGGGGACATGTTATGATTAAAATGTATAAATGACCCCTTTAAAGAGGAATATCCCTTACCCTTGTGAGGCCTGTTCGACTGCAAGGAGGTAAAGAGGCGGATTTAGTAGCAATGGCTGATGATCCTGCAATGAATGTAAATG
The DNA here is from genome assembly GCF_949319135.1 of Squalius cephalus. NCBI lineage: Eukaryota > Metazoa > Chordata > Actinopteri > Cypriniformes > Leuciscidae > Squalius > Squalius cephalus. The sequence continues at coordinate 18,797,766 of NC_137145.1, forward strand.
AAACATTTCATTAAAAGCACAATAGACATTTCTCTATAGACTTTCTATTCACACAAATGTATTTCATCATTTGAACACTGGGTGTCCTCTGTGACTTGCTGGTTGAGGCAGTGATGCCATAGTAGAACCATTTTTGGTTCCCCACAGAACCTTTCTTAGTGTATTCTAACAATCTAAAGAACTTTTTCACAAGTGCAATGGAAAGGTTCCATGGATGTTAAAGTTTCTTCTTGAAACCACAGCTGCCAATAAAGAACCTTTACTTTTAAGAGTGTAAATACTCAAGCACTTCACTATGTTGAAGTGCATTAAGACTAAAACAGACGTCACATACCCAAATGTATGTTTGTCCCATCTGGCAAGGAACGTGTTTTTCTGCGGATGAGCCCTGATTTCTCTATTTCCTCCTTCAGGATCAATTTGCCCAAGTTGGACTGTATCTGAAAAACAAACAGCCCAGTCATGATTAGAGAGCTCCATTAAACGCTGGCCTCATGTTATCCTTCCAGCACTCACTTCCATTTATTGGCCTGAAAACAAAACACTTAATCATCTAGCCTTAGAGAAAATATTCCAGCCCAGCGTCTGATTTATTCTAGACTGACAGACAGACAGTGAGGGATATTAATCTGAACAGGAGTTATTGATATGGGGCAGTGAGTCCTGCTCCAGACAGAAGCTGCTTTCACCTTCTGAAGTTCCTGTTCCTGGAGTCTCTTTGCATCTTCAGTCAGGTCCTCAAACTCATCGTCCTCCATTGGTTTTCCCTGCTCGGCTGCTTTCTTTCTCCACTCGATCTCTGTGAGGAATTGACAGACGCTGTAAAAAAGCGTATCACCCTTGAGGGTGTACCAATGAAGGGGCTTTCGCACCGGGTAGTTATAGGAACTAGAGACCAGGGGAGTCCCCCCAGCCAGGACCATTTTCCTTGTTGCATTCTCACCGGCAGTTGGATCTTTGAAGTGACGTAAGCCTTCACTTAAGTGGTTAATAGTCATTTCTTATACGTTATTAGATCGAACTGTTAAACAAAGTAAACGTATACAAAAAAGTATTATATTGTGTGTCATGTGAGTGATGCCCAATGCCGCTAGCTGAGCAGAAATACATAATCATGTTTCGCTGGGTCCCTTCAAAGTCTAATTGGATTTCCTCCTCAGCGTAAATGCTGAGAAGTGCCTGGACTTCGACGTTGGTCCATCTCTCGCTGTTTTTCATGTTTGCGGAGTAAATATATAGGCTATAAACTGTGTGTTTATATGGCTTTTTAAAAATGACGGGTGCCAGTGTTTCGCATGCATTCAACCAATCAACGTACACTTACTAATCAGGCACAACACAAAGTTTACAGCATTAAGTAAGTTTATAAATAATAAATAAGTTTATAAAAATGTCCGGCGCGGGAAAATTGGGTATAATTCGACTCGGTATGTTGCACTGAATTAAAAAGAGACCCGTTTTTGGGCAAACCGGTCAGAAATTATACGCAAAAATCGCCATTTTTCATATCTCCTGACCAGTAGGTGGCGCTGTGCCAAAACACTGTAGGTAGCCTCAGGTCATGCTTGTGATGACACATACCAAATTTGGTCTGAAAAATACGCTAAAGCATTGCAGCAATAATACATCTATTTTGACGTGCTCTTTGTCAAATTCGTTCGCACGTTATTCGAGAACGTTTTGGTCTATCAAAAGAGTTTTAAATAACTTTATGCCAGCATGGTCTGAAGATGATGTGAGCCACTTTTGATGAAAATCAGACAAACATTGCGTCATAGGATGCAATCGAATCGTCTTGAGCCAAAGAATAAGAGGAAAAAAATTAGTTTCTAGCCCTTACGGTTCAAAAGTTATTAGTGCTAGTCAATGGTGTGGAGCGGGAGACCAATAAAATGTCATTGTGGGCGGGGCTACTGTCCAATGCCACAGAAATATGAAAGCTGGTGAGCATTTACCCATAGTAGCTAGAGAGGGTGGACAGGGCCAGTACTCTGTCTCTATCTTTGAAGGCTGGTTGGGATCAGGTGGTTGGGCTGCTGGGAACTTGGAGGACTCAATGATGACATCCTGTTTATTATGAGACATTCCAGTCTCTCTTTCTGAGGACAGGGAGAAGATAAACATCAGGATGTTACCAGTGAATCTGACCTTACACCTTGGAAAACCAGTAATCTATGATTTATAACAAACATTATAAATGAACAAATACCGTGTTTGTAAATTGGTGGTTTCTTATAGATGTTGATGCCACTGTCTGAAACAGGAATGGATGCACAGTTACAACACATTTGCATGATTATGAAACATTGTGCTATGAAAACCCTCTGATGAACGAAGCACCTGGCCTGTGGAAGTGCTGCATGGGGCCTTTGGAGGCAGGGCTGATTTTGCGGAGGTGCACGGTGGAGCCCATGTTGGACCCTCCTGGAGACCCCTGCTCTGGCCACTCCTTTGACTCTTTTGAGGCAAATATCTGAAGAAACAGGGGAATTGCATATACCTTCTATTATTTTGAAATGCTAATAATGAAGCACTGGCTTATGGTAACATAACTTCATGTTTCAAACCCGACGTTAAGAATGGACATAATTTAAGCACTCAGCGTGTTAACAGAAACCAGACCATCATATTTCACTGCCTGCATCAATAATATGACACTGCAAACTCATGCCTTACAGTAAAATATGCTAATGGAAGTCAGAAGCATAGAATGCTGTTTGATTCCACTGTTCAATGTTCTAGAGTAAGTTTTTAATTAAAAAACTTAATTAAATAGCAGTGCACAATATTACAATTCTGGCTGACACCAATGCTAATTATTTTCAGTGAGTGACCGATATAAAATCAATACATTACATTATTATTATTCAATACATTTTATTATTTTATAAGATAAAAATTAAACTAAAATTAAATATATGGATAAAACTTGGATAATTATTTTGATATTTGCTAAATAAAGATTGGTTGAATAATGTTTCTATGACTGCACCACAATAATGTGAATTAAAGATATTAAATTAAAATATTACAATATTATAATCGTATTAATATTATTAATTATAATGAATAAAAATTAAATAATTTTAAACATTTGTCCGATAACGATACGAAAATTATTTTCATGTTCTGGTCAATATCCAATAAATGGATAATACTAAAATTAAATACTATTTAAAAAAATATAAATAAATAAATAAATAAATATAATATAATATGGAAAATAAGTGGATGTCTTTAATGTGAATTAAATGAAATTAAAGTACACTGTGTCATATTCACGCTAGCAAGCATAATTAAAATACAGAACTGAAACAATGTAATTTAAAATGGCAGCGTCATTAATTGAGTGTCTCAGTAAAGCAATCACATGTGAAGTGTGCAGGGAGATAAACGCGCTAGTTAAAGCTAGTGATCAGTGACTAGCGGCCGTCCTGGTGTCTCACCTCGGGGGAAGGAGGGGGCGAGATAGAGTGAGGCGACATTGATCTCTGTAGAAGACGAGGAGAGAAAACAGAACACACACATACAGTACATGCTTTGTCTTCAAGGCCTGACATTCAAATGCCACTTTTACACACACACAAATCATTTAACACGCATAACAAAGCTTGACTAATAACATTACATCTCATCATTATATTCAGCTTCCTGTTTGCCAAAACACATATATTGATTCTACTTTAAGTGGAAGCAGTAAAACGTACAATAACCCTTCTCAAACGATACAATGAAACAAAGACTTGATTTAAAGAGACACTGGCTCTTTTCTGACCTCTCTGCTTCTGGAGAGACCCATCCGATCCAGGGCTGAGATATTAAAATGCGGCTCGTACACCATCAGATCTGGCCGTTCCACCTCAAGAATGGCTTTGTCTTTGGGAATGGCGGCCAAGTCCTTATATCCAATGACCTGATTGTCCATCCGTGCCTTTGGGGAGTTAAACAGAAAGAGGCTGAGTTCAGTTTGGCGTGAAAGAAGCGGTTGTCCTCTGAGATGCCTCGTGGGGTTCCTAGGAACCGGGATATTGAGCATGTGCTTTACGGCAGATAACAGAACGGAATGTGTTATCTGCGAAACTGAAAGCTATTGAGCGTCCAGGCTAGTTTTACTTACCACAATAGAGGTGGCTGGGGATCCAGGAGCACTTGGACCCCGGGAAGACGGGGCCGTCCCTGCCTGCAGCGGTGGAGCAGATCAGAAAGGTCAGAGGTCATAATTTAACTGCTCTTATCTCTTATCCAATGACATGTTGTTAATGAGAAATAAGACCTATATCTAATATCATCAATCAAACTGATGATGTCTGTCACTCGGCCACGCCCCCTTTCCATTCTCACTAAGGGAAAAAACCCCAGTGCAGATATGATCATGCTTTAATGGGCTTACTTTGACAGAAATATAATATAGATTAGTATACACACATGAGACTATTGATTAGTATACACATATGAGAATAAAACAATAAAAAGCTATATAAATATTTCAGAAACCCTAGTGTTTGGAGATCAATGATTCATGGCAGCAAGATGAAATGAATTCAACATACTTTACCTTCTGCATGACTGAGGACAACTATAAAACTCCCTTCTTTGTTCTTCCAGATACTCAGATCTGCAATAAACCATAAAAAGACCAAACGTGAATTTAATATACAAACAAGTCAGGTTATCTTATAGAAGTAACTTATTTGTTACCTGGATATTTTAATTGTTATACCAATTTCCAGTAATAATATATATTTCTTGAATTATGTTTATTTTTCTTTATTAGAAGTTAAAGAATTATTATTATTGTAAGTTTTCTTAAAATAAGTATTCTTACTAAGGCTGCATTTATTTGATTAAAAAGTACAGTAAATATTGGGAAATATTTCAATATTTGTGAAATATATAAAACTCCATATGGCTCCGGGGGGTTAATAAAGGCCTTCTGAAGCGAAGCGATGAGTTTGTGAAAGGAAAATATTCATATTTAAAACTTTATAAAGTAAAATAACTAGCTTCCGGCCAAACGAACATACGGATTTGACTAAGTCTAAAGCGCAACTTATGCAAGTAATGTGGCGTACTGCTGATATTTAAGCTACAGATGCACTTTTATGATGGATGGATGGACTTTTATGATGGATAGATGCACTTTTATGATGGATGGATGCACTTTTATGATGGATAGATGCACTTTTATGATGGATGGATGCACTTTTATGATGGATGGATGCACTTTTATGATGGATGGATGCACTTTTATGATGGATAGATGCACTTTTATGATGGATAGATGCACCTTTATGATGGATGGATGCACTTTTATGATGGATGGATGCACTTTTATGATGGATGGATGGACTTTTATGATGGATAGATGCACTTTTATGATGGATGGATGCACTTTTATGATGGATGGATGCACTTTTATGATGGATGGATGCACTTTTATGATGATAGATGCACTTTTATGATGGATGGATGCACTTTTATGATGGATGGATGGATGCACTTTTATGATGGATAGATGCACTTTTATGATGGATGGATGCACTTTTATGATGGATGGATGCACTTTTATAGCCTGGGTGCCAGCCCGAACCCCGCCCACAACATTTTTTGGTCGGGAAGTTCGGTCTGGACTCGATCCATTGAGGAGTAATTATGCTCGGCTCCTAGAAGGCCGAGCCAATCAAATTGCCAGGGCGGGCTTTATACGATGATGGACAGATGGTCTGCGGTTACGTAATCACCCACGTCACCAAAGATCGCTTGATTTGAATTGGAGAATTGAGATTTCACGAGTTCACATTTACAAATAAGTCAGATAGAATAAATGCGTAGGCTATATGAGATGTCACGAGTTCACACAAATAAGTAAGATAGAATAAATGCGTATATGACGTGCTGTCCAAGGAGAGGGCTGTGGGCTCTCGGTAGCCATACTCCCCCCGTGTTCCTGGTTGTGAGAGAACAAGACAAGAATGAGGATTCGGGGTGGTGGAAGGACCGAGGGATGCTGAAAAACTGTCAAGGAGTGTTGTTAGGTAAGTTGACAGAGTGAATATGCTTCCTCGGTAACGTTAGACATGGTATTGTTTGATGACAAGTTGATATTGGATTGATTATTTGTACGTGCTCCTCCCGAACTTTGTTTATGAAACATCATGTGTAGATTCCGCCATCGCGTCTGTTATAGAAGATATCGACAGCGCATTCATTTTAAAAGAGGAACAGAGAGCCACGCCCGCGACATTTTGTTGGTTGAAAATATGAATGAAGAACATGCGTCATTTACTCCGTTGCTCTGATTGGTTGTAGGTCTATCCAATTGAGTGCAGAGGGGTTTTTTTCCTAGTTCGGTTGAGACACGCCCCATAATCAAATCTCTATGGAGCGGTATCAGACTCACATTCTGACTAGAATATGAGTATGACGAAGTCAGGCTAGCACTTTTATGATGGATGGATGCACTTTTATGATGGATAGATGCACTTTTATGATGGATGGATGGATGGATGCACTTTTATGATGGATAGATGCACTTTTATGATGGATGGATGGATGGATGGATGCACTTTTATGATGGATAGATGCACTTTTATGATGGATGGATGCACTTTTATGATGGATAGATGCACTTTTATGATGATAGATGCAGTTTTATGATGGATGGATGCACTTTTATGATGGATGGAAGCACTTTTATGATGGATGGATGGATGCACTTTTATGATGGATGGATGCACTTTTATGATGGATGGATGCACTTTTATGATGGATAGATGCACTTTTATGATGGATGGATGCACTTTTATGATGGATGGATGCACTTTTATGATGGATAGATGCACTTTTATGATGGATGGATGCACTTTTATGATGGATAGATGCACTTTTATGATGGATGGATGCACTTTTATGATGGATAGATGCACTTTTATGATGGATGGATGCACTTTTATGATGGATAGATGCACTTTTATGGACTTCAAAACAGAAACAGTCATTCACTGCCATTATAAAGCTTGGAAGAGCCAGGCCATTTTTTAATATAACTCCGATTGTATTCGTCTGAAAGAAGAATGTCATATACACTTAGGATGACTTGAAGATGAGTAAATCATGGGCTAATTTTCATTTTAAAGTGAACTACTCCTTTAAATCAAGTCTTAGTATTGATTGCTTCTCAAAGAAAACTATTAAAACCTTCAAATCTTGTATATTTAGATATTTTCAGTGAAAAACAATATTTTACAAGGCATTTCCCATACTTCCGAAAACATACAGTACACATTAAATTGGAAATAGAAAGTTGGTCTTGATATTCTGCTATGAGTTTTGATTTCAAATAAATCACAATTTTAGAAAGATGAATACAGTCTGCTCCAAAACAACATTGTGAAATTCAGATGAGTTCATTAAAACAGTTTCTGGATGAAACAGCCCATTAGCCTCACACTCTATCACCAGAGCATTCCTGAAAATCAGTCTGAGCTGATCCTCCCACTGAGGGTGTTCAACACGCCCACTCATATCACACATTTCATTTCATCACCCACCACAGGATATTTGGATAACAAGGTTAGCTTCTGCACTGAATTCAGAGAGGCATCTGTTTTAGGAATTACAAATTCCTACAAAAAAAGGTTCAAATGGGTTCTAGAACCCTAGGGATCTTGACTCAATTTTAAAGGACCCTCTGTATGGAGAAATGTCTTAAATGATTGCATAATACTTTCATGTTTAATGGGTTATTTAATTTCCCCCCTAGTGATCAAGTATGATTACGAGCTGTTTAAGTCATAAAATTTAATTAAAAATGAATTAAGACTAAATTCATAGAATTATCCCATGATGGCATTCATATGAAGTGCCTGACAGAAACCTTTAAGGTTCAGAGGCTTTTCTTCTAAGAGTCTGTTAAAACATTTTTCTCCAAGCTCAGTTCAATACGCAAGCTGATAACATAATATTTCTATTTTATATCTATTTAGCTTTTATTTATTTCTATTTCAGTGCTAGTACTTGGGTTTTAATCATTTTAGTACTTCATTTTATTTCAGTTAGTTGCCTGGGCAACAGTTCTAATTAAAGATTTTCATCCAATATTTCTATTCTATTTCTATTTAGCTTTCATTTATATCTATCTCAGTTTTAGTCATTTTAAAAGCTGCTGTCAGTATTACTAAATATGAAGAAAGCAGTTACACCAACCGTTTGATCTCCACTCAGAGGATCAGTGGACTAATATCTTTATGAAATGAGACATTAATTCATTAGACGCAGAGACATCCTGTTAGTGTGGGGGAGGGGAAGTGACATCAAGATTGCTCACCCAATTTCACCTTGAGCAGAGAATTATCCACAGAATTTATCAGGTTCCAGCATCGGGAAAACAGCAGAGAATTATACTGAGTACAGATGGTTTCGGGTTGGCAGTCGTTAATGTGCTAATCAGTTTTAACAGTAATTTCAATTTCATATAAGGACGAGCCTTGAATATTTTATGACAAGAGCATAAGTAACACGCAGGGTACAAGCCTCAAGGCGTTTTGAATCCATTTCCTTGCATTAAAATAGCTGACAAAGATACTCTATTTGCAAAAACAGCTTTTTGATTGGATGGAGTTCACTCGGGGTAAAGCTAGAGCTTTTTCGTTCCGGTTTGTTTTGACTGCTCATGTGTTGCTTCAGGGGAAAAAAGACAAAAATGTCAAGGGAAACGCATAACATTTACAGGCAAATGGGGAATGTGACATTATGTGACCACCCAACTTCTCAATACTGTAATAGAATTTTAAATGTTAAAATCAAATAATTATAGAAATACTATAAATTACAAAAAAAATCACATTTATTCTAATATGCCAATTCTGTCTAGATTTAACCACATTTTTTGATAACACTTTACAATAAGGTTTCATTAGTTTACAGTAATTAACTATAAAGTTAACATGAATGAAAAACATTTATTAATCTCAATTAATGTTCATTTCAACATTTACTAACAGATTACTGAAATCAAAAGTTGGACCTGAACTAACATGAACAAAGATGAATAAATTATATGTATTGCACATCGCCAGTTATTGTTAGCATGCATTAACCAATGTCAACTAATGGGACCTTATTGTAAAGCGTTACCCATTTTCATTTGCTTTTTGGTAATCCAGACAAGTTTCCTTGGCAGTTTTAAGACACCCTTAAACAGCATATTAAACCTTCCCTTTTCTATTTACTCTAAAAATATTGATTTCTTTTCAGTGAAAAATCATTGAGAGAGAAATCTATTGTAGCACCAAACATCACTGTGGTTTCCTTTCCTCAGCCATACACATCTGTCCCTGCTGGTTAGTAGGGTTAGCGATCGGCTCGAGTCAGGTTTACTCTGGCGTGAAGGACGGTGTGTGTGTGTGTGTGTGCTGAAGACGTGATTGATCACTCTGAGCACAATGTAAATGGCCTGTCATCTGAGACGAAGGGACCCATGTGCATCAAGCTCCCTGTAATTCAAGTTCAATCTGGCTAAGAACAGTCCCTGAGCACCAGGCTCAAATAAAGTTTGATTTAGTGCTGATTCACATGCCGAGAAGACAATTTAGCACTTAAACAGCACTAACCAGTTACCTACTGTGTGGAGATGTCATGTGTTTTTGTGCTGTGAACTTCAGGATACTGCTAGATAGCACACATCACCTCAGAAGGTAGCAGAGAACGAGGCCGATAGTTTTGAGATTTTCTTTCAAAGTGAAGTTCTACTGCAAAACTATCATACCATCTTTTGTTAAAGTCATAATGGCCACTAGTAATACAATATTGATCTTATTAGAGGAGGTCAGAGACAACTTTATCTTAATAAAGAGCACATTTTAATAACATACAGAAATAATAGTGGTGCAGGGATGATGTATTTTTGTAGGCCAACCTGGAAGTTAGCATCACGTCGGTTCCCTCGACAAAAGCTTAATAGGATTTCCATTGGCTTTTGGATTAGAAAATAAAAGTTTAAGATTCTTGCACATTTTGTTCATCTTGATAATCTTCACAAATGAACACAACCTATGAATTTTGAAGCGTAAAAGCTAAACATGGGTTATAAACTAACTACACATGACAAGGTCACCATCACTAAGCTTCCGACAACTCTTTCTTTCTTTAAAAACACTGAAAAGTCTGAGTTATAATAGTTTGCGAGAGCATGGTTATAAACACAATGAGGCTGTGAAAGCGGACTTATGTTTATGAGTTTATCTGTTCGTCCTGATGACATTTAATGTTCCGACAACCTCTGTAATCCCATTTATCCACTCGTCAGCAACTGCAAGACAAGTAAAAGCTTTTTAAAAAGTCACAAGGAGGTATTACTGATGTATTTATATCGTAGAGTAAAACGTGAACATATCTTGAGCTTGTGTTCCAAAAATGCAAACTTGTTTTCCGGTTTTGGCCTACAAAAATACATCAAACGTCACAAAAAATACATGAGCAAACTTAGTTGCTTTTATGCAGAATTGTTTATTTTAGCGGTCAGAAATAACGTATAAATTAGCAGTCTAAGTGGGACAGCTGACATTTCGACTTTTACTCACTTTTACTCAATGTCATGGATCAAGGGTGAATCACTGTTGAATTTTGTTTCAATTTTAAAAATTTGTTTCGACATTGTTTCAACATAGCCTATTATTTCTACAAAATCCTGTTCAAATTTAAATTTACAAGTATTTTGATTTAAGTATTTGAAAAAAACTTTTTAGAACCTTGAGTATTAAATGTTATTTTTTTCAATTTTGAAACAACAACACTGAATGTTGGTCATTTTTTTCTGACTGGCATATTATAATCATTTTAAATATGTTAAACTGTTTATTAAATTATATCGATCAGTTGAAAAATCAGTTTTCAGTTGAATACTTTCAGCTTTTCATTATTTTTAATTCATAACTAGAGGTACAATTGACCTTGACCTCAGTCACAGCCATTATAAATGAGCATCTTTAATTCATGTTAACTTTCAACCAACAAAATAAATGCAATTAAAGGGATAGTTCACCCAAGAGTGTAAATTCTGTCATCGTTTACTCACCCTTAAGTTGTTCCGAACCTGTATGAGTTTCTTTCTTATGTTAAACACAAAAGAAGATATTTTGAAGAATGTCGGTAATCAAACAGTTTGGAAGTCAATGGGGTCCATCAACTTTTTGGTTACCGAAATTCTTCAAAATATCTTCTTTTGTGTTCAGCAGAAGAAAGAAACAGGTTTGGAACAACTTGAGGGTGAGTAAATGATGACAGAATTTACATTTTTGGGTGAACTATCCCTTTAAATTTTGTTAACCTTTAACCAAAAACCTATAGATAACAATTAATACAGTTAAATAAAAATAATTAGAAACAACAAATTATACTTTAAATGATGGTCTACAGATATTAAGTAGCTGGTAGGCTGCTAATTACTATCGATACACTTATAAAATTAATCTATTCCATGCATGCTCATAGCAGGATAAAATAGTATATACTGTACTACTACAAAGTACGCTGATCAACCACAGAAAAGCTTAAATGATACCATTACTAACACTACTCTGTAAAAGACAGCATAGTATGTCAGACCAGTATTAATGGGCCTGCTTCAAGCATTACTGAAAACAGCGAGTGTTGATAAGGAAGCCAGTGCACTTACGAGATCCAGAGAATGCCCTTGTCTCTCATCCGAGAGGTTTAGCAAGCAAGAGTAATATGATTCTTATTCACAGCAGAATCTTAATCAGCATTTGTGTCTGAAAACTAAACATCTGACACAATTGTTAAAGGGATAGTTCACCCAAAAAATGTAAACTGTCATTAACTCACTCTCAAATTGTTCCAAACCTGTATGAGTTTGAAACACAAAAGAAGATATTTTGAAGAATGTTGGTAATCAAACAGTTGATGGACCCCATTGACTTCCATTGTTTTTTCCTACTATGGAGGTTAATGGGGGGGGGGGGGGGGGGTTACCAACATTACCAACATTCTTCAAAATATCTTCTTTTGTGAGAGAAACTATTACAGGTTTGCTTGCGGGTGAGTAAATTATGACAAAATGGGTGAACTATCCCTTTAAATTTCTCTTGTTTTAAAGATGTTTAAATATTTTTACTGGAAGACAAGACAAAAATACTGATTAAGAAAATGATCAGAACTCTTCCAACACTCATATAGAGGCAAAAAGACCACCTTCTAGCATCATCACAACACACTTCCAAGCATGTGCATCAGTGTTTGAGTTAAAATCATACAATATATATATAACAATTGCATTTTAAAAGGAAAAGATACAAATTTTAATCTGGACTTGAGTATAAATAATAATTTGGTTTTGTTTTTACCAAAGTAAACAGAAGAAACCAGTGATAAGTTTATGGTAGAATATATATATATATATATATATATATATATATATATATATATATATATATATATATATATACATACATATATTGCATATTTAGGTCAAACTGCACAGGACCAAGCACCAAAAATCCATAGCTTCATAAACAAATTAAGAACCAACCATAATTAGTTTGAAAGGAAAGGGTAATTTTAGAGGCAAAACAAGCCACAATACACACCAGGATTCCACCTCAGCTCCAGCTCTGTGATGAAGAGGAAATCCTACACTGAGAGATCCAGACTTCCTGTCATCCTTCTCCCATTCCTCATCGTCTCTCTCTCTCTCTCTCTCTCTCTCTCTCTCTCTCTCTGCACGCTGTCTAGAAGACCCCACCCACTTCTCTCTCCACCCAAACTGAAAAGCACTTATCTCAGCGGACCAAGAGCAGCCAACGCCCAATCAGACGAGTCGGTTGCGTCACCAGGGCAACGCTGTGCTCCGTCTGAAGAGAATTCTCAACAGCGCTGATGGATACAGGATCCATTACCTTGGCGAGGCCTTCCGGCTCCACTGGGAGTGCTGTGTGACGGGCCGAGGATCTGGGGAGCCTGTGTTTCTGGCATAAACAGCCTGAGGAAGCCCTCCTGTTGAAGATCTTTCTTGTTTGAACAATGGCCATGCTGCACATCACGTCCCAGAAAACAAGCCCTTCCTAACTCCTCCCCGTCACTACTGATGTGCCGCACGTGCTCTGGGCAGCCATATTTCTTTAGGCTTCGGTTTATTCTGCATGTAGAGCTATCCAGGTCATAAGCCTAGGGGTTTAGCAGAGCTCTGGATTGTCTTGACTAGAGTTCAGTCAACAATCCTGTGAAGATCAGACCAGCAGAGAGACTGACTGCTGGATTTGTTCAATCAGATTAGTGTCCCATTGATTAAACCTTCTCTTAGTGAATCACTTCACTGCAAACTGAATGACAGGAGGGCACCGTCTGTGGCAGGGAAGTGTCTTATCACAACTCTATTCAACATATATATTTTCACACAAATTATTACAGCCCATTTTGCAGTTTTAGGACAGGATAGAAGACCAGACATGGAAGAATAGAATAAAATAAGTCTAGAAAAGAATAGATCTAGACCATAATAAATAAATAAGGAAATAATAATAAAAAGAATAAAATATGACTAAAGAATAGAATATGCCATAATAGAATAGAATGAAATAGATCTAGGCTGGACAGGAAAGAATAGAATAGTCCTAAAATTAGCAAAATAGAATAGTATATGACAGGAAAGAATAGAATGTGACACAATATAAGAAAAGAGAAGGGAATATCTCGAGGACAGAAAGGAATTGAATAGAACAGTCCTAAAACTAATAGAATAATCCATGAAAGAATAAAATATGACTGAAATGAATAGAATATTACAGAAGGGAATAGATCTAGACCATGATAAATGAATAAGGAAAGAATAAAATAGAATATGACAGAAAATAATTGAATATGCCACAACAGAATAGAATGAAATAGATCTAGACCAGACAGGAAATAATAGAATAGACCTAAAAACTTCACAATGGAATAGAATAGGGCAGGAATTAATAGAAAATGGCAGAATATGACAAATTAGCCCAACCCTAAAAAATAGATTAGAATATGACAGGAAAGAATGAATGACACAATAGAGGAAAGGAGAGGGGACAAGAATAGAATAATAGAATAGTCCTAAAACGAACAGAATATGATAGGAATTAATACAATATGGTAGAATAGAATAGAGCAGAATAGAATAGCCCTGCCCTAAAAAGTAAAAGGGAATAGAACAGAATATAATAGAATAGAATATGACAGGAAAGAATAGAATAGAATAATAGAATAGTCCTAAAACAAATAGAATATGATAGGAATTAATACAGTATGGTAGAATAGAATAGAGCAGAATAGAATAGCCCTGTCCTGTCCTAAAAAGTGCAAAAGGGAACAGAACAGAATAGACCAGAATAGACCAGAATATGACAAGAAAGAATAGAAAAGAATGGGATACATCTAGACCAGGCAGAATAGAAAGGAAGTGGACTAGATAAAAATGTTATTTCTCTTCAGAATTGACTTTCCATGCAAAGTGGATCTAAATGAAACAGTGCAGGAAGGGGAGGTCATCTGCTGTCTAACTGGATTTATAATATCCAACAGACGATCAGCCTGCTTCAGTGTTTCACTACACATCTTCATCTGTCTCGACCATCATGGGGAATATGAAATAAATGCTTATTTAGCAACAGGCAAAAACAGCAACCAGGAACTGAAGAATCTCTTAACATGTGACTCTTTGCTCCTTACATCTCACAGCCGTTTCTCTGATGATGAGAAAGCCTTTTCACTGCCACCATCAATGCTGTCAATTCAGACTGTGTGATCGTGAGGAAATGTGACAGCAAATTGCTCCTTTGTTTTGTTTTTGTGTGCAGGCAATCCTTCTATATTTCTACAAATATGAATCAGAGTGTCTGGTATTACTCAAACTGGTAATTTCCTACTTGTAAAAACAGGTCCATACACTAATATTAATAATAATAATTATCATCATTATCATCACATTGCATATTAAATTAATTTGGACAACCAATGACAAATAAGAAATGCTCCTCAGAAAAAAACCTGCAGGACTGAGGTTATCCTTAAAGGAAGCAGTAGTTTCCTGTTGCTTTAGACAGGGAAACGCGCGGGGACGCGCAGCTGTTCGGGGGCGCGACTTTTAGTGCCAGCAGTGAGACTGTTGCTGTTTTCCTTTCTTTCTTTCTTTCTTTACTCTATTTGCTGTTATTTCGTGACGCTTGTAGGGCACAAGTAAATGTAATTCGCCGATAAATCAAACAAGCGTTTATCTCGGACATTTAATTGAATCAATTTGTTTTAATTACATGACTCGAGTCATGAATAGTAATGCGTACAGGCCTATACACAGAACATTCATATTTAAGGTCTGTCTGAAGTCACGATTCTGTTGAAGGTTACAGCTGTACATGGCCAAACAAAAGGACACATTTTATTTAAAAATCGTTAAAAAAAAAAAAAATCCCAATCCGACGTTTTTCAAATAGAACTGATTCGAAATGGTCCTCTAGAGATCGCGAGACTCTGTGCGTGTAGAAGGACAAGCGACCGATGATGTACAACCTCTACTGATGATCATAATCGACTACGGCAAAATATTAATACATGCATCCATCATACATCAAACAATAACAAGCATGACTACACATCAGTCATTTGAACATTTATACTCTAGTCTGCACATTTAACATCCCAGCTATATGATGAGAAATAAACATGTCGCGTGCTCGTACCTCAGATGTTAAATCAGCGGTTTATTCTGTCCTTTCCGTCCAGAGATGCAGAATTTCAAAGGTCTCTTGAACACTCAACTCAAGATCATTGCGTGCATTACGCGTTCATATGCTCGTGCCACATTGGCCGTGTCTCAAACACCAGTGAGCTGCCTACCTAGACCGCATATTGTGCGTCATAGTCGCTGTAGGCGTCAGCTGACTCGGAACGCGCTAATAAACCCCAAAAAACGCGGTGTGTAGTTTTTGACACACAGCCGCTGTGGAGGAAATGTGCGTCTGAAGCATCTTTTACAGTAAATGGCCAGCCAATGAGAGTAAAACAACTGTAGGCTACTATAGCCTACTCAAGATGGGACCTGTTCCTTTTAATAGGACACTTATTCATCCCTAGATGTAAACCTCTCTTTGAGCCTATGCAGTATTACTGCAAGGATTTGTGCTATTTATCTGCAGGTCTTTATACATCTGTGATTATTAAACCTACGTTTCACATTATTCAAAATTTGCAATTGGCAAAACTTGCTTTATTAAGTATACAACTGACAGGCTACCTGAATAACACGAGGTATTTAAAAAATGTATTTAAATAAAATAAAATAAAATAACTAACACGAAGGTTATAATCGAACCTTACACCACTAGAGGGCGCGGTAAGGCCTTTAATTATTATGACAGCTACAATACATTTTATATGAGTAGGCTACATTTTATTTTACATGAATTCTATTACACTTATAGCTCGCTTAAAAAAGATTATTTTCTATTCTATTCTATTCTATTCTATTCTATTCTATTCCTTCATGTCTGGCCTAGATATATTTCCTTCTCTTTTCTTCTATTGTGTCATTTTCTATTCTATTCTATTCTATTCTATTCTATTCTATTCTATTCTATTCTCTTTTGTACTTTTTAGGGCAGGGCAGGGTTATTCTATTCTGCTCTATTCTATTCTACAATATTGTATTAATTCCTATTATATCATATTCTATTCGTTTTAGGACTATTCTATTCTATTCTATTCTATTCTATTCTATTCTATTCTATTCTATTCTTTCCTGTCTGGCCTATCTGTTCCCTTCTCCTTTCTTCTATTGTGTCATATTCTATTCTTTCCTCTCATATTCTATTCTATTCTATTTTCAGTTTTTAGGATAGGGATAGTCTGTTATATTCTGCCGTATTCTATTAATTCCTTTTTAATTCCTATTCTATTCCATTGTGAAGTTTTTAGGTTCTATTCTATTATTTCCTGTCTGGTCTAGATATATTTAATTCTATTCTACTGTGGCATATTCTATTATTTTCTGTCATATTCTATTTTATTCTATTATTTTTTCTATTCTATTTTTCCTTATTAATTTATTATGGTCTACATTATTAGAACTATTCCTTCCTATTCTGTCATATTCTATTGCTTTCAGTTATATTTTATTCTGTTCTTTCATGTCTGGTATAGAAGTATTCCCTTCCCCATTCTCTTATTTTTTTTATGTTCTGTCATATTTTATTCTTTCCTGGAATCTAGTCTATTCTTTTTAGGATTATTCTATTCTCATCTATTCCTTCCTGTCTTGCCTTGATATTCCTCTCTCTTTTGTTCTACTCTGTCATATTCTATTCTATTTATCAGTTTTTGGACTTTTCTATTCTATTCTGTTTTTCCTGCCCAGTCTAGATATATTTATGTCTATTCTATTGTGGCATATTCAATTATTTTCTGTCATATACTAATTTATTCTTTCCTTATTCGTTTATTATGGTCTAGAACTTTTCCCTGTAATATTATAACAATTTCTTTCATAGTTTATTATGTTCTTTCATGTCTTGGTAGATCTATTCCCTCCCCTTCTCTCCTATTCTGTTTATTCTGTTCTGTCATATTTTATTATTTCCCGGATTATTCTATTCTATTAGTTTTAGGACTGTTCTATTCTATTATGTTCTATTCCTGTCTGGCCTCGATATATTCCCATTCTCTCCTGTGATATTCTATTTTGAAGTTTTTAGGACTATTCTATTCTTTCCTGTCCAGTCTAGATATATTTCATTCTATTCTATTGTGGTTATTTAAATAAATTAAAATAGCTTAAAAAAAAAAAAAAAAAAAAAAAAAAAAAAAAACGGTTA
Organism: Squalius cephalus; assembly: GCF_949319135.1. Lineage (NCBI taxonomy): Eukaryota > Metazoa > Chordata > Actinopteri > Cypriniformes > Leuciscidae > Squalius > Squalius cephalus. Next base: position 18,815,615 of record NC_137145.1, read on the forward strand.
CAGGACGCACTGAAGCCTCTTATTATTAGGCAGTATTTCGCATACATGACATTTTATATAAATGTAGCGTTTCATTTTTTTAACATTATGCTTCCACATCCACAATGTGAACTTAACTTTTGTTGTAACATAGCCTAACCACTAACTTAGATAACTTTTTTGTAGTATGCCGTTTCATTTTTATACACCTTAATATAAATGCCTTTTCTTTTAATTATTTTAATTCTTTTAAAATCAATTCCACTGCAACAACACCTGATTTGAACGGCAAACTGGAAAACAACAAAACGCATTTAAATCACATGACCTGTCGTCATGACGTGTTTGTAGCTCATCCGGGTCATAAGGCGTCAGCATGGACACGGGGAATGTTCTTGCATCTCTGGTAGGGAACGAATTATTTTAACGTATCGACAAACACAACGCACTGTACAATAACGCGACATGCAAGCCTAGTATTTTATCGAACCGATGCTCTCAGTTAATGGATATTCACTTACTGCTTGCAGCCCATAATGCTACAAATCATAGTTAGCTTGCATGCTAACAAGCATGTCATGAGCATATGGCAACAAAAACAAAACAGATCAGAAATAAGAAATAATATCCTTTATAATCACTGAAATTTGTATTAATACAGGTTTAAAATGCTTTGATAGTTCTTTAACTTAGTAGTCTTACAAGGGTATTGACAGCGTTGATAATCACAGTGTCTTGTGTGGTTTAATGGCACGAGTTTTACGTATTAAGATTTATTAATGTTTCATTCAATATATCTGTTTTAATAAACAGGGGGTAGAAGGAGCCACTGCTGCTGCGCATGCGCTGTCTCTTCCAGCAGAAGCGTATGGAAATGATGTGAGATGGGATGGTTTGATACTTGCACATATAAGCAAAACTTTAAATTTTCTGAAAAGCATTATCACTTCAAAACACTAACCGTATTTTGTTCCCTATCAGGCCCAGTTGGAAGTAATGTGGGCTATGAAAGCCTACAATCACGCAGAAATTTACTTTAATGTAAGTAAGTGAGTGAATGAATGAATGGTCACAATCTATCGTGCGACGATTTTGGAACACGAATGTCCAGTTTAACTGACAGTCTCTTTCTCCACAGCTTATTTCCTCCGTTGAGCCTAAATTTCTAAAACTAACTAAATCAGACGAGCAGATATACACTAAATTCCGGGAAGCATTTCCTGACCTCAGTATTGAAGTTCTGGACCCGGACCTGCTGAAGTCAGCAGACGCTAAAGAGGTTTGGGACGTTACTTTTGCACGCGAGAAGAGTTTAATTTGATACATTACTTAGAGAGAGTCTGTCAAGCTCTGTTTCAATTTTGTTTCCAGAAATGGAGGCCCTTTTGTAACCAGTTTGAAGGTGTTGTAGAGGACTTCAACTATGGTACATTATTACGTCTAGACTGTCAGAAGGACTACACGGAGGAGAACACGATATTTGGTATGCAGTGCCACACATGCACTCATTTCAGTCCCCAATAAATAGATCAGTATCTTGGAGATAGAAAACTAAATATAAGGAAACGCACAGGGAAAATGCCTAATTTTCCTCCCCATTTTCATTTCAGCCACCAGAATCCAGTTTTACGCCATTGAGATTGCCAGAAACCGAGAAGGATTCAATGACGTCGTCCATAATGCCAATTCAAAAACCAAACAACTTAAAAAAGATGAGAGTTAATCATCATGACAGTGTATTATTTAAAGTGGCCTTCTTGGTGTAGTAGAGATCTTACACAGCAAGTTCAAAAGTGGAGAAATACATAATAAACGTCCTATGTAAATGTGTGTAAAAGAGCTTTTTCCATCTGTTCTTATAAGTCGGAATGTGGATAAAATTTAGTTTTTGTTTTTCCTGTAATGTCTCACCTTTTTTTGTAATAAATAACAGTACATTTCCCCCTGAAAAGTGCTGCTGTACTGTGTGAATTTATATTGTAACTGATTAATCATGGCTTGAAAGCCATGAAATTGCATTCGCATTTCACTGTAAAATGTCATTCTAAGTAAAACGGGATATTCAACAAAAAGCAGAACTTCGACAGTAATTAATGAGCTAGATTAATGCAATTATGCAGTAGGAGTTCAAAATTCAAAGGTTCTTTTGTGGAGTTCTGAGTCCACCCTTGAGAACATCTTGATGTATCCGAATGCCATAACCTTTACTGCCACACTGAGATTATTCTAATTGATAGTAAATTCAGTCCAGTAGTATATTGAGCAGAGCATTACTAGAAAATTATTAATATTCACTGCAGACTACCATGAATTTGATTCACAGTTAATGTTAAAGGGATAGTTTAAGGGACAGAAAATTCTGTCATCACTCAGCCTCAAGTTGTTCCAAATTTTTTTCTTTTGCTGAACACAAAAGATGATATTTTTAAGAATGTGGGTGACCAAACAGTTGATGGACCCATTGACTTTCAATTTTTTGTGAGCTATCCCTTCTTGACATTTCAGGTTTTCTATGACCATGGGAACCCGTCGCTATTAATAACAGGAGCATTTATTAAAAAAATGTGTTGACTAAAAGCATGACAGTTTAGTCACGATGTGGCGGTCACAAAACGTGCACATACTAGTACAAACCAATGATGTTTATTTTGCAGTCACAATGCTTACACTATATGTAGCAGACATCCAAACAAACAATCAAACAGTTCAACCTTATCACTCAATGGACCCAACACACAGTCGCCAAAAACACATTCACATCAGGGAACCAAAAAAAGAAAGTTAACATCCATGAGTGTTGGACATGGTTAAGAGATGAGCTAGTTCTTCACAAACAGTTAGCAGCAACATCTGTTGAGTAGCACAAGTTGCTAATATACTCCATTCACCTCTGTTTAAATCTACCATATTCCGATGCGTTTTCTGTGATTAAAAATAAATCTGGAATCCAGGGGGAGAAAAACAACGGGGTTAAAGCTAGAGAAACTGTCGAGAGTGATCCTGTCGCAATGACTTGAGTACCAGGGTCTTTTTTTTTTTTTTTTGTTGGAAGGACACGGCTACATCATATAGGCTTCACTACCGAAGAACGCCAGATCAACAATAAAGCCACGAGAGACTGGAAGTCTGTGAGATTAAAAAGCAAGGAAAACAGTTTGACGAAAGCTCAGAGAGCAACTTCACCACAACCAAGTCACTTTATCTAATCAAATCCACAGACGACATGATCAAACCCTTCAGAGACAAAAGGGAAAAGGTTACACGTGCGTTCTCCTTCAACGGAGGTCTCGGAAATAATCATACACTAAAATGGGTGATTTTGGGACCGTTTCCAGGTCAGAGGTGAGCAGAACTAATCATCCTCAGCAATGGAGGTGGTGGGGATGTCACGATGACCTTAAGGGGGAAGGTTGATGCAAGACGGACTTCATTATGCCCAAGAAACTGTATCCCTCCTGAAAAAGCTAACGCGAGGGGCTGTGTATTTACAAATCTCCCGTTTTTGTTCTATAGAGTCAATTTGAGGGGGGGAGGAAATAAATGTACAACTTGTGACCCTATATGACTTTTCATCCCGCCCCCTCTGCGGACAGGTGTCAATCCCAGCACTCATGCCACAATCCCACATGGTCACCCGGATATAAACAACTCTCTCCATACAGACAAATCCGCACTAACTTACTAGACTGTAAAAAGTTTTCAATCACACTCATTATTTGTCTTAAATTGTAATAATTATAAACATTGTTGAAAATGTTATGAAAAAAAATGTACACTTTTTTTTTTCCTTATGTGTTTCTATACAAGGCAGGCAAAAGCAGAGCACTATGTATACCAGCTCATCCTAACCCTTCCTCCCACAGACATGCTCTCAAACACACTCACACACACACACACACTCACACGCAGACGCCCATTTCCCATCATCCCTTGGAGCGGTTTGGGTGTGCCATCCACTCTAGAGTCCACACTGGTGCCATCCCACACCCCAAACCCATTCCCAACCATTCCCCAGCCGTACCCTCTTCACTCTCTTTGGACTTTGAGCCCCAAATGACAAGAGAATGGTCAAGGAGAAGGACCTCTTGAAACTGGCTTTAAAATATGTATATATTTATATGTGTATATATATATATATATTTATATATATATAAAAAAGGGTGGGGGAGGAGATGTGAGGGGAGAGAGGTAATGGTTTTTTTAGGGACTGGGGAGCGGGAGGTGCAGGCTTGCGCAGTGGTGGTCCCCCGGCAGCCGGGCCAGGGGCGGGTGGGAGTACGGGACGGGGCCGGGCCACATGGCCTGGTGCTCTATGGAATGTCAGCTCATCATATCGTTGCTGTTTACCCCGTATGTGGAATTCTTCATGGAGTCATTGACTTCTCTTCTAAATACTGAAAGATTCTGTGTAAACCTGCAAAATAAAGAAAAATTGTTGAGTATATATGCATGCATGTATGAGTATATAAACTTAAATGACATCTGAAAAGAAAGTGCGAGTGTCAGCTTCTGTCCTTTAGCATGGCAAAATCAATATAAATGAAAAATTATTTTAATACTCTCAAAACTTTAGGGATATACGATATAGTAAAAGTGAAGCTTCTAGGGCTGCCACCTAATAGTTGAGGAGAAGGCTTAGTCAACCAAATTTTAATTGATTGGTTACAAAAAATCCAGTTGGTGAAGTCACGCAGTCCATGACAGATCGTTAACATGGCTGGTCCATGTGGTAATTACAGTATGTCAGGCAGGAAATCCAAACTTTCGTCTATCATTCATCCACAAATCTTATCATTTGAAACTTGCAATTAGCAGCTTAACTTCAGCCATCTAACATGGCCGCTCTCTCTAACGTTAATCTAGATAAATATGCGCTATTATTAGGCGAATATCCAAGTGTTTGTATGAAAGCTAAATTAGAATAGAACTGCACTTACTGTATGACGATTAACTTAGCGTGCATTTTTCTCAAATTCCATCCACTATACTGCGGATGACAAGTCAGCGTCGTCAACTTCCTCTTTGCAGACGACACTGACTCAGAAAGCACTAGTTTATTAAAATTACATTTGTGTGCGCGCATGAGTGCTTAATTTATATTTTAAAGGAACTTTATTATGCTTTAGTATTTCTCTGTAAACTTAAATGCAAAGCAGGATGAGAATCATATGAAAAATCAAATGACCTGTCTCTGTTTTTGGTGAGCAAGTTTCGCTCTATGCCCTCCATGAGATTTTCGAAGCATAAGTGCATGGCTTGCTGCTTTTCTGGTGGTTGGCTGTTCACAATGCTGTTCCTCAGATCTGCAAAATACTACAAACACAATGCACTGATCACAAATAGTGTTGTAGTGCTAATTAAAAAGAATTATAAATTATAAATACAAAATTTCAGAATCGATTCAGAATCGTTGAAGAGAGAATCATGAAGTATCAGAGAATTGATTTTTCCGACACCTCTAACACACACACACACACACACACACACACACACACAAACAAACACACACACCCCACATACCTTCTCATTGAGCAGAATCAAGCCAAGCAGTGGCCGTGACATTGACCACTGATTCCTACAATCTTCAAAAATGATGATATTCAACACTGTCGACAGCATCTGGATAAGAAGATTGTGAGAACTGTCAGATCAAATATCTCCAATACACTTCTAAACGTCAAAGTAAATAGACACATATGTGGAAAATGTATTTAATAATAAACAAACGGTGAATATTTCATTGCAAATTATGTTTCAACAAATCAAAAGACTAAATTCTTGAACACCAAATAATTTAATTCATGATGTAAAAATGTATTTTTTATGTGTACTGTATCTTCAGATGTCCTTCAAAGCCTCAGATGGCTACAGAATGCAGCCTCACCTGCTGGATCATCTCAGGGTGCTGCTGCATTATGTGAAGGAAGCGGTCGCTCTCCTGGGCCATGGGCGCCGCTCTTTTCTTTGTGCTGCGTGACAGCTGCTTGAATAGATAAGTAACTATGTGATCCAAGCTTGAGCAGCAACCAGTGCATACCATTGTGTCTGTGAAGGGAAAAACAGAAATGAAGATCAGGCTCATATGTTCACAAACACCTGAGGGGTCCATGATGGAACTGAAGAAGAAGAAGAAAAAAAAAATCCTATGTTTGAAGAGAAGGTCCTTACCAAGTGCAGTAAGCCCTTCTGATATTGAGGACAGGATGTACATGACCACATGAGGCTCCAGGCTGGCGATGAAGTTCATATGGTCTTGGGTTAGCACCTCCAGAAGAGAGTAGTAAGACTGACTAAGCTTTGGATAGTCCTGCAGGAAGAACAACCAACCAAAATCAACCAATCTGAATGCTGAAGGACACAATCCTGATACCTGACGGCTCTTACCAGCAGGTCACTGTGAGGGATGGACAAGAGCAGCTTAATAAAGGTCTGCAGGGCGTTGTCCAGGGCATCATCGCCGTACAGACGGAAGACGCCGAAGTTGACATAGTTGCCGCTTAATACAGCTTTCAGCATGGAGAAACAAATGGAGATTCCCTTCAGTTTCAGTGCATAAACCTGATCTTTTGGCACCTCGCCCAGAGTCAGGATCCGATTCCCTTGAAGCAAAAAAAAAGATGAGTGAACAAATGATTATTTAACTTAAGGCAAAGTGTTTACAATCTAATGCTACTTCTACCCCAAACCAGAGGAATAGCTAATTTAAAATATGAAAACTGGGTCATTATTATACCATATGTTGTAATCATCTTGCTTGTCTCCCTGAACAGCAGGATTCCATTCGGTGACGACACGTCAAACTGTAATCTCTGTGACCTTCATGTAAAAAAACACACTAAGTCAGGGAACATGCATGACCTTCAAACACAGCTCTCAAGACATGTGCAAAATGCAACATATGCATACTCAGGGCCTAAAATGAATACTCGCTAAGTGCGAGTAGAAATCGGTGTTGGTGAGTATATGAAACCGTATCAATCGCCAGTTGGCTGATAAAATTATGAATCCTAACAATGCAATGATGTGAGAACATGAACAACGCTCAGGACAATTGATGGGCCAGAAATGTATCATCATGAAAGTTTAAGCCTCGCCAATTTAAATATTCAAGCGCAAGAAAATGCGAAATAGAGTTCAATTCGTTACTCGCTGTGTGGGAAGTTTTCTGTGCGCAAACATTTCAGACAGCACATGAATACTGAATTGAACTCTTTCATGTCTTCTTGCACTTGAAAATGCACCCGTTGTTGAGTATCCTTATCAACATAGTCAGTCATGTTTTAAATGAACATAAACAGTTGAGAAATAAAACACGTGTATCAGTATATTGGATCTGTGCATTAGCTCTTAAAGTGAAAGTAGCCTTAAGCCAGGGACACACCAAGCCGTCAGACAATGTCAAGCCGTTTTTGAGCGTAGGCCAACTTGTTTTTTTTCGGTGTGTTCTGCACCGTTGGCTCTAGTCAGACAGCGTCTGGGGTTTTTTTGGGGCCGATTCAGCATGTAGAATCGGTGTCGGGCTGTCAGTGAGAGAACTATAGAAGGCTGTTCTAATTTTACGCCATCTTACCCGAGTGATCCTGGGTGAATATTTTCATGATAACATGAGCCAAGGGGAATAGACAAAGTTATCAGCATGACTGATTTTCGAAACGGTAAGCATGCACTGCTTTGTTTACAGTTTGTGTATTTGCAGTGTCGGTTTTCCTTTTTGAATGACGAATATATCTGCAGAAATAGACAGTCGTCTCATTTACATGCAGGCGCAGAACGCGCGTGCTAGCTGACAATCGGCTGTGGTCCTTTCGGTGTTCAAGCACAGCTTTTTTGCCCAGACTCAGGCGACGCGAGGCGACAACACAGACCGCTTTCATCAGCGCTAGTTCTTTGGCGTCGGTTTGGTGTGTCCCTATCTTTATATACCTTCTGCTGTCTGTCCTTAATGTTAATCAAACAACAAAAGACAGAAAAATCACTCACTGCTCTTGACTGAATAACTTTTGAAACTTTAATAAGGAATGGATTAATCGTTTAATTTATACAATGAAGATTTTGCAATGTTATTTTACATTTGATTACTTATTTCACTGGTATCTAAATTTAATTTATCTAAACTGCCTGCTTCTGCAAAAATAGTTTCCTGGCTGGTAAAAACAACAACTCATGGCTGGTAAATTTTCTTAAGTCACTGGCAGGTGGCAAAAAGGTAGTTTAGGCCCTATGCGTACCTGTTGTGGACAAGTTCAGCCATGAGTTTGAGGACCGGTGTGGTGCAGGCAGGTACATGGTACCAGAGCTCTATTGCCCTCTGTAAGATGGGCATGTAAGTGGGGTAACTATGATCTGTTAAGGAACATTAAAATTGACATTCAATCTGAAATGTGCAGTTTTAATTAAAATAGTTTAAAATGAAAATGAATGAAAAAAAAATAAATAAACAAATAAAACCAAAAATAAAGAAGCACACAAAATAAAGAAATACACAAATAATTACACATAAAAAAATAAAATAAAAAAAACATGTTAAAAGGATACATCCAATCAAAGAGCATCATAAAGCTGGTCTTGGCATTGAAGGCAAAGGCAATTCCCCTTAGATCTCTCACCAGTCCTACTAAAGTTCTCTGAAAGAAAGAAAGAAAGAAAAAAGCAAACATTTAATCATCTATTATACGTAAAAACACTGAGGTACAGATGCATTATAAAGGTCAGCAACAATAAAGAATGGCATCTCACTTTTGCTTCTTGTTCATTGAAGGTGTTGGTGCTGAACATCTGAGCTACGGCTTCAAACGCAGCAGTGAGAGGAAGCATGAACTGTTCAAATTGGTCCTCATCCTCACCTGTCAAAGACAGAACATCGTAAAAGATGTTCTTTGACATGACACTTATGTTCTATTTCACACATATCTGATGATTTAAGGCCAGCCCACTGTGAATTTGAAATATGAACTATAATAGGTACACCCTTACCCAAATCTACCATAAGAAGTCTTCCCAGGGCTGTGTAGAAAGTGGTCCGACACCTCATATCACTAAGGTTGGCCTGATTGTTCACACCCAGGAAAGAAAAGTGCTCACTCTGTCACATGGAAGAAAAACAAGACATTGTCAGCTTGTCACTGAGGAAACGATTTTAGGAATGAATAAAAAAAAAAAAAAGGAGTAAAATAGTTTTTAAAAGAAATTATTATTTAAAAAAAATGATATGATTTTATTATTTATATTACAGGGTCAAATAAAGCTGAAGTTCAGTTAAGAAAAAAGCTCAGGTTGTTCACTTACTGTGTGGTTGTTTAGCATGAACTGGACAGCGCTGAGTTTCACTAGTTTTCTAACACTGCTGTATGTGACAAATAAGGTTAAGGAAACACACAAGAAAATATTTACTGTCAAAAACATCACATACGGTTCTATACATTTAATTTTAAACAGTGTCAGCGTTGTTACTGAGGTTGATGAACTTTTATTTAAAGCAACATGCGTGTAAGGATATCCAATAGAGAGGTCATTGAGGAGCTGTAGTGTCTTAGATGTGATTGGTTCACACTGTCCCCAGTACTTCAAGTTGGTGATTCTGCATTAAAACAAAACTCTTCGTTAAAAATGTTTTTCAATTATAATTCTTGACAAAGTAAGGTTTCCTATTAATTATATCCATCATTAGTTGACATATACTCACATTTTACCAATGAAAACACTGAGTACCATGGTCTCATCATTCAGGCCAAGAACCTCTGATAGTCTCCGATACAACTAAGGATAAAACAAAAGTAGTATTAATTCATGTCATCTTGAATTCATCTTGAACAGGTGTTTTGCACTGTAGCTCTTACTAATATATCCTGCATTTTAAATGGAATGATGTAATAACTCAGTGTTTCCCATATATTAATCTGTGGCAGCCCGCCACAATATCAGCATTGATCGCCACAAATAGATTTCAGTGCTTGCCATTTATTAACTAGACTGCGGCGGCCCAAAAATATATTTAAACTTCTCGTAGTCGTAATAACATATAAGTTTGTGTTTTGCGCCATTGCTGTCAAACAAGCTAAAATTTAAAGCATGCCCACGGACCCCCATAGAGGGACAGAGGTCCACCCACCACAGTTTCACAAAATCCTGTGGGAAACACTGATTAACCAATCAGCATCCAAGATTGGAACCATCCATTTTATAACGCATTTAGTATGTTAAACTACTGGAAAAACAGGCTGGGGAATAAAGCCACGAGAAGCAAGCAACTGTGAGAATTCACAGGGTGTTTGGTGAGAATAGGGGGATCAAGCGGTTAAATTTCATTTACAAATTAAAAACTTAATGTAACATTTAATGGCAAATACAGTATACATATTTTTCTAAAATTAAACTGCTAAAAATAAATTCTTGAAAGGAAAAAAAATCATTGTAGTTGAGTCCTGATTATGGCCCAGTCACGAATGGCACCCTTCCCTGAGTCTACACTATGCTGCATTTGCTGTTGGGTAATTTCCTGTAGCTCAAACAGTAGAGCGTTGGCGCTTGCAACGCCAATGTCATGGGTTCGATTCCCAGGGAAAGCAAGAATTGATAAGAATGTAAATGTATACCTTGAAATGCAATGTAAGTCGCTTTGGATAAAAGTGTCTGCCAAATGCATAAATGTAAGTGTAATTATACACTATAAAGTCTGCATCTCTACAATCCAAATTAAGTGTGCCATTTGGGACACTATACACAAATTCGCCATTAAAGTCAATACATCAAGATCAAATAATACTTCATAATGATTTTTGCACTGTTTTGCAGTTATGAGGAGCACTTTTAAGGTGTTTAATTCCAAGGTTGAGGACAACAGGCTAAAGCAGAACTAAACACAGTTTTAAGGCCAATTCACACTGCACCGACACACGCCGACCAATGCTGACAACCACCAGATTAAACATTTCATCAAACATTTCTCGACACATCAAGCAACGACTAAACATGTTCACTCGGCGAAAACAAGCTTCGACAGATGCCAACAGACACCGACAGGATCCCACATCGATTCGACAAAACTCAATGAAGTGTCTGTCGCCGTCTGTCGGTGCAAAGTGAATTGGCCTTTAAAGGAACAGCTAGTCTCTCTATGTGCACTTATCTTCCAAACTGTGGACAGAGAATCGGAGCAACAAGAGAGAAAACTTCAGCTTTCTGGTTAGTTGAGACAGGACACTCATCTCCAACAAAAAAACTATTTGTTTTCAAAACTACAGGTCAAGTTAGAAAGCCAGACTAAAAGAGTGAAACCACAACTAAGCATGCAAAAAAGCTGAATCGACGGTCTCTTTTCAAAGCCCAGACACAACACCGTTGCAAAATTCAACCATTCTGAGAGTTCAAAGACAAAACCCTGTGAAAGTTACGAGAGATCAATAACCAGTTCTATACTAGCTGAATGTTTTTTTTTATTTTTTAGATTTGATGTCTAAACAATCCACAGCTTGACGTTTGTGCTCATGCAAACAGACAAACTACAACTGTAAAATAACTGCAATTACCTTTGATGATTTTTGCACCTGGTCACCGATGTAGATTTTCCGAAACTGTTCGAAGAAACTTAGCATGGCTAACTCGAGCTTCTCATTTCCAGCTTGAGCCAGCCGCAAATCTGTGAGGTTCATTAGCTGCAAAACTCTGAAAATGACAAAAGATGAAGTTTATATTCAAGCAATAAACCATAAAAACTAGTCATCTCCAAATGATTAATTAAAATGATTTTCTTTACCACTTTGTCAGAATAAATTTAAGCACAAAATCCATAAATCAACTGTTTTTAACAGAAGTGAAATTAGGAATCACATCATTATAAAAATAAGATTTAGTTTTTAGATTGGCTAAAGATTACATTTAGCTGTTATTAAACTAGTGTTTTTAAAATGTAACTTTATATAGGCTATAGATAACTAGAAATTGGGTATAGTGGCTTTTTTAGTTCCTGCATGGTTTGTACAGGACTGGATAAGGAGAATAAATGTCGCAATTAACTTATTTTATTTCATTAGTTTTTTAGTGAAGGGAAAGGCCTGTTAGTGTTTAATTCTGTTGTTTGACATTTAAAAGAGTTTCTGTTTTGTTGAAGTATTTGTGGTTACCATTGTGCTGAAGAAGAGACTATGAAGGAAAACACTACATTGACTCTATAAGCAATGACTGAGCTAATGCCAGTGACGAGTGCTATATAAGTTACATTTAGCATGTGCAATGATAGCTGTGGATTTGAACTAGGGATGCACTGAAATTAAAATTCTGGGCCAAAACTAAAACTTTTGGATGCTCTAGGCCAAAACCGAAAATGCTTTTTAAAAAATATTTATTTCTTATATTAAATTAGCTTTGTAAACTTAAAACAGCCTATTTAGTGATGACACAACTAACAACAGGGGAAGAATTCAGTCCCAGCTCTCTTGCCTCTGTACTCTTGTATGTGGTGTGGTTTGATTAACACCATAGTTAATATACAAATCTGAACAGCTTTTTTAATAAAATATGTAAATATTGTTTGACTGTTTATTTTCCTTGACAAAAGGGTGTCAGAAACGGAAAGCTGTGCAGCACTTAGTGTCCAGTGGTATTTCTGCTAGTCGACGTCGACTCGACTTTCATCACATAAATGTCCACTTTAAAAAAAAAATCTGAAGACGTTGAACCCCGACTTTCAAAGAATGATTTTAGAACGATCAAATTGCATGTGAAACTTTAATGCCGAACATTAAGGTGTGAACAGCCTTAAAGTAACACCAAAGAACTTTTCCTCTTCTGTCCCCCAACAGGTTGGAAGCGGAATTGTCCATTACCGCTGTCGTAAATCATTTAGCCTACCGCAGCCTACTGTCGCACGCACGCTCGCTGTTTATCCAGCACCGGATTTGGAATGAACGATGTCCACAGACAAGGTAGAGTATGATGCATGATTTTATGAAAGTATGATGTATTGCGACATCAGAAACGCAGAAAAACAAAATAATGACTATTGTAACGCTTGCCGTAAAGCAAGTCAAATTTGTAGTTTCTTATGTCTCATTCGAACTACAGAAACACGACCCAATCTGGCAAACTTGCATAGTGCGGTTACAGCAGATATAGGGCCGCAAAGCGAATGCAGAAGTGCCGTTCACCCTGTTACGACTTGATGAACCACTGAAACGATTTTGGAAACATTATTTTAAGGTATAAAAATGATCTTTAGTGTTGCTTTAACAGCCTTCGATGCCGATTCCTCACCGACACACAAGCTCCCCATCCATGGCATCTTGCTCATCCGTGCTGGCGAAGGATACCCTTCCTCCAATGACTGCACCGATGATGTACACCAGCCACGTCAAACGACCTGGACGACATTCATAATGTAAGAGTTGTATCATAACGTATGTTTGTGCATCAAGAAATGTAAGGTGTTTCAAGCTCACCCTCCTGCACTGCTATGTCCATTGTGCTGGAGTTGGTGGACTGCAGCAGCTCCTGGTATGACTGGGCCGACTGATCGAAGAGCTGGACCAGCAGGGCACAGGTCTTCTCATACTCGCACCGCCCGATAGTTGACAGCTGGTCCAGCTGCTGTTGCACCAAGCCGGCATCATCCAAGGGATCTTCAAGACCATCCCTGTATAGAATGGATATTGTAAACTAAGGTTGACTGCAGTATACCAGTATTGGTGTAGCCTTGCCAAGCACCTGTTGCTTGACCATCCTGACTTTGTACAAAAGCGACAGGTGAGTACATCATTCAAACGATCTAATTTAGACATTGATTTTCTTTTAACACTGATCAACGCGATGATCATGCTAGAACCAATGATGTTTAGATATCACAATATTTGCACTTGAGTAACAGTAGTATTCAGGTGCAGAAATACTACACTGTAAAATAACACTGGATAGTCTTCGCTGTATAAATTAAACAGATAAATCCTTACAATTAAAGTTACAAAAGTTATTGAGTCAAGTGATTTAGTGACAGATAGCAGCAGGTGTATTAGGCTGCTGACACAGATCCGATATACTGTTACACATGCGTTTTTTATTTCTCAACTGTTTACATTCATTTAAGACATAACTGACTGCGTTTATGTGAGTACTAACCAAGACGGACATTTTGACAATTTTGTGTGTATTTGACCACAATAAGCTGTGAAAAAGAAATCTCTGTGGAACGCGCAAGCTCTTTGAGAGGCGGCTTTATGTGTGCATGCTGTGGGTATGAGTGCAAAGAAAAACATCTCTCAAAGAGCGCACGAGTACTACTGAATGATTAAATAAAAAAAATTACAAAACGCTTGCATGTTTAAATTGACAAGGCTTAAAAATACGTGGGCGAGTGATATTTCCGTCAACCGTCCCGAGAGCGATTTATGCGTCCCAGCTCGCTTATAGTGGAGACGTGATGTGATCTGAAGCCAGAAGCAATCTGCTCAATTTGAGAGATAGAGAGAGGGGAGATGCGGTACTGATGATTCTCTCACACTGCTTGTGAAATTACATCTCACAAAAAGTTTCCAAATTGCCGATTTGATGTGATAATCAGTGTTGATTAATTTACTAATAAATGTTTGCGGTAATTTCCCACATTATCAATGCGAAAACCTGCAGGAATGAGTAAAATGATGCTCAATACCTGAGCTGAAATTCAGACCCTGTATGGTATCGATTTAATATTGATACTAAACTACAGTATTATATTGTGGTACCGCACCGAAGCCAAAATTGTGGTATCTAGCCAACCCCAATAGAAACATTACACATATTTGACATTCACGCTCATCGGACCTAACCATGACTTCAGATAGCGCTCACTCTACCTCAGAATGATGTGCACGGACTCCAAGCGAGACGTGATGTAGGCCTTGGTCACTTCAGGGGTGTAGGTCTCCAGCATGTGGGGCTCCGTGGCCTTCACATAAGGGACAGATGCCGCCAAACGCTGCCACAGGCTCAGCAGATAGTGCACGCTGTTGGGGGCAAACTCCCAGTGCTGGGACACATCAAATTATTATCAGTCTTTGAAAAGCCAATTTTCACATTTTCAAAACTTCTTTAACAATCACAAATCCGATGTGTCTTTAGCATACCAAGACTTTCACTCACCTGCAGACTAGTTACTGTGAAGTTAGCAATCAGTCTTATGACCTCAGGGTAGTTCTCTACTTTAACCAGCTCTCCCAGTTGATAGTTACTCTTGAGTCGAGCCAGTAGTCGGCAGAACTCATGGTAGTTGTTTGGGTCCGACAAACTCTACAAAACAAAAAAATAAATAAATAAATAAATATTGCCAGGTCACCCAATCAACAATATACCAATTGCTATGTATAGATTTCACAATTCACACACAAACAATCTCTCTCTCTTTTTCACTATTTCATTCAAATAAATGCAATCTTACCACAATACTTTATTTCTGTGTCTGATATAAAAGTGACGATTATTCTTCATATCTAATACTACAAGGTATTTATAAAGACACTTGAACAAATATAAAGATTGACAGCATACTTGAGGGTTCTCCAATATTCTCTTCACACCATCTACTAAATGGGAGAGGAACTTTGCTCTCTCTGCGTTGTTGAAGAGAGACCTCCGGACAGATGCTATTTGGACTAGACAAGACAAAACCTAAAAGACAAACAAACAATTCACATCATTAGAAGAAGAGTCTAACAGTATCTATGAGGCAAAGGCTTGTTTATCTTTATATGCATATCATGCTGTTTATCTGACACTCACCAAGGGAGACAGCGAGGGAGGGATGGAATGATACAAATCAAAAAACAGCTGCAAGGTTGAGGAATCCAAAAAGGCTGCAGATGAGAGAAAAAGCCCAAAAGTATGCATGAATTAAACATGAATGCCTCATTTTATACTAAACATGTGCGCAGCACTATTCAAAAGTTTGGGTACGGTCACATTTTTTTCCCATGTTTTTGAAAGAAGTCTCTCATGCTCACCAGAGCTGCATTTATTTGATCAAACATATAGTAAAAATGTTAATATTGTGACATTTTATAAGAATTTAAAATAACTGTTTTCTATTTTAATACGTATTAAAATGTAATTTATTTATGTGAAGCAGAGCTGAATTTTCAGCATAATTACAGTCTTCAGTGTCACATGATCCTTCAGAAATCATTCTCATTGGCTGATTTGCTGCTCAAACATTTCTTATTATCAATGTTGAAAACTGTTGTGCTGCTTAATATTATTGTGGAAAGTTTTTTCTTTGATGAACAAAGTTCAAAAGAACAGTTTATTTGAAATAGAAATATTTTGTAGCATTATAAATATCTTTACTTTCACTTTTGATCAATTTGATGTCCTTGCTGAATAAAAGTATTCATATATTTGCCAACAATCATACTGACCCTGAACTTTTGTACGGTAGCATACATGCAAAAATGTCATCCACGAATAATCATTTTGAAAAGTTGGTTAGCCAACCATAACAAAATAATTTGCATACTGAAGACTTAAAGGTACAGTAGACAAGAGAAGCAACAAGAAATCTCGACTTTATAAGCATATCTTAAAAAATACAGACACTTTAAACAAGTACTGTTTGCACCATTTCATTGTTTGCCAAAAAATGGAAGATCACCTGATCTCCAGCTGGTGGGGATCTGGACGGTGCACAGATCATCTGAGGACTCATCAGTGGATGTACCAATGAAATCAAAATTGAGGCAATTGTGGGCCAGTTTGAGTAGCTGCATGAGCAGCCCGTGCTGGCTCTCATCGTTTAGATTCAAGTTCTTCCCAGACGCCTGCAGACAAACAGAACAGAGCATTGAGTCCTTTACATAATGTTGAAGCACACTGGCTTAGCAGTTCGAAGGAGTATACACAGATACATGGTGCAGTCCATGAGTCATTAAGCATTAGCCTCACCTGCTTGAGGAGGTTACAGGAGAGGGTGAAGATGTCAAACAAAGAGGAATCTCGAAAAGATGAGGCAATCTTCCTGTGTTTTGTAAGTGGATGTGATGAGTCTGCCTGGGGGAACATAAGAAGATTCAAGGAATCAGTAATTCATCTTTAATGTGGCATACAGTTATTGATCCTAAACAAACAGCAAAAAAATTCCAAGCACTAAGGAAAGACTAAATGAAGACACACTGCTGTGAGCGGAGACACTTACTTGGTTAATCTCATTGGTTAACTGGGAAAGAATTGTGACTCCTATGATGCAGTGCTCAACACTATCCTGAAAGCATCATAAAATGTAGCATGTTAAAAATATTTTCAACCAAGCAAACCTTATAAACAACTTCATAACTTCTGAACATTAGTCACACGCAATGTAATCATCTATGCCATCACGCGGAGTATGAAAGAATGAGTGACAAGTGACAAACACTTCTCATGAGACAACTTAGCTTGAGTGATGCACTGGAATGAAAAACTTTGGCCGAAAATTCAACAAACTGGGGCATAAAGCAAAACCAAGATGTGATTTGCATTAGCATTTAAATTATGTAATTCACTGTAAGTGTAGTACTAGGAAACATTGTTTTTGAATATTCACCACAAAATGTTTCTATAGACTGTTGTGCACTTACGTTTAAAGGTCCTCATTCATGAAACAGGAGTATAGCTAATGTGCGTAATGTGTTAATAATCCCTTTTGAATGGAAATTTAACATTTTAATGCATTTAACTTGCATTCTAATTCAGCAGTTTACATAATATTTGTTTTAGGAATGATTTACATAAAAAACATTAGTTTTCATGTTTCATGAATGAGGACAAATGTCCTCGCAAAATTCAAGTTTTGAACAAGACCAAATCCAAAGAACATGTATATATTCACATGGATGTTGTTTTCTCACCATATCGATGTTTGTTATGCCTACCTGCAGGAATCTTGTCACATCGACTATAACATTCCTGAAGACGTAATCTTCCTTTTGGCAGTCGAACCAGCCAAGCTTGGTGATTCTGGCATAAAGCTGGATCAGGGCTTGTGTCACAAAGGCAGCAAGCTTTGGCCGGGTTGCCAGATAATTGAGTACATAATTTCCTGAGGAACCAATGACATTTATTTCACAATTTTGTCTCTTCAAGGTTTTTTTAGGTCTAAATCTCAAATTGGGAGATGGTATAAACTCACGAATGTCAATGCGCTGCTCCAGGGGAAGTGGGTTGCTTGTACGAGACACCAACTTGGAGAGACACGTTGCAGCCAACAACTGCGAGTACGAGGACTGTGAAGTAAGCAAATACACTGTCAAGTAAGCAATCTGCAATTCGAGGAAACCTAACCAAACACTTTTAAACAGTTGCTTAACCCAAACTAATGGAGGAAGAACTAGAATTTTTGAGAACATTGCTGTCTGATCAGTTCAGCTCTTCACAGCTTCCAAAAAGTTTAATTCTTACACTTCCTCTTTCCAGCAACAACTGGCATTTACTCAGGCAGTCCGGACTGTTGGTGAACTCCACCAGAGCTTTCTCGGCCTGTAGACGTGTGGTGGTGTCTGTGGTCTCATATAGCTGCTTGCACAGGATCTCTAGCTGGGCTAGGCTCTGGAAAAGAGACGCACATGAGTTTAGTGGCAGCAAAAAAAAAAAACATCCAGAGGATATTTGTGAGATGAACCAATAAAATTCCTGATATTTTTGCAGTCTTCCAAGAACTTACTAAGCACATGTCTAAAATATTTGTATAAACTCTACTTGCAGAAATGTGTTAGCATTGATAATCAAGCAAGATGATGGATGTGGTCAATCAATGACATTAACCACAACTACTATTTTCATCAAAAAATACATTAAAACACATACAGACAACGACTTGAATACACCTCTTCTGAGATAAACATGTTTTTAATTTCGCCATTAAAATCTATTTTGATACTTTTTGGGGGAAATAAAGTATTAAAAAAATGTCAGGGTCAAGTGTCCTGATATGATAAATATAAAAAATAAAGAAAACTCAGAAGCTTGGAATAATCTTTAATCTCTGTTAAAAAAAAAAAAGCACTTTAACAAAACTTCTACACGCCAAATCATCAGTCATGTGGTGCCGAATCTTATATCTGTGCATCAAGGTTAATAAAGTTAGTTCAGGTTGTAAAATGTCATGTGGTGTGACTCCACACAAATGTACATTTATGAATTAACAATTCAACAATTTATTATTTGTAAATAAATATTATTTGTAATAATAATACATTAACCTAAAAAAAAAAAAAAAAAAAGATCAAGAAACACAGATGTATTCAAGATTTAAGGAAAATCTGTAGTTCATTTTTACTTGGTTACACCACATGGCATTTTTTAGAGCCATTAAATAACTCCACAGCACATCTCCTCAAAAAAAGACACAATTTGAAGTATTGTCAAATGCTAAAGATGCCAAGTCTTACAATCCTAAAACCAGAGGCCAGAGAGCTTCAGTATCTTACTGTACAATCACAACAACAAACAGCGGGTTTATGAAAAACTAGACACTTATGTTCCATTAAGCAAATTAATGCGCAAGTTATTGTTCTAGGTCACTAAGGGAGTATCTGGTTCATGCATGCATGCATGAAAGACTATGATGATTGGAGAAAAAGTCAGTGATACACTTTGGTAATAATAGAGGAGAATGAACGAGCTAACTCGTGTTATGCAGCAACAAGCCTCTGACTCCAAACAGTCCTTTGTTCCCTTGTGGAGCATAACTAACTATACAAAATCAGCATCAGCAGAAAAACAGCAGCTGCAACAAATGCACAGTCTCAATGAAAACGTTAATGTTTATTATGCAAAACAATTCTGAATCTGAACTAATAAACTCTAGGCTAGTTTAATATTTGCGCAAATGCGTTTTAACAGTTTAAATATGCTCACTTTCTTGTGCGCTTCACAACTTTAAGTTAGTATTTCATGGCATGCCCATGTACATTTATGCTTGATGCAACCTGGTGATAACCGAATCAAGAGACCCTAAAAGAACAGGGAGGACCCATAAAGATACAAGAAAATGCATTTGCATCCTATAGATAAAAAAGAAGTTGAATTAGCAAGGAACTGCACAGACAAGATAAGACAACTCTAAGTCGAAAAACACAAAATTAAGACATCATGCACAACTTTTTGAGTTGTTAAACAAGAGAGGAATTGAACGTTAAATTCTGCTGAGTCATTAACTTACTGGCCTCACACTTTGATAATTATGTCAACATACATATATTGAAGTGTTGGTTGGTTGGTTGGTTGATGCATAAAATAAGTACGTTACACTACCAAAATGTGATCAGCAACACTCACATGGCCTGTAAGACATAGGGCTGCTCTGATGGTAATTAATAATCTATTACTGCAAATGGAATGGCTTCTTTACCACCTACAGAGTAACAGGACGCGTGACAACAACACTGGAAAGCTCATGTTTACGGTTGCCTGTGCAAATGAGAGTCAGGTTAACAACGGCATCGTCCCCCACTTCATTAAGTTTCATGGGAATAAGCAGTTATTCAACACTGTGTTTAACCTCGTGACCTCCTTAACCTTTGCCCTCAAATATGACCTGTCTTGAGCAGCTTGTTTACAAGATGACATGACAAGCAGTGTCAGTGTCTGAAAACATGGTACAGTGTTTAACGCACCAGTGAAGCCCGAAAAATGCTGTCTGGGTATTGAGACTTTTATGACAACCGTGTTGAGCCTGTCAAAAGTGAATGAGGAGTAGACAAAGAATTTCTTTAAATTCTGAGCAGCCTTTATTTGTCAATTACACCTGAAATTATTTTTGTTGGCTCATTAACCCCTGTTATCAAAAACAATGTCGTGATAGTCAATGAAATATAATAATATCGTGTGGTTTTTTTTCGTTTCAATGTAATTAAATTGATTATTTAAAACACACCTCGAAGCATTCATAAACCAAATACAGCATTAAATATAATGCATAATATAGTGAAAATAAAATCTCAAAAAGGGTATTTCTGGTTCACTACATTTACGTCATCCAATAATGGCAGTTATTCCGCGTAGTCATTTAACTCTTCTCAACCGCTACAGGTGAAGAAAATATACAGTTAACGTAATAACGTTTTATATATATTGGATGACTTTAAAAACCATTACCTTTTTACAACCTACGAAGGACGCTAACGTGCATAGCGTATTTATAATTTTCAAGAAAAACACATTTCTGGTCGGGCTTTTGGTTTGACGAGGCGGCGCGCGGGAGAATCTCATGAGTTAGCATGCGAGCTACAGGCTAACAGCGCGAGAGCTCAGCAAACTGGACACATTTGCGTCTAGCAACAACACAATGACAGATAACCGAATGCAAATACGCTTTTGGGCTTACAGAGACGCTTTTCTCTAGGAAAAGGTATCGCTGAGCGACAGTTACTATCGCTTGTGAATACAAGGCCAGTGTATTTATTGTATTGCAAGCGGTTGGATGAGGGATGATGCCTTGTTTACAATGTAAAACATCACTGTGGCTATAGAGTTACATGCAGTGTAGTATTGATCTCTCGGGATCTACCAATCTCTGCTGCTTAAAATAAAAGTCTTTGCATCTTGCTTCAAAACAACTTTCAGACAACTGGTAAAGTTGTGTGTTAGCCTGGACTACAGAGTTAAAATCAACATGATGACAGGCCACAAGTCAACACTTGATAATCGCATCCAATAAAGCATGCGAGTCAACCTCTCCCGCCGCGCGACGCATGCATTTAAAACAAACACGTACGCTTCGCCGAAATAAGCCCCGGGATCTATCGCTAGACTGCAGTGGATCACAATACATTAATTTAATAATAGCAAAACAAAATCATTGACTTACCTGCACATGATCCGCCATTTTGCTCCATTCATGCTCCTCTCACTCCCCCTGACAATGAGCATGCGCGCATCTGCCCACAATCACTGGAACATATACGCAATTGACGCAGTTAGTGATAAAGCCAGATGTGCGTGCGAGGCTTCGTGAATACCGTTACGGCAACCCTCCACCGCCGAAACTAACGCAGAAAAGAGCCTTTGTTTACATGCTTCTTAAAGTGAAACTGCGAATTCAGATATTAGAGGTCACGTGGATTTATGATTCTAATTATATCTAAGCGTGATTGACAGTGCTTATTTAAAGTTCATAGAGGCTTCTGCGGGCGTTCTTACGGTGAAGGACTTGCGTTACACCTGTTGTAAAGTGCACATATTACGAGATTTTACACATAAAACAATTATGCATCACTTTTGCTGTCATTAAAATGATGTGCACTGACATTAAATGTAGACTCCAGACATAGCAGTCTTCTAGAAATTATTTTCTGTAGCTTTATACACTGTAAAAAAGTTAAAGTAGCCTATAGTACGTAAAAAAAAAAAATACTATTTCAGTTTTTCTGCTTCACAATTCAATGTGTTGGCGTTATTTATTTATTTTATTGTCGACTTTAGTAGCAATTTCTGAGTGAAAATTGTTTCCACAACAATTGCTGTGTCCGAAATCACATACTGTCTGAGAAGGTAGACTACTACATTTTAATTTGAATTTACTTTGCGACCGTTAAAAAAGTGCATTCTATAGATCTTATTCACAGCAGCGCCATCTTTGATTTTTTTACGGGAATGCAAAAAGGTATTTAATAAAAGGGTATCAATAATTGTGGCCAACGTGTTTTGGAGAAAAACATTTATTTCATAATGTGATTTCCCCCCCATTTTCAATTCTTTTACTTCAATGAAAGGTTAGATTTTTGCCAATTTTTGGAATGAAAGATCAAAAGGATAAACGATGCAGATTTATTTTTTACAGCCATTTTTGATCATATTTACCAGGGGTATGATTAATTCTGAGCACGACTGTAGGCCTATATTTAGCGCATGAACGCAGTGGCAAATCAGAGGTGTTTTAAAGTCACCATGCGAAGAATTCGCTCAAAATGTATGTTCAGAATCAGCACGAGCTTTATCCTTTCGCAAATCCCCTCATAAACAACAAAGTATACGCGATCAGTGTTGTGTGTAACGCGTTACAAAGTAACGCGTTACAGTAACTTAACTACTTTTTCGGGTAAAAAGTGTAACGCGCTACTACTAAAAATTTGGTAACGAAACGTAGTTCCTTTTTCAATTCGGCGCAACGTTACTTTTTCCATGGATATATTTGACAGTGACACTGCCTCAGCTGCGCGCTTGAGAGAAGAGAACGGTTGAGAACTGAAGAGAACGATTTAGTTTCATATTTATGTTTAAATTAAATTAAATAAAAAATTTGCGCAATATAAGGACACAAATGGAGTGGGCAGACATGATTTTGACCACTTTATTAAGTTTGTTTTTGTAGAAAGCATTTCTTTAAAGTGAATTTAGTTTTGTATTAATTGTATCTTAATTTTAATCAATGTTTTATCAACCAATTGCCTAAATTAAATAAAACTATTTAGTTTCATATTTATGTTTAAATAAAATAAATAAAACAATTATTTAATCTATGTTGATTATATGAAAAGTGAAAAGCATGAGTAAGATCATAATTTTGCGCAATATATCGGGAGACAAATGGAGTGGGCACAGTATAACTTTATGTCTACATATTTAGGATACAGATATTGTCTACAGATATTGGGTTCTGCCCAAAGTCAAGCAACATAAAAGTAACGTAAAAGTAACGAGTAACGTAAAAAGTTACTTTCCAAAGGGGGTAACTAAGTAAAGAAACGGATTACTTTTTTTAAAAAGTAACGAGTAACGAGCAAACACTACTTTTTAAAAGTAACTTCCCCAACACTGTACGCGATATAAATAAGAGATTCACTGTGCAGTGCGGACAACTTCAGTGTTTAGAGCTTTAGTGAGAGTGCAGAACGCGGTAAGTAAGTGATGGCTTTAAGGGAGGGCTATTGATCTAAATAATAGTTTTGTTTTTCATGCTTTTAGAGGACCAGTGGTTACGTTCACATTGTAAATTATAAAGAGTGATAATAACTGAATTTAAATGTGGGAGTAGTCCTGTGAGTCATGAAATTGCGATGACTGACAACATTCTGACATTCTAATAATGTAATGATTTTTGTTACATTTACACTTTAGTCATAAGTTTACAAACACCTTGATTAATCTCTAAAATGTTATATTTGTTTATTTATTAATAAGAAGGATCATAAAAACATTGTTTCTAGTTAAAACGGTGTTGTTATTGTTTAATAAAACAAACTATTAAAAACCTTTTGTTGTAACTGAAATAAAGCTAAAATAAAATGAAATATAAATAAAAACTTAAATGAAAAAAATCTTAAAATGAAAATGAAAAAAAAAACTATTTTAGTTTTTATGTTTTTCATTTTTCATATTGTAGTTAAAGTTTTAGTCATTTTATTGCGCTTTTGTTATTTTTATTAGTTTTTTTATTTTTATAAATATGTCTTTTTTAATACATTTTTATTTCAGTTTAGTTCTACTTGGTACTCCAATTTAGTACTTCAAGTGATGAGAATCAAGAAACGTTGCCTTGCCAACCGAATACACACACATACACACACACACACACACACACACACACACACACACACACACACACACACACACACACACACACACAGTTTTAGTCAACTAAAATAACCCTGTCACACCTCATGAAATGTTTCTCAGAAGTATTTTATGTCAGGTACCCAACCTACCTCCTAAAAGGTATGACTATGCAAAGCTGCTGCTGATTGGCCAGATGACACACAGCAGAATGTCACATGGCTAAAGATGGCCTTTGCACAGCTTGGTGTTTTCAGCTGGAAATATGGCCTTTTGACCCTTTTCGAAACGCACTGTAGTTCTGATACTAAACAAATGTACATTTCTTAGTGATTATTGAAAGACTAAGAAACTAGTTAGAGTTTCTAAACAATAGCGTTTAAGCAGCAGCAGCTCTTCAGTGTTTGTGATGTAATGTTTGTGAATGTGCTGTAATAGCTCATATTGGTCACAGAGGGGCGCTCTAGATACACGATCAGACTGTAGGCCTGAAGTCTTGTGTTCATTTGACATCCCCTGGTTAGTTTCCTGAATGTCATTTTCACATGACTTGAGGTGACAAAAGTACACATGCACAGTTTGATTTGCATACATTTATTTTTAAATTCCTATAAAATGATATTTAAAAAATCTTGCAGATCATGTTGATCTATTTGGACTGACATTGTTGGAATTGTAATAATGAAGAACTTTGCATTACATTTGCTGTTAGAGCACCAGTGAAAGATTTGAGGAAAAGCGAACCTTTCCAGGGATCCTGTGATTGATTCTGATGTGGCAGCTGTAGGATGTTGTTGAACGTGTTCACACTTTTCACAGTAGATACACAGTCTCCAGCCCTAAATAGTGTCAAACAGGAAGAATCATATGAGTAGGAAACCAACCCTACCACAGACATACAGACACACGCCCACTCATCTGACTTCTCCAAGTGACTGATTTAGACATCTTAGACAGGAAGTAAGGCTGACAATGTACCTAAGGTCAGTCCGCCATTCACAGCAATGCATCACATAGTGTTTCAAACAGTTTAAAAGCAAAGGGGAATCAAGGGAACCTAAAGAAAGTGAGAGAGAGGAGAGAAAAACAAGATAAAGGCCAGCTGAAGAACCATGGAGGAGGACATCAGGAGAAAAGGGACGCTTTACTTTCATCAGCAACGCTTCGGCAAGGTTAGACTCAATGTCCTTTTCAGAGCTGTAAAATATTGTGATTGTTTTCACCAGTTTTTTTCACAAGATAAACTAAAGACAAAATCACATTCACACTCTTGAATGGCTGTGGATTCAGCATGCATCGGCAGACTAAAGAGTGCGAAGAACTGTGGCCATACTGGCATAGAGTCCAAGAGCGCAAAACTGATCCCATTAACCAACATATAAATATAATAAAGATTACAATAAAACATATATGCGGTTTCCACAAAAATATTAAGCAGCACATTGTTTTCAACATTGATAATAATAAGAAATATTTCTTGAGTAAATTAGAATGATTTCTCAATGATCATGAGTAATGATGCTGAAAATTAAGGTCATCACAGGAATAAATGACATTTTAATAGACATTAAAATAAAAAAACAGTTATTTTAAATTGTAATAATATTCACAATATTACTGTTTTAATGTATTTTTGACCAAATAAATGCAGCCTTGGTCACTGTAAGAAACATTGCGTTTTACTGAACTTACGTTTTATTGTTCAAATATTTTATACACTCTAGCTCATCCTAATAGCTAATAATCATCACTAAAGTCAAAGACTTTTTGTCTTCATTTTGATGAGTACATCTTTATCTTATCTAACCTTTTTTAGAAATGTTTTGCTTGAAAGAGTTTTCATGCATTATTTCTTTAAAATAAATACTTTTTGGTTTGATATTTGTAATGCAATAACATACATTATGACTTTAGTGCTGTGTTTCTCAACTGGTGGGTCTGTATAAAAAGAAAAAGTTTTCCTATGCGAGACTTTTATTTTGAAAGACGAGACGTGAGTGAAAGTTGTTAACTCTTCTGTCAGACGAAGTTTAAGTAAATAGTGCGTAAGAAAAACGTTTAAAAAACGAAAAAAATATTGTCAGTCTATATGTTAGTGTAATTAGTCTAACTTTATTTTCGTAACTAGGCTAAATAACTAAATTCCATAATAAAAAGTCTCTCACTCACTAACCATGTATGCAAATGCAATTTCTAACCTTTACCCAAAATACCACAATATTTTCACTTTGTTCTACTTTCTAGTGCTCCAACCAGCTTAGGCTACTAACTAATGTAGCTAATAACAAAAACTATTTTGGAACTGCTAATACCTTATGTTGTTTATTCATCAGTGTTAGTGATATTCTTTCAGTTTATGTGTATGATAAGTAAAGTGGGTGTGTGTGTTTGTGTTAACCATTTTTGAGAAATACATTTGCTTGGGTCATGCTTAATGACTTATGGGTCCAATGGCCAAACCATTTGAAAACCACAGCTTGAGTGTATATAGGCTACGTTGTTTTCAAATAGCACCAACCGAGCGGCTAACAGACTATAATGTGCGTGTGTCCTCTTCAGCGATGGAGGAAGGTGTGGTGTGTGGTGGTGGCCGAGGGCAGGCGCAACGTCGCACGACTGGAGCTGTACGAGCACAAATACTCCTCCATCAAACAGGGCCACACCAAACGCAAACCCGACTACAAACAGGTGATCCGGCTGCGAGAATGCATCCGCATATCAGAGAGCGAGATGGCGGACCGCCCCAAAGACTGCGCCGCCTTTCTTATCGAGACCTCAGATAAACTTTACGTCTTCGCTTCCCACCTTTCAGAGGTGAAGGACTGGATCAGGAGTCTGTGCGAGCAGGCGTTCCCTGTAGGTTGAATGGCATCAAATCACAGCACATAATGATGATGAGCGTTTTGCTAATTGCTTGTAACACATAATGGACACATTCAGGTACAGATGTCACACTTTAAAACCACTTAATGCTTTTCAGAACATCGAGGCTGAACAAAGATTACCGAGAGAGAGTTGCATCTATGATCCTGTTACTGTAAGCAGTTCCAATGCCAGAGAAATGCAGGAAAACTCTCTCTATGACACGGCAGAGAGCGGTAAGCCAGTTCATGTCACGCTAACAACCGACATATACGTTATAAATGATTATAAAATCACCCTTTCTTTACATTTCATCTACCTTTAACATTGTAAATAAGGTTGCACAAGCATATGATGACCTTAAGGTACTGCAAACCCAAGGGTAAACTTTCTCAGCTTAACCCTTTCATGCAAGTTTTCAACATATTACAAAAATGAAACAATGCAAATATAAAAAAATGTGACATTAAAAAGTGTATAAATCACTGTCCAACAGCGACACCAGCAGGTAAAGTTACAGTAGAGTCCACGTCTCTGCATGGTGCCTCCCCTGAGCCCTTTGACTTTTAACAGACCCCCTAAAGCGTGCGCTGGGTTTAGTGGGGGGTAATGGAGAATGAATGGGGGAAAATCACTTGAGAGGAGGCAATGCTTCCATCACACTATGATTGGATATGATTGGTTCTTGCGATAAATACCGCCTCTTTTTCGTGCGTGTTTTGCATTCGCAAATTGGTCTCAATGAACTACATTATGGCATCAATGGGAATATATATAAACTGTAGGGCTTTGCCTCCTCATTTCAGAAAACCATTGCATGCCACTGGTTTCAATGAATCCAAGTTCAAAAACACTTTAATTTTCTCATAATATGCACTGCAGCATTACCTCTTTTCTCACAGTGTCTGAAACAATTCGATCAAGGATTCTCTCTAAACCCCCCCTTTCTTGAGAGTTTACTCTGCTCTGATTGGTCAGATGGTCCAGTCTGTTGTGATTGGTCTACTCTGCTCTGATTGGTCAGATGGCCCAGTCTATTGTGATTGGTCTACTCTGCTCTGATTGGTCAGATGGCCCAGTCTGTTGTGATTGGTCTACTCTGCTCTGATTGGTCAGATGGTCCAGTCTATTGTGATTGGTCTACTCCTTACAGTGCGTGTCAGAACCAAAGGTGCATTCACTCCATGTCGTAATTACCGCAATTACAAGATTCCAATTTGTAGAAAGCGGTCACGTCCGACTTGTACATGGCTGCAGATTCATTTAGGCGTTGATAATGTTGTCATTGGACGGCATATGAGTCAGAGGACAGCTCCAAGTAGAACATCATGTGTTGTCCTTTTGAAATTACAGTAATTATGACAAATTTCCGGTTACCATATCTGAATTTCAGTTCCGGTAGCTTCCTCAGTTATTGATACACAGTGATACGAACAGTAATGATGGCATCGTTCTTCTCGGGCAGCCAATGAAGACCATAGACTGACGTTATGCAAATTTGCTACAAACCTATACTTAGGTTTGAGCAGGAAGTGAGACTGGGGATGACTGATGACTCGTTTCAGGCAGTTCAGAATCAGTTCTTTCTTTTGGGAGACAATAACTTAATTACTTTACAATAACTTACTTTAACCTGCACTTTGACCTTTGAAACTTTGCAGACCTTTTACATTCACAAACACACTATATGAAAACTAATATCTGACAAAGCATAATAGGGCACTTTAAAATCTTTTTATTGATTTTTTCATGTTTTATGTATTTAAAGAGAATTGTGAAAATATCTAACCCCCCCCCCCCCCACTAAAAACAATGTTAATAACAATATTAATATCTAGCTATTTTTCATATATCTGGATGCTGCTTTAATACAGCTCACCCTAACATAATATTAGTGATGTTGGAGGGACAGAGAGGAGAGAGAGAAGCTATTTTAGTTTGTCCTGTTGCAAGGACGAACAGCCTCTTTTTCAAGGGAAACCTCAGGCCTGAGTCAAATTGCCCATTTGGGCCACAGGTGGCCAACCTTGATTCCATTAAAGGACAGGAAAGAGGGGACACTGTTTTCAGGTGTATGTATAGAGAGAGCTCATTCAGGGGAGACGACAAATGAAATGAAGCAGAGGGATGCAAGCTGTCCTCAAATTCACCCAAGGCGACTTCTTATTGACTTCCTGCTTCTTCCTTTTCATCTAGTTCAAGATTTCTATTGGTCCTTGAGTATCATTGACAACAGGGCACTTCTTTTGTGGCGCTTGCTAAGGCAAGCATCACTAGCACTATTACTAAGTTTTTGGTGCGTAACTTATCTCAGACATAACTGAAAAGCAATGAAAAAGAGTTGTGATTTTCCCCTGGTGGACAGTAAAACAGCCCAAACATCCAATAGAGTTACCTTGAATGAGGGTCCTGGGCCATATCTGAATCTGAATCGGTAAACAGTTAGCTAGCGAAACATCAACAGCAACTTACGATTTAGCTTGCAAAACATTAACATTAACAGTAACCACTGAGAGAGAGAGAGAGAGAGAGAGAGAGAGAGAGAGAGAGAATGGGGAAGGGAGGTGGATGAAACTTGTTTGACAGTAAATCAGCCCTTCATGAACTTCAAAATGTTTCTATTTTTGTCTGAGAAGGGGTGACGCATCACATCCTCATCTTTTTTTCTGTACGCCATGCCATCACACAGAACAGTTCTATATTGACTTCTCCCTTGACAAATAAGTACATGATTTAAAATAAAAATATATATTTTAAATATATATATATATATATATATTTATTACATGGCTTGGTTGAATTCTAATGTAGAATGCGGTGTGTTATTTCTTGATAACAGACCGCTGCGAAGTATAACACACCGTTGCCATGAAAAACAAAGCGTTGCTATGGACGCAGGATGCTAACCGTTCTGAACTTATTCTTAATGCAACAATGTGTAAAACAAGTTATAATAACACGTTATAAAAAGTATAGAGAAACCATTTTTAATTTGATACGTAATTGAAACGTAATTCTTGTATGAGCAATTAAAGGGAAATTTCCCCAAAAACTGTCCCTTTAAAAACGTGATATTGCTGCTTCAACTATTGAAAATGCGAGGGCATCCCCGGTTGCATACTACACATTTAGGCCTTCATCATTTTCCATTCATACATAACATTTGTATACTTTACACTGTATATGGCAGAAATAATATGAGAATGCCAGTATGCCATGTTGAACATATAGTCTCAATTTCCCAGTGTCCTTGGTTGAGGACTGAGCGAATAGCTTTTAATTATAAGCAAATTGCTAGACTTGGCAGAACATGAAGTGATTATGTTCATCATCCTTCTCTTAACTGTCTCTTAATTGCTTTTATATTTCATTTTCTCCTATGCACATTTTACAAAATGGCTATTATTCATATTAACTGTACAAATTAAGACGTCTTTGTATGGAAAAGATCTCAATCTAGTTGCCAAGATGACCCGAAATGCTTCACCATCTAGCTGCCAGAGTTTCTGAAACTCAGTGATGCTAAGTTTAAAGGTGCTAGATGTCAGACTCGCTGCAGTTTAAGAATAATTAGATTGCAACCTATGATAGATTTGATTGGACGAGCAGAAGTGTTTCAAGTCGGTAGGTTGTGTGTGGTGTATGATGTTTTATATAGAAGCTCGCTTTTCATCACAGAAAAAAACTGGAAGCAGGCAGAAACTAAACATGTTCAATTGCCTCCATGACCTTCACTTAATCAGAGAAGCAAACAGGCATCTATCTATCTATCTATCTATCTATCTATCTATCTATCTATCTATCTATCTATCTATCTATCTATCTATCTATCTATCTATCCATCTATCTATCCATCCATCCATCCATCCATCCATCCATCCATCCATCCATCCATCCATCCATCCATCCATCCATCCATCCATCCATCCATCCATCCATCCATCCATCCATCCATCCATCCATCCATCCATCTATAGTCTGTCCATCCGTCACCGGTCAAAAGCATGATTTAAAAAAAACAAAAAACTTTTATTCAGCAATGATGCATTAAATTGCTCAAAAGTAACAGTAAAAACATGTATTATGTCACTATATTATATATTATATACTACACATTATATAACATTACAGTATATAACTATAGTATGTAACATATACTATATTAATAACAAATATTTGCATAGATATTTCCTAAATGAAAACTTACTATGAGAGACAGTATATAAATAAAACAATATTATATTATATTAAATTATATAAACAGTATAAAATAAAAAATGGTAACATTTTGGCACAAAATTTGTTTAAGCTTCCACTTCATTTGACCCCCTTGAAAAATGTCAGATGCATTGCATTGTGGGATACAGTCTTCCATGTCATGTGCTCTGTCAAATACTACATATTGAAGGAAGTAAGAGTTCTATGCATACAAAATGAAATGTCAGGTGAAAATAGATTTCTAAAGACAAACAGAGTGTTTTGGGACAGCAAAGCTAGAATTGCAGTTCCTGTTGTATATTTTTAGTCGATAGATGCAACACCCATGGGCCAGATAAGAAGGAAGTGGTATTTTTTTCTCTGATCTATACTTTGAGAGTCAAGTATCAGCAGCTCGCAGCTGGAATCGTATTTTCGTGCCTTTCCTTCCCGAGAAGCCCCCGACTCATCTACTGAATCCGCTGCGCAGTCTCTGAATCTTATGCAGGTGTTACAGTTTAACATTGAGGTGAACTTCACACTGGCCTTGTGGTGGTCTCTAATAATACCCCCGGTGCTGCTGTGGTTCGACTGTGCCTTTGATGGTTTTAAAGCGTAGAACACAAACAGTCAACCAAATTAGTGGCAAAAATGTTTTTGATCACGCATTGTTTGCGATGTTTGAAATTGGCACTTAAGAAGACTGAAAGAAGACACTTAAGACATGTAAAAATAACTATACACATATGCACAATTAAACTGATGGCTAATTAATGTATAGTTTCTTCTGATTTGCGTAATATGCTGATGAACTGGTTCTGTTAAGACTCTTTTTAATCAGTGACCCAACAATCAGAGGCTGATTAACACTTGGCAGATCTCATCAGACACCCTTGAAATCAAGATGGGCACCGGGAGTCAGTTTAACATAAATGAACACATTAAAGTAATTGTCAAGTCCTGCTTTGCACCAAAGCACGACTCAGGAAAAAATGATAAAAACAAAAGGTTTGCACGATTTTTTCACCCGTCCAAATTGACAGCTTAGTCACCTAAACAAAACTCCTTGTCAACAGCTCTATTAAAAATCAAGGGCGTTCAAGTGAATGATGGTGGCGTACAATTAAAAGACAATAGCTCTATTTCAAGACCTAGTGTGCTCCGTTGCTGCCTACATAGACACTTAAATGTAATGGAACCTCATTAGTGACAGATTCGAAACGCCCTACATATGTGCATTGTACAAATTGTGCTTATCGCCCAAGCAAAATAGTTATTTTCTATTAGACTTAACTATTTTATATCCAAATGGGTCCTGAATAATTATATTGATAATCAACATTTATCTCAGTTTGTCGCCATTTTGGATGTAAAAATTATGGGATTATGGGATTGCCTTCTCTATGCAATGCTGAATTTGGCCAAAATGAGGTATTTTATCTTTTGGAACATTTTGTGTGTGTGTGTGTGTGTCAGAAACGCAGCTTAAATGTATTTAAATGCTGTCTATGTAGTCAGCTCACTAGGTTTTCAAACAGAGCCAATGAATTTCATTTTCTACTATTGGTGCATTCAATTCTTCCTGAAAAGTAATGAGTTGGGAAGTTGTAATTTTAACATCAGGTGACATAATTTACTCACCCTCAAGCCATCCTTGGTGTATATGACTTTCTTCTTTCAGCCAAACACCATTGGAGTTATATTAAAAAATTACCTGGCTCTTCCAAGCTTTATAATGAATAGTAACTGAGATTTTGAAGCTCAAAAAAGTTCATCCATCCATCATAAAAGTAATCCATACGGCTCCAGTGGGTTAATAAAGGCCTTCTGAAGCGAAGCAATGTGTTTTTGTCAGAAAAAGATCCATATTTATAACTTGGCTTCTGGAGTTCTGGCCGAAGAGTGAACTCTGACCTGAAGCATGACATATTGACGAATGTGGAAGCGCAGAGGATAGAGCAAAACAAAACGCCCCTACATCCTACGTCATACGCCGGAACTCGAGTCTCGTGAACGCTTGGACGGCTGTTACCGGAAGCCAGTGATTACAGTTTATAAAGTTATAGTAATGGATACATTTCTTACAAAAATGCATCGCTTTTTAACCCCCTGGAGCAGTATGGATTACTTTTATGATGGATGGATGTGCTTTTTTGGGCTTCAAAATCTCAGTTACTATTCACTCCTTTTGTAAAGCTTGGAAGAGCCAGGATATTTTTTTAATATAACTCTGATTGTAATTGGCTGAAAGAAGAAAGTCATATACACCTAGGATGGCATGAGGGTGAGTAAATTATGGGATAATTTTCATTTTTGGGTGAACTTACCCTTTAATTGGACAAAGATGGTGATGTACCTTTTCTTCAAGAAATACAGCTAATTTGGCGAATTTGTATAAATTTGCCGCACTGACTGTTATGTTTAGGGGTGAACCTTCATGCTTAAATTTTTTTTCTACTTTCATACAACACAAAATACATTTCCATATAAATTCATACAAAATCGCCACCTCATAAAATAGTTATGTTTTCTCATGAGAACAGGTTTAAGGTGGTGCCTAGCTAACAGGGAACATTCTCAGAACTTTAGCTAACAGTCCGGCAAGGTTCTCTCAAAGTTATGAACAAACGTTCTTCCAGTAACATTAATTGAATTTTTGTTCAAAGTTATCCGGTCTTTAATACTGTTCTCAAAACGTTAGCACAAAAACATTATTTATAGGCTACATCATTCGTTTCAGTTCGTCTAACGTTTTTAAGAAGATACTAATTGTTTCAGAATGTTGAAGAACATTCAAAAGTTACGTTCCCATAATGTTTGCAAAATTCTAAAAGAGAATGTTCCCTAACGTTCATATAACCATAAAAATGTTTTAAAACATTTTAAACACTGAAAGTTTTGAACGTTCAAAGAATATTCAGAAATAACGTTTTCATAACTTAAAGGAGAACTCCAGTCAATTTTAACATTGAGCTCATTTTTTTGTAAATTTGGAGTGCTGTCAGTACAGAGAACAACGACAAAAATCGGTGTTGCCTACACCGTGTTATCCTCTTTTTAAAATTTGCACCCTGTTGACTTCAATGGGGCAAGTTTTAAACCTGCTTTTAGCCTCTTAACATCCTTGATGTGTCATTACAAGTGCACAGGTCATGTGAGTGATTCCTTCAGAGTGAACACGGTGAATCTGACTGCAGTAGATGTGAAAGATATGAATAAAAATGATATTTATTTAGCCAGCGCTCATACCTGTATTTACATCCTGTTTTCGGTCGAAGTCCATAGTAATCGATTGTCGAGTTCACGCGCGTGATCATAGGTACTAAACCAATGCGCGTGAACTCGACAATCGATTACTATGGACTTCGACCGAAAACAGGATGTAAATACAGGTATGAGCGCTGGCTAAATAAATATCACTTTTATTAATATCTTTCACATCTACTGCAGTCAGATTCACCGTGTTCACTCTGAAGGAATCACTCACATGACCTGTGCACTTGTAATGACACATCAAGGATGTTAAGAGGCTAAAAGCAGGTTTAAAACTTGCCCCATTGTAGTCAACAGGGTGCAAATTTTAAAAAGAGGATAACACGGTGTAGGCAACACCGATTTTTGCCGTTGTTCTCTGTATTGACAGCACTCCAAATGTACAAAAAAATGAGCTCAATGTTAAAATTGACCGGAGTTCTCCTTTAATGGGAACGTTAGCAAAATGTACTTAATTGAGGTTTGGCAATAAGTTCCTGCTTATTTTTTTTAAGTAACTCAACTCAGTAAAAACAAATGTATGTGTGCATACACTAGAATGATTGTTAATCCAGTGGAAGAACATTGTCTGCACAGATAAGAATAATTGCGGACAATTACTGGTGAATAACACCTGCTAATGCATCTAATCTTTCACTATGTGTGTTAGTGTTAAAACATCAAATGAAGAAGACATGCAAAGGACAAAATAAAATGATTCTTGTTCATCATCCAGTTAAATCTGAAGCTTAAAATCTGACACTAACTACAGCATGTGTCCAGTGAGTCATTAAGGAGTCGTGCTTGACGCATGTGTCACCTGTATCTCCAGATATGAGAACTGTGTACTGCTGCATGTAACATTCTCCCTTAGCGGCACTGCGAACGAGAGCGAACGGAGAAAACAAGTACATTTGACATTCACGGTCATGGGTGAGGCCTCACAGGGCAACAAGCCAACAGTCTGAGAGCTTGTTTCATCCTGGAAGATGTAGAGCGAGGAGGAAGAGGCTCAGAAAATGACAGCTGTGAACATCAACCGAAGGAACAAAGGCTGAAGTTAGACGGGTCTGCCTTCTCTGGCTTCTTCCTGCTCCTGTGGACATCCAATTTTGAATTTCAAAGCTTTCTCCAGAGGAAAAGCAATAGGTTGTGTTCCCTGCTGACTTCGGGTGCAATACCTTTCAGTGACTTGTGATTCAGCTATATTGTACTTGCACCCATGAAAGTTCAGAAGTTGAAATTGTGGGAGTGGATGGAAATGTTTAAAGGAACAGCTCATCCCAAACGGTGCTTTAAACTCCTATGACTTTCTTTCTTCTGTTGAATACAAAAGAAGTTTAGCAGAATGATCTTTTTACATGTAATAAATGAGTTGGTGATTTTATACTGAAAGCTTCAAATAGAGCAAAAAATCATCACTGAATTATCATAACATCAACACAAAAGTACCATTAAAGTTGTACAAGTAGGACATATGATTAATGTGCTTATTAGCCACATGACACGCAAACACCAAAGGCTTTTTGACTGTTTGGCATAAATTACATCAAACTGCAACTAAGTGTTAAAAAGAAAAAAGGGTGAACAAATATTTTGTACAGTTCCTTATTTTATTGTGTTTTAGGGGCCGTTCAAACTGCACACGACAAGATATTCACATGTTTGTTGTTTATTTCTTCCTGATTTCATTTTGTGCGAACACTCACAAGTTTCTTTTGTCTTGCAGTTCGAGATTATCTGGTTATAGCAGTGGCCACAGAGGCTGCCATTCGGTGCAATCTGTACGGGGACTATTTCCTTACTCCCCTGCAGGACTGCTTAATCCTGAAGGACGTCAAAACTAAGGAAGTGCTTTTCAAATGGCCGTACTGTTACGTAAGGAAGTTTGGACAAGACACGGTAAGCTGGTGTCACTTTAAATTTGTGGTTAATGACATGGTGCTATTTTTTCATATCTTCAATTTATATAATATATATGGGGTGTAATATTCACAATGATGACGATACCTCACACCTCCTCACAGTCACGGTTCTGAATGTTTTTGGTATAGAAGGGGGAAAAACAATTAATTAAAACATGTTTTTTTAATAAACCGTGGCTTAATGAACAAACTATGTCTGTAGTTACATTTTAAATAGTCTGTCAATATTGCAGCAACTGGCAGCAACACACTTGCAATTTGAAGTGTTTACTCTTTTGGAAGTGAAAAATGTTAGCTAAATATTTTAAAATAAGGTTAGAATTATTGCGCTCCCATTCTTATACGCTCTATCTGACGTGCATACACGCGCTGGCACTCGTTCATTGAAGTCTACTAAGTTGAAAATAGACTTGCTGTCAGGATAATCCTGTATGTGAAAATGGAAATTGCAGGAATTTGTAACATTTACAGTTAAGTATACAACAGATACTAGCTGAAGAAAGCTAGTATCAGTTTTCACAGAAATATTAGGCAGCACAACTGTTTAACATTAATAATAAAAACATTTCTTGAGCATGAAGTCCACATATTAGAATGATTTTTGAAGGATCATGTGACAAAATTCAACTTTGTCACAGGTATAAATTAAAGTAGAAAACAGTTATTTTAAATTAAAATAATATTTCACAATATTACCGTTTTTACTATATGTATTACAGTAAATCTAAAATGAACAACTTTCATATGTGGTGCAACCAACATGCAGAAAAAAAAAAAATCCTTAACAGGAAATGGCACCATTTCACGGTGTGGTGCAGAAGACAAAGACGAGTCAGAAGTTCCAATGCAAACTTTTACTCGCAATATAAATCATAAAGGTACATCGAAGGTTCACACACTTAATACGACTTAGCTCAGACAATGAACGAGGCAACACACAGGACTTCAAATACATAGGGAAACAGATCAGGGATACGAGACACAGCCGACAAGACTAATGAGGAAACAGATGTGACAGATGAACTAATCAAGGTTACCGTGGAAACAAATGAGTGGCGGGAAAACAGAACAAAGGAAGACATGTGACTAATGAAAACAAGACTCAGACAGAAACACAACTGTGACCAGTGTAATATTTATTTTAAAATATATAACATACTTTTGTGCATACATGTATAAAGATGAAAGGAAGAGCGTTAGTGTTGTCAGTGTGCAGGTGTGAGATTTTTTTTGAAAACAATTTCCTCATTTAAACATATTGAATTTAATTTGCATGCCTTTTCTCATGGGAAACAAACAGCCTTTCTTTATTAACGCCCGAGTGATTGTGGACAAACATCTCTGGTCTGAAATAGATTTCATAACTTTCCCTTCTCTTTTCTTTCCCTCAGCTGTCTTTTTCCTTTGAGGCTGGTCGCAGATGTGAGTCCGGCGAGGGGAATTTCGAGTTTGCAACCCATCAGGGTGAAAGACTGTTCAGTGTTGTTAGTGCATCCATCCAGAATCTGCCAAGACCTTCCACAGCCAAGCCGAACAGCCTTGACCGTGCAGAACAAAGTAGAGATCAAGAAACCGTGGCCACGGATGAAACGTACAACTACGAAATAGAAACTCAAAACTCTGACTTTTTACCTGAGGGCAAGATGCAGAGAGCAGTTCAGCGTCCATCAAAAATGCTCAACCCTGCTTGGAGGAGCTTTTCTTTGAATGCAATTGAGCCACAAAGCGAAAGTCAAGTGATGAGCATTGACACCGACCTCGAGAATAAGGAAGCTGTCTACGCCACGGTGTCAAAAGCTCAGCCAAAAGCCACTTCCCCTTCAGACCCTAAAATGCACTGGCAAAACCTGAGAAAATCTCTCCAGAAGTCTGCTTCTTTCCAAGACGCTTTCCAGACCAACGCTGACATTGCGCAGTCGTTTGATTTCGAGATCTCCCGGGAAGAGGGTGCACGTGAAGAGACGAGGCCCACGGAAGATTTGACTGACTTGTTGGGTGATTCCATCCAGCAATTAGCAATTAATAACGCATTACAGGACATCAGTGCGGAGCCAATTTATGCAGATCCACAGGATTTCCAAGCCAGAGCTGAGTGGGTTGTCAGTGCTGTGTGTGAATCAGAGGAGGTCATCGAGGCTAATCAAAGAGCTCATGATGGGGCAGACCTCCTAGCTGAGCATGACTTCTTCTACAGCCCACAGGCCATGGCTGCCCCCTCCAACCACATGCAAAGTCTAGATGATACGGATTCAACTTATGACAATTTGATGTTGACGGGGAGGCGCATATAATGGCATTTCTCACTCAAAATCAAGGGGTAATTAATAAGAATTGTACCTGTTTGAATATACACTATATGGACAAAATGATTGGAACAGACATGTTAATGATTGAATTCAGGTGTTTCAATCAAGCTCCTATCCATGCAGTCTGCATTTACAAAAAAAGTAATGCAGTTTCAACACTTTTTTTAACATCAGTACCTGAACCTCACAAATGCTCTAAAAAATCCCACATTCTCATGTGTCCCAATACTTCTGTCCATAAAGGGTGTAATGGTACACGTATTCGTACAGAACTTTTGTGTACCAAATGAATACAGCGTTGTTTTAACCACTGCATGTGCAGAACTTGTGTGCGTGGAATGTAGTTTCAAACTCTTGAGTTTGCCCCCTACTAGGATGGGATAGTATAGTTTATGTCGATATACTTTGATGAATCTAAAACATATCTTATCTTAATCTGAATCTAATCTTCAAACGCATTCATAAGCTTACATTGCTTTCCTTACTGTCAGATGCGTGTGTTGTTTTCCCTTCACTACCATTTCTAACTATTAACTAATTGAATAACTTTTAAACTAGTGATTGTACAATGCAGCAGTAGTTTACATTATTAACATTATTTACTGAGAAAATATGCTTTCTTTTTATATGCTGTCTTCGGCTAAGAGTGTGGATGGGGGTCATTATTGGGTCTGCGCTTGGTGAAAAACAACAAAACCTCTCCTGTCACTTCATGTATCATGTTTTTCCACTTAATACCCTCTTCCAGGAAATCTTTGATTGCTAGCCGGAGAAATGTTCATGAAATCCGCTCGACTGTAATGGAACAGTAACAGTTGGTGGGACATGCATTGGCTGCGGTCTGTCTCTTGCAGACTGATTTAATTAACTGTGCGAAGGGACCTGCGGCTCCAAGCTGATTGGGATCCCGACCTGCCTGAGTATGAAGATGTCACAGCGCTTCATTCATCTCGTGCTGTCTGTCACTCTCTCCGCTGAGATGACGCCTGCTGGATCAGACTGATGTGGAGTGTGCAGAATGATGCCGTTTGGAGGGCTTTAGTTTAATGAATTTCATACTCTACTGAAAAAGTGTGTTCATTTAATCATCGGATGGTTAATAAAAGCAATTGTAAAAAATAAAACTAGTAATCATCTATTATTAAATAACGTACACACCAGGATTTGTACACACATTTTTTTTTGACTGATAATTATAAAAAATTAAAATATATAAATATTTCTTTTTCATATATGATTTTTGCAGTTATTACTTTATGAAGATGTGAAAATACATTTGGAGATGTTTTCTTTTTAGCTCTATCAGGGGTGCAACGATACCCTCATGTCACGATTCGATACGAATCACGATACTGAACTCATGATACGATATTATTGCGATACTCCAAAACATATGATAAAAGGTTAACAAAAAATGTACTGTTGATTCAAATGCTAAATTTGATATTACATTGGGGGTGTAAATGAATAGGCTTGGACTTGGTGCTGGTAACCCAATGCACAGGACAATGGTGACACCAGAATAAAAATATTCATGATTCTGAAGCTGAAAATACAGAATTATTTGAGATGAATATGCTTGCACTCTGTCACTGACTAGACTAGATATTTAAAATAATATAGGCCACTTTTTACTGGTAACATAAGACATTTGGCATTATCAGGACCCACAAATATATATTCCCCCATTGCATTATTTATTATACATAATATTCAACGTTTAATGTAGTACTGAAACACAGTCTCTCACAGTAATCTATCTATCTATCTATCTATCTATCTATCTATCTATCTATCTATCTATCTATCTATCTATCTATCTATCTATCTATCTATCTATCTATCTATCTATCTATCTATCTCAGACAGATAGATGGATAAAGAGTCAGTCAGATAGTCATCATGAACATGTATCGTACAGACAGATATTCATGTTCACGTTATATATTCTGACAAGACAAGGAAAAACAGCATTTTTAGCACCAATATTTAATTCCCTAATCTGCAACACAAATATTATAGATGTGCTTCGTATTTCTGAATTCTAATATTGGAATTCATATGAAGAACAAGTTTTACCCACCTTTTAATGTCCACTTTGATGGACTGGCACTAGGGGGCAGTCTCTCTCTCCCAACACATAATGACTGATATTTTGCAGAATACTTTTTTGCAGATGTAAAATATGAAATGATCAATTTGATACGAGTCTCCAGAGAAACCAATGAGATATGTTGCTCTGATGTGATTTTGCATTCGGAGACATTGCAATGAAAACTAGTCTTTCTTGAAGTTTGATATTCTATTTTCCCCTGACAGGGTTAGGTCAGGAGAAAATACAGCTGCATAACTGCAAAAAGAATCTGTCAGGTTAGTCTGCACCTGTGAAATCCTAACAAATGAAAAGCCAAAATGCTTTTGTATTATGTATACTTCGACCAAAACTAGTGAATTCCAGTGCCTTAATTAGACAAATGGCAACACCACAAGTGTAAATGAGAGCAGACTGTGGAAAAACAGCCCAAAGGCAAACGCAACGCATTATCTTCAGAGGAGCGCTTTCACGGGCCAGAGGATGTTCAGTGACACCGTTTGCTTCAGCGGTTGACCTTCGAGCTCAGGCCATCAAATGCCTCCTGTTAAGAAACACAGCAAACCCGCATCAGACTTGCAGTAAACATGATACCAACTTAAGGTAACACATTTCACTTCATCATCCTGCACGAAAAATATTAGACCTGGTTATATTATATCCTGTAGTCATCATTAATCTTCAGAGAGTTATTTCTATGGGTGACCTTGGTAATCTACAATAGGTCTGAGAACTCTTGCTTATGATGTTGTTGAAATAAATCATGCTAGAAATTATATATATAACATTTTTGTTTTATCCATGATATTGTACTCAAATAAATGTAGCTTTGGTGAACATAAGGGACTTCTTACTATTTTTTAAAAATATATTTTGTTAAGAGGATTGATTACAATATTTTAGCATATAATATCACCTTTTAAAAGCAGTCTTATTATATTCAGTGCCATTTTTTCTATGAGCATGAATATACATCATATAAACCCTTCTTTCAACACAAGGTGATGTAATACGTTGTAATTATGAGATTACCTGATAATGAGCTCCACTCTGGGAATCTAGTGTCTTTTCTTAAACTTGGCATATTCTGGAGCGTGTGCTTTTTCTTTTTTGCACTCTTTTCATACTCTCCATCTAGGGACAAATGTGGCATGTCCTACGTACCTCGGGGTCTGTCAGTACAATTCACCATGTGCTCTCACACTAAACATTCATCTCTACTTTAAAGTAACAGTTCACCCAAAAAAATTACATTTCTGTCATTTACTCACCCCCACATCATTTCAAACCCATATGAATCTGTTTTTAAGGTAGGACCCAAGAATATCCTTAGAAAAATGTCCTAAAAAATCACTCTTGAACTGAAGATTTATCTCAAAAGAATGATTAGTGCATCATATGCTGCTACTTCTCTCATTAATGCACCAGGATGAGAATATCATCTTAAAATTCATTAAATTTGTTACAAAACTATCACATGACTTCAAAAGACTTTGAATATAGTGTATGAATCATATAAACCACTAACTGTATTCTGATTATGAGTATTTGAAATAAAACCTTTTAAGAAATATAATCTAAGTACAAGTATTTCATTTTTGGAATCTGATAATGTAATCCAGATTACATAATTATAATCAGTAACTTCCCAGCACTGTATATATATATAAATATATATATAGTGCTGTCAAATCGATTCATTATGACTAATAATAAACTTTTTTTTTTGCTTTTTGACATTTTGGAGCTTGACAGCCCCATTCATTTCCATTATTAAAAAAAAGAGTGGTCAGAATATTGCTCAAAAATTTACATTTAATGTTCCACAGAAGAAAGAAAATCATTCAGGTTTGCAAAGACAGGAGGATGAGAGATATTACAGAATTGTCATGTTTAGTTGAACTATCCCTTTAAAGTCCCCCCCCCAAAAAAGTCTCCTTCCTGCTTGGATGTGGCCGTAATTAGAAGTCAGATCTATAGGAGCTCCTCCACCCCTGTCATCCGACAGCTTCAGAAGGATCTCACAGATAAAACCAGCTAGAAGTTTAATGAGCCTTTTCTCTTGCTTTCCCTGGATGTGAATGTCGCACTGAGACTCCACACAGGCTTTCACAGCACTTGCTAAAAGCGTGTATAACCCCCCCTCCCTTTGCTCAAGTTTTCGGTGGGAAAGTGCTAAGGCGTCCCGGTCGCTTTCTTACACTGCTGTAGTCTGTGGGTGGTTGGTAATCTGATTAGCCAAAGTGTTCACCCTCGCCCTATTCCTTTACACCAGGGGGAGAGGAGATGATGGATGTTTTTTATCGCTTTTGTTGGAAACATACCAGAGGACAGTCAAGTACATAAACGTGCGCACACACTATATATTTGCTTGGCAGAGCGGATTGTAGTGGGATTACTTAAACGGATATGCAAATGAACTACAAGTTGAGTAAATGACTTAATCTCAGATTTACATTTATGTGCATAATGTAAAAATCACTTTGTTAATCAGTAATCCAGAAATCCACAATCCTATCCACCCACAGAAGGGCGAATTTACAGTAATTTACAGTAAAGCAAATTTAAAGTAGTTTCGCCACTTTTATTGGTGGCGTTTTAGAGCTAAAACCTGCCTCTTATTTATTAAAGCTACACTGTGTAAGATTTTCTCCCATCTAGCAGTGAAATTGTATATGACTACCAACTGAATATTACTTTCTAGCACCTCCCATTCCAAGGACGTTTTAACTCCTACGGTGGCCGTATTATTCCAAGATTAACATGGCTTCCAGTTCAACTTCGTCCATGAGTGTTCCTTCAAGTGAAGAGGTTACTTAAGAAAACTATGAACTACACTGTTAGCAATTGATGTAATTTTTACAATAAATTTTACAACAACATATTGTATTCATGTTTTTATTGTAAATGCAAATGCATGATGGGAAATTTATGTACAGTCCTGTAATTTTATTGCAACTACACTGTAGACGCATTATTTTACAGCCACCGCATAGCATTGTGGGATCGCTGCTGTTTGAATTTTGAAATTGCGCGCGGCCAACGGTACCACAGAATTGCCACATTTTTGGAAGAAGAACACATCTCAGGTATATGAAACGTTAACATGAAATCTCTTTTATAAGTATATGGATATATTAATACCGTTGATATGAGTGAGTGCTGCTGATTGTTTCGTTTGGTATATTTCAGTGACGTTCGCCCCGAGTCGACTAAAAACAACCTGAACTGACCGCAGTGAAGTGGCGTCTTCTTACTCAATCCATACAGAAAAGGAACCACATGCAGGTGTAAGGTACGAGATATTCACAATTTTTTGTTTGGTATATTTCTCAGTGACATTGGCTAGAGTAAAGTTAGATCCCTATAACGTTAGCTCAACTCGCCCCGACTCGACTCGCTCACTCCCGGTATAAACATCACAAACTGACCCCGGTGAAGTGGCGGTGTCTTACTCAATCCATAAGGGAAAAGGTAGGCTAAGTTACCACATCACATCAGGTACAAGACACTAGATATTCACAATGGAAAAACAAACATGGTGAGTCGAGCGGAGCTTGTAACGTAACTTTTAACGTTAATGGAAAACCACCACAATGACGATAGCTCAAATAATGTTAGCACAAA
Organism: Squalius cephalus; assembly: GCF_949319135.1. NCBI lineage: Eukaryota > Metazoa > Chordata > Actinopteri > Cypriniformes > Leuciscidae > Squalius > Squalius cephalus. The sequence goes on from NC_137145.1 coordinate 18,860,341, forward strand.
AAGTTAGACTGTAAAAATAAGCATTAACGTTACCCCCGTAAGATTCCTTAGCTCAGATTATTATTGCATTGATTACACGTGCTACTGGGCAGGCTGTTACGTTAGCTAAGTATTAGGACTTCTGTTTTGTAATCGGGGGTCTTGAAGTCGTGGTGGTTTACACACTTAGCATAAACGTAACGTTAGCTTGTATATTTTACGGTCGCTGAATACTTACAGAATTAAATGAAGATACCAGCATTGTCATTTAATTAAAGCCCATATTTCAAATAACCTTTGCTTGTGTTTACAAGCAAACGTAAACGTTATTTGAAATATGGGCTTCAATTAAATGACTGCTGGTATCTTCATTTAATTCTGTAAGTTAGCTATAGCTGTGATAAAAGCTGAATATAGCATCTGTTCAGATGTTATAACTTTACTTTGTGCTTGGCCAACCAGGGTGGAAGAGCAGTTGTGTAATGTCTTTATATAAAATAAACTGCGCGTGCGCAACTTAAACCTCCAACCAGCATCGTCATTAAATATTTTTTTCGGAGCCTGGGTTCTGTTGAAAGGCTGTCACTGCTCTCTTTGTCTTCAGAGAATGCAGCAAATTATCAGTAGTATTAAAATCAAGTTAACCATTTAGTTTTTCTCAAATTATATGTGGCTGCCTGGCAGACTGTATGGAATATTAAAATAATAATAGATTTGTAATTGGTATTTGTTGTGTAATTGGTAATACATTTGGTAATGTTTACATTTTGTATTCCCTAGCCCTCCGCCACAGCTGCTGATATCCAGAGAGAGACCCTACCCAGCACACCTTGCTTAATTGTACAAGGTATATTCTTCCCTTATTTTGTTAAAAGGGTAGTTCACTTTTAAATGAAAATTACCCCATGATTTACTTACCTTCAAACCATTCTTTCTGACAAATACAATCCGAGTTATACAAAAACAAAACCTGACACTTCCAAGCTTTACATTGGCAGTGGATCAGTTTGAAGCTCAAAAAAGTGCATCTATCCATCATAACAGTGCTCCACGAGGCTCTGAGGGGTTAAAATAGGCCTCCTGAAGCGAAGAGTTTGTGTAAGAAAAATATCCATATTTAACACGTTACAAAGTAAAATTCTAGCTTACGGCCAAACAGCCATACGCAGTCTACTTGCAGTCAAAGTGCAACTTGCGCAACTCATGACGTCAGAAGTAGCGTAGTGTGTCATGGCGTAGTGTAAATATCAGCAGTACATTGTATTACTTGCATAAGTTGCGCTTTAGAGTAAAATCTGTATGTTATTGTTCTTTTGGCCGGAAGCTAGTTATTTTACTTCATGTACGAAAAATATTAATATTTAAAACTTTACAAACTCATTGCTTTGCTTCAGAAGGCCTTTATTATTAACCCCTCAGAACTGTGTGAATCACTTTTATGATGGATAGATGCACTTTTCTGAGCTTCAAACTGATGTTGCAATCCACTGCCATTATAAAGCTCTGAAGCATCAGGGTGTTTATTAATATAACTCCGATTGTAAATATATTGTGAATTTTAACCGTTTCAGCCAGGTCAGGATTTCTTTTTCAAATGGTTAAAATGTGCATTAAAAAGTTGGATGGAGACCCAGCTATTACTGTTAAGTGTCTGTTCTACCTAGAGTTGGTATTCCCATACAGGACATTTATGTGTAAACAGAAGAGTCTGACGGACAGCAGTTTAACATTGCGACTTTCATTAATTAATTAAATAAAACACTTTGAAGTGTGGTTAAGGTATTTAGCAGATGCTTTTGTCCAAAGCGTCATTCAATATACAATGCATACATGCGTGCAATGACGTTATATATTTACAAAAAAACAATGTAAAAGCCAATGTAATTCTAAATGTTAAAGGGTTAGTTCACCCAAAAATGAAAATTATGTCATTAATGACTCACCCTCATGTCGTTCCAAGCCCGTAAGACCTCCGTTCATCTTCAGAACACAGTTTAAGATATTTTAGATTTAGTCCAAGAGCTTTCTGTCCCTCCATTGAAAATGTATGTACGGTATACTGTCCATGTCCAGAAAGCTAATAAAGACATCATCAAAGTAGTCCATGTGACATCAGTGGGTTAGTTAGAATGTTTTGAAGCATCAAAAATACATTTTGGTCCAAAAATAACAAAAACTACAACTTTATTCAGCATTGTATTCTCTTCTGGGTCTGTTGTCAATCCGGGTTCACGACTCCGCAGTGACGCTGCTGACGTAAGACGCTGTATTCAAGCTATTTTACATTGTTCCTCTGTGTCGAAATCCTTAGACATGTTTGCGAAGATTGTTTTGTTTACAGCGTGCGTCTGTAAACGCAGACTGTAAACGAAGACTGTAAACGAAGCTCGGGCGCACCAGATAACACGTCAGCAGCGTCACTGCGGAGTCGTGAATGCAGATGGACAACAGACCCAGAAGAGAATACAATGCTGAATAAAGTTGTAGTTTTTGTTATTTTTGGACCAAAATGTATTTCCGATGCTGTTCAAACCAATTGTACATTGTAAATAACTTAAATATGTTTTGAATAATTTTGTTGTTGTTGCTTTATTATCATTTACAGCTGATTGAGAGAGGAATTAAAGCATGGCTATACTGTATATATTTTTTTCCCTGCAACATATTCCAGGTCTGAACGGGTTAAATTAAGCCACTGCATTATTTTCAGCACAGAATGTGGTTTTGCAGTGGGAGTATTTGATAAACATAATTTTAAGTCTCTAACATTATTTACAGTAAACTCAACTTCTTTCTATGCAAATTTGGGTTGTTATAGAATGCACATTATTTAAACAACTCAGTGCTATTTGCCTGCTGCCATTTAAGGGTTAGTTCACCCAAAAATTACAATTCTGTCACCATTTACTCGTCCTCATATCGTTCCAAACCCATATGACTTTATTTCTTCCATTGAACATCATATAAGATAGAAGATATTCTGAGAAATGTCTTTTTGAGAAATTGTTTACAATGGAAAACCATTGATAGTCCACTTTAGACTAACTAACTAACTAACTATTTTCAACACCGATAATAATAAGAACTGTTTCTTGAGTATCAAATCAGCGTATTAGAATGATTTCTGAAGGATCATGTGACACTGACAACTGTATTAATGATGCTGAAAATCCAGCTTTACATAGAAAAAGAGAAAGCTATTTTAATTTGTGATAATATTTCACAATATTACTGGTTTTACTGTATTTTTGATTAAATAAATGCAGCCTTGGTGAGCATAAGAGACTCAAAAACATTGAAAAAAGAAGGCTGTCAATTAGAACTGCATTATTCATATACTTTATTGTCAATAAATACCTTGAGATGGCTTGAAAAATACAAAAAAACGTTTCTGCTTTTTATTCAGCTGCTGCTACAGAATAGAGCTGGTAAGTCCCGCCCCTTCCGCTAACCCCACTGGACCTCTAGGTTGAAAAATCGTCAATGCAAGTGAATGGGAGAAAATAATTATTTTCTGGTCCCGTTTGAATTGTGCCATGAATGTGAACATATGTTGTCTGTGAATTTTTTATATAACTTTTCATGTTACGAGTTTGACAGTATATGGTATGATTCTTCGGCTAGCAGTTGTGGAAAAGACATAACGAGAAAGACTACATGTCGCCTATGTGACGTCACCCCATAAAGTTGACTTACCCGTGGTTTTCGCCAACCTCAACGATTTTGTCCTCTCCCTGAAAGAAGGCGGTGAAGTGCACCAAAGACACAGCCATGTTTAGCGGGATCCGTGAGCTAGTGTCCGTGTGCTAGTGGTGTTGACGTTTCAAACGCGTCGAAAGCAGCGAAGAGTTGTAGTCCACAAAGTGCTCTCACACAAAGTCTAACCGTATCAAACTTGTTATAAATGATATTAAAAATTCACAGACAACATATGTTCACATTCATGGCACAATTCAAACGGGACCAGAAAATAATTATTTTCTCCCATTCACTTGCATTGACGATTTTTCAACCTAGAGGTCCAGTGGGGTTAGCGGAAGGGGCGGGACTTACCAGCTCTATAGCTGGATGCCTTTTTCCATATAAGGGATTTCCTGGAACATCATAAGTTATTACTTCTATGAATCCGTTGTGGACTTTCTGTGAGAGAGCGCCCTCTGGCTTCGAGAATGAATGAAACGCATTACACAAGAGTGTTAGCTCTTCATAATGTTCTGATCGCCTCATTTTGGATAAAAATAATCCGGCATGTCTTGTCTCTTTGAATTTAAATCTAGGTTTATTCACATTGCCCTTTATGTGAACACACTTGCCCGAAAAAAGTGTGCGGGATGAATTTACGTTTTATTAAAAGTGCAACACCACTGCAACTACATGTCAACTAACTCTCATTAGAGTATTAGAGCGATGCTTTACACTCCAATAAAGCACACCAGATCACTGTCACTTTCTACATCCTTGATCATTTATTACTAAACTGACCTGTAAGATTTGCGCGGTGCAACTGCATTCATATTGTTATGGGCACATCTGCTTTGTTATGCTCAAATCATTGTATCTACAAATAATCTGGATCTAGGCCTTGCTTGACAGACACATACTTAACTTCCTCCTCTGTGCTGCTCAGATGTAGCCTGACTCCAATTTCCTCAGAGCTAGTTTACAAATGAAGGTGTGAAATATATTTTAAGGTGTGAAAATCAAAGATAAAACCAAACAACATATTCTCTTCTGACACACTGTAGCCTACATTGATTTTCACTGCAGGATAGATATAAGATTCTGATGATTGCGTTGCATCAACACCTGGAATTCGAAATGAATGATATTGTCTGGTGAATGTATTCATGTTTTATGCATTTCTAAGATATGTCTGGGTTGTTTCATTTGCTTTCTTTAAATGCACCTAAATATTCACAGATAATATGGATCATTTCAGAGGTATTGTGTACATACAACGGCAACCACAAGGGTTTATCTAAGAGTTGTGTTAAATGAACACAATGGTGTGAAATCTCTGTAAGAGCTCTATAAAATCTGTAGTTTGAACTTGATGTTTCTGGTCTTCCACCCTCTGTCTGAAATAACTCTCCCAACTATACACCTCCAGAGGAATGCTGCCAGTTTAACCTTCAGTAAGTGAGGGAGGACACAAAACTACAGCCATGTGATTTAAAGGGAGGTCATAAGGGACAATAGATGCTGAGTTTGGCAGGTGGCCCGTGAAAAAGAAAAGACCCTTCGCCCGCACTTGCTGCTCTGTAGCATATGTTGGCATAATATGGTATAGTCAGTGACGGTACAGTGAAATTCCAGCAAAAGAAAAGAAAATATGTAAAAGTATCCTTTCATATGTGCAGAATGCAGACACAACTGCACAGACTTGTTTTAAAATGTATGTTCAATTTAGAAATAGTATTCCATAGGATGTATCTTTCGGAAAGTATGTGCAAATTAGAGAGAATTATATTGTGATGAACAATTTCAAAAGAGTTCCACTGGACCCTTTGATGTGTTTAGAATTTAGAAATAATTCTGTGATCCTTTGATATATGTTTAATTTAAAAGCAATTGTATTCTTTGATGTACAATTTATAGGATTTGTTGATATGTGTAGAATTGATTATGAATTCTATAGGATCATTCGATGTATGCACAATTTAAAATCAATTGTATTCTTTGATGTATGCACAATTTAAAAGCAATTATACCTATAGGATCCTTTGATGTATTTGAAATTTAAAAGCTACTGGATTCTTTGATGATGATGTATAGGATCCTTTAATATATGTAGAATTTAGAAATAGTTCTATATGATTATTTGATGTACACACAATTTAAAAGCAGTTATATAGGATCTTTTGATGTATGTAGAATTGAGAATGAATTATAAAGGGTTCTTTGATGTATGCATCATTTAAAATCAATTGTATCCTCTGATGTGTTTACAATTTAGAAACAATTGCATATGATGCTTTGATGTACACACAATTTAAAAGCAGTTATATAGGATCTTTTGATGTATGTAGAATTGAGAATGAATTATATAGGGTTCTTTGATGTATGCATCATTTAAAATCACTTGTATTCTTTGATGTATGTACAATTTAGAGACAATTAGGATCCTTTGATGCATGCACAATTTTCTATAGGGTCAACTGATGCACATTTAATTTTATATTATGTACATTCAATTTTCCAAAGGATGCTTTGATGTATATAGAATTAGCATTCCACTCCCTGCAAATATTATGCTAATATTTCCCTTTGCATGTGAAGTTAAGTTAAGGCTTTGATTGGTCGTGATCTGACCTGCACATCTATAGAGGATGGGTGGTGAGGAGTGTGAATTGTTTAATGTGCTTTGCAGAGATGCCACTGAACGGCATGTCAGCTCTGCTCTGTGTCAACTTGCGAGGACCAGGATCCGCTGAGGCTTTATCACTTGTGGCCAGGCCAGGGGAGAGCTGACAGTGAACCAAAGTGACGACTTCATCGAGGGCCACATGACAGTGGCAGGCCCGTAACTGATGAGCCGTTGAATCGTTCCTGACAGCGACTTGTGGAGTGGGGCGCAGGGGCTAAACAGGAGCGCTTTAATAGAATTCTGTCCATCTTTAAAACAAGACATCTCAGAACACATCTAAACCTCAACACAAATGACAGAAAAACAGATAAAAGGTTTCTGAGGTTAACAAAAAGGATCATTCGCAACTACCAATCACTTGAAGCCAGATTTCCACTGAAGACAAAATGGTTAGACATAGAGCTGTCACTACAATGTTTGTTTTAATGCTGATTTATTATGTTGTGAACCCTTAGATTTGTACAAAACTGTTTTTAGTTCAGCAATATTTTTGAATGGATGCTGTGAATGGCCCTCTTGAGGGCTTGCCAAAGCATCTCAATCCGATTGAGGTCAAGACTCTGACTGGGGCACTCCAGAAAGCACATTTTCTTCTGCTAAAGCCATTTTGTTGTTCATTTAATTCACTGCTTTGGGTTGTTGTCTGGTTGCATCACCAAAACTTCTGCTGAACTTCAATTGGTGGACAAATGGGCAGAAAAATGTCCTGACAATCTTGAGAACCTTTTTCCCACTCTGATGCTTCATTGTTTGTGTGTCTGTGTATTATTGTAAGTTTTTTTTAATAAATACACACAGAAATCACATAGCCTACTTTTTCCTGCAGCTTTATATCAGCCAAATAAAAGCCACAATGTGGGGCAACATCAAAGATCTTAGTTCTGGTGTTAATTTCTATGGTAACAGGGCTCGATGCTGTATTCTTATGTGTATTTTAATGAGCATATTTTTAAAATGTAAGTCATGCATGTCGGCCCTGAATGAGCAGCACAGTGATAATCAGATTAAGAGATAGTGCAGTGAATCTGTAAACTAGAATTATCCTAATCCATTTTGCAATCTGCCTGTAACCCTGAATCAGGACAGCAAAGATATATCCACCCTTGGAATCACATCTCTCTGCCTGCATACAAGATGTGTTATTAAAATCAAGGTTCAAGCACAAGTTTGGCTGCAATTTTTATGCTTGATAATCGAATTATACCATACCTCATCTTAAGGAAAGGTTATACTATGTGTTTCAGAAAAGAGTCAATGTTTGAATTTCTAAGGAGCCAGCATGCAGAAATCTATTCATGACTTTTATTTCGGTTTATGCAAAAAATAAGTGCAAAAACCCAAATTTTAAATTGTCACTAGGGATGGGTCAGGTGAATTAATCTTGAAATATCTTTACTTCTGATAAACCTTGTGACAGAGGTTGTCTTGTGATGATTGAAGTTTATAAAAAATGTAATGTTAAATACCAACACATATTTTTCCATTCATCCTGTAATTAAATGCATATCAAAAGCTTCAATGTGAAAAAAAATTAATAATCATTTTAACACTTCGCTCATGCTCATCTTAACACCTCTGGAATGCAAAATCAGTCATAACAGCCATTTTGACATAAGCAGCTGTTCTGGAGTAGGCTGGTAAACTTCGTCTCTCACTTGGCACAGCACTTGTCCCTTCAAGCACGAGTCATGATAAAAGAGCTGAAAGACCTGTAAAAGTATAATCTAAAATGGCATTGTTACTTCAGCAAATGCTTTTTAAAATCTCACATTTGTTTTATCGGTAGCACTTTATTTTGGAGTCCTGTTTCGCATGCACATACTATGTACTTATTGTAGTAATGACACCAACTGGGTAATAACTACATTAGGTACTAATCCCGCATCCGTTTCATCTTAAAATGAGCACGCTTTATGCACACCTCACTAGCTCTGAAAGTGTCACGAAATGTGCAAGAAGCAACATATGATCATTTTTCAGAAATTTCGCCACAGGCACAGTTTTTCCAATAAATCTGGGTTGGATATTATTGGGACTCTAATTAGCCTAAAATAAGACACAATATTTGTTTTGCTTTTTGAAACTAAATTATCTTGAATTTATTTTTCACTGAGCTCATTCACAGCAATGCATTCCGGGTTGTTGCTGTCAGTCATGGCCTAATGGTTAGAGAGTCAGAGTGGTAACCTGAAGGTTGCAGGTTTGATTCTCAATATCTGCAGGAAATGACTGAGGTGCCCTTGAGCGAGGCACCGAACCCCAAATTGCTCCCCAGGCGCAACAGTAAAAATGGCTGTCCACTGCTCCGGGTGAGTGTGTTCAGGACTCACACTAATGTGTGTGCACTAACTTGGATGGGTTAAACGCAGAGGACAAATTCTGAGTATGGCTCACCACACCTGGCCTCTTTCACTTTACCCTTTTTTATCTCACAATTTTGAACATTCTATCTTACAATTTGGAGAAAAAGAGTAAGAATTACGAATTATAAACACGGAATTGCGAGAAAAATGTTAGAATTGATAGTCTATAACTTGCAATTTTGACTTTTTTCCTCATAATTGTGAAAAGAGTAAGAATTCTGAATTATAAACTTGGAATTGCAAGAAAAAAGACAGAATTGATAGTTTATATCTCACAATTTTGAATTTTTCTAAGAACTGTGAAATGAGTAAAAATTACGGATGGAATTGCGAGAAAAAAGTAAAATGCTAGTTTATATATCACAATTATTTTTTTCTCAGAATTGTGAAAAGAGTTACGAATTATAAACTCGGAATTGCGAGAAAAGTCAGAATTGATAACTTGCAATTTTGACTTTTTTTCTTTTATAATTATGGATTATAACTCTCTTTTTTTCTTAGAATTGTATATGTAGTCAGAATAGTGAGATAAAGTTGCAATTACCTTTTTTTATCCCGTGCATGTGATGCTGTTTTAAAATTTGTCTTTAATCAACTTTTGCAATGACAATAGACCTGTTTTTGCTCGACTTGGTTTAGCAATGCGTCAGGCGAATTCAGATGGTTGTCTGACCACAAACACATTTATGCTTGCAAAAGCCTCTACAACTCACAAGATGCTCGTGCGTGTGCGTTTCATCGGTTATCAAAGGCTTCTTTCATACAGAATATCAGGGCTTTAGGATACAACAAAATACTCGCAAGACCAGAGCTGAATGTCAGAATAAGGCATATCGTGGTGTGCATCAGGCTCATTGACAAAGGACAGAAAACTGCCTGTGCCTGAGGCTTCACGATAACCCTCCTGCACTCCAGGGCAATGTGGAGGCTGCTAAAACTCTCCTCGCCACACACAAACACAACAGACAGCATACAAGGGTGTATTACAGCTGTGGTTTCTTCCTACTAGAATACCAAGAGAGGGATGAATGTTGTTTGTTGAGGTAGATAAATGGTTCATCCTTATAGGCTGGGAAATCCGCTGCTGACTGAGATGTTTTCATTGTTACTGTGTTTGTTTGCTGTGTTGTTATTGGAATGGGAGCTATTTTTCCTCACCAAATATATGTAGGAGTTGAAAGTTATATAGTAAAATCCCTAGAACACCATTCTGCACTTTGAATATAGATGTCACAGCCATATATATATATATTCGTATTCTGGCATCTGTACATGGAAACGCAAATAGCAGAACGTGTAGATGAATAAAAAGACGTATTTAAAGAAGCGAGCAGAAGAACATTATAATAGAGTTGGGAAATTCATCTCTCATAGGTGGATATAAATATGAGAATAGAAAATCCAAGGGTTATAAGCAAAAAGAGTATGCTGTATATCAAAATATGAAATAATGTGGAATGAGTCATGCATAACTTTATGATGTTTTCTGCTTAAATGAATGAAACCCATTTTGTTGTTGATAAGTGAATTGTATTGTTGACTACTATTTTGAAGAGAAAGTCTGAACTGTTGAAGTGTTGTGTAATGACGTAATGTGTGTAAATAAGTGAAGTGATGCGTAAGCGTGATGGATAAAGTGCGCTACTCCTGTCATTCAAAAAAAAAAGTCATTCATATTTTAGAAGTATAACATAAACATTATAGATTTTAAATGTAGATATACATTGATTTTTTGGAATATTCCATGGACATTTTAAAAGGATAGTTCACTCATTTCTTTCTTCTTATTTCAAACAAACATCTTTTGAACTGAAGAACTGGAGTACGTTTTACAAGAAAATATTTTAGATTTTTTTCTACTTAAAAATTTCACGTTTAACTCAATGCGTTACAAGCTCTTTGCAATTATCTGAAAAATATACTAGAAATTTTATTTCTAGAAATACAATTTTTGCAAGTAGCCTAAATCTACACTAAATTTATTCCAGCAAGTCGACAGAATCTTTAAGATCAGGATACTGTGCCACAACAGTATCTTGATTTAAAGTATTACGCCACAATTAGTAAAAATTATTATTTTTTACAATTATTAAAGTGTCTCTATTATGCTATTTTAAAGGTTCCTTATTTTGTTTTGGATGTCTCCTACAATAATTTTACATGCATCCAAGGTAAAAAAAAACACTTTAATTTTCTCATAATAATTGCAGCATCACCTAATTTCTCAGAAAACGGTTCGTTCGAAGATTCAGTCTCTCTAAACCCCTCCTTTCCAAACAACTACATTGTTTGAGGGCGGGTCTAAGTAGACGTCGTTCTCCGGCAGCCAACGAAGAGCAAAGGTTGATATTATGCAAATTTGTTACATTGTTACGTAGGTATCAGGAAGTGAGACTGGGATTGTCGACGACTCGTTTCAGCAGTTCGTGCACTTTGATCTTTAAGTACCTTTTACATTCAAAACAGCTATATTACACACCGCATGAAAGGTAATATGTGACCCTCACTGTAAAAAATTATCGTGATTTTAACGGTAAAAGACTGTAAAAATGCTACAGTGAAAAACTGTTAATTGGTTAACAGAAAGTTTCCGTACTATATACGGTAAATAACTGTGATAGATCTAATGGTACATTTAAATTTACAGTTTTTGAAAGTGAAAAAGAACAACTCATTGTATAATTTACAGTGAAAAACCGTAAATTGACATTCCCACAATTCCCTGCGTGACACTTCACATTTGATCTATTTTTGTTAAAATAACTGTTTCTTCATAGTTTTCTCCGTTTGTTCTAATCAGTTATGTACATTAGGGTTTTATGTTACATTTAATGTTGTTAAATTAATGTTTATTGCATTTTTAAAATTTCATGTGTGTTACCATGATGGTGTTTAATGTTTGTGTGTATTATATTAGTATTACATCTCTTGTTGAAGAGCTGCTTGTGATGAGTTTAGATTGATCATGTGATTCTCATCACTGCTGTGATTGGTGGTTATCAGTGTATTACAATGGTACAAAACAGATATTAAAACTTAAATAGGACGTTAAATGCACATTATATCAGATAATGAATTACGGTTTATTACTGTAAATTTTAAGTTAAGTCTGTAAAACCAATAACGTTGCTACCGTATTTTTGACGGTAAAGTACTGGCTGCCGTTTTTTTACTGTAAAAATCACGGTTTAATTTTTTACAGTGTGGATCACAAAACCAGTCACAAGTCGCACGGGTATATTTCTGGCAATAGCCAACAATACATTGTATGGGTCAAAATTCTCGATTTTTCTTTTATGCCAAAAATCATTAGGATATTAAGTAAAGATCATGTTCCATGAATATATTTTGTAAATTTCCTATCGTAAATATATAAAACGTTTATTTTCGTGAGTTAATGAAGCACAATAGCGAACATAAATGAACAACTTTAAAGGCGATTTTATCAATGTTTCGATTTTTTTGCATCCTCAGATTCCAGATTTTCAAATAGTTGCATCTCAACCAAATATTGTACTATCCTAACAAACCATACATCAATGGAAAGCTTATTTATTCAGCTTATCAAATCTCAAAATAAAAAAATTGACCCATGTGACTGGTTTTGTGGTCCAGGGTCACATATTTGAAAAAGCACAATACAAAGGCACTTTCATTTAAAGTTTTATTGTACAACCTTGAAATAGTTTCACAGATAATTAAGTCACCAGATTTCCTGTGTTTATCATGATATACCGATTACAAAATAAACCATAAAATCATATGATTTTTTTTTTTTTGGAATGTTGCTTAATGCTTTTTTTTAAAAAAAAGGAGATTCCTCACATTCTTCTATGATCAGTGATATCAGCACCAAAATAACAATGAAAGCTCAATCAGAGCATCCCAGTGATCATCATTGTGTTGAGCACAAGCTGTCTGTTTCTTCCCAAAAGAGCAAATAAATCCATTGAGTCATGGTACTCTTTACCTAGCTACCGTTTTAGAGCAGATCGAAAGCCATTTCCGCTGTGCCCACCCTCCCCACATAAGACATCAGTAATAACAGAGCCAATGTGACTCAGGCCAGTCCAGTTTTACCAGCCTAAAGTTCCAGGTGACACTTTATCAACTGCACCATTCTGGACCACATGACCCTAGTCCATTAGGGAAAGGGCTTGAAAATAGCATTACTAATGACATTCAAATCTAAATGGACAAAATGGATTTGAATGAAATATGAAACATAAAGTTTAAGTAAAATGCATTAAAGGTGCGCTATTAAGATAGAATATGCTTTCGAGGTGACATTTACATGAAATAATGCAATACGTCAATGCAATTTACGGGTTGAAACATTTAAATATAACATGTCATTGGACAAGAAACCTTTACTGTTATATTTTTTATGTAAAGATTGAGCAGTCGCACTGCTGTCAGAAAGACGTTGCCACTCCGTTATGTCAAACTAAGTCTTGTTGGTCTGCTATCAATGCAAATCAATAATCAGCATTTAAATGTGTGATACAGTGTTTATCGTGATTGTGATTTCTGTGTAAATATATTTAGGCCACTTTATCTGTCTTTTATGTGGAGTAAAACCGTTCTACATGGGCTCTGAAAGCCGTATCACAGCCCCCCACATGTCCTTTATGTGTTTACATATGGATTACAGCCTCTTTGAATGTTTAATAATATTAAACATTCAAACATTAGCACAGCATTTTACAAAACCATCTGTAAAGAGCTGTGAGGCAGACTAAAATGAGTGGAGGAAAGTATAATAAATCATAAGTAGCCTTGGAAAACAAGCATGCAAAAAGAAAAGTGGCCAATATAATTACATTATGTGCAATCTCATTTAAAATATAACCAAAAGGAAGAAAAATTGTTCAGAATAGTCAGTAAGATTCTTTTAAAACCTTGGAGATCATAAAAAACATGATCAGACGCAGTAAAATATCTCTAGAATGCAGAGGAGAATGTAAAGACGACATTGTGAATTGGTTAGTTTGTAAAGGGGAATGAAATTACAGCCATGAGATGTTATATAATATATATATTTTTTTAAATGTCAATGATTTACTTATCTGCTATAATATCTTGTAATTATCGTCCTTTGGGAGCTTTTCCCAACAATATTGATTATTTCCAAATAATTAATCAGCATGTCATAAATTTAATCAATTGACAGCCCTAAATTACCACAATCTATGAATAAATTACATAAATGGTCCATTTTGGTGTAAGATGCATATAGGCTGTCTTGAAAACTTACTGTATGCCAAACCAAAGCCTTTGTTCTGAGTTTGAGTCACCAAATCTATTTACTGTCAATTTTCACTATTCACATGATAGCATAATTTTAATTTTCTAAGACATTCTCTTGCCCGTAGAGAAGAAATGATGATGATTGCTCTAGATTTGTTTATATGAGCCTGAAACAATTCACTAGGAAGCATTCCCAATTCCCTTCACTTTCCTTTATCATTGGTCATCAAAAGCATCAATATGATTGCAATCTCTTTCTGGGGAAGAAAAGTGTCTTGAGACATGGAAAAACAATTCAAATGAGCATCAAACCATCTAACTACACTCACCAATCCTCTGGTAATTAGGCTCGCTCAGAGAGCGCAAGTCAGCGTGCTTCGCTCAAACACTCTGGTGAGGCATGAGGCTTCTCTCAGCACTAGATTACCCGTTGTCTTCAGATCCAGCACAAATAGCTGCTTTTGGCTTCAGCAAGTCAGTGACAGATAGACATCTTTCTACTGCAACCTTTTGAGACAATTGAGCAAGACTCCTGTTTCATGTGAACCACACATTCCGCTAATGGCTACAGCACAGACTCGGCTGAACTGTCAGCTTCTCTGCTCGAGTCTACAGTTGTCTGGCAATACAATAAACAGGCATGAACTGATGCCAAGCTGCCATTTTGTGAGAGAAAATAAAAAAACGTCAAATTTTTAAAGTGTTTTGATACATCTGTGTGTACTTTTTTCCCTCAGATATCAAAGGTGTAAGAAGGAAGTGGGCTAAAAGAGCCTACAGCTACATTTCAAGCCCCAAAACACACATATTTTAACATTTAATTATTTGTTCCATTTGTTTACGTTCACTAGACATAATAGGCTAGACTGTTTACATTAATATCCCAACAGAAACAGACTCGCTGGATCATTCTAGTAACATGCTTCTCAATCGGAAGGCTGTGTCCTAAGGCTGTGTATGTTGGCTGCAACATCATCAAGCACTGCAGAAGGTCATCTCAATTTAAAGGATCCTTAAAAGGCAGCATTCGTTTCCTGTCCTTTATTCAACTAATTTTGAAGGATACATCTCCTTCAATCACCCACAATCCTTTGCACACATTCCAACTAAACGAGACGGCACTGAGCTTGTCTGAGTTCATTATGAAATGTAGGACAAAAATAATGTTTTTGGACATTAAGGCATTATCTTACTGTAAGGCATTATTATCTTTTGTTTTGCTGTAAATTAATCAGCAAATGAAACACTAAACTGCCAATAATGTAAGCCACTGGGAGACCACAGTCATTTACTGTCATTCACTGTTTTGTAGAAGGACTGGACTAGGAAGGACACAACCTCACTAGGATGCAGCCTTCCGTTTGAGAAGCACCTATAGACAGTCGTGCACTTGGACACTTGTTTATTCACGCAGTTTCATTTCTTTCATGTAAGAAATCATGTAAGGATGTGTAGGTCACCAGATACATACACATTTAAAAAAAGTTGTGCACCATTCAGATTGGAATTGAGAATGCCTTTTAAATACCAATTCAGTTGCCGAATTTGAATTGTGGTTAGCAAACAAGATGCAGAATTGCAATTCTATTTTGAATGTCAGATAAGTAGAATTAAAATTACAGCTACAAACTGAATTTACTTTAACTAAAAAAAAGAAGAAAGTTTGTCATATTTAAAAATGTTATACTTTTGTGGATCTCTTGCATTACCAGATGTGGATTCTAGATTGCATTCCCAGGGGAAAAATATTCATTTCATGCTTTAAAGAATCCTCTTACAAAAAAGACAAAACAATCACTGTATAAACATCCACTGTCATACAATTAAATATGTATGATTTTTACAACCTGATCTCATGGGAAAACGTAACTATTTTACAAGGTGGCGATTTCGTATGAATTCATATGATTTGAATTGGACAAAAATGAGTGATTTTTTAAAAAGAAACTCATTATGAAGGACCAACCCTAAACTTACCCGTCACTAGGGTTTAAACAGATCGAACGAAAAAAATACGAGTAAGATCGTATGAATTTCTCCGAATTAGCCACCAATTAAGCAAAACGTAAAATAGTTACGAATTGCTGTGAGATTGTGTTGGATTTGTAATATGGCCATCAATGAACAAATATGCTTTGTGCTACCAGATGATATTGTATCACCCCTGTGTGCTAACTGGACCATGTTAACAAGCCAAACCCTGACCCCAATCCGACCTGTGCCAGATGCCTGTGAAAAAGTAACAAATGGTTGATAGTGCGACCAGAAAAGCTATCTGAGAACATGACAGTGGGTGGAGAGCTGTATTGTTTGTTTATTGGCGGAACATGACTCAATTAAACTGTACTTGGAGCCGCAAGCGTATTTGCATTTCACAGTCCTCCGCCAGAGTACTATGAGTTTCTCAAATTATTTCCTCAAGATAAGAGAGTGGAAATCAAAAAGGCCTTGGTGCAACTAAAAGTGCATCTTCTCCAGTGGTCTTTGCACTCTCCTCTACAAATGTTTATCCTGAGCAAAGGTGGAGCCTGTGAGTTTTACTGCTGGGGGAATTTATCTGGCAGAAGAACAGCATCTGGATCTCATAAAGTTGTTTAAAATTTCATGGGTCTTTCGCCTTGAGTTACAGCGCTCTGCAAAGTAATGAGGTCGTATGGGAGACCTCTATTGATTCACGCCTTTACTGCCAGACACTCATCCCTGCCTTAAAGCCAACTATGCAATGAGGACACTGCACCGGCAGATGGCTGCCCTCAACTTACAAAGCTAATAAGCTCTAAATGTGAACTTCTAAATCAAATTGGAGTCACGTCTATTTGACCGGCCAACTTCTCTATCCAACCGAGGGGTCCGAACATAGTCTCCTGATTGTGGAGTCATGCAAGAAACCAAATGAGGATTTCTCATCCACCTTATCCTAGCAGCGATCATCCATGCATGATAGAGGACAGTAATGAGGTGGCAAATAAGGCAAGAGGCTAGCTGGAGGAGGACCAGTGTCAGCAACTCCTAAGCCATAATGAGACACGACGTGGCCCAGGCTGTTCATCTGGGTTTTCCCCCACTCCCTGTGGGACCCTGATGTGTGACAGAGAGCAAAATGTCTCCTCGTCCTTATCCGCAGGCGATGGAATGCTGAACGCAGTGTTCCGATGCTTTGGTGTGCATTTATACTGTTGGGATTCTAATCTGATTGCCAATGAGGCATTGAGCTGCTCCATGGAAACTCGGATAAACCTTACAGCATGCAATATGAAACTATTTAAACTGAGATTGAGGGAATAGTCCCCCCAGGCCAAGGAGATCTTTGTGGAAGACTAAAACGATGCTTTAACCAACCCTGAGGCAAGTGGTCTCAAAGCTTTGTCTTATAAATATATATTTCTTAAAACCAATTCATTTGTCAACCTAGTGACTGCACATGCTCCTGTAACTTCCCTTCCAGTACCTTTGGGCCTATTTGGGCCCAGTAGGCCATATTTGTGGTGTAGTAGTTCTATGAATCTGGCTAATGGGAGCTATAATACGCTATCATACCTTTATTTTTATTTATTTTTACCATTTTGGGAGAAGTAATATTCACATATGTTGCTTTAACAACCAGATGCATTTACACTTGTCTAGTTGCACCTGGAATGCATCTCAAACCACCTCCTGAAGTGGTTTGTGCGTTTGGATTGCAATCAGTTTCAAATGAGTTCCGAGGGGCTTTACACATCGGATCAAAGAAAACTCATGCTGTGTCCAAGTGCAAATAGGCCCTTTGTCAATGTTTCTACCAATTGAAGGGAAAAATAAAGAAATTGCATGAAGGAAACTTGCCAGTGTATTGTTCTCAAACCTCTGAACAACCTGCTCCCCTTCAGGCTTGGCAAAAGCGCCTTTTCCCTCCCTGTAGTTTCAGTTCTTTTTAGATGTCAGCTCTGGCAGATAACAAACTGTTATCAGCTGGGGTATGGGCCCTTTTGTAATTGCCTTTCACTCACCGGCAGGACCTGCCGGTGACGTGAGCCCCATGTTTGGCCTTCGTTTTCTCATCCCTATCGGCCCACGCCCCCGCCGCCCACCCCGCCAGCAACCGCAAACACAGCTGATGCCTGATGCCATGCCTCACGGGGGTCATGATTGGATGTGTGATTGCAGTACACCACTGCCTGGCTGGTGCATTTCTTCTGCGGCCTGCATCAAACACACAAACAGAGTCGCAAATACACAAATTTCGAGAAGTACGGCTCGCATACAGCTATGTAAACAAGCTGCCCACAAATACATCTGCATTGGAACTGATATCCATAACCACTCTCTCTCTGTCTTTCAGAGAGTCACATGTATCTGCGTATCGCATTTAATCTAACTGCATGGTTGACTTGCAAACGATTACTCCTATAATTATCAGTGGTAAGCGAAACCATGAGTGTTGTAATTGATTTGGACCCAGCAGGTGCATTCTTCAAACAATGATCTCACTCCCTCTCATCCCGGCACATCTTCATACAGAGGCTTCTTTATGTAAAGTGACTAAGCAGTGACTCTCAAGGTTAAAGATAACAATGTGTTACAAAAGTCTGTTCCTTTGAGGTGAAGATGAACTTTTCCGTTCTTGGAATGAAAGCAGCATTATCGAAAAAATTAATTTTGTGTAACTCTACAAAAAAAAAAAAAAAAACGACAACAATTAACTGTTTGAAAACTTGTCAGAGCCTAGTGGGTAATGCATGTGCTCTGAACCTTTGAGCTGTGGTGCTCATTTGGACAATTAAGTTTGAATCTGGCCTGTTGGATTTCCACATGCTGTTTTTATTCATTTCCTCTCTCACTTTATACCTGTTATTAAACCTCACACTCTATTTCTCATATCTAAAAACATACTTAATGCTGAATTATCAGGATAATACTGTTGTTGAGTACTGATTAATGACAAAAAAAAAAAAAAAAATTATAAACAAAATTCGATAATACGTTACAAACATCCATCATGAAAAATGTGACTACGTATGTCAAGAGAACCCAAATAAATTCAATTAATTTTCATATTCTAAGCAGTTTTCTAGTATATATACTCAAACATTATTATTTCAAAGGTCTATTTCGATTTGTTTCATTTTGTGTTTAAAATGTCAAATTCATTCAAGCAGAAACAATATATTGGACAATAGTCACATTTCGGAAAAGTTTATGCTTTAAGGTTGATAGCTAATCTTAACAGAACATAATGTTAAAGGTGGTAAAACTAAATATCAAAAAAGAAACACAGACAAATGTATGAAATGATGGTCAGATATATATCTAGAGCTGTGATGTGTATGTGTGGAGAAGGAGTTATATTACAAAGACTCATACATCACAAAGCTTTAAAAATTGTGCCCAAAGGCACTGGCTCACGAACAGCCGGGTTTATTATTCATTCTTAGAAAAAGGGTGAATTAAATGTCTGTTATTATGCACACAAAACCACTGACATCTAAATCCATATCCTGTTTCACTGGGGTGGCAAGAGCCTCTCTCTCCCTCTTTTTATTCATTTTATCATTGTCATCCTGCCACTATGAGGGGCCGCTCGTGTCCTTTTCAGAAGCTATTCATCCTACACATCCATCATCCAAACTCATTGTGCCATGCTTGTTATTTTCCAATTTTCAGCTGGTGAAAGAAATTATTTACTCATAATCGAGGCCCACACTCTAAATTAAATGGCACACATTGGAAAACAATGTCATTTTCAGTGACTATTTTGTGAGAAGCCGATCCAAATAATTCACAACGCCACTGCATGCCAGTTACGGCATGCGAAATGCCACTGTATGATAATGTGACGCAGACTCGAGTGCTCCCTACAGGAGATAAACTAAATTAACGAAGTGCACTATCGTGTCATGTTTCAAACTAGGGCAGCCTTAACAGATGCTGGAAACGTAGCATCTAAATCAAAACTCTGAGAAGGAGCCATGCAGAATAAAAAGTTAAACACAATCCTACTGTATATCTTCCTGCAGGATTCATCAAACATCAATACTTCTGCAATGTGAGACGCAGCGTCAGGGAAGCTACTTTGAAACTGTAGCTTGTCAAACTACAAGCTCCTCATAATTTTGAGCAATTGATACTGTTAAGATACTAATTTGAGAAAAAAAAAATTACACATTTTTATTTTGCTAAACTTACAGGGGAGAAACACTACAGTTCTTGATATTCATAATTTACAAACTTACTGTTTTCATATTTAATTTAAAGATATTTTGGCAAATTTTGTTGTACTGGTCAGAGTTTTCAAAAACACAGTCATATATTTCTGTATTAAATCAAAACATTATTTTCACTAAATAATATAAAATATACACTTAAATTCACACATTAAATTGATCATAAGGGGCAGTAAAGATATTTATAATGTTACAAAAGATTTCTATGATAAATGCTGTTCTTTTGAGAAAAAAGGATTTTTCCACAAAAATGTTTAAGCAGCATGACCTTTTTTTTTTTAATCAACATTGATAATAATATTAAGAAATGTTTCTTGAGCAGCAAAACAGCACATTATAATGATTTCTGAAGGATCATGTGACACTGAAGACTGGAGTAATGATGCTGAAAATTCAGCTTTGACATTACAGGAATAAATTAAATTTTAAAGTATATTAAAATAGAAAACAATTGTTTTAAATTTAATTTTTTTTTTTCACAATACTTCTGTTTTTACTGTATTTTTTTTTATCAAACACATGCAGCCTTGGTGAGCATATAAGAGACTTCTTTCAAAAACATTAAAAACTCTTACCGACAAACTTTCGAATGGTATGAAATACTACATAGCCTATATCTTGTCATTGCTACTGTAACAATGGACAAAACATGATAAAAACTTGCAGCTCGGGAGTGGTACAGACATGATGTCACTTTGTAGGCCAATCGGCAGCTAGCATTACACTGGTTCCCTCAACAAAAACCCAATAAGTTTTTCCCATATGCTTTTGGATTATCGCTAAAAACAAGCTCTGTGATCAACAAAAACGTTTTTTCCATCAAGATAATTTTCACAGATGAACATAACTTTAATGAGTTTTGAAGCCTAAATGCAGTCGGCAGAAGTAAAAAGCTAAAGGTAGGCTATAAACGAACTACAACACGGTCCCATGGCCCTCGGCCTCGTCCACAGTCACCATCACTAAGCTTCCGACAACTCAGTTTTTATCTAAAAACATTTTCCCAGAACGCTTGATTAACAATAATTTATAAGAGCACAATTATAAGCATAACAAGGCTGTAAAAGTGGACTGAGTTTACCTGTTCCGCGTGGTGACGTTTAATCTCCTCGACTGCCTCTGTAGTCCCATTTAGACATTTGTTAGCAACCGCCTTTTTTAAAGACATGTAACAGCGTAAAAAAAAAATCACGGGTGGTGTAATACTGATGTATTTTATGTTGTAGAATAAAATGTGAAAGTGTTTCAGCCATTTAACCAAAACCCCATACAAAAAAACCCATTGACTTTGGGAAGTGCTAAAATGCTAACTTGCTTCTGCGTTTTGGCCTACAAAATGATGTCATACCTGCACCACTCTATTGAAAGCCGGCTCATATGCACAATGTCATTCATCTTGAAATCATATAATTCAATTCGCGTCTTCTGATTGGTTTCTGTGGACTTGCTGACAAAGGGAAGTGGCGTTTAGTGGTTTCTGCCAACGAGCTGGTATTTCTGAATGGGCTGACGCTGGAATTTAAAGCGAAAGCATTTGATGAACTTCTATTATGTGCAGAGAGCATTCGCTCAATATCATTATCTTGTTTTTGATGGAGGTGGCGCTTTCTGAACTCTTCGTATTCATTTTGTATTACACTGCTTCTGGTTGGAAAAAAAGTTACTTGGTACTAAAAACAGTCGAGTTAACTGTCATGCCACTGAAAATTTAGTTAAGTTAGTGGTGTTGGTATTTTTAGTTAGGGACTCCGCATTTACTCCGCAACTGGAAGCAAAGGAAATGGAAGCCCTAGCATGAATGTAGCTGCCAACAGCGGGATATCTCAATAATGCTTAAAGTATATTCACTCAGCTAGCACAAACCTCAGCATATACACAAGCAGCCAACAGCGAGCCAGCAAGAGCACACTATAGATGTGAGGAAGAAAATACACATCATCATTAGCTCTCTCAACTTCCTCTCTGCTTGACTGCGGCGCGGAGCAGCCCTCTGGTTGATCTACAATATTCTGTCAGCTAGAGTCGTCCTGGAGGGGGGCGCACAGCAGAGCTGACAGACAGCATACTTCGCTGATGTTAAGAAGTATACTAACTGTAAACTGGAGGGAGAAATCACAGCATGGAGAGATCCAAAAATATCCGTTAAGTTCAAGTCGGGACTCGGTGTACTACTTCAAAGACAATAAATGTGAATATTGCATAATTTGGACATAAACAAAAAGTAGGTTTTGAGTCAAGACCTGAACCAAATCTCAAATGCATTTCTTTATAATGTATTTTATTTAACAAATATGCCATAAAGGTCACACCAAGGATAATATAACTAACAATGACTATAAAGTTTTAATAATTGCTCTAATTCTATGAGAATAGGGATATCTACACCACAACTATAACGATAATGACACAAATGAAATTGTTGGAATCACTTTCAGAATGAATTGTTTTTTTTTTGTTTTTTTTACCAGCTGATGAGTGATCCAGAATCCACCTGACTTTAAAGAGCTCAAACATTTACAGCGGCAGACGACAAACCTGTGGGCAGGCTTATAATAAACAGAACGTTATTGTGTGTTGATGTGGACCCTAATATAGTTAACATTATCTTGCTTTGTGTTAAAGTGCCTCTACTATGCTTTTTCCAAAATCACCTTTCAATATAGCTGTTTGAGAATGTAAAAGGTCTGCGAGTTTTAAAGATCAAAGTGCACAACAAATAAAGTTACTGTCTCCTTTAACTCTTTCCCCGCCATTGATGGAAATTTCCTTCATTTGTGAGGAAACGGAATTTGCTATGTTTCCGTGTTTTCACTGTTATACGCTAGGGGGCGCTATGACACATCTTCTGAAAGCCAGACTGAATCTCCTGATTAAAACACATGCGAAGAAGATGCAGAAACAAGCGATATCATATGTAATCACATGCATATGTAAAATAACGCGATCATCAACATTAAACAGCATATAAATCAAAACTGCATAATGTTACTGAATGAAATGTCCATGTAGCCCAGGACGAGCTATAGGACTGTGCAGCATTAGTGGTGTCGATATACTCCATCTGTGTTTTGATCATCGTTCTGAATCCCACCCATAAGTACTTTTGTAGCTGCGGACTGGAAAAGTTTGGTTTGTGTTGTCTTCATGTCGAGTAGACGCTGTTTTCTCCGCGGCCATCTGACCAATCAGATCTGAGGAAGCTCTCGGAAAGGAGGGCTTTAGAGAGACCGAATCTTTTATCTAACCGTTTCAGACATTGTGAGAATAGAGCTGGTGTGAAATGTATATTTTAAGAAAATGAAAGTGTTTTTTGACCTTGGATGCATGTAAAACTATTGTAGGAGATCTCCAAAACAAAATTAGGAATGTTTAAAATAGCACAATAGAGGAACTTTAACAGCTCTCTAGAGTAGTTTGATTCCTTTTTGTGACGCATTGAATCAGGCTTTTAAATTGACTCACTTATTGAGTCAATGGTTTAAGTCAATTCAAAACTCTGATTCAGTGATAGGTTTATTTGTGACATCCCTCAAAAATGTTCATGGAAGTCCTTGTGTGGCACTTAGTATTTATTGTTATTGGTCTAAATATTTTAAAACATATGTGATGCGATCTGGGAAAACCCACCACATGGTGAAATTTTACCTATTACAGGTTTTGATATCATATGGAAGCTGGTATCAAGCCTTTTCCAAATCTGTTTTTATTTTTATCATAGCTTGTTGGTAGCAAAAGTTATGTTTATCTGAAGTCGGCCGATCGCTATGATTTTCTGGAATGGAATTTTGAGAAAAACAGGTTTAATTAACTGTCACCGTCGAGACGCTTCTTGTCCATCTCGCGATTGTTATAAAACTGTGTGACGTTATAGTTTAAACAGGATTGGCGTGAAATGCGCATACACATTCACTGTACATGTATGTGGTTTATTTTAAAGGTAAACTATCTTTGTAGTGTTAAGAGACGGACAGGTGTATGGGATATACGCGATTGTTGATTTTTTTCACCTCTGCCGGGCGTTAGAGAAAATGGTCGCATAGAATGCATTAGAGAAAGAGAGTATTTTCAGCTTGACACTATAAATCGCTGTTTTTCTGCACTAAACAAGGGCATTTTGCCAAGATATTTTCAGAGATAAGAGAAAATATGTTATAGAATAATAATTTAATGGAAAAAAAAAATTGACAAAAAAACTGACATTCAAACTATTTTGGAATTTACTGAAAACGGCCCAGCGCGACATCCGACGGGTTTTCCCAGATCGCATCACATATATAAAATATTCAAAATTATAATTATTCAAGTTTATTTATTGGAAAACTACACCTTGATCATTTTTAACAACTGTATTTCTGTCATGATAACTCTTGGAGTGTTTGGTATGGAAATGGATATGACAGTGTTGTTCTGTTTGGTCTTGGCGGAATAGATCTGCTACGCTGCTGCTGTTATTGCTGCTGCTGCAGAGCAAATACAGGACTTGCTACTGCCATTCACGACACGCTGCTGCTGTTCAATATAGCATAGATGAATTACCCGTAGCAGATTTATTCAGGTGGAGCTGGGGAAGGTGGAGGGTTTCTGAAAGCACGCTGCAACTGCTACAGCAAATGCTGAAAAAAAAGTATTTGAAGGTTGAGCAGTGAGTTCATTGGCTACTGATGCGGCAGGAACCAATCATCTGTGCCCTATAGAATGATGTGATTGCAAGCAGATTGAGTTAAGGACCTATCAGCCTGCGCCACCTAGCGTTTCATGACAGAACTTTGTATTTTACTTATTGCATTAAACATTTTAAACTTGGCAACAATAACGTTGGTTGAAATTTTGAAAGAAACAAATTCCATCTTTTAAGTTATTTTGGAACAAATATGTTAATATTTAAATATGTATTTAATATTATCAACAGGTAAAAAAAAAAAAATATGTATGTACATTTCGAAGGACATGTAATATTAATGAAAAAATATTTATTTCTTTTTTTTCAAGAAAAAAAAAATTGTTAGAGTGATTCAAGTGTGCATGTGGTTTACTTCTGCCCTAGTGGGTTAATACCATCCAGCCTCCATGCATGTTCCCAACAGCTGATAACGGCACATTGAGAGCATTCTATGTCTTATATATGGCTAGATGAGCAAATTTAATAGCAGATATAATGTGATTCAATCAATACGGATTTCTACTCAGCATTTAAGTGTTTATTGTGGTTCTGATGTGCTTATCAGAGTGGCAGTGCAATTAGTTCGGCGAGAGCAGCAGGGTCAAAGCATTCATCCAATCATTCTTTGAGTGCAACAATCAGGCCATGAGAAAAATATTCTGTCCAATTACAGAAGGACATGATGGTAATAGCACACAGGTTATTTCCTGTAATATGGATTTGTTATGATTCCAAGTATTATTTTCAATCTTGAAGAGCTCTAAATACACAGAATTGTAGTATTTATTTACAAAATGCTGGGTTGTTTCAACCCATGATTGGGTCAAATATGGACAAACTCAACCATTAAAAATTAAAATCAATGGTTGGGTTTGTCCATATTCGACCCAAACATGGGTTGAAACATCCCAGCATTTTTTAGAGTGTTTGTATTTTAAGAAAATTAAGATATTACAAAGGTTATGTCTACCTTTTAAGTACTGCATGAAATGAGCTAGTCAAAAACAGCTATAGTCTATTCTACATAAAGGTTTAAGTAAGGGATAATGTCACATTACTAAATGTTCTGACTGCGTTTGTGCAGGACAAAGTGGTGGTAAAAATTATTATTTATTTTTTTGTGGGTATTTTCTATATGTAGCTGCTGTTGTGCGTTTCTAAATCATTTCTGCATTTCCTCAATGTTATATAACATTTTAGAGGACTAACAGCCAGGCTACAGCAGGCGCCCTCATAAGATTCCACCATGTATATATATATATATATATATATATATATATATATATGTGTGTGTGTGTGTGTGTGTGTGTGTGTGTGTGTGCGTGCATCGGGATCATTTTGACAACATTGTCGTCTGTACGCGAACAATGTAATATCATGTAAACCAGTAGTCAACAAAAGTCCATGAAAGTAAACGAAAGTAAAACACAGATGATTGTGACAATACCGAGCAAACACAAAAAACAGCCCAGCATAATAGATGGCAACTTTGGCACAAGCAAATACCACAAAACATAATTTAGTTCTAATAGTTGAAGCTATACAGGTGAGCTCTTGTTGCTTTTCATCTTAGAAGCAGTAAAAAAAATTACTGAGAAGCCTTACAATCCCAAATCTATAAAAAACTGAAATAAGCTTTCATGTGTGTCGTTACTATGAGCCTTCCCAGGGAAAAGCAATTTGGTATGTGTGTGTGTGTATCAGAAGTATAAAAGAAGAAAGCGTGTGTATGTGTGTGCCTGTGTGTATGTAGCTCTCTTCCTTGCCTCCATCCTTTTATGGCTTATCTCTTATCTTGACCAATACCTCAGTATCATCTCTTTGCAGCTGCACACATCAGTTGAAGCTCTTGCCATCCATAAACAGCCCCATACAGTTTCATTAACCTCAGGCGGTAACAACGCAATTAATTTTTTTTCCATCTTCTCAAGTCTCACTCAAACCTGTCCTCAGTATGTAAAGGGCAGGGGGAAACGACTCAATCCAAGTTGAAATTACACCTAAATAAATGTGTTTCTGGAATAAAAGCGAGGAATCTTTGCGCTGTGGGTGTGGGTCACATGGAAAGGGATTTAAAGGGATGGGTCCCCCAAAAATAAAATTCGGACATAATTTACTAACTCTCATGTCGTTCCAAACCTGTAAGATTTTGTTTCTTCTGAAGTAGATATTCCCTTTTGATACGGCTCACTGCATTGCGTTAGTTGACTAATGCTTATGGGGAAAACTCAGTTTTCTCCGAATCCTGAAGCCTGATTGGTGTGCAAGTGCACAGACAAATGGCATTTAAGCCAGCTGAAAGAGGCGGGGTTGGCTGCCATAAGTCATGCAGAAATGCCCAATCATCAGAACCTTTCTCCTTTAGTGCGAAGTTCATCTCGCTGCTCCGAAGAAGACTGAAGCCTCACTCTCCTCGCCTCTTCTCACCATTGAACGAGCCTCTGCAAGAAAGCCGATTCAAAGTGCTCTGCAAGCAAGCTGACTCAGCGATCTTCCCTGCGGCCATCCGGCATTAACAAAAGAGCAAATTTAAGAGCAAATTTCACAGCGATGTTGATGCAAATCTCATGCCACGAATGCAACCCGTGCAGGGCTTACCTGCCCACTCTAGATGAGCATCCCGAGTACGTCACCTGCCTGGGCTGCACACATGCCAAGGTGGCTCTTCTGGACTCCAGCTGCACGCACTATGAGAAGCTGAACCTTGAGACGCTGTGCGCCCGGATCGCGCTCTTCAGCGAACAGGCCACTCCCTCATCTTCTTCCTTTCTCGAGCCGAGGCGAAGAAGAAGCGGAGCTGCCAGGCAATACATAGAAATGTATTGCCCATTTTCAATGGGAAAATGCCCAAGCAACAATCGCTCGACAAGATTACCCAGCAACATTGCTCAAAAAGTTGCCCTGTGTATCATCACCTTTAGGCTCGATGTCCCTGGCCACCTCTGAGTGTGAACAGTGGGTGAACTCTGGCGATGACTCCACCCTTCTGCTGCCCAAACAGTCTAACGACAAGTGACCTTGTATGGACACAGAGCTTTTGTGAGTCCTCACAAAAGCAGTAGAAGTGTTCGGCTTGGACTGATCGGCCCCAGAAGAGCTGCCCGCAGCTGACTTGATGAATGGTTCCTGCTGCCAGCAGGCCCCTCGCCAGCGTCTAGCACCGTTCTGTCGCTGCGCACCTCTGCCCAACCGCCTATGCCTACAGGCTGTCTCTGCACTCCATACAAGGCTTCAAGTGCGCTATGGCCAGCCTAGTGGTGCTCGAGCGCCACTTGTGGCTGAATCTCACGGAGATTAAAGAATCTGACAGGATGGCTCTTCTCGACTCCCCCATCTCCCTGTTGGACTTGTTTGGCTCTACGGTAGACGGCTTTGCAGAGCGCTACATCGCGGCCCAGCAGTCATTGCAGGCTATGAGCAGGCAGCTCCTCCATTGCCTCCAGTCACTTCAAGATGGCCCAGTCAACTCAGCAACGACCCAGGCCAACCTCAGCACCAGTCCAGCCCCAGCCGAAAGCGGAGCCTGAAGTCAAGCCACGCCTCCTCTCGGCCAAATGCTACCCATTTCCGAAGCGTCAAGGGCCTTGCCCCAAGCTAGAGCTGGACCCTGTGCAGCCGATTTGGCACCCCCAACCAGAGTTGTGGAACCTGCATATTTGGTCCCTCGACGGGAACCATCAGGGCTTCCCCAGGAAGTGATGAGAACGATCTCGGAAGTGAGGGCCTCTTCCACAAGGCGCCTTTATGCTCAGAAATGGTCTGTTTTCTCAAGCTGGTGCTTAGCTCGGAAAATAGACCCCACAAAGTGTGAAACTGTGTCAGTGCTCATGTTTCTGCAGGAGATGCTGGACCCTGGGTGCGCCTCCTCCACACTCTAAGTATACGTGGTGGCCATTGTGGCAAACCACGCCCCGGTGGCCGGCCAGTTGATTGGGGAACACAACTCAGCGGAGTTCCTCAGCGGAGCTAGGAGGTTGAATCCTCCCTGCCTGTGTTTGGTCCCGTCATGGGACCTCTCCACAGTCCTTAGGGCCCTCCGGGACCCTCCCTTTGAGCCACTCGAGTCAACTGACCTTCGGTCCCTCTTGCTTAAGACGGCCCTCTTGCTGGCTTTAGCGTCAGTCAAGTGAGTTGGAGATCTGCAGGCTCTGTCCGTGAAACCTTCCTGCCTTGAGTTCGATCCTAACGACTGTAAAATGGACCTCAGGCTGAGAATAGGCTACATGCCGAAAGTGCTTTCCATCCCGATCACAGTGCAGGTGATAGCGCTGTCAGCTCTTCTGCTTGCAAAGAATGAGCAGGCACCTCATCCACTCTGTCCTGTCAGGGTCTTTAGAGTGTATACTATGCGCCAATTTCAACAATCAGGGCAGCTGTTTATCAGCTTCAGAGGTCGCACTAAAGGGCTGTCGGTCTCGAAGCAAAGGATTTCCAGATGGATTGTGAATGCGATAGCGTTGGCTCACAAGTCCGTCAACTTGATGTACCCCCTAGGGGTTAGCCAACTCCACTAGAAGTATGGCCTCCTCATGGGCATGGTCTAGCGAAATCTCTATCGCAGATATCTGCGTGGTCCACTTTCATCAGATTTTACAACCTGGACATTCCTGCTCTGCAAGCACGGGTGTTGTCAGACTAAATGCAGCGAGTCATGCTAGCCGCTCCTCAGTCGAAAGATTCTGCATGGCTTATACAGGCAGCCAACCCTGCCCCTTTCGGGAGGGCTGAAATGCCATTTGTCTTTGCATGCCAGTTGTCTGTGTACTTGAACAGACGTGAACTAATCAGGCTTCAAATTCAGAGTTTTCCCTATAAGCGTTAGTGAACTAGTGCAATGCTCGTTCTCGTTATCTCAGGGAATCAGGGCTATATGAGGAACCATAAACGTTTTGAAGTACTATTTTGGTCCACATAATTAAAGTCAACTGGGCCCAATGTTATGTTTTTTTGGACTTCATTGACTTTCATTATGTGGACCAAAATAGTACTTTAAAAACGTTTATGGTTACTCACATAACCCTGGTTTATGTGACTTTCATTATATATATATAAAAAAAAACCTTGAGAAATTTGTCTAAATATCTTCTTTTGTGTTTGACAGGTTTGGAAAGACCAAGGGTGAGTAGGAAAATCCCAACAGGGGATTTTTCATTGGATTTTAGATTATTGCAGAAAGTATAAGCTCTGTGACCAACAAAAGTTTTGTTCATCATGATCATCTTCACAAATGAACATAAATTAACAGCTTTTATACATTTTGCAGCCTAATTATAATTGGCAGTATAAAAAGCTAAATGAATTACACCACGCAAGCATGACTTCAATGTCACCATCACTAAGCTTCCGATAACTCTTTCAGTCTTTATTTAGTAAAACATTTTTTTGAGAGTTTGATCAGTTTGCAAGAGAGCTATACACAACAAGGCTGTAAACTTAGCACTTTTTTTAGCAACCACCTTTTTCAAGACAATTAAAAGCTGTAAAAAAATCACAAGTATTACTGATGTATTTTATGTCATAGAAAAAAAAATAAAAATCTTGAACTTGTGTTCACCACATATAGTACCTTATTTCAGGCATTTAACACAAAAACAAAAGAATCATTAAAATAATTAATTGAACCACAACCAGAAGTACTAAAATTGAAGTACTTTTTGGCCTACAATATCCTCCCTTCAACACTGTATTTTCATTTCTGGGTGAACTATCCCTTTAAGACCACGGTCTTTCCTGCAATAAGCATCTTGTTTGAAACCTAAAAAAACTCCTGCTTTTTGAAATATTCAACAAATCAATACTCCTCATGGCCGAGAACTCATCCGACTGGTGCATTTGTAACTAAAACATACCGGTTTTCTGAGACTTACCTTGAATTCTCTGTGTTTGAGGATGCTAAATTAAGTTATATCCAAGCTGTCTGACAAGCCATAGCAGATGCAAAGGCTAAAGGGTTGCTGGTCAGTCCAAACATGAATCCTCAGCTCAGGCAAAGGAAACGGGAGTGATGTGGTGCCATGAGCCGTCTGTCTGATCTATGGAAGAGGGGAAATTAGCTTAGATCTCCCTGATATTCATGCCCATCTGGAAAATGAAGACGGGTGCCTTGGTTCTACTTTCCTGCTCCATCTTTATGAGAAAAATGTTGATTTGTGACCCAAAGAAAACACTCATCTATTTACTCTATTTAAAAACATTGTTTCTGAGCACCCACCTTCTACTGTAATTTATGCACCTGTTTTTTCCCCATTCAGGATATAGCAGTGAGATGTGCTGTGTCATTTAGCAATTTACCATTGGTCTTTTTCCATACATGGGAAACCGCAAATGGGGAGGAACGTATGCGCAAAAATAATGTTCCTCTCTATTATGGCCATGAATTATGCAAATTACCCGCTCCGTTCCCTTCACATTGCATGATTGGGCTGAATATGTGCATGTCTTCACTAATTTCCACTACAATAATCCTCTCACTTTGTGCTCTCCGTAATTACAATCATCTGCTGCATAATTACAATTTTAAAGTATTGTATTGGGGAGCATCAGTGTGACAGAAGAATAATGGAGAGGAGAAAACTGAAATCTGGTTATTTCGGGCAGTATGTGAGATATAGAAAGGGAAAGGCCAGTCAGCAGCTGTGCTGAGTGGGAGTGGAGTGGGCAGATGTTGGGCTAGCACTGCTATTGAACACGTCGACAAACTTCACCTCACATTAATCCTTTATTTAAATGATGTAACCACAGATTAAAAATGTCTGAAAGGGGGCTTCGTTTGGGGTTACATCATGAGAACAAGATGTGTGCTCAAAGGCTGGTGTGATGTTTTGTAGCATGAATGCTATCCATTAGCATTCCAATTTAGCTGCTCAGCTAGTGCAAGACCTCCAGAACGTATTTGAAACGTAAATCTGAAATCATTTTTAATGCCCGTACAAAGTAATTTTAGAACCAGAGTGTGTAGCTACAGCATCTATCAGCAGTGGCTAATGATGCAATGCTAACTAGCTAATCTTAATGAATTCTCAAATCAGAATTCGTCACAACACTGGCACTTCTATATTTTAATCTGTAGTTAAAACAGCAGCAGCAGCAGCAGCAGCAGCAATAACCAGCAGCAATAAGCAACAGCAATAACCAACAGCAGCAGCAGCAATAACCAGCAGCAGCAGCAGCAGCAATAACCAGCAGCAGCAGCAGCAGCAATAACCACCAGCAGCAGCAGCAGCAGCAGCAATAACCAACAGCAGCAGCAATAACCAACAGCAGCAATAACCAACAGCAGCAGCAATAACCAACAGCAGCAGCAATAACCAGCAGCAGCAGCAGCAGCAGCAGCAGCAGCAGCAATAACTAACAGCAGCAGCAGCAGCAGCAATAACCAACAGCAGCAGCAATAACCACCAGCAGCAGAAATAACCAGCAGCAGCAGCAATAACCAACAGCAGCAGCAATAACCAACAGCAGCAGCAATAACCACCAGCAGCAGCAGCAATAACCAGCAGCAGCAGCAGCAATAACCAACAGCAGCAGCAGCAATAACCAACAGCAGCAGCAGCAGCAGCAGCAATAACCAACAGCAGCAGCAATAACCAGCAGCAATAAGCAACAGCAGCAATAACCAGCAGCAACAAGCAACAGCAGCAATAACCAGCAGCAATAACCAACAGCAGCAGCAATAACCAGCAGCAATAAGCAACAGCAGCAATAACCAGCAGCAATAAGCAACAGCAATAACCAACAGCAGCAGCAGCGTAGCAGACATACCAAACATATCAACATTGGCATATCCATTATCACCTTGCCAAACACTCAGAGAGTTGTCATGACAGAACTGACTTCATTCATCCACTAAAATAATTTTAGCACAAGGTGCTTTGAAGTACTGTAATTGCAAAAAATGATCACAAAATCATTGTCTTGCATCATTTGTTTGCAAATGGTTTGATATTTTGTTGATCTATAAAATAAAATTACCTCAATTTAAAGTGTTCAAAAACTTTTTTGAGGGGTGGGAGGGTCTTGATAAAACAGACAATCTATGGCAAGTTACTCTATAAGAGCAATGCAATGCCAGATGAAGGAAGCATATCGGATATGCTTTGTAGATAAATATGCAATTACAATTATTAACAATCAGCATATTTCCACAGTAACACGGTCAACACATCAATATATGGTTTGTTTTGCCATTTATCATTTTCAGTCATTACCGCACTGAGAAACCACCATTAATCAAACACTACACCATGTGTAGCCATCTGCAGTGGATGACAACATTCAACACGCCATAAAAGAAGTTTACCAACCATCAAAAGGCATAATAAACCAGAGGGAATATAAACGGAGAAAAAACAACATTTTATAGAGATGCGTAAAATAATAGATAAAACACATTAGCTATGCAATCAGCATTTCAATGCAATTTCAGGCTCACCCTCCCTGCAGTGCTAAGCCTTGATCCTGATAGCTCACGACAGGACGTAACATCAGGCAGCACATGAGAGCGCCCTGCCACATAAGAGTAGCAGCTAATGCACCCCACAGGGTTTCTGGAGACACTATACGGAAAGCAACTGGGAATAAACACTACAGATTCATCTTGAACTGCCCCAACACCAATACGTATGAAATGCACTTGACGCTATTAAGCTGATGGTCAGTTTCAGAGTTGCTATCAGCACTAACAGATAGCCTTGAGATGGTCAAGCTTTCTCTGAAATCAAAAAAACCTTTATCTAACTCACATTCGGAAGCGACGGAGGGTATACATCAAGGTAATGGCCTTCCAAAAGCTAAATTCATCCTACACAGAGAGTTTGTGGAAATCCATCACATGATTTTATCAAGGTTTCAACAGAACACTTACAACACACAAATAGTGTTAGTCAATAGGAATATTAGCTCTGGCAGCTTTTATCTGTGCTATTTCGGTTATAATTTATGAGCAAAACCTGAAATCTAAACGGCAAATGAAATCATCCCAGTCCAACTGATATGAGGAGTTACTCAAGCATATCCTCAGTAAATGTTCCCATCAAGTCCGTAATATTGGAGCAATTCGGCGGCTAATTCAACGCCACTCAATTGCTGTGATGGTGTTAATGGCGACTATCAAAAATGTAGCAATGTGAAACATTAGCATGTGGAATCTGGAATATTTGAGAGCAAATTCATTTACACAACAAATAGATCTGACTGATTGCACTTTCTGTGCAATTCATCCTCTTAAATGAAAAAATATCATATGAAATTTACAGAGAGTGACTCCCAGGGCTATAATGTGTTGTGTTATCAGCATCAAGGGCCTTTCTATGGCTGGGTCCTCAAGGGACTTTAATGGCTCTGTGGATCTGAAGAGCCGTATATGCAGTGAAGAACATCACTATTTGTTACTTTGAATGTTTATATTTAAAAAAAAGTCAATTTAAGTTAGTGTGATTAATTATACTAAATTAAATGAACCAATTATTAATTTATTTAAGCAAAAATTATAATTTTGTGTTATAAAAAAAAAACACATTTCATAATTGCTAATAAAAGAATAAGCCTCTTAATGACATTTCCTGTTATACTGATATATATATATATATATATATATATATATATATATATATATATATATATATATATATATATATATATATATACATACACACACATTGGGATATGTATGTTATACGTATATATTATGTTGTGATATATGGCATATTTATATAAAAAAAATACATTGTTTATATATAATTATCTTATAATTGTATTAGATATGTATTTAATAATTATAATTATTATTAAAATAAAAAAAATCATAATTGCTAAAAAAAGAAAAAGCCTCTTACATTTTCCTGAGTTGCTAAAACACATTTCTCGAAACCTTCACCCACTTTCTCAAAACCTTAAACACAAAACCAAATCCTCAAACTACATTCAGGGAACATCTGACTCTTCAGGCAAAATCAAATAATTGCCTCAAAGCCATTTGATCTGTAATCAAAATCAAATAATACTTTTAGATCATACACACAGCCAGCCAAAACATAAACACTACAGATCATTCATTAGATACTACATCAACAAAATTGAGAAAACAACATCCAAAAGCATGCAGTTACAGAAAAAAAGTATATTGTAACACAGTAAACAAATTTTGCAATTACGTAAAAAAAGTATAGTAATCGCAACTTGCAGTAGTAAGGTGAATACTGTATGCACTGCAAGTATTGTACTGACCATGTCAGCACTTGCATATACAGTAAAAATACAGTAGTCCAAAAAGTTTAAACAACTGCAAATGAAAAGCATGTTACGGTACACTCAAAAGAGTTGTTCAATTGTAAAATCAAAGTCAGTGAGAGATTCATTCTGTCTCAGCATTACGTCTTTGTAACAGGCAATGTCATCTGTTGCCAGACAAAGGGAAAATCCCTCAAGTGTGCCAAATCCATCCTTGACAACACGAAACCTTTCTCTTTCTCATCCTCATCCTCTTCATCCACCACCTCTTACATAAACTCCTCCTCTTCTGCCTCTCAGATTGTTTCCATTGTTCATATCATTCAGTGCACATGTGCACTCTGAACTGGCTTATTTTGTACAGTTGGTTTGATCACATAATTAGAACTAAGTGTGAACAATTTTGAGTCGTTGTGTGTAAACGATGGCAGCTGTGTTTTAGTTGTGTATAACTTTTGCATACCTGTGTTTAGCAGTGCATCACAAGTGCGATATGTGTTTTAGTGAGTGACAATGTGTTAAGAGTTTTGCAAAATGAGCATATAATAAACAAAAATTACATAATCTTAAAAATGTATAATCGTACATCTTATGCATCGCTTTCTGTCAGGGCTTGTCGGTGTCCGGGTAAGCAGTAGCATGAGCCGTCAGGCAAGTGTTATTTTAATAAACTCCTGATGTACTTACAAACTTTCCAATGCCTCGTTTTATGAGTACAGAACCTATTTGTACTACTGTAGAAGTTTGGTACCATTCTGGGCATTATTAGTGGGGTAATTTACGAGATACAAATTTGGAGCCAATAGTGCCTGCACTAAGCCATTCAACTGATATCTCGAAATAAGCTCAATCATTAAAAATGTTCAACCAAGGGAAAAAAGGCATTCTTGGGGGGTTTGGCTCGAGGTCATGGTGCAAAGGACCCTAGGTTGATTTTACTCCGAACCATCCCTTTAAAAAATCTTATAATTATATATATTCAATAATTATAATTATTTTTAACTATTATAATTATTGTTATAAAAAAATACACATTTCATAATTGTTTAAAAAAGAAAAAGCAAACACACACACTTATCTTGTCTTACCTTATCTTGCACTAATTTATATACAGTATGCGTATTTTCAAACTTTTAATATACAGTTTAAAATGTAACTACTTTAATTTAGGTCTAAAATATGCTAAACAAATCATAATAGGGCACTTAGAGTCAGATGCAAACAAAAGCAATCATACGGCCCAGCCTAATCAACATACCTCTGAAGACCCACTGAGCTTTGAAGTAATTATCTCATCATGCTCGGCTGCACATAACCTCAGGCATGCGCCAGTGTAAAACAGTATTGATCTCAGCATTTAAGAGGAGAAGACACAAAAATCATAACTGATGAAAATTATCCTTTGAGCCTTCGCTCTTGTCTTTTGCTTTTTTTCTTAAACACACCAAAGCATTCATTTATAAAACTGCTTTAGACAAAGCACATAAAGGGCCCTATTTTAACGATCTGAAATGCAAGTATCAAGCGCGAAACGCAAGTAACTTTGTGGGCGGGTCTTGGGCGCTGTTGCTATTATACCGGCGGGATAATGTTATGACGCTTGTGCCCGACGCAAATCTAAAATGGGTTAGTCTGAAGTAGC
Source organism: Squalius cephalus (assembly GCF_949319135.1). Classification (NCBI taxonomy): domain Eukaryota; kingdom Metazoa; phylum Chordata; class Actinopteri; order Cypriniformes; family Leuciscidae; genus Squalius; species Squalius cephalus. The sequence continues at coordinate 18,897,029 of NC_137145.1, forward strand.
TTCATTTTTCATAAGCGTGGTTTGGGCGTAACGTGAAATAAACCAATCAGAGCGACATCTCACATGTTGGATTGCTATAACGGCGGATTTGCCAGGCGCACGCCAGGAGCAGTTCACAGCCGAGGAGATCGACGTTCTCGTCAGGGCCGTAAAAGACAGAGAAGTGACATTGGGGATGGGAGAAACCCACTCAAATTAACTTCGGTTAAACAGGCGTTTAATAATTTGGGTAAATGCGTAAGCTAGATTTATGCCTATTTTTTCACATCTTCATGGACACAACAATGATTTCCCTCATGTGTTAATATTTTTCCTTGTAATAATGTATGATTTGCAAAAATGAGAACTGCTGCTTCTGTGTAGATGAGAGAATCAAAGTGCATGCGCATTATGCACACGCTACATTGATTATGGCCAAGCATGCGCCCTTAAAATAGCATATGAATAACATGCGCAACGACTTTAGACTAGGTTTTTCCTGGTCAGTGGCGGAATTGTTTTCTAAACCTGCAAAATAGCACCAGGGAACGTTTGCGCCGGAACACGCCTCCTCTTTGCGCTGAACCGCCCCCGGGAGCGCAAGTGTATTTCTTAGTTTACCGACGTGCGTCTGTGGAGGGAAAAGTCCGCTGTGCGCGGGTGCAAAATAGGAATGATACATGCGTCTGTGTACAAAGTCAATTGCGCTGGGTGCAAGATAGGGCCCAAATTGTGTTTTTGTCTAAAGGCCCAGACAAAACATAAAGCAAAACTGAGGTAATCTCAGTGGACATCCACAATAGAACCTAAACGTTAATTTAACTTATAAATAAAAAAAATATGTCAGATGTTTGTGAGGATTTCAAGAGTTCATTAGGGAACTTGTATGGATTATTTCAGGTTTGGAACAACATAAGGGTGAATAAATGAAGAAAGAATGATGTATTTTCAAGTGAATCTTCGCTTTACAATGAAACAGATATAGTGCAACGTTTCAAGGGAGTTTATGAAGAAATACACATTCTTATTCAATATAATAGTTAGTTCAAAATAAACTAAAGATCACAGCTAAAATGGCCAACCTCCTCTGCTCCTCTTGTTCATGAATTTTGTGCATTAAAAAAACAAATTCCATCTATACCTCATTTGCCCCACACTCAAGCCATGCTGAAATAACACTCATAATTAGCTGATTTAGCACAGAATTGCCCTCAGAGAGAGAGAGAGACATCGAGAGAGAGAGATAAAGTTGTTCTGTATTGTTACGTAACACAGCTCTGAGGCTGGATGCATTTTCTCCTGACAAAGTAAAACAAGCTAAAGTACAAAATGTGCTCCAAGGGCTATCAATGAAAAGACATCTGAAAAGGTTCTGACAAAGTATTAAATATTATAACCTCTGCTGTTGAGTGTGATCTTGCCTTGGGCACCAACAGAGACCAGGCTTTACTGCTTCAGCCTGGCTTTAGTCACTTTTACAGAGAATAATTGCTATTCCGGACAAAAAACTACCATATGGCTGCAGATGACATGGAATTTACGGTCATTATACATGAGTTGCAATACATTCAATTAAAACCACCACAAGTCATGCATTTTTATAGTTATGAATTTATAACTTGCAATGCTGACTTTTTCCCCCTCAGAATTGTGAGAAAAAAACTTGCAATTACTTTTCCCCCCATAATATTCAAATCAATGTCACTGCATTTTCTTTTTTTTTTTTTTTACTAAAGCTGTATAAAATAAATAAATAAATAAATAAAACAGGCTCAAAATAGAATAACAGTAAAACCTTGAATCTAAATTCTAAATCCTTCTGTGAATCTTTCATCTCCTCACCTAAACTCTTACAGGAAGGCAGCACAGACAATTATACATCCTCATCTTCAGCTGTGATACCCCGCAGTGCAAGCACAGTGCTTTTCAAAGTCATTTTCTGTACAACATGTTAGTGTGATACTGTATCCTATTATTCTCTTGTTCAAATAGCATCTTCATGTTAATGCCATTCTCACATAAATTCACAGTAATGCTGAAAGTATCAGGTCATTTGCTCGTTTAGTAGGGGTACCTCATGATATGACGAACGATACACAATACATGGCTCACGATTTCGATAATATCAATAGCAATAATCGATATATTGCTAGACAATCCTATCACGACTTCACGATATCTGTCTAACTATGAACAAAAAGGCCTGTGAAAAGGTTAAGTGCGGGTTTTCTCTCTTTATTAAAGTCCAAACTGTTAGAAATCGCCACAAAAAGTTTTTCAGTCTGTAAATTAAATTAAACATTTTAAGTAAATTAAACATTTTTATGCTTATTCTTTTTAAAAGCTTAAACTTTTCTTTGTGTGTAAACTGACACATTCAACTGTGTGTCGACTTTTTTAAAAAATATAAACCTGGTATATAAACCAAAATTGACCAACCTCTTTTATTTAAACCTGATAACATCTCTTACTAGCTTCCTTAAAACAATCCCAAGAATAGTATTGTCAAAGGTACGACTTGGATATTTTAAAATGTCATTATTTAAAAATGAAAAAATGTGACAATATCAGCATTTCCCTCTAGCATTTTGAACACTCTTGAGCGGATTCTTAAACACCATTGTGTTCACATGCTCAACATATATGTCTGTGATTGGCAACAACGATCAACGCTTACAAAACATGCTGTAAATACATCTTTGGACACCTTTGACTCACTTCACCGAGCTTCTCATTATTTCCTGTTGTCTTTATTCATGTTTCCTGCCATCCTTCGTTACTATGACAATTCATCTGATCATCACACCTGTTTGTCTTTTAGTTCGTTATCAGTGTGTATTTAAGTTGCTCATTTCTCTGTCTTGACTGTCGGTTATTGTTTGTGTTAACTGTAAGTTAACTGGATTATCAGAGTTTGTTCATATACTTTTTAAAAAAATATTTTATTTTTGAATTAATCTTTGTTACGTACTGCTCTGAGACACAAAGTTTGAGGATCCAAACACAGTTTGAGTAATCCAGAATTGTAATCAAACAGGCAAAGGGTCAAGCACAGGAAGGCAGTTCAAAAAACAGGCAGGGGTCAGAAGCAAAAAGGGAATCCAAGAAACAGGCAAAAATCAAGAGACAAGAGACAAAAGACAATGAAACCAGGGAGAATGCTCAGAAATGCAATACAAACACTAAACAAGACTTTACAGGGAATGACAGAAATAACCAGGCTTATATAGGGTGAGCAAACAAGAAGATGAGACACAGGTGAAAACAATGAGTGCTGATGAGTCCAGGTAGAGAACTATGGGAGATGTAGTTTGTGAGGGAATGACAATAGTCTGTTGTGGAGTGCCCTCTGGTGGCTCTCATGGGCACTCCAGCTGGTGACCGTTACAATCTTCATCTGATCTTCTTCTGTGGACCTTATTCACTGCGATCGTGACAAAAAGTATGGTACATAAACTGCATTGTCAAAACTTAAATAAAACAAAAACAAATTATACATGTTTAAAATAAGCTTTAGCTTAATTGTGTTTGGTGGATGCAAACGATCATATTACATGATCTTCTTTAATTAGTGACTACTTAACCTGAATAAAACGTTAATGCACATAATCAGATGTGTCATGCTAATTCAAACTGAAGAGGACACATGCTACATTGTATTTTTTTAGGCAAGTGGATTTTAAATGCAAATTTCAAGTTGCACAGTTATTGTATGTGGATGGATATATAGATAGATAGATATTTTGGAGATAAAACATTCTTTATTTTTTTTAGCCTTAGTGATTTGATGAATAGATATGGCTCCACTGTAGAGGCAGCTTGTGTTTTGTTGTGCATGCCTTCAGGCTGAATAGAAAAATAAATGTGTTTTTACATCAGCATGAGCAGCAAACAGCAAAAAAATCATTGAGAGTTTCTTTCATTTCATTTCTAGCAAGACACTAAATCTCGTAGACTTCACACAACTGAACTGACTACTGTTAAAACCAGCGTGAAATAAATGACCCGGTTAATTTCTAGATACATAATCCTGGACTTCTTGAACACATTTAATCAGCGCATGTTATTGCAGTGGAAATAAGGGATTTTGCAAAATGAAAAAATGTATGATAAATGAATGCTATAGGCTGATAATAATCTTTGTAACTGCACATTTGTACTTATTGGTTCAGTAGATGGTTTGGTCTATGAATATTAGCCCTGGGTTGCTTGTAAAATTCTTGTAACATTTAATGAGACTTTTATGGGAACCAGTTTTGCCCACCCAGTGATTTTATGGTACATCATCGACATAACCAAACATCTTTCACTGTTTATGTGGTTGATACTTTAACATAATTTGAACAGTCGACTTAAAGACCAATTAGCTTTGTACCTTTTAGTCTGTGTATTAGCCTTGATGCATCTATTTTCTAGCGTAAAATAATACAAGTATATAAACTTTTATATTGTATACAAACTTCAACAAATAAATAAACACTTACAACAATTAAAATTCCAGACCAAACAGACAAAAAATACTGATGACTCATCATGCACGTATGGGCGTGTCCAATGTGAAGTTGTCCAATCAGAAGCTCTCTAGAATGAGAATCTCTCTCCCTCCCTCTAAGAGCAAGCAGCCAATAAGGGTTGACAGCAGACATTAATAATTCAGCTATTGGCTCTATATATGTAGAAGAAGAAAAAAATGGAAAAAGAGGGACGAGCCATTTAATATGTCCCAGCCCAACTCCCTGTTTCAAAAGGAAATACATAAGAGCGAGAAAGAAAACTGCAACTGTCAAGGTCTTTAACTATATAGTCTTCCAACATTGGATCATATCACATGCGATATTTCACTGCCTGTTTAAACTATGTGCTATTTTGTTTTCACCATCTCTTTTGTTACTTCCTATAATCTCCAGAGATTTTATAAGAGTCAAGATCCTGCATAATGGGATGCAATCCACATCCACGATAGAAAGGGATTATACTCCGCAAGCTATATTTAGAGCTGAAAGTTTACTACTTCACAACTTGCTCGCACCTATCAGCAGCAAACTGTAACTGTGATGAATTTTAAAGGCTGCTTAATCCTTTTAAATCTCTGTCACATCCGATACATTGAGGTGCCCGCTGGAAAAAAAAAAAAATCAAGCTGGCTTTCGGAATTGTGTCTGCGCTCAAAACACAGCCTGTGTAGGGAATCTATGCTTGTGCTGCCTGGGCAGAGATAACCCGAACACTCCAAGGCCTTCACGGAGGATTACGGTGCGTCAGTGCCTGGTGGCTTTGACCAGGAGACCTCACCTTGAGAAAGGAACATTCAGCAGGGGTTCAAATGTTCTATCTGGGCCACTGTGGGATTAGCATGTGAGACAGGACCAACGACTGTGAAAGGATTCCGGGTACATCGGAACACCCATTTCCACGAAGCAACTCTCTTGAACACCATGGCTTAAATGGCTGAACCCTGGATGTGCGATTAGCACGAGAGAGTGGTGTTAACAATTTCTTGATGTCTACATCAAAAAGGATTGTCAAGCTACAAATGCAGCGCTATCCTATGATATATTAGCATATTTCGAATATAGCGTGCATATTATAAATGGAGGCCAGGGTAAGATGTGCCAATTTGTGTCTAAGCTGTTCTCTGGGCAAGAAGAAATGTGGGTCTGCTATCAATTGTCCTGAGGGGTAAGCTGTGCCATATAAATACTGGGAAAAAGTATTAGTATTTTGTCTTGTTTTCCAGTACACTGTAAAAAAATGCTGCCTTAAATTAAGTACAATCAACAATTTAAGTACAGTCAAGCTGTATAAGTAATTTCAACTTAAATTACCGTACACTGACCAAACAAAATGAGTTGAATCTTGTTTAACTTATGAAAAAAGTGGAAAACTGCTTAAGAAACAGGCAAAGAGATTAATGGAAAGTTCCACATTGCTTGGAGATGTAGGGGATTGAAGCCAGGACCTCATACATGCGAAGCATGCGCTCTACCACTGAGCTACATCCCCAGACGAGGCTACCCTTTTTCTTTTGTGTAGATACATGTGCCTTATATTTGAAATATATAGTTAGTTGAGTTCAATATTTGAATACATGCACATAAGTTTCAGAGGTTTTAGAAACAGGATAAGTGTTCTCTTGAGAGTATACACATTGCTTGGAGATGCTGGGGATTGAACCCAGGACCTCATGATGATTATTAACTTGTCCTGTTGTTTACTTACATGTGCCTTTAAATCAAAATGTATAGATGATAAAGGTCAACACTGGATTGCATGCAAATGCAGTTCAGAGGTTTATCTCATTTTGGTTTAAAGTAATGTAAAAGCATGTCATGACTTATTGATCATATTAGTTAAAAAATATCTAAATTTCCTTAGATCATTGTATATAAATTATTTACATAATTGATCATCTTCTAACAGCAAATGTTTTTTTTTTTGCACAAATCTTGCTTACAATGCATCAAAACGTTGACAACTTTCCAATGGTTTGACTGACAGGACGGTAGTTGACAGATCAGTGCATTATATTGAACTATTCTTGGAATTATCAAAAAACACAATATGACTTTATCAATGTTAAAGCGATAAACTAGGTCAGCTACTGAAAATCCCTTTGAACGACAGTAAGAACATGCACACAAAGGATTTTACAGTAAAGTTACTTATAAAAAAGATGCAGAAGGAAGACATTCAGCGCACTTTGTGTGGAGCTTTCATCTCACTGTTTTCAGCGCTCTCGGATTTTGTGATGGATCGCCCTGGGGTAATTTCAGCCACTTTTAGAGAGAGCTAAAGAGAGAGAGAATGAAAGAGAGGTGACATTTTAAGAAAATCCACAAGCAACTTTGACAAGTGGTGATATTTTGTCCTTCAAATGCCTGAAACTGTCACAGAGACTGAAACAAAGTTTCAGAAATACAGGGTATGGAGATTATGAAAGTAAACATACAAAACTGTGGGGTCCAAACGTTTACACTGAAAATCTGCATTCAAAATCCTATTTAAACCTGAAAATTAGCAGAAAGTTAAAACAAAAGAAATCATAATGAATTCTATAAAAATATAAATATAAAAATCCACCCACTCCTTTTTATAATCCCCATAAAACATAAGCAGTGTCTCAGAATAAGCCGTTTGCAGTTTCTATGCAATGAGATGTAACATATCACTTCGCCAGAGCATTTAAAGGGGAACTTGGCAACTATTTCAACTTAAAGGTGCATTGCGCAAGTCTCTGAGTTTTTGCAGAACTATGCCCCCTTCTGGCGACACACGAAACTGCAACCAGAGTTGTGCACGCGGTTACATGGAGTTTGCGTTGGGGTTTGGGATGAACTAGAAGCCGGTCTCTTTGAATCCACAAACCTGCCAGACATAACCAGGTGAGCGTGAACGCGCATGACGTCACGCCCAGTCGATTCCGTCCCGAATCCCTCTTATTTATTTTACTGTACAGGATTATAGAGGCAATCTCAGTGATCATAGAAGGGCTCATTCAGCCCATCAGGCAATTGTTTAAGCATGTATGGGTTAGAAAAACGGGTATTTTTAACATGAAAAGTTGCTTAATGCACCTTTAATAAAACCTTAATAAAACTTAATAAAACCAACTTTAGAAATCATTTGGATGGTTAAATAACCTGTTCTGGTGAAAATGGTGACTTTCCCCACTCCGCCCAGCCTTCCCAGGCGGAAAACCAACCTTGCAACATGGGGACTAACGTCCTGGTAAGTTGGAAATAGGAAGTCTCGTGAGAAGCGAGAACGAGCGAGAAACACGAAGTGCTTTATGGCAAATCGACATAAACACAATGTTCTATAATACTGTGTATGATGTATTACCCACCTCGGTAGACATAGCTCCACACGATAAAATTGGCTGGCTCCGATAATAACAACATAACATGAGCAGCGGTAGAAAGGGGGAGGAGGGTGTCGCAAAGTACGTTTTTTTTACGACAGTGTTGTGAAATATATGCCCCACAGCTGTAGGGGGAGCTCGTTGAGAAAACATGCGACAACAAAAGTGAAAATCAGCGAAGAAATGGCTAGAGTTGTCAAGTTCCCGTTTAACAGCAGAATTCAAGTAAGAAATCTATTCTTATTAAAGCTACTAAATTCAATCAAAAGCAGTGAGTGATTTTCTGTTTTTCTTTTGTTGTTTGATTCATATTAACAGCATATATAGCAGTTAGGTACTGTATATGCTTTCACTCTAATACACAGATCTAATATATACATGCGATTTCATAAACCTAACCGACTGTGTTTATGTGAACTTTGTTTGTTTTTGACAACCTTGTGTGAATCTGACTGTTCAAGCGGAATAAGACGTGAAAGAGAACTTGGTTTAATAGTTACTCACGGGATGCGCCGTCTGACATCCAGCTCTCTGTGCGCGTGCTTCAGATGTGTGCGCTCAGAAAACCATATATCAGAAGTTAAGACTGATATGGATTTAAAAGGTATTCGGATAATAAACTTTCATGATGATGAAGAACTACAATGTCACGTCAGCGTGACAGTGATTGAAATGATAATCAAAACCGAACATGTTTTAGTTGTTGGCAGAGTATCTGAGGCACAAGCTGTACAGGCTCTGCCCTCTTCTGGAAAGGGGGCGGGGAACAGCAGCTCATTTGCATTTAAAGATACATGCACGAAAATAGCATGTTTTTCATTTCACTCAAAAATGGTAATTTACAACGTCATGGTATAATAAATGATGTGTGGGGTATTTTGAGCTGAAACTTCACAGACACATTCTGGGGAAACCTGAGACTTATATTACATCTTGTAAAAAGGGGCATAATAGGTCATTTTCCAGGCAAAAAAAAAAGAACATCCAGGCACCCCCGACCTAATACATGACAATCAATGACTCACAAAACACAACTGAAACACAAGTGCTTAACTACGTACACAAAGAAATCAGTGATAATTAATGACAGGTGTAACTAATGACTAAGTATATATACTAAGAAAACAAGGAGAAACAGGAAGCGAGCACAGAAACCCAAAAAACGGAAATACATCTCAACATAAAAGTCCATAAAAACAAAAGACACAGAACCGGGATCGTGACAATATTCTAATTTTGAATTTTCATAAGGGGGGTAAACCAAATATAAAGAAATTCTGGTAATATTTTACTCAATTAACATTACACTGGAATTGTTATGATGATGATGACATAATTTGTAATAAAAAGGTATTTAATAATAATAATAATAATAATAATAATAAAATCTAAACGTAACCATTTTAACTTTTGTGTTTGGACCCCACGTAATGTTTAAGATTTTTAATGAACAAAAACGTTAATTATTTGTCAGAGTTGTTGACATTACTGAAGAAAAAAAAAAAAAAAAGATTCTAGTGACACAACAGAAAAGAACATTAGTCCCGTTACAAAAGACAGTCCCCTCATGATGTATGACCTGAAATGAAAAATATGAACCTAGAGGAATTGATCTGTATCACTGGGGTCTCGCTTTGGTTTCTCTCTGAAGGTGAACAGATTGTAACTTGATCACAACCCCAATTGCTCAGGTCCACACTGTTGCTCTAGGCTTAGAGGGAAGCTATTTTAAGAAAATGACATTGCATAAATGTCAATAAACAAAACAAATTCCAATAAAAGTCAAAATTCAATACCATGAGTGGTTTTGTGTGATTGTGGAGTGGACTGCTATAATTTTTAAACAAATTGTTTTTCTTCATCCTACTTTTCTCTATCTAACACATTGTAAAATTTTACAAAGCTTTAAACGCGAATGTTCAGGGTTTGCAAACCACTTCCAGATTGACCTTCCTGGCACTTGACAAACACATCCTCAAACTGAGATTCGCATGCTCTCTCAGCTGCTCAACATTAATGTCAGTTCAGTTGTTAAATTAAAAGTCAACCTTGTTCTCACTCGTTATTTGGGATCACACTTGACAGAAGCAGATAAGAAGATGAGGTAGCCGAGCCGTGATTTGCCGCCGATTCAATACGAAAGGCATTTTCTTTGCAGTTACGGCCAGGGGTGGGAAACAATCAGTCTTGGCTTTGACATCCTTGGTAAAAGCATCGATTGGAAAGGGGCGTGAGGCGCAGGAGTGTGTAAGAACCATATCATATGTCCGCTGTATCACTCCTACACCAAATCAGACCTTTCACCATCCCAGTCATTTGGAGGGGGAGTCAAAAATCAATGGCCATTACAAAGCGTTGCAATTATCTGCCCCAAGGCCATTTAGATCGGCCATTATTTTTTGTTTGTTCAGCAAATTGCGAGACAGTCTGGCCGTTGTGGGCTTAGACAATCTGATAGAAGTTTACTGGAACTTCTTGTTTCTTTTCTATTTCCTGAGAAGGTGGGCAGGATGCTTTTTAACCAATATTGCAATGAGAAATTGGTTGAATTTGAACCTCTGTGTTTCTATTATGAGTAAATGTCAATAATCTATCAGCCATGTTTAAGTTTCTTTAGGGAAAATCTGTCAGAGATCTATAAACGTTTATTATCAAGTCATTTTAATATCATTATATATATATATACACACACACACACACACACACACACACACACACACACACACACACACACACACACACACACACACACACACACACACACTTATATTGCATTGCAGTGAATTGCATCATATGTTTTGCCTCCACAATCAAAACAGAGCTTTAATAAAAAAACTAGGCATTTAATTATCATAGTTTTGCTCAGTTTGAGCCTCTGAATAAAACTGAGGGTTTTTTTTTTCTTATTGAGGGTGAGCTCCATATTCTCATATAATGCTATGAGCCATAAGAGCTTGATGTATTAAAGATATTTTGTCTAAAGCCCTAGTAAGAAGGTGTGTTTAAATGGGATTGGAGCTAAACTCTGCAGGACAGTGACCCTTCAGGACCAAATTTGTTGTTTTTTCATTTAAAAAAGATTTTCTAACTATTATTTAAATGTCAGGCTTTACAGGGTTAAAGGTATAGCGGAGGATTTTCTTTTTCCGGGTGGATCATCAAGACTATTGGTCCTCCTAAGTGTCAATCATTCTGGTGATATGTTTACGTAAGGCCGTCGTATGTGCTCGTGCACACGATTCACACGATGGCGTGCGCTCAAAACACAGGTTGGGCTTCCCACTGATGCCTCAGTCGCAAAGTTTCTACTTGACAGGTAAAGTTTGGCATGCTATTTGGAGAAATCCATTTAAAATCACTGATAGTAAAAGTTAATGTAAGCTATGATTAGCTCGTGCATGCTGTCTCGTGCACACGTTTAATAGGCGTTCTCTCTCGGGAGCAGGTAGAGTGTTGCGAATGTGCATTTTTTCAAAAAGTGGAGAGGGCAGTTCTATTCTAAAATTCTGGAAAATCCTCCGCTATACCTTTAAATAAGTTTTTATTATTGTGAGTATGTTTTAAGAAATGAGTTCTTGCTATAGCTGGTTTAGGCATAGTTTTTGCTCCTCACATCATCTTCACACCATCCTCACATTCACCAATGAGTTTCAACCTGACTTGAGAAAAACTGTAGTTATCACTCAGCTATAGTGCAAGACATGTGGCGTCACAGTTCATTATGATTGATACCTGTTAAAAGTCTACATGAAAACTGTCAATAGTGGATTTGCTTCAGATAGGTTCCAGTAGCAATTTCAGAGGCAAGGAGATCAGTGAATCCCTCAAAAATTTGAATGAGAAAATAATCAGCAGCACAAAAATCAGACCAAACTATATATTGCCTATATAAACTGTATCACATGCATATTTTTCACGTTAAATGCTTACTGTACATTTCAAACACTGTTAATTGTTAACTAATCTATGACTATGCAAACATACAAGTATATTGTGTAAAATCCATATGTTTAATGGGGATTCCATATATTTTGGGGATATTTAATTTTATTTTATCAATCAATAAATTCCACTAGAAACAAACCTTGTTGTATTATTTTAATTTAATACTGTGAAGCTGCTTTGATACAATCTGTATTGTGAAAAGCGCTATACAAATATACTTGACTTGACTTGACTTGACTTAATGGATGGATGAACTATTATACGTGGATGTCACTACATTTGGTCACACCCGAAACAAAATTAAATAAACTGAAACATGATATGATCTTACAAAAATATAGTATAAACATACAAAATACAGCAATACTGTAAAATACTGATACAGCACATTTGACAGCTAGTCATCTGTCAAGGTGTTTCTTATAAAGCACTTTAACAAGGACATTAAATGTACTTTCTGCATGCTGACACTAAGTGTTTGTAAATATATTTGTAATCGTTTAGCGTGGTTGCTAAACTGTGGGTGGAATATTTGCATTGGTTTATTGTATGTTTTATTGCACTGCAGTAAGCTGGCGAAGAACAGTATTTTGTTTCTTGATGTGTGCAAAACTCAGAGGAATGACAATAAAGTGAAATTCAATTCCACTTAATTCATTCAATTCAATACAGACAGTACGGAAAAACATTATTCACTATTTCTGTTTTTGAAATACCCTCTTGAAACCCCATTATTATAGCACTCCTATCATAATATGTATTTGTGTTCCTGTCATAAACGACAGTTAACCTATATTGTGTGAAAATTCATACCTGCATTATTTGTGCTTACATTAGTTAACTGAAATGTCATCGCAACTTGCTTGATTACATAAATTGCTACATGCGAGAATGGCCTGGAGGGAGTTTCTGTTGTTTGTGATAATACAACATGCAATAAACAAACATGTTACCAACCAAGCTCATTTACCAGCTCATATTAGCATAGCAGATAACAGGAAAACTATAATTGCAAAATGTAATGAAAAATACTTAATTGCAAACTGACACAAATACTTGAAAGCTCACATTAGACCTCGGAAAGTCAGGAACTTGAAAAGTGAACGAAGTGAGAAAAGAGAGGTGAATCGGGGTTCTGATTGCAGGAAATTCTTCAGGGACGTGTCAATTTAAGATGGGATTTGCCCTGTTCAGTGCAGGATGAGTCTGATTTGCTGGTAGATTAGTATAAATTACTATAATCTTCCTCTGGGGAGTGCAGCAGTACATTTTCTGCTCACAAAGCAACAGAGAGTGTAAAGAGCTTGGAGGATATAGATTTTTTTTTTTTTTTTTTTTTTTAAATAAGCAGGGAAGGAAATGCATGTAAATAGCTTGCTCTTGAATAAAGACAAAGAGTTAAAAAGATCCAGATCTCACAAAATAAACATTTTATTTTGTTTTAAATGTTTAAATATTAAAGGTGGGATCAGTAGTTTTTGAAAAACACTTTCGGCCAAGGTTGATATTTGAAATCACCAAAATAAATACGCCCCTACCCCAAAATGATCTCGTCCCTAATTTGATTGCTCCACCCCACACTTATGTATGTGACCGTAACCCAGGCAACGACTAGGGCGGAATCTGCAGTACCTGCCGGCCGAGGGTAAATGAAAGCAATGTGTTACTATGGTAATCCATGTTGAATGTGTTTTAGTAGTAATGTGTGTTTTAACACATCAATGTTTCTGCTCCGCTTTACATGGAAGACGACGCTCACCCACAAAGTTATCATGATCAACTCGATAGCACGAGTACTACAGACATAGTAACAAATATATTGCAACTATAACAAGATTAGGGGGTTATATCGATCACTAAATGAGGAACCAAAGGAAACAAACATTAGGAGTATATTATCTTACTTTTCAGACAAACTTTGGGAGCTGATGCTTGAAACAGACAGTGGAGGAGGTTTAAACGTGCCAGGCTTATATGTGTCGTTTTCATAGCTGAATCGAACGACAATAATATCGCAAATGAAAAAACAAGCAGAGATGACACACAAGCATTTTCAAGCAATGGTCAGCATATATTAGTTCTGTGAAACAAAGCTAAACAATGTTACTCATCTATCAAGAAGAAATAAAAGCAAACTCTGCGTCCGATGTCAGGCCTTTCCTCTCCTTGAGTTCTCTCCAGCGCTGGTAAGCTTCTCCGATATTAACACGAGTTCTACCTTTTGCCTGATCGTAAGCCTTCTTTTTAATTTTAAGTTCCGCGGACATTTTCCTCTTTTTTTTTCTTTTTTTCTTTATCTGCCATCTCTCTCTTTCTGTTGTCGTCCGGCTAATGTCTGTGCTGTGTGCACTGAGCTCTCTCTCCTCCCCATCATTAGTAGACACGCCCCTTACTGCTGATTGGTTACAAGTGTGTTTTGGTAGTCGGTCCGACACAGTTTTCAAAAGTTTTTTTCAAAAACTACTAATCCCACCTTTAAAGATGTGAAAACTGTAAATGAAACCGGAGTACATTAAGTCATTTTTGTTTTGCAAATGGCTGCGGAGCTTGATCCACCAAGGAAGGACATCATTGGCCAGTACCATTCCAGCAACTGGATCCATCTCGGGGCGGACGGGTATCCAGTGTGGCGAATCCTCCACGGATGTCTGCGCGAGTGGCTGGTATCCCAAACTCTCGAGCCTGGGGGTATTGGAGGTCTTTCCATTGTCCTCAGTGCTTTCAGTTATGGCAACTGTCGTTTTATGTGTATTGGCAGGCACACACCGCTCTCATCTGCCACGGGCATTGAGGCCGCCTCTGAACTTTCTGTACTCCTTTCCACGGAGGCCGATTTTGAACTCTCTGTGCTCTTTGCCGACCCCGATTTGGCCACGGAGGCCGTCTCTGAACTCTTTGTGCTCCCTGCCATGGTCAAGGAGGTTGATTTTGAACTTTCTGTGCCCTCTGTTGGCTCTGCTATGGCCAAAGATGCTGACTGTAAACTCTCTGCGCCCTCTGCCGACTCTCTGTCCTGAACTCTCTATGCTCCCTGCCGGCTCTGTTACGGCCACGGAGGCGAATTATGAACTTCCTGTGCCCTTTGTCGGCCACGGAGCCATTACCTCTTTGTCAGCCCTGTCTCGGCCATGGAGGTCGCTCTAAAACTCTCTGTGTGCTCTGTGATATCCATGGAGTCCGGCCCCAATCTTTGTGTACTCCCTAGCTCTGCTCTGTCATGGTATCCTGACTTCCCGTGGTCTTCTGCACCGCCATGGCGCCAAGCTCCATCAGCTCCACCATGGTGGTCTCCAGCTCCACCAGCTCTACTGTGGTGGTCATCAGCTCCATCTGTCCCACCTTGGTGGTCTCCAGCTCCACCAGCTCTACTGTGGTGGTCATCAGCTCCATCTGTCCCACCTTGGTGTTCTCCAGCTCCACCATGGTGGTCTCCAGCTCCACAAGCTCTACTGTGGTGGTCATCAGCTCCATCTGTCCCACCTTGGTGTTCTCCAGCTCCACCATGGTGGTCTCCAGCTCCACCAGCTCTACTGTGGTGGTCATCAGCTCCATCTGTCCCGCCTTGGTGTTCTCCAGCTCCACTGTGGTGGTCTCCTGCACCTTCTGTGTCACCTGGGTGGTTGTCTGCTCCGGTCACCGGCTCCACCCTAGCCACTTGCTTTGCCCGCTCTGCACTGGCTCTCGGATCCCCGACTCCACACTGGCTCTCTGCTCCACCTCGGTCTTTAGGCCCTCTTCCACTGATTTGCTGTGATGGCAAATCTGAATCTTCAGCATCATTACTCCAGTCTTCAGTGTCACATGATCCTTCAGAAATCATTCTAATACTGATCTGCTGCTCAAGAAACATTTATTAGTATCATTAATGTTAAAAACTGTTGTCCTGCTTAATATTTTTTGTGAAAACCATTATAAATTTTTTTTTCAGGATTCTTCGATGAATAGAAATGTCAAAAGAACAGCATTTATTTGAAATTGAAATCTTTTATTACATTATACATGTCTTTAGTGTCACTTTTGATCAATTTAATGCATCCTTGCTGAGTAAAAGTATTAATTTCTTTCTTTTTTTAATTTTATTCACACTGACCGCAAACTTAGTAGTGCAAAATCCCAATTATGAGAAATAAAGTTGCCAGTGCAATTATTTAAAATTACATTGTAAGAAATTAAGTAGAAAATACAAGAAACAAAGTTGCAATTGGGAAATATAAACTGTCACATGTTATATTTAATTTAACACTTTTAATTTACTCTGGTCAGCATATTTTGTGTTTTTTGTAATAATTTGTGTAGTATCTCAACAAGACATCTTAACTCATGTCAAGTCACCTTTATTTATATAGCGCTTTATACAATACAGATCGTTTCAAAGCAGCTTTACATGCAAAAAATATTTTCATTGTTCAACTGAGGTCAGTTCAGTGTTGATTCAGTTCTGTTCAATAATTGTGTAAAGATCATTAAATAAGAAATTAGTTAAATTCATCTATAACGCAGCTCTGTAGAAAACAGTGATGTCTACGTCCAGCTCAGTTCAGTCCTCATCCTATAGTGTCAGTGCAGTCAGATCAATAATATTAAGTGTCCCCAACGAAGCAAGCCAGATGCGAAAGTGGCAAGACCCCCAAAATCCATCAGGTGACAGAAATGGAGAAAAAACCTTGGGAGAAACCAGGCTCAGTCAGGAGACCATTCTCCTCTGGCCAAACAAGCCAACATAATTTCAGGCTGCATCACAAGCCAGATCGTGGACTGAAATTCATTCAGAATATTTCATCCAGCTCCTTCTGCTTGAAGATTGCATATAACTTAATGAACTTAACCAGCAAGCCACAGCATGGACCATTAGCTAGACCAGTACCGGACTAGTCTTGGAACAACTGCTTGCAGTGAGGAACACCAGAGTATCTCCTTCTTCATCTGATCTACTGATACGAGCAAGGTGAGTTTTATATTTTACACCGCCACTGAACTGCAGCGTGGAGGAACTGTTTCAACAGCCACAAGGACACAGTCCCTCGAGATTAACATCTTTTGTCCACACAAGCATGAAAAAGTTCTTCAACGAGTTAAAAAAAGACTGAAAAGCGAAATGTTCCTCGAGAGACTCCTCCAAACGTTATACACGGCACAGGATGTCAAAGAGCACTTCAGTCAAGTCTATCCCCTCGAAGATCTAAATACCATAATTTGTACTTGCAACAATTTAAGAGTGGCTTGACACAGACATACAAATCCTCATTCAGCACACTAAACCACAGATTTAAAAATGGTGTATTTTTATGCCAGGAATATCAAGTGTCTAAATGAAACACAGTTGAAATGAGTTTTTATCAGAGCGATTAAATGTCCCACTCGTGTTTCATTCACCCTCCATTTACTCACTGGTTCCGGCCAATAATATATTTTGTCAGGTCCTCAATTTGCTGGTACTTGACATCTACAATGGCATAGATTTTTGAGAGGCCTCATCTACATGAATTCAATAACTAAGCTAATTGTCCAAGCTTTCAGGCGGGGATTGATTTGTCTGTTTCAGCAGTGATAACACAAGTAATTATCTCCACTCTTTGAAGCCCCGTCTCTCCAGTTACTCCTGGATTCAAGCGTAATTTACATTCAATAGGAGTCAAACGTACTGCAGGAATTATGGTGGTCTGTGATTTTGAAAACAAGGAATTATAATGAAATGTCTACAGTCAAGGTAATATCATGGGTCAACAGCTCCAAATGATGACAGTTTTAAATTCAAAATTTGCACGAATATTATAGGGTCATTCTACATTTTCAAGTCAGTATGTCTTAATGCATTATTTGGATAAAATATTAAATAAAATATAAAACCATATGAAAACCATTCTTGTTTCACAATATCATAGTTAAGTGAACATTATAGGAGTGAATTTTAAATAATTTCACCACAAAAACTGGCTATTTATTATAAAATAAATGCCATTTCTGTCCATCTGATTTCTTTTTCAACCCAGTTACAGTGACGTATGTCTATGGAATGAAATGTGCCAAATGTAAAAACATATCTAACTTGTGAAACAAGGGTTTAAAATAAAGATTCTCATGTTGGAACTACCACTGTGTCAAAGCTTTTTTTATATACTTTTGGTTTGACTAAGTCCGTCTGTGACGGTATAACACATCACAGCTGTGAGAATGCAAACATTTTGCTTATTCCTCCGCTGGAGGGAAAAACAGGAGCATCCTCTTATGTATGGCTTCAAACAGTGATTCCTCTGTTAACAATCTGTGATCAAAAATTCCCGACAACGAGCTGATGGAACTTCTGAAATCTCATTTTGACACATAAGAAAAACATTTCAGTAGGCCAGATCCGCCTTCCATATCTTATTTTTGTCAGCTCTGGCTGATGTTGTTTACTCTCAAGGCTGCATTTTGACTGTGACATCCGAAATAAGCTGCATCCCTAGTCTGCTGGCGTTACTTGTTGCTGATAAAGCAGGCATGGTGAGAACAGTAATTCAAAGAGGTGTGTGAAGATGACGTAAAACTAATTTTGGAAATGGAGCCTCTTCCAAGCCTCCCTGTAGGCAGATAAGTAAAAGGAAAGAGAGGAAGCAGTTGGTATAAACACACAAAAATGGCCACCTGCAATTGTCTCATATGACTAATTTAGGTATCAGTGTCTCACATTGCTGGGCAAAAAATCAGTACTTGATTATAAACTCTTTCTATGTACAGTATACACTACTGTTCAAAAGTTTGCGGCCAGTAAGATTTTTAAAAATGTTTTTGACAGAAGAAATACAGAAAAACAGTTAACAATTTAAAATAACTGTTAAAATATAACTTTGTCCTGTGATGCAAAACTGAATTTTCTTTAGTGAAATCATCCTGATATGCTATCAATCCACCTTCCTTCCTTCCTTCCTTCCTTCCTTCCTTCCTTCCTTCCTTCCTTCCTTCCTTCCTTCCTTCCTTCCTTCCTTCCTTCCTTCCTTCCTTCCTTCCTTCCTTCCTTCCTTCCTTCCTGTATCTGTCTATACAGTGGATATAAAAAGGTTTACAGAAACACAAATTCATCAACACTGTCTTGACTGACAAAGCATAAAAAATAAAAAAATATTGCAAGTTAACTTATAATGCAAAATATATGCACCTTTTCAAACAAATGGAAAGAACTGATTACGCAACAAAAAAATGTGCAACAATGGCACTGAGTGAGATCTAATAATCATTTCTCTCTTGGTGCGTATCTCTATCACGGCAGGATTATGCACTTGGAAGCAGGCAAAAAAATCATTACGGCAGCCCACTTGAATTTAATCACGCACACTACAGCATAAACAGCTTACATTTCTCATTAACCTGAGGTGTGTCTCTAATCAGGGGAATACTTACACAAACAAGGTCACCAGTTAGAGATGCAGAAATTATGCATATTCACATAGTTCAAAATGTTAATATGAAGGCCCATAAAACTGCAATCTATAGCACAAGGGTCACAACATTTTCTCCTCTAATATTTTTAAGAGAAAAGGGGGTGTTTACTTCAAAGGTGTTGCTCTGGCTTTAAATTATTCTGTTATGACTTTCTTTATGTGGTTTTTAAAGCAAGTGTAACCGGACTATCATTATTAGATGTCACAATTTGTAGAAAGACATTCACAATTCAACTGAAAAATTTCTGAAGCATCCAAAGAACAAACTGATTACATGCAAAGTCAAAAATCACATTGAGCATGTGTTTCAGTAACATGGTGTCAAAAAGACTGGAACTAATGGTCTGGAATGCAGTCACCTTCTAAGATGATTAAAATATCAATTAAGCATGGCATCAACACCAAGGACAGTGGAGGAAAAGGTTATTTGATACTGTACTGCAATACATACAGGTCATGTAGTATAAAATGTTGGTTTCAATGTATTCCGCCTCATAAGATCATATTTTTCTTCCTGTGTTGATGTATTTCCTATTGAAAAAGGAAGTGGAGGAAGGACAAATTTAATGACTCATTAAATGACCATTAAAATATAGTTGTGTCACAGTCATGAACTTATTACTTTCTAGTCAGTTGCAGGTGGAATTAGTGGGTGGGGCATCATCATTTTCTAGAGAGCATCTGATTGGACAGAAATCAGTGCAGTGCAGGATGAGTCAGAATTTTTTTTTGAATTTGTTTTCCTGGAAGAAAAAGACTGCAAATTTTAAATGCATATCGGACAAAACACAAATTCTGTACAGAGTAAACCATCAAGGTGAGTGTTGATGTAAAACATTATTATTATTATTATTTTATTTATTTTTTCAGTTATGCCTTTTTATTTTAGGCCTTGAGCATCACTGTGTTATTCATCATAAAATTCTGTCTAGCATTTAGAGCCATCAGTGGTTTCCGAATGAAAACCTTGTCATACAGCATATCTGTACATGTCTTTTATCTCTAAAGTGTCTCAACAGCTGAAAAAAGCCTTCTCCTTGTGCCATTCACTGATTGCTTGTACTTTCACAATACTAACAATTAAAGCAATTCACACAACCACAAAGTGCAGCCCCTTTCAGACAGCACAGTTGCTAGGTAACATCTCTGTCCATCTGGAATGAAGCACAAAATGACATTCTGGAATGTGACAATTGCAGATATATATTTTTTTTTTCTGCCACTTTGTCCGCAAGATACATACTTGCCCAGTAAGAAACAATATGGCTATTCACATTTTTACATGTAACATGGCCACCTTTTGTGCTGATAGTATCATTTATACCTTTACAAACACATCCATCAACCTTGGCTGGGCCTCTGAAGCAGTAGAAGATTAGAAGCTTAATCTCTACAGAAATCCTCCCAAAAACAACATTATCCAAGTAGCATGTACATACGTTTGTAAATTAACAAGCGCATCAAACCACTTGTGAGTCCATTACGTGCAACTTGATGGATCTTTCTCTTTGCTTCCGCAGTTAATCAGAGACATAAGCACATTGTTGATTGTAATGCAAATGAACACTATAGAGTAAATGTGTAAAAAAAAGTACTTTTCCTCCCCTTCTTCATCTCATACATTCAAATCAAGAGCATGGCGGTCACATATTGCATGATACACAATTGCAGTCAAGCTATTGCACAATGCTTTGACTCTGAACCAAATTATATTTTAGCCCTATTATATTTAAATTATTCATTGAATTATTGAAATATTCCTTATTTATATTTAAATAAGGAATATTCCTTACAAGAAGAAATATTCTTTATAATAATAATGCAACATTAGGGGGTGTTGATGGACTCAATCTACTCCATCTTTTGATCATCATTCTGAATCCGATTCGGACGTAGTCTTTGTCAAAAAAGAATTTTAGCTTTTATTTTTATGAAACTTACCCATATTGATAAAAACAGATGCATGAAGCTAGAATAAAATGTTTTTAAAATGGAAAGAGTTAAAGTACAGTTAAAGGTATATTACATTTTTTTTAACACCTAAATAGGAATATAGGAGTATACTTAAAGTGCAAAAAAACCTTATAAATAGAAAACTACTTGTGTACTCATAGTTTACTACTGTTACACTTAAAGTCTACTTAAAAGTCTACTTTTATATACAAAAAAGTGGGCCAATTTAGTCCCAAGTAGTATTGAAACAGTAAACTTACAAGTACACTTCTAGTACATTGATATTAGTATACTTACTACCTAAAGTATACTTAAAAAAATATTTGGACTTTCCTTAAGTATAGGCCTACTTAAAAAAATGATCATGAAGAATACTTATTTTTTTTGTAAGGGAATCTGCCAGACTTTTGACAGCTCCAGGGCTTTTGTTAAAACTAGAGACCGAACTTCAGCATTTCTGCATTCCCGGCCAAGGACAGTTGGATACACAGAGGGGCGGTGCCAAAAATGCAGATTGATTTTCTTTTCTGACACTTTTTTCACAAGATACTGTACATACTGCCTTCTCCAGTAAGAAACAATATGGCTATTCATATTTTTACATGTAACATATAAACAGCACCTTCTAGATCTGATATCATTCACACAAATGCTACAATGCACACATATTGCTACAATGTCGGTAGTATATGTAAATGAACAATGTGACCTCTTTTTTTCGGTGTTACCTGCACCCAGACATCCCGTTTATTTGTCAGAAAAAGTTTGCTGGATGGCACAAAATCAACCTGATCTGGTTGGGAAAGTGTAAAAGGTCACGATTTTGCATGAACACGTACGATTATTATAAAAAAAGTAAAAGAAAAGTAAGCATGAAGTAAGCAAAAAAGTAAGCATGAAGGTCCACCACTAAACATACCCGTCACTGGGGTGTTAGCAGATCATATGAAAAACATACAAATTTGTTAACATTTGCCACCAATTCAACAAAACGTAAAATAGTTATGAATTGCCATAAGATTGTGTTGTGCAAAATGCATAATTTTGTGTCATTCGATTGACTTTTGACAACTTCGGGGCTTTTGTTAAAACTACAGATCGAACTTCCGCATTTTTGTATTGACGCCCAATGACAGTTGTATCAACAGAGGGGCGGCGCCAAAATCAAAAGTATCTTATAGGTGTCAAAGTTTTTGGCAAAAACCAATCATATACCATGATTTTTTTTGTGTGATTTTTTTTCATGTTTCACTGCCAGCAGTAAATTCCCCTATAAGTAAACATGCCACGTTAACCAGTGCTGGTCCTCCCTATATGCAAAGTACGCAAGTTGCGTAGGACCACCGAACCACCAGGGGGCCCCCTTGTCCTCAAGAATAATTTAGGGTTTTTGATTTTGGCTTCCAACGATTATGAAAACATTATGCCGCTTTCCGTTGCTTTCCTTTAAAGTGGTGGGCTGTCACCCATACGTAACATCCAAATCAGTCGAATCATGTAACGCCACTTGTAAAAGCATACTGAATGCGAAAGGGACGCTGTACAACAGGCGACTTTCTGTCCATGCGATTCGAGATGGAGAGAAACACGGACACACACAGGATACTTTGGGGTTTCGTGCACTTAAACAGACAAATACATGCAAAAATGTGTCTAAATGTCCATCTTGGGGACTTTTAATTTAAACGCATTCAGTCATGTCTTCAGTGAACATAACAGCTGGGAAAGCAATCAAATGCTTGTCAGAGTATTAGGTCTGTACATTCGGTCTTAAAGTGACAGCAGCCTTATAAACCCGTTGCTCTCTCTGTCATTTAACGTTAATCAAACAGCAAAAGAAAACGAAAGAATCAGAGAGAATAGCATTAGTAGCTTTAATAAGAATCAATGTATATATAATTCAGACAGTGAAGACACTGCAATGTCTTATTTATAAATATATATATATATATATATATATATATATATATATATATATATATATATATATATATATATATATATATATATATATATATTTTTTTTTTTTTTTTTTCCCCTTTGATTACTTTATTAAATTTCTGTTATTAGTTGTAGGCTAAATTGTTAATTTCATGTATCTTTTTTTTCTGTTGAATTTGTCCGATTGTTTTTATTTTTTTATCTATTACTAAACGTGTCAACTGACTGACTGGCGTTATCATAATGCCTGTCATATGGTGTAGTAAGACAGAGAGAGGGAACTCTAGAGGAGGCAAGGAATCGAACAGACTGGGACAGTGAGGCCCAAGAGACCCCTCTAATTACAGTGGAGAACAGCCAAGTAGACGCAATGCAAATGTCCTTCAGACAATTATGTGCTGCCGACGTTAGCATTCTCGAATGTTTCCTGACACTCATCATCATTCTAACTTCTCACCACATAA
This sequence comes from Squalius cephalus, assembly GCF_949319135.1. NCBI lineage: Eukaryota > Metazoa > Chordata > Actinopteri > Cypriniformes > Leuciscidae > Squalius > Squalius cephalus. Next base: position 18,920,590 of record NC_137145.1, read on the forward strand.
TTAGAAATGAGCAGCCTGGAGCCCGAAAGCATCGGGGCTCATGCGTTCAGTGCATCCTAGCTCAGCTGCCCCCTCGTAGCCTACTTCATCAAACCGTACCCTGCGTTCAACGGGCAGACACTGTAAATAGAAAATGAGCTCCACTATTGACCTTCCTCATATAATTTAGCTCACAGAAAGACACAGCGGATGGGTTTTAATTACCCTGCCCTTTGATTACACATCATCATCTTGGGCAGCTGTTATTGCAATGTGATGGAGTTGCAGGCTAATGCAATTTGTTGGAGCATCACAAATGCGGTATCAAGAAGAAATGAAGATGTGCGATTTGGCATTAAGTTGCGAATCATGTTACAAGGGACAGGAAAATGATTAAGCCGAGTCTTCACGTAGGTGACATTTAAATTTTGGTTTCCAAGTAAAATCTTATCTGAAGGAAATGTAAAGTTCACTGCTGTATTCGGGTAAACATTGTCGTCAAGAGTGCTGATAATGCCTCATAATGTAATAGCCATATTAAAAAGACTTGTAATTGTAATTAGCCCTGGTTGTTCCTCGTTTCCCCCAGGCATGCCTCTGTATGTAAACTAGAGGAGTATGAAATATGGAGCTTATTATTATGAAATAATACAGTGCTAATCAAAGGCTGTTGTCTTCTAGGCATTGTGGGGTTAATGGACTCAGAAGATTCTTTTAATGGAAGATATGTGCAGATCAAAATTGTGGAAAACCACATGAGCATTTATAATGTTTCCTATCAAATTTGGCAAAAGCAATATGTGTCCTCAATGGACCCTTTTCACATTTCCAGGTTTGGATGCAGAAGTTAAAGAGTAGCAGGGAAAACGGCACAGCTGCTGTATAGAGGTACAATGGGAGACCATAGCAAATATTATTGCATTGTTGTCTTTTATTCCAACAGCAAAGAGGATATAAGGGTATACAATTTTACAAAAGAAGAACATTTTGAGAGAGGGATTATGGCAGTCAGAGGAGAGGAAGGTACGGTCAACTTTCTGTCACTGACAGCTGTATAAAGTATAGTTGAAAGCTATAACCTGGATCTGAAATGCATTACGTAAATACATACTTATGCAATGCAATAAGCATTTTTCGCTTAACCCTTAAATGCCTGAATGTTTCGCTAATCATTATTACATATTCAGGTTTTTAGTGATCTATATCTAACCTGTCACGATAATATAAAACTCTCCTGATATTAGAGTAACAATTACAGAAGAATAAAATAAAGCATAATTTGTTACCTTTTGGAGCTTGGAAGGGTTCAGTTTGAGCAGATGTTTTATACCATCATCACAGTCCTCGTCAGAGCTCATTTCCCAGTACATTCAGCATTCGGCTCTTATTTGCGATCTCAAACATATTCTCAAAACTATCATTTTCAACATCTTAAAAATTTTATATTTTGATTGCTGACAGCTTCTTCACCAGATCCACCACCAAGTGACAGTGACACTAATATTTGATTGCGTTCAATACTTGCTCTGCAATAAATCGCTGAACCATTTCAAGTTTTGCTGATGATGCTTCCTATTCTTTTGTTTTCTGCCTGCGGTAACTATGAGTGAAACGTCACTTCATCATTGTGTATCAGACATTGCCACCTCGTGGAATAAAAGTGAATTGCACTTATTCAGTCATCAAAGAATCAATTATTGCTGTGCAGAAAAAAATATATACTTACACTGTTACACACCTCGGGTTGTTAGCAACCCTATACAATTTTTACAAAAAAATTATGGGAAAATAGGCATTCTTTTTATAATGAATTGATTGAGGAATACTAAGAAGGTTGATGAGTTGATTCATTAAAAAAAATGAAAGAGGAGGATGGTGAATGACGCCCCGGTTCACTACAGGCCCGAGGTATGCGTTTAAGGGTTAATAGTGACGTCAGTGTGTCAATTGTTTTGTTGCTAATATTTTGTTGACTTAATGCATGGTGTTACGTCACCAGCTGGAGTTCCCTTGAGAGCCACCAGAGGGCACTCCACATCAAACTATTGTCTTTCCCTCACAAACTTCAGTACATTTCCCATAACTCACTGCCAGGACTCATCATCCCTGATTGCGTCCACCTGTGTCTCATTACCTTATCAGTCTCAGCCTATTTAAACCATGTACACTCGTTCATTCGCTGCGAAGTCTTGTATGTGTCTCACTGCATTTCTGAGCGTGTTTGTATCCTGTTTCTACCGTCTCCCGGTTTTCTTGATTCTCTGCCTGTCCCACTGGATTTCTCTCTTTGCCTCAGCCCTTATCTGTTATTGTTTCGATTGTTTGTTTGTGTATGACCCTTGCCTGGATTTGGATTACGATTGTGGATAACACTTTAAATAAATACTGCATTTGGATCCTCAACCTTCGTGTTTTTAGAGCAGTACGTGACAGAAGACTTTGCCACTTTGCCGCCTTCGTCAAGGAACTCGTTCACTCGAGGACCACTTTCAGGACATTTTAGGTATTGCCAATTTCACTAACCTCCCAGACTATTCTCTCATTGACTTCTTTTGTTATGGACTCAACAACACTTTACAATCCACACTAATCTGTGATGGTCCTCGAGGATCACTGAACGAGTTCCTAGATTATGCCCTTCATTTGATTGGTTCCTCCTTCACTGTCGGGGACTTTGAGGAGGACGTTTCCCTTATGCTGGGTACACACCAAAAGATAATCGGGCTGATTTTGGGCGATTTTCCCCCCTTTCAACAATCCTAGCTACTGTATGTCCCGATTATCTTGATGGTTCTACAGATTATCTTATCAGATTTTCCCTTGGTGTTAGGTGTGTTAAAGGATAATTCTGGTATTTAACACCTTGAGTCTATTTTGTAGTTTGTTTTGGACTAGAGTGGTGGACACAGAAATTTTGACGATGGGTCCTGTCTCGACTTTTTGACTCTTTTAGAATCGCCTTTGACCGCTTCAGAGTGGCTGTCTATGGGCATGCACGAACATGTCCTTAAAACAACCCTTAACGTTTGTTTTCAAAACTGTGCAACTCACCGAGTGGTTAGTGGTGTTCGTTGTTGATTTAAAAAAAAGTAGCGTTGCGAAATACAGTTTCTGTTGTGTTTTATTTGTCATTTTGTAAAATCCCATTGATTTCTGTTGGAGGACTCATTGCTCGTTGATATTAATGCGCTACCGGAAACGGAAAAGGGGGCTGTTTACATTTGGTTGTAGTCTTTTTGCTCAGTTCTCCGTCTCTCAGAAGGCTAGCGTGAGCAGAGCAACTGTGCTCTATGCGCTAGACACCGAGTTCCGTACAGCGTTCTTGTACGGCAATGTGGTTGTTGCCATCAAGTGGTTGGGAGTGTGCTAACGCTTCAGACTCAAATATCGAGTGGAAGTTTATACGCGGTTGTGAGGTATCTGAAAAAATAGTTCCACTATAGCAAATAACACGGATTGAAATCATACATTGCGCTGATATATTTGTTTTTAGTCATCAACGAACACCACTAACCACTCGGTGAGTTGCACAGTTTTGAAAACGAACGTTAAGGGTTGTTTTAAGGACATGTTCGTGCATGCCCATAGACAGCCACTCTGAAGCGGTCAAAGGCGATTCTAAGAGTCAAAAAGTCGAGACAGGACCCATCGTCAAAATTTCTGTGTCCACCACTCTAATTCATCCAAAACAAACTACAAAATAGACTCAAGGTGTTAAATACCGGAATTATCCTTTAAGAGTGTCCGAATCTGCTCGGAAGAATGTCAGAGCCACCCCGATCGCGAATCCTGAAAATCAGAAATCCTGATGTGTGGGGGGAACCCAGAGGACAAACGCGCGCACCCTCTGGAGATTATCACGTGAAACGAAACAATATCCAATCATAAAGCGAGATGATGGAAGACGGAAGCATAACAAACGCAGTCATGGCGCTGCATAAAGTGAAATTGATGTGGACAGCAGAGATGGAGGATCAGCTTGTTGATTTGTGGCAACAGCACGAATGTTTATACAACGTGTTCTGTGAAAATCATTCCATACACAATCATGCAGTTTTTTCCTGCATATCGTCCGCAATGCTTATTCAGAAGTCTCGTGAGATTTTGCGAGATTTCCTGTGTTCACAGTCGAGACTCTGGTTGAAAATCTGTTCGTGTGTGGTGTGCTGTCTTTGTCACATCATGGCGCACCACACACTATAGGAGCAAAACGGTTAAATCTAGGATTTTTTGTCCTCATGTTTGTGGTCTATCACATTTTGAAAATCTGATAAGATGTAAAAAATCTTTTGGTGTGTACCCAGCATTAGACATTTTTTGGGAGGGGGCAGTATGCACCAAGCTCCGGTGCCGCGGAGCTTGGCCCACAAAGTTCACCACCATGTCCAGTGAAGATGACTGCCGAGCCTGAGCTTCTTCACGTCATGCCTGCCGAGCCTAAGCGTTTTCCCATCAAGATGGCCGCCCTTCCATGGTCCTCAAACAAGATGGCCGCCGTGCCTGGGTCAGCTCCGGATGATACAGCACTGATCATCATGGCCACGGCTATTTTGTGTGTGTGGGCAGCACACACATCAACTCCATCCCGTAACCCCTCGGACAAGATGGCGGCTGCCGTTCTGGAGCCCTCGGACAAGATGGCAGCTTCTACTCCTGAGTCTTCGGACAAGATGGCAGCCTCTACTCTTGTGTCTTCGGACAAGATGGCCGACTCTACGCCTGTGTCTTCGGACAAGATGGCCGACTCTACACCTGTGTCTTCGGACAAGATGACCGACTCAACGTCTGTGTCTATGCCGGTGTCTTCGGGCAAGATGGCCGTTCTTCGCCTGACCAGCCAGCACCTCCTTGCCGCCCTGGCCCCCAGAAGCGCCGGATCCGCCCTGGCCCCCTGAAGCGTCGGATTAGGGTAGAATAAAATTACTAAAACTTTAAGTAAAGGGAAAACTGAAAATATAAGAATAAAAATGAATTATTAATATTTATAATTAAAGTATTAATTATACTACACTGGAAAGTTATTTATGTGTATATATGCCATTAAATGTCAAAGGTAATTCATGAATGTTCATAATTAATCATACAACTATTAAGTTTACACAATTATGTGTAAAATAATACAAAAAGTGTAACATTGTACATACAGTAAATTGCAAAAAGTGTAAAACCACATAGTTGTACATCAGTTTCACCAGAGTAAATCATCATATTATTTACAGCACTTGCCCAGCTTCACAGGAATTCATCACATCACATATTGTCATGGAAACCTTAATTCAGAATCCACATAATAAGTGCCATTAGAAAATGTTACTTTTGCCATCTGATCTGCAAATGAAAAGTGACATGTACCGCCACCAGGTGCAGCGCACAGAGGAGAATGAGTGTTCCTGAATGATTGTAGGGGCTGTAATTATGATATTATTCAGAAAGACCCTGCTCCCAAACCTCCTGCTTTTCAGCAGGCCTGGCATGTCAGCACTGCTTTCATTGTGCAACGGATTGACCTAAATGGACCCTGGGAGTCAAAAAATGGAATCTGCCTAAAAAGAACACCTTAATACCGCTATCAGAAAGACTAGCTGAAAACTTTTCAAACTGAAGTCCGATCAAAGAGTTTGAGAAAGCGCTCCCGAATTGCTGGGGTCGGGAACACCGGGAAAGGGAGGATTTATTATAGAGACCTGCTGTAAACTGCGGATGAAAAGCGCAGTGTGTAAGAGGAAGTAGATCTTTTGAAGCCGGGCCCAGCGGTGGAGTCTGTTCAGTCATGCATGCAACTGTTGATTTTCAAACTCGCCCGAGACGCATCTGCGGATTTCAGGTGTTGATTCATAACCGGAAATCTGAGTTTCAGCGACTATCATACACTTCAAGGCTGACAACAAAGAACTCACCTTTTATTTTCATCGTCTCACCCTTTACTTCAATTCTAAGCAGGCTAAAAATCACAGAAAGGAAGGTTTTTGTTTCCCTGCGGTAGGTTTGCCTGCAGTCATGCTTTTAAGTATCAAGACGTGCACGGCCCCCCACTATCCTGTCATCAGACCCTTTGAAGCACTTTCTCTCCCTGCAGCTTTGACTTCATTTATAATTTCAAACACTCAATGGCAACAGTGGAGAGAACCGGGTGCAAACGACCGGCATGCCGCGTGGCTTTTTTCCCACCCATTCTGTATGTGTACATGTTCTGGCAATGGGAGTTCTTCTGAGAAATATTGCAGCATGTGTGTTTAAACTGCAAAGCGCAAAGATGAACCCTCTGGCCGTATTTATTTTGCCTCTTTCTTTCAGCTATCTTTCTTTCGGCTATCGTTTAATAGGAAGTTCAGCAGGGGTGTGCAATTAAGCCCCTAGGCAATCAGGCACTTTTATTATTGCTAGATGCTCTCTTAAGCCAATTGTGACTCTAGCTAGATGATGCACAATAACACTGACTGCTACCTGAGGTACTCGGCTTCGATATTATCTGATGTTTGAAAATGCAGTCACTTATTCTCTGATAATATAACAAAGCTTGTTTTTTTAAAAAGAAGCTCAACAAGGTTTGCTTGATCAAAAATACAGTAAAAAGAACAGAAATAATGTGAAATATCATTATAATTTATAATAACAGTTTTCAATTTGAATTTATTTTAAAATGTAATTTATTTCTGTGATGTTAAAGTGAAAATTTCAGCATCATTAATCCAGACTTCAGTGTCACGTGATCCTTTAGAAATAATTATGATATGCTGCTTTGCCGCATAAGAAACTAATTATCAATGTTAAAATCTGTTGATCTGCTTAACATAACAGTGGCTCTCAAACTTTTTGACTTGGTCCACCACTGTCCAACACAATATTTGAATGCCCCCTACTGTATATATACTGCACAGTATACACACATACACACCCACACCCACACCCACACCCACACCCACCCACACACACACCCACCCACACGCACACACACACACACACACACACAGAGATAACGATCTATTTTTCCAGCAGTTCACACTAATAATAGGCATTACCACAAGGACATAGACAGGACAGCTTGGAAGTCTCACATTCATTTTAGAGCAAAGCACACATTTGCATCTCCCAAATTCTGGCAGATTATCAAAGCTCCCACTGGGTTTAATTTAAGCATCCCAGGTATTTATATTTATATTTCCAACTGAAAAATTAAAGGACTGAATGAAGCTGTTGAAAATGTCAAACATTATTTGAAATAATGCAGGAATTAGCGTGTATCCGCTAGATATAAAAAATAATAACTACGGCCAGATGCTGTTTGCACTAAATACCCTCTTTTCAATTTGTGCTGCTATGGCAACCATCTGTGAATAAGTCCTTTCTCTTTAACCTATTCCCTTTTTGGGCAGCTTCTCCATGTTGTTTTTCCTCTTCATCCACTCAACATGTGTCTTCTAAAGGGAAGTACTGGCAGTGGCAGCCCTGCTATTCCCCTCTGTATCATTAAACATGCCTGCAGTGGTGCCGAGACTGTCGACAGTCTGACAACTGTCTCTCCAGCCAAGCATTGCCTGGTTTATGAGCACAAACAAAGACTTTCTTTGGCAAATTTTGCCTAGCAATTACCTAAAACAGCATGGGATTTGACATGATTAATTCAGTTGGTGTAAACATTTCATTACGATACTAACAGGTGGATAAACAGATGTGGGTTGATATAGCATGGCTTGTCGTTTCTAGTGTGAAAGCAAGATGTGAGAAGTCATCAATAAAATATATTTTTCGTACATATAAGTGGAAAGAGATAAATTCGGGGCGAAATATAATGACATGCTCAAGCTTTTTAAATTTCTTGTTTTTGCTGCAGAACCTCCGACGGGATTTGGCAAGTTCAAGAAAAGACCCCAAAAGAATCCCTCTTCAAGATTTAGGTCAATAGCTTGAGTTGGTGCAGAGGATGGAACATGAGATCAGATTTCCTCTTCTGTTGATGATGCATGAAAATAACTGACATATGCAGCACGTGACGTGTGGGGCGCTACATAAAAGTACCAAAATCATACATAGATATTCTTTAAGGACTAAAGATAACTAAAAGAACAAAAATCAAATAGAATTAATCTTTTTCATATGCAAATTTTGTATGCCTGTATATATACCCATATGCCTGTAGCTTAGCAAAATGGAAACTCATTTAAAGGGAACCTATTATGCCCCCTTTTAGATATAATGTCAGAATGTGTATGTAAAATTCCAGCTAAAAAAAAAAACAAACAAAAAAAACCAGTTCATTTATCATACAATGTTGTAAATGCCCATTTTTGAGTGAAATGAAAAACATGCTGTTTTCATGCATGTATCTATAAATGCAAATGAGCTGCTGTTCCCCGCCCCCTATCCAGAAGAGGGCGGAGCCTGTACAGCTTGTGCCTCGCATACTCTGCTAAAAACTAACAAAACATATTTTGGGTTTTGATTATCATCTCTTCTCTATCGCGGGCACTCTCAGGTGACATTGCAGTTCTTTGTCATTATGAAAGTTGTTATCTGCATGCGTTTTAAAGCCATATCAGTCTAAACTTCTGATATATGGTTTTCTGAGCGCAAACACCCAAAGCATGCGCACAGAGAGCTGGATGTCAGACAGCGCGTCCCGTAAGTATTAAACTAAGTTCTCTTTCACGTCTTGTTGGGTTTAAACTGTCAAATACACACAAGGGTATGTCAAAAACAATTCACACAAACACATCACATCATAAAATTTCATATAAACACAATGTAAATGTAAACAGCAGGGAAAGAAATCACATGTGTATGTTAGATCTGTGTATTAAAATGAAAACAATGTAATATAGAGTGCATACTGTATGCAAACTGTATATGCTGATAATATGAAATCAATCAAACAACAAAAGAAAAACAGAAAATCACTCACTATTCTTGATTGAATAACTTTAGTAGCTTTAATAAGAATACATTTCTTACTTGAATGCTGTTGTTAAAGGCTCTGGCGAGGAGATAAACATGGCGGACTGTGTTCAGCTTATTCAGGAGGAGCTAAACTAGGGCAGATTCCGTGACAGTTGTGAATTTTGCATAATAGGTCCCCTTTAAATGCCGTTGCAATGTTCTGTACTGCACTAAAGAAACATTAGGAATTCATGGTGAAAAAAACCTGGATGAAAAGAAATGGATACAACAGGAGCAAAATAGGAAGGACAGCTGTGAATGGTGGTGAGGTGAGTAGTCTGGCCCTCAGGGTCAACAGTGTTGCACTGCAGGAAAATTTCAACAAAGTCTGCATTCGCCTTGCAACAGTGCGTCTCTCTGACACCATTAGAAAACCATATTCCCTCAACAGACCTTTGGACAATTCCAGCTTTAAAAAAGACAGCAGAAATCAGCTAAAGATATGTGTTTTTGGTGTTTTATATGGGTGCCTTGTTACCACTCACGCACTGTTTTCTGTGCTGCACCCAAATCCAAAATGTGCACACAATAAAACATCTCTCTTCCACGTCTTTTTACAAATACGCACAAAAAAATGTCAAAATATCCTCGTATATACAGTTGGTTATGTCTGAAGTGAACGTAAACAGTTCTCCTGCAGTCTCTATAATAATGTTTATCAAACAACAAAAAGAGAAAATCCACTCGCTGTTCTTGACTTCATTTTCACGCCCTGCGCCACGTTGCTTAAATAGCAAATGCATTTGCGCCCATTTGTGCACTTGCCGCGTGCGTCACTACTTTGAGGCAACAGAAATAGACTGTGCCATTCACCAACAAAAACCTGGTCTAAAGTCAATGGAACAGTATTTTTTTTGTTATTTAAAGAGCGCGTTAGTAATGTGTGCCTATATGCGGGTCCACAACACGCTTACACTCTGCTTGTTACACACACAGGGACGCACAGCAGCACACAAACATGACAAATATAAAAAATAAAAGGATTACAATGTAAAAGATTATTATCGTGTACATAAAGATATGGTGGAATCCGGCTTGTCCCGTAGATGGTCTGCATACGTGCTTTAACCTCGCGCATGAGCAGATCCGTTTCCTCTCTGGAGACGCGTTCAGTCTTTCTGCTTGCAAATTCTGCCATGTAAATAGCAGCCCGCCATGGCGCGAGCACAACTGGCTTTTAAAGGGAATGGTAGATGAGACTCTGGGAGACACCCATTACTCATTAAGAGAATAGGGACAACCCTTTTAGCAAAAGTGGATTCGGACACGCCCTAAGTGCACTTGCGCCATACGCTTTAGACCATGCGCTTAGATAATTAAAATAGGGCCCAATGACTTTTGTAACTTTGTAACACTATAGAATAAATGTGAATGATTGATTGATATTATTGGAATTGATATTAGGAATCAATAAGAATCTGAATCGATAAGCATAAGTGGAATCGTTAAAATTCAAACAATACCCAACCCTGAACTGTACATTTATGTAATATGGACATTACTTTGACAGGCACCTGATAACAGATTACTCTTAACTGTAACATAAAAAATTAAATGTAGCATTAAAAATGTATACATATCCTGAATGTTTAGAACACTGACAATCTGTAATAATATCCACATTTACAACTGCAAAACTTTTGGCCAAGCAATATGAAATAGAAAATAGTTAAATAGATGAATATGCATGCATACATTCAAGTCTTTTACAGATCCATTAGATGTGGAGAGGCACTTTACAGCTGTAGCACCTGTTCTGTATGAGCACACAAAAAGCTTTTGTCACTTATGGAAATTTGTATATTGTACAGCAGCCTAGTTCTGGGATCCCCACAACACAATGGTCTCTTTCTACACAGCGAGCAAATTAAAATGGTTTGAAGGTGCCGAACAAAAGTCTTTACACCAAACAAAAGTCTATCTAACAGTCTGTTATATATGCTATTTACAAAGAAAAAAAAGCACTTTCAAATATTTTGAGCTTATAAATCAACCCTACTGAATATTATACTGTTCTAATGCTTTGTATCAATCAGCTTTATGTGCTAGCAGGTCACATTTGTGACGGCCAAATGTCTATGCCAATTTCAGCATAAGCCTGGGTATCTGTGAACATCCAGAAACATGCACAAATGGGGCAAAAGAATTGGAGACACCTGTCCCCTAAAGAACCAGTGACATCCAAAAATGCATCACTGCATCGTCATGAGAATAACATGAATGTTAATGGCCAAAAATACAATTGTCAACCAGAATTCACCATATATTAAAGGGCCCCTATTATGGATTTTTGAAAATGACCTTTTACGTAGTGTGTAACATAGCTCTAAGTGAATGAAAACATCCTGCAAAGTTTTAAATCTGTATATAAAGTTATTGTCTTTTAAAAGTAAGAGTCGACTCTGAGTCAATGAAATTAATTGTTTTTCAAACGAGTCATAAGCTGTTTCGTTGTGACGTCAAGACGAAACATTAGTAGGCCTATATTGCTTGCCCACTTATTGCACATGTAGACACCAGGGAAAACTTGAACCTCAAACACTGCAGCTGATTCCTGTGGATACTGGATAGCATCATGTCGAGAAGACGCTGTGCTCTACAATGTGAAGGTTAAGCCAGTTTTTTTTTCCACTGCCCGAGGACGAGCATGTGAAGAATCAGTGGTTAAAGTTAATCTTTAACACGATATCACAGCAGTATAATCCTAAACTTTTGCTGTGTTCCCTTTATTTCACTGATGACTGCTTCTCAAATCTCGGAGTTCAATGCAGGATTCGCAAACCGTTTTTACTCTTGAAAGATGGTGTTCAAAAAACTTGAGTTTTATATTGTGTAGGTCTCCTGCTAACACACATTATCACTGTCTTACTTAAATACTTCTGCTAATCAGTTTGTGGGCCACGATTACCTATAACTGTGTCTATTGACTGTCTGTCGTTCTCACTACTTTGAGGAAAGATTAAGCATGGAGCAAGATTTCTTTTACCAACGTTTATGTTACATCAGTCATTCACGCTAGAGCTCGGCTAATGTATATTGCATACATGCACTGTTATTGATACAGTTTCCATGTGTTCACCGCAATATATTACAAAAATACTCGGTAAATAAATTAGTACAAGTAAAATAATCGGTTTGTTGATGGACATGCACTTGTTAATGCTGATGGTGAGGAATTACAATTGTAACATCTCATAATGTATCTCAAACTGAGCAGTGTATCACTGAGAAAAGTCCTGCTCGAGTTGTCCTTGATGGAGGTTCGGGTTGAATAACAGTTCTTCCAATGTTTCATCATCGGACTCGCGTTCACATTGTTATGGTAAAATCGACGTCATTGTTCGTTTACTGTCTTTAGTTTACGGTGTAGGAAGCCTCTGGACAGCTGACGTTGTTATGGCAATGGCCTTTTTTGTTTTCGACACGCGCTGTATGCGGTAAACCAATCACAACAGACTGAGCTGTCTGGCCAATCAGAGCAGAGTATATTGCGGAAAGGCGGGATTTAGAGAGATTGATTCATCTGACGAGTCGTTTGAGAATCATTGAAAATTTGGTGATGTGCAAATGTATATTATGAGAAATTAAACAGTTTTTTTTTTTACCTTTGATGCAAGTAAACCTGTTGTAGGAGACTCCACAACAACATTAGGAAACTTTAAAATAGCATAATAGGGGCACTTTAAACCATTGAACTAATCTGCAAATTATTTGTAAGCGCTTTGTTACTGTATACTTATGATAAAGTGTTATTCAACATATCAATCAGATTTTAGTGGTGGGTTTAAAATTAGGGTCTGAACAACATTTTTAACATATGATTGAATTTAGGGATAGTTAATGATTAGTGTGATATAGAGTCGGGTTTAGGTTTAAGAGTGTTTGACAATGTTGTTCCAGGACAAACAATAAAAAGATTTTGTTCCATGCATGAACATGCCTACTCAGTATAGGTATCTTATAGGAGATGTTAGTCTCTATACCTGTTGCAAGCATTTGTAGCTGTTCTAGCTACTGTAACTTCCACCAGATTTAGCCACTGATTTTGACTGCTGCCATCCAATTACATGTTCTCTCTCCAAAAGCCCACTCACCAAAGCAAACCTAAGCACACAAAATGAATCATGGGTAGAGAACATTTCAGACTGGCTAGTTTTCTTTTGTTTTGCTGCCCACAGAACATGTAGCTGTCACAGAGACAGGTGTTTTGTCTCAGGAGACCTATTTCAGCGATATATGTAAGGAAGTGGAGACATTTTAAGAGTGGTATTTAAAAAAAATAGCTTGCAGCACTTTTAACAGTCACTGACAGGCATCTCTGTCAGACATCTAGTTTTTGCTCATAATTTAGTGTTGTGAGACACGTCAGATAATGTGCAGAAAGGCTGGACAGGCCCACAATGCATTCACTTACATAACACCCTCATTAAAGGCTATATATATAAATATATCAGATGCAATTATGGGATGTGCAAATATGCCTAACACCCACTCACCCAAGTATCTTATTTAAATTAATTACTAAATCTCATTGATTCTACATCTAAAAAACAAACATGCAGCTAAATTATCATCAGTATTACAGGTCCAGAACACATTCTACTTAATGGACAAGCCAACAGGCCAGAAAATCAAGGTTAAAGTTTACAGTGTGATGACACCATTGATTATTTGCACAGTGAGTAAAATAACAAACTCAAACTCGAACAGCCCCTGTACCCTCAGCTAATTGAAACGCACAAGGCCGCTCGAGCTCCTGTTGTAGAGCATATTAAACAGAAGCAGGTGTGGTGCTACAAATGAGTTAATGCAGCACGGAAAGTGCAATTTATTTTAGAGACAGTCATAAAAACCCTCATTGTTTTGTGTTTTTAAATTATTTAGTAAGTATGATGCTTGTCTTGTATATTTCCACCATTTTGTTTATTTGCCTGGAGCAAAAAAAACGATTCAGTGACGGTCGTGAGTTTTGCATAATAGGTCCCCTTTAAATGCTGTTGCAGTGTTCTGTTCTGCACCAAAGAAACATTAAGAATTCAATTTCAATTACAGTGTTTCAGAGAAAGAATATACAGCTGGGCTCAAACAACTGATTAATTATCTTTTATTTGAACACAATGCCATGAACCTTGCAAACTTTGTCAAATAATTACAAATAATTTATTCTCAGAAGTGTTCATTATAACTGCTAACTGTTCTGAACAACGCCTAAACATATGGATACATTAATGTAAAATTAAATGAAATAAATAAAAACAATATTTATTTTCATGCCATGTATTATTTTTATTTTATTTTAATATTGTTAATGTAATTTCTTTACATTTTAATTAAATGTATCAGCCATTTATGTTGTAATGTTAAAATGATATATTACTTTGTCTAAATAAATAAAAAAAACATTAAAAGCTAAAATCAATCAATCATGTATATAGTGTTATGTACAAGTACATTTATATATTTTTTCTTTTATTAGTGCAAAGAACCTTGCTGTCACTGTTTGTTTTCATTAGTCACATGTTTTCCTTTGTTCAGTTTTCCCACCACTCTTTTGTAACCATGGTCACCATCATTATGAGTTCATTCGGTTCAGCTGTGTTTGATTAATCATCCTCATTTTTTGTTTGCTATATAAGTTGGTCCCTCACATCCATTCTCTGTCTGATCACTGTTATGTTAAGTGTTTATGGACCAACCTGTTTGCATGTCTTCTAGATTGTAATTAAAACTTTGCATTTGAAATGATCATCTTCTTCGTCTGCCTTCCTGCAACCCACCGTGACACTGGCAAACTTTGGCAAATCTAACACTATTTTATTCTTAGAAGTGCATATTATAACTGCTAACTGCACAGATGTATTGTAAAAAATTATTCAATTATTTTCGTGTCATGGTTGAAAACTTGTTGATATTAAAATGATATAGGCCTACCATATATTATATTATACTATTATATTATGGAATGGAAAAGTTCTATTGATGTTAAAGGTTCTTCATGGAACCAGATTTTGACGAGATTTGAATGAGAATCTTTGAACAAGATTTTGAAATGATCTCTAGGAAGGATACAAAAGTTTTAAGGGAACAGTGCACCAAAAAATGATAATTCTTGGGTGAGTCATTATTCTTGTTTATGTACTCACTGTCATAACGTTTCAAACCTGTGTGACTTTCTTTCATCCGTAGAACATGAAAGAAGATATTTATTAAGGAATATCCTGGCTGCTCTTTCCATATAATGAAAGTGAATGGGGACTGGGACTGTCAAGCAGCAAAATGACAAAAAGGACCATAAAAGTTGTGTGCAATAATAATAATAAAGTGCACTATAATTCAAGTGTTTAAAAGGTAGTTTTGTGTGAGGAACAGATTGTAATTATAAGTCATTATATAAGTCATAACAACTTAAAGTCCCCCTGCAGTCAATCGACACGACACAGGTAAACATTCGATGACGAATCAGCACAGGCCTGCAAAGATAAGGAGAATAAATAGGGAGCAAATAAGGCAGGTAAGGAGGGAGGACAGGTGGGGCAAATTAATTAATAACAAGTTGGGCATACTTGACAAGCCATTTAGGCTACATCTACATTAATCCGGATACATTTGAAAACGCCGTTTTCGTTTATAAACGCTCTCTGTCCACATTAGCATTTTCAGGCGTTTCCGGACGTTTCAGTGCTGATGAGAAACTTTTGAAAAACGCCTGAAAATGCTAAATTCACCATATTGCGCATACGTAAAACCCCACAAAAGATCACCGATATGATTCAGATGGAAAAATAAACAATGAAGTTATCGCGCAATTCTTCTGACAGGATAATTTTATTTAGTAAAATCTCTCACCATTCACTGATGCGGTCCAGGTCGCACGCAGCCACCATATGTTTGGTCAAAAACGCAACTGCTCTCATTTACTGCCGCAGGACAGCAAATGTGAGTAAATTCTGTAATCTTTGCAGGACTGGGATATGAAGTGTGTGCAATGCAGAATAATTTTTAGCAACAGTGTGAAAGTGAATAGCACATAACAGGCTCAATACTGGTATAAACATGAATATCTATTGGTACAATATGCGTCACATGACTAAATTTACGTCATCGTTTTAAAATACCACCGGTTTCACAGTCCGCACTACAACGTAAAAACAGCGTTTTCAAATGTATCCACTTTGGAGTGCGTTTTCAAAAAGCTTCGTTTTCATTAATAAAAACACCATCTCAGTGTAGACGGAAGGCCAAAACAGAGAGAAAAATATACGTTTTCAAACGAAAACGTATTAGTGTGGATATGGCCTTACTCACACCAAACATGACAAACACAAGCCATGTGCTCACACAAAACGAGACATGAACACACAGATAATGAGAACACTCATAAACCACGTGTTCACACAGAACATGACAACATGAAAGCACACAGCTAGTGTAAAACACAAGCTGTGTGCTACACAGCACAAGACAAAACATGACATGAGAGCACGTGGCCGATGTAAACACGAACCGCGTGCTACACAAAACACGTGGAGAGAAGAGCGTATGGCCCGAGCAAACTCGAAACCGCACACTCACACGACAAGACACAACAGAGGACAAACACGCGGAGCATGAATGTCCGAATCCCGACAGAACCGAAACCAAACTAGACAGATGTGCCGGGATCCAAACACCACGCCCCGCACATGTAACAAGGCATACAGACAAGAGAGCGCACGGCTCGAGAACGCTCAAAGTCGCGTGCCCACTCAAAGACATGACAAAACAGGAGTGCCAGAGCTCTGTCACAAAACCAAGAAATAAACTAGACAGAAGTGACAGAACCCTGACACTATGTATCTCTACACCCTTGCCTCATTTAGTATACGCGGTTCTTTGAATATGCAAATTAGTCCCGCCTCCACTCACTCACACCAGCTCAGAGATCTACTCGTTGATGATCACGTTGACGTGATTGGTTACAAGGTAGTTTGTGGCGTCAGAAACAGGCGATTTCAAACCGCGTATTTGAGGCTTTCTTTGGTTCACTGCAGTTTTAAGGAGAAAATACTCAGCAATGGTGTTGACTTATGAATTTGCACATGGTTTGTCTTAAAGCATATTAAAAAACACCACATAGACATATAAACAACATTAAAAGCTGCAAGCTTTAAGGTTGAGCAAATTACAGAATGTTCCGTGTAGACTTTTCCTTTAAACCCTATACTTTGAAGCTCAATAGCCCCAGTCCCCATTCACTTTCATAATATGGAAATTAGTAGCCAGGATATTCTTCAAATAATCTCCTTTTTGTGTTCTACGGAAGATATTAAGCCATATAGAGGCATAGAGCAAAATGAATGAATATCATTTTTGTGTGGACTGTTCCTTTAAACACTGCTTTTGGAGGCTAGTTTAATGTGTTTCTTTATGCTCCGTTTGAAAGAAATGAACATCCACTGCCTGTGGACAGACTAATCAAGCTTCCAAGGGCAATTATTGTGGATGCGGCCCATTTGTATAGTACTGCATGCCTTCACCAAACCCTCTGAAAAAGATGCATGGTAATTTGTTCCAGAAACAAAACAAAGTTTGCTAAAGTTCCACAGAAAACCACACAGCACCTGATGGCAGTGAAGGCAGCTGGCTAATAGAGGCCAGAACCTCATAAGAAAGATGAAGCCGTGTTGTGCAAAAGCGTGATGCTTCAGGACTCTCGGAATGAAATGTGGTGCTACCACCTTGCACTTCTTCAACGCTGCTGGGAATGATCTCAATGCTGCCACCGCTGAGTTGTGAAAAGAAGGGAGAGAATAGCCTGGTGAGGTGATATCAATGTCAACGAGATCTAATACCTAGAGAGCTATCCGTTATTCATCTCAGCATCAGTGGTTCAAACTGAGGATAAAAAAAAAGATCATATTTATTACCTGAAAAAAAAAAAAAAAAGCGCAGTTGGCAGTGGAAAGTTCTGTGAATGATCTACTGATGACGTGCAAATTAAAGAACACAGACGCAGCCAAATAATTTCCATAATGACCAACGCAATCAACCAAGAGTAGCGCAAACTAGCGTCTGGCGTAAGACATTTTTTTTGGAGGTTAAATAATGGCGCAGATACCAGTAAATTGACACAAACTTTAGTAAATCACCCTGCATAATTCATTTAAATACTCTCCTCCCATACATTTTGTGTCTGAAATGGAAACTCCTACAAATGCATATGCCATAAATCACTCGCAAAAATAACCACGCCTTTTCAGCGCTCATTTTTCACTGCGTATCTTAAGTAAATCCTGACAGTAGTTTCCGCACTGTTAGCTCTAGTCGGACGGCGTCTGGGTTTTTTGGGCTGATTCAGCATGTTGAATCGTGTCGGGCCGTCGGTGAGAGAGAGAACTCTGATTGGCTGTTCAGCTTAGCGAACGAGTCAGTGCACGAGAATAAAAACGAAATTGATGAAAGTGAACAAAGAAGTCAAGACGGTACAGACAGAAGGCTGTTATAATTTTACGTCATCTTACCTGAGCATTCGAATGCACAAATATTTTCATAGTAACATGAGCCGACTGGAATAAAAAAAAATTATCAGCGCTGTTTACGGTTTGTATATTTTCAGTCCTAGTTTCGGTTTTCCTCTTTGAATAATGAAAATACATGCTGATATAGACAGATATTTACATACTTCACACACAGGCGCAAAACGCACATGCTAGTTGACAGTCGCCTGTTGACAGTTGGTGGTGTGTTCAAGCGCAGCTTTTTGGCCGAGACGCAGCTGATGAGAGGCGACAACACAATCAGCTTTTGTCACCGCTGGTTCTTTGATGTCGACTTGGTGTGTCCCGGGCTTTAGGACCCACGTTAATATTAGAAAAGCTTTCCAGCACTGGAGAGACTTAAGCGGGAAGGCCTGAAAACATACGCAGTAGTTGTGTTGTTTCTGCTCCATATACGTGAGTAACATTGGTTTTGAGTGTGTGCTGCTGGCAACTAACAACCAACTCTTGCTTTTATACTCATGTACTGTTCATTCAATTTTTGTTCTTCCTTGTCTATGCAATTTTGGGGCGGAGCAATGAAGGGAGGGGTGTGTTTGTTTGGGTTGATTTCAAATATCAACAGTTTTCAACAATGATTCTCAGAAATTGCTTACTGCACCTTTAAATGTACAAACACATTTTGAGGCCACTGTATAGTGTTTATAGGGTAAAATTCTGCTTATATGTACTGAAAGTTACACATTCTCAGCAGGAAAAAAGTGAATGGTTTATCAGCACTGTGGATCAATGTGATTGTGAGTTTGAAAGCCAAGCTGGGGGTGTAATAGCTATGAGATACAAAAAAAGGATTTTAGAGATGTTATCTGTGATAAATTCGTGATCGATTGAAGTCAACAGCAATGCGCTGTTCAGCCCCCATATTGTGGGTTTTTGGATCTTGATGGAAGCCCAGTCCATTACAGATATTTACAAGTTGTAAGAGGAAATTACAGCCAGTTCAGCTCTGCTGACATCACGCCGTTCTAGAGCTAGAACTACACAGATATTTCCGTGGATCATGGATTCCAAGTCATGATATACTATAAACAAAAGCAATAAGTAGAAATCTAAACTCCATGAGAAACCAACAGCTTAAACCAACCTAAGCTGGTTCCAGCAAACTAGGCTGGTTTAAGACGAATATTTAAACAGGGATGGCATTTGAAAAATCTGCATTCTGCATCTTAAAATGCTCTTAAGTAAGCACTAAATAATGCTGATGGGAGTAAAATGTTAAAAGCTGGCACCAAATAACTGGAGTGTGTTTGTGAGCTGGAGTCATAAGGACGGGGTGTGTTTAAGATGTGGGCTGATATTGTGATTTTTCCCACCAGTACGTCAGCATTTTAAATCTGTCCGCACAGTTTCATAGACATGAAAATAATAGAGCTGGGTTGTTCAAACCCATTTGTATGGAAGCTTGCTTCCACTTTAGAATAATAATTAAATAAAGGTAGTTGTGACTTTTGTGTCACACTTCTGACTTTTTTCTTGCAATTCTGAGTTTATATCTCACAATTCTCAGGAAAAAAAGTAAAAAAATTATCCATCTTTGAGTTTGTATCCCAGAAAGCTTTTTTCTAAGAATTGTGAGATATAAACTCACAATTCTGAGAACGAAAGTCTGAATTGTGAGATAAAAAGTCACAAATACCTTTTTAATGTTTATGTAATTTGCTTATATAAAAACATCCCATGGAAAACAATGCGTAGAAATACAGCTAATAAATATTGCTGAAAAAGTCAACAATGTTTTATTCCTGAAGTCACACAAAAATGAGTCTGGCTCTTATTTTGTCAAATGACACTTGGCAACAAAAGTAATGATGATAAATATTGACTGGGTATCTTGAGAAAACGTACAACATCATCACAAGCATATTTTAAAGTAATTTTCTTGCCATTCATAGAGGCACACGTTATTCAGCCAGAATTCAAAACAAAGACAAACAATCGCTCAAAATGCAATTTACAACTATTTACCTGTCATCAAAAAGCTTTTATATACATGTTTGAAAAGTCCATTTGATGCAAGGTCTTTATCGTTCCCTGCCCATATTCGCATATAAAAAGCAAGTGACATTCATAGAAGTCAAATGCTAGAAGACAAAGCAAAAGAATTGCTCTTTAAGAGAAAATACACTTGACCGAAAACAAATCTTGCCATGCTAAAGACTCACTGATTTCCTCAAAGAAAAAAAAAGAAAGAATAAGCGGCAGACATACCAATCAGTGAAGAGATAAGGGCCAAATGACCTTAAAAATAATTAAAAACCTCATTTTAATCTGAATTGTGATTAACCAGACTGGCCGCTTATCATTTTCTTATAGAGTACCACTGATAAACAAGTCTGCAGATTATAATGCCACTCAGAAGGTAATCTTTATGTAAAAGGTGAATTGTAAAACACGTTTTTTGCTTGCAACAGCGTGCCAGTTTAGAGAAAGAGCCTTTCCTTCTGAGATATCTCCATTGAACTAACATACAGGCAGATGTCTGTGAGAAAGGTGTAATCTTCTCCAGGTGCCAGTGGCGGTGTCAGGATTTTTTTCTTGGGGGTGCTAAGAAATTTTTTAAGTGCATCAATAACTTCAATAGCCTGAATTAATATTTTTTTTTATTTTACCTTAAAACTATACATTAAAAAGGTCACAGTGAACTGTAAAGCACATTATCGATTTCCCTGAACATCTTTATTATTACCTTATAAGCGCTTTGAATCAAACGGTTTATTGAAACCTGCAGACTGACCATCCCATATATAGGGGCCTATGTCTGGACAGTCCTACCTACTGGCTGGAACAGATAATGAGGGCTTAAAACTGCAGTGAGCTAAATAAAGGAATGTGTTTGTGAACAGAGTGCATTGTGTCAAGGCTCGTTTTTAAAAGTTGAAGTTTAAAAGGTATGGTAGGCGATTTTCGGAGCGGCTAGCAATAGCGAGCTAGCTTTGAAAGCATAAAGCCGCCTTTTCACCATATCTGACAGTTGCATACGATTGTCACATTTCGCCCCCTGGCGGCAGACGATGGAACTTGAAACAACAGTTACTCTCCGCTTACTCACCATGGTAAAATGAATAATTTGAATGAATTTAATGCTTGCATGAATATACTTACACAAAGCAAATTTACCCCAATACTTCTGAAAGAAAAAAATAGTCCGTGTTCTAGGGCTAATCAACGTAAACAATTTTAAAATAATTATTTATTCCATCATTGTTACAGATACAGTTAAAAGCATCTAATAACACTTTAGTATGTGGTCCAATTCTCAATATTAGTTGCTTAGTAGCATACATATTACTAGGATATTGGATATTATTAGTATTTATAATGCAAATATTAATGCCTTATTCTGCATGACCATTCTACATTCCTTAATCCTACATAATACCTAAATTTAACAACCACCTTACTAACTATTAATAAGCAGATTTAGGAGTTTATTGAGGAAAACATCAGTTAATAGTTAGTTAATAGTGAGAATTGGACCCTAATCTAAAGTGTTACCTAACATTTTAGTGGAAAAATACTGGAAATTCTCACCTTGTGCTTAAAGTTTTGATTAAAATGCATCACATCCGATCTGGCGGTCAAATTCGGTTTATCCGCAGAAGCTCAAATATTTCAACGCATCCGAAGCTCAAATCGGATCCTAAAATTCTGCATGCGCATATGGTCGGAACTCCACGTAGGTCCCGTACTACTCTCCAATGAAAATGAATGACTTACGGTCTTTCGCTCGTCGTTTATATGAGATAGTGGAAAGGCGGCTGAAGATCCCATCCTCCCTTCAGAGTGTCTCCAAAGCCATGCCTCCTTCTAAACACATGAACGCGTACAGCAGGGAGCAAACAAAAGCGTCACAAGATATGGTATTAAACTACCTCATTTCTTAGAGCACATAACATTACAATAATAATGAACATAAACAACTTAAAAAGCACAGACCTGTATCACCTGACTGCTGCATATTCATTTCAGCGTTGATGGTGTTGCCATTGAAACGCATAAATTCGAGTCACAGACCACTCTGAGTATAACGTCACGCTTCCATCTTTTACAAATTACAGTGGTTATGGCGTGAACGCAGCATAAGCTCGTTGTTTTTGTTCAGCAGGAACTGTAAAAGGCAGCTGCTGTTTCGGTTGCGGTGCTCGGTGACTGACGTCTGTCTAACTCTGAATAGCATGAAACGCACGTGTGATGTCTGCGCTAGCAGGTGCGCGGAGGTATGGAAATACATATGCTGACAGGCAGGTAGGACATCCTATCGTAGCCCACGGAACGAGGTCTATGATTGGACGAACATTTTATGGTCCTACGCCTTCCACAGACGATATAAATTCATATAAATACATTTAGACCACTTAACTTAGTAATTGCTATCATGTTGTGAATAGACTTTCAACCAGCATGGCAAAACATTTTTTTTAAGTAAATCACCTACCCTGCCTTTAACTTGACATGGCATTTCAAAAACTGAAAAAGCAGAGGCCCCACTAGCCTAGAGCGAATTAATAATATTAAGTGCAAGAATTTAGATTAAAATCTATATTACTTTATATTACGTTTATAACTTTATAACACAAATATCAGGGGAATTTGACAATAATCAGGGTTTTGTGGCTACCGAAATAGTTACTCACCAATTGCAGATTACAAGAGGACAATGTGCCAGTTGTTATCCTCTGAGCTATTCTGAGATGTGTCGAAGTTCAGTCTTGCTTTATATTTAATAAAGAATGTGAAGCTGACGTCACGCAGTGTTGAGTTCTGTGTAATTGTCTTGTTTAGACGCCATATAAGGAGGATCGCACTTGCCTTTCTGTCAGTGAGTTTAACTCCGTGTTTGGAACCGGCCGCGCACGCAGGAGCTCCAGATGGATAAAAGGAGGAATGACGGTAGTGAAAGACGAGAGAGGACCAGGCTATTCACATTTGTGTTTTGTTATGTTTGTGTGGCAGTCGTCCTTGAGGGGCTGCTGCTTTACTTTTGTTTTGTTGTTTGTTTATTTTAGAATTAAAGTGTGTTAAACGTTCGCTGGTTCCCGCCTCCTTCCTCCCTGAACAATTAAACCTCATTACAGACAACAATAAATCTTCAGTTGCATTTAAAAGTTTCCAACAAAGAAATGGCTAGACTTCTTTCAGCTTGTTGAACATCTAGTTTTATTTGGACATTTCTGCCGTGTGTCGGCTGAAGCAGCAGCGAGTTCTCAGTGCGTGACACTGTTTTCATTGTAACCAGATACACAGAATTCTTTAAAACTACAGTGAAAACATCAAATTATCATGCAGTGAAATAAAATAGCATCTCTTCTCTGCAAACAATGCCATGGAGAATGTGAATATTTAATTTAAAGTGAAAACATTTATTCAATCTTATTTTATTTTTTCGGTTTTTAATGTCTTTTTATTTTTAATTTTAATGAAAGTGACACAGAGTAAAAAAAAAAAAAACAGGAAAAATCATTGCCAATGCAAATTTCTGTCACCACACCACCACTGGTAGGTGCAGCTGTGTTTAACAAACAATACATCTGTTGTTTGATATGCTCTGCTTATCAAAATGAGCCCGATATTAATTATCATGGCACAGTGGAGGAGAAAACAGCAGGATTTTTCACCAGTCATAAATGTTAATCAGGCGGAATATTAGCGTAATGTGTAAATCTCTGTTCTTCCAATGGCCATCTACATGCAGGAAGCTTCGAGACTGTGACGAGACAGATGGGAAGGTATCGAGAGAGTGAGAGAATGAATGAATGAATGAATGAATGAATGAATGCTGCTTTATCTTGATACTTCATATTTTCCCTAACACATCCTGATCTTTTCTGACACTTTTGCACTTTCTTTTCTCCTTGGTAACTATACGATACTATCTTTATACATTGTTGAAAATTACACCGAGTTTATTCAGTTAGGCAAGGCAAGGCAAGGCAAGTTTATTTATATAGCATATAATTTCATACACTATGGCAATTCAAAGTGCTTTACAGAAAGGAATTAAAATAATCACAAAATAAAAGCAAGGAAAATTAAAACAGTTATAAAAGAAATTAAAAGATATATTTGATACAGTTATAAAATGAACTAGAATGTACATTTCCTGAAGAAAATGTGAAGTGGTGCTTGCAGTGGCAAAATTCACCACTGGGCAGATGCTAACACAATTAACATGTTGTGATACCATGATATACCACGTTTTAACATTATTTACCACAATTTACCATATTTCTAAGATGATTTACTACAATTTACCACATTACAGCATGATTTACTATGATTAACATGTTGTTAGAATGATGCTAGCATGATTAGCATGTTGTTAGCATGATGCTAGCATGATTAACATTTTTCTAGCATGTTTTTAGCTAGATGCTAACATGTTTAGCATGTTGCTACCATGATGTTTTAGTTTTTAGTTTTTATTGAAAGGATCCCCATTAGCTACAGCCGTGCTGCAGCTATTCTTCCTGGGGTCCTGAAAAATATGTACATAAACAAAAAAAAGAAAAAAGTCATTAAAAATACAACAAATAAATGGAAAAGGTAAATACACATACACATACACATACACATATACACATGTATATACACGTATCAACATACATATGTACCCTCATACGGGCATGAAATATACACACATATAAAAACACATTCATACACATACGCCTATAAATATACCTACACATGTGCATGTACACACATATTCACACACATATATAAATAAATATAAACAGTCAGATGTATTATTTTGATAAATGCTGTTTTACATATAATTTAAATTTATTGACATTGTTAGTAAGTATGATATGCTTTGGCAGTTTATTCCATTCCTTCATACCTCTGAACATAACAGTGTTTTTTATGGCATTTGTTCTTGCTATGGGTAAGGTGAAGTTGCCTTTAGTTGCATGTCTGGTACTGTACTGATGATTGTCTACACTGAAAGAAAGATGCTTGAACAAAACAGAAGGCAATTTTGTGATGGAAATGTTTCTTATGAGAATTAACAGTGAATACAACAGTCTATCTTCGACCAACAACCAGTTAAGATCTTTGTGCATTAATATAATATTTCTCCTATAGCTGCACCTAAGTGCTACACAAGCAGCTCTATTCTGTATAAGTTGTAATTTATTCATATATTCAAAATGTTAGCTTGATTAGCATGTTGCTAGTATGATGCTATCATGATTAGCATGTTGCAAGCATGATTAGCATGTTGGCATGATGCTAGCATGATTAGCATGTTGCTAACATGATGCTTGCTTGATTAGCATGTTACTAGCATGATGCTAACTTAATTAGCATGTTGCTAGCATGTTTTTAGCAAGATGCTGTTGCTAGGTGGTTGCTAGGGTGTTCTGTGTGGTTGCTAGGTGGTTGCCAGGGTGTTCTGGGTGTTTGCTATGGTGTTGCTAAGCAGTTGCTAAGGTGTTCTGGGTGGTTGCTAGGCGGTTGCTAGGGTATTATTGGTGGTTGCTAGGGTGTTCTGGGTGGTTGCTATGGTGTTGCTAGGCAGTTGCTATGAAATTCTGGGTGGTTGCTAGGGCGTTGCTAGGCAGTTGCTAGGGTGTTCTGGGTGGTTGCTAGGCAGTTGCTAGGCAGTTACTATGGTATTCTGGGTGGTTGCTAGTGTTTTTTGGTGGTTACTACACTGTAAACCCAGATTTTGTTTCTAATTAAACTTACGAGTAATCATTACTTATTCTTTTATGTTTAGTAAAAACCTGCTATCATTACTAAACAACATTAGTTGTTTGTACTATTTAGCTGAAAGATTCATTGCAATCATGCAATCATGTTAAGCTGCAATCATGTTATGCTGAGATAACTCGCTATGTTAAGCTTCTGTAAGGGAGGGGCGTGCCTATTTAAATAGGTGACAGTGCGCAGAGTGCGCCATTTAAAGTTTGAACCGAAGAGTCGAACATTACCAGCTTAACTTATTACTAAACAGACTGACTTTATTTCTGTCAGACATCTATGTAAGACTGAAAATACTGGTTGAGGCCCTGGTCTGAGACAAAGGGCTAATTACCATTTGACCTCCCCTATACGACCTCACTTCCGCAAACTACTAAGAACTCACACAAGAATATGGTTTAATGTGAATGTTTATCATTGACTGTTATGTTTTTGGTGTCATTTGAAATGTCTCAAAGTGAGTGGTACAGATATCTCATATCCAGATAGATAAAATAAAAGGTAATAAGGTTTATAGAAGTTTAGAGAAAACTGGTTAAGCCATTTGAGGGTGGTTTTCCCCATCCCCCGTATCACCTGGGCACACAGGATAAAGGAAGGTGTGCGTGCTCTATCGGGGTTCTTCTTTGCTGGACACGAATGGAATAGGGTCTCTGTCTCTCTCTCCCTCTCTCTCCCTCTCTCTCTCTTTCTATCCCTTTCTCTCTCTCTATCTCAGGTACAAACTGGGTAAGATTCTTTGGTGTAACCAATGTATAACAATGTTCTAGATATTTGAATTGATTGTGGAATTAATCTCCGATATCTGAAATATTAAATTATTACATGTGATTATTCTAACTGATTTTGACATTGTTCATTTAATGGTTAAAAGGAATTGTCAAACATTCGCTCACTTTTAGTGAGGCACAGATATTATTAAAACCTTTCATTTATGGAGTCAGATGAAATAAACGAGAGTATACATAACTAAATGTATTGTAAATTTAACCAACCAATACTTTGCAAGAGTGTAAAAAAGGCAGATCGATGCACTGTTATGAAAAGAAAATTTTCGGAAAACAGGATGATATGATTTACAGGCTAAAACTCAAATATCAAGGCTAACGCTAATTGCTATTGTCCATGCTGTTTTCAAAACGCTCAAGGCTAATGCTAAATGCTATTGTCCATGCTGTTTTCAAAACGCTTAAGGCTGAGGCTAATGCTAAATGCTAAAGCCATGCTGCGCCCAAAACGCTTAACCCTTGTTTTGTGTCACTGGCTGACTGGGAGGGAAAGTCTCCATTTGCATGAATTGTATGAAACAGATATTAGAAGTATCAGAATAATCTAAGTAGTCCCATTATTGTGAAATCATGTGTACTGATAATGTCCTGTTTACATTATGGGCTGAAAAGGTTGAGCCTACACTGTACAAACTAAGTAGAAAAGGTCTTAACATGGATGCTATTGACAATGAAATTTTCACTTGGTGGAAAACAGTGGGTAGTAAACAGAAGAAATCAAAACATGGTGAAATAATTGAGGCTTTAAACTTCATAAGTTATAAAAGGCTAAATGAGTCAACACAATTTCTATCTTCGCTTATGGATGCTAAATGTGAAGAAGTGCATTCTAAAAATCCAGAGGCACAAAAGTCTGAGGAAAAGATTCAAGATCTTCAAACACAGCTAGATAAATTACTAGCTGAGCTGTTAGCCCTGACTGAAAAGTGTAAAAATCACAAAGAGACCATTGCAGATCTCAAGGCTAAGCTAAATGCTAAAAGCAAGTCTCCCAAAAAGCTAAACAGCGATTGGGCTAAAAATGTACACTTCTTAGATGAGGCAGCCTGCTCTAATGATCTCGTATCTTTCCAGACAGATGAAGCATGTGATAAAGTTATGAAAAGAGTGCCTGTTTCAGCCCTTAAGGTGGTACGGCACCCAAACGGCACAGAGTCAACCATTCGGCGTCCTTTAACAGTAACTGAATGTAGCTTGTTTAAAGCAGAGATCGGACCATTCCCTTTGAAAGGGCCATTCGAACCATGGTGGAGACGCATTGTTAGTCTAAAACATGCATTTCAGCTCGAACCAAAAGATATTTGGCAAATTGTTATCAGCTCAATTCCAGATGTTCTGAACTATAAGATACCACAGGTTTTGATGACGGGCACCATTGTGCAGTCAATGCATCAAAATGAGCCTGAGAGTGAAATCTTGAATAGACTAAAACAATGCCTTCGCGAGCTGCGTGGTTGTAGTCCTGTTGGATGGGAATTGATTTTCAATCGGAAACAGAGTACTGAAGAATCGTTTGAGACATATGCAGAAAATATGTTTGAACTTTTTGAGGAGTATTCTGGAATTGAAGATGTTAACCACAACAATGTAGTTCTCCTTGAATTCCTGCTTACAAATGCAGGGCCGCGTGTACAGCAATCACTCATGTGTGGTGCTTCTCCAGCAAAAAATACATTCGAAGGTATTGTTAGCTGGGCAACAAGAATTGAGTCACGGAAACAAATGCATGGTGAGGTAGCTGTGTTAGAATGTCATGAAAATCCTCCATCTACAGGATAATTCCGAAAGCCACACTGTGGCAAACTGAACAGATTCTGTAATTCCTGTCACAAAACAGGCCATACAGAGGAAAAGTGTTGGTCACTGGGCAGAGGCAGACCTCCACCCTATTTCATAAAACGCAGACAATCACAATCTAATGACACGAACCAGCACTCAGCAAGTAACCAAAGCTCAAATGCATCTAAAACTCTTACTGACCTGACAACTTTGGTCACTCAAGGCCCTCAGCTATTAGCGTCATTTGCTAGTTGGGTAGCAGCCCAATAGCAAATAGCTTAATAGTTTAACATCTAAATTCATTGAACCTGTCTGCATTTTCAAAATTTGAAATTGTGCTTAACACATCGTGCACTACACATCGTGCACATAGAACACAATTTGGTTGTTTGTGCTACAACATGCACATAGGCTAATTTAAAGTTTATTCTTTAACACAGGATTGCTTTACTGTAAGTGTATTTGAAATACTTAAGCAAAGGTGATATAGATGTTGTATTCTATTGTTTTGCTGTGGGGGTATTTGGAACACTTAGGTAAAAAGGTTGTAGATGTTGTATTCTAGGCCATGTATCCTGTGTAAACTGAATTAAACACGTGTGTCTATGCTAAATTTGGTGGCTATAATGTGATTCACAATGAATTTGAAAATCAGAAACAGCGAACGCATCTCATTAATCCTGAAACAAAAACCTTTTCATATTTAAGGCTTCAGAGAACAAAATATTGTCACGTTTGAACTCATTCTGGATATCTCTGCAATTATTTTTCCCAAATAGATTACCGGATTCGTATATTTCCACAAGCCTGCGCTAGACATTAGTGACAACTAATACTGATATCAGATTCAAGTGTACTTGAATGAGGGGGGGCGAGTTATTTCCGTCCAGAATTAGCGAATGCTATTTGATCAACCTGGATTCGGGTGCGTTCCATAACCTCTGTTCTCATTTAAATGTTCCTTTAGATACGTGTACGTGGTTATACCACGGGCTTGACTAAACCAAAGCCATTTTAAGAAAAGTAAGTTGATCGACTAACGTCTTTTATGGTGGTCATGACCTCTACTAAAGTGAAACAATTTGATTAAGTTCCTGAGGTGGCATTCAAGGGGGCTATGTAAGTGTCTGTTATTTTGTACGTGTGAATACGGCAAATCTCAGATGTTTAGCCAATTACCTCTGTTTTGAGAATCAGACTGGCGAGATTGTGTCGTGCATCCTTAGGAGAAGGACTGCAAAGCGATATAGTTTCCCTGATCTATAAACGGAAAATATAAAGTAAGAGTAAATAGAAGAATCAAACGTTAAAATGGCCATTTAAAAAGACTAAATGAGAAGAAAGGGTATTTGAAACCTAGCAAAGGAAAAAAGAAAAACAGCGAATGTACATCTTATCAGCCCTGAGCCAAAAAGCCTTTTAATATTCAAATGTATTGACATGAGAACAAGCAGAGATTTGACCAGGCGTTAAGTTGTTCCAGAGACTCTTCAGAGACCGAAAACAATATAATTTGACTTGTATTGTTAAAGAATATAATTATATTATAACTTGAATTATAATAAACATTATATTACACTCGCCGAGCAGGACAATAATTGGAGAAGTGTGACTTTCGTCATTAAAATTGAATTTCTGAAACAGAATTTCATTTGTGTGCTACCCAGTGCCAAAAAGGGGCGGGGTATGCCTTTATTTTTCACCGTTAGAAAACACGGCTAGAATTGTGGCACAGGTAATAGCAAACCAAATTGTGCAACAACTAAAATGTGATCTAATCAGAGAAGTAAATTTACAAGGAGGGTACCACAGTTTTTTGCAGGTCAAAAAATATCTGCACTAACTAAAATGTGTGAACGACACCATAACAGATCTGGCTGTAATGAGAGAAAGCAATGAGCATTGCACATGCAGCGGACTGAAGGCTGAACTGGAAAAGCAGCTTCAGGTGTCACAACACACTGAAACAACAGCAACAATTCAGACTTGGTCAATGAAACTCGGTTTCATGTGACATCTGGAATTAAAATTGCAACTTACATGATAATGGAACAAGTAAAAGAATTCCACACGTCTGAATTTAATGTTTTTGAAATATTGGAATTATCTGTGGTTCGCTCTCCTCTGTTTTCTGTCTCAGGCTTAGGCTACTTCTGCAAAATGGTGAAGCCCACCTGGAGCAAATCCAGGACAGCGGAATTGTTAGAACATAACCTGAGACTCGGGAGATGGGTGAAAAGACATTATAAAAGGCCTTTTCACACGTCACACTATCACATCATTGCATAAATATGGCCTCCCAGTTTAGAACTGGATCGAAATTTGCAACACAATTGTTATAGATTAGATTTCACCCATCTCCTAGACATGAACACTGAACACACCCCTCCATCACTACACCCTCACAGCATCATCACCTGGGGTAGATGGTCTATCCAGGCTGAACACTGCACATCAGACGAAGATGTGTCATCTTCACACTAACAGATCCAGATAGCTTCACACACACAGGGTGGAGCTGATCTCATGATCATGATCTAACAGAGACACAGAGAATAGCATACGCTACTCACAACAAACTGCCAACTAATGCAACACACATGAACAACTGAATGGCTACAGTCACAAATAAAGACAAATTCTAAGGCATACCTGCCATTAAATTTCAAACTCTATGATTGTTGGTGGGAGTTGGAAGATCAGAGGGCCCCTGATTTCTCAACTTACCACTAATAACAGAAACATAATTAAAATGGATAAATACCAATTCAACCAAGTACAAAAATTTACAATTCAACTCTGTCATCGACTGTGACTTAGCCAGATCAATACACACACTCTCAAACACACTCTCTCACAGACACACACACACACCAACACACACACACACACACACACAAACACTCTCACAGACAAAAACACACTCTGACATTCTAAAAAACACTCTCAAACAAACACACAAAACCATTGATTGGTTTACACCGACCTCTTGCTGCATTTCTGAAACCTATTTTGATTACTGCATTTTTCCTTTGAGTAATTCAGAAAAACATTTCTGAAACTTATTTTGATTTTAATTTCTGAAACTTATTTTGATTTCTGCATTTTTTTCCTTTGAGTAATT
The DNA here is from genome assembly GCF_949319135.1 of Squalius cephalus. Lineage (NCBI taxonomy): Eukaryota > Metazoa > Chordata > Actinopteri > Cypriniformes > Leuciscidae > Squalius > Squalius cephalus. The sequence goes on from NC_137145.1 coordinate 18,952,434, forward strand.
CAGAAAAACATTTCTGAAACTTATTTTGATTTTAATTTCTGAAACTTATTTTGATTTGAATTTTCTGAAACTTATTTTGATTTCTGCTTATTTGTATATTGTCCATTTTACTCGCAACAATGTTTTTGGACATCAATTCAATTGAATCTCTATGTTTGGTTACACCAAAATTTTGCTGACACTCTTCATGAAATGTTGTTTTAACCCAGCACTGGTTGTTTTGTTAGAATGTCATTTATTTAAATGTTTCTAAGAACAGGGTAAGAGCTTGTAAGATCTTCCTTTTCTTCCTTGACCCCCTATAGGAGTATTATTGGCATGATAATTAAAAATGAGGTAATTAATGAGACCAAATGTACCACTCACATTTGCTGACATGAACATGGTATTTTACATTGAACATGACATGATTTTGCTTTATTGCATTATGCATTCCTATGCATTTCCTTACGACTGTAAGTTCATATGTGCTCAATCGTGAAGCGGACATTTAAGATGCTTTTCAGGTGTCTCACACAAAGCAGTGTGAACAAAGGAGAAACCCTTCATCCACTGAGGTCTGCCCAGACCACCGTACCGCTGGAGGTGACAGGGTTGGTCAAGAAGGGTCAGATCATCATCGTGGAGAAGGTGCCAGGGAAGCGGAAGTTTCCCCATGAAGGAATGACACGTCAACTGAACAAGTCACAAAAGGTTCAGATTGACTCTATGAACTTTGCTCACGTCACAGGATTACAGGAAGAGAACCTGAATGCATTCATCCACGTGCTGGACTCAAGCTATACACCTGATGAGAACAGGTGTTCTGTGAACAGGTGTTCTGCAGGTGAACACAGTCCACTGAGCTTCTACAGATGCCAACATTGCAAAGACAATTTTTGTGCTACATCTTCAAGGATTATAACAAACGTCTTACTGTGACCCCGTAAGTGTTCATCAGAATGTGACCCACGGGATCAAGGAGGGAATCTGTAAGACTGAAAATACTGGTTGAGGCCCTGGTCTGAGACAAAGGGCTAATTACCATTTGACCTCCCCCATACGACCTCACTTCCTCAAACTACTAAGAACTCACACAAGAATATGGTTTAATGTGAATGTTTATCATTGACTGTTATGTTTTTGGTGTCATTTGAAATGTCTCAAAGTGAGTGGTACAGATATCTCATATCCAGATAGATAAAATAAAAGGTAATAAGGTTTATAGAAGTTTAGAGAAAACTGGTTAAGCCATTTGAGGGTGGTTTTCCCCATCCCCCGTATCACCTGGGCACACAGGATAAAGGAAGGTGTGCGTGCTCTATCAGGGCTCTTCTTTGCTGGACACGAATGGAATAGGGTCTCTGTCTCTCTCTCCCTCTCTCTCCCTCTCTCTCTCTTTCTATCCCTTTCTCTCTCTCTATCTCAGGTACAAACTGGGTAAGATTCTTTGGTGTAACCAATGTATAACCATGTTCTAGATATTTGAATTGATTGTGGAATTAATCTCCGATATCTGAAATATTAAATTATTACATGTGATTATTCTAACTGATTTTGACATTGTTCATTTAATGGTTAAAAGGAATTGTCAAACATTCGCTCACTTTTAGTGAGGCACAGATATTATTAAAACCTTTCATTTATGGAGTCAGATGAAATAAACGAGAGTATACATAACTAAATGTATTGTAAATTTAACCAACCAATACTTTGCAAGAGTGAGGACAAGAACACGTGATTCCTTCCCCGTGTATTGGCGAACCGGCAGATTGGACCAATTTCACGGGCCTTACAATCTACAAAAGATTTTGTTGAGAATCAACAGAGGTTTAGATGTTCATTATTTATTGTTTCATTTGCAGTCACCATGGTGGTGAAAGGTGTTGGCTTTAGTTGGGCTCTTGCCTTTGATATTTAAACATTATATTTTCTCTGGCTGCTTTAACTGTGAGTTTAAAAGGCACAATAGTTATAGCAAAAAGCCAAGAGTAAAGTGATCAATTGACTATAACTGCCTATTGATGTTGTCATCAATAGAGATTATGAGTCATTAAAGTCAGTAGCACCTCATATGATCTTTACCTTAATATCATAATGTCTGTGTTTTCAATAATGAAAGTCCTATGATTTTACAGCCAGAAATCCAACAGAATTGTATATGAATCTCAACAATGGTGACACTTGCAATGCATGCTGGGTACCCAAAAGTAAACCTATTATCCTAAACCATGTAAATACAACATAACATGTTTAGTTTCAGCTTGTGTAAAAGGTTAGGGTTATATGTTAATACAACTCAACATGTTTAGTTTCAGCTTGTGTAAAAGGTTAAGGTTCCATGTTAATACAACTCAACATGTTTAGTTTCTGCTTGTGTAAAAACTAAAGTGGTATAAGGCAACGGGTTTCCACGCGATTTGCGAGTAAAGTCAACTCATTCGGGTTAAGAGTGTAGAGTGTTTCTAGACGTTGCTAGGGTGTTCAGGGTGGTTGCTAAGGTATTTTTGGTAGTTGCTATGGTGTTACTAGGTGGTTGGTAGTTGTCAAAGATGGTTACTATGGAGTTTTTATAGAGTTCTTAAAATCTTTAATAACGAGTGCCTTTAGTCATTTGGCACGCCTGAGAAATCCATTGGACGTCTCTGATGGACCCGATTTTCCCCTAAAATCGGACAGGAGGACTGACGCACAGGGTAACCTCGGATTCACTGCCCCATCAGTCCGCACCCCAAAAACCCATTTGTTTGGAAGCTCTAGGAATGGAGTCGATCTAGTCCGCACCCCACAGAACCTCGAGTTTAATTACACATCAAACTCACTACTCCACCACAGACCCAGGTCATCAGCATGGTTTTATCTCTCAAGTTCCCCAATTAAGTAATTTATGTTTGTCTCTTACCCAATTCTCAGTTAATAAAATGTCCATGGTTAAAAGCTTTAAAAATAGAATGTGATCAATCAATCAATCAATCAATCAATCAATCAATCAATCAATCAATCAATCAATCAATCAATCAATCAATCAATCAATCCCATGGGAAAGTGGCTGAAGACACATTTATGCTGCAGTAGAACATAAGAACTTAAAAACATCTCCATTTCCTACAGTAATTGCCTAAGTATAAAACAGGTGGTGCCAATTAACTTGAACATATTTGGGCTGGACTGAAAAATAAAGTTAAATATCGTAGCAAATGTTATGTTATTTCTGCATGATTTTCTCTTTTCTGTGGAACACAAAAGATGAAATTTAGCAAATTGTTGATGCTTTTCTTTCATGTGAAAAGTGAAAATGAAAGTGAATGGTGACCAGGGTTACGACCTCCATATGAATTGTTCACTATATTTCAACTCTTCTAAAGCCATTGTGACACCAAATACGAATTTTTCACACACAAATGAAACTTGAGGACTAAAGTGGAGAGGATTTAAAAATATATATTTTCAACGTATATTTTCAGTGTATAACTATGACTATGTCTATATAACATTGAAAAACATTTATAACATTTATTATCATTGTATGGAAATTACAGTACAGACATTGTACTCATTTTGCATTCTAGTGAAGAAAAAAATCATGGTTTGAAACAACATGTTTCAGTAGTTCTTGGTGGGATTCAAATGATACGATGGCACAGATAAAAAAAAAAAATAAATAAATAAATTAGTTTACCTTAAAAAAACAAAATGACTAAAAGGTGTTCTTGATTGAATATTAAATATAATTTGCTGACAGTGACAGAATAAAAGGGGAAAGTTGCTTAAATGCAAGAAAATATTTCTATATGGTTTGGAAAAACCCCATGTACTCTAGAGTTGTGTCACAAATGACGCACTTTACACCACATACTTATACACTATGTACTCATAGTGTAGTGTATACATTTTATAAAGCGACAGTTGAGTACATGAAGTGTCCAACATTCCACACTTCATTAAAGTGTACTTTTTCTATTTGGAATTTTCAATGAGAACACACTAACGCTATTTATACTACAAAACATCATAGAATAGTGCTTAAATACGCGAATTGGGACGCACCTTAGGATTCATCACAGAACATGGAAACATGGGAAATGTTTCATAATATCTCAGTCTCTGCCTCCACACTCAAGGGGAAATGAACAGATTTACTGTGTGTTGATACTGAAAGTCATTCTTCATATATACAGAAATTCATATTGGCACATGTACGCAAACATAATCTCAGCCTGCTGCTGGAATGTGACTGATATGTTTGCTGCAATTTTCCACAGCAATCATTTCACATTGTGGGGTGGGGGGGTGGGGGGTAAAAGCACTCAGGAGTCAGACTCTATGTTCTGATCCTGGAATCAGAGTAACCTAGATGGCAGTCTAAAGAGCTGACGTCAAGGAAGGTCGTCTTTCAGCAAGCGTTTTCTTCTTTTATGTACATCACCTGATCATCTAAATAACCTGCCAAAATACATCTATCAGGGGCATTTTCACAGAGAAATCAAGGGGGCAAGTGCCTCTAAAAACAATAAAACAAATTAGTTGGATGATATAACAATCAACAAGACAAGACAACACAAATATTAAGAAACGTGACATTGAATAATTTCTAAATCGCTTTTCCAAAGGAACACTGTCCAATAGTGACATCAGCATATAAAACAAGGTTTTTCAAACGTTTTGACATTTCTTTAAAGGAATGAATACTTTTATTCAGAGAGGATATAATAAAGTGATCAAAAGTGATCTTAACAATTTTTAAATTGTTACAAAAGATTGCTATTTAAAATGAATGCTGATCTTTTGAACTTTCAAAGAATCCTGAAAAAAAATTGTATCACCGTTTCCACAAAAAAATATTAAGCAGCACAATTCAACATTGTTAAAAACAATTGTTACTTGAGCAGCGTATTAGCATACCCTATATTAGAATGATTTCTGAAGGATCATGTGACACTGAAGACTGGAGTAATGGCTACTGCTTTTTAAAAATTGTAATAATATTTCACAATATTACTGTATGTATTGTAGTTTTGATCAAATAAAGTAAATGCACCCTTAGTGAGCAATCTAACATTGCATACAGTTGATTGGTGACGAACATGAAGCAGGGCAACAGCTCAGTGTGTGATGTAGGCTATAAAATGCAGTTATAATGCACATAAAATTCAAGATATCAGGGCAAAAATGCCCAAGTATGATCTTTCATAATATCTTATGATATAGTTAAGCAATATAACATTAACAACGTGTGCAATATATCATATGTGAGTGCTGTTTTTGTCCTCAATAGCAAGAGTGCAAATGTGATACTGATTTTATACAACAGTTCAATAAATAAAAATGTCATATTGTTTTATATTTTAAACACAATATTGTCTGCTTTTGTTTACTTTAGCCAACAAAACATTTCCTGTAAAGCCACAGCAGAACTCGTTTCTGAATGAATCTGTGTTTTGAGCGAATCAATCGGGCGAACCAATGATTCAATGGCCCAAGAGAGCCATTTCCTTCATTCCTGAATGAATCAGCCGTTTGAACGAATTGAATCGAATGAATGACTTGCTCACTGAATTTTGAACTGCATACTAGCATACTATTACTATTTCTGCCATAGAAAGATAACCACTAGTATGCGGTTCGAGCAAATGGTTTACTCATTTAGACATTTACCACCAGCTACTAACAGTTTTAGCTTCCTATTTAGAGTATCACTTCATGTTTATGACAGTAATAAATTCTATGTTGAATCAAATAAAATATTTCTTTCTAAAGCTACTTTTTGCAATGTCTATTTACATTTAACACAATAATGACTTTAAATGATCTTTTGGGGGTAATTTCTCAGCCAAATTTGATATTTGATTAATTAGGTGAATTAATCATGTAATAAGATAGATTAGTCTACACTAATATATATTTGGGTTGAAAAAAAATGCACACATTTTGAGATTTTGAAAATCTTTTTCCCCTCCCATACATTTATTGGTTGTTGTAAAGTGTAAATAAAAATATATTATATTTTGGTCGCTTATTATATAGTGTAAAATAAATACAGTTCCATAAACTGTTGAAACGTTCAATTGAGCTGGAACATGAATTGGATAAAAAAACAAAACAAAAAAAAAACAAAAAAAAAAAACAACAGTTCCTCCTCATTTCAGTCAACCACTAGCACTAATATTGTCTTTCCCAAATATATCAGAATCAGTTCTGATCACTCCCTCTACTTTCACACTGAAAAATGTCAGCATCCATGATAATGATGACCGCTGAGTTAATAGTACTGGATTTTCTTTGAGGTGCAGACATTTTGTCCATCTGTTTCAGCGTTACAAAAGAGAAAAATAAGTGATTGGGGAAAAATTATACAAATATTAATGAAAATGGGAGAGCGAAGAGGGAGGCCACCAACAGAGCAAAATTGCATTGCACTTACCTGCCTATTATTGGAGTGATTTGACTTAATAGTCAAGGCCATTAAGGATCATCTACTGTGTCATTATTTTTCTCTCACATAACACCATGCCCTTGGAGTGATGACCCTGCCAACCATTCCTGTTACCATGACAACATATTCTGAAAGTGATTTATTTTCCAAATAGAAGGCAAATGTAACATAAGGCAATGCTAGAAATACCAGAATATTAGACTCTTGGAAAAAACTAATGTGACACTGGAAGTGGAAAATCCACTCTGCCCACAAATGCACCACTTTAATTGCTGTTACACTAGTTGTCATCTGTTATAGTCAGGATATCGGTACAGGGACCCATAGGGGCCGCCCAGGACCTGTTTTAGGACACCGTCTATTTAAAGCAACCCATTAGACGCTGTCTAGATCAGTAAACGGGTCTCTCTAGAAGTACGGAAATGGCCTGTGGTCAAAGTCCTGGTCCTCAATCAGATTAGCAGTAGACTGTGTCGACGACAGCCGAAACCGACGGTCCGGTTGTCCGTGTTCACCACAAGGACACTGAGCAAGTCACCTTGGTGCATTGAGAGAGAAATTATGATATAAATATTCTGGAGACAGTCACTCATTAAAAACACATCGATTACTCAATTAACTTTTGTTCAAGCCACATAACATAACATAACACTGCTGTGTTGAAATTAGCACTTTAATTATCTCTCAAAACTTCTGATGCAGTCTGATGGAGTCATAATAAATAATTTCAACTAAAAATGTTTGTGCGAGCACAGAAAATAGCTTCAAAATGGCACTAACAATTATCATTGCATTCATTAACCAATATAGCAAATTTGCAACTTGGCAAACCAGCAATATTTTTAATTCTTTGTATGTTACACAATCTTGACTAGATTAAAATTTAAAGTTTAGCTGAAACTCTCTTCAAATACAGCTGAGTTCATTCACTTTTAAGTGAATGAAAAGTTACCAAAGAGCCCAATGATGAGGGATTACTCCACTATACACTCTGTTTCAAACCAATGTTGCCTGGTTTTTGTTGGGTGCATCTTGGTCCCTGGTTAATGAGGGAGTTGAGTAAATGCTTGAAACGGTGTGAAAAAAAACCTCAGTGTCCCCATCTAGATAATGTCATATTTAATTCTTCAGCCACAATTCCCTTACAAAAAAAAAAAAAAAAAACGTACCTTGATACATACCATGGTACGGAAAAGACCCGTTCACACCAAGAACGATAACGATATAGTTCTAAAAATCTTTCTAAATATAATGGAGTAGCAGAGTCTATTTGATGCTTTTCTCATTTAACACAATCATCCATCCTTCGGATGAGACGTTAAACCAAGGTCCTGACTCTCTGTGGTCATTAAAAAAATCCCAGGATGTCCTTCGAAAAAGAGTAGGGGTGTAACCCCAGCATCCTGGCCAAATTTGCCCATTGGCCCCTGTCCATCATGGCCTCCTAATCATCCCCATATACTGATTTTATTCATCACTATATGGACTGTCAGTAAGCTGGTGTGGAGTGGGCGTTCTGGCGCAATATGGCTGCCGTCGCATCATCCAAGTGGATGCTGCACATTGGTGGTGGTTGAGGAGATTCCCCCCTTCCATATGTGAAGCGCTTTGAGGACCCAGAAAAGCCCTATATAAATGTAACAAATTATTATTATTATTATTATTATGACTTTAAATGATCTTTTTGGGGTAATTTCTCAGAAAGATTAGATGTGCGATTAATTAGATTAATTAAACGGCACATCATGTTAACGATAATTGCACAGTGAAACTATATAGTTGCAATCACTTTCAGACCAATTTTTTTCAGCTGATAAACGATAACAACAGAGATGGGCTGCATCTGAAATCATATACTTCACCCACTATATAGTAGGCGAAAAACAGTATATAACAAAAGTAGTATGTTCGAATTCACAGTACTCATAAAAGAGGAAAAAAGTACCCAGCTTACCTACAACTGTCACATATTGTAAGAGTAGAGATCTCACGAAGACTAACAAACTAGGAGAACAGTCTTTAATGCAACTTACTTCACAGAAATACAGGGAGAAAGGCACAACACAACACTTCTCAAAACATCAATACTGGACAAGGACTTACAACTGAGGGCTTATTTACAAGGCTGGGCTGGAGAGGACTCTAGAATGGGCTCATGGGCTGCAGAAGACTCTGAAGTGGGCTCAGGGGCTGGAGCCATCACTGGACTGGGCTCAGGGGCTGGAGCCATCACTGGACTGCATTCTCAGGCACTGACTCAAGGACTGGAAACAGACTGGTGAATTTCTCTCAGGGAATAGACTAGTGAAATTCTCTCACAGGAACAGATTCAGGAAGTTCTCTCACAGGAACAGACTCAGGAAGTTATCTCACAGGAAAAGACTCAGGAAGTTCTCCCTGGAACGGACTTGAAGATTTCAACCATTGGAACAGAGTCATGGTTTTCCATCTTAGGAATGGACTCAGGGATTTCACTCACTGGAATGGACTCGAAGTTTTCAAACACTGGAATGAACTCGAAGATTTCAATCACTGGAACGGACTCAGGAGCATGCTCAAGGGCTGGAGTGGACTCTGAATATGGGGACTGGAGAGGGGAAAATTTCTTTAGAGCCACTTGGATGGATATGAAGGGAATGATCCACTATCAGGTCTGCACTGTTGTACACCGCCTTCCATGCTCTGGGTATGGGAACCCTGAGGTTGATTTCAGGACATGAAGGGATACTGGGCGATGAGAACGCACCAACTGTGTAGGGAGAGCCACACCTCCAGAGCACCAAAGTACCATTCTAGGTTGTAACTATAATTACCCACTGGTATCCATAGGGATATGTGTGGGTCCAAACCACTCCACAACAAGTCCATCAATTGTTGGTCCGTCCAAGTTGAAATATGGCTATATTGCACAAATTCATTCATGTACGATTCAATTGCACTGCCATTTTTATAGATGGAACACAGTATCTCTTCTGCTGAGTCCATGTTTCAGTTTTGGTCCTGTATTCTGTCACGTATTGTAAGGGTAGAGAGCTCACGAAGACTAATAAACTAGGAGAACATTCTTTAATCCAACTTACTTCAGGGAAATACAGAGAGACAGGCTACACAACACCTCTAAAAACAACATCAATACAGAACAAGGACCAGACTCAAACTGAGGGCTTATATACAAGGCAAACAAAGGAGCAAACAAGATCATTAACAAAGTGATTGACAAGGCACAGGATTAATGAATGCAACAGAAGACAAAAATCCCAAAACACAGAGGAAAAACAAACATAACTCTGACAACTACTTCCGGCAGGATTCTTAAGTGAGCACACGATGGACACTTTACTATCCCATGAGGCAACGGGAGAGAATTTATGAATGGCAGTGAAACGACAAAACTGTAGGTCACATGAAAATGACAGCATGGCGAATGTAGTATGTCCGGATTACATTCATACCACACACATTTATACTATATAGAAGATACTTTTTTAGAGGTTGTGAAGTAATTACTTGTTCAAAATAAATGCATACTCAAGAGAGTATGTGATTTTGATGGGCTGCATCCAAAAACTTAGGCAGCTGACTTGTTGCCTCTCTGCCTTATCAGACAATTACTTTGTAGGCAGTGTTTGAGCATGAAGGCACCACACGAAATTGATTTCGGACAGATTTCGGTGGCAGAGTAATGGTTTAATGATCTACATCAGAATAAAACGAGCTTAGGGATAACTAAGCAAATATTTAATTACTACAACTAGGGTTGGGTACCGAAACCTGGTTCCAATAGGGAACCGGTTCCGACGTAAACGGTAGTAACGAGACCGAAATAAGAACGAAACTTTCGGTGCCTGATTTCGGTGCCTGACGTTTTTTACCGCCCCCTATAAAACATCTCGCGGCATGAATGATCCAATAATAAAACATCTCCATTTAACCAGCAGAGCGTTCATTTAGTTCGTTTGTTAAATAAGAGATCTAGCGCTGAAATGTGTTTTTTTTAAATCAAGTGATCAAAGTGCTCGTTGCCGCTGCGATCAGTGGCGCGGATACAGTGTTTTCTCTTGTGGCTCGCGCACACCGCACTGCACTCGGACGCGCGCTTCAATCATAGGCCGGTGACACACTGGATGCGTGGCGTGAGCGTGGCGTTTCTGTTGCGTGTCAGCTGCGTGGCGGCTGCGTTGCGTTTTCCATGTCTTTGCATACCAGAAGCGTGTCTGACGCGGCGCTGCTGCTGCTAGGTGACATATTGGTGATATATTTGACACATGGGGAGAGAGTTGTGGAAGGCCTATACTTCATGTTAAACATAAATATATAGCAGCAAAGACAACGTCGGCAGTGTTGACGGCAATATAGACTATAGAATATTTCGTTCTGTATTGACAGGTGCAGTATTTGAAAATCGATAATATTTTTTTGAATTGCATTTATATTTGCATTTATGTCAAACCCTAGACACTTTCAAACATCAAAATGGCATTTATTAATATGTATTCGTGTCAAAATGTCATATAAACATCTTTTCCTATTCAATTTTGCTTCCAAGACGCTTGCGTGTCGCGTGAAAAATAGGCGTCGGTTCTATTTCTAGCATGCACGCGTTTTCCCGCGGCTCGTGCCGCGCCTGAGACGCGCGTGTCACGCACGCAGTGTGCAAGCTCTAACCTGTTAACATGGGAGCCGAAATAAAAACGGACACGCCACGCAGACCCTTACCCCCAATTTCCACCAGATGCGGAACGGCTGCGGAACGGCTCCGCTGCGTGACAGCTCCGTGTTCCGTCGTCCGTCAATACCCACCAGGTCCGGAGTTGTTGCGGAACGGCTGCGGCCATGACTGACAGCTGATGTCACGAGGACCCACGAGATCTCGCTAATTCACGTATGATCGCGCGATATGTAGTTTCTATAAACAGAACGTTATGACGAATGGTATATTATGACGTTTTCAAGGTGTAGTGTAGGGAAATATGATCCGCCATGATCACGGTGTATTTTATTTGGAAAATTAACCAGATCTTTTATTTTGTTTTGGTTTGTTCTGTTTTTTGCTCGACTTCCTGTCCTGCGCACTCTGCCCTGTAGTGCTGCGGAGCTCTCCGGCATTCAGTGGAAACACACTCATTGACTTTAATGGAAACCTATTGACTCCGCCGCCGTGCCGGAGCCGTAACGCAGCTGGTGGAAATTGGGGGTCACGCCACGCATCCAGTGTGTCACCGGCCATAGACTGTAAAAAATAGGCTTCAATACGTTGCGGAGATCGATCTATTTATGAGCCGCCATCTATGATTATGTGCGCGGAGAGTTTGTGTGTGCGTGCTCGCGTCTCAGATGAGTATGTGCGCGGAGAGTTTGTGTGTGCGTGTGCTCGCGTCTCAGATGAGTATGTGCGCGGAGAGTTTGTGTGTGCGTGCTCGCGTCTCAGATGAGTATGTGCGCGGAGAGTTTGTGTGTGTGTGTGCTCGCGTCTCAGATGAGTATGTGCGCGGAGAGTTTGTGTGTGTGTGTGCTCGCGTCTCAGATGAGTATGGGAGAGTTCTGCGCCTCTCGTGTGTGTAGAGTTTGCGTGTGTGTGCGTGAGCGACTTTAGATGTGACGTTGTGCATTTCATATGTATTAGTTTGAGCATTCAGCAGTATACATGTATGTGTGACTACTTAGTAGGCTATATGTATGCAAGGGTTTCATATGTGCGTGAATGAAGTTTGAAAAATATAAATATAAAAATATATATAAGTCTCACAAAATATAATGGAAACAAAGTGTCCCTGCTTGATATTCAACCACTGATGAGCATAATCGGTAAAACAACAACAACAACAAAAAAAACTATACGAATGCGGATTAGAACCCAAAACCTCTGACACGCTTGAGTAAAGTTCAAGTTCAGCTGCCAGTGTTCCTCTTCGGGTTAGTCTAGTATTTTAATGCCAACTGCAAATCTTGCATATCAAGTATGAAGCATATCAATATCAAGTATATGAGGCTATACTGTGTGTGTTAAATATTTCTGCTCAGTGTCAGATATTTCTCTGTTTTGTAAAAGTCATAATATGAGAAGACAAAATTTTGATCTTAACTCAAGTGTTTTCGGCTAAATCAATAGCCTTTTAAACGGCACAATTTTTCATTTAATCAGAAATCAGAAAATCTTTTTCAGAAAATCGCACACACACACACGCACGCACGCACGCACGCACGCACGCACGCACGCACGCACGCACGCACGCACGCACGCACGCACGCACGCACGCACACACACACACACACACACACACACACACACACACACACACACACACACACACACACACACACACACACACACAGGTATTATTTTTTTGATAAAGTGTGTGTGGTTTAGTTTTCTTAAGTACCGTTTCAAGAACCGTTTAAGCACCGGAACCGTTTGAAAAATACAGAGTAGGTACTGGTATCGGATGAAACCCAACCAATACCCAACCCTAACTACAACAGAGTTCGCCATTGAAATGACATCGAAAGTGGAAAACGTTGGTCAAAAAAATACATTTACACACAAACTGACCACAAACCACAATTTTAAGATGCCATCATTATTTTTTAGCTCAACTGTCAAAGAGCCGAACACACAGGATTGTGGGATATCAAAAGCAGAGAAGGATACATCTATACTGCCTTCAAAAATGTATCAGATGAAGGTATCTCAGGAGACAGGAATTGAAGCTCTCATTGGATTCGGACATGCCTTGATGCCTTCCTACCTTGGCATGCAGCCTCCGGAGGCAGCATTTTTAAGCTTTCGGGTGTGACCATGGTCTTATTATTGGGAGATATGAGGGTCTGTGGCTCTACCATTGGAGAAAGCGTAATGGCTAATTTGGATCACGTGTGCCTTGATAACCAATTACATTACAGGCTTGACATCATTGAATTTTGTTCAGAGTTGTGTGACAGTCAAACGAATACCATAGAAATGAATGAGAAATGCCGTAAAACTGAATTATACCAGTCACAAACATTTCTGTGACTTCTCTTATAAAACAGCATTTTTTCAGTGAAAAATCCAAAAAAAATATACTAGTCCAAAATGAATGTTTAAGAGGAAACATGTTGAAGATCAGCCAATGGGCTGTCGGGTAATTTGGTGTTTTATATACATGTACGTATATGTGTTACTTGCCATTTCTTTGTTATTATTTGTAAAATTCACTATGCAATTTCTGAGTGAAGTTTGTTTCAAAGTAAATCCTACAATTTTTTTTTTCAAATTTTATAATGCCATTTATAATTTATAATCAAGTAAATCACATATATAAACTGGCAGACCAGTAATGATGCCAGTCTTCATCCAAAAATTTCTCGACCACCCATGAAGTTGATATACTAGTCATGTTGCGTGCAGGACTATCACTGAACCCCCACGCGGATTGTTGGGAATGAGATGAGGCAGTTGTTTTGCTTCCTCTATCTGAAGTCTTCACGCTTCTCTTTGGCCTATTATGACAGCGCATTGTGCCACACGGATAATGAAGTGGAACGCTACTTCCAGACCACTCGCTGTAATGGAAGCCCAGTCACAATGATTAATGCGCTATTCACCATGAACTCAATGTTTTTAGAAGCTTGTCAATTCTTCTGGCCTGCCATCGAACAAACATAACAAATGCCTCAGCTTTCCCTCATTAAAATGCAAATGCATTTACTCTGTTGTTGATTTTTAAGCAACACATAGCAGTACTTGCACTATTTAAATGAAAGCAGATGTTACTAACGTGTTGTAGCTGCCGTCATACTTGCAGGTCGGCCACACAGTTTTGCATAATATGTAAAATAATGAATATATTAAAGACCTTCCCACATACCGTATAGGCCTATAAATGCAGAAAGCCCATAAAATTAGATATTGATCATATAGTAATGTATTTGATATTAATGAAAGTGTTTGGTAACTTAAAATTCAAAATGGCTTTTGTGGCATCATGGTAAACAGTACAGTATTGCCAAATATTGTACACTACTATTCAAACATTTAGTTCAATAAGATTTTTGTTGGTGTTACATTAAACTATAACAAACATAAATGCTGTTCTTTTAAACTTTCTACTCATCAAAGTTGCATTTCGGTTTCCAAAAACTGTTTTCAACATTGATAATAATGAGAAATGTTTCTTGAGCAGCAAATCAGCAAATCAGAATGATTTTTGAAGGATCGTACGACTGAAGACTGGAGTAATGATGCTGAAAATTCTGCTTTACCATCACAAGAATAAATTACATTTTAAAATATATTAAAATAGAAAACAGTTATTTTAAATTGTAATAATATTTTCACAATATTATTGCTTTCACTGTATTTTTGGTCAAATAAATGCAGCCGTGGTGAGCAGAAGAGACTTCTTTCAAAAATCTTACCGACCCCAAATTTGGAACACTATAGTAGCCTATATAGAATTATATACATGAAATCTGTCATTATAAAATTAGTACATAATAAATCTGAATTGAACACATGCATCAGTCTGAATTATGGACCAATTTATCAGACGTTATCTTTAATTTGTATTATTCACTTGCTCACCCGAAATGCAGTTATGTCTGACTCAAAATGAGTCGAGTATCATTACTGCAATCTTTTAAAATGGCAGAAATGCTCATTTGTGAAGTTATCATTTGTGAAGTTATCTGAAGATATCTTTAATAAAATCCAGTTCTGATTCATTCCTTGTTATCGGTTCTCAGCTGTTACGACATTAATGTTTCGAACACAGAGAGAGACTCACAGATAAACTACAGGCTGAAATTTGACTGCCCTCTCTCTAGTAAAAAAAAAATCTTTATTGCATATGCCATCCATAGACTTAGCATCAAGAGATTTGCTGTGCAATTTTTCTTATCATTTGAATAAGAAAACTCTATATTTCCGCTTTAGGCACTTCAGTAATTGACATTTACAGCAATCTCAAAGTTAATCACTCACACGCACAGAGAAATGCACAATTCATGTCATTAGCTGAAGAAATTAATGATTAACTAATGATTTAATTTGCAATAACCTAAACAAATATAGACAGCAGCTTATATATGTTTCTGTGAACACAATACACTTGGACGTCTACATGAATGAACAGTATTTCTGTAATGCTATATTTTCACAGATGGTTGCCCAGATTTAACTAGTTCATTCTCTAGCTAAATGTTCTATTAGCAACTCTCTATCCAGTGATATGAAAAAGTTGCATGAAGCGATCTCTCATATAGCTCAAGACACATGATTACATAACTGTATTAATATCTGGTCTGTGCTGCCAAATTATGCCATCCTTGATGGGAGATTTTATTGCACAAAGGTTATTCTTTCTTCCTTTTCCCCAGGTGTAATAAAAATCTATTGTCAAAACTATTGTCATACAGAAGGACTATAGAGGTATAATATTATTGTGGATAGCATAGCTCAGATTATTTGATTTTGCAGAAGTAACTGACGTGAAATTTTTATATTGAAACTGATTCAGAATGCAAAGTTTGTGATCATGATTAAAAAAAAAATCTATTTTCAAACACATATACCAAGTTCTTTTACTACAAATGTATTTGATTTTTGAGTTCATTTGGTTTTGAAAAAAAACATTGCAAAATCTTTTAGAAAAGTTGACTGACAATTTTAATGTGAATTTGGAATGTAAACAACAATATAACTTATGTTCATTATACTTTGAATCCATGAATAATTATTCTAAATAACTTTTTAAGCCACATTTTTCAACATACATTTAATTCATTTATTACACATATCATGAGTTATTACTTTATAAAAATCAAATGTTTTGGGGTAATCGCACCACTTGACATTTTAAAACCTGAACTATCCTTGCCTTATAATAAAAGGTCAAATTATCTGATATTTTAAGATTGACTTATTGTCATCTATAACATCATTTCCTGTTTAATTTTTTTCTGCATGTAGGCCGCTCCAACCCGATCTCATGGCAATTCGTACGTATTTTACGAGGTGGCTAATTCGTACGAATTCATAAGACCTCACTCATACGAATTCGTAAGATTTTTGCTAACTTATACATATTTTACGAGTTGCCCAATTCGTATGATTTCGTACGAATGACCATCTCCTGACCCCGCCCCTAAACCTACCCATCACTGGGGTTTAGACAAATCGTACGAATTCATACGAGTGAGGTCGTGCAAATTCGTACGAATTAGCCACCTCATACTCACTCGTACGAATTGGTTGTGAGATGGCGTTGGTCGCTCCGCATGACCTCATGACGCAACACATTTAAACTTTTTAACTTACATATCAATAAGCAGTGAAGCAGTTTTGTTTAAATATTTTTTTCAAGAATTTATAATAAAAAAATGATGCCAAGCTACTCAATAGGGTTTTCTTGTCTATCTTGTCTATTCTTGTACTCTTTTCATGCGCAGGTCAAAGCATGCATGGCGTTTGTGTCGAGAGGTACATTAAAACCCTGTCACAATCCACATGAAAGGGACTTTGCTCTATGCAAATCTGTGACTTCAACATACCTGCAGGTTGTCAGCAGATTCTCACAGTAAGTGACAGGAAACGTCAGATAATGCGAGAATTTAATGGTAATCTTTTCGAGCTACCTGTTCTGGTAATTGCCACAATGTGTGCACTTCTTGGTGAGAAGAGTGTTTGCTAAGGACATACATTTAAATGTAATTTTTTCAATGCCTTAATGTCAATCTCTATAATGACTACCCTCTATTCATACGTCCTTCTTCCATGTTAATTTTCCTGGCATATCTCATTCTGTTCAGCTTATATTGATACCTTTTCAAATGAACTACTAGCCTGTCACACAGGCAAGAAAAGCAGTGCACGGCAATACAAAAACTATTACGATTATCTAGGTCAGGTCAGTATACAGTACAAAGTCATTTAAGCAGTCTACACACGGACACTAAACGGTCAATACTTAGCTAAGAGCCAGACTTGAGTGAGCTGGAGACTGAATCACGAGAAACTCACCCAAGGCAACAATCTATTAGATACCGAAATGAATCCAGCACACTGGACTGGCTATAAGCTGCGGAAAGATCAAGTCTTCAGATCGATAATGACACAAATGTGATGGCTCTTACTAATTGTGAATCCATATGGGTGTTCAAACAGTGCTACTAAGGTACGAGCCTACTTAGTTCACTGTAAAAAGTGATCAGTTGACTTAACTTAAAAAAAAAAAGTGAGGAAACCTGTTGCCTTAAAATTATTAAGTGAATAAACTTTATGCATAATTGAAAAAATTAAGTTGTGTGAACTTGACAAGTCCACACAACTTAATTTTTTCAATTACGCATTACGTTAATTTACTTCATTTTAAGGCAATGGGTTTCCTCACTATTTTTAAGTTAAGTCAACTGATTCAATAGAAGTTAAGTTTAAAGGGATACTTCAGGATTTAGCATTAAGCTTTGTATTAGTAGAAAACCTGTAGTATTTTCGAATTACCATGCTTTCCACCCTCATATCCCCCTGAGAGGAGAGATTTATGTATTTTTTGTCTGGAAAAAATCCTCCGATGACGCAAAAATCGTCATTTTGCGTCATCGGAGGATTTTCTGTCCTGAGGCTAAAGACTACAGCCAGTAGATGGCGTTGTTCCGCATGTTTTCATACAGGGTGGGATCTCACTCACAGAATGTACACACAGTCAGCCGTCTTTCTTTGGAAGCTAAGCTAGCAGGCTCTTGTTCTGTGGAGAAAGCTGAATAGTAGGAGAAAGCTGAGTAGTAGGAGAAAGCTGAGTAAGTAGGAGTTACATCCTCCTTTTCCCTGACTTGTCCGGCGGGCGAGATCGTTCAAAATGTCCGGGATTCGGCTTTTGCTTTCTGCGGTCGCCATTCATTGTTTACATGCACACCTCTTGTTTCAATCTAACTGAATTCATTCCGATCGGTGAATCTGAATGTAGTGTTTACATGAACGCTAAACAAGTGATCGGTTGATGTGCGTTTTACCATTGCTAAGAAAATTCCCGCTCCTCCATGAGAGATGCGAGACCGGCGCGTCTCAGTAATGACGCCACCGGCCTCGCGCCGTTCTCCCGCGGCCGACAGCCTCGTCCTGCTCGCCACAGTAAACATGATGAATGGCGACTGTAGAACGCAAAAGCCGAATCCCGGACATTTTGGGCGATCCCGAAATCCCAGGCAGACTCGTCACGGAGACTCACTGTAGCCTAACCTTGTTTTAAACTGCGCTCTCTTACCAGTAGGCGTGGCCTCCTAGGGCAGCGAAGCAAGTGCATTCTGGGAGTTGTTGTCTTTCATCCACATGAGCCAAAAATACATTTTCTGGCTTTTCTCAGGCTAGAAAGCTCCAAATTAAAAAATTTCTTCACATTTCTTCTACATAAATGACCTATTTTAAATACACATTCATCTTTCCAGAGGTGAAGTATCCCTTTAATCGACTGCATTTGAAGCATAATGTTGATTATCAAAAAATACATTAATTTTTAGTCTATTTTAGTCTCATCCCCTGTTTACTTTTTTTATTTTTTATAAAAAAGCAAAAATCGAGATCACAGTGACCAGTATTGGGTAAGTTACTGTAAAAAAAAGAATTTACTAGCTAATTATATTTAACAGTGTAATTAGACTACTTTCCTATACTTATTACTCTCTTAAAAAGTATTGTATTAATTTTTACTAATTACTTTCTAAATCCCAAATCAACCTCGATCAGATGAACAATACAAGGATAGACATGAAACTGCTCTTTCAATTCTATCGAATACTGTAAATAATATAAAATTGCATAAATTATTCTTAAACTGACCAAAGTATTTAAAGGGAGAAGGTTACATTAAAAACATACATTTTAACATTAGACGTTAAATCCTGATGTTAAATCCACTATTGTTTTATATTTGTACTATAGTCTATAAAGTATTTAATGCAATTACATCAGAAGTAACTGTAATTAAATTACAGGAAAAATGAAGAGTAATCCCTTTTTCAAGGGAAAAGTAAATTACTGTAATTAATTACTCAGAAATATGATACTTGAAAAATCACATTAACAAGTTCACACAGAAACGATTAGTAGGCGATTGTTGTCTTCACATTAAAATCATGTTGACTGTTTACTGTTTATGTCTTGTGTCTAATCAGTGCTGTTATTGTCAACTAAAACAATTCAAAATCATTTTTGTTGATGATTTATAAAGTTGAAATAAATAAAATATTAGATGAAAAACAAGATAAAAAATGTAGAAATGTTAACTGAAATAAAGTATGCTTAAGTACTAACATTACTAAAACTAAACATAAAAATAAATAAAAATAAGGCTAAACGGAAATACTTTAAACTAAAATTAAAATTAAAATAAACTAAATAACATTGTAATATTTACACATTGGTCCTAGCACTTACAGTTGTAACATTGTAAGTGCCTCACATTTTTAAAGAAAATGAGAGACCTGAGTGGATTTATTTTTTGTTGCAATCAATGCTATGCCATAGATGATGCTGATTAAGTTTAACTGGTAAAGAACCTGAATGTTCCTGTAGGGGTGAATTCACTAAGACTAAACTGTGTGCTGGCTTTCCCACCAGCTTTCCGCAGATATTACAAGCACAACATTAAAAAGCGCTTTCACAGAGTTTTGTGAATAGCAAAAATATGTACTGCCTAATTTATTTAAAAGGGATACTGTGCTAGCACAGATAGCATCAAGTTAAACAGGATTGCGGTTGGTTAGTGAATAAGAAGCAGATGTTTGTGCTGAAAAAAACACACAAAAGTGCCGCAATAGCTCAGTAAACACGCCCCTAAATTTTTTGGGGTGATGACACGAACACTTTTGACACACAATCACATTATAAACCTAGCCGACTTTGAGTATGAAGTTCTGTTATTACAAAAGATAATTAGTAATTTCACAGATGAATGATTATGCGGGAATATATTTCACCACCAAATCACAGCAATCGACATCTCAGTAAGTAAACTGGCACACGCCTCACACCCAGATTCATTCTGAACAAATACATCCAAAACATCCATCAGACTATTCAACATAATTACTATATATCTCTAAAAAGAAAGGATGAAGGGAGGGGGGAATCATTGTGCATTGAAAAAGGGCTCTCAGATGCAACAATGCTTCCAAGGTTCCCCATAGTGAAGCATCATTTGTGAAGAGTTCACCCCTATTAAGCTTTCACAGTAATTAACAGCCTTCATCACCACTCATGTTTGCACAAAACTAGCAAATACCTTTAATAATCGAACATCTGAAGACTTCCAATAGCCTTTTAACCTATGTGAGGTGAAGAACAAAACAAGCATGTGTCTGCAGTGCAGCTTTATACAATGTACAGCATGTGTGACCACTTTACAGAGGACCAGAGCTGCAAAGTGGGCTTGTAAATCATCTTACGGTCTCACTGTGCCTTTGTGTCCTACATTATGTCTCGGTTAAGGATATCCTCATTATACACAATGTGACAAATTTATTTCCGCAGCTGAACCAGTGCCCTGAAGAAATTGCTTTTATGTGGTGACCCTAATGCTGATATTCCCAAAAAGTGCAAATTTAACATCCGGAAAAGTTGTTAAATAACTGCCCTACTAACTTTCAATTTGTGTGTGTGTTGTAATGGTAGATGTGTATGATTATGTAGACCGAAGCATGCAAAAAAGCTCAGCTGAGACCCCATTATTTCCTGCGCAGTACATGACACTCGATGATTGGCTCACAGCAGCTAGGATAAGCGTTGTGTTTACATATGGCTACGCTAATTGTGCTTTACACACAACACTTAGTCCACAGAAATGCGAGCATCCTGCTGTTCTTTAAATGAGCACACATTTTTCAGTTTCAGTCCATTTCGGGCCTCCTAAAATGGGAAACGGGCACAATCACAACAGGAGACAAGGTTGAATCTATAAAATGTAAAAGGAGCATGGACCATGACAAAGTAGTTATTATATGGAAATTACCAGCGGTGTCATTCAACATTGTTTGCTGAGTTTTAATGGGCGAAATCCAGTCATTTCAATAGGAATCTACAACTTTGTGTGAGGGCGAAATATCTCCCCCAAGCAGATTTCACAACGGATTCAAGTTAGTCCGGCGGATTTGCCATGTTGACCAAAAGAAAACTACTTGGTTTGAAAGTGACTTGTGTGAGCTGTTATTCATACATCACAATACTATTGACAATAATGGACCATTTGATTGGAAAAAAAATCTGTGTAGTGCCCTAGTCATCAATATTTTTTGCTCCAAGAGAAATATTGTAAATGTGTTTATTTGCTAATAGTGGATTTTGTTGAGTATGTTAGCAAAAAGACACGGACTAGAAGCCACAAAGCTCTCATTTTTATTTAATGGGTTTTTAAGGCAAACAAAATCACTCCTATATGTCAGATCAAACTGGCCTAGTGACTCTTATAGGGATCATTTTAGTCTTATTGGATACGGAAGAGTGCTAGACTATATTAGCATGGAGGTAAGCTAATGAAAGAAATGAATCTTGTTTCATTACAGATGGACATTTATGAGCCATCTGAACTGCATTAAGCTGTGATTTGAATCCTGAGGGTTTCAGCATTAAGCCTAAACTGGACAATGGACAGTTACTGTACAGTGTCTGGCACATTGATTTTGACCACCGGACTCCCCTTAGCTTCTCTCTGTCTCCCTCCCATTACTAAGAAATGATCATAGCAATATAGCAATGTGCCTATGAATAACAGCCATGACTTTAATGTTGCTCCCATCTTCAAAGGCTTTACTATGAATTTCTGAGGGCTGTTTCACTCCACAGCCATGATTTGTTCCATGAAATCATGATGTATCAAATGTAGTTCAATAGTTCATCTTTTGGTAGCATCTTTACCAAGGTCCACTGCAAAGAGTTCATTATGTGCAGGAGAGGATATTGAATAAATGAGTGTAATGAATCTTGGCATGGTTGGGACTGACTAGAGCGATGAACACAGCTCACAGATGACATTTTTCAAGCTCTCGTGGAGAGACTCTGCTCAGGCTAATAGACTATAATGATGAAAATGTGTGCAAAGTACTCAACCAAAGATTCACCTCTCATAGTTTGGCTGAATATAGCAGGTCAGGCATAAGGCCATTAAAGAACCAGGGTGACCTAAACCTTTAATACTCTGTGCACTGTGTCTGTCTTTTTAATTAAATGCTGTCATTTGCAGACTATGTGTTTGTGTGGCTGATGAAGACAACGAGAGGGTAACACTTTATAATAACATTCAGTTTTAAGTCATTAATAAGCGGTTAGTTAATGATGAACATCATTTACAAAACATTCATAAATGATTAGCAAGTGATATACTAACATTGTATGTTTTGTAAATTGTGTTACAAGTCATTTACTAATCATTTATGAAACATGACTATGCATTCATAAATGATTAATACATGATATGTTCATTATTTTATGTATGTTTTATAGATTCAGTTATAAGTCATTTACAATTGATTAGTTAATGATTAACTAATCATTTACAAAACATGACTATGCGTTTCATAAATGTTTAATAAATGATGTTACATTTTTTTGTATGTTTTGCTCACATCAGGTGCACAGTGGTTAGACTCCATGTGTTTCAGAGAAGACAGCTGTCTATACCCTCACCAGTCAGCACTTACACTGCAGTACACACTACAGTGTTCAACACCTGTTATAGATGTGTAAACGCATGAATAAATCATTTACAACACTTTCTGCATCCCCTAATCTAAAGTGTAAACTATTCATCACTTGTAAATGTCTTACACTTCATTTGTAGATTACCACTTCAAGAATCAAAAAGGCATAAGATCTACGAATGTTATCTACGAATGTATATGTAACACATTTACAAGTGATGAATAGTTTACACTTTAGATTAGGGGATGCAGAATGTGTTATAAATCATTTACAACACTTTCTGCATCCCCTAATCTAAAGTGTAAACTATTCATCACTTGTAAATGTCTTACACTTACCTGTTACAAATGATCTGTACGTGTATTCAAGGCATTTACAACACTTTCTGCACCCTCTAATTGCTACATACATACATACAAAAAACAAACAAAAAAAAAACAATATTTATTAAACATTATGAAACACATATTCATGTTTTGTAAATGATTAATTAATGAATCATTTACTAATCAATTGTAAATGACTTATAACTGAATCTACAAAACATACATACAATAATTAACATATCACTTATTAATCATTTATGAACGCATAGTCATGTTTCATAAATAATTAGTTAATCATTTACTAATCACTTGTAAATGACTTGTAACGGAATTTACAAAACATACATAAAATGTTAGTTTATCACTTGCTAATCATTTATGATTGTTCTGTAAATGATGTTCATCATTAACTAACGACTTACAACTGAACGTTATTATAAAGTGTTACCTTACTTTTTAATTTTAACATTCACAATGCTAGTTAGAAATCATGAGATTAATTAATTATTTTTAGACATCTTTTTTATTTTTATTTAAATTTATACATCTATAAGTACTGGTTGATAGAAAAAAATGTGTGCACATATTTATAATATTTTTGTTTATCAGTATAAATTTCTCATCCAATAGTTATCATTGTATCCAAATGTTTGCTCTAATCTCCAGAGCATTGTAACTTCCAAGTCCTTCCAAAGCCTTTCATTGTATGTTACCTGTGCAACAGACATGGAGAGTGTCTTTGTAATGGCTCATGCTATTACAGGTCTACTTCTTGTGAAGCTGCATCTAAGGAAAAAGATAGACCTTGGAACAAGAACTCCTTACTGTCCGTCTGCCTCAAATAAAGACTAACCTACAAGCACCCCGAAATGTTGAGCAATGGTTCTCATGCAGGAGATGCAGGTTTTATCTACCCTGATGCGCATTGAGCCTTTAACCAATTTTGAATTTTGTCCAGTTGATTCTCTGAAGAGAGAGAGAGACAGAGAGAGAGAGAGAGAGAGAGAGAGAGAGAGAGAGAGAGAGAGAGAGAGAGAGAGAGAGAGAGAGAGAGAGAGAGAGAGAGAGATATTCTAAATTCCGGTATAACCTCAGCGTAACGTTGTTACAATTGATTGGTGGTTGTTCATGGTCATCATTTTACAGAAACTTCCATATATCAGCTCAATAAAATACAATGTTTGTTCAAGGCATAAGGGTGAGCAGAGGACAGTCTCGCAGACAGCAGAGGACAAACCCTCGGGGCCATTCTAAAAATATTGTTTGAATTCATTTTTCTCTGAGAGAAACGTCCATTGTCCTAAGTAACTTGAGGGCAGAGCTTGTCACATTGACATTTTGTACGCTTTACTTATTACATCAACACTTTTTGTTGTTGTTGTTTTACTAACTAACTAACAAACACATAATATAAACAACAACAATAAATAAATAAATAAATAATAAAAGTTTTTTGTGTGTGTGTGTGTGTGTGTGTGTGTGAACATTATTTATTGTAATCCATTTCCATTGCTGCATTATTGATTATAAGCATAAAATGAGCAACTTATACACATAATTTTCAGGTGCAGAAGATTCTGCATAAGAACAAAGTAATATAGATTTATATATGTTACATATAAAAAAAAGAAAAGAAAAAAAACTAATTAATTTTATCTCACTTTCTCACTGGGGAATGAGTTAAATTAAATTAAAGCTTAGTCGCTAAGGCAAATGTGCTGAAATGCATTTTAATTAGAACTTTTCTATCGAGTTCTATATCTTCTGAGCCACGGACCAACCCCATCATTGTACCCAGCTCATATTTCCCACAGTCCCTCGGCTCCTTTTCTCTGCTCTTGCGCTGTCTAATTATATTGATGGCAAAAAAAGCTTCGGCAACAGGATTCTGAAAGAATTGCTGGAAGATATCAGACCGCCTGACAAGTTAAATAGTGCTTGCAGCAGTCGTGGAAAAGAACATTTTGTGCAAGGGAAATTGCAGTTATTATGGTTCACTTTATGCTTGTCCCTAACTTAAAGACGCGGTGCTCTGGCAGCGAAGAGCAGGGTATAGATGGAGAACTCTGAGACTCTGGGGGACGTGAACGAGCTTGAAGGGGAGATTTATAAGAATGGGTTGGGACTGGAGGCTTAGAGAGAAGAGATTGTACTTCTTTGTGTCTTTCCTGACTGGGAGAGCGAGACTTTTTGTTTTGAGTGAGTGTTTGGATGAAGAGACCCAGTTTTAGAAGTGTTGAGGCGACAAGGTCAGGTATAAAAATACATCCCCTCCAAAAATATCTAGGTTTGGAAAATGGAAGCATCTGCAACTCTAGACATAAGTGTTATTTTCGCTGTTCTGATAAAGCTAGCGGAGGGGATGCAAATAAAAACTTGTTCATTAAATAAAAACAGAGATGGGACTTCACTATTTTTCTGATATAAAACCAAAAGAGCTGCATTGCTATAACTACTGTACATAGATCACAGACCTTTAAGACAGCATTTAACAGAAATAGATCACAGACACACTTGGCTCAAAAATAATTTGGTGTTAGCTTGTTGCTAAGCTATGTACACAATAGTCTATTAAGCATACAAATTTAAAACATTTTGTGTCAATGAAGTACGGTGACCAGACATCCATGTTTTTTCCGGGGACAGTCCTGGTTTTTGGTGTCCTGGCTGTCTCGAGAAATGTCCCCATTTTACAGCAAGCAAATACAGAAAATAAGCCCAACCAAAAGGGGCGCTGCAACTAGTCTGATTACATGAAGAACTTAACCCAGACAAGAGCACTGCTATTATTATCAAAAAAGACACAGTTTTTGAGTTCAAGGTAATGCCATGTTAGCTATTCATGATAAATGAAAGTAATACACTGTAAAAAGAAAAAAAAGAAAAAAGTTGCTGCCTTAAATTTTTAAGTACAATCAACTTGGATGTTTAAGTCATTTCAACTCAAATTACATTAAACTGACTTAAAAAAATGAGTTGAATCCTGTATAACTTATAAAAAAGTTGGGAAAAAAAGTTGCTTGATATGTTTTGATGAGTGTAAAAACATATGTTGTCATAACTTAATGATCATATATTTTTTTACAGTATACTATTTGTATGTACGATATAACAGGACCTGAACAGTGTGCAGGATTGTTTTGCACACAATTGTAAATGTTCACAATGCAGTAATTCCCACACACATTTTACTACCACATGGGTGAAAGTACCATGCATGCATAATAAAACAATAATCAACTAAACAAATACACTTGCAGCAATTACATTTGCAGAAATCACATATTTTGCGCTCAAACTAAGCCTAAAATGCTAAATAACAAGCCTAATTATGGATAGTAAAGATGCAATTTCTAAAAGCACACAAATAAAATAACATTTGAAAAGTTAAAACACATTGTATTTACTGGAAACAGTATATTGACAGATGGTGAAAATAATTAAATACAATTTGAAAATGTAAAAACAAATCTGTTAAATTTATAATTATCATTTTCTGTTTTGTTATAATATAATACTGCTTTGATATGCTTGCTATTTGCAAAGGTTAATATTTACTATTTCTCATAGTGTTATTTTTGGTGAACTGTATTAAAAGCAGTTTTAAAACAGGCATCAAAATAATTATTAATTATAACAATAGTATAATAATAAATTTAAAATAATTGTCAAAAAAAGTATAGTCCCTGTTTTTAAATTCATAGATAATAACAAATGAGATTTCAATGTTTTTCACTACTGAGCTATAATCCATTTCGCTTTACTATGAAGCTTTAAAATACTGCCTCTGTAGGTAGCCTAGCTTATGTTATGTCAATCAATTTTTCATTATGGTACTTTTTGCACCAACAAACTATGTGTAGATTTGATACAGGTTATAAATAAAGGCTGTATGTATAGAGCAATTAGCACATCTACCAGAATAGTTCATTTAGGCTATTATTTGACACATTATGTGATGGAATCTCAGTGTAAAGTCCCTCACGACATCACAAACAACATATACACTCCGAGATTGCTGCTAATGAGACAGCAAAGTGTCTCTCAAGTCATTGTTCAAGTTTTCTAGCTGTGCATTAGGTGCGGATAATCAGCAGTGTCCCACTATATGCTGCCCAAAAATCACTGATATTATCAACAATATCATCATGATTGTTAGTTTATTGCAATCAAGGATATTATGACAAGAGACATATCAGAGGAGAGGATGAGTGCTAACTGAGGAGTCGTCCTTTGGGAAAGGCTATTTAAATTGGCTTAACGTTAATTAAACAGCACAGACAGTGAGTTTGAGTTCTTGGCATGCTTGGAGAAACATGTAACAGTGCTATCGTTGGCCATTTCTAATTAAGTAGCATATCAAGTTCAAAGGTCTTTTGCTATTTGCATGGTAATTGTCTTTTATGTTATTGATTCGAGTATGTGAAGCTGGCTCAACACTTATTACACGGCTCACTGGAATACTTGATTCTGATTGGTCAGTCATGACATTCCGAAGACAAATATTATTTTTATAAAAAAAAAACTGATTGTTTTCCAGCAACCAATTTCCTACAGCTGTTCTAGTTTTTGCTTGTTACCAATTACCAATTGGTCCATTACCAATTTACAAAACAATCCGTCTGTTTTTTTATGAAACAAGAGAGATCGAGTAGTGGTGGTTTAAAGGTGAGTTCACGGCATGTCAAAATGACAGTAATTACGAGATTCTGACTTCACATATTTGTACAACTTGTAATTAATCTTTGTAACTTGCAAACTCCAAACTTTCTGAGATCTCCGACTTGTAACACCAGACCACTGCAACGTAATGCGGAAAAACTCAAATTTTCAGCAGCTTCAGCAGTTCCCCTTCAGGGAACTACCGCTGTGTGGAAACGCGGTGGGAACGCCTCCAGAGTAGTGCATCTGAAGCATGAATGAAATCAGTCAATGGCGAGACGGAACGTAGTAGGCGGGTGACGTCACCAACCAGGAAACTATAAAGCACCCCTGAAAACACAAGCGAAACAGCTTCTGTTACTTCAGCAGCGATCTGTGTGTGTTTGAAAACTGTCTATTTCGTGTTTGTCTGTTTCTAGTTGTTACTAGGCAAGAGTTTTCACTATATATATCCCCACATATATTAAAAAAACAAAAATGAGCCAAGAGAAAGAAAAAGTGACGAGCGAGCAGCATTATAGAAAGTGTGTTCCCCCCTGTACACGTTACATCACAGGTGGGGATTCACACCAACTATGTGTTGCTTGTTTGGGAATGCAGCATGCCCAGTCAGCTCTCGAGGGGGCTGATTGCGAGCATTGCGAGCGTTTCCCCTAAGAACGTTGCGCTCGCGGCGATCGCTCTCCGAGGAGGGCGGTTTGCTGCGCGCGCCCCACGGCTCGGGTCCCGCTTCTGTCGAGGCAGAGCTCGTCGTGGGGTTCGCAGATGGATCTCACCAAGGATGTTGAGACGGGCCCCGCCCTATCTCAGCTTTCACCGATGAGATCCAGTGCCTCTGTCTCGGGTTTGGAAGCATGCACTGCGGTTACTTCCGCCCAGGCTGAGGCACATGATGTTCAGCAGCTTCAGTTATCCAGTTCTGAGGAGCTGGATATTGAAAGTGTTGGAACTCAGGAGATTGGAGACTCGTCACTCCAGCCTCATGCTGAAGATGAGCTTATCGATGTTTTGTCCCGTGCTGTTGAAAAGCTCAGCATCGATTGGCCAGTTGATAGGCAGGAGTCTAGACCTAAAAGCAAATTAGATGAAAGATTTCTGCCGTCACGCACAGCCTTCTCGCCGGTCTTTACCCTTTTTCCCAGATCTTCACACTGAGGTGTCGAAGACCTGGGCTAGACCTGTATCTAGCAGAATTTACACCAATCAATCTAACGCTTATGGTAACATTATAGGAGCTAGGCGGAGGAGACGCTTGCGAGCTATCTTTCTCCCGAATCGGCATCGTCGCTTAAAGGACCGGCTCTTCCCACCAGACCATTAAAAAATACATCCGTGCTGGTGGGGAAAGCTTACTCGGCGGCGGGCCAGGCGGCCGCTTGCCTGCATACTATGGCTATTATGCAGGCTTATCAGGCCGATCTGCTTAAAGAAGCTAGTGAGGGGGGGGGCAGATCTCTATGGAAACCATCAATGAGCTCAGGCAGTCAGCAGATCTCACTCTCCGGGCCACTAGGGAGACGGCAAAATCTATCGGCCGTTCTATGGCAGCCCTGGTGGCCACGGAGAGGCATTTATGGTTGAGTCAGACCTCTATGAAAGAAAAAGACAAGTCTCTTCTGTTAAATGCTCCTATGCATCAGGTCTCCCAGGTCTCTTACAGGTCTCTTCGGTGACACTTTACATTCTGTCACCGAGAGATTTCAAGAGGAGAAAAAGCAAGCGGCTGCTTTTCATAAATTTATTCCCCTTAAAGTTAGAATTCCTGGGGCTGCTGAGCGAGGACAGTCCCAGCCGCCGAGTACTTCAGCTAAGAGAGTGCAGCAAAAGCAGAGCGTCGCGTCTCGTGCTCCTCCACAGAGAAACTGGAGGGACGAGTCGGGGCACTCTCAGACGCGACCTTCGCGGGGTAGGGCTGATCTGAGGACAGTCATTATCGCCAAGAAGGCCGTGTCTAAGAAGTCCTGACGCTCACAGCGTCAGGGCTCTGAGGGTGGTCCCCACCAAGAGAGACTTGTGTTCAACTCCCTTAAGGGTGCCTTGTCTCTCCCGGTGCCCTCAGGGGTCTGTTCTACTAACCCTGCCAAAACAGGGCGTAGAAGGACCCGGCGAGTGTTTTCCCGAGGGACGCTCGCCCCCTCTGAGGAGGGCTCTGGAGTGGTCAGACCAGTTGTTCCCTGCCGGTGCGCCGTTACAGGGTGCTGTGTCTGTCACTCAGAATATTCAACCAGAGGCCAGCCTCGAGAGGCTGGTACCCTTAGTAGATTTTCTGGAGGAGTGGAAAAATCTTCCCAACATATCTCAGTGGGTCCTGCACACGGTCGAAAGAGGTTACGCAATCCAATTCAGG
This sequence comes from Squalius cephalus, assembly GCF_949319135.1. Lineage (NCBI taxonomy): Eukaryota > Metazoa > Chordata > Actinopteri > Cypriniformes > Leuciscidae > Squalius > Squalius cephalus. Next base: position 18,982,847 of record NC_137145.1, read on the forward strand.
TCTCGTCCGCCTTGATTCAGTCAACAAAAAGACTGAAAAAGACTTCTACAAAAAGAAGCCATAGAACAGGTTCCTCCCTCCAGCAGGGAGTCAGGTTATTACAGCCGATACTTCATTGTTCCAAAGAAAGACGCGGGGTTGCGTCCGATTTTAGATCTGCGTCTTTTAAATCGCACTGTTGGGAAGCTCAAGTTCAAGATGCTCACTCTCAAACAGATCGTGTCACAAATCAGGTCCGAGGACTGGTTTGTCACGATGGATCTGAAGGACGCCTACTTCCATGTGTCTATTCTTCCTCAACATCGGAAGTTCCTGAGGTTCACTTTCGGGGGCGAAGCGTACCAGTATCGGGTTCTTCCGTCCGGCCTAGCACTGTCACCCCGAACGTTCACGGAATGTATGGATGCGGCTCTAGCTCCTCTGCGGTTACAGGGCATCCGCATTCTGAATTACATCGACGATTGGTTGATTTTAGCTCAATCACAGTCTCAGGCGGTTCGGCATCGAGATGTCGTTCTCGCACACATCAAGAAATTGGGGTTGAGGCTCAAGGGTTGAGGCCAAGAAGAGTGTGCTTTCTCCAGTACAGAGATCCACTTTTCTCGGTGTGGTGTGGGATTCGACGATGATGCAGGCACAACTTTCCCCTGCTCGTATTGCTTCGATTCTCGCTGCAGTAAATCAAATCAAGCTAGGCCAGTTACTCACTGTGAAGCAGTTCCAGAGACTGTTAGGTCTCATGGCAGCAGCGTCCAACGTTATTCCTTTTGGCCTATTGAGATCGCTTCAGTGGTGGCTCAGAACCAAGGGATTCTCCCCGAGGGGAAATCCGCTCCGCACGATCATGAGTTTGTGAGATCATGAGATTCTCGGTTCTTGTCCCAAGGTTCCATGCTGGGAGCTCCTTGTCGTCGCGTAACGCTAACGACGGATGCCTCCCTCACGGGCTGGGGGGCGATCATGAGTGGTCGCCCAGCTCAGGGTCTGTGGCAGGACCATCATCTCTCGTGGCACATAAACTGTCTAGAAATGTTGGTGGTGTTTCGGGCTCTGAAACATTTCCTCCCAGACCTGAGGGGCCACCATGTGCTTGTCCGCTCAGACAACACATCGGTGGTCTCCTACATAAACTATCAGGGGGGTCTGCGGTCGCGCCCAATATTCAAGCTAGCTCGTCAGATCCTTCTATGGTCCCAGGGGAAACTTCTGTCTTTGAGAGCGATTTATCTCCCGGGGTATCTGAATCGGGGGGCAGACATCCTGTCGAGGCAGGGGCCGAGGCCTGGGGAATGGAGACTTAACCCCGAGGTGGTGGAGCTCCTTTGGGAACATTCCAGTTGTGCCGAGGTAGACCTATTCGCTTCCCGAGAGACATCACACTGTCCACTGTGGTTCTCTCAGCCATCCAGCCCCACTGGGGTTGGACGCTATGGTACAGGTGTGGCCGAGGTCACATCTGTATGCATTTCCCCCGATTGCTCTGCTCCCAGGAGTTCTGGAAAGGGTTCGCCGGGACGGAGTCAGCCTACTCCTGATAGCCCCGTTCTGGCCGGCCCGAGTATGGTTTTCAGACCTTGTGTCTCTCCTCGACGGCTCTCCCCTGGAGATTCCGATCAGGAGGGACCTACTATCTCAGGCGAGTGGGTCGATCCTTCACCCCCGCCCAGAGCTATGGAGACTGTGGGCTTGGCCTCTGAGGGGGCTCAGCTCATAGAATCCGGTCTCTCGACTGAGGTCGTGGAGACTATTCTCCAATCCAGAGCTCCCGCTACAAGGAAGTTATATGCCGCGAGGTGGAAACTTTTTACCTCTTGGTGTGGAGAGCACCAACAGGACCCAGTTAACTGCCCGGTTGGTACAGTGCTGGAGTTCCTGCAGGCCCGTCTCTCCACAGGGTTATCCCACTCCACACTGAAGGTGTACGTGGCGGCCCTGGCTGCTTACCACGCCCCTTTGAGTGGAGTTTCTCTTGGGAGACACCCACTTATATCTCGCATCCTTCGTGGCACTTTGAGGCTGAGGCCAGCAGTACGCACGAGGGTGCCATCATGGGACTTGGCCATCGTCCTAGAGGGTCTCTCCCTAGCTCCTTTCGAGCCCCTTGAAGAGGTTTCTGAGAAGTTCCTTACTCTCAAAACTATTTTCCTGCTTGCTATTTCGTCTCTCAAAAGGATTGGAGACATTCAAGCACTCTCGGTTGCTCCCTCGTGTCTGGAATTCTCACCTGGCATGGCTAAGGCCTTCCTCTATCCTAGGCCAGGTTATGTTCCAAAAGTTCCAACCACTGTAGTTACCACCTGTCATACTGCAGGCTTTTTGTCCTCCTCCGTTTCTGACGTCGGACCAGGAGAAACTTAATTTGCTCTGCCCAGTTAGGGCTCTAGATGCGTATATCCACAGAGCTGCCCTGTGGAGGAAGTCTGAACAGCTGTTTGTTTGTTTTGGGCCGTCCAACAAGGGATGCCCTGCATCTAAGCAAAGGATGAGCAAGTGGGTGGTCGAGGCCATCTCACTTGCTTACGAGTCGGTCGGTCAGCCTTCAACTTTGGCCGTACGGGTTCACTCCACCCGGAGTATGGCTGCTTCTAAAGCTCTCCTTTCAGGAGTTTCTCTTCAGGACGTTTGTGATGCGGCAGGCTGGTCCTCACCGCACACATTCGTCAGATTTTATAGTCTTGATTTTAGCTCCGCTCCTGGGGCGCAAGTTCTTTCGTCAGCCTGTGCGCCTTGATTACACACTACGGAGTCTTGCTCGTATGGCGACGTGGGTATTGCGTTCCCACCGCGTTTCCACACAGCGGTAGTTCCCTGAAGGGGAAAGTCCCGGGTTACGTATGTAACCCTAGTTCCCCGAAGGGAACGGACGCTGCGTGTCTTTGCCATACTCCCAGCATCCCCGTGATCGCTTGCTTCAGTAACATCAGAAGCTGTTTCGCCTGTGTTTTCAGGGGTGCTTTATAGTTTCCTGGTCGGTGACGTCACCCGCCTACTACGTTCCGTCTCGCCATTGACTGATTTCATTCATGCTTCAGACGCACTACGCTGGAGGCGTTCTCACCGCGTTTCCACGCAGCGTCCGTTCCCTTCAGGGAACTAGGGTTACATACATAACCTGGGACGTTTTGTTGTATTATTTATGTTTATTAATTCCTATAATTGACTACTGTAAATGTCTTAAGGCAAGAATACTTTGAAAAGACATATCTGAGGACATATAGTACTCTACTAATTACATCTTCAACAGAGTAATTAGATTACTCTACTAATTACTCTCTCTCAAAAGAATTGCATTACTTATTACTGATTACTTTTCAAATCCTAAATCAACCTCAACCAGATGAACAATATAAGGATAGACATGAAACTGCTCTTTTAATTGTTTCAAATAAATAATATAAAGTTGCATAAATTATTCTTGAACTGACCAATCTATTTAAAGGTAGAAGGTTACATTAAAAACATACATTTTAACATGAACCCTTTCAGAGGGTTAGCACAGGTAAATTGCTCTGGCTTTTTCAATACTGCATCCCTGCAATCCCAGCCATGCTTTTCCTTACAATCTCGCTCCTCTGATCTTTCATCAGAACCTACTTGCAGAACGGTATGGGGCATCCCGAACTTTAATCATTTTTGACCTATAAACTTCAGCCACTAAAGTGCAAAACTCCCCACGGAGCCGCAGAGACCTCTCTATCTCTCTCTCGCACACACACACACTCACATGCACACATAAACAGCAGTTGTTCAGCAATCAATTTACCTGAAGCACAGTACCGCTGAAAATTACTTAAGAATTCCCTCTCTGCATGGCATGCCCTTCATTGCAGTGCACAAATGAGGATGCCTGTTTTTCTGACAATTTGACAGGTAAGATTGTGTTTTCCCATTTACAGCAATCACAAAACAACAATGACTGCTTTTACCTATAGATGTAAAAAGTGAATTAATTGTGGCCCTTGAAGGATAACCAACGACTTCAGACGTGAAAACAACCTTGTACCTGCACTGATGGAATTTAACACTAAATGAATGCAAATTTAGATGTAGCACCTGTCTTGGCATAGTGGTTACTTGGCGCATATGCAAACCACTAAGGGGTTTTGGAGATGCGGGAGATGCAGGTTCAAATCTGATTTTCAATATGTCCTGATAGCATTCTCACCCTTTCTACTTTATTTTTTCTGCTTCCTACACTTAACAGTGGAAAAGTCAGATCACAAAAGTAAATTACACACTACTTGTGTCAACAAAGTGTGACAGAAGGACTGCAAGGACTCTATATAAGGACCCTGCTGTATCACATTTGATATGCAATAATAATGATAATGACAAGGGAGAGCAATAGCATGTGCTAATAATAAACAATATATAACAATAACGAAAGAGAAGAAAGATATTGTGTGCTAATAATAAACAATATATAATGATAACGTCACGGAAAAACAATATTGTGAGCTAATAATAAACGATATAACAATAACAACACAAGCGCTAATAATAAACTATATATAACGATAACGACACGGAAGCACAATATTGTGGGCTAATAATAAACAATAAATAACGATAACGACAAAGAAGATTGAGATCGTGTGTTAATAATAAACAATATATTACGATAATGACACAGAAGCACAATATTGTGCGCTAATAATAAACGATATATAACGATAAGACCACGGAAGCACTATATTGTGCACTAATAATAAACGATATAGGCTATAACGACACGAAAGCACAATATCGTGTGCTAATAATAAACGATATATGATGATAACGACATGGAAGAACGATATTGTGCGCAAATAATAAACTATATATAACGATAACTACACAGAAGCACGATATCATGCGCTTATAATAAATAAAGTGTTTAACATGTGTTGGAGTGGACTCTAATTTAGTTATTGTTACAATTATGTTTATGGTCATTGTTTTTGGTGTCAACGGGCCTAAACCTCCCTGACATTGCAGCAAAATCATCTTAAAATGTATTGTCATACAGATAAAAGCAATACATATTTTGAAACTGTAAATGGTCTACTTTTGTATGTGTCTTCTTACAATCAAAACAAAACATTGTGCTTTTGTAAAATAAAGAAAACAAACAGGGTGTTCTTCCTGCCGTCTCTGTGAAACGTTTTCTGGAGCACGTCTCTAAACTGAAACAAAACTCAGAGAATACTTGTCACACAGACATGAGCATATATCTATATAAACATTTAAGTGTCTACTTTTAAATGATCAAATTCAAAAACGAAAACAAATATCCTCAGTTTATGTAATCTGTATGAAAATAGAGAGATATCCAGACACTAAAACACGCCTACGGAGAGCGAGCGCTATTCATACGGTAATGATCTGATGTGATCCATGCAAACAGGGCCTCTACATTTTTGACATGATCAAAATTTTGCTTAAAAACCTGTTGTACATCTTTTACAAGACTTCTGCCATCTGATTGATAATTACAGCGCTTTGATCATAAAACTATCATAACTATAATCTTACTAAGAGCTATAGAGCGACAATTCTATAAGCCACCAGAATTTCATCTTACTTGTGGCCATATAATAATATCAGCAACTGCACCAATCTGCATATTTTTTGCTCAGTTTAGGCCTCTGAATAAAACTGAGCTCCATATTCTCCATATTCGGATTATGTATGTGCCATAAAAGCCTGATGTATCAAATATGATTCTCAAAAAAAAAAAAAAAAAAAAAAAAAAAACACTTATGCAAACTCTTATTTTTTAAGATTTTGTCTAAAGGCTTATCAAGCTGCATTTGGGGCAGAGCCTGCAGACATTGGACTCAATCTTGAAATATAGAACATATAATGCAGAATTATGTAAGAATTCATAATGCTGTCAAATGGAGGTAAGAAAAAGAGAGAGTTGTTTCTCATTAGCGTACAAACAGCCTCTCCCCCCCCCCCCCCCCACTGACATGTGAACAATGTGGACAGTCTCTGTGGACAGAGAGTTTTCCACTAGGAAAGTCTGTCACATCGTTTCCTTTCCCATCATCACAAACATCGCCGCACCGCTTATGACAGATTAGGAGGTGGAATGCGCTTTTTCGTTTCACTTTAAAGTCACCTTTGTCTCTGCTGATGACAAGGTCAGTGCTTTCAGATTGGAAGCTCGGGCAAGGACTGTTGCTGTGTGATCGCTGGGTGATGTTGTTTAAATATGCCATTGCTTTTGCTGCTATTGTATGTCTGAGAGAATAACCTTGTCATGTAGTCTATGGGCATGAGGTTTGAGCAAACAAACCCACGCAGGTTCTTGGGAGCCTCCAGGTCGAAGAGCAGAGAATGCTGGGTAAGAGTTGTGTTTAAGATTATATATATGAATTGTATATATATATATATATATATATATATATATATATATATATATATATATATATATACATACATACAACCATGTATAGAATTTAATATATACACTGTAAAAATGTTTTGTGATTTATTACAGAAAAATACTGTAAAAATACTGCAATAAAACCTGATTATTGGTAAACGGTAAGTTACCTTACCATATTAAAAAAAACTGTAAATGGTTTAATATGAAAGTATATGTACATTAATGTAAAATACTCTCAAATGTGTAGTTATTTTGCAAGTAAAAATGAATAATATTACCATATACCTCACAATGAAAAACAGTACAAGGACATTTCCAAAAGTCCCTGATTGACCCATCACATCATTATATTTTATTTCAGTAGTTTTGATTATTCTTATTTTAATGTAAATTAGGGTGATTTGTGTTACATTTTAGGTTATTTATTACATTTTTGTTGCCATGGGAATAAAGACAAAAATGTTAGGATGATACAAATGTTGTCATATCATAATGAAGAAAAAAATCAACACACAAAAAAATGGAAGTTAAAAAATTATAAAACAAGAAATGACATCAAAGAGAAGACCCCCACAGACTCTTGTGACTGTGCGTCAAGGTCGTCAAGTAAAAGTGTCAGACATTTTTTCTTTTTTTATGACAAGACATGTTTAGTTCAGGTTATAAATTGCCATGTGGTATAAATCCCTAAAACTTGATGCTTATGAATTATATAAAATAATAATTTAAATGAATTAAAGGAGCTGTATGTAAGAAATGTATTTCATTTAATCATAAAATGGCCCTGATATGTCACTAGACATTAAGAAATCATGTTCATTTCAAATACTTATATCACTGACAACAGTAGTCCGGCCAGGATATTGTCATTTAAAAAGTGAAGTTGCAGCCCTCAACTGATGTTGATGTTGTCATCTTGTGTTTTGGCCTGAAACGCCGCCCTCCACCTATCTACCAATCACGAAGTCAGTAGTGTTTCGGCATCCGGGTTGCCAGCTCTGCTCTAGTTACCACAGCTGCATAGCAGCCTACTTTCCTGCTGGATCCTGCAGCCTATCTGGCAACCTCGAGTCAGGGGGGAGGGGGAGGGGATACACCGCTCTACACAGTAATTTGAAAGTGATTGCAGTACCAGTTTTGGCCACAATCTTACATACGGCTCCTTTAAATAATCATTATAAAATAAACGTAAAAAAAAAAAAAAAAAATTACATTTTGTTCACTCACATGTACAAGGTGAAAGGAAAATATATTAATATTACATGACCTTTTTCGAGTAAATACATTTAAACATTTGTAAAAATGGTTTAAATAAAAGTTTTTCAAAAACAAAGGACACCAACATGAATACAAAAAGTAAATTCCTATGAAACTATCTCATGTTTAAATTTTTTTTTCCTTTATCATCTTTGTTGCTACTCATTTGTCATTGATCCTTGCATATGCAGAACAGACAACTTCCTTTTGCAGACAGCATCTGTTGATTCACACTCATGTGTTCACAGGCGGCCCTTGACCTTTCCAATATGGTAATTAGAAAGAGCTGCTAATGCGACTTTTTGTTTTCATATCTATGACGTACACACAAACAAAAGCAAGTCGCCTACAGCATGTAGATTTAATGACGCTCTCCATTTCAGCCGGAACTCAGATAAGGTTTTAGCAAAACACAGTGAAGACATCATTAAAATACACTACATGGATTCAAATGACTCACCTCATTGAGAATCTCGCATTTTGAGTCATAGATTGGCTCAGTTCTCATAATCTACGATGGCAAAGATGGTGGCTCATGCCTTTGTGTGTGAAAACGGGACATGATAATTACATCAGATAATAGTGACCAAAACACAGCCAGTTACTCTTTTTCAGGATAGGGGAATGATGAGACCACTATGCGTGCCAGTTTGATCCTGCAGAGCGAATGCTGATGGGGAGATTGAGAGACAAGCCAAAAAATATAAAATGCACATAAACGACAACAGCACAACAGCCTGCCGGGATAATGATATTCTATCCTCCTCTGCAGTAAAAGCTTGCCTCGTTCAGGCTTATTTGAATACCTCCATCGGTTTTACACAGAACATCGAGCTACTGTATATCATAAATATTGATAGGACTGGGAACTTCTAATGTGTGAGACAACAAATCTGCAATCAGCTTTTAGCTGTTAGAAAGCAGGAAATCCTACACTATCGCTTAAAGCACAAAACAATCGTTTCCCATTAGAGTTAAATCATTCGAAGTGTTTTACAGACGCTTGCACCCAGGTGAGGCGAATACATGGTTATGCAGCGGCCCTGTTAAGCACTGCTGGAGCAAACAGAGCAGATAGGATGAAATGTACATTACTGATGACTGCATTAGATAACTACATCAAAACGTCTCAGCTTTGTGCAGGTTTCTGAAGGACCTTGAAGGGTTCTGCACAACGAGAAGCGAGACAATTATTTTCTTTCTCATAATGGGCTTGTCAAAAGCTGCTTTCTGCTCGCTAAGAGGGACTGCCGTCTTTTATGTCGACTGCCTGTTTCCTCTCTCTACTTTAAAAAGGCTTAGGGGGAAAACCTGCACGATGACATGTTGACAAAGTAGCCATGTTTCTCTTCCCTGACTGTCGATTTCAAAAAAGCTATAACTGTATCATTCCGAATTGCCGAGCAATGCACCCGATGACGGGGCAAATATCAAGCTACTTGAAGTGCATGAATATGCTTTTACCAGACAGAAAAACAACTCTCCTGTTAAAGCCCATTTCTCTCTGAAACAAGCCATTTGCACATGTTAGTGCTTACTTCCATTATTTATATTACTCAGAGCTATATTTGATGATGTAATGGAATTTATTATCAGTTTATACAGTTACAAGATAGTCATTTATGTAATAGGGACTATAAATGCAAAAAACATGTTTGTTTTTTTCCAAGAGGAAATTGGAGAAGAATTAGCATGTACTTACTTGGAGTGATATATCTGATTAAGCTTTTGAGTGTAATACATCTATGCTTCATCCCAAACAGTTTGTTTATGACAGGCAATGTGCATTTACAGATTTACATTACAAATTTATCTCTGTTTATGGTTAATTAGCTCAACTCATTTAGACACGCCATTATATAAATGGCATTTTCCTCTTGTTTTCATTTAGACATACAAATAGATTTGTTCAACTCAAACATAAACTCAAACATGAGTTTTTTTAATGTCAATGAATTAGAAACAAATAGATCAATCATTCATGAATAAATAGGGTGACTCTGAAGCATGTTTACTTGAATGACATTTTTGAAGATTTTATTGCCTTCTTTTTTTATCATCTTCATGCCTTAAAATATCTTGAATGTAACTCTATACCCTTGCCTAATTATATACAAACGTATTTAACCCTCGTTCCCAGAAGGAGGGAACGGAGTTGTAGTCGACGTGTCGACTGATCGGGATTATGCTTGTAACGGTCACCAGCTGGAGTTCCCTTGAGAGCCACCAGAGGGCACTCCACACCAGACTATTATCACTCCCTCACAAACTACATTTCCCATAACTCACTGCCCGGACTCATCATCACTGATTGCATTCACCTGTGTCTCATCACCCTGTTAGTCTCAGCCTATTTATACCATGTTCACTCATTCACTCACGGCGAAGTTTTGTATGTTGTTGCACTGCATTTCCGAGCGTTTTCCCTGGTTTCATGTCTCTTGGTTTTTTTGGGGGGATTTCTTGCCTGTTCCCTGGACTACTCTTTTGCCTCTGACCCCTGCCTGTTTTGATTGTTTGTTTGTTTATTTGTTTGTTTGGACTGGCTTCCTGTGTTTGACCCCTGCTTGTGCTGATTACGATTCTGGATTACGCTTCAAATAAAGCTGCAATTGGATCTCAACCTTTGTGTCTCTGGAGCAGTTCGTGACAATGCTTAGTGAGCCTGTCAACTTCGAGTATTGATAAAATGAGCCAATACACACATTGGTGAGCGAGCTTTGCATTCACGCTCCGCCCCGCAGCGCGGGTATAAATACGGAAGTGGATGCACGCACCACTTGTTTTTCGCTGAGGAGCCGAGCAGAGCCCGGAGTCAGTGGTGGTCCAGCAATAGTGGCGACGGGACTACGTCTCCGTTCCCTCCTTCAGGGAACGAGGGTTAAAGACATAACCAAGACGTTCCCTTTCAGTCGCTCACGTTCGATGTAGTCGACGTGATGACTGATCGGGATCCCTATTAAAACGCCACTAGTGCTGCCACCTTCTAGTGCCTAGACAAAAGCCTTCTGATCCCCCTGCATTATTGAGGCGGAGATGGGACAGGGCTTAGGCCAGGGAAGTCACTGCTGTTCCGCAAGACCCACTCAGTCAGACTTGTTAACACTGGGAAAGCGTGCCCTTTCGTTGGAAAGGAATACGCTGCGGAAGCCACATCCTGCCCATAGGGAGATAACATGTGGAGTAATTGATGTCATGGATTTATTATTTCTGAATTGGCTTTTAATTATTTACTTGTGTAATTGTCATGATACATTTTTACCTGACAAATAAAATGTTATATTTGAATTATTCTGCATTATTCTGAAATCATTATTTCTAGTAGATTAATGTGTAGTCTGGTGTTTCTGCAAATCTCTTCCAGGATAGATCAAACCGAAGGCACTAATGAATGAATCATTAAGGAGACCCTCCGATTTCTGACTCACTGACTAAGCACGTTGCATCTTGCGACTATTAAAAAAATGACACCTTTTGTTATGAGCAAGCAGAGAGCGACCACTTAAGGGTAAAACAGTTCGCACTGCATCCTCTGACTATATTAGAACTGGCTTTGTTTGTGAACGTGAGCGCACATTCGTGACGTGAAGTCTCAAAGCAATACCGGGTCCTTTAATGAATAAATAATTGAAAGTATGGGATACTCAAGTCATAATCAATATTTATTATTATTTTCGAATAAGAAACACAATCTAAATTTGATTATCATTTGAAATTGGAGTCAGATTAAGCGTAGATCTAAAGTAATATTGAAACTAAATTCTAATAAATAAAGTGAACTTCACTGGAGCGCTGAAAAGACATACACGCATTATACCTTCGCCAACACCGTTGGATTCCGTCGTTGGGCCAATGGGTGGTCTTTACAAAGTCTCTATTTTTATATGATGTAAATTCTATCAAAAACAAATATTCTCTGTTTCAGTAATCCGCATGAAAGCAACGACATGTACAGTTTCTACAGCCCGTGCTCATTAACTCTAATGTGACCACACCCACGTGCGCAAGAGCAATTGACATGCAAATCGTCCATGTGAAGGAACGCAGACCTGTAATTGCCCCATCACCTCTAAACAAGTATTTTGAGTCTCTTTTGCACTGATAAGAAAAAAAGCGAGCTGGTATCGCCGGCGCGACCGCCGACCCCAGAAGGTTAAGTGGAGGAAGCGACCTCAGAAGCTTCTGACTCTATAAGAGGAGGTGGCAGGCGAGTTGAGACATGCGAGGGAAGCGTAGCGCAACGGTCGCTGTACTGAGCAGTCCAGGCTTGCTGAGCTGCGGCATCAAGCAAGGTGTACTGCTAGCAACTCGAGGCAATGGATGTTGGCAGGACAAGGCAATGCAGTTGGAGGCTCGCCCAGACACCCGTTACTGCATGCCCGTTATATGTTGCCCCTCAGCCGGTGTTAGTGGACATTTGTTCTAGGGGCGTCTGGCCCGGAGAAACAAAAGGTCTGATCACAGGCTGAGAGTTTGGCGGCAGGACAGGGTGATTGTCACATGGAGCGTGCCGCTCAGTCACGGCCAACTCGGGACTCGGCCATGAAGCCAGTGCTGAAGCGGTCCTCATATGGAGGAGGCCGATCTATTTGCAGCTGCGTCTGCCATATGCCCCAGGAGCCTCTGAAAAGTTTCAGTGGGACCCTTTCTCACTTCTGTATAACACCGATCGGACATGTTCCTCTAGAGGGACGTGTTGGACCGAGTCCATCTCCATACTGGAAAAACAGATCCTTTAGAAAAGAGATCCAGAGTTGACTTTTTCTCCAGTTGACCTGAAGACCCAACTGGCTATGTAGCACTCGAAAGGTGGTACTCTGTACTGAGACTTCGACCCCTTGAACGCTAGAACACAGGCATGACCTGCGTTGCGGAAGGGTAGAGATCTGAAGTACGCGTCCTTCAGGTTGAACGCTACAGACCAATCTCAGGGGCGGAGCATTAGAAAATGTGTTTCTGAGTCTTAAACTTGAACGGAAGCTTGTAAAGGGCCCGCATCAAGAGACGCAGGTACAAGATTGGCCGTAACTCACCACCTTTCTTGAGTACAATGAAGTACGGGCTGTAGCAGCTGGTCTTCAAATCGGCTGGAGGGACCGGCTCAATCGCATCCTTCGCCAGTAGGAGTGCGATAACCGCGCACATGACAGACGCACATTCGCTGAACACCGAAGTGTAACAAATAGCGCTGAGCATGGGCAGACGACGGCCGAACTGAATCGTATAGCCGAGTCTGCTGGTACGGAGGAGCCAGCTGGATCGGTTGGGAGCACTTTCTAGGCTTCTACGAACCGGCCCAGGGGGACCAAAGGTACCACAGACGTACCCCGGGTGACGCAGCGAGGTAGAGGACAAGGACCCGGTTCGGAAGGCCCGAAGGCGGCCCGAAGCGGGGTCTGAGTGTGTGATGCAACACTTACCTGTCTCTACATAACGACAGAGAGTGCGTGAGAAGGCGTGACCGGGTCCTCGAACTGCACCCCACTGCCGGCTGGCAGAAGTGGCAAAGAGTGGTCCTACAAGAGGTGGCTGAGGGGTGAAAGGCTTTACAGGGTCGCACACAGCCAGTCTGGCCCTCTTGGGATCCAGGAACAGAGGAAATTGCTCTTTCTTTGACAATTCAGGTACCGCTGAACTCTGGGGAGCCAGCGGCGGAACGGTAACCCATCTGAAGAGATTGTTCCCCCATCCCTGGGTGGCCTGTCTCAGGGACGCTTGGTCCGACACTTGCCACCTGGTTTGGCAGCGCCGAGACGGGCTGGGCGGCCTGCCTGCGGCCGGCTCCCCGCTGAGTCTTGATTGGAGGCTGCTGCGGTGGCCTAGCGGGAGCGGAGGCTGAAGCCCTTTACTGAAAACGTACCAGCGCGACATCAGGCGGTTTTTCCCAGATCGCATCACACAAACACACACACACTTATATGGCGGTTTTTCCCAGATCGCATCACACAAACACACACACACTTATATATATATATATATATATATATATATATATATATATATATACACTGTATATATATTTAACAGAAGTAGAACACATGCAAAACCAAACAATCTGTAACCTGCCGTTTCCTGGGTTTGTGTTCGTTTGTATGGTTTCTTGTTAATTTCATTATCATGCACAGCTGTTGTTTATTTTGTTAATTGTTTTGTTTGTATTTTTTTCTTTTTCATAATTGTCTGTTCTCGTCAGGTTAACATGGTTGTTCTGATTTTCAAGTATAGAGTTTTTGTTTTGAGTCATTGTTAATACAATCTAGCTGATGCAAATCCTCCTCATCTCCTCCTCAAGCTATTGCAAACATCACAATATAAAGGTTAGTTGTCACATTAGAAAACTGCCAAATAATTAGTGTATTGTAGCCTATGGTTTGTAGCAACATATTTTTAAACACGTATGAAATAAGAACACTTCTTGACACAGCAAAATGTTATACAAAAATATATTTTTTTGGGTGAAAAATACTTTATAATTATAATATAATAATTAAATATTATTTAATCAACACATTATTACAACCTTCCCTAAAAATGTGATAACTTGCTTTAATCTAAGATGTATAAAGTGATTTTGTTTTTTATTGTCTTTATCCAAAATATGGTGATATTATTTTAATGTTTAAACCCATAATATAAAACCACTGCTTGAGAAAACACATTTTTGTAATCCAACAATTTGCCCCTGTGACAACTAGCCCCTGTCTCCATTACACTGCCACTGAAGTAGGCTACTTCAGCACACATTACACACTAACCAATAGAAATGTAATTCACAGCACATCCCATTCTATATAATAGTGCTCACTTAAAAATGGCAAATTGTCCTCCATTAACTTAACTGGTTTAATATAATATAATATAATATAATATAATATAATATAATATATATATATATATATATATATATATATATATATATATATTTTTTTTTTTTTTTTTTTTCAAATGACAATTGTAAATGTGAGGGAAGTAAGCTAATCCAATGATGGAGGAGGAGAAAAAAATCCAAACAAGAGTGCCAACAAGTCATATTTGTGTAGTACAAGGTCGTCTCAGACATGACTGTGCTGTGGTGCTTCGATGCCCTTGTGCACTCAGCCAGTGCGAAGCGGTCAGATTCATGCGGTGATATGTTTTCATTGCGTCCTCTCTGACGTGAAGCGCGACAGAGCCCCTAGGGTCGGACATGTAACTTCAGTTTCGTGGGAGAAAGCGTTTGCATGCGCCACAGAAAACAGAAGATAAGTGGAACTGGAAGTGCCATTTTCCCTGTTTGTTTTCTTCATTATCACAGACTCGGAAAAACGAAGGCAGTTCTAAAGCCACAGGCACGCTGGTGGACACATAAGGATTTTCTGATGAAAGTCAAGGTTGTCCAGCTTGGAAGATTCATTGCTACTCACAGGAGTCCGGAGAGATTTTTAGTTCACGCAAACAACCAACTTCAGTTTGAACGTGCTTAAAACATGCGTTTGTACGATACAGAAATGACCGGTGATATGACAGACAAAACCGACTTATTTGGCGTTCGAAGTTTTGTCGTTTGCATCATAACATCTATGAAATAAAAGTTTTTAAAGATTATCTAACGTTCGTATAGTCAAGTGTCATTCACATTTGGAAACGCGGACTAAAACGCTGTCTCGTCTTCTTCCCAAACTAGAGGAATGCTTCGACGCTCTTGTGGAAAGGATATGTTGAACAGTTTCATCAAATAAACGTCAATTAGTATTTTTTTTTACTCTCTTATTTCTCAAAAGCCCCAAAAGGAAATATCCAAGTCCTGGAATTGTAAGGTTTAAACTAATTCTGACGCTATTTTATCCAGCGACTGACTGTTGGAAATGAACCTGAGGTTTGAAAAGGACGTCCGTTAAATAACCGTGTGGATTTGTCTGCGAACATTAACGGAATCTGGGATCGTAATACTTCACTGGTAGTTCGAATGGGATCTATCATGATTTTACTGAATATTCTGAGCGTCCTGTTTTTACTGGGTAAGTACATCTAATTTTTCATAAATTACACTAGAGACAAAAAGTAATAACCCGAGAGAATGATGAAAACCCACGCAGACAATCATTTATCATATTGAGAGAGAGTGTAATATGGCTTAACTGCCTAAAAGTAGGCATTTGACGGTTTACAGTTTACAGAATGAACTCACTCTTCTTTCATGCTGGAAGTCTTTTATACTTTGATAGTCTCATATAGGCTGCAACATAACTCAGTCAGAGGAAAGATCAGGATTAAATGAACAGTGTAATATTAGAGATGCTTTGTTTCCCATCCTGATAATGTTGCAATGCAATGCTTATATTACGATGCTGAAACGCGTTTCCCAACTAGCAGTAGATTGCTCGTTAACTTTAGGGCATTGTTACGGGAGCTGTCAGGTCCAAAGGTGCTGAACTAAGACCAATGTCAAAACTTAATAACGTGAAAATGCTGCCAAAACCTAAAAAGCTATATTTTTCGAGACGCTGAAACATAAACGATTCTGCTTTTATTTAAAGGTTGCGTCGGTACTACTCGTTTCGAATATAGGCTAACGTTATTCATGTGAGCTTTATAGACATCAAGTTAACAAAGGCTGTGCGAAATAAACGCTTGCTTGTTTATTTATTCAGTTATTTGGTCGTTTATTCATTTAGGCTATCTAATATTTATTTATTTATTTATTTATTTGGTCCAGGGTTCATATTGGGATCGGGGAGTGGAGTCGGGATACATTAATAAAAAGTACATAGCCTGAATACTTTTCAGTGACTAAAAAAAATAAAATAAATACCAATCCCAAAGTTACGTTTTTACCTATAAAATAAATATATACTTTACATAAATATTTATATATTTTAAAACATAAATCGCGTTCGCTTGAGGTAACCATAGCAACAGTACGCTGTTCAAGCACTTTCAGTTTGTATTGGTGGTCTACCAAATAGTACCTTGGAGAAATACAAATAGCCTACATAAATAGGCTATTGTACATAATTTATTAAACATTCATCTCAGCTATCTATAACCAAAACAGCCATTTAAAAAATAGGACCAGAAATACACTTACTGTACGCAAAGCGAACCTCAACAGATTGTGCTCCATCTTATCATTAGGCTAGTTGTATTTATGCTTTAAAGTAAGCCTACATAAAGCTATGGCTTGTTGTCTGACTTGTTGTCATATTACACATATTACTAGAATACATTACAACTAAATTTAGGCATAGTGTGTGGGATTCGCAAATGTTGCAAATTATGCATATGCAAATGTGCATTTGTCTCTTTATAACCTGTAAACGTTTTTACGTGCTAATTAGATAATGATGCTTTTGGGAGGAAAAGCACAGATATTGGCATGTACTGTGTGCGTGCTATAGGGGAACTGTCCTTGGTGCTGAACACACGGGAAGGAGAGGCACAGAGAAAACCACTTATATAATAAAATAGGCCTAACTTTTATACACCTAGGATTTTTTACATCTCAATTTTTCAAGTTGTATTGTCATATATTGTACATTTTAAATGTGTTCTACTTAAATATAGACCTTATGTGCCAGATAAACAAGTGTGAAGTCATTAAAAAACAAATAAACAAAAAACTTCTTTCACACCACAGTCTAATAACACCCATGCCCTTCCCACAGATGAGGTGGTAGTTTCCATGGCCAGCCATTCTGCCTTGTCAGGGCTGGGAACTCATGGCTGGAGAGCCCCCATGGACTGCCTGAGGGCCAGTGAGCTGTGCAACCAAAACTCACAGTGCAGCTCACGCTTTCGCATCATGCGCCAGTGCCTGGTAGGTCGTGACAGGACTACCATGCTGGCCAACAGGGAGTGTCAAGCCGCCCTTGAGGTGCTGCAGGACAGCCCCCTGTATGACTGCCGCTGCAAGAGGGGCATGAAGAGGGAGCTACAATGTCTGCAGAGCTACTGGAGTATTCATATGGGTCTCAATGAAGGTAAGTTTCTGATCCTAAAGTACTTTTCTATCCCATCCCATATAGAGACAGCTATACGTAAGCCATTTTTGTTGGTTAATTTCTGTGAAAAGTGTTAAAACTGTGTAAAGTTTGTTTAGGCATCCCGATCAGCCCCAAACAATGGATCAACCAATGGGGTGAATTTGGGGGCGGGAGTATCCCTTTGGTGACCCACTTCGGCTTTAAAGGGACAGCTCACCCAAAAATTAACATTTGATCATCATTTACTCACCCTCATGTCTTTCCAAACAGGGGTATCTTAAACTAAAACTACAACTATTAAAACATTTTTTAATTGAAACAAAGTTGAAATAAAATATAAATATTAGAATACAAACTTTAAGTTGTAAAAAAGACAGTTGAAGCTCTAAAGTTGCTAACTGGAAATAATAATGAACAAAAACTGAAATAAAATAAAATAAACAATATTTAAAAAATGAACAGACAAAAAACTTTTAAAATATAATAAAAATAAACTAAACTAAAATACTATTAAAATGTATTACAATATATAAACAGTACTGAAATAACACTGCTGTGAAACACAAACGATGGTATTTTGAAGAATGTTTTTGTCCATGCAATCAAAGTCAATGGGGTCCAAAAGAAAAGTTGGATCCCATTGACTTTCACTGTATGGACAGTTTTTCAACATATCTTCTTTTGTTTTCAGCAGAAGAAAGAAAATCATTCTTTCACAAAAGAAGTTCATTTTGGGTGAACTGTACCTTTAAGTGACATTTGATTTTTAAAATATAGTGCATCGAATTGGTCATGGTAGAACCCTGTAAACAAATAGCTGAGAGTTGCTCTTCCAAGTGCTGCATTATAGGTGATTTGTTATAGGAGAACTGTAACATAGATATAGGATGGCGTCGATGTGCGGATCTGACAATTAGCCAGATTTCGCAGCAAGTCAACACGTACCTGCTCTCTTTACAGTCAGTCCATCACGGAAGCATTCAGACTTCTGAGATGGCAGTTAGCGTTTGCCTTTGGGAGTGTTAAGGAATCATTATAGGATTTAAGCAGTGCAAATCGGCCTGAATTATAACCCATCTGCTTTGGCAGTTGCTGCGGGAGTCACAACAAATAGGGCCCTATTGATGCGAGTAATCAGAGAGCCTTTTAAAGCAACTGCCCCTCTCAAGTCTGGCATTTCAATGAGGCATTGTGGACTGCTGGGCCTGCTTACTGCCTGCTGAGGTAAGGGGAAAAATAAAATAAAAATCACACAGCTTCCTTTCATCAGAAGCTGTGTACAAACAGATTAGGTACTGCAGAAAGTTAATGTCATGCAAATGTGCCACATTCCAACCGTCACATTAGAGGACACAGTGATGCAACAGACATAGATGAATGTGTTCATACAGGGAATTAACAATTAGCAAGAACTTGTTTGGGTGTTCCAGTTTATACGCAATACTTACATAAATGTCCTCTGTTCCCAAACAAACAATTTGTTCTTTGGGAATTTCTCTATTGATGTCGCTCCAACACTTGAAAATGGCCGGACCCAGTTTCGCGTCCTACTTTGGACAGCACCAGCCCTCATTATGATGTTTTTTTTCTTGCGACTTTGCTCTTCAATCTACTACAGCCATTTCATTGAGCTCTAGAAAAATACAGGTTGCTCTGAATCTGAACCCTGAGGGACCATGCAGCAATGATTGCGCCTTGACAGAACTCTATCAAATCCATCGACGCTACACAATTGGCCCAACGAGCACACGCAATAATCACCCAAACTAAGAGTGGCCCCATCAAAGGTTCATCTCTCTGCCATTCGGTTTGAATGGAATGGATTTTCTGTTTCTTTAGAAACAGGCCTCCATAAAACAAAACACAACAGGTCAAATCTTGGTCACACTGCGTTAGGATGTAGAAAGAAAGAGTAGAAAAGAGGAACAGAAAGCATGGGCACAATATTTATGTGCCCGAAAACAGTAATTTTAAATTTTAACAGCATTTTGCAAAATTACAGTTTTACTTTATTTATGATTAAATAAATGCAGCCTTGGCGAGAGTAACAAACTTTCAAAAACATTTAACATTTAGTGTTAAATTTAGTAACATTTAAGGCGGGCGTACACAGTGCGATTTTCGAGCTCGCAGATGATTTTTTTCACTTGGGAGAAATCGCGTGGTAATCGGTGATGCTCGCATGGTCGCGGCTCGCAGCGTGCGAGAGGAATTACGAGCTGAGCACGTTACGAGCACCTTCCGACCTCCCGATAATTTTTAAACATGTTTAAAAAATTCGGAGAGTCGGCCCGATTTTCACCAGCGTATAGGCTGTCCCCTATTGCCAAATCATACACAACCACGTCACAGGCTAGATCGATGGGGCTATACCTCCGTGGCAGCAACCATACAGTGTGCGCTAGGGGTGGGGGAAAAAATAGATTCTTTGATGCATCGTGATGCAGACGTGGATGATTCTGAATCGAATTCACAAATATCAAAAATCGATTTTCTAAAAAAAAAAAAAATTTTTTTTCTAATAATGTAATATTGATGGAACGTGCAGTGCGCGAACAGTCTGTGGCGTGCACGTAACAGAGACGCACACATAACAGATGGTTGAGTGCCAAATTCGAACGGCACCCTCTTCGTTAAAAGCTAACGTATGGGAAATTGGCAATTTCATTGTGACCTATTTTATTTAGTATTTTTTGTATGAGAGCTGCTTTCTGTATTGTTTAGTTTTCACATCAATATGCTGTAAACCGATCTGTTATACGTACGTTATACTGCCCTCCACAGTCACAGTATGTATCAGTGCAATGCCAGTCACAAAAATTTACATTTTGACTGTGCTCTCTGCAGATGTTCATTCACTTTTTTGTATAAGCTGTTTTTGATTGTGGCATACAGCAGACATTTCAAGTCATAACTTTTTATTATTTAGTTGTGTATAAGAGCGGCTTTGTATGTTACTAATTATTCAGGATATGTGTAAGTCCACAAGCATTATGTTTGTATGAGAGTTGCTGGTAAATTCTATTATTTTTGAACGAAAACTGTTTGTGATTTTGCTACAGCAAAATGTTTTATTTTTTGTTTGTTTTTTTGTCTGAAGGATTTTGCTCATTGGAAATAACAGGAGGATGTTGGTTAGAAGTCTATTATTAAATGCTAGAGATTCATAATATGCTGAAGTTTGTAATCATTTACTACAAGTATGCTGCTAGTACAGGCACACATTTATTTTCCAGTTGGTTCTTTGCAATGTTGGGACATATGCTGGCTAATGTACATGTAACCTTACAGTTGACTTGCCAAATCACTTCCATTTGTTTTATTAATAAAATGAATATAGGAAGTAAATTCATTATGGGTCATCATAAATACTTTCCTTTAAAAGTACCAAGTAGTCAAAAAAAAAAAAAAGATGCATCGATAATCGTTACCCTCTGAATCGTAATCGAATCGTGAGGTGCCTAGAGATTCCCACCCCTAGTGTGCCCATACACTGTCACACACACCTCTCTCTCTCTCTCTCTCTCTCTCTCTCTCTCTCTCTCTCTCTCTCTCTCTCTCTCTCTCTCTCTCTCTCTCTCTCTCTCTCTCTCTCTCTCTCTCTCTCTCTCTCTCTCTCTCTCTCTTTATGTTGAAAGGAATGGCCACTGATCTCTGCTTTTCAACAAATCAAAATTGCACACATTTCTTTCATTTTTCTGAACCTATAGTTGCCTGCAACATTGAAAGCTCCGGTCTCTGTGTTTAGCGTGAAAGCTCACGTGATTGACGCCGGCTCGGGATAAAATTTGTGCAGGACAGCCGTGCCGTGTATCAGCTGCTTTGACGCAGTTATCAGGTTAACTGACTCGTAACGTGTGCAATATCTCACAACCTCCCAAGTGTCCGAACTCGCACAGTGTACGCCCGCCTTTAGTAAGTTTAATTTGAATCTTTTGACCGTAGTGTTCACTCTTTTAAATAAAGGTTTGAAATGCGGGTGTTTTTTCAGCAATGCCATAGAAGACCCATTTTTGGTTCCCCAAATAACCTTTCAGTGAACAGGTCTTAAAAGAACCAATTTTTTTCTTAGCGTGAAGAACTTTTTAATAATCTGAACAAATTTTTTCACTATAAAGAACCGTTTGTGCAATGGAAAGGTTCCATGGATGTTAAATGTGGAACTATAGGTGCCAATAAAGAATCTTTATTTTCAAGAGCATAGAAGAGATACAGGAGCTGAAGTTGCGGCAAGACCGTGAGACGTTTGAGAGTTTGCCAAAGAAATCAGGAAGCCAGAGTTCTCCCTCATCGCAGTGCTAAAACGACTCAGCGCTCTGTTGGAGCATAACCCCTTCGCCTCTGTCGCTCCCTCTTGCCAAGTCAAAGCCCTCGCAGCGTGGGCAATAGTCAGTCTGATCCATAATACAGACAGGCATGTTATGGCATTCAGAAAATCACCAATAGACACTGCCAACTAGGATGCTTGGGCCGTCTGCTCCAGATTTAGAAACACAGGCTGGTTGTGCTTCAATTTACATGAAGCTCTCCGTCTGAACTAAAATCTCCCGTTGACCGGGATTTATGAAACCTGCAGGATTTGTGAGGCCAAACATCAGGTGGAGAAAGCAGAGCCCTTAAACAAGATGGTGTAGCTGAAAACATTGTATTCTAAGCCATGGTGTCATGGTGAGCCTAAAACAATATTTTATTTTTCTTGTTAATGCAGATAACAAACTAAATATTTGCTATTTGGATTTGTTAAAGTACATTTTAGCTGGAGGAACACTAATTAATACATTACATTAATAAGAAACATTTAAGTGATTATTTCAAAGCGTACTGATTGCTTTGTGCTAATGGAAAGATAATGGCTGTTATAATTAGTCTAAATTATTTGATAATTATGCATATTTACTCTTTTTAATGGGAAAAGCACTGCATTTTTGGTTCTGCACTTTTCAATATTTTTCAATAAGCTGTAAAAAGAACATACAGTGTGCAGTTGTTTCTGTCTGATAAAAACATTACTTCTAATATAATAATAATAATAATAATAAAACAGTTAGAACAGTAAATATACATATCTGTATTTGTATATGTACACCACGTGCATAAAAATACATTACGGTTTTAAGACTGGGGTCAGCGAGATAAAAAAAAAAAGAAATTAATACTTTTATTCAGCAAGGATGCATTTAATTGAAGTAAAGACTTTTCCATTGTATTAAAAAAAATCTATTTCACATAAATGCTGTTCTTTTGAACTTTCCATTCATAAAACAATCCTAAAAAACTATTTTCAACATTCATACTGTATTAATAAGAAATATTTCTTTAACATCAAATCAGCATATTAGACTGATTTCTGAAGGATCATGTGACACTTAAGTAAATTCAGTTATGCAAGGTATAAAATTACGTATAAAAAACAAATATGTTATTATACAGTGCTAGTCAGAATTATTTATCCCCCTGGTAAATATGATCAAAGATTATACAAAAACCAAGCATCTGCAATGGCCATCCCAGTCCCTGACCTGAACCCTATAGAAGATGAGTGGGCTGAACTGAAGAGAAGAAGCGCCAACATGGATCTGGGAATCTGAAGGATCTGGAGAGATTCTGTATGGAGGAATGGTCTCTGATCTCTTGTCAGGTGTTCTCCAAACTCATCAGGCATTATAGGAGAAGACTTAGAGCTGTTATCTTGGAAAAAGGAGGTTGCAAAAAGTATTTAATAAAAGGGGGCAAATAATTGTTCCCAATGTGTTTTGGAGAAAACCATTAATTTCATAATGTGATTTCCCCCCCACTTTCAATTATTTTACTTCAGTGAAAGGTTAGATTTTTGCTTTAGCTTTTTTTTTTTTTTTTACTAAAATATCAAAAGGATAAACAATGCAGATTTATTTTTTACAGCCATCTTTGATAGTATTTACCAAGGGGGCAAATAATTCTGACCAGCACTGTATATAGATAAAATATTTACAACTGTAATAATATTTCACAATATTACTGTTTTTACTGTATTTCTGATCAAATAATAGCATTAGTGAGGATAAGAGACTTCTTACTGACAACGCACAGAACTGTACCTAAATATAAATTGCACTACATAATAGTTTGACATCATAGCTACATCATAATCCACCTCCTCATCTGGCTTCCTTTTTTGACAATTTTAAAAGCAAATTTTTGCTTGCATGCAGTTTGCCCGTATCTCTGTCATTGAACACTAGGGGCAATTATGTAATTACAGTCAAATATGTGGCTTATGACCTCAGCCTGAGCCCATGCTAATTTTTATCATAGCTGTCCATGTTAATTAGTAGATTAAATTAAGAGACTAGACTTTAAATAAAACAACTCAGAATGTCCCCTGGCATAACTAAGTCTGCAAGTACATCTGAAATACAAGACTCAAAATTATACTTAATACAAGCCAATATAAGCACAATAGCAGAATGTTGTATACAATGTATAAATTCTATTTTGGAAGTATTTAGAAATATTTAGGATGAAACCTCAATCAAATAACGATCTTTTATAGTACAAATAGATTATTATGCAAAGGGTTTTGAAAGAATTACAATTTCATTCATAGCTTTTATAGTTATTTATCTATTTTCAAAATAGTGAGAATATGGACAGCTGTTCTTGTTACATTTGTGCCATTGAATGCAATGCGATGAAACATGCTTTACACTGTTATCACATTTTCAGATCAGAAATACAGCAGTTAAAGGAGAACTCCGGTCAATTTTAACATTGAGCTCATTTTTTTGTACATTTGGAGTGCTGTCAATACAGAGAACAACGACAAAAATCGGTGTTGCCTACACCGAGTTATTCTATTTTTAAAATTTGCACCCTGTTGACTTCAATGGGGCAAGTACTAAACCTGCTTTTAGCCTCTTAACATCCTTGATGTGTCATTACAAGTGCACAGAAAATGTGAGTGATTCCTTCAGAGTGAACACGAGTGAATCTGACTGCAGTAGATGTGAAAGAAATGTATAAAAATGATGTTATTTAAGCCAGCGCAAATACCTGTGTTTACATCCTGTTTTCGGGTGAAGTCCAAAGTAGTCGATTGCCGAGTTCACGCGCATAGGTTTAGTACCTATGATCACGCGCGTGAACTCGGCAATCGACTACTTTGGACTTCACCCGAAAACAGGATGTTAACATCATTTTTATACATTTCTTTCACATCTACTGCAGTCAGATTCACTCGTGTTCACTCTGAAGGAATCACTCACATTTTCTGTGCACTTGTAATGACACATCAAGGATGTTAAGAGGCTAAAAGCAGGTTTAGTACTTGCCCCATTGAAGTCAACAGGGTGGAAATTTTAAAAATAGAATAACTCGGTGTAGGCAACACCGATTTTTGTCGTTGTTCTCTGTATTGACAGCACTCCAAATGTACAAAAAAATGAGCTCAATGTTAAAATTGACCGGAGTTCTCCTTTAATGTGCTAAAACATTACCTGTTATCATTACACTGACATACAAAAATAATACTGTCCCACGCAGCATTCATAATCCAATCAAATGCCCATTGATATAATCAAGTCCCACCCCACATTTTTTCCTCATTAAATATCCTGTGTCAGATTACTGAAGTAAATGGGTTCCTGTTAACTAAACATCCAGTCCCGCATGCGTTCTATTAGAGTGTCTGCATTCACAAGTACTTCAGCTCATAATTACATTGGTAATCAAAATATTGACATTTTGTCATAATGTCCCAGTAAAGCACAAATTTTTGTAACATTCTCTGTGAATAATGATACATGAGCCACCCCGTTTCAGCAGTCAATGAGTCAACAAATAAATATATATAAAAAATAGACCATCATTATGATTTCTCCAGCTTTACTTATGTTGATTCTGTAATTACATTCCTTCAGCTTATCAGAAGATTAGTATTAACCAAGCGACGTTTTAGGAGCTAAATTGATTGAAGATAATTAGCAAAGTACGCCAGATAGTCCAGGATTTCATTGCTGTGGAGGTGCAGGTTTTAAACAGCATGCTTAATCAAATATCAGTGTAGTCCACCCTCTCTCAAAGCTTTAATTAAACAAGCATGTTGATATGAGGATGGGAAAAGGGCAGAATTCATTAGCTATTGTGCACCTGACAAAGTGTGAAGCAAAACTGGGCCCTCTGTTGCCAAGTCATTTGGTATTTGAGGATTAATGAATCTGCTTAGACTCCAAAACAGATTTACTTTGTTCCATAGAGGCAATGTATCAGGCAATTGTTCTTTGTTTGCTAATTGCATCCTTTGATTCCCACAAGGCACAACATGGGGGAAACGTAAGCCCTACCTCCTCATGAAAATAAGATAATAACTGTCTCCAGACTCTTTGGAGATATTTTCATAATAAATCTTACCATAACAAACCATTTCTCATCGAGCCAACCTTGAGCATTTTACTTTGCCTTGAATATTCATTTACTCACCCCTATGCAAAATTAAATGTGCAAAATTAAATAACTTTAAATGGCATTTAGGTCAATTGTTTTGACCCTCAATACTTTATAAAACCATAAGACATGATAAAAAGAACATCATAAAAGATTATTGATCAAATTACAGGAAGGTAATAAATTGGGGGCTCGTCCGGGATTTGAAACCAGCACCCCTCACACCCCAAAGCGAGAATCATACTTCAAGACCAAATTCAATTCAGCCATGCCAAAGGGTGACTTCTTTTTACAAATTCATTTTTAAACAAAAACTGTCATTAAAATGTTCCTCCTTGGACAAAGTTTCTCCTCATTTGCTGATATGAGAGTTTTGCTATGAGATTAAGTCTGAGTATGAAACTCACAAATGTTCTTTAGTCTCAATCAGCCTTCAGAAATCTAGTAAAGAGTTGTGAATCTCTAAAATTGCAAATATAGATGCAGTCAAAATGTTGATATTGTACGTTTCAGTTATCCGAACATACTAAAATGTAAGTGCATACATTACGCATGAATGCAAATGAGTTCACTTCGGCATTGCAAGTCATCCTTTATTTATTTGTTCAAGCAGAGAATTTGTGTGGTATAATTGATTTTAAAAGAAGAAAGCAATTTCAAAAGCATCCCCTAAAGCCCCTCGTTTTGCACAGCATTGTTGTTGTTCTGATTACTGCTGACTGGTTTAGTTCATATCTGGGGGTGGCAAGAGAAAAGAAACGCAGTGACAGAGCCATGCTCAGCTAGACTGAACCAGTTCTGATAGTGATAATAATAGATCAGGCTCATATAGACACAAACACTTAAACTCAACACCACAGAGACCCCACTTTGCTGTTTGCGACAGACACCCTTCTCTCACTAAATATACCTACCTGAGAATGTATAAACTTTGTTTCAGTCCATAAATACGAGTCAGCCAAAATGTAACTTTATCTTTTTTTGCATAAAATCTAATCGCAGTGAGCAGTAATTATTCATTGCAAGGTTTTAAAAGCTCGAAATGTTTTATTCAATCAGGTCCTGGTGCTTCTCAATAATGGATCTGACTAATGGATCCTTTTTCTAAAAATCATAGCAGGGAAACCTTTTTTTTTCTTTTTAAATGCCATGAGAGAGTATAATAGAACCGTGTTGCTTGTAATAAGTTACAGCATCACACATGTATATTTAGAAAGTAAGTACATCACAAACTGCAATTTACTTCAGAGCTCTTATTAGACAGATGAGTTAGTGTAAGAACTGACGCACTAAATGTTCCAGAATACAAATATGGGACCACTTAACCATAAATGTCAGTAAATCTCAACACATGTATCAAATAGTTATGCTCCTATATTCATTTTGACTTTTCATCTATGCATCATTATTTGTGAGATTTATTCCATCTGAACATTTTAAGGGAAATTTATATTTTTAATTATTTTTCCTTTTCTCTCATGAATTCATTTGAGATCAATTTAAAAAATGCATACATTTAATTATAATATTTAATTTGAATGAATCAAATGTAATCAATTTAATCAAATCTATTATATCAAAATAATTTCAATTTCATAAAAAAAAAAAAGATTTCAAAGTAAATCATTAATAGAAAATATATAGGCATGGTAAAAGAAACACATTTCTGGTCTGGTGTTGATGAAGGGGTTTTTGAGCCTTACGGATCAGGCTGTGGTTGGAGAAAACAGTTCTACACATCTTCACAGTTAAAGTTTTATGCGAGTGGAGGATAAATACAGCTTATGAGAGGATTTTTCAATGCTGTTACATCTCTACCCCTATGAGGAGAAGACATAGGCTGTTAAAATCCAGAGATGGGGACAGTCTTTATCTGAAAGTCATGCTCCCCGATTGAGTCTGAAATATGCCATTGAAGATGTTTCTCCAACAAAGGCCCCAGCTTACAAGAAGAAAGCACCAAGTGCATTTTTTTACGATGGAGAGGTTAATTAGAAATTATGCCAACTTTATTGTCTGAGGTAATTAAAATTGGTGGCACAAAGACAGTGCAAGTTTTAATCAAGTTGGGTAGCCTTTCTGACTCATGTCTGGTGACTTGTATCTATCCAAGCCAACTTAATATTCAGCTCGGTTACTATGAAAACCCACAGCCCTGGTTGAATCCTTTTCCCCGCCAATGCGTATAATAGAACTATAGAAATGACTGTAGAACACAAAAGGGTAAATCAGGTTGTTTTTCTAAGAGGTCAAGGTTTGGCGCTTAACCTATCTTTCTCCATTTACTTAGATTCAAGTAACATTCAAAGTAACTAGGATCGTAAGAACGGACGGTTTTGCCGTCAGACAATCATTTTCTTGTGGCTACTAAGTAGGTTTTGATTAATTATTTTGTTTTATCTCTTTATTCAATCTAATTTAGTGAATATAAACTCCTCATTAGTGCAATAAAAACAGAGTAAAATCCTGTAAGGTCATTGTGGCATCTGTCAGGACTTCGTAAACAAAGCACACGAGACAGGAGAAGCGAGCTTCATCCATCTTGTTTACTCATCACTTCCATTCGCACACATTACATCATTACACAACAGTTCAGACTTCCTTTACAAAACAGTACTCACAATACAATTCACGCATGAACACAACAGTCACTTCTACGGCAGTTAGCACATTTGAAATCTTTCCAGCATCCAAAAGCGAGTCTAATTTCGGTATCTTGGGAACGCTCTCCATCTGTTAAACTCTTCAAGTCACAGCATTTTTAACAGTGCAGTGGACAAAGTCAGCGGCAAGGACGATGTCAGTGGATGTTTGTGTTCTCTGCATTGTTAAATCTGCTTACTAGAGTAATTCTCGGCCAATAACTGCTCTTTTGCATTTATCATGTCAGCATCTGCTCTCTAATGCCCTGCTGAAAACTCTCAGAAGGATCAAGTTTTGAAGATTACACACCTAATTTATGCTAAATACATGCCTAGTACACTCCACAAATGTGACGGGGGGACAAATGCCTCTATCCCGAGATTTATGTGTCCACTTATTTTATGCCACTAGCAGTTCCCCTCTGGAACTTTGCAATATTTTCCCCAAGCAGGCACTGCGGGCTGGTATGGCAGAGATTAAGGCTGTGTGTGCAGGATTAACTCATTGAGGAACAGAACATAAAGGTGGCCACACAGCAGCAGAGCTGGGAGGCGGATAGCAGAGAGCCACAGTGACACAGCAGATAAATTCTTGATCCAGGATGATCCCATAAAAGAATTCCCAGCCAGAGGTACATTTGGAGTGGACACAAAGACACTGCGGAGACCAAAAGGCCCTCTGAGCTCATTGGGCTGGGAATAGGGAAGCTCAGGCTGGGCTGATGATGTTAAGAACCATCATAGGGTGACGGTAGCACACATGGCTTCAGTGTGGAGCTCTAACCGGCACATGGCACCTAAACCTACCCAATGCATACCACAGAGTCATTGTATAGCCTATCTGGAAGTGGATCTCTGACTGTGACCTTCATCTTCATCTATCTTTGAAAAAATTAAAATTAAACCCAGTTTTACTGGAAAACTGACCCAAAGCTATTAAGTCCTTTTAAAAGTTAAAAAAACAGCCCAAACCAGTATGACTTACTTTCTTCTGTGGAACACAAACTATTATTTAAAACTGATTGAAAAACATTTAAAATATTTTCGTTTTTTTAACATTTGAAGAATGTTTCTTCTGTTAATGCCCATACAATAATCCCAAAAAGTAGGGTCCAAAAAAAAAAAAAAAAAATTGGTAAAAAAAAGAAATAAAAAAAAATATTTCTTTTTGTGCTCCAAAGAAGAATGTCATACAGGTTTGGAGGGCAAGTACATAACACATTTTTATTTATGGGTGAACTATCCCTTCATAAGGTGGTTGTCTTGGTAACTTTTTTTGAAATGGGAAAGACTGAAATATAAAAAAAAAAAAAAAAAAATGTTAAGGTCATGTTTCAATAACATGTCAAAGCAATTAAATCTTATAACTATGGTAGCAATTCTTTTATTATTATTTCTAGCTAAATTAAGCTAAGATAAAAAAGCACATTCTAATTTAAATTAATAGAAAAAAAGGCTATTTTAACTGAAAGGCAAGAGTTTCTTTACTACTGCCACCACACTGAGCATTACTAGTTTTCACATTCATTACTTTTAAATAGATAGTCCACCCAAAATTTTTTTTTTTTCTTTAGCTCGTTCTTAATCTCGTTCTAATGTTAGTGAATGAGGTTAGTCATTTGCGTAAAAAACGTCCAAACCATCTCCATATTTCCGCACAACCTTTCCTTTTCAGTCTTTGGTCGCTCTCTGCAGACGTGATTTTTCCAGATCCTCGAACAATGCCAAGTGTGCCATTCTCCAAACCAGTTATAAACACAATAAACACCTTTTAAACAGACCTCTGATTAGCTAACTGTACATAAGCGTATATCTGCTGCTTTATTCAGAGAAACCACGCAGCTGAAGCTATAACGCAGCTTTTCTTACTCTTTGACTGTTTATGATGAAATATATAAGATGAAATTAAACTCTATCAAATACTATAGTTTGTGCATACACATGCTTCCTGAATTATGTCTTAAGAACAAATTCATGTCCATAAGTACGTGTTGTGAAATAGGAATTTTTGTGATAAGTTCTCCTGTGCGTACAAATACAAAATAATCCACACAATTATTAGTGAATAAGACCCAGTGCTCTTAAAAATCATTGTAAATAACTTCTTAAAGTTGGGATTGTCAGGTTTTGGGTAGGTGGAAGCAAGGACTCAAGTGCAGGAAACAAGGGCTTTTTATTAATAATAAAAATAAAACAAAATGCAAACAAAAACTACCCCGAGGGGGAAGACTTGACTTGACTTGACTGAGGGATAACCTCCTCCCAGTCTTAAATCTGCAAAAGTAAGATGTTTAATCAAATTACTGGCTTGTTTTAAGCCTTACAACATAACACTAGCTACATATTATACACATTACTAGGACCATGAATGTGGACGAGTACTCTGAAGTGACACAAATCAATAATTTGTGCGTATATTCTACATGAAGCGTTCACTCTAGCTAGAACTAGCGAGATACACAGACACAGATCGCATTCACTCTGGAGAAAGTGCATGAAAGATCGCAAATGAATGGGAAGAAAGACTGCTGCATCTTGAGACAGGCTCTTTTAAAATAACTTTTGACTCAGCGCATTAAAAATACAACTCTGTCTCTGAGTGATTAACTCTCGTCAAGCCAGTTCCAACCAAAATAGTCTGCACGCTTATTATGATATCTATGGTAATCTGCAGCAGTGGAAAAAGATGGGCTTTGAGGTGTTTTTCATTCGGCGAATCTTTAGCAATACCCACCTTTCATTTTCTTCTTAAAGACCCCCTGTGGTGAAAATCAAGTTTTTAATGTTGTTTTTATGTCGTTTTTTATATGCTTTAAGACAAACCATGTGCAAATTCATTAGTCAGCTCCATTGCTGAGTATTTTTCTCCTTAAAACTGCAGTGATCTAAAGACAGTCTCAAAAACGCGGTTTGAAATCGCTACGTCACAAACTACCTTGTAATCACGTCAACGTGAGGGCGGGCTTTAGCATATCATTAACTAGGTTCTGAAGCAGGGAAATCTCATGAGATGCCAGGTTATCCCGGTATATTTTTCTGTTGATATGAAAAAACGGGTACATTTGGCAATATAGCGGGTGAATGTATTGGATGTATTACGATGCTATGATGAACTATATGCCTTTCTCCACTGACGGTCTGATTTGTTCAAAGCGTTTGTAAGGATACAGATTTTTAGAAGGCAGCTTCCTGACTCTGAGATGGCACATGGGCACATTAGCAATAAATTGTTAGCTGTTGATAACGTAGTCAAGCCAAAGGCTAATCATATTAATTACTGTTATGTGTCCGACATTGTAGAGAGCGATGCATTCTTCTTCTGAATCAGTTCCTGGTTCAAACATATATGGCTGAATTAAAGCAGCCATTAAAGCAGCCATTGTGCAGTGTTTACTACAGTACAGTTGTGAGTGAGATGAGGCGGGATAATTAGCATATTCATGGGCCCACGTATACTAAATGAAGCAAGGGTGTAGAGTTACATTCAAGTTATTTTAAGGCATAAATATATATATTTTTTTAAATAACAAGACAAAACATTTAAATATCTCATTTTGGTATATTTCATATTTCAATATTTCATATTTCTTAAGAAACAATTTGATAAGTTCTTCAAGAATTGCACCTCTTAGAATTTAGCTTAAGAATTTTCTTAACTTCTTCCTTAAGAAGATTTTCGTGAATCCAGCCCTTGGATCTCAAAGGAAAATGTCAAGGAGCTGGACAGCTGGAAGTCTTCATTTGAGAGCTTCCCATCAGTCTGTTGAAGGTCTAGTGTCACAGCTTTCATTGTTATATTGGCACCTCTACTGGGACCAGTTAGCAGATTTGTTGCACTTCTTTGTGGGCTACAGCTCAAGGCCCTGGATTAGAAAACAGCAGATTTTCTGGACACAGCCGATGGAATGCAACACCAGGGA
The DNA here is from genome assembly GCF_949319135.1 of Squalius cephalus. NCBI lineage: Eukaryota > Metazoa > Chordata > Actinopteri > Cypriniformes > Leuciscidae > Squalius > Squalius cephalus. The sequence goes on from NC_137145.1 coordinate 19,015,425, forward strand.
GCTAATTTGTGATTGTTGGCCAGTACAAATCTGGACAAAAGACTGCTGAGCTGTAATTGTTAAGAGAGAGTGTACTAGAATTTATAAGAGTCTAGCCATTTGAAAGTGTAATTATAAAGAATTAAGAATTTGTATCTATCCACTTCTTGCTAGATGTAGATGTATTCCTAAAAATACCAATTAATTAACCTGTATGCTGTGTCCTAACCAGAATATTATATTCTTGTAAAACATAAATAATGTTGATATCTAATATTTCTATGCTTTTCATTATTTTCAAGGTGAAGAACTGTATGAGACCTCCCCATATGAACCAATGCATCTCTCTGATGAGTTTCGACTTGCATCCATTATTTCTGGTAAGTTAAGATCTAATAAACTTTTCAATGTTATTCAGTGGTTAAAGAAAGCTCAGTTTCTCTGTTCAAGGTTAGAGCTGTCCTTTATGTTCATACACATTCTCAGAATCTTTCTCAGACGGTTTAAGTGTGATCAATTGATTTCTATAGACATTCAGTTTGCAGTGTGATGTTATATTAGCACAACCGGCATGATAAAAATCTCCAGTTTTATCCAGTCAACAGTGAAAAGAACTATTGCTTACATATCAGCGTCGATGTCCATTGTCCACACTGTCAAGTATTTTCTGGATCAAAATTGTGAATTTGAAATGATTGAAAGGGACTGTGACACTATAGCATGGCTCAAGGATAGCTACTGTCTTTTAGTTAGCAAAAGTTCGATTTTTGTTCCTAACTCATATTGAAATGTGTTCTGAACTCATATTATTGTCATTAATATTACATTTAAATAAAATTATTATAGACAATATTACAATGACTAACTTTTTAAATAGCCTAATAAATACTGTGGATCAGGGTTATCTTAAACTAAAACCAAAACTTACGGAGCCATGCGGGGAAAAAAGTATGTAGATCATGGCCACGAATTAAGAATTTGTTCCCACTATAACTTACATGTTATACGTCACGTCGACACATTTTACTAATTCGTTCCTTCATTTTACGTAAATTATAATATATACATATAATTTTTTATATATATATATATATATATATATATATATATATATATATATATATATATATATATATATATATATATTTTTTTATATATATATATATATATATATATGTCATGTGCAGGGCTCTGTAAAAACTAAAACTGAAATAAAAAAAATTAAACCTAAATAGCAATATATATATATATATATATATATATATATATATATATGAAACCTAGTAAAACGACTAAAGCACATAAAGAAATGACTAAAATAAATAATAAAATAATAAAATTTAAATAAAGCTAATAAAAAAATAATAACACTGAAATAACACTGCAGTGGTTGAACAACTGTCTTTCAAGTACATGAATGTGTTTAGCCATTAATTACAAAGAAAAAATGCATAAATTGCAAGATTAATTATTTTTTATTATTTTATTTTTTACAGCCACAATATTTCTACTTATAGGTGTAATTTCTGTTTTATAGGTTTATCAAAGCAAGCTCCAGCCAGAACTTATTATACAGTAAATGACTCAATATGAAAGTCTCAAAATAAAACACGTCAAATCAGTTCAAATCTCTACATAAACACGTTCTCTACTTCATAAAAAGATGAAGGATAAATACTACCCAGTTTAACATGCTTTTGATTAAAGTGATCACTTTTCTTTAACAATAGCAATCTTTATATAAACATATTTCTAAGTAATTAAAAAAACACACACAAAAAGTATTATTCAAACGCTTTCCAACAAACGGATGTATTGCAAGGAAAATTCTGTGCTATACAGTAATTACACAGCAGTCGCCATCTGTCACTAAAGTACAGCCTCAATTCATCTTAAACAATGTAAATGGGACTATGTGTATTAGTCATGATGGCCATTCAAGAAGACCACCGACGAGAACGAAATTACTCTGTTTTAATCATAATTGCAGCTTTGAGAACGGCATTGAATAGCAGTAGCAGCTTCTATGATTCATACGTTTTACCTCTCTCTCTTATTCATTGTCTCCTCCATATGGATAGCAATTTCTTACAAACCAGATGACATGCTGGGGCTGTTGGGATATGGTTTGTTGGGAGGCAGCAACCAGTTTAGGTGAAAAGGTAAACAGAGAATACATGTATAGAAAATAAAACACATGCTGCAGTCTCGCTGATGGCTTTTTAAAAAAGCTATCACCACACAGACACAAAAAAATAAAAAAATAAAAAATACTATTTTTGTTTCCAAGTCCTTATGTGGCTGTTTACCTTTCTCATATTTTCAATCACAGCAGAGGTAATCTGTAGCCTTATATAAGAGGGACTGTTGCCATCTGAAAAACCATCTCTGCGGGCTGCAGGTGCTTTAGAACCACATCCAGGCACATGATGGCAACATATGCAATCATATCGAGAATTATTTATGTCAGAGACATTTAAGGTAGTAAATGCACTACTAGGAAGTGTTATATTTTCATATGTTATAAGCAAGGACATATTTTGTGAGAAGTGTGGCAGTTTCAATTATTTCTGCAGTATTTGTCTCGCACCTGTTTTGCTGTGCTGTCGTTTTATATTACCACACAATAAATGCACATGACCAAATGTAAATCTAAAACCTTGTTTCAGAGTTTCAGAGTCAATTCTTTGAATACCTATACTGAGCTTCTTCTACAGTTGACATTTGATAAATATTCTGTGATGGAAATTACATTTTAAAGTGCCTCTATTTGACCTTTCATGCAGTGTGTACAATAGCTGTTTGTGAATGTAAATGGCTTGCAAAGTTTTAAAGATCAAATGAGTTATTGTATCTTAAAATCCTTGGATTTGAAAAGAGTCTCAGCTGTCGAAACGAGTCATCAGCAATTCCACTCTCACTTCCTTTTACACACCTACTTAACAATGTAACAAATGTGTTGTTATGCTGCCGATGAACAACATCTACTTGGACCCTTACAATTAGAAACTGTAGCTGAGGCCTGGAAAAGTGTTGTCGACATGTTGAGAAGACGCTATTTTCAGCGCTGTAAATCCACTTTGTGAGCACTTAAAAAGGATGAGGACTCGCGCTCGAATTGATACGTAAAAACCGACGCCATCATTCCCCTTCATATCACAGTGTATCAGACACTGAGGATGCGGAGCTGAAATTTAGATATGGTAAAAGGCGTTTTGTTTCTGACACACTCTGTAAGCGGTAGACCAATCACAGCAAACTGGGCCGTCTGACCAATCAGAGCAGATTCATCTCGCAGAAAGGAGGGGTTTAGAGAGACTGAATCCTCGAACTAACCGTTTTCAGACTCTTTGAGAAATTAGTGATGTGCAATGTATATTATGAGAAAATCAAAGTGTTTTTTTGCCTATATGTAAACCTATTGTAAAAGACCTCCAAAATTGTACCTTTAGAGATACAACGGCTTGTCACTGGGGCAGTACCATCAATGGTACACCTGGTGTACCCTTTATAACGAATACATATTGGTACCCGTTAGGGGTGTAACGATACATCGATATCGATCGATGCATCGATATAACGTCTAACGGTACGATGCATCGATTCCACACGTAAAATATCGATATACACCTTTATTTTATTTTGACACCTCCACATTCTCACGTAACATCCTTCCGGCAAAGCGCACATTTTCGTTTACTCACCAACCATACCGTCTGTCAGTATGTCTCTTTATAACGTTAATCTCCTCATCTGAAATAGACGCCTGACAAGACTGACTGAACCCTAAACAAGTTTTTTCACAAAAGCCGGTATTGTCCGCTGTCAAGGCATCGCGAGTTCAGGTTTTACAGCAGAAACAGACAAGCACTCGCACCCTTGTTGGTGAACACAACACGATAAGTCCGTTTTAGCGACTCAGCGTGCAGTATTCAGGTCAGATGTCACTTTGAAAAGACGCGCTGGCTAAGAGGAGTTTCGTCAAAGCTGACTAAAAGTGATCGAGGATGGATAATTTAAATGAACTTGATGAACCCGTGATATCTTCTTCGGGGCATAAAGGAAAATAAAAGCTGAAACATTTTCACGGAACCATTACTAAAGCAGCTCGTTTAGTGGTGAGGGAAAAGCTCCCTGTATTGCGTGTACATTAATCACAACAACAAAGTTTATCAGGCGTCTATGTCAGCTGAGGCGATTAACGTAACAAAGATTAACCGTGTTGTATTATTTATCATAGCAATTACTTGGTTTTGTTTGACTCAGAAAGATGAAATCTGAATGTATCTTCTCTGCTCTGCTCTGCTCTGCTCTGCTCTGCTAAAAATAAAAAATAAAACTTTTAACATATTAAAGCATACTTTCAATTAACTTTAATTTTGTAATTTACCTGTATTTTTTAAGTTATTATTATTATTAATCAAAACAACCCAGCTGCAGTTTGATTGATATTACTTGGAATGCACAATAATAATAAAAAACATGATTTATGAAAATGAACAAGAACGGAGTAGCCTACTTGCAAATGACCTCTTCTGTTGTAAATATCCCAATTGGGAGAGGGTGTGCAATTTTCAAAGAATTTAATTAAACGTTCATTTTATATATTTTGTCTGCATTTGTGAGTTAATAAAAACGTAACTGGTTGTGTGAACATAATATCTAAATATCGATTAATCCATCGATATAGCCCTGAATCGAATCGAATCGTAATCGTATCGCAGAATTTTTTGAGGTATCGGCAAATATCGTATCGTTGGCTGAGAGAATCGATATAGTATCGTATCGTGATGAACTGTACGATTTACACCCCTAGTACCTGTACAGTTTGTCCCTTTTAAAGGCAAATATGTATCTTTGGTGACTAAATTGAGCCTTGTAGTGCTATTGTACCATAATGTACCTCTAAATATGGTACAAATTCCTTTGAAAGGTGCTGCCCCAGTGACAAGCAGTTTGTACCTCATGATGGCCAGTTTTGTACATATTAGTTAAATATGAGCCAGTAAGTGTACAACCACAGCAAGTGTACCATAGGCGGAGTGTGTGTCGCAACACACGACGTGCGATAAAAGGTATCTTTTCCATGATAATCAGAGTTTTTGTCCTAACCAGCCGCGACGCCGGCACGCGATGATTCTATTTTAGAAACGGTTTCTATTTTTCTGCAACATCGTGGCTGGAACAACAAACACAAAGTGTGGCAATGATAATCTCAGGTACTGTTCATGTGCTTTATTTAATGTTAAAAGCATGCAATGTGACTTTGAATATCATTTAGTGCTCCCAGCTTTGTAGCTGTAAAAGCAACAATGGATAATTCACCTCAGATCTTGAAATTAAACAAATGGAAACAAGAACGTTCAAACTGTGAACAAACAAATGTATTATTTGACAAAGATTGTTTTAGCAACTCAGAAGCCTATGTATTTTTAATAATGTTTAAATGGTGTAATATTTGTGAATTTGATTACGTAGCCTACTTATCCATTTTCTTGCGAGTGCCGTCAAGATTACTCTCTGGTGCTGTGCGCTTGCTGCGAGACTCCGCCCACACGCTGTTCTGATTGGCTGTGGGTTTTGATTGATTTTGATGCATCTCGCAGTCGCGTCTAGTGTGGACAGACAAATTATTTACAACTGGCCATAAATGTAAAGAAAGTTCTTTCCTGCTAAAATTAACAGTGGTTTGTGAACGTAAATAATTGTTAATAACAAATAATTGATCAGGAGCATTTATGCTAGGATGTGTAGGTTCGGTTGTGCAGTGGCACTTGAAATTGAAACTATTACAAGGAAATGTATGCGTTTTTAAAGGGGAAGCACGTCTCCTTAGCCTTACCCTGAAGTTGGTTCACCCTCCGCCTATGATTTGCACCCTAAATTTTCACAAAGCTGTACCTTTTTTCCTGACAGTATAGCTTCCATATATAATTTTAAATATCATAAATACACACATTTAAATAATGTTCACACTTTTTGCAGCTTGATTGGAAAAGAAGAGCTACAACATTTTTCTGTTCTATTTCTTCAAACACCATTGGTAAATAAGTATGCTAACTTCTCCCAAAAAATTGTGTAAATTTACAATATTAATTATTTTCAGATAATACATATGAAACAAAAACTAATATAAATAACAATAAGCATGTGACAAAATAACTAAAAACTTAAAGCTGCAGTCTGTAGTTTTTCCTCTTTGTCGCCATCTCTGTTCGAAATCTGCAATTGCAGTTATTCGTGGAATTATCAACTTTACGTGGGTTGTGCCTCGGCACGGCACAGCACGGATTAATCCAATGTTTTGAGGAGAATGTGCGGCTGTCAGTCACCGCACTGGTGTGGATCCTGTCATTCAGAATCACAGATTCTACTTTTTGGAAGTATGACCAACATAAGAATTTTCACTGGAAAATGTCATCTGAACAAGTAAGTAACATCCAATTTTGTTCTGACCAACTAAGGCAGAGTTCTCAAACCGGTTCCACGGAGGGCCTAGTGTATGCAGGTTTTTGGTCTTTCCCTTCAATTAGTGCCCAATTAAGACCTAGACTACCAGGTGAGGGGAGATCTTAACCAATTAGTGACCTACTCAATCAGTTTGGTTCAAGGTAAAAGAGAAAACCTGCATACACTAGGCCCTCCGTGGAACCGGTTTGAGACCACTGAACTAAGGGAAAAAAAGCATTGCAGTAAATCGTGCCGATTAAATCTAACGATCGCTTATTTCACGTCAAACCGTGCAAATTATACTTTGTTCTCAAATTGTTAATGTTAACAACATCAGCATTGCATGACTACATTTAATGCCCTTCTGATATTTATCCTTGTTTTCGCATGGGCCCGGTTGCAGTCTCTTTTTTTCTGTAGCCACTCCGAAGTCAATCTTAATGTGACATTCATATAACAAAAAGAAAAAGAAAAGGTGTTTGTTTTAATAAAAGTCAATCCCTGGGGCATAAATGTGCTTGTTATGGAAGAAACACTCATTTACAGGTTTGTGAAATCGAATCTGAACCCCTTTAAATAGCTTTCTGCAAGAATTAAAAAAAAAGACTAAATACATGGACCAACAAGCACAGTCAAGATGGTGTTTTAATGTATTAATATTCTACTGTGACCTGAATACACAGGGCCACACTGATCCTCGGATATTTGCATAATGCACATAGATTGTGCCTTACTTCTTAAATTCCTGTATACGGCAATACAAAACGCATGTAACACGTGAATAAGTTCTCAATTTTTTACTATACACTTAAACAACTGCCTTAAGGCCTTAAGGCATTATACAGAAATGTTAGCCGCATTTGAACAAATTCTCATATTTATTGCATTGATTTGCGTGTACTTCTCATTTTCAAGTGAAAATATACACAAATTTATGCTATTTGAGCAAATTGACATTTAGGCTCAATCCCAATTCTATTTTATACCCCTTCGCCTACCCCTAACCCTTCGCCTACCCCTTACCCTTGCCCCTTGAAACAGAGTGTCAAGGCGTAGGGGTGAAAATATTCCCCTAAGAAATGGGACACCACTACTACACCGTTACATGTCATTATACATCGTCGCTAGCGCCTACGTCACAGGAGATGCGCCAATGTTTATCACAAACTTCCAAGATGCCGTTGTCAGCTGTAGTCTTGCGTGAGTTACAGCTATTTTTTTGTATTTTCCTTCTGAAGTTTGCAGAAAACAACGGAGATGACGATATCTTCGACGCCTAATGCTGCGTTCACACCAAACGCGAATAGAGCGTCTGGCGCGAGTGATTTCAATGTTAAGACGCGTTTACGCGCGTCTGGAGGTCTTGCGGCGCGAATGAGGCGTTTAGCGCGGCGGACGCGAATTCGCCTCATTCGCGCGTCCACTTCGCTTCAAACTTTTGCTTTTTACACGCGTGCGTCATATTGTTAACGAACTTTAACGATTTTTTTGCAACCGTTTCTTTGAAGAACATGACCGTAAACACAAGATTGAATGTGACATAAAGAAAATGATTATTGGCAGTCATGTTGCCTCTGTAGCCAGTGTATGCAGGTACATTTCTCATACCCCTTCGTTTGAAGTGTGGTCCCGAAAAATCTTCGTTTCAAGGGCTATCTGGCCCTTCCCCTTACCCCTACCCCTCCAACCAAAAGAGAATCGAGACAGCCCTACCCCTTCATGGGAACGCGCAAAACGGAGGGGTAGGGCCAATGGGTAGGGGCAAGGGGTGAATTGGGATTGAGCCTAAAGGGAACCTATTATGCAAAATTCACTTTTACATGGTGTTTGAACATGAATGTCCAGTGTGTGTAAACAACCATCTTATAATGGTAAAAATCCACCCAATCCATTTTTATAATACCTACAGTATAAATCAGAAACATTAGCTGTGTCCGAAACTGCTCCCTATCCACTATATAGTGCACTATATCGGGTGTCGGCCATTTTGTAGTGGTGTCCGAACTCTGAGTGAACGACATCATTCCCTACATTCGTTCACTACTTTTACCCACAATCCTCTCTGAATATGAGTGTACATTCGATGTACACTTGCTGAAGCACTATTTCCCACAATCCAATGCGGAGAGGACTGAGCTTAAACCATTACTTTACTTTACTGCTTTTTTATTTCTGCTTTAACATGTATTTAACATTTTTTCTTTTTTATTAATCATTACTTGAATAAAACATTTTAAAATATTGAGACAATATTATATACAGTAGATGAATATTAAAATTAAATGAAATTATATTAATAAGGTAAATTATATAGGTCTATTTTTTTAAATTAAAAATTATTATTTAGGCATTACTCAATTTAATGTGTTTTACTAACAGCCAGGTGTTTTAATAATTTGTGGCATTGTTCTTAATTCGTTAAACTGTAAGGAAGAGATGAAAATAAAAATATTCGTTAATCATCTGTAGGTGTGTATTCATTCGAATGTAATCATAACGGTTGTCTGAGGGCGCTCAACGACCACGTCATCTGTGAGAGTTTCTAACAATTTCAATCGATGAAACTACAAAGCTGGCACGGAGGTATATATAATTACAAAATAAAGTCATTATGATTGTTATTGTTGTTAATTTTATTTTATAAAGTAAGTAACATAAAGGAGTTAGGAGTTAAAAGGAGTTTTGTCACTATGTGTGATGAAGCCGTTTCTGCGACAGCTCCAGCTCTCCGACACACAGTGTAAACATCAGCGTCCGGATTCACTCACTTCATTTCGTTCACTCCTTGCAGATATAGTGCACTAAAATGACATAGGGATTAGTGAATGAGTGAATGAGTGAGCGGTTTCGGACACAGTTAGTAGTGCCTCAAAAAGAGCTGTCCCAATTTTCTTCCTAATTAGGGCAAGCCCCACCCAAGACTGGTGACAATCTCTACCCTATTAGCATAGATCCTGCCCTAAATGTGAGCCGCACAGTCCGCCATGTTTATATCCTGGCTAGAGCAATAGTGATGAAATGTCTCAGCTACATAGGCAACTGTTCTGTTGTTGGCTGTAATAATGAACAGTAGAGTTTCCATAAACTCCCAGCATCTGAGCCACTGAAAGGGGGCGGGGAGCAGCAGCTCATTTGCATTTAAAGATACAAACACGAAAACAGCGTGTTTTTGCTTCCACCCAAAAAGGGCAATTAGGGCATGCTATAATAATTGATCAGTGGGGTATTTTGAGCTGAAACTTTTACAGACACATTCTGGGGACACCCAAGACTTATATTACATCTTGTAAAAAGGGACATAATAGGTCCCCTTTTAGAAAGCATCACCAACAACGTAAGACTGCATAGAGACCTTTGGAAAGCTGTATTATTACAGCCCTGTCTGTGCTGACATGATTTTTGCTTGTTTTTAACATGTAGGCTAGTTAAAAAGCTTGTGCAGATGATATCAAAATACACAAGAGAACCAGCTGATTCAGATGATACTAGATTTATGATCCCAAAATCGACTTATAAACAAAATTGTACACGTTTACACTTCCCCAAATATGACTATGAACCAAATATGTTGCTTCAGTCTACAGTGTAAAAGGTGATTCAAATGCAGATTTGCAAGATGCAGTCTAAAAGCAGCAGATTTTTTCCACTCGGAGATGAAGCCAAAACAAAATCAAATATTTTTCTTCCATAAATCCATTCCCTCTCTGGCGAAGCTCCCGTAAAGCTGGCTCTCCTTGAGGATTTGTTAGAGACCCCTTTCCCTTCGACATGAGATAAGATGAATATCAGGACCAAAACAACACACATCCAAGCACACGTTCTGCTTCAAAAGCAAGACTGGAAAAAGCACTCATAACATAAAAATAATCAGACATCTTGTTACATGGCTCTCCTGTTCATTTGTCAGTGAACAGATGACCGCTCACATCTGCTTGGTTCTTTAAACCGAAGAATTGCCATTGAACCCGGGTATGATAGATTCTCAAGACAGGAAGGGGAGATAAGAGGATAATAGAAAGGGACTTTTTTGCAGAAAAAAAAATAGCCACACTAGAGAGAGCAGTGCAACATTAAAGGATGTTTTTGATGAGTGTTTCCAATTGATTACTGTGGAACAGCCAGCTAAGATGGGAGTGATGTTGAAAGAGCGTTTATGCTCTGCAATTGCCAGCGGATTTGAAAGCAAGAAAGGGTTCTGAGAAGCATGGATTAATTTTTATTTTAGCCAGGTGCTGGGTGCATGATAATCAGATTTTACTGAGTTTTTTTTTTTTTTTTTTTTTTTTGGTGAGGATGATGCATAATAGAAAAGACAGTTTCAGGTTTATGATAGTAAGGATATAGATGTAGAAAGAAAGAGAGAGACTATGTAAGAATCTCAAATTTAGTCCTTTGAAAAATTCAAAGTCAACATGATTAGGAGATCTAAGGAAGTCTATAAGAGCTGGAGGATATCCGTTAGCGTTCCCGTTTTTCCTAAAGGCAGTTGCTCTGTCATTATGTTGTATTTAGTCAGAATATGCAGATTTTTTTTAATGGCTGTCAATGCAAGAATTGCTTTTTTTTCCCCAGAAATGAATACTTTGACTCAGTAAGAATGCATTAAATTAATTAAAAGAGACAGTAAAGACATTTATAATATCACAAATTAGGGCTGAGCGATATGGCCAAAAAAATTATCACAATAACATTTTTCATATCAGTCGATATCGATAATTATCACAAAAAATGTCAAATCTTTATTTCTTTCAAGTTTTAAGGCATTTTTGCTCATTTTTCAACACACCATTAATTGTGGTTTTAAACTAATATTTATTGTCAGAACATGACAAAGACTTTTTTTTTTTTTGCATTCTTTACACTTTTCCAGGCATTCTTCCTTAACAAAATCTTAATAGAAATATTATTTCTTAGTTTCTGCATGTGCTAACCGGTGATATTGTTTCAAATCATGAAACATTTGTGTTGTCTGAATTTGATGACACGTATCTTCAGCAAAATATTACATTTTTGTCTCTTAGAAATGCACATTTGACAGTTATTGAGTTGAAAGTAGTAGTAGTAGTAGTAGTGTTGACAACCTCCTTTTTACATGGTCAATTTTAAATATTCTGACTGTTTTATTAAAATTAACAATTGGTCTTCCATACATTTAGATCATGATAACCACAGTAAAACCACACATATAGCAAGCTCAAAAATGTAATTATAGGGTTTCTATGGTATTTGTATGAAAAACAGTAGCCTAACTACATTTAGTATAAATGCACAAATGCTATAGCTTAATCACAAAATAATAATGTAATTATATTCCATTACTCCTTTAATGCATTTAAAAGGCTACGGGCCAGATTCACTAACAGCTTGTGCTAGCACAAACCTTCTTTTTGAGTTAAAAAACTACTGTCGGGATTTACTAAAGATATGCAGTGCAAAATTAGTGCTGAAAAGGCGTGGACTGAGTTGTTTTTGTGGCTGACCTTATTGCATATGCATTTGTAGTTTCCCTTTCAGATGCAAAATTTATGTGAGGAGAACATTTAAATGAATCATCCGTGGCCCTCAAGTCACTGTTGAAAATGGTGCAGATGCACATAACATTCCCAAAAATGCTCTCCAAAGTTCTCCAAAAAGTCAAACAGGGTTTTCAAGCCATGTCAGATTTCCCCTTTGATTTTCCCGGTTCAGGACCATGGCCAACACACAATGTTCCCCCGACTGGATTTACCTTGCCCACAATAGAGTTCCATATGTCCCTTTAGCGAGCAGGTTGGACATTGTGATTTTGAAGTATTTTACTATAATTATTATATTTCTCAACTAACACTTCCAATTCTTGGGCAGAAAACTTCTCTTTCCGCAGCCTCTCCTTGGTCTGTGTTGCCATGCTGTTTCCTGAGAAAAGCATATGTGTAAAATCTGCACATATATATATAGGCCTATATATATACACTCACCTAAAGGATTATTAGGAACACCTGTTCAATTTCTCATTAATGCAATTATCTAATCAACCAATCACATGGCAGTTGCTTCAATGCATTTAGGGGTGTGGTCCTGGTCAAGACAATCTCCTGAACTCCAAACTGAATGTCAGAATGGGAAAGAAAGGTGATTTAAGCAATTTTGAGCGTGGCATGGTTGTTGGTGCCAGATGGGCCGGTCTGAGTATTTCACAATCTGCTCAGTTACTGGGATTTTCATGTGCAACCATTTCTAGGGTTTACAAAGAGTGGTGTGAAAAGGGAAAAACATCCAGTATGCGGCAGTCCTGTGGGCGAAAATGCCGTGTTGATACTAGAGGTCAGAGGAGAATGGGCCGACTGATTCAAGCTGATAGAAGAGCAACTTTGACTGAAATAACCACTCGTTACAACCGAGGTATGCAGCAAAGCATTTGTGAAGCCACAACACGCACAACCTTGAGGCGGATGGGCTACAACAGCAGAAGACCCCACCGGGTACCACTCAAGTTTCAAGTTTCAGTTTTATTGTCATATGCATATTCGTACAGAGTACCACAGCAATGAAATACAATGTGCCTTAGCACTCTCTCAGCACCAGTCAAAAATAAGATAGAATAGAATAGAATAAAAAATAAATCTAAAAACATACGCTCAAACCTCAGCCCTCCTTCCTCTTACACTATCGTTCAGCAGCCTTACAGCCTGTGGATAAAAACTGTCCCTAAAACGTGACGTACGTGTTGGGATGCTCTGCCAACGTCTCCCTGATGGGAGTTGGGAGAAGAGACTATGTGCCGGATGACTAACATCCTGTATAATACTCAGTGCCTTCCCAGTGCTGCGTTTCCAATAAATATCCTGTAATGATTCCAATGGAGCCCCAATAATTTTTGATGCAGTTTTAACCACCTTTGTCAAAAGATTCAATTCACTTGAAGTAGCCCTTCCAAACCACACGGTAATATTACCTGTCAGTATACTCTCAATTGTACAACGGTAAAATCTTTTTAAAATGTTAAGTGACATACCATATTTCTTAAGACACCTCAAGAAATAAAGCCTCTGGTGTGCCTTCTTAATGGCACAGGTGATGTGGAAAGACCATGAAAGGGAGTCTGAAATATGAATGCCTAAAAACTTAAAAGAATTAACAATTTCAACTGCAGAGTTATTAATGTAGACAGGTGTATGTGTGGGTTTGTTTCTTCTAAAATCTATGATGACCTCCTTAGTTTTCCCCACATTCAGGGACAGATTATTTCTTCGGCACCACATGATCAAATTTCTCACCTCATCCCTATAGGCAGTTTCATTATTGCTGTCAATGAGTCCTACCACCGTAGTATCGTCTGCAAATTTCACAATACTATTTGTGGGATATTTTGCAATACAGTCATAGGTATACAGACTATATAATAAAGGACTAAGACAGCAACCTTGAGGTGCTCCAGTATTTAACATTATTTGGGCTGAGTATGTAGTGCCTACTCTAACTGTCTGAGAACGACCTGTTAGAAAGTCCTGTATCCACCTGCAGATGGAAGTACAGAGGCCCAGGTCTAACAGCTTAGATATTAAAATGGAAGGTCTGATGGTATTGAAGGCACTGCTATAATCAACAAACAGCATCCTGACATACGTATCCCTACCCTCTAGATGTTGAAGTGCAGAATGTAAAACCAAAGATACAGCATCGTCCACAGCTCTATTTGATCTATATGCAAATTGTAGTGGATCAGTGAAGACAGGAATGCAGTTGTTAATATATGATTTCACAAGCAGTTCAAAGCACTTCATTATCACAGAAGTCAAGGCTACAGGTCTAAAATCATTCATACAGGTGGTAGTTGTTTTCTTAGGCACAGGAATTATTATTGATTTTTTGAAACAATTCGGAACCATACAAAAAGAGAGTGACAGGTTAAAAATATCAGTAAAAACAGATGCAAGTTGATTACAACATGTCCTTAAGACTCGCGGAGTAATGCCATCAGGCCCAGCAGCCTTCCCTATTTTCACGGCTTTAAAAACTTTACAAGTATCGGAAACTGAGACCTGATATACTTGGCTGCCAAGGGTAACCCCATCGGGAGATGATATGTCTGTTTGTGTGTTCCCATATAAAGGTACTTTAACATGCACATCCCCAATTGGAGATGTTCCCCGCGTCAATGCCTCAGCAGCGCATTCAAAACGAGCATAAAAGTTGTTCAAGTCATTTGGGAAAGAAGCAGAGCTTGTTATGACGCCGCTAGGTTTGGCCTTATAGCTGGTGACCGCTTGTAGGCCTTGCCAAACACGCCTAGAGTCCCCTTCAGAACAATATCGCTCAATCTTCTCCTTATGTAATTTTTTTGCAGATTTAATTGCATTCCTAAGCTCGTATTCTCCACTCATCTCCACTACAAATAGGAAAAAGAGGCTACAATTTGCACGAGCTCACCAAAATTGGACAGTTGAAGACTGGAAAAATGTTGCCTGGTCTGATGAGTCTCGATTTCTGTTGAGACATTCAGATGGTAGAGTCAGAATTTGGCGTAAACAGAATGAGAACATGGATCCATCATGCCTTGTTACCACTGTGCAGGCTGGTGGTGGTGGTGTAATGGTGTGGGGGATGTTTTCTTGGCACACTTTAGGCCCCTTAGTGCCAATTGGGCATCGTTTAAATGCCACGGCCTACCTGAGCATTGTTTCTGACCATGTCCATCCCTTTATGACCACCATGTACCCATCCTCTGATTGCTACTTCCAGCAGGATAATGCACCATGTCACAAAGCTTGAATCATTTCAAACTGGTTTCTTGAACATGACAATGAGTTCACTGTACTAAAATGGCCCCCACAGTCACCAGATCTCAACCCAATAGAGCATCTTTGGGATGTGGTGGAACGGGAGCTTCGTGCCCTGGATGTGCATCCCACAAATCTCCATCAACTGCAAGATGCTATCCTATCAATATGGGCCAACATTTCTAAAGAATGCTTTCAGCACCTTGTTGAATCAATGCCACGTAGAATTAAGGCAGTTCTGAAGGCGAAAGGGGGTCAAACACAGTATTAGTATGGTGTTCCTAATAATCCTTTAGGTGAGTGTATATATGTGTGTGTGTACGTGTTTGTCAGATTGCATTTAACAAGTTGTGCCTGTGTCGACCCGCACCTGATGAGCACCAGCTCTGCTTATTTGCAGACCAAATGCTAATTTGTGCTGCTCTTGGTAGATTGTGTTGGTCATTATACAAATGATTTGACTGCACTTGTGTTCTTAAATTTGCACGTCAGCTGAAGATCACGCGCAAAACTTGTTCCTCCCATCGGCGCATTTGTGGAATTGTGCTCTCACGCTAATTTGCCCTGTTTAGAAAATCTGGCCCTACATGTCTACATTAATATAATACAATTTGATATGAATATTCCACATTTCTGCCACAATACCATGGTGCAATTAGTGTTACTACAGTAAATCCAGGGTAAATTTTGGCGATTTGTATTTTTAAAGGTCCCATGACATGAAATTTTCACTTTCTGAGGTTTTTTAACATTAATATGAGTTCCCCTAGCCTGTATATGGTCCCCAAGTTTCTAGAAATTTCAATCGGTGTAAATCGAGCTTTTGCTATCTTTCTCTGCCTTTGAGAAAATGGAGGCTCATACGCGCTGATCTTGAATCTCCTCTTTATGACGTCATAAGGAGGAAATGCTACCTCCCCTTTCTCTGCTTTGCCCGCCCAGAGAATATTTTCCTCCCATGAGAAAATGCGCTAGGAAGTAGGAACGCGCGCGCGCGCGATTTTAGTTTGTCCACGAGAGATATCATGGCTTTTGAGCGAGCGAAGCATAACAATTGCTCAATAATTGGATGTACAAATGAACACTGAAGGGTCAATACAGAGCTGGGCTTGCTGAACGTCTGAAACTAAAGTCTGGATCACTCTCTTTGGCTCAGCTACACTCCTCGGACAAGTAAGTCAACTAATGATATATAAGTGTGTTGCTTTACTGTTTATGGTTACCTAGATTGTTACACGTAGAATGTGGCTGTAACATTAGCTATGCAGTTTATGTGTGTGAATACACACACTGTAACGCGAGTGTTGTACACTTCTTTGTTATTTGGATAACCGTTTTCCTGTTGGTTATATGGCGCGCGCGATATCCGCATTTCAAGATCGCAGAGCTTGATGTAATTGTAATAAGATAAATACAGATGTTACAGATCTCTCATGAAAGGCAACAGCAGGTTAGCGTTAGCTACATGATAATAACTGTAAATCATCCGACTAAAGTACCATATCCAGAGATAATATTTTAAACTAACCATTCGGAAACGTCCTGCTGGAGCCGCTGAGTTGCAACTTCTTCATCCGTTGCTTCTCCATCTGGATCAGATTCTGGGTCAAACTGAAATGCTTGAACGACTGCGTGTCTTCGTGCCATTGCTATATCCAACGTAAACATGCACGCCACGGTACCGTTGCGCAAGATGGTCAAGGCCACACCCACCCTCCACCTTGCGCCGCCTTTCTCCTCCTCATTATCATTTAAGGCTACAGACACCGAAACGGCCCGTCTGAAGGAAGCTCATTCTGCGACTGGCTTGTGGTTATAATTCTGCACTGAGGCGGAATTTTTGGAAAGAGATTTCAGATACAGTACTAGGGACCACTAAGGCCTATATTAAAGCCTACAAAAAGTAGCATGTCATGGGACCTTTAAAGCCTTCTGACTGTATCGTTGCTCACAGTGTTTCTCCTGTTTTTCATCTGGCTTTAAACTAGTTTAAAACACCAAGACATTTGAATTCAAGTGCTTCTTACTGGATCTCACAGTGCTGTAATCTCACGATCAGCGAGTAAACGCTGTTTGACCTTTGAGCCGAGCGGATAAATGGTCCGTGTGGCGCAGTTCAAATGAGTAGCACTGTTTCGTTCTGCTTTTGGCGCATAAAAATTATATTGAACATTTATTGAACTCTTGTTATCATATTTTTATGTCAAAACTCTTAATTAAATGACTTAATTAATATGTATAGTAGTAGTGCATTACTGTTTAAGACTAATTTAATATGTTTAACATCAAACATTCAAGCTATTTTAAAAGACTGGAATGGACCCTCTTCACAGACTGTGGATGATGTGCTTCCACAGTTATCAACATCACAAATCTAGTGAAGTTTTCTTTGATCATTTAGCACTTCTGCGTGAGTGTTAATGCGATGGCTGACGGCAAACATTCAGTCTTTTTGACAACTGTAATCAGTCTCTCTATTCCTTTTTCCCTCTTTTGGAATTCCGTGGAAACGCTATCATTGATTTATTTTTCCTTTTGTAATTGGAATACAAAAATTAGGAGATGAGCACTAGGCTGCTGCAGGTTAGTAGGAAAATATATTATTCAGAATGCATATTTGGAAAAGAAAATATATTTAATTTCAGCAGGTTCAATATAATTCATGTTAACAGAGCACATGATTCACTGTTTTAATACACTCACAGCCTTAAAACATAATAATCTCCATTCTCACGTGAGCCATAATTAGTAGAAAGCAGAAGTAGTTGTTGTGCAAGTAGTCCATTATATATTCTGAAGCCAAAAAAAGTTTAAGGAACATAAATATTCAAGACATGATATCAAAACATAACATTTCAAGTTTAATTAGAACCACTTGATCATTTTTAGTAATGTAAAAGCAGGCTTTTTAATTAATGCAGTTATTGCCTAAGGACCTGTAGGGGTTTGTGAAGCAGAAGAGAGTTTGTGAGTCTGGCGAGAGAGCAAGGATGTTTTTGCCAGAGAGGTAATCAGAGGACAGGTACACTTTCCACTTACATGACCTTGTGAGAAGCGAGGCCTCGGTGAGATCTGTTTTGAAGCCCCTGCCCGATTCCCTCAGCTTTAATAAAACATGTGCGAGCACGCAGCAAGGAAGCGCTTTGAGTCGCGGATACTGTAAAAACCTTGTCTGTCAGAGAGATAACAGGGTAGCTTTGGCGTAGTGCTAATTGGCCATTGCGTTCCTATATGCAAAGAATATTTATCACTTCTGACAGGGCTTGAGAGCATTTCTCTTTTTTTCCACTTGAATAGTTTTGCCCTTTGCAAACTGTGAGATTTATTAGTGTATTTGAAGATGCACAGTGTGATAATTAGTTTTGGAAACATGAGGAAATGTTGGCCAGTGTTCCTTTGGGGTAGGATGTTTAAAACTGCTTAACATGCACACACTGGTTGACACACACACTCATTACAGATAAAGGGGGACTCTGGGGGCAGTGTCTTTGCTGCCAGACCCCCCTTAGCCAAAATGTTGTATTTGACCAAGCTATGAAATATTTCCCATGTGCTTTGCTCTGTTTAACAGCAACATTATGCAATTTTGTTACAGCATACATTTTTATCTCCATCCCTGTCACTTTGGCGTTATTCTGCATCATATGAATAGGACAAGTGGATTGGCCATGAACAAAAAATACAAAAACATATTTAATACACATATTTAAACATAACTAATACACTGTTTGCACTGTATGTTATTGATTCACAAAAAAGAATCAGCTCATAAGAGTTAAACATTTCCATTTGTTTCGAAATTGGACTACACTGTCATGCTCTATATCAGGGGTCGGCAATAGGCCGAAAATATATATATATATATATATATATTTGTATCAGCCTATTTTTATTTTATAATAATTACAATTCGCTTACAGTCCGACTTTTGAACTTTTTTTCATTATTATTTATTCGGGTATAACACACTGATAAATAATATGTATTACCTGATAAAAAATATTTGCACTAAATGCTGCACAAAACTCTTCCACTACTTGAGAAAAGCCGTAGCCGCGCGGCGATTTCACCTCCGCATACTGTGTGAAACGCCCATAAGGAATCATGCGGCGCGGGATTAAATTTTAAAGTATAAAGACGGTAGCGGTCTGAACTCTGGTGTACCTATACTTTGGACGGAGCGGGCTCCCGACATCTTTTGACAGCGTATCCGCACTTCATTCTGACCGCCTGTACACCTAGCTCTGAGGAGCTGTTTGATACTGTAACCATTGTTCGGAAGAAAATAGCCTACTTCATTTGTCAGTAGGGCAATATGGTTTTCGTTTATGTTGCTTAGAAATTTGAGCGATAGGCTTTGTCCTATTTAATTTATGTTATTTATATTTCATTAATTTTTTCTGTGACATTTTTTTCTCTGCTGACAGTACAATGTTAAAATAATATTTATATTGACACAAACACAATTTTTGTATAGCATTTATAATTGTTATAGGCTACTTAAAGGGGTGGTTCAGGATTTTCGACATCGGACCTCATTTTCAAGTGAGCCTGGTTGTTATTCATCAGTGGAGACAGTTTTCAAAAAAATTCATCCAGTCCTTACTTTTGGATAGTTCGCCTATGCTAGGCTAGCGCGAGTCAACGGTGCACGTTAGCCTGCCATTAAAAACAGTTTTACCCACTCCACAGTACACCAAAAGCAAATAAATTATAACGCCAGACTATCGATGTAAATGTCTATTGAGAGAATAATGTTATAAATCAAACTACCCTTTCATCACATTGCATTAGTTATAATTTGTTCCCTGTATTTATAAGCAGTCTACAGCAGCGGTGGAGTTATATTTGGTTACCTAGGAAACCGAGAGAGCCGGTCCACATAACAATCACGCAAGTGTATTGCCTGCCGCAGATAATTGAGATACAAGAGTACTTTGATTTCTAACATTATTCTCTCAATAGACATTTACATCGATAGTCTGGCGTTATAATTTATTTGCTTTTGGTGTACTGTGGAGTGGGTAAAACGTCTCGGGTTACTGGATGTAACCCTGGTTCCCCGAGAGAGGGGAACGAGACGCTGCGTCGAATACAACGCTACGGGGAATGCCTTCGGCATGCGTTATCTGAAGTCACTATACAACTATTCCAATCCGGATTGGTGTGCGTCATCGTGCGTCATGACGTTGCATGTGACGGTGACCCGGACGCTATATAAGGGTCACAGGAACAAGGAAATGACAGCTTCGAAAAAGGTTCAAAGCAGCTGTTCTCAGGGCGCCCCGAAGGTGGGGAGAGGGGACGCAGCGTCTCGTTCCCCTCTCTCGGGGAACCAGGGTTACATCCAGTAACCCGAGACGTTCCCCTTCGTTACGGGGAACTCCCGCTGCGTCGAATACAACGCTACGGGGAACGAGTACCAGCTAGCCCCCACAGAGAACAAACGCCCTGGGTGTGAAGCATCTGGCACACTCAAGAGCACTAAAGCAAGGGAGAGTGAAAGATCCAACTGTGCTAAGAATTTTATTCTTTCTTGTTTGGTGTACAAAGGGAAGGTCGCATCAGCAACCTCGATATTAAGGTCCAAGTAGATAGGCCTGATTAATGACAGGCAGAACACTTAACTCCTAACACCCTTTTTAGTGGATAATCTCTGGAAGCCTAAGAGGCTCTCTTGCTTACACCGTACATGCAACGAAGGATGAAGAGCTGAGGAATTTTTAGAATAGCCTCCGGTACCTTGGTCACCGGGGAGAAATATCTCAAAGAAAGCTAACAAACTCCCATTTAATACCCTATATAGATATACTCTGCGGAGCCGAATAAAGGCTCTAAGCAATTTAATATGATAGCCTGCAGAGACAGGGTTCATCCAGATTTTGACGCAGCATACAGAGGCAGAAAGCACTCTGAAGGTGAGGATCATTGCTAAGGACGGGAGAATTTATAGAACCCACTATACTAAGAATTTTATTCTTGTCTTTTTTGGTGTAAGAAAAAGGCTGAGTTAACAGCCTCAGAAGTGAGGTCCAATATATACATATGCCTAAAAAGGCAGGACACTGACTCCAAGGCACCATTAGTGGATAACCCTAAAAGCCTAGAAGGCTCTCCTGTCACACTTATAGCAACGAAGGATGAAGAGCCAGAGGAAATCATAAGATAGCCTCCGGTACCCTTATTGGTGACCGGGGAAATTTCCTACTAGAAAGCTAACAGATTTCCAAAATATGTAGATTTTCTTTTAATCTAACTTATATACACTTATCCCGCAGAACCGACAGGGGCTTTTCTTTCCACAGACCTGTCAGCCTGCAAGGATAACAGGATTCATCCTAGAAGGCTACAGGGAAATATGGAGGTCATGGGACGACCCGGGTGGACCACCCTGAGAGCATACGGAGGCCGTAGGCGCCATAGCGGCTCTGAGCGTGGACGAGAGGTCCCGATTAGAGTATAGAAGAATCCCAGTACTGAAGCCATAGGGCAGTAAAAGGCTGGGTCCAGCTAACTCAATTAAAACTTCCTGAGCCGGGGAGTTCTGGAGGTAGCTGATCTGATGACCTCGGCCACCAGATCACCCTATTCGAGAAGGCCAGAGTGGTTTTTCGAGAATAAGATCTACTCAAAATCCTCTGACCCTCTCCAGAACTCCAGGGAGTAGAGCGACCGGGGGAAAAGGCGTACAGACGTTGCCTCAGCCACGTCTGTACCATGGCCTCCAGACCCAACGGGGCTGGATGCGAGAGAGAGAACCAGAGCGGGCAATGAGAATTCTCATGAGAAGCGAATAAATCTACCTCCGCCTGGCCGAACTTCTCCCATATAAGCTCCACCACCTCGGGGTGGAGCCTCCATTCCCCTGGCCTGGGCCCCTGCCTCGACAGGGTGTCTGCTCCCACATTATCAACCCCAGGTATATACATGGCCCTCACAGAGAGAAATTTGTCCTTAGACCATAATAGAATATGATGGGCCAATTTGCACAGAGGACGAGACCTCAAGCCCCCCTGATGGTTGATGTAGAAGACCACCGATATATTATCAGACCTAACAAGGACCTGATGGCCTCTGAGGTCTGGAAGGAAATGCCTAAGGGCAAAGAATACTGCCAGCATCTCCAGGCAACTGATGTGCCATGCGAGGTGATGGTCCTTCCAGACCCCGCGGGTGTACCGGCCCTCCATGACCGCACCCCAGCCCATGCGGGAAGCATCCGTGGTCAGAATTTTTCTGGGACACGAAGCTCCAAGCACCTGGCCTTGGGACAGGAACCGTATGTCTTTCCATATGACTAGAGAACGAGGTTATCTGGACGTAACTCTAATCGTACGGAAGGGGTTGCCCCTTGGGGAAAACCCCCTGGTCCTGAGCCACCACTGTAGGGCCCTCATATGAAGCAAGCCGAGTAGAATCACTACTGATGCGGTTGCCATAAGGCCCAAAATTCTTTGAAAATGTTTGACAGTGATGGCCTGGCCTAACCTGATAGCTCTAACTGCAGCCACGATACTTTAAATACGTGGCTGGGTCAAGTGAACTTGCATAGATTGCGAGTCCCACTCAGCTCCAAGAAATTTTATTCTTTGAAGAGGAGACAGAGAACTTTTCTTGACATTGAGCCTTAGCCCCAAGCACTGAAGATGACGCAAAACAACATCTCGATGTTGGATTGCTAGCGTCTCTGGTTCTGCCAGAATAAGCCAGTCATCTAATAATTTAGGATGCGGTTCCCCTGAAGTCTCAGTGGAGCAAGGGCAGCATCCATACAGAAAGTGCAAGGGGATAGAGTTAGGCCGAAAGGAAGAACCCTATATTGGTAAGCTTTTCCCCCCAAAAGCGAACCTAAGGAACTTCCTATGATAATGGATGATGAAGTTATGAAAATAAGCATCCATGAGATCTATTGTCACAAGCCAGTCTTCAGATCTGATTTGCTGAATGATACTGGGTATAGTGAGCATATTGAAACTAAATCTCCTCAAAGATTTATTCAATACTCTAAGATCTACAATAGGATGAAGTCCACCATCCTTTTTCGGAACAATGAAGTAACGGCTGTAAAAACCTGAATCCCTCTCCTGATTAGGGGCAATTTCTATTGCTTTTGCTAAAAGAGATTCAACTTCATTTTCCATCACCTGGCGCTGATGTGAGAAAACCAGTGTGTGAAATACCCCGTTAAAATCGGGTGGTCTTACTTTAAACTGGATTTTATATCCTTTAACTATACCCAGGGTCCATTTAGATATATTCGGAAGGCCTGACCAGGCGTCTAAACAATCTACAAGAGGAATCAATTTCTCTGGGTTAGTCTCAGGTGATATAATGTGCTTATCGGTGGTCTGAAGCAGTTTACTGGCAGGACGTAACCGATGAATAATCTAATAAGGAGATCAGTCCCTCGAGACTGACCTCAGGTTTTGAGATTCGGTGACCTGAAGCGATAGACCGGCAGGAACTAACCGAAAATAATATGAAGTGCCCATAAGGGTCCGCATTTTTACGCCAGGACCTCATAGTTTATTGATTTATTTTTCTTAGCCCGAAAGGCAGTCCTCAGACCTGACTTCGGGTTTTTTTTTATTTTTTATGAGAACGTCTCCTCTGACCCCGAGCCCTGTACAGGGGGAAGGGGAGGGGAAGAGGTGACTTCCCAGAATATGAGGAGCTGGTGACTGTCATCCATATAAGCCTTCCCTACCAAATTCGAGATAATATTTATATTAGCTCCACTTTAATTTTAGAGGGACGTGTCTGAGTCATCAGAGGTAATACGATATCTGGGAGAAATATTCTTCTACCCCCTGCATCATTAAATTCCCCTTTAATTTTCCTCTTCAATTATTCCACAATCTCAGTACCTCAGTATGGAGATCGTTTGAAAAAGGAAGACTCTGACACAAGGATTTTGACTGGGTTTGCAGGAAGCACTCTTTTTAGACGCTTCCTTCTTATTAAATTACCAAACATTTAATTTCATTACAGCCCCAGTCTTTCTCCAGCAACTCCTCATAATGTGGTGAATATTCGTGGTTCAGTGTTGATAGTATCTGACTCCTCAGAATCAAATAAATCAAACACCGGGTCTTTAACACGGTCGGAAGAAGCCGCAGTGACGCGGGCTTCCGAACCGTGCGCGAGACCTGTAAACACTGCTCCACGTGCGAACCCAATGCAAACAGACAACGCGCTGCCTCGACAGACGCGAGCTGATGCACTAGGAACGCAAGCCTATTTTATTATTTTTAAACAGGCTCAGGCGGGAGCGGAAGAGTAAACTCAGAGTCTACACCCTGCAGACCTGTAATCTACGCGCTGCCTCGGCAAACGCGAGATCCAAGCCACTATAGATTCTGTATTGCAATGCAGACATTAATCTACGCGCTGCCTCGGCAAACGCGAGATTAGTCACAGAATCTTTATTGCAGAGTAGCCGTAATCTACGCGCTGCCTCGGCAAACGCGAGATCCGAGCCACTATAGATTCTGTATTGCAATGCAGACATAAACCTACGCGCTGCCTCGGCAAACTCGAGATCCCAGTCACAGAATCCTTTCAGTTTGCACAAAATAGACAGTGCCCTCGAGAACTGTCCGTGCAAGCTCCGCTCACAACCCAACACCACAAAGCAAGTGTGCGCCATCCTTGCTTCTTTAATTTTTCTTAAATCAAGGAGACGCACACTGCCTTCGCCATAGTAGATTTGACAGACAACACCAAATAAGACGTACAGTTTGACATAGAACGCTGCTGAAGAACAGAAGCTGTCATTTCCTTGTTCCTGTGACCCTTATATAGCGTCCGGGTCACCGTCACATGCAACGTCATGACGCACGATGACGCACACCAATCCGGATTGGAATAGTTGTATAGTGACTTCAGATAACGCATGCCGAAGGCATTCCCCGTAGCGTTGTATTCGACGCAGCGGGAGTTCCCCGTAACGAAGGGGAACTGTTTTTAATGGCAGGCTAACGTGCACCGTTGTCTCGCGCTAGCCTAGCATAGGTGAACTATCCAAAAGTAAGGACTGGATGAATTTTTTTGAAAACTGTCTCCACTGATGAATAACAACCAGGCTCACTTGAAAATGAGGTCCGATGTCGAAAATCCTGAACCACCCCTTTAATCTCTCTCTTTCCGTTAGAGACATTTGAATGTGAGATTCTGGAAACGAGATCTAAATTTTGCGGACCCGTCAGGTCGGGAAATAAAGCGGGTGAACACAGAGTGTATTTTAAGCGGTTGCTGAATAGAACCTTGTGGGAGCGGGACGGAAAAAAAAACAGTCCCGCGCAGACCTACGTAACAACACATTGAACATTGTATCATGTGATGAGGTGGGTGACATGGAATTAAAGGCCCCGTGTTGAAAAGAAGCCGATCACTGCCAAAATATTGTAAGCTACAAATTTATTATTCACAACATTGAAATGGGAGGTGAGACAGAGTTCATTAAGAGTATTTCATTTTTATCCATAGGCCTACTCTGTGTAGCTGGCCCGCCATCTACTGGCTAAAAAAAATATTGGCCCGCGGGCAAAGTTACTTGCCGACCCCTGCTCTATATGATTGATTCACAAAAGCAGGGGGTCTTAAGAGTCATTCGTTCAGGAATCTTTCTGCACTGTTTGAGCTGAGTGTTTCTGAATCACGAAAAAGACCAGAATATATATAGTTCAAAATATTCATGCTTTCAGGAATCAGTCTACATTGGTCACCCTGTAGGCTATGTGATTTATCTTTTAATGTTTTTATTGTTTTTTTGCCAAAAAGAAGTGGGTCTTAAGAATCGGACTATACTGGATGTACAAGAAGTTTTTAAATCCCTAAGAAGAACAGGTTCAAAAGAGTAATTCATTTATTCATTGTTATTAATTCAGTAAAATGAATCAGCTCATAAAGTTCATTTGTTTGAAAATCAGACTACATGGTCATGCTGTATATGTTACTGATTCGCACCAAAAAATCAGTTAAAAAAATATTTAATTCAGGAATCGTAGTACACTGCATATTTCGTGTTGTAAACCGCATAAACAAAATGTCATGATTCTGCCTTCTAGTCTTTGATTTTCCCTGGTCTTGAGGCAGGATCATGACAGACCCATGTTTTATGTTCACACACATGGCCTTTTGCTGGGCCATGTGCTTGTGTTGTCTCGTTCCTCGCCCCGCCCCCTTGTTATCCTCGTTTAGTCATCATTGCTTTACCCTTGTCACCTGTTTCCCTCATTAGTTTCTCCATATTTAATCCCCGTGTGTTTGCTGTCCTGTGCTGGTTCATTGTCATTCATTGTGTGAAACTATCCGTGAGTACCTGTTGAAAGTCTTGTCTAGAAAGAAGAGTTTGATCCTGTCTTAGCTGTTAGTTTATTGTCTAGTTTATTGTCTGAGTCTTAGTCTAGTGTTGTCAGTCTAAAATAGTCTATCCCGTCTTGTTTTGCCCCCTCGTGGGTTTTGTTTTCTGTTTTTGTCATTAATAAACCTTGTGTGTATTTACTGTCTGCGATTGGGTTCATCTCCGCATCACCATAACACAAAATGCAGTTATGACAGTTATGGTCCAGTTATGACATTTTGATTAAACATTACAAAGTAAAAAAAAAAATGTTTTGGTAATTTTTTTTTTTTTTTTAAAGATGCACTAAAATAAAAAGGTAAATAATCCTGATAAATGTTTCCTTAAACTGTAGATAATTAAATATTGCCAGTGTGGCATGATTCTCATCCTGGAGCATGACAATGACAAAGTCATCTCAAAAAGATTTCAAAAATCTGAAAAGACTATCTTCTAAATGACAAGCAAGAGGTATTTCACACTGAACCACCCAAGACTTCTAACAATGGCTTATCCAGCAGTTCTCATTGGGTAAAATCTAATTAAACATGCTTCAAAGGACAAAAGCCTGACTACCATGAAGCTGCCTGTGCACATTGAAATGAAAAACGCTATTAGAGCACATGTTAGCTCTTATCAAAGAGTCAGAAAAGGTCATAATATGTCATGGTTTTCAAACCGAGATGTGAAAAGAGGCTAATTTGGAGGACACATGCACAGCTAGGGTCATATTTAATAAATGCGCTTGTCTTGATTATTTTCATATATGTGCCTTGCAAAATACTTTTATTAGAAGAATACATGTGCACTGACATTTGCAGGTCCAAAAGCTGAAGCAACTTGACAGTAGGCTATGTTGCCTGAGTAGAAAAATCTAAATATGTATTTTCACTTGAATCTGATTTGTCTCTGTTTAGCCAAGCATGCTGACCCTCACTGTTGCCCTCTATTTGTGCCGACAGCCATGGACTCCGCTTCTGCAAAAGGGAATCTGTGTTCTGACACAGGCAAGCCCTGCAACCCATGCCTGGATGCCACGAAGGCCTGCAACCTCAACGACACCTGCAAGAAACAACGCACTGCACTCATGGCCACCTGCAACCCTGCAACTCCCATTCAGCAAACTCACGAAACCTGCAACCGAAAACGCTGCCACAGAGGTCTGCGGCAGTTCTTCGACCGCGTACAAACGGAATTCAGCTACCCGTTACTCTTCTGCTCCTGTCGGGATAAAGCGTGTGCTGAACGTCGCCGGCAAACCATCATGCCTGCGTGTTCATATGAAGAGAAGACAAAACCCAACTGCCTTGAGCTAAGGAGGACCTGCCGTTCAGATCCGCTCTGCAGGTAAGGTTATCCCGTCCGGGTCACGGCACCAGAAACACAATAAATTTCAATAGGGCTTCAACTAAACTATTTTGATAATCAATTAAACGTATGCATGCTCCATAAACTTTGAAGTTTTAAAGTCCTAATTTTCTTTGGCTTTTAGTATGAATATGTTGGCATTTAGGTTATCTATACGCAAATGTGCTCCAAAACCATGACAAAATTCACATTTAAAAAGATATAAGCTTTCAAAAACCTATATGCATCAATGATTTTGATGACATAACTCTGCACTTCAGCTTCTCATCAGATTTTCTGTCCAATCAAATGCTCTCTAGAATCTGAAGCGCCCTGCCCCTAACCAGCCGTGGCTCGTCTGTATGGGCTATTCATCCAAAACATAGACCTCTATAAGAACTGAATCAATAATAAATTGTAAATGTGTTCAGCATTCTGCAACAACTGTTTTTGGATTTTTCTTAGGACTGACCCCTATTAGTCAACTAACCATTAGTCGAATAGAAGAGGTTTGGTCAACCAAAATTTTATTAGTCGTTTAGTTGCAGATACTAAACTCCTCAGGAAATGGCGAAATCAGAATAACAACAAAACGTTGTGCTTTTGTAAAATAATGGTGCTTTCTGTCGATTCGGTCTCACTGAACTTGAGCGTGTCATAGAAACAAATTGAAACTCAGCGCAACTTGCCTCACAGACATGATAAATATATCTATAGAAAGCTTGAAATGCCTACTTTTAAATTAACAAATTCAAATGGAAAATAAATATTCTCAGATTATGTAATCCCTATGAAACATGCGTATAGGCGCGTCCACTAGCTAATGCGGAGATGATGAGTCAGCATCGTCGACTTGATCTCTGCAGCCAAAAATACAGAAAACATTACCAATAAATTAAAATGATTTAATTTCTCTCTCCTTTTTTTTCATGACACATTCATAATCATTACATTTGCCAGTGCGCTGTGGCAAGCTTTATGCATGCGTTTGAGCGTTGATTAGGTACATGCATTTTATAGGCAGTTAAAGGCTCATTATTATGATTTATGGCTTAATAATATAAATGCGAGATTAGTCGACTAATTGCTTAAATTAGAACGACTACTAGTCGACTAGAAAAATCTTTAGTCGAAGGCAGCTCTTGTTTTTCTATACTATTTTAAGTCGTAACGTGAGCAGGATATATTAAAATTTAGTGCATGGCTTCACAGGCATGTATTATGATAATAGACATTACTTTCTTTTCCTCAAAGGAATTCCTCCACAACTTGTAATATTCTAAAACAACATTCAATGAGTGCTACTTTAAGGCAATTTTATGTGTGTGTAGTGTGTACTAAAGTATGTCAATCAACATTAGACCCCCACTCTCAGGCTGAATAACGCAAGGACACTAGACCTCTGCCAAAAGTGTTATATAAAGTAATATAAAGCTTCCAAAATGTTTGTCATAAATTAACGCTAAGACCCATAATCTGCCATATCTAAATTTATTGCCAGGAGCCCTACTGCCCCCTACACTATACATAGACGCTAAAGCTGTGGCTGAAATCGGTTACTTTTTCCACACAATTACTATTTTCTATATGGTAAATGGCACATTGTGCACTATATAGGGGTTAGGGAATGATTCAGACAGTGTAAACATGCTTTCTATTGGGGTGAATCAAGTCTGGTTTTGCATTGTCACGCGAACCGCCGCAGCACACACACAGTTTTCTTCGGTCCAGAAACACAATAGCACAGAGCGGATCATATGCGCGAGACGGCCCAGACCAAAAAACAAATCTGACCCATTTGAATTCTACACAAAATGCCTTATTTTAAAGCGACATTAAGGAAATTAGGAGGAGAAAGAGTTAGACAGCAAAATTATGTGCACTGTTTTGCTTTAGTGACCGTTTCATATTAAATCTAAAGGAGGAATCTATTAGACTGGCATAAGAGGTTATGAGGAGCTCAACGGCTCTGGACGAGCTTTGATATAAACGAAAATGCTATTGGTTATTTAAAAAAGGGGGAGGAGCTGCTCGATATGTCCCGCCTGTCCTCCTGTTGCCCCCAGCATGCAGAAACCCTGAGGTATTTTGTGAAAAGTGCAAAGACCTACTTATTGAGTAGCTGTTGAACGGACAGCAGAAACCGAAAAGAGGTTGGATCAGTAGGCAATTCATATACTGAACACAGATTACAAACATTGGATCAGCAGGAGATCCATATGCTCAAAAACAATGTAGAGATTGAATCAGTAGGTGGTCAAAAAGCAATTCACTACAGATGTAACTGATATGTAATCTATATAGCCAAGGGCACACAACCTATTAGAAGCATATTATTGACCCAAACACTCATGCTGGCAGACAGCCCGCAACAGCACTGCATTGACTATAACATTTGATCAGTATACAGTGTATCCAAGCATGCAATGTCTTGACCCTGTCTTATCACATAAAGTCTTAATGTCAGAAGAACTAAAATCATTGACCGATCACACAACCAGAGAACACTTGTAGTCTATTACTAACATTTAGAATAGATGTTTTATTGAGTGGGGAGTGTTAATTAACCTAGTATGGTGAACTACGAGAAAATTGATTGGCTGTGTGTCAAATGAGCCTTTCTCTTTAAAGCCTGCGCTCACCTCTCCCCAGTTCATGCGTCATTCATCAACGCTCACCCGGGACTACAAGAGATGTCCTGAAGACAAACCTGTCTTTGAAAGGCATTGAAAGAAAAAGCAACTCTAGAATCTTCTTGCTCATACTTAAAAAAGAAGTTAGGGGTCACAAACACTATTTAACTGAATTGTAAGACTGGAGATTGTATTAAATGAAATGCAACAACACTAGCCACATTCACATGGACACTTTTAGTTTCAAATGGAATGACGATGAACACACAAGCACTTGTGGGACAACGCTGTCATGCACCACTTCACAGACGATGAGTTGAAAGAGAATTGTAGATTGAACCTACAGTCATTTATTATATTCAGCAACAACATCAGCTTGTGTGTCATTCATCATTACGCCATTTCAATGTCATCGCACATGCACAAAACTTTCAAGTTTTGGTTTTCAATCTTATCGAAAGTCGAATGGATTAGAGTAAGTTTATCCCACCTCTCTCAACCTGATCAGTTTAGGCATTTTTACTCTGATTTAGGTGTTTACATGGAGCATTTTCATTCGGATTGGACTTTTAAACCGATTGTAATAGGAATACAATGCTCCATGTAAACGCACTTACTGTTGTGAATGAAATGGCATTTATTTCTTTATAAAACAAAGTACTTTTTGGACCGACTAACTTTTAAAACAAATTAATGTACTTGTAGTGTAAAGGTGAAGCATGTCATATTTGTGCCTCTAGTGGCACCAAACAGAAATGCAATAAATAAATAAATAAATAAATAAATACGTTTTAAACAAGTTTCAAAGTCTATTTCTATAAAAGGGTATAGAAAACTTTCATAAGTACGCTTTGCTCAAGCTTCCTTCACTCAAACTTTATGTAAATGATTTACACAACGTCACAAAAATTGTAAGATGGAACATAACAGGATGGAAAATGAGGAGCTAAAGCTAGCCATTGCTTGAGTTATAACTTACATGAGGATATCAACTTGAAAGTAATGTTGATAACTGTATTTCGATAGTTTCATATAGAGTTCTGTAATTTATCAAACAGGATGGAATGTTTTGGAGTGACGCACCAAATCTAAAACTAATGCTACAAAACAGTACCAAATCCCCATTTCAAACTTTAAAACCATTCCAGAGTATTCCAGTCAATCATCATCACAGTCAGACGTAAACAGAACAAGACTGCTCTATGACTCACCCAGACAATTTCACCATATTGGAAATAACATCAAATGGCACATGCAATCAGCGTTGTTTGGCCTGTCTCAGATTTACAAGCTGGATATTAAATAAATCTAAGGACGTAGATAACACAGCATTAATGTTTATAAAATTGTTTCCCCAACAGACATGATGTCACTTCCTGGGGGATGATGTCATTGGGAAACTTGATTTCAGTTAAAGGGATATTACAAAAAACAAAAAAAAAAACAACTAGGATGAAAAGTGATATTGAATACATTACCTATTAAACAATTTTGTAAAAAATAAAAAAAAACCTCTGGTATTGTTAATTTGGGAGTCACACTTGTGTTGTCCGCGGTCAAAGGTGACCAAACACCTGAAATGTAATTGTTTTGTTCAGTGTAATATATTCTTGTGTAATGCTGTGTTGTAACCACTAGATTCCTGTCTAGCTCCATATAAAAACGCATATAAATTATCTAGTTGTTTTTAGACATAAATACTTATTTTATTAAGTTGTGGATTTAGACATTCTCAAAGACAAATTTTGGTCAAGTTTTAGATATTTCTTTTGTTGAAATGTTGATTTGAAGTGTCAGTTTTTGCATTAATTTTACTATAGTCAAACCTGAACACAGGGAAATACATTTTGTTACACATAATATCAAAATTCAATAAAAATGTAACAAAAATGAACAGAAATACTTGATCAGAGCTTAATCACCCTGATTTCAACCTCTAATTTGAGACTTCTGGCTCAGTTTTGCCATATTGTTACAGCCACTCCAGTTCAGTTGATTGTGTATACAGTGAGGAAAATAAGTATTTGAACACCCTGCTATTTTGCAAGTTCTCCCACTTGGAAATCATGGAGGGGTCTGAAATTGTCATCGTAGGTGCATGTCCACTGTGAGAGACATAATCTATTAAAAAAAATCCAGAAATCACAATATATGATTTTTTAACTATTTATTTGTATGATACAGCTGCAAATAAGTATTTGAACACCTGTCTATCAGCTAGAATTCTGACCCTCAAATACCTGTTAGTCTGCCTTTAAAATGTCCACCTCCACTCCATTTATTATCCTAAATTAGATGCACCTGTTTGAGGTTGTTAGCTGCATAAAGACACCTGTCCACCCCATACAATCAGTAAGAATCCAACTATTAACATGGCCAAGACCAAAGAGCTGTCCAAAGACACTAGAGACAAAATTGTACACCTCCACAAGGCTGGAAAGGGCTACGGGGAAATTGCCAAGCAGCTTGGTGAAAAAAGGTCCACTGTTGGAGCAATCATTAGAAAATGGAAGAAGCTAAACATGACTGTCAATCTCCCTCGGACTGGGGCTCCATGCAAGATCTCACCTCGTGGGGTCTCAATGATCCTAAGAAAGGTGAGAAATCAGCCCAGAACTACACAGGAGGAGCTGGTCAATGACCTGAAAAGAGCTGGGACCACCGTTTCCAAGGTTACTGTTGGTAATACACTAAGACGTCATGGTTTGAAATCATGCATGGCACGGAAGGTTCCCCTGCTTAAACCAGCACATGTCAAGGCCCGTCTTAAGTTGCCAATGACCATTTGGATGATCCAGAGGAGTCATGGGAGAAAGTCATGTGGTCAGATGAGACCAAAATAGAATTTTTTTTTCATAATTCCACTAAACGTGTTTGGAGGAAGAAGAATGATGAGTACCATCCCAAGAACACCATCCCTACTGTGAAGCATGGGGGTGGTAGCATCATGCTTTGGGGGTGTTTTTCTACACATGGGACAGGGCGACTACACTGTATTAAGGAGAGGATGACCGGGGCCATGCATTGCGAGATTTTGGGGAACAACCTCCTTCCCTCAGTTAGAGCATTGAAGATGGGTCGAGGCTGGGTCTTCCAACATGACAATGAGAGTTCTGGCGTGGCCTAGCCAGTCTCCAGACCTAAACCCAATAGAGAATCTTTGGAGGGAGCTCAAACTCCGTGTTTCTCAGCGACAGCCCAGAAACCTGACTGATCTAGAGAAGATCTGTGTGGAGGAAGTGGGCCAAAATCCCTCCTGCAGTGTGTGCAAACCTGGTGAAAAACTACAGGAAACGTTTGACCTCTGTAATTGCAAACAAAGGCTACTGTACCAAATATTAACATTGATTTTCTCAGGTGTTCAAATACTTATTTGCAGCTGTATCATACAAATAAATAGTTAAAAAATCATACATTGTGATTTCTGGATTTTTTTTTTTAGATTATGTCTCTCACAGTGGACATGCACCTACGATGACAATTTCAGACCCCTCCATGATTTCTAAGTGGGAGAACTTGTAAAATAGCAGGGTGTTCAAATACTTATTTTCCTCACTGTAATAGTGTGTTGTGTGTAAGTGATTGTGTGTTTGAGTGGGGATGTGTTTTGTACTCTTGATATTTTAGAGAGTCACTTTTTTTCTGCATCGTGGCTGATTTGTAGATTGCACACACAAAAAAAAAATCTCTGTATTTTCGTATTTTTGTGTATTTCCCATTCATTTCCTATGACGGCCATTTTTGACCACTAACAACACAAGTGTGAATATTTATTTATGACCATTTAGCTTTTTCGAATCAAGCCCACATAGCAACTGCCACCGAGTTTCATACCGTTCGGATGAAGTTCCTTCCTCGAGTATGAGCTCCATATTTTCACTATATCATACTATACAATATGTGCCATAAAAGCCAGATGCATCATACAATGTGCTATAAAACATAAAACATGTTTTATAATTAAAGTTTGTTCAAGCCTTTTTTTTTATTTTCTCTAAAGCGTCAATAAACGGTTCTGTTAAAAATGGATTATTTCATATTCCAGGCTTTACAGGGTTAAATAACTTATATGTTCTTACAATAAAATCCATATGATAATATAATAATATGTAAAAACAATGTAGTATTTTATCCAATTTTTAAAGACATACTTGGTGGGAGCATAACAATATACTGCATTATAGGGATAACCAATATAAAAAACAAACCAAAAGAAAACAACAGGGTGAGGGAAATGTGTGCAAGCATGATATTGTATCCATCCTGAATTTAACAAGCTTGCTGCAGCCTTAACTCCGGCTCTTATTACACGAATGGCCACTGGGACCCAGACCCTTTGTCCTCAAACACTGTATGATGTGTGAACTGAGAGAAAAGTGAGGGCCCCTGCCAGGCCAACCTGAGGTCTTTGGCTGCCCTTTCTATCTGTGATAGCCTCCAGAAATCACCTTGCCTTTCCCATAGCAGGAGACTGGAGGACATCCAACAATAGAACTGACTCAGTGAAGTGGCCTGGCTGAGAGATACAGTAAACAGACACACTCATATGTATTGTTATCCCTCACTTGAATAACTTCCCAAGACCCTACCATTCATCCATCTACCTACCTACATGTCTGTCTGTCTGTCTGTCTATTTATCTATCATCTACCTACCTACCAACCTTCTTTCTTCCTTACCAAAATATTGTTTGTTTTCAAAGCAGGATTTTTTTTTTTTTTTTTTTTTTTTACAAGAAAGGCATTGTTTGTTGTCCTCTTTATATAATTTTAAGGTAACACTTTATTTTGCAGTGTCCTTGTTACACATGTTACATGTAGTTACTGTAGTAATAACTATAAAATATTCATACTTACATGCAACTAACCCTAAACCAAACCTTAATCCTAATCCTAACTCTATAGTAAGTACATGTTCATTATTAATACTCAGTACTTAAATGCATAATTACACTGTAACACAGACACCTTAAAATAAAGTGTGACCAATTTTAATATATAATTTAGGTCTCAGAAGGATAAAATATCCTTATGTTCACAAGTAAATGTGAAGAACAATCATTTGATTTTGCTAGATATGTAATGGTGATACAATTCTAAATTAAAAGCAAGTATTTACAAAAATGTATTTATTTCAATTTTTAATGGTGCATTCTGATACATTTCACATACTTCTTTGATGCTTTTTTGATGCCATAACTGAACACAAATAAGATTTATCTGAGCTTTTGACAGTGTCCAAACCCATTTTGAATAAGCTACCATACAGATGAAGCTTTGGCTTAAGCTTAAATGTTGAAAAAGCCAGTCGTAGACTCTTATTTGAGTCAGGTGACATGGATATTAGATTCAGTGTGCCTGCAGGAGTTGTGTAAATGATTCATGGTCTTATTGCTTAGAAGTCATGGTCATGGTCCTGAATCCCGCTGGACCTCTGGACTTCTTAGAAGATGCTAATTTAACCACACAAGCGTAAAAATATGCACACGCAGAAAGTAAATCACATTAAAAGTAGGTACAAAGTTTAGAGTTTAAATACCGGTCATAATGCTTCTCTTTCATTTAACTTCTTATTTTAACATTTTATTGCCATGTAAACCCAGCAAGAATGTGTATTATTGATCAGTGTGATGGAATAATTAAGTCACACTTTTTATGACAGTGATTCATAGATTTGTGTTTATATATTTCAATTGCTCCTCGCTCCCCTTTCCCCCACTGGATTGTTTTCACATTATATTATTTGGGTCTGAATTGTGATGCGTTTGCATCATCAAAGCTGTTTATCCCGTTTCTTGGTAACGACGACACAGGAGAAGGTGGCAAAGTGCATAGCGTTTGCTCACCTCACTTTTATATTTTTGTTTTTGAACCTTTGGTTTTGTTATCTAAGCATCAGCACATAACTGCACTTGCGTATATCTGCCGCGAATGTGCTGCAAATGCTCTGAAGAACGAAGGAGTCCATTTCTGCAGAAGGCGAACAGAAATTAGATATACACACAGTTTTGTCGAGTCATACACAGTCAATAACAGCAGCGAATCATACGCGTTTATATCAGCAATGAACCGTACCAGACCCAGACCACCCTTTTTATGCAGACTCGGGTACGGTTCACGGGTGCGCACCCGAGTTCGGAAGACAGCGTCTGACGTTAATCGAACCCGGGTGCACACCAAAAGTGCTAGTGTGAAAGTGTGTTTAGGTGTGGTTCGAATAAAATGAACTCTGGTGCGATTGATCTGTTAGAGTGGTTCAGTTGAATAAGCATGAACGCTGCCATCTGAACCCTGGTGCACCAAACAAGCGGGCCGAGACTGCTGAAAAGATGGGTCTCGGTCCACTTTCAGACGAACTCTGTTGTGGTTTGACTGAAAAATGAACCAAAAACAGGACATGATGTCATAAGATTCGATCCTAAAAAGGACAGAATGCTCAATCATACCTATTTTTTGTCATCATAGTCGCAGTGTTGCCCATCACAGTTCGGTACAGGCATCAGAACTGCGTTTATGACTTTACACATTTGGCTTTGGGGGGGTTTCTTGGTATCTTTAGGTTCGGTGTGAACGCTAAGTGAACCAGGACTAAATGTATCATTTTCTTTTTTGGTCCGGACCAAAAGAACCAAGAGAACTGAACTACAAGTGTGAACACACCCTTAATGGTGTGTCAGAAAAATGTCAGAAAGGACATGCTAAAGTTGAAGTGCTCTGAACAGCTGAAGAACCATGTCCAAATGAAGTGTAAAAAGGAAAAAATCCATGGCTGAAATATTTGGCCTTGATACTTTGCTTGTCTGAATGTGTGCTGTTTATTGTTTGTGGATATCCATGCTGGACTGAGGCCAGAGTATGAAGAGGACTGGCAGCCAAACCATCTGTTCCTAAATCATCAGTGATAAAAACTCCAATTAGGAAATGACTGGGCAACAATGATATGCTGCTGAAGAATTAAACATGTTTTTCATCTTAAAGGTACACTCAGTAATTTTGTGAAAGTTAAAATAGTTTTGCACTTAAAAATAATCAATGAAAGAATAGAAATTTACTCTTACACGCTCAGACATATTAGTCTTCTAAAAAAAAGTGTATTCTGCATGGAGCAGGTCACCCACTTAATGGCTCCGCCATTTCTACGTCATTTGACCAGCCTTGCAATGGACTAAGTTATTATTACTAATAACAACAAAAATAATACTTTACTTGATATACTGTAGTTTTTAGCCAGTGCAGAGAGAACCAAGTCTACACAAAGCAAAAATAATTCAGATGCAACATAATGTTGTCCAGCGTGATGGTTTGGGTCAACATACAGTACAGGCCAAAAGTTTGGACACATTACTATTTTTAATATTTTTGAAAGAAGTTTCTTCTGCTCATCAAGCCTGCATTTATTTGATCAAAAATACAGAAAAAAATGTAATATTGTGATATATTATTACAATTTAAAATAATTGGTTTTCAATTTATTATACTTTAAATTATCATTTATTTCGGTGATGCAAAGCTGAATTTTCAGGATCATTACTCCAGTCTTCAGTGTCACATGTGACATCCAGTCTATCACATGATCCTTTAGAAATCATTCTAATGTTCTGATTTATTATGAGTGTTGGAAACAGTTCTGCTGCCTAATATATTTGATGAATAAAAGGTTAAAAAGAACTGCATTTATTCAAAATAAAAAAAAAATTGTTTTTAAATATAAATCTTCTTTATTGTCACTTTTTATCAATTTAACACATCCTTGCTGAATAAAATTATTGATTTATTTAAAAAAAAAGAAAGAAAAAAATTACTGACCCCAAATTACTGACCAGTAGTGTATATTGTTGTTATAAAAGATTTCTATCTTGAAAACATTTGCTTCTTTTTTTTTCTTTTCTTTTTTCTTTTTCTTTTTTTTATTCATCAAAGTATCCTAAAAAAGTATCACAGGTTATGAAAAAATATTAAGCAGCAGAACTGTTTCCAACTTTGATAATGAATCATCATATTAGAATGATTTCTAAAGGATCATTTGATAGACTGGAGTAATGATCCTGAAAATTCAGCTTTGCATCACCGAAATAAATGATAATTTAAAGTATAATAAATTGAAAACCAATTATTTTAAATTGTAATAATATATCACAATATTACCTTTTTTTCTGTATTTTTGATCAAATAAATGCAGGCTTGATGAGCAGAAGAAACTTCTTTCAAAAACATTAAAAATAGTAATGTGTCCAAACTTTTGGCCTGTACTGTATATGCAATCCACCAGACAGTTGAGACAGAATGAATAACAAAACGAACAGCTTTGACACCAGTGATTAGTAAACTCATCATTCAGGCCACTAGGAGTCAATATAAAGACCAAAATCACTGGGCAAAGCTGGTGTCATGACAAATCGGGTCCTAATCGGGTCTAACTAATACAGACATTAATGGTCATTATAACATAGTTCAAACAACATTTACTGTATAATAACATGATTTTGTAGGAATTGTAATCAGGTGCTAAAGAGAGTACCTATTAAAAGTAATTTGAGCCAATGGGATTGCTTGGGGTCCTAACAGAGACCTGGGCTGCGTTCAGCCCCGACAAAACGTTGCACAACGTTTTTTAAACAGAAATGGTGATGCGTTGAACACACTGTTCTGATGACGCAAGAGTTGCAACTATGGCAGCTGAGAAGGCCATTCTTTGTGTTCTTTGTGAAGAATTTTCGGAGTGAAGAATTTTTGTTTAATATTACAAAATATGCCCGATGTTACAGTTACTGCACTTGCTGCCCAGAACAAAAGAGAACATCCCAATCGAGTGAAGGGATTTGTGGAAACTGAAATGGAAGCACACATCTTACCTAATTCAGACTAAAACACATCTATTTAGCCTCACATACTGACTTTATTTGTAGTTCATACTGTTTTAATACCCTGTATTTTCTTTCTCATTTTTAGGAAAAGCTTTTAATTACCATTGTTTATTTCTATACCAAATGTCATACACTTGCAATGAAGTTAAAAATATAAACAACTACATCATTATGTTGATATCCTATATTTTTACAATAAAACTTACGACAAACATGTTTTCTAATATCCTCAGTTGTTGCGTATACCGAGCTGCATCGAACACATTTGTAAATTACTTTCCTTGAACCCATTGTGCGAGTTCACTTTAATACTGCGTGCTTTATATACATGTTGCTGCTGATTGGACTGCAGTTCTGACACACTCACCAAACAAGAGAAAACGTATCTCAAACCCTGTTGCACACTGGTGCACGCCGTTTCCAGGAAACATGACGTTCAACCCGGAAACCGTAGCAAAATGTTGCGCACCGTTTTGAACTTGAACGTGCCCCTGATTTCGAGGGAGGACCTGATTCGTCACCACACCAGCGGACGAAAATGCAGTTACATTACTTTTTACTTAAGTAAAAAAAAATTTTGAAAGATAACAAGAAGTAGATAAACAGATTCTATAGTTTGTTTAATTCAATTAAAATTGTATTCATATTTTGTCAGAACCTCTAGT
This sequence comes from Squalius cephalus, assembly GCF_949319135.1. NCBI lineage: Eukaryota > Metazoa > Chordata > Actinopteri > Cypriniformes > Leuciscidae > Squalius > Squalius cephalus. Next base: position 19,055,465 of record NC_137145.1, read on the forward strand.
AAAATGCGTTATTCTATTTAGTTGTATGTTCAAAATTGTGGAGAATCATGATCTCTATTTGAAGCAAAATAAAAAAATAATCGTGATTTTCAGTTTAACCAGAATCGTGCAGCTCTAGAATAAAGCATTTGATAGATGCAGCTGACTAAACCATTTTGACAATCAGTTGTTTCAAAGAGTTGTTGAAAGAGAAATAAAAAAATAAATAAAAATATTTTTTTGTAACCCTTGTTCATCATCTGCAAGTCACCAATGCTCTCACTAGCTCTAGTTAGAGAATGATTGGATGATTTCTGCACAGGATGTTTGGCAACGAGAGAGTGACATCCGTTTAGAGATGTCCCTGAATGACATAGCGGGCTGATGATGTCTCCTGAGGGAAGCGGGTAACGTTAATGCTGATGATGAAGGTTTAACCTGTTACCAGGGGCATTCATTTACACATATCTATTCTGCTTCCTTGAGCCAGCCAGAATGTAATTAACAATGTAAATCATCAGCTCCACTGAGGGATTCGTTCAGTTAGGCAAGCATCGTTATTATGTTCCTGGTTTAATAGAAAAACAAGGCAGTCCATGTTGTTCATCTTTCCTGCTTTGCCATTAAAAAAAAACAAAAAACAAACTCAAACCTCATCATATAACCTCATTTTGTCATCTAAAAATATACTTCATGTATCAACCAAAATAAAGGAGATGTTTGTAATTTTTGAATGTTAAAATGTTCTTCTATCCCAGCCATTTGTGGGAAAAAAACAACATGTAATCTGTAAATTGATTGCCACAAATAAATAAATAAATTCATGTGCTTTTAACATTGCTCTCTTTGAGTTTGACCCAGCCACAGCTTAACCAACAGTATGAGTTTGGGGGCGGGGTTATCTGTTTGGGTGACCAATAGCAGATGGGGGAGTGTTTTTTGGGAACATGTCTGAAAACAATCATTGTTTTACTTTTGGTGGTTTACAAATGACTCACTCTACCTTTAACTGTTTTTTTTTTTTCAAATCAAAGAAATTACTGTTAATAAATAGCCTAATATTTAAGGGTCAGATGCAGTAGAAAGATGGCCTGGCTCCGCCCTCCTACGTACTTCCGCTCAATTTTCATTTTCCTTCAGTACGTCGTCTTGGTTTGCGGTACATTCGTGGGTTTTCTCCAGCCAAATTTTTACCGGTCCTATCAGTGAACAGAGGGAGTGGCTTGAGGTCGTGCGCTAGTTTGAGTTGTAGGGTTACGTCACAACCAAACGTTAGCGATTGGTTATGGCAGATCCAGAGTGGCTCTGGGCAGATCCAATAGTTTTAAACTTCAACAGAGTACCCGCCTTCAAGGAAGTTAACGCTTGTCAATGGAGAGTGGCCAGACTCTCTGTACAAATGAAATGTACGAGAGTCTGGTATTGGCTAGTAGAAAGAGCTCCTTAAGGTAAAAACTGCACACTCACTTTTTTCAAGTGTATTTCCTGTCACGTCTACAAACTTCACATATCCGCTTCAGGACATGGCCGTCTAAGTTCAAGGGGTTGAATCATGATGGTAGACTGATAGAATATTCATGATCTCTGCACAGAACTTGAAGTAAGTGAGGTAACATGCTGAATTCACATGAAACGTTTCTTCAGTGGCCTTAAAATTAATTAAACAGATGTTAGTTTTAAAATCATGCTGTTTTAAAAAGTAAGATTGTGGCAAGATAATATATTTTTTCAAATATTTGTGTGTGGGTGTTTAAAAAAAAAAAAAAAAAAAAAAAAAAACTTTCAAACTTTCCAAAAACATTTTTTTTCTATAGATTTATTATAGTCAGTACAATGTTTTTGAAATGTTTTTGAAATAAGTCTCTTATGTTCAACAATGCATATTTATTTGATTAAAGTACAGTAAAAACAGTAATGTTGTGAAATTATTCTTATTCTTGAGTATGAACTCTCTCCCCGAGCACTTTGCACACACATAAACTCACGACACAGCCTTCCCTCAAATAACGCGAGCGAGATGGAGATCTCAGGCTTGGCGCCCTCCTCCAAAGACCCTGATTAATAGTGAATCATCCTTTGCAGCACTATGAACCCCTGACTCATCAACGCAGCCACGGTGTGAATATTAACTGAACCGTTCTTACTGTGGGGTCCATAGGTGTTGCCTGCAGGGTGTTTACATCCCGGAACAAAGAATGTTATCGTTCTCAGGGGCACTGGCCGAAAAGGTCATCCTTTCTTTAAATATATATATATATATTTATATATATATATATATATATATATATATATATATATATATATATATATATATATATATATATATATATATATATATATATATATATATATATATAATTTTTTTTTTTTTTTTTTTTTCAAATAACTATTTTAATATTTAAAAATGTAATTTATTCCTGTGATGTCAAAGCTGAATTTTCAGCATCCTTATTCCAGTCTTCAGTGTCACATGATCCTTCAGAAATAATTATAAAATGCTTACTTGCTGTAAGAAACATTCTTTATTATTATCAATGTTAAAAACAAATGCTTAATATTTTTGTGGATATTGTGACATTTTTTTTCAGAATTATTTGATGAATAGAAAGTTCAAAAGTACTGCATTTATTTGAAATACAAATTGTTTTTAACACACACTATATATATATATATATAATTTTTTGAACGAGTAAATTTAATTGCCACAATATTTGACATTACTACTTTTATCCATCAAGGATATGCTTATACAGTGTCCCATTTTGTGCAGTCTTTGTGTGTAATTATGTGTATTTGACAGTGTATCTCACTTCTCACTTCATATTGTTTAAACTGACCATGTTACAACTGACCCCATGTAACAACCCTCCAAAGTCTCCGCTAGTTGCACTATGCAAACAAGGTCTTATACTTCAGCTCTGGAAATTAAAGCTATGATGTAGTTGAGAATTAACATAATTGAGTAATATCTTTGAACTGCTATTGCCGTAATTCAGGATCACTTCAGTTCGCCCTTTCAGAGCCGTCCACTTTGGATTGTGTCTCATCAGCATGCGCCGCTCCTTGATTGCTGATTTTACACACCTTGCTGCTTTTGCCTTTTTTTTTTCTGTGAGTCACGGTGGCGGTTATCTAAAGATAAAGCTTGGGGTGAAAATACAGCACAAAAAGCATCAGAGGAACATCCATTTCCATGTCAATATAGCAGAGTAGAAAGGATGACCTTTTCGGCCAGTGCCCATGAGAACGAAGCAGATAACATTCTTTGTTCCGGGATGTAAACACCCTGCAGGCAACACCTATGGACCCCACAGTAAGAACGGTTCAGTTAATATTCACACCGTAGCTGCGTTGGTGAGTCAGGGGTTCATAGTGCTGCAAAGGATGATTCACTATTAATCAGGGTCTTTGGACGAGGGCGCCAAGACTGATATCTCCATCTCGCTCGCGTTATTTGAGGGAAGGCTGTGTCGTGAGTTTATGTGTGTGCAAAATGCTCGGGGAGAGAGTTCATACTCAAGAATAAGTACTAATGTGACCCCCTGCCCACCTCAGGTCTAGTGCTTGGAGCAATCTGTTTCTGAATGCACACAACCCCCTAGGAAGAGGCTGTTTGAGGCAGATTGTTCGAGTTGGAGAAATACCACATGGAGTCGAGCAGAAAATGGCCTTCGGAATTGGAACCCCACTAGCCACTAGTTAGGCCTGACAGAATGCATCTCAATGTTGCACATTCACTGCTGCGTATTGTTTCTGTCTTGGATATTAGAGCACAGATGATAGCGGATGCAGCGGCGGCAATAAATAGCTGTGAGAATAAATCTTCCCTTTTGCCTTGATCAAAAGACGTTTGACTCTTGGAGCACCTTGTAGAGAGGAAGTACAGGGGCCGGTTTCACAAAGATAGACTTTGACTATGGCTTAGATATAGTAGGTAGTCAGACTTCAGATAGACATCTAAATCAGACCGTTGCACAAAGCACTTAAGACTCTGACTATCTTAAGTAGGACTACACTGCAATGCATTCTAGGTAAAATAAGACACTTTTCAAAACAAAAAACATGGCGGATCGAGTAAGCACATTCAACCGCTCAGTGCAGTTTAGCACAGCGGAAAATGTGTTTGTTGGAGGAGTATAAATGACACAGTATGTTTTTATGTTTCCACTGTTCGATCGCGCCCGTGCCTCTCTCTCTCTCTGACACACACACACATTCCAGCATTGCAATCTTGACATCGCAGCCTGTTATTATGCAGCGTTCACACCAAACGCGTCTATCGCGTCTAATTCGACGCTTGAACATTTAAAATCCATTCGCGCGTCCAAGTTGAATAGGACGCGCGTATAAAGCGAGCGTTTGAAGCGAAATAGACGGGCATTCAGAGCTATGACTCCACTACCACCTGTTTGAGCAGTCACGGTGTATTGCATTTCATGCATCGCCCGTGACGCTTGCGTATGAAAGGGAGCGCGTCGATCGTTGCTCGCGTTGACTATGTAACGGCCCTAACAGTTACAAGGACATTTTACTTGGGAATGTAGTAACAAGAAGAAATGTTTAAATTATGAGCCATTTTCCCTTTTCTTTTGGCAGTTTGTAATGTAACTGATTGTTACTGCTGGTTGCCAAGGTAACATAGAGTCTTAGACCTAAGTTAGCCTGGGGGTAAGGTGTCTAATTTTTTTGGTCTAAATTAAGTCAGTCTTTATTTTTGTGAAACAGTCTAACTTGCATTAGACTAGTCTATGAGCACATTTTAGACTTGTCTAACACTATAGACCGGTCTAAAATAGCTTTGTGAAACCGGCCCCAGACCGCGGTTATTTGAGTAGATGATAATCCATGCTTTCTGTAGCGTCATGTACCGTAATTCTGCTTTATAAATATAGATAGACTAGTTGGGTTATTCAGGCATGCATCTAAATCCTATTCAGTCAAATGTGCTAAAAATGTTTTGGGCCTCTTAAATTCTATAATTTGTTTTGTTTTTGGACTAGATCCAGGCTGGCAGACTTCCACATGAATTGCCAGACGACACCGCATTCAATAACAAGCTGTCCTAATGATAACTACCACGGTTGTCTGGTGTCCTACGTTGGACTCATTGGTGAGTGATTATGGAAAAATGTGTTGCACAGCAATATTAAGAATTTTGTGGAGAAGAGTGTTTGGAACATGTATTTTGTCTTCCTTGGCTGTTTTAATTAGTGATGCATCAGGAATTTTACTTTTAAGAAAAATGATCAAGAACAGGAGAACCGTTGAAGGCTGGGGGTATTCAAACAAGGGGTGTGTGTGTGTGTGTGTGTGTGTGTGTGTGTGTGTGTGTGTGTGTGTGTGTGTGTGTGTGTGTGTGTGTGCTTGTTTTTCTATCCCGGTGGGGACTTCAACCTGAATGCACACTTACTCATGGGACCTTGTGTCACTGTGGGGACCTAAATTGAGGTCCCCATTAGGGTTGTGCCGATAGACGATAGTATCGTGTATCAACGATAGTCAGAGATATCGCTGATGGCAGATGCCTTTGACAATATCAATACTATAATTGGCTCATTTTATCATTAATGTATTATAATATTAGGAACTACAATTAATTTGCCTTGCCTAAATTCATAACGACATCACTAACACATAACCTAACACTTGCGACATCACCGACACGCGCGAATGAGGACTCTCTAAATGTTTTTAAAACAGACTAAAAAACTACATCCCACATCAAAATTGAATTGCAAGGTGATCCATTCACAAATTGTCAAGAGTGCTTGTTTTAACAGACGCATCATTCTTATACAGATCAAAGATGAAAAGGCATCGTTGTTCGTCAGTATTTTGTTTCCATAGCACATTAACAAACCATATATATATAATAACTAATAACACTGAAAACAATACAATTACAAAATATTAATAATACTAATATCACTAAAATGATATAGGCCTAATAACAGTCTTTAGTTCACGAACACAGCAAAACTCTGCCATCTGTGAAAATCAAAAGCAGCTTCAAACACTTGTTTAACAAGAAATATTCTTCTGATTTTTTCTCTGTCATTAATGTAAGTCCACAAGAGAAATATTAAGCCAGTAAATTAAGATAGTTGCTATAGCGTTATATCCATCGTCGTCTCTGAGAGAATGCGGCGTTAATGCAGTGACAGATGCTGAAAGCTCAGTCCGTTTCTGCTTTCACTTTCAGGGAATGAGCGCATTTACACGCACGTTCTTAACCCGATTATGCTGAATAAACTGACAATGCATGTGGTCATGTAAACGCATTAACCCGTTTTCCTTTATCGGAGTCAAGTCATAAGTTTAAGTATAAACCGATCGACTCAGCTAGATTTTTGCCCCTTACTCTGATTTCTCCCAGCATTTAAAACACATTAACCCGCGTTTTTTGGGCCTATTGAAATGCGCATATGTGAAGTGCATCCAGACAGAGAGAGCACTGGTAGGAGGACATATATCACAAACTCCGACTCTTTCTTGACCCAAGAAATGATTAAAACGTGTTCTCATCTCGTGCAGAAGTACAGTCAAAATGCTGCATCTGTAACGGCATGAGAGGATAATGTGTGTCTGTAAATTTCCCGCTGACATGTTGAAATACTCAGATACAAAGATCTTTTTTTACCTCACTATACCGGGAAATAACCTGATGTAGCCTATTAATAAACAATCCACCTTTGCTAGCAAAATAGAAAAAGATTCTCATATATAAAATGAAGTAATAAAACAAGCTAATTAATGAGTAAATAAGCAAGTTAATAATCAAATAAGTAAGCCCCGCCCCACTCACGATAATATCGTGTATAGCCGATCTCACAGGCAGACGATAGGACGATATGAAAATGGAGCACATCGCCCAACACTAGTCCCCATGATGAAACAAGCTTATAAATCATATAGAATGAGTTGTTTTTTTATGTACAAATGCAGAAAGTGTTCTGTGATGGGTAGTTTTAGCATAAGGGGATATAATATACAGTTGGTACAGTATAAAAATCATTACGTCTATGGAGAGTCCCCACAAAGTTAGTAAACCAGACGTGTGTGTGTGTGTGTGTGTGGCAATTTTCAAAAAATAATCTAAAATAATTACTACGTCTAGAGTGTAAATTAGGACTGCAAACCTTTAGAGAACATTTTTAATTGCATCCTTTTAGCCTTTTATCTGGAATAAATCCTGGAGGGTTAAAAATCCAGGGTCATGATGTGAACAAATGTATCTCTAGAAGAGAGCAGACCAACAACCCCTGGCCATTATACTGAGCCAAACAGCACATTATACTCCAGATAACGAGACCTATAAACCAGCATGTTGCCATCTCATGAATATTTATGAGAATCTCTACCCTTGGCCTTACAGGATCAGATGTGACTCCAAACTATGTGGATGCCAGCCACACCAACATCACCATTTCCCCTTGGTGTGGCTGTCGAGGCAGTGGAAATCATGAAGCTGAGTGCGAGACCTTCCTCCGAGACTTCAGAGAGAACACTTGCCTGAGTGAGTGGAGATAAAATCTCACCTAACCTCACGACTCACGTCTTGAACAGCCATCCTTATGGGCTTAAACTAAATAGCATATCAATGAGAAATGCTGTCTTTTCAGGCATGTGATCTCTTTTGCAGAGGGTCTGTTTTTTCCTACATGAAAGTGTCATGGCTTTTTTATGCATGATTTTTTAACGTCTTTATTTGCACATGTGTGCGTTTGTTTCGGTGTGCAGGAAACGCTATCCAGGCATTTGGTTATGGCACGGATGCGGGTCTAGTTCCCATCACGGAGTCTCAGTCGGCAGTCCCATCAGTACGTACCAATCTGCAACCGGCTATCATCACCAAACATGTCATCAACTCCAATGATGTCAAGCAAATAGACAGTGCATGTGTTTTCTCCACATGCGCTAACCTTCAGGTAGGTCTGAAAACATTGTTGTCAATTACATGGGGTTATGTTATTACCCAGTGATTCCAACGCTAAACATTAAGGAATTTAAAGGTTGTGTGCAGTTTTTTGATTCTAAAATACTTATAAGCTATTTGTAGGTTGATTTCACTACAAAACTGGTAACTGTTGTGCTGAGGTGTTCTCAACACTGGATTTGTTTGTTTGAGAATCCCGACCAGCCTGGCACAGCAACAGCTCAACCAATGGTGTGGGTTTGGGGCGGGGCTATCTGATTGTCTAGTCAATTACAGACAGCGGGAGTGTTCAGGAAATCTTTTGGAAACGGTCATTATTTTGCCAATTTTGGTTATAAAGTTCCCATGTCTATGGTTTTACCACGGAATTGGGATACTTTTAAAATTGTTACCACGGGTTGATTTTTTTCATATATTATATTTGTATTTAAATAATTTACTCTACCCAATTTACTCTACCCAAATATAGATTACATTTTTATGAGGGGCACTGGTGTTAATATGTACTATATGACATGGAGCAAAGAGAAAGTAGCATCAGAACAAGACCTTAAAACTGTAAATAGTTCATTTTCAAATGAAAGGATTATCACCTACACCAAAAGATTTTGTTCACCAGCTGTCAGTCTTAAGGTAATGTGAAGAGTACAGTAATTTTCAGTGATTGGGAAGTATTTATGTATTTCAATATGTATTTTTGGTATGTCGGTGGCATAGTTTGTGTTACGCCATCATTTGGGCTAGTTTAATTGGTCATTGGGCTAGTTGGCCAATGGATTGTTTTTATTATGCTTAGGCCATGTGTCCACCAAAGTGTTTTTAGCTAGCTCTTCTGAAAACGCTTAGCTGGGGGCGCTTGAGAGCTCTTCGGTGGCACAGCGGTTTATTTTTTTCAGTTGAGGATCTGTGGTTGCCATGATACGGAATATTCACTGAAGTGTCACTAGTATCTGATTTTGTAGATTGTTTGTTTCTGAATATAAAAATGTTGACATGTAAAGTACTTGCTCTGGCTCTAGTTTTAAATGATTTATGTTCTGTTGTTGCGCTTGTTGTCATTGTACAAGCAGGATGTGACCATTGGTCTGTGTCGTATTTTCCCCCTCCCCCCTCCTCCCTCCTCATTTATGCTAGCCCAAACAGAAAAAAGAAGCCTCCATTCAATTTAGATAATCCTGTGCGTGTCACATACTGACATTAAAATTGCTCTGGATGTCAAGAATAGTGCAAAAACCTGCTTTGTGCATGTACAAAAGCAAAACACAGAAATTCCATTAAACCCTGCTTAAATCTATAGGCCAAACCTTGGGGACACCGACTATTACAATCATTAAAATAACTGAGGGAAGCAGAATTCCTCTTTTTCCCTGTTTTACCTGAATATATGCAGAGTGTCAAGTGGAAGGTAAAACAAGTTTGTATAATTCAGTATGTAGGTGAATAATTCATAAACTAAGCGCATTTGTCAGCTCGTGCAGGGGACATTCAGCATGGCTGTCCACACCAACGAGGTCTGTAATTCCTGGAGAAAGTTGTCTGCTATGGCATACTGGTTAATGCATATGCTCATAAAATATTGAGCCTTGATGCTCAGATGTAAGATTAAGGTTTGAATCTGGCCCATGTTATGTCCATATCCCATTTAACCCTTCTCTCTCCTCTAGATGTTATGTTGATTGTCGCATTGATCTAAAGGATGGTTTGGTTAGTATGATTTCGCTTGCATACAGGAAGCTATGTAACCCTATGCAAATGAGTGATGTCATCATAAACACTAATTTGTCAGCTAATCCAAGTTTGAAAGGGGCTGCATTATAGAGATATGGCTTTGTGTGACCACTTCCATCATATCGTGCCTTGCAGTTCTGTCCTAAGTCCTGAGGATTCAGTTATAAGCCCCTGGGTACTAAAGAAAATGACTGTACTCTCTCATCCATGCTGAAACAAATTATGAAAACTCCACAGACAGAAATATCATGTAGTCACACGGGAAATAACTATTTTAATTTATGTCTCTGGCAATTGTCATAGGAGGCAACAGTCAATCTGTGAAAAGTGGTCTCTGACATTGCTGCTCATATCTGCTCGATTACTCGGCGCGTTTACAAGTGTGTTGAATTTGTGCTTTTAGTAAAAAATGTGTACGAGTATGGAATGTGTTTATTGAATATGCAACTGTAATCAAGAATGTCAAGTCTGTGATTTTTTTTGTGTCTCTCATTGAAAAACTCCAGCTTTTCATAAAAACAAGGGGAAAACAGCCATCCATTTCCATAATTGTTGAATTTTAATTTTATATCATGATATTAGTTTGTGATAAAAATTAAAAAAGTCCAATTTGGATATTGTAAGGCATAACACTTTTTGCAGACAACAGATTTACTGTTTCAAGATAGATTTACTTAATACTTGTTCTGTCTGAATCTCTTTTCAAATGCTATTCCAACCTTGGCAACTTTTTATTTAGAAAAAGAGAATTGGTATAGTTGCATAGAAAGTATACAAGTTTGTGCTGAATAGAATGACAAAAGGTGCCTTCACAAATACAGGCTTTTCATTAATTGAAATGTATTTTTTATGTTTAGAGGTTATGCATGAACAGGACTAATTGTCAGTATATAGAAAAGCATTTGAAAAAACATGATTATCTACATTGAAGAAAGGAACGTCATCAAATTGTACAGATGCAGAAACAAAAGAGCTGCTTTCTATCTGAACAGATACATAAATTAGTTGACAGATTACTGGAATTGTTTGAGATTCTATTATATATGACAAAATACCCAGCCTCCTTTGGGAACAATATATACACAAGACCAAAAGCACATGACGTGAGTTTAACGTCATTTTGTTGCTTATATTGTTACACAAGAGCAGATCAAGAGCACAAGTGCCTGGTTACACTGGATTACAGGTGGGTGAATATTAGGGTGGTCCTTAGTTTTAAAGTCTCCAATTGTCATGCTCTTAACCCTTCAAATTGTTCCTTTATATAAGAAAATACAGCATGCCAATTTTTATGGCAGTAACATAATAATTACTGGTAGCTCAATAGCTTTAAACTTTCTGAGATTTTGATGATTTTCGTAAAAACAGATCATTTGAATTGGTATCGTACCTGGCTAGTAAAATTCCCAAAAAATCTCCATAAAAGCATCTAATGCACCATATATTCCTAAATATGTATTTTAGATACATATCTCAGTTTACTTATTATAGAAACTAAATCCAAATTAATCCATCCATGACCCGGTTTAGCAGATTTACCTTTCCTGGTGGAATCAATACATATTTCTACTGATGATCACCTTGGTTATTGTTAGAACACATTTTTTGGTTAAAAAAATTACATTACGTTCCTTGAAATTGACCCGGAACTTTGGCCGAATCAAGCAGATTATCAGGAGGCACAGGCAACCATACATGCAATGAAAGTAGTCAATGATCACGCCGAGAGAGGAGTGGCTCTGATTCAAGAATACAATGGCTATCTCACACACTCTGAAGAACAATTGCAGTTTCTCCTTCATGTGGTGGAAGATCACCGACGGATCTATCCAGACTGCAAAAAGTCAACACTCGCTGTGCTGAGCATCAGAAATGAGGGATTGTTGAAAACTTTGTGCTTTTTTTGAGATTGTTGTCATTGCTGTCATGTCAGTGTTGCTCTGATTTCAATGAAATGTAGTTCATTTGGAGCAACTTTTAATATTACTTGCATATCACAATAACGCCGCGCAGCTTAACATAGGCAATCTTCCACATGATTGAGCTACCTCAATAATATATTATATCATTTTTTTGTCAACATTTTTGCATATTTATAATTCTGAAGTTAAAAGGAACAGTTTAAGAGGTTAAGACTGACATTTTGCAAAAAAAAAAAAAAAAAATTGGACTTGATAAGGACCACCCTAGTGAATATGATGTAGGTTTTGTGATGAAATATTGTGGGCGCAAAATGGCTGCAACTGTTTAGTGAATTCACCATGGAATGTTTACAGATGGGTACAAAAGGAAATACATGTTTTCTGAGATGAATCCATTTCTCAATGTAGTCTGGGAATTGACTGTGCTGTTAAATAGGGCACTGGAACTATCAGTTATTAATCTTGCTTTTTAATGTCACAATGCCTATGAAGTTCTGTTTGGGTTTCTGTTTGTTTGCTTTTTTTCAACAGTGTTGTTAATCCTCTGATGTCAGTGTTTTATCTTAAAAAGGAACTTTATTCATTGATTTCATGCTTTTTCTTTCTTTCTTTCTTTCTTTCTTTCTTTCTTTCTTTCTTTCTTTCTTTCTTTCTTTCTTTACCATAAAACAGCTCTAAAAATGGCATGTTTCCTGTGGGAAAAGCAATTCAAAGAATCAATCAAGCAAACCATTTTGCGATTTTTCCGTAAAGCTTAATTATGGTTTTGCAGTTGTTGTTTTTTCTCATAAAGACAGGAGATGTTACGTTTTTGATTGTCTTCTAGTTAACGAACTATAACTAGCTGAGAAGTTCTTGAACATGTTAAGTGCACGACTGCTTCCAATATCCAATGCATTTATTTCATGCTTCATGGCATGTAAAAAACCCACCTGCTAAAAACACCTTGATATGAGTGACATTTCGCACAAAAGTGACACTTACAACGTGAATCCTTCTAACAAGATTGGTCACATAATTTTCATCTTCACAATCAACTGATTTCTGAATATTTAAAGGGAACGTTTGAAATGTCTGCACCCCCATCTGTCATTGGTCAACCAAACAGATAACTCGCGTTAGTGGTTGAGACGATGTTGTTATATTGGGCTTGTTGAGATGCTCAAACAAACACATAATGATTTTACAGCGCCACAGTGTTTACTTTTCAGGGGAATCAAATAGTTTACTCACAGTCTCTCTCTATTAAGCTAGGATAGAATTATTGTAACATCCAAAAATTACACAATTTACTTTAACATCCCTATTACACTGTTCCACTACAGCTGAGAGTATGTCTTAGGTAATTATGTTGGTTCATGATGGAATGATGGATGTTGGGCAGCCAGACACAATCAACATTGACCAGTGCTGTATTGAGGTTATGGATGCAATCCTAAGAATATTAATTATTTCTATTTCCACAGGACAGTGAGCAGAAATGTTCTCCTTCTAACAGTTTTGATTGTGCTGACGAGGTAAGAAATATTTCATAAATCATAACCTAATTTTGTTGTTCCTACTTTGTTCTTACCTACGTATTTTGGGTAAAGATCAAATGCACATTTATTTATTTTTAAATGGAAATCATATTATTTTTATCACACTCATAACAAAGTGACCCTAATTTCATTTTCTTTCATTTTGTCATGATGCTGCACTTCTAACATGAAAAACTGGAAATGTATTCATACATATTGCATCTGTTAATTATTTTTAATTAAAATATCATTTGATTGTACTTTCCAGCTTCTAGTCTTGTAATATCTCTTTAACTAAATAAGGCATAACTTTAATGGCATCAAGCTGCAGGATGTGAATTCATTCAGGAAAAACAACAACAGCAAGTCGTTGTCACTGTATAAATAATGAAGTTAAAATGAATAATACCTGCATTTTTCTGAATGTCTCCTATATGCTTTTATAGAAATACCTCTTAATAAATTACAGCACAAACCAATTAATGTTTTTAACGTTACTGAGTACATAAAGGAACAGGAATTACCCGTAATCTGAATACTTGAACAAAGCATATAACCAAAAAAAGCTTGTAATATTTCTACAGAATGTGGTGAACCCCAATATGGAGGGATCCATTGACTCGGCGGGCTCTCAGCAGGCTGACAACAACAGAGCCAGACATTCATCTGTGACTTCAATCAGTGTTTCTGCCGCCACACTGACACTGGCCTTTGCACTGGTCAATCAGGTTCTGTAAACACAGCCTGACTCTACAAGACCAGGAAGCATCTAAAGGATTCTTCTGACCTCAATCAAAGAACTTCTCTAAACTGACATTGATCTTTCTCTCTCTCTCTTAGTGTGTGTGTATGTGTGTATCACACGCCATCTTTAAAAACCAGTCGAAACAAAAAACAACAAATCCCTAAAAGGAGCTTCAAAAAGACTAATACCACTGCCCCATCCAAGAGAAAGGGAGGAACCACCAGCGTTGTTGAGAAGCTGACAGGGAACACAGAGAACTTCTATAAACTTCTTCTCTTGCCAGGAGGAAAGTAGCCCACGATGTTCTCTCATAGTATGATGGACAGATGATTGAGAACATGCTGTAAAATGCAGCTGCGATCATGTGACCCATTGATGAACTCTCTCTGTATATTTACCTAGAGATATAAAGTAACCATTATAAAAACATCACTATTCGCTATCCCCAGCGCACATCAGTACAATATTGCTCACTGCCTTGATCATTACCCAATAATTTTATGTAAATGTTTCTTTTGTTCAAAGAAAAAATATATATTGATGAAATCTCAATTTGTGCCCTTTTTAATTTCTCAAATTTGTTCCCAGCAAACTACAAGGATTCATCAGCGACATGTTTGGAACATACAATTTGGCTAGACTTGGTCCATACTGCCCTGTGTAAAATGTGTATAATGATGTTTGTAAGTATATGAGATTCTTTGAGAAAATGTCAAGCTTTTTTTTCCTGTTTTATCTCTAAAGAACCTTTAGCATGTGCTGGAAAGCCGAGAGACGTGGGGAACAAGAACAAAAGTGGAGAGCCACATGAAACGTATCACCATGGAGAGCCGTCAGTGCCAATGATGTTCGTCTTAGGCTGTTATTATGTGTAATCATTTCTTTCTTGCCAAAAGACTTGGATTATATTCAAAGAAAAGTGCTCCAGGGAGAGTGGAACAAAAGATCCATTTGCGGAGAGGGTCAATTGTTGGTGTATTTTATAGTGTGCAATCTATCGTGTGGCCTTACTTTTTTGTCTTTGCTCTGTTCCTCTCTCTTATGTAATGGTTTCAGACCATACCACTTGCAAATGTGCCACCAAGTCCGACTGAGATGATTTTAGACGTTCAAAAATAGCAACACCCTCAAAAACGTCTTGGTTTATTTGTGATGCTTTAAAATTGAGGCAAGATGGAGGCTCAAGAATGTGTCAGAAATATTTGTTTAAATCTGAATAAAAACATCCTAGTAATGTCTCGAAGAGTCATGACTGCAGCATTTATTGTAGAATTAAGTTAGGTCAGAGTAATTATCTTGGAATAAGTTTTGAAAATCTTTGTTTAACCTAAAATTACACATTTAAAGTCAACATGAAATGAGAATTGACCCCGTTTAACATTATTCTAAAGAAAGAAAAACTATTTCGTAGATGACTTTTCGTCAAACTATTTTCCTATTGATGTCACTGAGGCCATGTGCACATGAGTTCACACTTACATATAATCTAATATAGTATAAAATATGTGTATTTGGCCCGAACCCAGAGCACTCTCCCCCCAATCCCTGGCTGGGATAGGAATAATCGAGAGTGACGAGTTGGGGTGGAGGAGGGATGCTGGAAACAGCATCGTGGAACAGAGTTAATTCGGCTCTATATATAAGCCTCCTCTTGCTCTGATTGGGTAGATTATCTGAACGTGCTCGTCCCGAACATTGTTAATAAAATATGATATAGAGTTCAATAGTGCCTGCCCACTTTTTCAATTGCCTTTATTTTGGCAGTATTTTTTTTCCATAAGGAGTTTTTAAAAAGTATTTGTTGGTTAAAAGTGCTTTATGTATTTTTTATTTATTGTAATAAAGCATAAAACTAATATAATATATTTGCCGAGATTTAGGACACTAAATTATTCTACTTTGAAATGTGCATTCCGTGTCGGAATGTCTGTTTTTATTTTGGTATGTGTGATCCAGCCCACTGCCAATTTACCCAATAATATTTCGACATCACAGATTGCCAGTTTGTGGAAAATACAGCGTATTGCAGCCATGGAAGCCAGAAAACGAACTGGGTCAGGGATTGCGTATTCTGTCTGTCCTAAAAAAGCCTCTGCAATTAGCTGATCAACTTTCAGTGTAAGGCTAGTCACTTTCCATTGTCAATGGCATTCGTTCCTGTTGCGTGTCCTCAATCTGGCAACCCGTGTGAGCGTTGAATCTGAGGAGGAGGGGGCGGGGGAAACAACTCTCTCCAACATTTTGAATTTTGACTGCCAATATTACATACTACACATTTAAACGCCATGAACCAAACCAGCTATGAGGTGAATCACAACAAACTTTGATTTGAAAAACCAAAAAAACAAAGTGTTCCAAAATTGTCCAAAAAGACAAAGGTACAAGATGGCTTTAATAAGGAAAAGAACTAAAATCCAATGGAGCAATTATGATTAGAGGAGATTTTGCTGCTGAATCATAGGTAATGTAGATTTTAACCAGGAATTTCGCTGTTAATAATAATAATAATAAACGTATATAATAAAAAATATAATAATGCATGTTAATCAACAAAAGCATATATCATTGATTAACAACCTTGTAGCTTACAGTAGGTCTGTCTTTAACCATTCTTGTTAAAAATCAATTCCTTTATGGAGAAAATAAATGGGATTTTCACTTCAAAACCAACTGTTGCACTGTATTGGACCATTTTAACCCATAGCAAACTTAAATTCATTCTGGCTCCATTCTGGTATGTAATGCCTACTTTTCACAATCCAAACAAGTCCTAGCCAGCCTTTTTTTCCCCCTCTGAACATCCAGTTTTACTTTAAAATACATCACATTAATGTGGTAAAATGGGTTGCATTTCACATTCACTTTAAATGTAGCCTTCGTCACGTGTGAACAACACATAGAATAAGCTAAATGTTGCAAACAGTCTGATCAACTGAATTTTTTTTTAAGACTGTCGCTCGGTAAAAACAGCTGTAAAAAAACCACCATTACCCCCCAGAAATCTGCTCAAGGTCTGATGATAATCCTTGGCAGTTATGAATGGAATCAACACACAAACACATGGGCGTTGTCACTGCGAGATGTTTGCTGCCAGTGCTTGCCAGCTGTAGCAAATTCAGATGCTTTTATTATTGTATGATGCTTTGGCTTATATGCTGCTGGAGCTAAATGGGGTATTTTTTTTCTCTAAGATCATTAATGCATTTTAACATACTAATTTGTCATTTAGCTTACACTTTTAGCCAAAACGACAGAAAAATTCTCACAAATGCTTGACCAACACATTGCAGCCGCACTGTCCATTTGAACAACATGTGTTCACTGAGAATGCAACAATGAATTATTATTGAGACAGTCCCTCTGGGGTTGAATGAGGGTTAAATGTCTTGTTCAAAAGCACAATTTTGACATTTCAAGTTACCAGCCAAGACTTCAACCACTAGGACTGCATATCCACCAACTTAAGTATAATATATACCCATGAGATGCTGCACATATTTATCTATTTCCTGTTTGCCATCTTGATGTCCTTCATCAGTGAGTTTCCATCTGCTCCACTTCCTCAATCATCTAGCCATCACATGTCTATCTCTCTTCACTAATTTGTTTCAAAACGTGACAGCTAATTAATATGTTCTATAGGCCCACATCTGCTGTTCAACTACAAGGGCAGTTTAGAACTAGATCCTTATGCCATTAAAACTATATCGTCTTTTTCCATTTAAGACCCTTTTTAATTACACATTACATCATTAACACAACCATTTTTGACCCCCACTCTATGTAATCAACAGAATAAATATTTAAAGATTAACCATAAAAACTCCATAGATCAGTTCATACTGTCTTATGACTTGAATACTAATTTTTAACAGTCCATGAAAATGATTTATTTTCAAGGAAAATGAAAACTAATAATGCTTCTCCTTAACTTCCTGTGCAAATCTGCCTTCCATCGGTTGTAATCACATAAGCATATACAGGTATGTGTGCACTCATCCATTAAGTTTCCATTCAGCCACAAGGACTGCCTGCGACCAGAGCTGGGTAGATTACTTACAAATTGAAATCAGTTACTGATTACAAATTACATGACAAAAATTGTAGTTAGTACCATAATCCATTACATTACATATTTAAGGTAATAATCAGACTACTTTTGGATTACTTTTAGATTACGTTGACCTAACTCGTTTATCAAATTGATTTGAGTACAATAATCTTGTACCATTTTGATATAAAAATAGAGATTTATTTTTTTTGTTATCAACAACATGAAGTGCATTATATATTACAGAGTTTCTAAGACTGGGGTTCGTGATGGATCTGCAGGGGTTTGTGAATTTAATGAAAAGCTCTTAAATCGGGCTAAGAACCATATTTGGTAACTTAATCAATCTTTCACAATGGCGTTCACATGCCTCTCCGTGAGCTCGTATATGCACATGGATTTCTCCCAGCCAATCAACAGACATCAGACTACGTCAGCAATAGTGGCACCATGGCATCTGACCAATCAAGAGTTGCCCTGAGCATTTCAAACTTCAGCATTATTCCGGAATTTGTGAAGTGCGGATTTATGCCCCTACCTACTCCCACAAATATGGAAATGATGTGTGTTAAATGATGAGATGGATGTTGTTTGTGTAGGATTTCTAGAAATTAGTGAACGTTGTGGCATGAAAAATGGTGTGATCATATATGGTATACCGTTCAGGTAAGACTAGCACAAGTGACAGGATGTCCATTTTTAGACATACGCCCGATGCGTAGTAAACCATACTCAGGATATTTTTTATTTTTTACAAATAATGTATTATAACGTAGCACAATAATGCACTGAATGTTGTCACAGGTTTGTATAACGTTGTACAGTGATCCAGTGGGAAAATTAAACCATTTATTGAAATGATCAAGCCATAAATAGTGAAATATGTGTAATTTTGGTCAGTTGTATGACTTTATAATTTTTTATTATACATTTGGCATATATTGGTATTTGGCATATATAGCCATTTATTGAAATTATCAAGCCATACATAGTGAAATATGTTTAACTTTAAGAGTTTTTATTATAATCATTACTACTATGTATATATATTGGTATATATATATATATATATTGGTATTTGATATATTGGTGTTTATTTTTTACTGTGAGCCTTATTACTGCTAAAATAGGTGGTAACACCAGTACTTAGTGCTATTTTTCACTTATTATGTATTTTCACTTTATATGTCAATATTCTTTTTTTTTGCATTTTGCATATGCAATAGATGTCAGCCTCACGAATGCCTGGATCATGTACAGGGGGGACAGCAAGGCTCTTGCTGTGGATGGCCTGTCGTTAAAGAACTTCCGTTTCCAGGTGTTCAGGAGATGCAGCAGCCAGAGGCCAGTCACGTCTCGCCCCCGAAGGAGCTCATCATCACCCCAGATGCTTCTGAGCGGTTTGACATGTCCCTGTTCCATGCCCCTGTCCATGATCAGGTCCAACCCTGTTCCAACACACCTGCCTGTAATTATCAAGCAACCCTGAACAGCTTGATTAACTGGTCCAGGTGTGTTTGATTGGGGTTGGAGCTGAAATCTGCAGGACAGTTCTCTAGGAGCAGGGTTGAAGACCACTGGTCTACACCAACCGCCAGACCTGCAAGTACTGCAGCAGGAAGGGGAACATATTGAGGTCAAACATGGTCTGCAGCATCTGTAAGGTCCTCCTGTGCCTCAATGCTGATCGTAACTGCTTTATCAAGTACCATGAAGCAGTTGCCGAAGTGATTGTACTGGAATTGTGACACGTGAAAAAGAAAAAATGTTCCTAAATATTCGATTAACTTTATAGTATGTGTTTTAATATTGTTTTAATTATATTTTATATGTGTCTTATATTTTGTATATACTGTATACACTTTTTGGAAAACAAATTACCCTAGTTTGTCGAAGAAGTACCTTTGACACATGAAAAAGAAGAAATGTTCCTAAATAAAAAAAAAAAAAAAAATCCTAAATAAGTATTCTATGAAGTTTATATGTTTTGTGTATTTATTTATATTTTATATATGCGTCTTATATTTTTTATATATACACTTTTTGTGGGGAAAAATTACCATAGACCGGCAAGGAACCATATATGGTAACTTCATTGGCCTTGATTTGCAACATTTTCGTTTTTTTTTTTTAAGTCACAAAAGTTAAAAAGTCTTGTAATAACCACCAATAACACTCCAGGGTTGAAATATTGAATTTCCAAGTATTTCAATGAGTTCCCAATAAAGGGTTAAGTAATTAAATCATAAAAAATGCTTAATTAAAATAATTAATAATAAAAAAAAACAATAAAAAAAACACTTTTTTTTGTTTACCTGCATGTCATGTGACCATTAACCGATAACATCTGCTGAGATTTGCAGTGCACTGCATAATAAAGTGCACAATAAAGAAGAGCTTATGTAAAATAATAGCAAACATCAAATAATAACACTGTGGTATTAATGCAGTGTCTTATATTATGCATTCATAAGTAATAATTTGACACTTTCACATGTATGGAGAAACCATGACATTTAGCCAGCTACGTTGCTAGCTAGTCAAATCGGAAATGTAACAATCTTTTTTAAGAATACATATATGATTAAAATGAAGAGTTAGTACTCGTATGTTATCAACTCCTACCAAATCTTGAACAATTATGTAGCATAAATCTTGAACTGTTAGGTAAAAAGACATGCAGAATTGTCCAACTGACATTAAAAAAAGAGACAGAGTAAATTATAGATGTGTCAACTCAGCATGAAGTTCCTAAGTGCTCATTATAAGTGTTGACTCTTGAGTCTCCCTTAAAGTTCACCTAAAATGAAAATTCTGTCGTTTACTCACCCTTATGTTGTCCAAAAACATTTATGACTTTCTTCTGTGAAACATAAAATAACTTTTTTTTATATATATTCCATACATCAAGTTAATGGTCACCAAGACTGTTTGGTTACCAACATTCTTTACAACAATATTTTCAAATGCTGTTCCAGACAAGCTTTTAGTCTGTATGGTGTTTGGTGAGACAAAAAGCCTGATTCCCTTTTGAGAGGTCTCTCGTATTGGGTAAGGCTTACGCTATGGGAAAACTCCTTTTCTCGAGAATATTGAAGCCAAATCTTTAAAACGCAGTTTTAAAACGCAACCCAAGATTGTGTTAGACCCCAAGCCTCGAAAACCTTCCTAGCCATGGCGCTGGAGGTGTAATATATAGTACTATAAAGTGCGCACCCCTGCACATAAGCACTGCTCCCACAGAATCAAGCTTTCCTCCAGCTCACGCTGGAAGTGTAGTATTTGTAGTTTGTGTGCTCACTATGAAGGCCTATCACTAGCACCTCGTACATTTACGAAGTGTATGGACGCAGCACTCACCCCCCTGAGACAGCGGGGAGTGCAAGTGTTAAACTACCTCGACGATTGGCTGATTTTAGCTCAATCGGAGGCACAGTTGATAACTCACAGATCCTGGTTCCTCAGCCATCTAGAATGCCTGGGTCTCAGGATCAACGCTTCCAAGAGCACACTGTCTCCCAGCCAGAGTATTTCTTTCCTGGATACAGTGACAGACTCTATACGAATGAAAGCGCTCCTTACACCAGTCTGTGCGCTCACCATTCAACGCCTAGCGGCATCTTTCCAAGCGGGCGCTCGTGCGCCTCTCAAAAGATTGCAGAGGATGTTGGGTCTCATGGCCTCATTTGAAGGGGGTTTTGAAGGGGGTTCACATAGCGTTTTGAAGGGGGTTCAGCTTAAGCTAGCCTTACGCAATACGAGAGACCTCTCGAAAGGGAACGTCTCGGTTATTAACAGCGTTTTGAAGGGGGTTCACATAGCGTAAGCTAGCCTTACGCAATACGAGAGAACTCTCGAAAGGGAACGTCTCGGTTATTAACGTAACCTCGTTTCCCTGAGATGAGGGAACGAGTATTGCGTAACCCGCCGTGCTTCTGTGCTTTGATCAGGTGATCGCTTCAGTCGATTAAACCTGAGGTCCTTGGCAAAGAATGGGTGCTTATATAGTCATAAGCCATGCCCATTCTGGCGGGCTGTGACGCGCCAGGGCGCGAAGCGACCTGATTGGTTTGCGCATCTGAGCCGCCTCGCAATAAGTTTGTGCAGTTGCCGCAGCACAGCCAATGACCGTGCTCGCTGCTCATCTGTGTATGCTGTGCAGCTGGACTGCGTTTTAAAGATTTGGCTTCAATATTCTCGAGAAAAGGATTTTTCCCATAGCGTAAGCTAGCCTTACCCAATACTCGTTCCCTCATCTCAGGGAACCGAGGTTACGTTAGTAACCGAGACGTTCTTTGGCATCAACCAACTGTCCAGGTTTTCTCTGAATCTACTCAGTCACGAAAAGGTAAAAGAATGAGTACTTGACGGCTTTAATGAGGAAATAACCACAATCCCATGAAGTATTGTGAACGATATAATCTGAATAAAAACGATGGATAAATATAAAACATTTTTGATTATGTTTATAAAAACAATATATTTTACGTTAATTGCAGTATACACATACATACATAAATATTTAAGTAGTTTAAAAGCATACAGGGTAACTGACTATGTCATTCGCGGTGCTTCATTGGATTGAGTGAGCACTAAAGCAGTTTTTTGGGGTGATTTGCTTGTCACAATTCTCTGATTGGTGAAGATTTCGCTGCAGGATCATCGGTAATGTAGTTTTTCACCAGGAAATCCGCTGATGAAAAAAAAGCTGAAATAGTGCATGCTGATGGTTTCAACAAAAGCATAAAGGTTGTTTAACCTTGTAGGTCTGTATTTAATTATTATCATTAAAAATCTATTACGGAGAAAACGAATGGGATTTTTACTTCCGGAACCCAAAGAAGTTTCTCATTCACTTTATCAGATTATAGTACAGATTATAGTTGTTCTATAAAAACAATACCACACTAGCAATTTTCTGATATTCTATACAACACTCTTGCTAAAATATTTTACTGATATTATACTAAAACATCTATGAAAAATAAATTAAATCCATTTGCTTAGGTTACTTTCACTTAAATACTGATATCTATTTAGAGATACAAAATTATTAATTTAGCACATGCTATACTCTGTAGTAAGGGAAAACTCAAGTTTGCCTCTTATTGCTAAGCAACTAGAATAGAGGGATTATAGTAATTGTCTAATCCATGCAGTAGCACCATCCTGAAAACCTGAGGGAGTTCAGACAGACAAAAGTGGCTGATTAGAGAATATACACTGAGGCCAAGATATGGTGTCAACTATACTGCCAGATTTTGGGGCTACTGACACGCGCAGCTTTGGGGAAAATTAAGTTGTCATTTTCAAAACATTTTACATATTGGAATCTGTTTTTACGAGTTGATTCATCATAGAAAAATCACATAGATTTCATGGCCATACGATGCTGCCTTGTAAAAAAAATTGACAGTGAGGCAGCTGACAGGAAACATTCTCAGAACTTTAGCTAATGTTCTGGCTAGGTTCTCTTAAAGTTATGAGCAAAGTTTCTTCCAGTAACATTAATAATAGAATATTTGATCAAAGTTATTTGGTCTTTAAAAATTCTCAAAATGTTAACATTATCTATACATCATTCTGAAATGTTTTAGCTTGTCTAAGGTTTTTTTAAAATGTTACTACTTGTTTCAGAATGTTCGAGAACATTCAAAAGTAACGTTACTATAATGTTTGCAGAATGATAAAATGGAACGTTTCTTTAACATTCACATAACATTTATAAAACATTATAAAGAATGTTCAAAAATAACGTTTTATAACAAAGTGAACATTAGCAAAACGTTCTTAGAACATATTTTAGTTAGTGTGGCAGAGCTGTACTCTGGCTTTTGGTCAAAATTGTGGCATATTTCAATGAAAGCACTCATTTAAATAACTATGTGAACATTTCTGTCACTTTTAAATTGGAGTCCCTGAGTGCTGAATTCTTGAACAATATTATATTAGGTGCTCTATTATGGAGACGTGAAACATGCATGCGGCTAATAAAGCTGATACAAAAAGGTGACATTGAGGAAGAACTCAATAGGTTGGAAATTACCCAGCTCAGTGGGCAGATGGGCTTTTGACAGAAATATTGAGCCCCAGCAGGCTGAAATGGGTGGACCAGAATAGGCAAAAGAGCAGCAAATGTAGAAAATCAAATCAACATCTGACAGGTTTGTCGTCCCCAGGAAAGGACAACATACACAATCACTAGAGCAAACATTATCTTTGCAGGTGGGTGGGAAAACACTAAAATATTCTATGATAGAGATATGCTGTCTGCATGACAGAGTTATGCACATTGCTCTGACAGGTCAGTAAAAGCTTGTTTCTAGTAGTGCACTGGACGACCAAAGGTGCCTTCGGGGGAAGGCGGCAGTAATTATCATCATGGCACGACAACGTTTTATAGCAGAGATTGAAATGTCAAGAAAGACCTCTATACAAAAAAAGGGTCTAAACCTTTGACTAGCGGCAAACGGCTGCTTCACAACAATCTTCACAAGAGGAAGTGTCGACTGAAAGACAACAAAAGGACTGACTTGAGGGCAAGAGAGGTTTGATTTACCCGCTAGATTCCAGAGGATAAAAAACTGAATCCCCATGGACTGAGACTGACTAAAACATTATATATGTGCCTTGACCCACATGAAGCATTGGCAGTATAACAGCTATGCTCCTATTGGTC
Source organism: Squalius cephalus (assembly GCF_949319135.1). Classification (NCBI taxonomy): domain Eukaryota; kingdom Metazoa; phylum Chordata; class Actinopteri; order Cypriniformes; family Leuciscidae; genus Squalius; species Squalius cephalus. The sequence goes on from NC_137145.1 coordinate 19,080,025, forward strand.
GTTAGAGATTGTATACACGTCATAGTGACTAAGAGGGTATGACAAACACTTAAGCTATACTGAAACACACATTTTTAGGTGGTGCGGAGTGCGGACTTGATTTCTCATGTGAAAATGTCTAATAGGTTATGCTGAGTAATTAGGCTCTTTAGCGGAAATTGGATGTTGAGAAAATTAGACAAGAAAGAGGCCCTTACGGTAGGCTATATGTAGAAAAATTTAATTGCCATAAAGTGTGTCTCACAGTTCTTTGAGGCACATTTAATTAGCGAACTGACACATACCTCGTTATTATTTTTTCTTGTTATTCTGTTCACTTATATTATAGTGATTCTCACCTGATTTGCTTAATATTTTACTTGGGGAATAAGTGGCAACCAAACAGAATCCCGAATTTTAACATACAAACTGCAATGTTCTTAGAATAAAACTTTGAAATCTGGTAATGAACATGCATGAGCTGCATGCCAATTTAAACAGTCTATAAAAAAAAAAAAAAAAATATATATATATATATATATATATATATATATATATATATATATATATTAGGGCTATTGACACAAATTTCACAATTCGATTCGATTTCGATTCACAAGCTTGCAATTCGATTCGATTTCGATTACGATTCGATTCGATTCAATATCGATTATTTTGGATATCAGGTACAATACATTGCAAATTTTCTCAAGGAAAACAAATCTCTTAACTATTATTGTAACTGGGAGTCAGTTGTAGCCTATAGGCTTCATTAGCCTATATAATATTGAAGGTAAAAATTAACTGATTTGTATACAAACACTTAAAATACACTTTTATTTATTTTTATAATAATAAAGTTATATGAAATTATATAAAAATTGTAATAGTGGCTGTCATAAAAAAACTTTCCAGATTTATTCAAACATGCATTAAATATTGAAGAACATTAAACATTATAATGAATATGTAATTTGGTGCATATATTTAACAAAATGCTCCTCTCTAGAGTAAATTTTTCTAGCTGACTAACGAGTTTGTGGTCACTGGATATATGGTTTTTCTGAGGTAAATGTGACGTTACATGACATTGTTTACTAACGTCTTTCCACGGTTGAAACAGTGATTGAGCGATTCCATGTGACATGATACGGACTTCAATAAGTTGTACTCTATCTTTTAACACACCTTCAGAAGCTCATTCATGTTTATTTCGGGCTGTAACTGGTATTATTAAGGCGGAAGAGAAGATCACGTGCGCTCCGCGCTGCTGCTTCTCTTGAGTTGAGCTGCGACAGAGCGATCTCACGCCACAGCGCCAAAACGGTAATTATGTTTTTGAATTTCGTAAGAAAATGGACGTAATTTGAAATCTGAGACTTTGTTTCATATCAATAATAACAAAGCGATTTATTGGATTGGATGCGCGCAACAATGTTCCATTCATTCATCAACTGAAAACAGGATGACTAAAAGAATTCTTGGGATTTAAGAATCGATATCGTTTCGTAAAAATGAGAATCGATTAAAATCGAGAAATCGATATTTTTTTCCCAGCCCTAATATATATATACATATATATATATATATATATATATATATATATATATATATATATATATATATATATATATATGTACAGTACATTGTCTAATAATGTAAGTCTCACAAACCTAAATTATACATTACACAAGCATTTCTATTTCAAATCAGACATAACCAAAAATTATTCACGCTTCAGTGGTAGAGTCAGTTATGAGCTAAAAGCAAGTGGCAACCTTCTCTCTTGAATCCAACATGGAAGTGACTTAAACTGCCATTCATCAACTGGCTACTATAGAGACAGGCTCCAAAAGAGAGTCAATCCTATATACCCCTGTAAGACTTGAGAAATTATAAAATGCCGGGCTGTCTGGTTGAGGAACGACCACTCCCCAAGAAGACAATGATGTTTTAGGATATTAACATTTGAACTCTCTCTTGTGAAATCAGCATCACCATTCGAGACGCAAGTCTCACCTCAGTATCATCCTAATCTACATCTCTTTCCCTTGACCCCCCATTCCCCCGTTCCTTCTCTCCCTCATGCTGATATCACCAAAATTCACCCACAAATCTATATGGTATGATGTGAACAATTATCATACAACACTATACATGTCTGTTATCATTTGGAATGTCTCAATGCGACTGGTACAAATCCCCAAAGAAGTAAACCAAAAGGTAAAAGGTAATAAAGTTTTTAAGAGTTTAGAGACATCTTGCTTTCAGAGGAGGGTGGGTCTTTCATGTAAATGGCATCCTGCTCCCAAAAGGAGTAAACTCTGGAGACAGTGATTTATGCAAATTCCCATTGTTAGCATATGTTTAGGTTTCTTTCTTGGTTTGAGTATATAAGGAAATGTCTCAACTCGGCTCGATTTGAACTGAGATCGGCCCGTAATGCTTTAAATGCTTGAGGACAGCTCTGGAGTGTAAGCTGAACTCTTTCAGACACTCAGCATTATGTATTTCCTGAGTCAGCTACATCTTTTACCCTTTATCTCTGAGCATTTGATGTTATTGTATGGATTATCTTTGAACTGATTATGTAATTGGCATGATTCATTTACCTGACTTACAGTAATAAATTGTTTCATTTGGATTTATTCTGACTTACTCTGAAATTATTAACTTTAGTAGATTACGTAGTATCCATTGTTACTGCAAAGCTGCATCCAGGGTTAAGTACATACTAGATCTCAGGTTAGATGGAGCATGGGGCACATCTGGTGAGATTCTAGATTCCTGACTAACTGCTTGACTTTAACTAACTTGTTATGCAGTCGCATTACTATAGGGGGCTAGATAAAAATACTAGTGAGGTAATAGCAAGCATTGAAGCGGCATTATCCTAATGCACTAGCCATAACCTCTGGTTATTGTTTGGGCTTTAAGTTGTTATATAGGCGACTGTAGGGGGCTACATGGGTACTTTTTAACAACAGCAAGGGTGGTTTTGTTAAACTGCAGCCTACAACTGTAAACCTTCACCCGCTTATCGAAAACTGTCGTTGGACCGATTGAGCAGGCCTTACACCCCCCATGTTAAAGGTGGGATCAGTTGTTTTTGAAAAAGACTTTTGAAAACTGTGTCGGATCGACTACAAAACACATTTGTAACCAATCAGCAGTAAGGGGCGTGTCTACTAATGATGGGGAGGAGAGAGAGCTCAGTGCACACAGCACAGACATTAGCCGGACGACAAACAGAAAGAGAGAGATGGCAGATAAAGAAACAAAGAGAAAAAAAAGAGGAAAATGTCCGCGGAACTTAAAATTAAAAAGAAGGCTTACGATCCGGCAAAAGGTAGAACTCGTGTTAATATTGGAGAAGCTTACCAGCGCTGGAGAGAACTCAAGGAGAGGAAAGGCCTGACATCGGACGCAGAGTTTGCTTTTATTTCTTCTTGATAGATGAGTAACATTGTTTAGCTTTGTTTCACAGAACTAATATATGCTGACCATTGCTTGAAAATGCTTGTGTGTCATCTCTGCTTGTTTTTTCATTTGCGATATTATTGTCGTTCGATTCAGCTATGAAAACGACACATATAAGCCTGGCACGTTTAAACCTCCTCCACTGTCTGTTTCAAACATCAGCTCCCAAAGTTTGTCTGAAAAGTAAGATAATATACTCGTAATGTTTGTTACCTTTGGTTCCTCATTTAGTGATCGATATAACCCCCTAATATTGTTATAGTTGCAATATATTTGTTACTATGTCTGTAGTACTCGTGCTATCGAGTTGATCATGATAACTTTGTGGGTAAACGTTGTCTTCCATGTAAAGCGGAGCAGAAACATTGATGTGTTAAAACACACATTACTACTAAAACACATTCAACATGGATTACCATAGTAACACATTGCTTTCACTTACCCTCGGCCGGCAGGTACTGCAGATTCCGTCCTAGTCGTTGCCTGGGATATGGTCACGTACGTAATTGTGGGGTGGAGCTATCAAATTAGGGGCGAGATCATTTTGAGGTAGGGGAGTGTTTGTTTTGGTGATTTAAAATATCAACATTGGCCAAAAGTGTTTTTCAAAAACTACTGATCCCACCTTTAATATGGCCAACTTTACAGCAGATTTTTTTTTTTTTTTTTCAGCCTGGTGCAAAAAGTGGTTTTGGTCTATATAGTTTATTTGGCCCTTCATGGCAACTGTGAGGGGGGTGCATTTCTTTTATAACTTATCCATTTAAATTATATTAAGCCTTAAACTTCTGTTTAATTAAGGGTGTGGCCACTTGAGTAACAAGTGCATTGTCGCTGCTATCACTACAAGCCGTTTGTCTGCTGTCCATCACGTTAGCTCAGCTAATCCTGCCTCTTTGCCAATATTCGGTTATCCGGGAGTTCAGCTTGCGGCTGGCAAGATGCCGACGGCCCGCTCTGCCCACTTTGGGCTTCAAAAATGCTCTTCAGAAACCTACGAGTGACGTCACGGACACTACGTTCATATTTTTCTTTACAGTCTATGGCTAAAAGGTGTGTTCGACTTCAGCTGAAGCTGGATTTAACCGATTGCCGATGATTGGCGCTTGCAGTCATGTGCTGTGTTTGAAATCGCCCCCATACCTTTAAATAGGGCACTATTTGAGGGAACAGCAATTTGTAGTGGTGTCAGAAACCATAGTGGATGTTATCGTGTGCAGTCATTTAATTGTTTGTTATATTTAAGGTGTTCTCCATTTTGACAAAGGCTGCTTGTCTGCTGAAACGTCAGAAATAATACAAATACTTAAGTGAGTGTGCAGTTATACTGTATTTACAAAGTTATTGTACCTCAAAAATGGTGTGCGTTTGTTATTGCTCTATTTAATGCACTCATGTAATCCCATAATGCACCGCAATAACAAGTGTACAACCAATGTACACACAACGCCTAGAGAATACCCATAATGCACTGTGGGGGTCGTGCTGAATGAACTCCCCCATCTGACCAGAAGATGGCGCCCGCAGCTGAAACATCCATCCATCCATTTTACAAACCGCTGGACCAGTGTGTACAGCATATCATACAGGTATAAATTCATTTTGAATTGATTAATAAATGTTAATTTTACTGGAGTAGCCAGTTAGCAGTTTCAAATCCAGACAGCAACATAGTGTTGGCCCAGATCCGGCCCACATACCCGTGGATTCCACACGGCCCAGATGCGGGCCAGATCTGGGCCCGAAACCATGTTGCTGTGTGTGCATATATATATAATTTGTCTTTCAATAAACTTGTAACCACTATAATATATGCATTTTTAAAAAGTTTTGATTCTCATACAAAAGAGAAAAACACATAAATAGTGTTCTCTCATTATGCTTCTAGTCTGTAATGTGTTCAGCACAGAGTCAATGACATGGCAGACACTGTGATCGTGGAGGGTGACTTTGTAAAGCCAATTAATGGCCGAGTATTTGATCAGAGCTTTAACCATCATTCATTACTCCCATACTGCTCTCCTAACCCTTCCATTAATTAGCTTTTATTAATGTGAGCAGTCAGGGGACTGTTCAGCCCCCAGGGCTAAAGCATTTAGAGCAATCGGCAGCCATGAATGTGAATGATGCAGAGTCGAGATGAATAATTTACGAAATACGCATAAGGACAAGATCATTCTTGGCCAGGCTCATCCTGCAGAAAAAAGGTTTTGTCATGCCAACTCTGATGCTGGGACAAAATAATCCTCAAATGAAGTTAACCAGACTTCAATGTCTGCATCTCAGATGTCAGTCAGTGAACATTTGTGTGCTCATAAGCAGCCATTACCAAAAGGGTCCTTTCTCGGAAACAGTGCTGCTAGAACATGTTGAGCTTATTAGGATTAACACTGAAATAGTGGGGGAAAAAAGGTGTAATAAGATGTTCATACAACTAAAAAAAATCCAGGCAACCATTTGAATATATTTATCAAGTTATTAATGTACTTTAAAGTGCACTTTTAATTAAGTGCACAGTATTTGGGTATTCATGAAAACATTTTAGACAATGAAATTAAGAGTAGACCCACTTTTGAACACCAGTCATAACACTATAGCCTAATTAAAGCTTTATTTTACATGGGGTAGGTTATCTCATGAGGGCTGCCATGTTGAGATCATGACACATACACAATTGAACAAATCATGGCTGACTGCAAATATTAATTGCATCAATAACTGTAGACATCCACACCAGTAGGTGTCAGTATAAGCCCAAGATGACTTTCACATCTACCAGTCTGGCATACTAAACAAAAAATACTAACACTGTGGCTGAAATCGCCCCCTAAAACCTCATTCACTATTCCCTACGTTAGTCCACTAATTCTGTTCACTTGAAGGAGTGAATGAAAAGGAGTGAGCGAATTCGGAAAGCCATTGAGCGTACATTGGTTGTACACTCGTTATTGCAGTGTATTGTGGGATTGAATGAGTACACTCAATAACGTCCACTATGGCCGATTTCTGATTCAACCTGTGTCGTTGCAATGACTTAAAATCAATAATACAGCAGATTTTATTTAAGTAGTATCAACCTTAAAATAGTCATCTACATTTTTCAATATTATCTGCTTCAGATCGTTTTCCATTTCATGCAGGACCATATTTTGGAAATGAAACCGTTTGATTGACAAAATCACATGAATATTAATTGGGCTACATGAACACTCGTGAGACAAAAACACTTGTGAAATATCATGGCAACTGTAAGATTTTGAGTAGAGAAACAAATGCTTCCTGACATCACAAAACATGAGTTTCAAATAAATGAGACAAAAAAAAAATTATGTAAAAACAAAGTCAAACCATATTAATTATACATGACCCAGTGCATGCTGGGAATGGGAACTACAAAGCACCATACAGTACACTTACTACAAGAGCAATCTGCTATTAAATGTTTTACACAAAGGTAACAGCTTGTGAATCACCCCATCTAAGGTTCAAACTTATAACTTGCCAACTCAGATATTTAACCATTATGCGCCAATACAGGGCTCAGAAATACAAAAAGCATGCAAAGAACTCTATTATAGTTTATTATAATCTGCTAAGCTTTGGATCACATTGGTCATCTGTACAGCCATCATCCTTATCTTTTCCAGACACTTCCTCAATTAAGATGCCTTTAGCATGTTGTCAATGAGCACTTGACCTTGCTGTCAACATTAATTAGGCTTGATGTGTTTGACACACTGTGTATACATCACAAATTATCAGGTTACAGTCTGATATAACCTTTAGTCAGCCTCAGAAATCCCGACACAGCTTTGCACTGGCTCAATAAGAGCTGCCAGGTAATGAGTTACCCAGTTAGACACCGACAGCTGCTCCCATCTGACCTGAGCCGAGACGAGACGTGGGAACAGAAAGGTGTCCGAGAGGGTGATAAAAAGAGATGAGGTGCACCGGTAGAGAGGACGATGAAAGGAGAACTTTAAAAAGCACAATTATAGGTACAACTTGTCTAGAGAGGAGAGTAGCTCAATGGTTTTTGTAGTGCCATTAACTTGTAGACTAAATTAGCATGGCTACGTTAGAACTTATTTATTTGAGCGAGCGCTCGAGCTGACCCTTTTTAACCTTGCTGGAGTTTAATTAAATTAAATCAGCCATATAATTGTTCTTTTAAGCTTCCAATAACTTTAGGGGTGTGAGTTTTGAAAGTTCACCCAAATCATGTAGGTCAAAAAGAATCAATTGCGATTACGGCCAAAATATATTGCACAAACGTCTGTGTTTGTGTGCTGCATTCACACAGTGATCCAGAAATAGGATGGAAAACAACCTGCATGAGGTCACTTACGGAATCATGTTGTCAACAGAAGTTGGTGCATATTGGTGGGGGAGAGGGAGGATCTATCAGACTCTGATGTTTAATGACAAAAAAATATAGAATTATTAATTATACATTAGATAGATATTAGTGCAGAGGCCTACGTCATTTGAACTAATGTGTCATATTGTGCAAGCAATGTATCATTTTGCAGAAATGCACCACACATGTGTATTTCCAATAAGCCTGGGTTGAATTTCTTACTTGCAGAGTTCAAAAGGTATCAGAAATTGCTCATTTACCTTTATTCCCAGTAATATAATAGTAGAAGCTGAGATTTGTTTGCCAGGTTTTGAAATCATGAAATGGTCAGTCATACCAAAAATTGGCTGAGGGTTATCAGACCCTTTGTTATACTACCATATAGTCAAAGAGAGCTCGCCAAAGCCCAAAATTAGTTAAATTGTAAATCTTTGTATTAGAAAATGACACAGTGTACTTGTTCGACTATCTAGTTAAATATGTGCAGACCACATACTGTTGTGGTATAAACGATCAGAACACCATGTCTTCTCTTAACAAGGCCTGCATCTAATGGTTTTCATCAGAGCCAGACAGAGTACTTGAAATAACCCTCTCATGTTGAAAGAAAGGCTCACAGCTTTTTTTCTCCTCTGTGTATCTCAGAGATCATTTTCACAGATAATGAGATTTGTTAACTTGGGAGATCAATAGAAAAGCCAGACTGTTTCCGCTTCTGCAGGGAAAGAGTTTTGACCTAAACAGTGAAACCTTTAAAGACAATTTGTCATTATGCACAAAACAAATGTGCATATAACAGTAGCGTGTGGTGGTCTTCTGAAATGGCGAGGTAAGCTTTCTGAGTTTGGGATATTTTGGGTAGATATTTTCTTTAATATTTCAATGAATTTATTTTGGCCTTTTAAAGCTACAAATTAAAGCTATCAATTATTTTGGCAAAACATTTTCTCACCTTTCCTCGCACAATATAAATGTGTCTGAAAATACAGCTGTTTTTACATTTTATTATAATATATATATATATATATATATATATATATATATATATATATATATAATTTAAAAAAATAGAATAGAATAGAATAGAATAGAATAGAATAGAATATTATATTTAATAGAATATAATTTCTCTTCCAAGTGGCTCCTGGTATTTGGGGGTCCTTGGCTTAAAAAATGTTTGAAAAATCATCCGGCGTTTTTCATATTCAATTAGTTTTTTGCACTGTCATTTATTTTCTCATCTGAAATTTTGGAGGAGACACTGCCTTCCTTGCCTCCTTAGAGAAAATACCTCTGGTATGTACATCAAAATAAGAATACAATCCAAAAACCAATAAGAATATGCTATTATCTTTATCTCAAAAGTTCCGCACCACTCAAAAGTTAATAGAAAATAAATTCAAATATCAGAAAACATTCAAAGGAATTTTTTGACAATATGGTGGTTGGCTAGACCCTATAGATACACTCTTAAAAATAAAGGTTATAAAAGGGAGTTTTTGCAGTGATGCCATTGAAGAACATTTTGGGTTCCCCAAATAACCTTTCACTGAACAGTTCTTAAAGGAGTCATAACCTGCAATTTTCACTTTTCCACGAGAATCAATGTATGTTATGATTGCATAATGATTATACACTGGCCGGGAAGCCGATATAGCCCACGTGCATGCGCACTAAAAAACGAGATTTTGATTTCTGCCCCGTCTTGACGTCAAGACGGGGCAGGATATACCATATATGGACACCGCAGACCTATGCTGCAGGAAGCCCTGCCCCTCTCCCCCTCATATTCAGTTCAGTCGAGAAAGATGCAGAAACGTAGTGCACACGTGAGTTGCTCTGTTGTTGACTGCCAGAATCAACATGTAAATGTGTTTTCTCTACCAAGAACGGACCTAGCTATCAGGGACCAGTGGATTAAATTCATTTTTAATGACGCGGTTCCTTCAACCCTTCCCACTGGCTTATCGTTAGGTGTCTGTGCTGTGCTAAACATTGTACGCCGGAATCCTTCACAAATTTGGGGCAATATTAGGCGAAGTTGGCATCGAAGCTCGGGAAAAGCGCCATTCCAACAATCAGAGACTTGCCTGCAATTGAAACGGTAAGACTGTGTTTTTATTGCTCTACTGTGTGTAACAAACAGCAGCTAACTGCTAATGCGGCTATTGTATGCTATTGCGTCTGTCACTAGACAAATAAAGGAAAGACTCGAGGTGAAGTAATTATTTATGTTCCCTGTAAACGATTTTTGACTGCATTATAATGATTTCTTAATTCAGAATATGATCAAGATTGCGTAGGTGGATGTGTTCGGGGAATTTGCCAGTTAATAGTAACATTTAAAGCCCCTTAAATGAACAAAATGACTCGAAAAAAGATTTGTTCATTTTGATGAACGAGATCGAACAAGAGAGTCAGTAGACACTGGTGGCTGGTGTTGCCAGATTGGGTGTTTTTCCGCTACATATTAAGGCCGGTTTACGGTGTGTTTTAGGTGGGTTTTCGCCTGGAAGGCTTTATAGAAATCTGGCATCCTACTGAACGAAGTTAAACTGAGAGAGCGTGGCGTTCACAGACACCAGAATGAACGAGTTCACAGTAACGTTCATCAGGCAGTAATGCGGTACGTTCAGTTCACGTTCGCCCAAAATATGAACGAGTTCATGAACTATCGTTCAATGAACGCGTTCAGGCACAACACTGGCGGGAGTATTAGCTTCGAGGTAAACATGGGGAATGGCTGCTAACGTTACTTTGCAAAAAACAAATGACTGAGATCATCATGAATTCGGCTATTGTTGTATATTGATTGCCTAACGCTTATACACTGGCCGGGAAGCCGGTCGCGGCCAGGTCGGGTTCATTCACAACTTGCGCCATGATGTCATTTTGGAATGATATGCTAAAGCGTTACCTGCGGTGTCAACCCCCGTCCTTCCTGCAACCAATCAACGCGCCCCTCATTTGCATTATTAAAATTACCGTCCACGACAGCCAAAATATCGCATCAGATCTCGCGAGACAATAATGCCTTCAGAAATAAGGGTCTGAGGAGCTCTGTGTTTATTTTTTTTCCACTTTTCTTTTTTAGAAGGGCCTGAAAGACTATAATACAGCAGTAGGTATCCAAGGTAATACTAGGTTATGACTCCTTTAAAATGACTTTTTGTTGTTGTTGTTATTGTGAAGAACAATTCAATAATCTAAAGAACCTTTTCCCCCACTATAAATAATCTTTTGTGCAATGGAAAGGCTCCATGAATCTTAAAGGTTCTTCATGGGACCATCAGTGCCAATGAGAACTATCTGTTTTACCAGCATAGCGCCAAACCAGACACAGAGTCTCATTCCCCTTTTTAGGGAACCAGGGTTACATTTGTAACCTGAGACTATTTCTGCCCCTTACCCCGATTTTTCCCTTAATTAAGTCTTGAAAACACAGTTTACTTGTGTAACCAGATTATTGGTTAAGGCTATGTAAACCGGGATAATGGGTTATTTCACTAAGCTGATTTTTGTGAGTTATCAGCATATTGATGTGCACGTAAATGTGCTCACTGTTTTAGAATGAGACATCCGGAAATCAAGAGGATACAGTGAAGTTCAATGTGGTGCTGCAGATTTTTAAGGAAACCTGAGGAAGGCTTCTGTTTCACGTTAACAAAAAACAGGGCAGAGAAGCAGTGTATTTAGATTTACCTGACCGATGCTTATACATCTGTTTTAAAATAAAATTGTTTTACTATTTTAATAGCATTGAGACAGATATAATTATTTCATTGCAATGTCAAAAACATTAATCTAGACAACTGCTGTAAGAGTAACGTTCTGACTTTAGTGCACGTCATATTATATAGAGCTGCATTTCAAACCCCCGCTTCATGTCTTTAAAGTTTTAATAGAGCTAACATTTATAGTACTATAGCTTAATAGTACTAACCTGCTTAATTGCAGGTCAGACAAGAGGAGTCCAAAGCCAGGTCGCTAACCACAGTGCTGAGGGTTCCAACGTTGCTGAGGCAAGGCAGGTAGAGGACACAGGAGAGTCCTTGGTTGAAACGTATTCCTCTGAGGGTGGCACAGGAGAAGACACCCTTAGGAAATCATCATCATCAAACCCCAGCAACGAGGCAGCTAGTTAAATGGCCGAAAGCAAATGAGGTGGCAGTGTGGCAGCACCTCGATGAGGACCCCAGCTTCATTCTAGAGCACTCACTGCGTGGCCAGGTGAAAACCAAGCTGAATTGCATTGGAGACATCCTGTACGAGGAGTGCAGAAGCAAGTTCGGAGTAGTGGCTGAGAAGCAGAAGGGCTCAAAGCAGAAGGGGAGGAGGGAGAGAGAGGTCGAGCAGCTGGTGAAGAGGTGGCGCCAGCTCCGAAAGCAGTGGAGGAAGGCAAGCAATGAGGAGGTGAAGAAGAACCTAGCCAGCCTTCGGAGGGCAGAGCGCATCTGCAAACACAGACGACGGAAGGAGAAGGAGAGGAGCAACTTCTTCAAAAACCCCTTCAAGCATGCGAGACAACTACTGGAGGATAAGAGAAACGGGAAGCTGGAGATTACACAATTACAGCTGGAGAGTTTCATCAGGGAGCAGTATAGTGACCCAGCAAAGTCAACGCCGCTGGGATCACCAGGTTATGTTCCTCGTCCAGCCCCCCCCATCCTTCCTGTTCAACGCAGATCTCCCCAAACTCAGTGAGGTAGCAGAAGTTGTACGGAAAGCGAGAGCAGCCTCAGCTCCAGGCCCCAACGGGATATCTTATAAGCTGTATAAGTACTGCCCAGGGGTCCAGAGATACCTGTGGAACCTCCTGAGAGTGGCCTGGAAGAACAAAGTCATCCCTTCAGAGTGGCGACGAGCTGTTACAGTGTTCATCCCGAAGGAAACAAACTCTACCACCATTAGCCAGTTCAGGAGCATCGCACTCTTGAATGTTGAAGGCAAGATTTTCTTCTCCATCCTGGCCAAGAGGCTGACCAACTACCTCATAAGCAATGGGTACATTGACACTAGCTGCCAGAAGGCAGGCGTGCCAGGCTTCCCAGGGTGTGTGGAACACTCTGCAGTCATATGGGAGCAGATCCAGAGAGCAAAAAGAGAGAAAGGTGACCTGCATGTGGTGTGGCTGGATCTTGCCAACGCATACAGGTCCGTCCCCCACCAAGTCATCGAGTATGCCTTGGATTTTTTCTACATCCCTGTCTGCATTCGTGCCCTGGTGGCCAAGTACTTTGAGGACATCAAGATGTGTTGCACCCATCAGGACTTCACGACAGGCTGGCAACAGCTGGAAGTGGGCATTGCCATGGGATGCTCGATCTCTCCCATTCTGTTTGTAGCAGCTTTCGAGGTTATCCTGAGGGGGGCAAGGGTGATGGTTGGAGGCATGAAGCTACCATCAGGCCAAAGGCTACCACCAGTGAGAGGCTATATGGATGACATTACCACCATTCTCCAGACAGCAGCATGTACAACAAGACTGCTGAAGAGGTTTGACAAGCTTGTGGGGTGGGCGAGGATGAAGATCAAACCCGCCAAATCACGCAGCCTGTCCATCAGGAAAGGGGTTAGAAGCGACCATACCCTCTTTGTCGCAGGCGGTGAAGAAATCCCTTTGCTAGCAAATCAACCTGTCCGTAGCCTAGGTCGTACTTATACAGCAGACCTCTCTGATAGGCAGATGGGGAAAACAGTGAGGAAGCAGCTCGCAGATGGCCTCGCCAGGATCAATCAGAGCCAGCTCCCTAGCAAGTATAAAGTATGGAGCTACCAGTTCATACTGTACCCAAGGGTGATGTGGCCTCTGAAGATGAGTGAAGTCCCCTCCTCAGTGGCAAACAAGATGGATGGGCTAGCAAATTCATTCATCAGGAAGTGGCTGGGTCTGCCGAGATGCCTATCAGATGTAGGCCTCTTCGGTAGGAACATACTACAGCTGCCACTGCGATCCATTGGCCTGGGATACAAGCAGGAGAAGGCTCGGATGGTGCTGGAGCTGAGGGAATCCACTGACCAACTGGTGAGAGCAGCTGGCCCTAAGATACTAACAGGGAGGAAGTGGAAAGCCAAGGAAGAGGTCGACATGGCAATTAGCAGGCTGAAACATCGAGAAGTAGTCAGCAGAGTCCAGGAGGGTCGAGCAGGCCTTGGGAGGAGCGAAACCCCGCTCTTCTGGTCAAAGGCTTCCAAGGAAGAGCGGAGAACCATGGTGGTGGCAGAAGTGACAAGGACCGAGCAGGAGCGTCTTTACATCAAGGCGGTGTCTCAGAGCCGGCAGGGAGGCTGGATGTCATGGGAAGGTGTCACAGACAGGCATTTGTCGTGGTCTGATCTGTGGAAAATCCCCCAAGCCAGGCTCAGCTTCCTGATTAGATCCACCTATGACACCCTACCTTGTCCCAGAAACCTCCACCAGTGGTTCGGCACTGAAGAACTCTGCCCCCTTTGCAGTACCAGCAATGCAAGCCTCCAGCACATCCTGTCTGGCTGCAAGACAGCATTGTCCCAAGGCCGCTATAGATGGCGACACGATCTGGTGTTGAGGAAGCTAGCAGAGGTGGCAGAGTCATGTAGACAGGAGGCGAATAGTAGACCTTCTGTGCCAACGAGAAGTCCCATCCTGTTTGCAAGGGCCGGAGAAAAAATCAACCACCCTCACCAGAGAGCAACATCTAGAGTCCTCTCATCTGGCAGTGAGTGGAACATGAGGGTCGACCTGGGGAGGCAGCTCCAATTCCCCAGGGAGATTGTAGAAACTTTGCTCCGGCCAGACCTGATCATGTGGTCCAGAGCCACGCAAGACCATCTTGTTGGTGGAGCTCACTGTTCCATGGGAGGAGGGAATGGAGGCTGCCAACGAGCGGAAGTGTGCCAAGTATGCAGACCTGGTAGGAAACTGCAGAGAGGCTGGCTGGAAAGCCACCACGTGTCCTGTCGAAGTAGGATGCAGGGGCTTCGTTGGGTCCTCAATGGTTCGCCTAATCCGCGAAATGGGATGTACAGGAGCAGGGTGTTGAAAAGCCATTAAAGAACTGGCAGAGGAGGCAGAGAAGGGCAGCTTTTGGCTATGGCTAAAGGCGGGCGTACACGGTGCGAGTTCGGACCAGGATCGGACACTCGGGAGGTCGTGAGATATTGCACACGTTGCGAGTCAGTTTAACTGATAATCGCGTCAATGCAGCTGGTACACGGCACGACTGTCCTGCACGAATTTTATCCCGAGCCGGCAGCAATCACGTGAGCTTTCGCGCTAAACACAGAGACCGTCAATGTTGCATGTAGGCAAAGCTTCAGATAGAAAAAATGACAGAAATGTGTGTGCAAATGATTTGTTGTAAAGCAGAGAACAGTAGACATTCAACATAAAAACTAGAGAGAGAGAGAGAGAGAGAGAGAGAGAGAGAGAGAGAGAGAGAGAGAGAGAGAGAGAGAGAGAGAGAATTATTATTTTTATTTAATTATTTTTATGTAATATTATTATTATTATTATTTTCTGTAGTACAATGTTCAAAATAATTTTCTATGCTGTTTTGATGCTTTGGCAATACAATTGTATTTTTGTCATGCCAATAAAGCTTTATTGAATTGAACAGAATTGAATTGAGAGAAGTGTGTGTGTGTGTGTGTGGGTGTGTGAGAGTGTGAGAGAGGGAGAGAGACAGTGTATGCGCACGCTGTATGGTTGCTGCCACTGAGGTATAGCCCCACGTGGTTGTGTATAATTTGGAAATAGGGGACAGCTGGTGAAAATCGGGCCGACTCCCCGAATTTTTTAAACATGTTTAAAGATGATCGGGAGGTCGGGGAGGTGCTCATAACGTGCTCGGCTCGGCTCGTAATTCCTCTCACACGCTGCGAGCCACGACCATGCGAGCATCACCGATTCCACTCGATTTCTCCCGAGTGAAAAAAATTATCTGCGAGCTCGTAAAAACAGCAAAAATCGCACCGTGTACGCCCGCCTTAAGGAGGAAGCATAGGGGGTGGGGGCCAAATAACACCTATCCATCGCTCCGCCACCAGGAGATGTACTGGGGTTAAAGGAGCGAAACATCCATGACTGGTGGTCCCCAGCTGATGACCCGTTTTATGCCCAGAGAGGTGCTCAGAGGAGCACACCTGCACAAAAGGCACCGGTGGAGGTGTGTCAGGCAGTAATGCCCAGCAGGTCGACCATCAGCCTGTATTTCTATAAGTAAATACTGAAATATTTAGAACAACACTTTTTTACCATTTTGAACCTCAGTGGTATTTCTTCTCTGGGCTCCTCAAAGTACCACTGTAAAATCACTGGAGCTGCAACATGTCAAAAACCTCAAATAAATCTAAGACATTGTGAAGAAAAGATATAGCCACAATAAAGATCAACATTGCATATACATCACATTTTGTGCCAGATGTACAGAATTTTGGAAATGTTTTATGATGGTTTGTGTGGGTATATGTGCTCAAACAAGATATATTTGTGCTATTAAATAAATCTGTAATTGTAACATCATTAACATTATAGTTAAAGTCTAGTTTTATTGACTTGATTGATTCTGTACAGTAAATGTAAGACTATCTTGATTGTGTATAATTTAAAGTTATTTTACTTTGTTTTTAATTAAAGAAATTCTATGGCTAAAGCTCAACATTATTAGTAGAATTTATGTTTGGTTACACTTCAATAGTCAACTTTAGATAATCTGCTAACTATAAATAACTTTGCAACTAAATGTCAGTTAACTCTCATTAATTTGCAACTACATGTCAACTAACTCTCAGTATTAGCAGACTGATATAGGTTAAAATTAAAGTTAGTAGTATAAGTTGACATGTGCTTGCAATAGACTTATAGACTGTCTGTCGGGGGAGCATCAAGATAAAGTTGATATTAGCTGATATTAAACAGACAGTGTACTAATACTCTGACTGGTAGGTGACATGTAGTTGCAAAGTTACTTATATTAAGTAGAATGTCTTAAGTTGACTTTAGAAATAAAGTGTTATTGCAAGGTTTAATGACAATGAAGCCTCCCTTTAAGTGCCCCCCCCCCTTTTTTTTTTTTTTATTGACATGAATGGTTGTAATTAAAGAATGCTTTGGAGTATAGACGTAAAATTGGTCTTGTTTTAAAGAAGACATTCAGATTCCTGTAGACGTGAAATAAATTAAGAAAGTGAAAGTTTGAGTTTATGAAAATGTACAATGTAAAAAAATTTATTATTCATATTTTATATAAAATATATATATTTTTAAAACCTGGGCGACTCTAAAACTGCAAAAAAATCCAAGCCAAAAATCTGAACAAGTTGTGTGTCAAATTTTAGGTTGGTATCTCAAACAAGTAATAAAAACTCAGTGAGTGTTTTAGCGCAATTTTCTGACGTCATGGGATCACAACACTAAGAGATAGTAAATCTTTTCCTGGATTTTTTTTGTGCGTTCCCGAGATTAGACCTTCCTTAACATAATGCCGAAAACCCGAAGTCTCTAGGTGGTCTGGTTGAGGAGTAGATAGAAGTGCAAGATTGGTGCGCACAGACAGAACAGAAATCATGAGTTAACAATCGCAATTTTGTCCGGTGGAAAATTGCGCTAAAAATGAGCTTTCAGTAAGATTTTGTTTGGGCGCAGTACCGAACATTTTCACTAGGTGACAACCAGACTCCATTACTGCCCATATAAGGGCGCCATTTCCATATGTGGTTTGAGTGATCTGAACCATTATTTTCACAATTTTCATACAATTTATGAAGTAGACATTCTATTCAGAAGTAGTATGGGAAGTTTGGCGGATTTTGATATGAATTCAACCTCTAAGAAACACATAAAATAACACATATGTGCGCTATAGCTCGCTGCCACATCACAAATGGTGAATCTATAATTTTTTTCTTTATATTTAAAACATTTTCAGACAAAAAATTTCAAAAAATAATTGAATGGATGCTATCTTTTGAACTCTTGGCATGAAAACAAACTGAGGTTTCTACCATTCTTTCATGATTTTTCATGTTCATTGCTATTTCAAAATAAAGGTGTGAACACGCCAAGGAATATGAAAATATTCTTGTTGCAAATTGATAAATAGTTGATAAATGTTACAAAATGATATATAGTTTGTAAAGATTAGTTTAGGTTTAGTATAGGATATTACTGTTTTAAATGTGTAATGGCTTTGGGCCCACCGGTGTAAAATGATATAAAGTTAATCTCAAATGTATTTAATGAGCACAAAGTAATCCGAAAGTAAACTGTAGCATGCATTAAATTGAATCCAATCCAACAAATTAAAAATGAGAGTTACATGCTTGATGCTTTGGTAACAGTAAATCAAATTTAAAACCATCTGGAAACCAAACTCATTGAAAACCAAAAAGATTTAAAAAAGATAATCTTCACCTTTGTTTTTATTGGAAAGAACACACCAGTGTGATGGTACAAGAGCTGCTAACAGATGGCATGAGTCACCGGGGCCAGAACACTCCAGCGGAGCCACTTGAGGAGCAGCGGTTCACTAACACACGGGAGTAACACCTCAGGAGCAGGAGTGCTGCAGACGGACTCAGTGCCATAGTTGTCTGTCTCATTCCAAAAGATTTGTTCACCCCCAAGTTAAATCTGCAGTAATTTCCCAAGGTTTTTTGTGTTGTTGTTGTTGTTTTTTTTTGCTCGCAGATGGTGTTCTTCTCTGATTGAACAGCTTATGGTTCTTAAACTGTCAGAAAACGAATATGCAATTGAAAGTGAAAACTGCATCTATCTATGGTGTGTCCATATTACTGAAATACTGTGAAGGCGATCTATAGGAGTTCTTTGTTCATTTTCATAGGGGCAACATGAAGCCGCTTTCTCCTGTGGTGTGGTCAACGTCAAGGTCATTTTAAAGTTCAGCACTCACAATCACTTTTTCTGAGAGGTTTTAACAAGCCATTAACCTGACCCAGTTTTAGAGATACTCAATCCGATTGTTCAGACTATGACAGTGCTCTTTTTTTTTTCCACTGCTTTTTGTCCCAATTAACCCAAATTCACCCTATATGAATATTTGTATTGTTTTTGTGTTATTATTTAAATCAGTCAATACACACACACACATATACACACACATATATATATATATATATATATATATATATATATATATATACATATGTGTATGTGCACGGTTTATATGCTTGATAACTGTTACTTTGGTCGTGCGGATAAAAACCTTGTTTGCGGTCTGATGTTTAACGTTGTCGGCTCGATAGTATCCGTGACCATATTCCAGCAAATGTTTCACTGTCACACGAGTTACTTCCTGTTTGCGGTGCTTGATGGGTAATGTAGTTAATCGCTTTACATTGGTAATGGATTGCTATGCTCAGCGTTGCTACTTTAAACTACACTCACTGTTTTTCACTTTAGGCCAACATACTGAGAACACTTTTGTAGTTTTGGGCAATTGGTTTAATGTGTAACATTGACATTGATGTACATTTGGTGTGTTTGAAAAAGTTGCATTTCTGAGTTTAGATGCATGTGCTTTGTTTAGTCATTCAGTTTAAACACTAAGTATATTATAA
The DNA here is from genome assembly GCF_949319135.1 of Squalius cephalus. Classification (NCBI taxonomy): domain Eukaryota; kingdom Metazoa; phylum Chordata; class Actinopteri; order Cypriniformes; family Leuciscidae; genus Squalius; species Squalius cephalus. Next base: position 19,099,403 of record NC_137145.1, read on the forward strand.
TATTTATAATACTAAATACTGACTATATTGGAATTTATATTTTATTTATATTTGTATATTATTCAGAATGTATGGTATATTATGTATGTGGCTATCAATATTGTAGTTTACACCATAGCCTTTTTATTTCTACAGGTTTATAACCTGCTATTTGTGGACTAATCAACTGTATGTGGAAAATTAATCGGAGTAAATAAAAAACCACAACGAGTCATAACAACGTGTCCTCTCCTGACGCCCCGTTCGGTGGGGAGATTCTTAAAGAACCGAACACACACACACACACATATACACACGTCTAAATCTTTATAAACTAATCTTAAGATAACGCCAATAAAACAGATGCAAAATAGTTTATTTTTTTCTGTCCACAAAATTCATATGAAATGTTGAATTTAAATCATCCCAAAACCTTTTTAGCATTTTCCATGCTTTGTCACAATTGATATTACCAAATAAAAATGACCAAAAAATCTTTCTGCAAGAAAAGAGAGACAGAACAAAGATAATTTCTTATAAACTTATTGCTACATTGATGTTTTAAAATATCATCATTATCAATGTAAATATTTCCACCACTGTCCATGTCTCTATAGTATCCATCTTTTTTATACCATAGCAATTGCTGCCAAAGCCATTACTGTAATTTTGTCTTTTTCAGACTACAAAAAAGTTAAAACAAAAAAGTCTTCTTTTTTTTTTTCTTCTGCCTGTTTGAACAAATCTGATAATCCAGTGAGGTTCTATGGTCTTTTTATATTAACTTTTTGTAAACAGTTTTGATTGAAGTGTATGACAATCCAGTTGTGATTATGAGAACAAATGTGTGAGTAGATGTTTTGCAATAAGCAGAGTCAGTAAAGTCATGCATGACAAATAAATGAAAATCTAGGCTCTGGTTTGACACAAGATGTTCCTTTCCATTAAGTTTTTCCATTAGGCAAGTTATTGTTTTGTTCCCATTATGGTAATTTCGTCATAATACAATAATATTATGATACAACTAATGCATCGTCGATACAAGCCACACAATCTACAAGAATTAAGACCCTATATGATGAATTAAGACCCTAATGATTGCAGCACAAAGAAAGAACAAAATGAACCATGTGGTTGCTAGAAGATATACAGAAATAATTCTGTTGCTTTGTGGCTTCAAAATAAGAGATTTTCTGCTAATCCAAATTAGTTTTCCCCTCATGCTATTAGCCCAGTCAGTAGCCCTTCCTGTATCATACTGGAGTCTGTCTCCCATTAAGAACAGATGTGTTTTCTTTTGACAAGCTCCGACAACTTAATGGTCCTTCCATAATGTGTATGGTTCTTAACTGCCGACAGCAGCATACAAATAGCATCAATTACCATGTAGGACTACAGCAGGTCGAATCAGGGTTAAGTATAGCTGTACTGTACCTGCCTGAGCTTTCTTTCTATTCACAATACAGCTAAGACATCAAGACAAATGGGATTTAGAAATCAATATTTTGGTAGAGCAAGCTCTCTCTTATTGAACACTTAAATACACAAAGTAATGCTGAACATGTGCATCTTGTTCAATACAGACAGATTTCATAGCATACATAAGTGTGGTCTTTACACTGATCCATATTGGCTTCCATCTGGAATTTGACTTGGTACAGTTTGTGCATTATTCTGAAGAGATGTAAATTGTAGGCTTAAATTGAAATTGAAATAACCTGTTAAACATGAAAATATTATGCAATCATCTAATACATTTCTCCTTATGTAGAACCTTTTTTGCATAAAGGGGTTCTTTAAAATTGAGTGAAAAAACCCTAGGGAAATATGGAAAGAAAACCCATTTTTTAATCTAAGACTAGATTATGCTTGTAGAATGAATCTTATTCACGGATTCAAGTGAAAATGAAACCTTATCAGTATCGGCACGAAATGCAACAGTTACAACAGTATGCAAACACTGAGAATGGTTTGGCCCAACGGTGGAAAAGTGGCTATTGTGTCCATCAGATGAGCACTTCGTGAGTCAGGTCATATGAGTTTTTTTGCCCACTGTTGTCAAATACTATGTATTCAGACATGCTACTCTTTTGCTGTACGGTTATCTGCATACTATATGTTGTGAACATAAGTGAAATTGTATTGCTGACTACTATTTTGAAGAGGAAGTCAGAACTGTTGAGGTTGTGCCTGAATGATGTAATGATGTAATATGCGAGAACGGAAATGTGTAAAAACAAGATGGATGAAGTTCGTTACTTCTGTCTCATCTGCTTTATTGTTAAATTACTTCTGACAGATACAACACAATTCAGTAGGGAAGTACTTGACTCACTCATAATTCAGTCACAAGTGAAATTTGGGTGCTAAAGCAACGCAGACAAAATGGAAACAACCCAAAATAGGGGGCAAAAACTCATGTAGAGAGAAAGGATTACTGAAGGATTATAGTTTCAAAATCTGTCTCACAGCGTTTAATCTTTGATGGTGTGTTCTTTTCTAGAAAAAAAAGTTATTTGTTCACAAAAGACTGGAGGTTGTTGTGATCCATATATGATGTTTGGCCTTGCAGGGCAGTTTGTTTGAAACTAACAATTTTGATGACAATGGGCAACAGACAATTGACAACTATTTTGCAAGGTAGAGTGCCTTTTTGAAGACATGACTGCTTCAACCTTGTGTTCACTTTCCAGCTGATTTCCCTAAAATGTCCCCAGGCTTACGATCAGCTTGAAAAACATGGTAGTATGAACAAACAAAACACACTAGAAAATTCATTGATCTTGTCATCTTAAATATATCTTTACAAACATTAATAAGCAGAAGCATCAGATATTTACACCAAAGAAGGAAATCTAATTTCAATGTCTAACAACATATGTTTGCACTTGACTAAGATATTTACCTAAGAGCAATGAACCCAGCCACTGTGCTTTTCTTCAGTAACAGCGTGAGGTCTGCGTGAGGCGTGCATTGCGCTACTGGACTGCTGCCACTTATTGACTAAATATGAGATGTATTCAATTAGAAAAGAATCTAAATTAAAGGTCCCGTTTTTCGTGTGTTTTTGAAGCTTTGATTGTGTTTACAGTGTGCAATATAACATGTGTTCATGTTTCGCGTGTAAAAAAACACAGTATTTTTCACACAATTTACTTATCTGTATACCGCTGTTTTCACTGTCCTAAAAACGGGCTGATAACTTCCTTGTTCTATGAAGTCCCTCCTTCAGAAATATGTAACGAGTTCTGATTGTGCCAGCGGTTCCTGTGTTGTGATTCGACAGCAGCTTAGCGCACGTTGCCCGTTGGGAAGGCCAAACAAAGGTGATTGGACTCCGGGATGAAAATAACAGCGTCTCGACGACATGGCAACAAACACACTCTACAAACGCAACTCTTCCTCTTCTCCGTGGGAGCGCAACAAGACCACGCCCCCTTTTTTTGTGTATTCCTGTTGGCGGAGGTTAGTCAAAAAACTGTTCTAGTGACGTCATTAAAGAAGGAAGTAGAGGGATGTAGTCCAAACCAGCCGTTCGATGTAGTCAACTTCTGTTAAATAAAATATCTCGCTTGGCATTGAACTTTGAGCTTTATAATTTTACAGATATTATTTATACTCTAACAACAACATTACACACTAACTAAAGTTTGAAACATGGGATCACGAAGAACGGGACCTTTAAAGCATTTTCATTAGTAGTCTCAAACATTTGGAGCCCACTATATATTGGTAAGATATATAAAAGTGTCGAAGATAAAGAAAAGTCATTTGGAAAGAAGTCATTTGGAAAATATATCCACAACAGGTCAAAAGTTTGGAATAAAGTATTTGGTTTCAATTTATTTTGATGTTCCCTTTAACACATTCCTTTGACTATAAGTAACGTTGCTCTCATTAGAGTGTTAGTAGATTATTAGTAGACTGATAGGGTTAGGGTTAGAATAAATTGACATGTACTTGCAAAGTTACTTATAATCAGTAGAATGTCTGTTGGAGGAGCATCACAATAAAGAGTTAGCAGATATTAAGCAGTTAGTTGTAGTTGCAGAGTTACTTATAGTCAACAGAATGTTCAATAGGGACAGTCTCTTCTGAGGCTTTATTTATTTGAGTAAAAATACAGTAAAAACAGTAATATTGTAAAATATTATTACAGTTTAAAATCACCTTCGTCATATTTCAAAATATGATTTATTCCTGTGATGGGAAATCTGAATTCTCCAGTCTTTAGTGTCAAATGATCCTTCAGAAATCATTCTAATATGCTGACACAATATGTGAGATTTTTGGATTAAAATATTTAAAAACCACTTGAACATGACAACCACTATATGTTTATATATAGTACACATAGCCTACACATTATACATTTTTGTTGACCTGTCAATGATGTCACATCCGTGTTACCCTCGATTTCCAGGTTTACCTTCCGTAGAAACCATGGAAAAACCAAAGACACTTTAATATATTATATATTTGATAGGTAAGCAACTGTTTGGATACATTTATCCACAGAAAACTAATCATTGTTATATAGCTCAACATGGTTAGTCTTATTGGTTGAACCTCTTGTTTTCTTGATTTACTGCGAGTAACATGTTTGTGCCTCAGAGACAGCACTGTTTTGTCAAGTGGCTAACATAGAGAGCTTTATTTGTAGAAATAGTAATACAGCATTTTCTCTACCATACAATATATTTTAACAATTAATTGCATGCCATTTAGCAGCACAAGTCATCCAGCTTTTATGATATTCTAATATCGAACTAGCTTCCTGCAATGTACAACAAGTGTCTCATAGCAGCCACTGATCTAACGCACAGAGTAGATTGTTACTCACATTAAAAAAGATTGCTACTCACATTAGTCAGTGATTTAGAAAATCAAGAACTTAATATATTACTAACTTGTTTTCACTGCTTCCAAACTAGCTCTCCAGAAGAGGATCCCATGGCAACAGAATAATGATAATGGGGCTTTTCTCTTTAATGAAGCATTGCATTAAAGCAATGACTAGATGAAATAAGACACACAACTACTCATGAATTATTCTTATGTTCAGCTATGCTGAAGAACACATGGTTTCTTATCTTGACTGAATATGAAATTAGAAACAGCAAGAATGGAGACAGTAGAATTAAAGAAAAATCTACAAGTGAAATGTGTCATGGCAAAGGGAAGTCTAAATGTTGATGGTGTCACCTTAAGAGCTGATGCATTTGGGGCACAGTTGTGCTTTAACGCATGAATATTCATAGCAATTCAAAGCAATGCTGTAACCGCGTCCACATTAAGCATTTACTATGCTCCAGTTTGCATAGTGACAGAATGGAACCTCACAAATTTCTTGCTACTCACAATCAACAGACAGAATGAGGGGCTTCAATATTAAAGGGATGGTGCACCCAAAATTGAACATTCTCTCATCATTTGCTAACCTTTATGTCGTTCTAAACCTTAATTACTTTCTTTTATTCTGTGGAACACACACACACACAAATAGATTAAAATAACTTCTTTTTTGTCCATAAAATTAAAGTCAGTGGAGTCCAACGTTCTTCAAAATATCCTCTTTTGTTGTTATGCATCAGTAGTTAAGTAGAAATTTCAGGCCAGTACCGTTAATACTAGTTTTGATAGCAAGCACAATCCCAATTGCATTTTGTACGCACTGTGGTTACTAAAACATAAATTTGAGAACATTTAGTCTGATTTAAAAGTAATAATGATTTTGGTATCAATATTTGATCATGAGAAATAACAGAGTAGTAAATTGAAAATTGCCTCATCATCAGAGTCCTAAAACTCTGATCCAAATGTGTTTGATTATATATACCCATAGCAATCTACAGATAATCAGCAACCTAAATGGATTTGAGTGTTTATTCATTTGAGTATGAGTGGAAACAATTGGAAAATCCTTAGGGATTAAATTTAAGTTTAATATTTGAATTTAATGTTTGTTTGTTTTTTTTGTTTTTTTGTTCTCTTTGTGTTGCATTTTATGGGCACTGTTAATTCAGTTACTGTCTCTTTAAGAAAATTAGCAAAGGCATAATCCAATGTCAACACCACACTGTCATGTATGTGTCATATATTCTTCTATTTTATGACAATAAAGACAGTTTTAATCCTTTAAAGCATACCTCTGGTCTTTAGTGACCCGGGACATCATTCACTACCCGCCTCCTCATTTATACAACATTCTTAGCATTCCTCAATAAATTCATTATAAACAATACAACAAGAAAACATTTTATAAAAGAATGCCTGTTTTACCATTCATTTTTTTGTAAAAATTGCATAGGGTCGCTAACGAGCTGAGGTGTGTAATAGTATATAATTTTTTGTGCACAAAAATAATTGATTCTTTGATGACTGTTTATTCACCTTTATTCCACAAGGTGGCAATGTCTGATACATAATGATGAAGTGACGTTTCACTCACAGTTACCACAGGCAGAAAACAAAAGAATAGGAAGTATCATCAACAAAACTTGAAATGGCTCAGCAATTTACTGCAGAGCAAGTACTGAACGCAATCAAATATTAGTTTCACTGTCACTTGGTGGTGGATCTGGTGAAGAAGCTGTCAGCAATCAAAATATTGCTTTTGAAGATGTTGAAAACGCTAGTTTTTAGAATATGTTTGAGATTGCGAATATGAGCCAGATGCTGAATGTACTGAGAAATGAGCTCTGACGAGGACTGTGATGATGGTATAAAACATCTGCTCAAACTGAACCCTTCCAAGCTCCAAAAGGTAACAAATTATGCTTTATTTTTTTCTTATGTAATTTTTACTCTAATATCAGGAGAGTTTTATATTATCACAACAGGTAGAGATCCATCCATGTTAGATGTATATTCGGGGAACTAAAGTCATGAATATCTAATAGTGATTGGCAAAACATTCATGTATTTAAGGGTTAATCATATTGAACAATTTGAAACTAGTAGTTTACTGGAGTATACTCCAAAGTGTGCTTTCATAAACTTAAAAATCTGCTTCAAGTATATAACTAGTAAACTATCAGTATTATAAGTTCACTTTTAGTATAGTTGCAGTACAAATGGAAAATGTACTATAGTTGTTAGTTGAGTACTCAAAGTTTACTACTGTTACACTTAAAGTATAACAATTTAGTCCCAAGTAGTATTGAAAAAGTACACTTACAAGTATACTACTAGTACATTGATATTGGTATACTTGCTACATAAAGTATACTTAAAAATATACTTAAAATTGACCTAAATATACTTAAAATAATTACTTTTATTAAGGGGAATGCAGAGCTGCAGCATTAGCAATGCTAATCACACCAGCCAACGCCATATTTCAACAACAGTGCAACTAACCACAGCACACCACAGCACATCATGCAAATCAGCACAATAAATAAATAACCCAGTTTAGCTACTATCTAACTTGACTGTACTTCCCTGAGCTCACATAATTATGATTTTCAGTATAGGCGCAAATGTTCTGCACATAAGGCTAGCCCCTTAATCATATTAGCATTCATCCCAAATTATTGTTGAAACAAGTGGGGCATGGAGAATTTTCAGTCTACTATTTGTACTGCAGTGTCATGTGATTCGCTTGCCACTGACTCTTGTCACTTACTGTCAAAATCTGGCACAAGTCACCATTTATATTTATATCATCAGCATACGTTAGCATCAAAGTGAATGTGACTGATCCAACATTCTGACAAGGATACGAACAGATTTTCGAGCAAACTGAAGATTGTAACTGAAGACTTAGATGTTTCTACAGCTAGGTTTCACAAGTTGGCTATATGGAAACGAGAAATTGTAAAGCTTGTTACCCATCTCATGGCTTAATATATTGTCAATAATGTTGAGGAATGTTGGATACTCACTTATTCACTACAAGCTCTGCTGAATAGTTTCAGCTGTTCATTATTCAGACAGCTCAGAGGATGAAGCAACATATATTTCCCATGTTCTGTGGTGCAGTATGCTTTAATGAGTTTCGTTAACCGATTCAATAACTCATCTCACCGCCAATGCCAACAGCCGCATGAAGTTGTAGATAGCATGAGCATATGGGCCTGAATCTGCTGCTCCCGTTTAATAAGCTCCATAAAGGGAACAAACAGCTTGAATCAAATCCATCCCATGTGATTCCTAACTTATTAAAACACATTACTTCCAACATTCCCTTTCTCCCCAAACTAAATCAGTGAAGAACTTGGAATTTTAGAGCGGGATGTTTTGCCATTTTCATCAGAGGAAAAATGCTGAGACTCTCTATTTTACTCCCTACGGAGCTGGTTATAATTGTGTTGGTTTGCTTGGACTCTGTTTGATCCACGGTTCTTTGATGCCGGATGCCGCAAAATGCTCACAAGATGCTCTGTCAGAGTTGATTATGGTAGAAAAAGGTGTTAATAAGAAAGAGACTTGTCTCCCTCAGGATTTTTGATTCACGATAGGAGCGAAACGTGGATTTTTATAAATGTCACTATGCTTTCAAGGATGACGTCAAAAAATTATTACTCATTATGCTCTTTGAATATGCCAAGGATTTTCAAACATATACTGTTAACTTTAAAGCTATAATTATGCTCTTATTTAGCATACAGCCACTACCCAAAGTGCTCTTGTGACTTTTGAGTGACTCATTTTGAACCGCATTCAAAAATGTCTGTTAGAATCATCGACATGGATAGAAAGAAAAAGTGTGCAAAAAGCATTCGTAAAAAGCATTCATGACAGGTAAAGGTTGCCATGCCAGCCATTTTTCCTCTGAACTGATTACTTCTGTGTTCGGAAAGACAGCATTAATTAGACATTGCATTATGTAAAGTTGAATTTCGCACACTTAAAAGATGTGCGTGTCATTTGTATGTCATACAGTAGATCATTCTGACTGTGTGGGCTGCTAGTTTCCATTATTAAATTGGACTTAATGACTATGTGATGAATAGGACGATCTCACTCAACATCCTGCAGGGGTCCAAATGGCACGTTAAGGTGCCAGTTAAAGGGAACTCTCAAAACAAGAGATAATGGATTGGTCGACATCCAACAAACACTAACATTTAGCTGAAGAAATGTGTGCTTAATTAGTCTGGATGCTGATTAGAGAGAAACACACAGCGTGTGGGTGAATAATTGAAATAAAAAGCCTTGTCACAAAGCTAACGTAATGTCACAACCAAATACCAAAACGTGGTCCCTCCATGGGGTCTGAATTTGCCAAGCCTACGCAATAATTGTAGATAGACCACCAGTCTCGGAGAGAATAAAGTTGCAAGTTAAAAAGCTCTGAACTATCTCTATAAATATGAGTAATGGGAGTGAGATGATGAAATTGCCGCTCATATATGCTCTTACACCCACAGCTATCTGAATCATATATTTATTTAGCGTCAACGGTGAGTTTCCAACAAGCAGTAATGCCTACCTACCGTTCATTTACCTCAGAATCTCCCCACGGACAGCTGAAAGAATTAGCCCCGACTTGTATCCAAGTGCTTGCACATTAATCCGGAGACCTTGACCTTCTAAATGAATAGTGCCATAGAGACTTGAGGGTCAGCGGCTATCGGCAGATAATTTTAGCATTAATATTTTTAACTTATCTGATAGACAAGCCCAAACCGCCTGGGAACTTCAAAATGCTTCAGCGTCATTATTTTTTCTGGACTCAAAAGCCATGTCTTAATACAGATCAACTCTTTCAATCAACACGTCTGTAAAGCACAAAGCCACAAAAGGCATAGACGACTGTTTCACATATTAGAGAATTTCACATTTGTGTGAAATAGCTTTTTGTCTGCACAATTGACGGAGAAGAAGTCTTATATAAAGGAAGATTACCCAAATCATTGCAGTTAGTACACTCGTTCGATCGTGCAGACTGACAACCTGGCTTTACTTTTATTTCTGAATGTGTCATCAGTAGGTTTTTTAACGATCTGTCCAATTGTCTGAACAGTCTGGAGCTTAAATTAAATGGGTTATGATTGCTCTGCAAAAAGAGATGAAAGTGACTATGTCAGAACAGATCAATCCGAGCAAAAATGTTTCAAGCAGGTTCGCAGGCAATCTAAACGTTATAGCACTGGAGACAATTTCAGAGGACAGTTTATGAAGCATTATTCCAAAGATAATTACAAAAGCGGCTGCTTCATATTGAGTTTTAGAAAAATCTTCCTGAATTTCCCATCTGGGAATGGTGCCTTCATACATGCCCTTACGCAACTTGTGACTTCTTGTGGTCACGCTACCTGATTTGCCAGTGTTACCAGAAACATATTTTTTTTAACTTAGGCTAGAGCTAGAAAAAAACAAAACAAGACAGTACTACAGAAAACACTTTTTATGTAAATCTTTATATTTAAGACGAGTCTTGTATAGACGATCTTGGGAAGCTGTTCAATGCAATGTTCAATGTTCTTTCAAAGCTATGAACAAACATTATTCCAGTAAGGTTAATAGAATGTTCATTCAGTTATCTGATCTTTAATAATGTTCTCAAAATGTTTTTCTGAAATGTTCAAATGTTACCCCTAGTTTCAGAATGTTCAAAGAACATTCAAAAGTAACGTTGCCATAATGTTTACAAAATTATACAATGGAATGTTCCCTTAAAGTTTGTATCACCACAACAAAAAAAAAAAAAAAAAAAAAAAAAAAAAATTATATACAGTACTGTGCAAAAGTCTTAGGCATGTTAATATCCCCCCCCCCCCCCCCCCCCCCCCCAAAAAAAATTTTTTTTTTTTTAAGTCAGTTATTTATATCTTTTTCTGTAGTGTGTCAGTAGGAAATATCAGTTTACATTTCCAAACATTCTTTTTGCCATTAATTGTAATAATCCAGTGAGATTTCTGTATGCACAAGGAATCTCACAACAGCCAGGATGATCTGATCACACCATCATCGAGTCCGTCTGTGAACACATTAAGAAACAGAAAAAACTGAGACAGACTAATCCAGAAGAACAGCGGGAACATCTCCAAGATACTTGAAGAAACCTTCCTGCAAAGCTACAGTACAGTGAAAAGTACTGGCACTTGTGTTAAAATGCTGTAAAGTGAGAATGCTTTCAAAAATAAAATCACTAATTAAATTTATTTATTATTTAACTTCTATTAACTAATTCAAATCAATATATGATGTAACAACCCTTTGTGTTTAAAACGGCTTTTGTCCAAGTACACTTGCGCATAGTTTTTCAGGTAGCTTTGCAGGAAGGTTTCTTCAAGCATCTTGGAGACGTTCCCGCAGTTCTTCTGGATTTAGTCTGTCTCAGTTTTTTCTGTTTCTTCATGTAATCACAGACGGACTCGATGATGGTGAGATCAGATCATACCGGCTGTTGTCAGACTCCTTGTGCATACAGAAATCTCACTGGATTATTACAATTAATGGCAAAAAGAATGTTTGGAAATGTAAACTGATATTTCCTACTGACACACTACAGCAAAAGATATAAATAACTGACTTAAAAACATTTTTTTTTGGGGGGGGGGGTAGGGGGGTATTAACATGCCTAAGACTTTTGCACAGTACTGTATATATATATATAATTAACATAGTAAAAATAACATGCATTTTAACTTCATGATCAAAGAGCAGCTTGCACATTGGCAAAAAAAATATCTGCAGCTGCGACTCAATTTGAGTGTGAATGGGTAATTTTTGCCGAAGCAAAATACGTTTACCTACAATAATCAAGCAAAATAGGGCCAGATTTACTAACAGCTTGCGCCAGCGCAAACCCTATTTTGGCAATAAAAATACTGTCAGGATTAACTAAAGACACGCAGTGAAAAATTAGCGCTGAAAAGGCTTGGACAGGGTTATTTTTGCAGCTGACCTTATTGCATATGCATTTGTAGGAATTTCCCTTTCAAGCGAAAAATAAAAGGGAGTAGAGTATTTAAATGAATCATGCAAGGTTTGCGCTAGTCAATTTACTGGTATTTGCGCCATTATTTAATGCCCAAAAAATCATGTCTTAAACTAGACGCTAATTTGCGCTACTCTTGGTAGATTGCATTGGTCATTATGAAAATGATCTGGCTGTGCCTGTGTTCTTTAATTTGCACGTCGTTAGTAATCATGCGCAGAACTTTCCAATGCCGTCTGTGCTTTTTTGGAATTGCGCTCATGTTAATTTTCCCTGTTTAGTAAATCTGGCCCTTAATTGTCAAAGATGCAAATTCTGATAGAGAACGTGTTTAAGTGGGAATGACACTTCTAAATATCACTGTTATTATGTTACATACCTGATTCCATCACCTGTGAAATATAATTGTGCAGTTTGAAAAATAAGAATATATATGAAAAAGAAGTTATATTTAGCCTTATTTCCATTTTGAAGCCATGGCTGATAATAGGGGAAACGCGTTAGTATTTAATATTCATGCATATTTTTTAGCTTGATGATTGAAGAAGCCTGAGGTGATAAAAATTTTGAAGAGCTGCTTGAGGATTCGACAGAGGCAAGCCAGATATCCATGCTAAAGGTGAAGAGTCACTTGTAGGGAATTTGACAATATAACAATATGGCAATAAATACTTACAATCATTATACTCAATTCAAAATATGGCATTTCCTTTTGGTGTGACTTCAAAAGCATATAGTAAGGGTATTCATAGTTGTACAGTAGGTTGTACTGCACTGTAATATTGAATGTTGTGCGTGTTACCATTGTTGAGCTGCAGTGTAGTGTCGACTATGCTCATTAATACTGTATTTGCTTGTATTATATTGCTTGCTGCTCTGTTATAGTTTAACATCAGCAGAACTATTTTACAGAAAAACATTTACATTTGATAATTTAGCAGATGCTTTTATCCAAAGCGACTTACAAATGAGAACAATAGAAGCAATCAAACCAACAATAAAGCAACAATATGCTATAAGTGCTATGTCAAGTCCTAGTTAGTCTAGCACAGTAAACATAGCAAGTTTTTTTTTAAATTAATATAAAAAAAAATAAAAGATTAGAAATATAATATAATAGTAAGTGTTAGTAAGTATTAATGGGTCAAGTGTTCATGAAAAGAATGCGTCTTTAAATGTTTTTTGAAAATGACTCGGGTGGAATTAGGCAGGTCATTCGCAGGGAACAGTCAAGGTAAAGGTCCGTGAAAGTGATTGTAGCTAAGTTAAAGGCTCAGGGAAGGAGACGGGAACCGGCGAAAGTTAAACACACTTTAAAATCAAAATAAACAACTAAACGAAAGTGGAAGTCCCTCACGGACGACTGCCGCACAAACATAAACAAAACACAAAGTAAAATCCAGGCCTGGTCTTCTCTCGTCCTTCACTGTCGTCACTCCTCCTTTTATCCATCCAGATTTTGTGCCTCTTTGGGATGGCACCACAAGACTCCATTCACTTGTAGAATGCAAACTTCTGGAGGGCACATAAGTCTGAAGTAGTGAGTTTAGGTATAGAGGTGCAGAGCCAGTGTAGGCAACCATCAGTGCCTTGAATTTGATGCGAGCTGCTATTGGCAACCAGTGCAGATTGATGAAGAGAGGTGTGACATGCGCTCCCTTCAGCTCATTAAAGACCATTCTAACTGCCGCATTCTGGATCAGTTGCAGAGATTTCACAGTACATGATGGAAGACATGCCAAAAGAGCATTACCAGTCTGGATAGAACAAGAGCTTGGGCAAGGAGTTGTGTAGCATGCTCCGGTAGGAAGGGCCTGATTTTCCAAATGTTGTTTAAGGCAAATCTGCAGGACAGGACAGTTCTAGCAATGAGGTCTGTGAAGTTTAATTGATCATCAATCACAATTTCAAGGTTCCTGGCTGTCCTGAAAGGAGTTATGGTTGACGAACCTAGCTGAATGGAGAAGTTGTGATGAACTGTTGGGTTGGCACAAGCAGTTCTGTCTTTGCCAGGTTGAGTTGAAGGTGGTCAGAAATGTCTGTCAGGCAGGCTGAGATGTGAGCAGCTACCGTCAGATCATCTGGCTGGAATGAGAGGTAGAGTTGTGTGTCATTAGCATAGCAGTGATAGGAAAAAACATGTTTCTGAATGACAGATCCTAGTGATGATATGTAGATGGAGAAGAGAAGTGGTCCAAGCACTGAGCCCTGAGGCACCCAAGTAGCTAGATGTTGGGACTTGGACACTTTACCCATCCATAACACCCTAAAGGACCTACCTGAAAGGTAAGACTTGAACAACTGGAGTGTGGTCCCTGGGATGACCATCGTCATGAGGATCTGGTGGTTAACTGTGTCAAAAACAGCAGACAGATCCAGCAAGAGGAGCACTGATTATTTGGAAGCTGTTCTTTCCAGTATCAGAGCTTCAATAACTGAGAGCAGGGCAGTCTTGGTTGAGTGGCCGCTTTTGAAGCCAGACTGGTTGTTGTCCAGGAGGTTGTTTTGTTTGAGAAAAGTAGAGAACACGAATCCCTCAAGTGTTTTAGCAATTAATGGAAGGGATACCGTTCTGTAATTTTCTAAAAGTGCTGGATTTAGAGTGGGTTTCTTAAGCAGTGGGTTTATTCAAGCCTGCTTGAATGCTGTGGGAAATGTACCAGTGTGAAGAGAGGTGTTGATCATGTGAGTGAATGCAGGCACAACTGTAGAGGACATGGCTTGAAGGAGATGAGTGGGGATAGGAGCAAGCGGACAGGTAGGATGATTGGAAAGGATGAGTTTGGAGACTTCTGTCTCTGAGAGGGGAGAGAATGAGGGGGAGTGTGTGTTTGCTGTTTGTGGTGTGGAGACTTGGCCACTGATGGTTGTTGTTTTTATTTACGAAAAATGTGAAGTCGTCAGCTGTTAGAGTTGATGAAAAAGGTGGAGGAGGACAAAGAAGTGTAGGAACTGAGAGCAAATCAGACAGATGCAAACTGACATTCAAACTGAGCAAGATTATGAAGCAGAATTCCAGAGTTTCCAAATCAACAAGTCCAAATTAACTCCATAAATAAGAGACCTGTCAATTGGGTGCCACTCAGTCTGGAAACGAACTGACTCTTCTACACATAGGACAACAAAAGCTTGTAAGTTATGGTCCCAATTAGAGATCGGACACTTAAGATGTCAATGTTAGGCGGTTTTAAAAAGATGGATTGGTTTCGGAGATAGCACATCTTGAGTCTCCCAAGGTAACTCATGAGATAATGCCAAAGATGGCTTGATCCCCAAGACACAGGCTTGAAACAGACATGCTTTCTTTTTTGAAAAAGACCTCTGAGTTAAACACAGTACTAACATCCCTCTAAAATCCACAGAGACCGCCTTTACATATCAAAATACATCAGATCATTACAAATAGTGATGTCACGATACCAAAACAGAAGTCTCCAAACTCATCCTTTCCAATCATTTTAATACATATTCTTAAAAAGAAATTACAATTATCTCACCAGAATGTTTGCTCACTCAATGTATTTGTGTTACAAGGTAATTTGTTGCAATAGTCAGTAATAAAGCAAGAATGAATAAACACATTAGAATCAGTAGCATAAATAAATACAGTAGAATAAATATACAAACTAAACAATGCTCTATATTTTTTCAGGTAGGTCTAACAAGTAAAAATACCACAGAAATTGAATAATCAAAATATAACTGAAAAAATATAGAGCATTGTTTAGTCTACCGAAGCTTCGAAGCTCAAAAAATGGTATTCGGACCAGCCCTAAATGACAATGGTTCCCCTCCATTTACGATTTGTTCTGGTAATCTGGTAGGGGTTCTGATATGTATCTTCTGAAATACAGCAACTCTGGATCCAAAAAACATTTTTTGGCTTCGAAGCTTCGGTAGTAATGAACATCGAATATTCGAAGCTTCGGAGAGAGGGGGCTGAACATATTCTTCTCTCTAATAAAGGCAGGAATCTGTGTCTGTCTGTCCGTTTGCATTTTTATTATTTCGAGAACCGTTCATCCAATCGACTTCACAAGGGAGTGCATGCAGTGTCGCATTTGGTGCAATATAGATGGACACGCGAGACGCCACACATTCAGAATTAATAAACTTTTAGTAAACTACAGAACAGCGCAAGCGGGAAGCGGCGCACCTCACGCGGGCAGGGAACGGACACTGCACTAGTGCTATAAAACGCACACCAGTGTTGTGCCTGAACGCGTTCATTGAACGATAGTTCATGAACTCGTTCATATTTTGGGCGAACGTGAACTGAACGTACTGTAGGCTATTACTGCCTGATGAACGATACTGTGAACTTGTTTATTCTGGTGTCTGTGAACAGCACACTCTCTCAGTTTAACTTCGTTCAATAGGGTGCCAGATTTCTATAGAGCCTTCAGGCGAAAACCCGGCTAAAACACACCGTAAACCGGCCTTAATATGTAGCGGAAAAACACCCAATCTGGCAACACCAGCCACCAGTGTCTACTGACTCTCTTGTTCGATCTCGTTCATCAAAATTAACTAATCTTTTTTCGAGTCATTTCGTTCATTTAAGGGGCTTTAAATGTTATACCATTAACTGGCAAATTCCCCGAACACATCCACCTACGCAATCTTGATCATATTCTGAATTAAGAAATCATTATAATGCAGTCAAAAATCGTTTACAGGGATCATAAATAATTACTTTACCTTCCGAGTCTTTCGTTCATTTGTCACGTGACAGACGCAACGAACGGATTGTTCATGAACGACTCATCACTAACGTTGCAAAATCAAAACAAAAAGCAGCATGTTGGCGTCATGATCATTTAAACGAGTTTTATGACAGGTCGGTGAGGATGGGAAAAATCTGACGCATAGCTTCAGTGTTAAAACTGATAAAATAATTATCTGTGGTTCTATATGGGCTGTGGCAATCATTTTGAAAAAATAATAGCTTGCAGCAACATGGAAAAAAAGAACTATGAACTAGTTCATTTTTGGAACTGTGACCTTAGTTAAAAAAAATTTGAGTATGAACTATGAACTGAACTAGTTCATTTTAAAATTTGTGAACTGAACTTTGAACTAGTTCATGTAGAAAGTGAACTTTCCCAACACTGACGCACACACACAGGTCTGTTAAATTAAGCAATACTTTTAAGGTAGTCTAATATTTTTCTGACTAACAAATTACTGACACAGTAAAGGGTAGATTTAAATAAAGAAAAACGAAATTTAAATAAAGAAAAACGAAATTTAAATAAAGAAAAACTAAATTTAAATAAAGAAAAAAGAAATTTAAATAAAGATAAACGAAATGAAGTTAACTTAAAAACGAGATTAATTTAGATTGATAATAACGGGTAAAAAGGCTAATACATTTTGTTTCTATTATTCTATTTTCCACAATGTCAAAGCAACGCAGCTTAACCCAAAACACAAGCTCAGGCATGCACTTCTGTCCATACAAACTCCGCTGTTCTGCGCTCTAGCCAGAGAACATTCCCATTGCTGGAACACTTTTAGGCGTCGGTTCTATTTCTAGCATGCACGCATTTTCCGCGTGGCTCGAGCCGCGCCTGAGACGCATGTCTCACACAGGCAGTGTGCAAACTCCAACCTGTTAACATGGGAGCCGAAATAAAAACGGACACGCCACGCAGCTGAGACGCTCACAGCCAGTGTGTCGCCGGCCTTATTCAAGCGCGAATGAGAACCGTTTCGTGGGGGATCCCAGGTGTGCAAAAAAAACAAAAAAAAACGAATATTCGAATGTCAAATTTTCAAATCGAATACCAACCCCCCGAACGAATATTCGGATATTCGAATATTCGAATATTCGGGTCCAGCCCTATTGTCATTATTAAAAATCTCGTCAATGGTGGGGAAAGAGTTACAATTCTTGGTGTCTTGAGAAGACCATGTCAGATCTGGAGATTACCAACAAAAATCAAATTTCAACATTTAAATGAGAAAACGCCCCCCAAAAAAATCTGAGCTCAAAGAGAGGCAAGTGTTATCAACATAATTTTGGAGTCAGTGGGAAGCTAATTGACCCCAACAAGAGGCACAATGAGTTGACTCATGTTTTATTTCAGCCTGGTGAAGCGCTTTATAGATAATCACATTGAGGCTGTCTAATCTTAGCGTGAATGAAAAATGACAATGAAAAAAGAAACAATCCAAGAGGAAGGCCTGGACAATTTATCTGATGTCTCAATCAGCAAACCTATTCTAACTAAGCATGTCTTATTTAGTGTGATCTATGATCAGAGTTGTTAAATCATTTATAATTGAAGTGGTTTCTCGCACACTTGCTACATCTTTGCGAGCCTTCACGTAATAGATCACAGACTCACAGAGGCAGAAAATGGCATTTCTGAGTCCATTGTTAGAGTATGTGAACTCAAACACTTCAGTTTCAAACAATATACAGTTACACAAGGTTTTTTTTTTTTTTTTTTTTACAGAAAAGAGCTTGCAAAAAAGCTTTTTTTAAAAATAATAATAAAGGGAACTATGATTCCTATGATATTGACCTTAAACTCATGGTACAACTGAATAGAAATGTCTGTATATTTGCTAATGACTTTGCATTATTTTTTGTCATTGTTACATGGTCAGCCATTTTGTTAGATTTAGGTTGCTTCTCTGTGCTTAAGAGGATAAATTCAGTTGACTGGTTCATTCTCTTTTCCATATTTTGCCTTTGTCTTTTGAAAAGTCTTTGTATCAATGTCATGTGACATTCACTACAGGATTAAAACTAATGAAATATTGACAGCCCAAGTTCTAAGTATCTCTTAATAGCTCGACCTTGGTTTAGATTTCATGTCTTCTGTAGATCTTGAAAAAGGTAGACTATCCTGTGAGGAGAGGATGGTCACTGAGAGGAGTGTTAAAAAAAGAAAATCTACAGATCTGGAGTTATTTTTTCTTTGGTTGGGATTTGGCTTTTATTTCTGATCCGCAGGAGGTCAAGGTTTGGCTGGTTAGCATTGGCAGTTAACCTCTGCTGCTAGATGCTACAACTACACCATTATCTTGGCAAAGAGCATTTTTTTCTGACTTGTTTTTGTCCATGGGGAATCGGTAAAAAAATAAGAATTATCCATTTTGATTTCTCTGTGACTTTAAATATTACAAATACTCAGGAGAGATTTTTTATAATGTATGAGCTGCTCTTTGAAAGTTAATGGGGACCAACTTCAAAGCCCCAAATCACCATTTATGTATAACAAATGTAGTCCATATGTCTCATAAAATATATATTTGAACTCTTCTAAAGGGCATTTAACAGCATTTTGAGGGGTTTAAGTTGGTTTTCAATGAGATCCTTAATTTAGTTTGACAGCTGTGATCACCATTGACTTTCATTGTACAGAAAAATGAGAACCAGTGAAAAAGTTCACATCCTTAAATCAACATGTAGTGAAGCCTGACAGTTTCTTTTTTGTGTGTATGTAAATTGCTCTTACATAATTTTTAAGAGTATGAAAAACGTATTAATTACTTTCTGTAATAACAATGATTGTTCAAGTAGAGAAGCCATGTACTTAAGCGTAAATTTACATTCATGCAATCTGAACAGCATTTAAAGGGTCTTTTTTTTTTTTTTGAGATGTCAACTTATGTACAGGCTGCACATCAATGAAAACACTAAAAGCACTCATACATATTCTCAACAAGTGAAAATTGGTTATTTAGCTTTTTTCTGAGCAATTTGGTTCTATCGAAGCAACGTCACGGAATGTGAGGTAGAAGTGTGCTTTCGGAGTGTGTGACTGGCTGTCAGCACGATTCTACATTAGCTGGCCCTCGAGCTAATCTCTGCATTTTATTATGAGAAAGAGCTCGTATGCGCACATATTTAGTCACGTCTTATTCAAATGAAATATATATGTGCAAATGAAAGTGCCCTCAACTCTGTTTTTTGTTTGTTTGTTTCATATTTTAAAATTAATGTGTCTGTGTCTGTATGGTAAATGGAAGCTCAAGCATGTTCGCTTGATGTGCGAGAACCAATGAGGTTCATTCTCGTGTTACGCAGCACATTTGAGCTTACACAAGAACCAATAAGGTTTATTCTTGAGTTACGCAGCACGTTTGAGCTTAACCCTCTGGGGTCGGCAAACGCACTGGCGCGTTTTGCTGGATTTTCTTCACATAGTAGCACAATAGACTTAAATTACTCCGTCATTTATGGTCATACAGAAAAAAGAAATATGAAAAAAGAATCTGTGATATGTCTACTTTTGTATGTGTCCACTTACAATGAAATCAAAACATTGTGCTTTTGTAAAATAAAGAAAATAAACAGGGTGTGCGTTCTGCCTCTCCGTCTCGATGAACTTTTTTTTCTTGAGCACGTCTATAAACTGAAACAAAACTCAGCGAATACTTGACTTGTCACACATTTATGAGCCATATATCTTTATAAACATTTAAGTGTGTACTTTTAAATGATCGGATTGATTTCTCAAACCCTTGCGCATTAGTTTTAATTTGACCACGCCCACACGCGCAAAAGAGATTGACATGCAAATCGTCCACATCGAACGCAAACGCGCTCATTACCTCAA
Organism: Squalius cephalus; assembly: GCF_949319135.1. Classification (NCBI taxonomy): domain Eukaryota; kingdom Metazoa; phylum Chordata; class Actinopteri; order Cypriniformes; family Leuciscidae; genus Squalius; species Squalius cephalus. Next base: position 19,119,851 of record NC_137145.1, read on the forward strand.
ACACAAAGCACCAAACTTCATAAGTCTCTGCTTTTCGTCGAGTTTGGAAGACACGCCGTGAGCTTACATTGGATTTACCTCAGAAGAAGAAGAACGCGATTTGAAGACAAGAAAGATGTAAGGTAAGAAATGTATTCTGAATTATATTAGTTAATGTTATTGTTGCATAAACTTCACATTGCAGTTGAACTGTTGCTAGATATATGGTGAATATTATAATATTTAGACCCGTGTTTACTGTTAAATACTGTGTTTGTGGATATCTGCTCAAACGTAGATATGTATAATATGGTAACCATAGTGTTTTATATTTTGGAGCGCGCTGTGCGTTTGAATGTTTCATATTCAAAATGTGCTGTGCGTTTGAAAAGCAAAACGCACCAAACATTAGGCTTAATGTTTTTACTCCAATCTCATTTCATAACATCATCATAACGAATGGAAAAATTTGAAGTGACATATGATAATCAATATATTTTTCTCTAGCGTAGTTGTTACTGAAGAGTTCCTTTTTAACGATTTATAGGCTGCCTACTATAGGCTATTGTTATTATTATTTTATGCAGCACTGCGCGTAGCCTATGCCTACAAGGCACAACAAACCTGGTGTTCATTATATATTGTTGGAAACATTTGTGTGTGTGAGTATTCTGTGAATTATAAAAAGCAATTTTAACCAGAAAAATCTAAAATGTATTCCCAAAATCGTGCAGCCCTATAGTTTCTCTTGATATCAGCATGTTCACAGGTTTTTTTTTTGTTTTGTTTTTTTTTTGGTTTTTTTTACAGGGACCAGATGCCCCACTGATGAGTCCTGCTGACTTCAACATTCACATGAGTCTCTGTACATGAACATGATAAAGTGAAAAATCAAACACTCAATGTTTTTAGGAATGGCACAAAGGTCTCTGACTTTGGATCATTATTTTCAATAATGTGCTTTTTTGTAATTTGTTGTGTATCTTTGGATTATGTTGTGTTGTAAATAAATCCGAACAATCAAAAAGCCATTATTTTTTAAATCTCCTCATTCTTTGTGCAAGGTTGCTCAGAATGATAGGGCCTGATAGCACCTAATAGGGCCATTAGGGGAGGGTCATTGTCTTTCTCAGGTGTGAAAGCCATTAATATTCAGGATGTGTTCACGCCTCCTCGCATAAAGCTTTCTTACACAAAACACGTCTTACAAATTTTAAATCAATATATTGTCTTCTCTGAATGAGCAGTCAGGATGATTTTCACATAGTTTTGAAGCAAATATTCTAGGCTACGTGATACAATTTTCAAAAGTTGTGTGAAGAAATAATCAGTATGGGTTTCATGACCTTATTTCAGTGACGATTTTTTTTGTTTTTTTTCACAAACCACGCATAAATGTCATTATCTCAAAACTACAAACTTTTACATACATACTGCTGGTACATTATTGTAGCAGAGTTTGTGCTGAATACAGTGTAATCAGACTTTAGCCATGAAAATGTAACAAGTAACAGAAATAAGCACAAATGTCAGAGCATGTCAGAACACCTCCAGGGCCAGAAAACACCTCAGACCCCAAAGGGTTAAACAAAAACCAATGAGGTTCATTCTCTCGTGTTTTACGCAGCATGTTTGAGCTTCAGCAAGAACCAATGAGGTTATAATAATAATAATTTGTTACATTTATATTGTGCTTTTTCTGGGTACTCAAAGCGCTTTACATGGAAGGGGGAATCTCCTCAACCACCACCAATGTGCAGCATCCACCTGGATGTTGCGATGGCAGCCATATTGCGCCAGAACGCCCACAACACCAGCTTATTGGTGGAGAGCAGACAGTGATGAAGCCAATCAGTTTATATGGGTATGATTAGGAGGCCATGATGGACAGAGGCCAAGGGGCAAATTTGGCCAGGGATTTTTAAAGGGATACTTCACCTCTGGGAAGATGAATGTGTATTTAAAATAGGTCATTTAAGTAGAAGAAATGTGAAGAAATTTTTGAATTTGGAGCTTTCTAGACTGAGAAAAGCCAGAAAATTTATTTTTGGCTTATGTGGATGAAAGACAACAACTCCCAGAATGCACTTGCTTCGCTGCCTTAGGAGGCCACGCCTACCGGTAAGAGTGCTCAGTTGAAAACATCAAGGCTTACTTAGCCTACGTGATGAGTTTGCCAGTGATTTAGAGATCGGCCAAAATGTCCGGGATTCGGCTTTTGCGTTCTACAGTCGCCATTCATCATGTTTACTGTGGCGAGCAGGACGAGGCTGACGGCCGCAGGAGAACGGCGCGAGGCCGGTGGCGTCATTACTGAGACGCGCCGGGTCTCGCATCGCTCACGGAGGAGCGGGAATTTTCTTAGCAATGGTAAAACGCACATCAACCGATCACTTGTTTAGCGTTAATGTAAACACTACATTCAGATTCACCAGTCGGAATGAATTCAGTTAGATTGAAACAAAAGGTGCATGTGCATGTAAACATGGCGACCGCAGAATGCAAAAGCTGAATCCCGTACATTTTGAACGATCTCGATGGCCGGACAAGTCCGGGAAAAGGAGGATGGTATAACCCCTACTTACTCAGCTTTCTCCTACTATTCAGCTTTCTCCACAGAACAAGAGCCTGCTAGCTTAGCTTCCAAAGAAAGACGGCTGATACTGTGTACATTCTGTGAGTGAAATCCCACCTCCTATGGGCGGGCTGAAAACATGCGGAACAACGCCATCTACTGGCTGTAGTCTTTAGCCTCTGGCCAGAAAATCCTCCGATGACGCAAAATGACGATTTTTGCGTCATCGGAGGATTTTTTCCAGACAAAAAATACATAAATCTCTTGTCTCAGGGGGATATGAGGGTGGAAAGCATGGTAATTCGAAAATACTACAGGTTTTCTACTAATACCAAACCTTTATGCTAAATCCTGAAGTATCCCTTTAATGACCACAGAGAGTCAGGACCTCGGTTTAACGTCTCATCCGAAGGACGGTGCTTTTTGACAGTATAGTGTCCCCATCACTATACTGGGACGTTAGGACCAACACAGACCACAGGGTGAGCACCCCTACAGGCCTCACTAACACCTCTTCCAGCAGCAACCTGATTTTCTCAGGAGGTCTCCCATCTAGGTACTAACCAGGCTCAACCCTGCTTAGCTTCAGTGGGCAACCAGTCTTGGGATACAGGGTGATATGGCTGCTGGCATAGGTTCATCCTGAGGTTCATTCTTGTGTTACGCAGCACATTTGAGCTTACGCAAGAACCAATAAGGTTCATTCTCGTGTTACGCAGCACATTTGAACTTCTGCAAGAACCAATGAGGTTCATTCTCATGTTACGCAGCACGTTTGAGCTTCCACAAGAACCAATGAGGTTTGCTCTCGGTCTTCAAGCAGGTTTGGTTAAGCTGTTTATGTTCACTGATCAATGTTTAATGTGAATAAAAGCCTAAATTAAATCTGTTCATCATATAAAGCGATCAAGTCTCTTAAAAAAATGGACTAAGACGCTCAATTCATATAAATTAGTTTTATGATCTCTTAATAAGCTTTTGGAAGCGTCAAAGTAGCTGCCAATGGAGGGACAGAAAGATCTCAGCTTTCATTAAAAAGATCTTATTTGTGTTCCAAAGATGATCGAAAGTCTAGTGGGTTTGGAATGACTTGAGGGTCAGTAATTAATGACAGAATTTTCATTTTTGGCTGAACTATACCTTTAATCATTAATGAAACAGCTCATCCACAAATTAATATTCAGTAATTTCGTTCCGAACCTTTATGGCTTCTGAAGTCTTGAAAATATAGCACATGAGTTGTGTGGACTCAAAAAAGGTGTCCATACAAGTTTCATTTTAGGTGCAGAAAAGGCATGAAAAGATTGTTCAATCGAATTTCTTGTTCCACAGAAGAACGAAAGTCGCACAAGTTTGAGTAAATAATGACAGAATCATCACAGCTAGACATGACTTAATGCTGAAGTTTTATCATATCAAAAGTTAATCCTGCTATTTGATATGCAGGCATCAGTCTACTGCAGAGCTGGAATGGAGCAGTCCCTTTGTTCCAATAGCACGGCAGACCCTTTCAACCTCTCTGCTGTTTATTTGATTAGAAGGCTGCTGTGGTCATGAGAGACACACTGGATGTTAGCATCTGCAAATGACCAGACAAAGCAGCAGCAGCAGCAGCAGCAAGATCACTATTTCAACCATAGCTATTCTACTCATTACCACAGCACACTCTTTCAACACCAAAGCTCAACACAAGGTCAACAGAAAAAAAATATTGAGATTTGATAATTAAAGGAAAACAGGCTGATATTCATGGAATGTGATAAATATACCCATATACTGTAGCTTGTTTTGACCTCTCTTAGTAAAGTTCACACAATTATCTATATTAGAAGTTCTCTCAAGCCATTTGTTAGCTTTAAAGGGATACTCCACTTTTTTCGGAAATATGCTCATTTTACAACTCCCCCAGAGTTAAACAGTTGAGTTTTACCGTTTTAGAATCCATTCAGCCGAACTCCGGTTCTGACGGTACCACTTTTAGCATAGCTTAGCATAGATCATTGATTCTGATGAGTCCAGTAGCATTTCTTTCAAAATGACCAAAGAGTTTCAATATTTTTCCTATTTAAAACTTGACTCTTCTGTAGTTAAACCGTGTACTAAGATCGACGGAAAATGAAAAGTTGCGATTTTCTAAGCCTATATGGCTAGGAACTACTCTCATTCCGGCGTAATAATCAAGGAACTGTGCGGCCGTACCATGGGTGCAACAGGCGTAATGATATGACGCAGTGCCTGAAAATAGGTCTAATAGGTTAGACAAACTTAGTCCCGGTCACGTTGGAAGAAGTTACCGAGCTGGGGACTATTTTCAGGCGCTGCGTCATATCATTACGCCTGTTGCACCCATGGTACGGCCGCACAGTTCCTTGATTATTACGCCGGAATGAGAGTAGTTCCTAGCCATATAGGCTTAGAAAATCGCAACTTTTCATTTTCCGTCGATCTTAGTACACGGTTTAACTACAGAAGAGTCAAGTTTTAAATAGGAAAAATATTGAAACTCTTTGGTCATTTTGAAAGAAATGCTACTGGACTCATCAGAATCAATGATCTATGCTAAGCTATGCTAAAAGTGGTACCGTCAGAACCGGAGTTCGGCTGAATGGATTCTAAAACGGTAAAACTCAACTGTTTAACTCTGGGGGAGTTGTAAAATGAGCATATTTCCGAAAAAAGTGGAGTATCCCTTTAACAACTACAACTGAAATTTCACACAAAGCTATCGTTTGGCTTCTGGAGACTTGGAATATAGAGCATGAATCACATAAACTATTATTTTGCATTTATGTCCTTTTTGGAGCTTGGCAGCTCAACATTTTCATTTCTCCTATTGTGTTCCATGGAAAATCATACAGGATGAAAGGACATGAAAATGAGTGTGCCGACATGCAACAGGAATTGTGATTTTTTTCTCTATTGTGATGTACAGTATGAAACAGCTTCTGGGATGGAAAATAAAATTTAGCACGGGACTTGATTTTGTCCTCTGATATTGATTGGATCATAGGAAGTTGGGCGTTGCTAACTAAATGGAGGCAGATCACACCATGTTGTTATTACCATAACTTGGTAACCTCGTTGAGCTCGTAATGAGTTTTTTAAATAATGATGTGCATGGATAAATAATTTACAATAAACACTGCCACAGTCTTAAGTAAAATATAAAAAATATAAAAATAAGAATTGTCAATTTTGATTTTGATTGAGATTTTAAAGAGAATCTATTATGCTTTTTTACGTTTTCAACTTTCTTAAGTGTGTATTGCTGCTGTTTGGGCACGAAAAGGGTCTGTAAAGTTACAAAGCACTAAGTCACTCCAAAGGGAGTTATTTTGTATATCAGTAAGAACTGTTTCTGAACTCGCTGAAACGCCTCGATTGTAGTCTTGAGTTTACAACACGTCACAATATTCCTCATTTAAATAAATAAGGCACACGAAGAACAAAGGTACGAGACCTGGTTGAGTTGCGTTAGTAGTGCTGTCAAATTGATTATTTGATTATGTAAAATTAATGTATTGCAAAACCTACTTCAGGGACACCAAAAAAAATAAGACTCTGTAAAAGGGCATAATAATGTGGGTCCTGTTTAACTAAAAAATAAATTAAATTTATTTAATTTATTAATAAGCACCAGCTCCTTATTACACAGCTCTTGAATCTGACTGAACAGGTGATTTGTTTTTTCTTTTGGTGGATAGACATGTAATAATGTATAGCCAGAATAATGTATTCTACAGTTTGTCAATGACCTGACATATTAATATCAATATAAATATAGACTTGATATAACACAATTATTATCTTGGAATGATGTTTGCTTAAGCGTAAAGGTCATGTTAGTCCCCAAGTTGTTTTCTAATTGACATACATTTACAAGGCTTTTTTCACTCCCATAGCAATACACCCCGGTGATTCCTGAAATAGGTCTAATAACTTTCAGGGCATTAAACTACCTTGCTGCCTGTTGTACTGTGCGGCCACCCAATCAATCACCACTCTACATGGTAATTGTGGTTTAATTGCAAGACAACTGCCCAGAGAGTATTTCTTTATATAGATAGCCTGTAAACCCATTTGTAACCATGACTAGTTATGCATGACAATTACCTGCAGATCTTTCAAATAAATTTGGACATTGATGTGGGGGAAGAAACTTTGTCATTAAGGTTAATCTAATTAACAGAGAATATTATATTTGCATCCAAGACACCCTTTACACACATTATGCAATCAGAAGGGTGTGTGGTGAGTGTCAACACAGCTGCTCAAAACACCCGTTGGTATTCAACACATGCAAACGCGAGTAGACTAACAATTACCGCGCGCTGCTGAAAATGCACACTTCGCTCAAATTCAGATTAGCTGCTGGATCTGCCTCTTCATTATTTACGAATTTTACCTTTGAAGAAAGCAAAAGCATGCGTCTCTTTTTCCTCCTTAGTCCACTGGCAGTTGCTCAAGCCCCTCTCCTTTCGCCTTCATGTCTGTTTGGAGGAGACGAGACCATCAATCAGAAAATCAGAGAGCTGGATAGGAATCTGACAACACACACACACACACTGTTCTCTGTTCTCTTGAAGGTGAACTGGCAGGATATAGCCTTTTGACTTTTCATCCTTTTCTGCATTTTAGTCTTTGATATTTTCAAATGTAGTCAGTGTAGAACATTCTTAAAAATCTGTATGAAAACCCATAGATATAAGTGCTGGTGGAACATCAGCTTAGGAAAAGTAGCTTGCTTTTGAACATGGTAGCTCCATTTCTAGCTACTCTGTTACCTTTAAATTTAAAATTGCATTTAAATAGTATTTAATTTCAAATATTCCATATGCATGGAAAAAACTTTCATTTTTCATTTGCTAGGTCAGTTTGGTCAACCAGCTTGTACCAGCTGTAAACTTGAAGGGAACTTCATACATAATAAAAAATTATCTTGGAATCAGTTGGTTAGAAATTGCTCTCAGACAATCGCTCCCCAGGCACCACAGCAAAAATGGCTGCCCACTGCTTCGTGTGTGTGTGTGTCCACGTTTTGCTGTGTGTGTGTGTGTGTGTGTGTGTGTGTGTATATTCACTCACTCCTAATGTGTGTGTACTAACTTGAATGGGTTAAATACAGAGGACAAATTCCAAGTATGGTTTACGATCCTTGGCCTTTACATGTCACTTTCACTTTTATATATAAATGCTTGTAACACTGACCATTTACGAAACTGCATATCCAGTTCAGTAGGACAACATCAGGGATGGTTGCGTTGAAAAAAGGTGAGATGGAAGGTAGTGGAATGAAAAAAAAGAAAGACACATCTTTTTAAAACTAATTTAACTCAATTTATTCATTTTTTTCTAACATTTTTAGAACACCATGTCATGTGCGAGACACTGGAAAAGATTCAACCACAACGGTCAAACACGTCCGTCAAGAGCATTTTTGTATAGAAAAACTATTGAAAAGCAGTAAAGCGGAATGCAAAAATACGTTTGAAAAACACACAACACAAGAAATTACATTGCAAACGACATAAGCGTAATGGTCAACAGGGTCATTCACACATAACAGGGCTCCAGACAAAAAAACAAAAACAAAACAATTAAAGGGATGGTTCGGAGTAATTTCAACCTACTGTAGGGTCCTTTGCACCATGACCTCGAGCCCCTGGGAATTAAGATTCACTTAAACTAGGAAGTTAATTGCTTTTCCAACTTGAGAACTACATACAGTCACAAAGAATTGTTCTTTACACAGAATCTGAACCAGTGTCAATGACCATAATAATGTCAGCATCACTTGGCCAATGAGTAGTTTGGCCTCCTCCTAATGCCTACCATAAATGTTGTAGTATGTCTTGCACACACGCAATCTATTTTTCTTTATTAGTAATATCTGAGAGGTAAATTTGGTGAAAGGCAGCTCTTCATATGCAATTACACGGGTGGTGTTGAATTTTTAGCTCCTTCCATTCTGTAGACAGACAACAGTTCAAGTAAAAATTTAAGGATTATGTGATATAGTTCATATATTTAGCAAAATGTCACTTTCTATAGTTATTTTTCTAGCTGACTAACAAGTGTATGAGCATTGAATGGCTTTTCTGAGGTAAATTTGACGTTACGTGACATGATTGTTCTCAAGCTGTTTTATACAATTTCTTTCCAAGGTCTAAATACTGATTGAGCGATCTGTCAGGCCACATTAAAGAGCACCAAAACAATATTTATTGCTTGTATTTCGTGATAAACTTGACAGAATTATAAAGCTGAAAGTTTGTTAATTGTTTACTAAAATAAAATGAAGTACAAATCTTACTGTGATTATGGATGGCTGTGCTACATGTGTGAAGTTTAGTAACAGAAAACAGCAAAGATTAAAAGATATTGAGAATAAGAATCCATATCAGTATCAATTAAAAACGAGAATTGTTAATGATTAGTTCACGTCCACACAGCTGACATGTTTATCTGTTGTAGTTCATCCATGTTGTGTGCACGAAATAGACTGTCTTCCTACACTTTTACAGTACTTGCTTGTTCATTAATTGACACGTCTCTGTCGTTTTCTCTCTCATGCTGGCACAGCTGTCATGTTGCTCGATAGAGATGAGGGCTTTGAAAAAGCGTGATATTTTTCAGGTTGACGCGGAAAGCTGATCCTCGCTGTCCCAATGCCTATTTTGGCGCTCGTTCGAACTCAGTGAGGTTTTTATAGTACTGCAACTTTGCTGCACATCTTCTCATTTTATTATGTCAACAAAACAAAAGATGTGATGGGCTACATCACAGAATATGCAGGTAAAAAGGGACGCAATTTTTATCCATAACAAGTACATTTATATTGTCACCAGATCTTAGCAAAAATATCACTCTGAATATTTTTGTTCGCAAATGACAGTTTTAGTCGCAGTCTGTAGCCCTGCAGAGAATTATTTCTGTGCGATTTAAAACGTGTGAGACAGGGCAGTGGAATGAAGAAAGATCTAGAGACGTGTTTTTTAAAAGTTTAACTTCTAACTTTAGTGCCGCATTTTTAGAACGCCGTGTCGTGCATGAGATGCTGCTAAAGACGTGAGCGCAACGGTTAAACGCGTCCGTCTAGTGCATGTTTAACAGAAAAACAATGGAAATGTAGCGCAGTTGCATGCAAAAACACATTTTAATTCTGCTGAAGCATCACATATAGAATGGCTTCCATTTTGTGTTGCATTGCAAGTCTTTTTCTCTAGTATTCTTATGCACTTGATAAGATTGTTCGGAAAGGCACAGAGAACTCAGAGAACTACTTTTCTAGTTAATGTCCCTCAACGATATTCCAGCTGAATGAGGGTAGTGTTCTCATGGCTCCTGTACAGCTCCTTGGCTGACTCTCACTGATATGGTCTTTTGGATGACACTCCAGAAAATGTTATTTCCAGCAAATGTCACCCTGACTTCACTGATCTCTCTGACAGTGCTCGGAACGGCTCAGATATCCCCCCCGTTCTGGTAAAGCTGATGATGTTCAATGCCCGGAGCACCCTTCACAACATTCCATTTACTTTAGATGGAATGCTCTGCTTTAGAACAGACTGTCTGCATTGAGAGCGGAAAACAACCCTGGAGTTTTCTCCCCATCTGGGATACGAGAAAGCATTTACACACTCGCCATTCCATTAATCAATGTTTGGAAATGATTTTCAGGGAAAAATTTGGTTGTGTCTGGCTGAGCCAACCCTATTTGGCCACCTGACTGTTCCCCAGTCAGCTAACCATGTGCCTTTCCTTCTGCACAGTGGATGGTGATAGGCCACAGTTCTCGAACTAATATCCCTTTGCTTTGCAAGGCAATAGCAGCTGTCTGTAGTGTGCTCTCAGACAGGCGGTAATTTGATATTATACCAGAAATAAAATGGATCATGGCTTGATTTCAGGTTTAAGAGTTCCTCCTTCCATCGCCAGTGTTTTTGGCCCCACATATGAAATATGCTCACAGATGTTTGGAGTAAAAGGGTGACCTCAGCTGTTTGGACCAAAACGTAATGAATTCTACATCCACATTTAACTCAGCTTTGTGCCTCCATGTATCAAATTAACTTACCTTGAAGATTAAGAGCCAAAATGTTGAGAACTGTGAGAAAAAACACAAAAAAACAGTAGTTTGAGTAATATTTTAATTTATTCGTAGATTAATGAAATGTCAAAATCAAGTCAAGTAAACAATAAGGTCTCAAAGGCTGTGCTGTGGGCTTTTGTGAATACAGTCAGGATGAAACAACCCCTTCAGCCATGACCATATTCACAGTAAAGCATGCATGGAGTATGTTATTGCTTTTATAAAAAAAAATAAAAAAACGGTTACCACAAGCCAAAAAATATATCTATTAATATGTTACGTTTTGGAAGTAAAATAATTAAATTCCATCCTTCTCCCAGAAAAAGTCCTTGACAGTGACTGTAAACAGCAAGAGAATGTTCCTAGTCCCATCTGATGAAGCTCAAATTTACAAGCTAACTTTTCTCAATGGACCTCAAATAAATGAACTTTCCTCAAACACATACATACGCTTATCCTCAGCATGAGAAAACATTTGTTTTCTGTCTTTTATTTTAAACCAGACCTGTTTGTGGCACAGCGCCTACAACAGTAAGCCCCATATTTTTAACATAAATGGAGCGGCCATAACTTCAATGTGTCAAGGCTGGGTCTCATATGCTTCCAGTTATTTTAGCTGTACAAAAACTGTCCGTCATGCTGCTTGATATCACAAAGTAACTGTTATTTGTTATCATATTATTTTAATTTATTATCATAATCATAAACACACTGGTTTGTAAATTATTTTACCATTTACTGTATTTTGTTATCCTTTCAGCGGCTAAAAAGTTCACACACATTCACAGAAAATAGCTTACTCCTGTGTTGCAAAGGTGAATAACTCAAATATCAAACTATCATAACTCTGATGTTTATTCATGTTTATTTCAGCTATAATAACTAGTAATGAGGATGATATAGGTGTGCAGCTTGAACTGGGCGCCAAAAAACACGTTTGAATTCCGATACAATCAACAGAATTTGAAAGCTGAGATATTGTTTCATATTAAAAGTAGCAAAGCACAAAGCTCATTGCGGTTATTGAATGTCAGGATCTACAAATAATGTTTAGGTAAGTTATGTTACGTTATGTTCATGCATCCAAACTGAAAACATTACCTATGTGGAGTTACAGAGAGTTAAATACTTTGGAATGACCTGGTGAGACTATAAAGATACAAAATGCATGGGAAACACACATGAGGTAATATATAGGCTACTACAGGCTTACTTGTAAGTGTTGTCCTTTTCAAGGTCAAAGCGATCCTCACACGAACACTGAAGTACGATTAAAGTGGCGCTAAATCGCGCGTACACGAGTACTGGAGGCGGAGTTAAGGAATAAAGGAATGTGTGTTGCTGTTGAATTTTGATGTAGGCTACAGTATCAAAGTCCTTGTTTGATCATATGTGTAGACCCTTAAAATATAATTCTATGTAAAGTATAATAATCGGTGGCCATAACCATTACCAAACTTCAACAAATAAGGGCAGATCCTCAACAACTTAATGTAATGCAGAGAATTGGGTTGTTTTTTTTCTCCAGAAAGTGAATGTAATATATGCTAGATTAGATTTATGTTCACCACTCAATAGTGTTCATGCATCTTAATTTATGACCAATATTAAGGGTCACCTTCATAAATCATCCAGATTAATAATTGACATGCTCATTGATTTTAAGCTTGGAGTCATATCCAAGCATTTGACAATGCATTACAATGAAGAAAATGTGTTTTTCTATTTCAGAAAATTATGTTAATTTGACCACTCAACTCTATTATTACTGCACTGACCAGCACTACACTAATCTTATTACTTTTCCTTTACTTCTGGCCTGTTTCACTCCAAACAAGCTCTAATGTGCCTGCTTGAGGATCCCATGGATGCCTCAAAATGTAAATAATTGGAGAAATCAGGCCATCTAATCAGTTCTACCAGAAAGACTCAGGAGGCAAAATAGCGTAACAAAGCATACATTTACAGCCCAGCAAGCATTATAAAGTTCTTTGGCGTAGGCCCCGTCCGTAGCTCGCAATGGAATCTGCATTTCCTGCCTGAAGATGAAGGCAGGGGCACAGCCGATCCCTTGGGAGGTATGGACAGGGACCTGGTGGTGGTGGGGAGGATGGAGGTAATTGATGGTGTCCGCATTTGCGAACTCAGACGTGTGTAAGTACCGATCTTTTATACTGCAAGTATTAGAACACGATTGGTTAGATGTGAAGGTAATAAGTGACGTAACAAGTCTTCCTGGCAGAACTTATGCTAAAGCTTTCATTCATCTGCTGGGCTGCTTAAATAGAGCCAGATCCATTCTCTCTCCATATGTTTAGTGCTGAAGCTCTGCCAGCTCTGTAGATCTGTCGCTGTTAAGACGCACACACATATGTCCCCTTTTTTTTTATCTGAGCATTATTACAGCTAAAGCATTACTACCCAACCCTAAAACATGTATCACATTTCTGTATGCCTGTGGCACTTTTCCCGGGCTCAACACGCAGTCAGAAGAGGCCACGATCTTCTCCGAGTTCAGGGCACAATAAATTTAATTTTCATTGCTGGATGTAGTGTTTTTTATTTCACCTTATCTCACAGGCTTCACTAAATGGACAGTGGACAACATAAGGTTGTTGCAGAAATCTCATGGCTGGAACATTTCATTTTATTGTACAAAACATAAGCATTGCTAGACCCTGATATGGAGGGTCGTTCATCTCAGAATCATGAAAATCTTTGATTAGAATAACTGACAGCAACCTAAAAATATGTGATACGGTTTCATAGGTAGGTTTCATTTATCAACATTAGTTATTTGTTAACATGAACTAAAAATTAACTTATATTACATTTATTAATCTTAGTTAATACAACATTTTAAAATACATTTTAAAATAAAAAGTTGCCGATTTAGTTCATTCATTGTGAACTTACTAACATGATCAAAGAAAGAAACAAAGACATTTGTACTAAGTAATATTAACAAAGATTAATAAATGTCCTAAAAATATAGCTGTCAGTTTTTACATTAGCTAATGTTAACAAATGAGATCTTATTGTAGTGTAACCTATCTTCCCACTGACAAACAGATTTTTAAATGCATAAATATTGCTTAACTATTTTAATTAATAATTTTTAAAACTGTGGAATTTGAACTTCTTTTTAGTAAATTAAATTGTATGTTTCATTTTAAATTCTAATGATTTTAATCTAATTTATGAGTCAAGTTATACATGACCTCTCTCACTTTAGGCAACTAACATTCATCTGAGCCACATCAGACTGAAATCCTTGAATTACATTTGGTACGAACAGAAATTGGCATTTATTTGTATTTTTGCTGCATGCTAATACTGCCACCTCAGTTGATTTCGCTTGTTTACATCAGCTTGTAATATGACACCAAGGGGAATGAATATATATATATATACTGATGTGTTGAATCCTCAGTTTAAAATTGGCAGTAATCAACCTGATTATAACAGCATACAAACTAACAAAGTAAAAGTTAAATATATCATCATTGCAGCCGGCACATTAATGCAACATTCTTGCCAGGGGCTCCATATTAAAATGTATGAGCAAAAGGGCAGCAGACTCAAAAATACACTGACATCATTAGAATTGTTGAGGATGCTCACAGTATGAATAAACATAATAATCCAGGAGGACTGTTGCAAAGAGAGGTTGCACCAGAGCTCCAGGACATCAGGGAAATGATGTGACTTAAAGTACATGGACATGTGATTAATGTTCTCATAAAGTAGGGCAAATATTGTTGCCAAGAAAACTCATTGGGACTGTAAAGCTGTTAGGCAGGCCAGAGAAGATAATGATGATAACTGTATCATAGCACACATTAAACATGCTACGCTTTACCAGCTCTACTATTTAGATGATATTATGATGAATTGATACCTGAGAGGCACTGAAGGGTCTTCAGTTTTATCACCACTCTTCTCATATACCTCTATACCCACCATACAATTTGTTGTTAAAATGTGACACATGAAAAGGTGATGTGTCATGACAATAATCCATTACTGTCTTTTTTTTTTTTTTTTTGGCACCAGAATGCTGCCACCTCCTGAGGGCCACTGACACATCTGTCCATGATAGTGGCCTTAGTATTGAGCAGACGCATGTTGACCTATGGGACGTGACAAAGAGGTCACACCGGAGCAGCAGGACAAATGGCTCTAATGATGATTACAAAAAAGAGAGATGCGGTGCCAAGTGGAGCATTGTATGCCAGGATTTGTCCCCTTGCAAAAGACGAGAGTTGTACAAGAGCTTTCATCAAAAACATTTCTCATTCACAAAACGCTGCTTGTCTATATAGAGCCTGACAGATGCTCTGAAGTGAGCATTTAGTCAGAGAGCGGGGAACGATCTATATGCTGATTACGGTTTATTATCATTTTCTTTTTTCAAACAGGTTCCTTTTTACCACAATTTCACTATATTGTAGATTGAGCATGTTGCCAGAAATGCCAACATTTCTACAGTTCATTGAAGTCTGAGTCATTCCTTACACCTTTTAAAGGGATAGTAAAAAGAAAATTCTGACATCCTTTTCTGCCATCATCATTTAAAAAAAAAGAGGGTATTTTAAGAAATGTTTCAGTCACCACCAGATTTTTTTACTTTTGGGTGGACTATCTCTTAAGCCATCACACCAGGGTTGTGATTTGGGCTTACCTGGTCATTCCAAAACCATGACTTTTCAATATTCTGGTGTCCTTGGTGTCATTGTTCTGTTGTAAAACTAAAAGCCAAGCTTTAGATGTTGGACAGATGTCTCATATTTGTCCCTAGAATATATTGTTATACAGAGGAGTTCATGGTGGACTCAATGACCGGAAGCAGTCCAGATCCTGTGACTCCAAAAGAAGCCTAAATTATCACTCCACCAACAGGCTTGATATCTCATAATTATATTTGGGGCTTTTTGTGATACATTTGGTTAGGACTGTGCTGGAAATAGCATTGTGCATTATGCCCAAACACCTTCACTTTGGTCCCTCCTGTGCAAATTACATATTACTTCTATGACTTTTTTATATATAAACCCATGGAAATAATACTCCATTTCTATCATCAAAATTCCTCAAACACTGAACCCACACATTTCAGTAGCAGCAATTTCATACACACAGCTGGACAGAATGGAAAACATATAACGCATGTCCTTTAAAGCAGCATTTTCACAGGGGAACATTACATGAAAATGAGAAAACAGGGTTGAACCAGACCACAATCATCAAATCTATAGTAAAAACACAGCAAAATTTTGAATGATCTGGCCTTTAGATTAATCTCATGTTTTCTCTGTTCATTGTACTCTGTCATTTAATCAAATCAATACCAAAGATGCATAATTTCATACGTACAATGCCATGTTTATACACAATGTTTCCCACTAAAATGTCTCAGAAATAGTCTCAAAGGGGAAGACAGCCGAATGAAATATGGGTTCTTATATAGTTCTTGGTTTAAATGACCATAGCACCACTCTGTGGTAGCCTGCTGAATATCATTTAGAAGCTCTTATTCATAACTGTTTTAGGCTTTGGACAAATGAAACAGTGGAATTTGAGAAATAAACCCAAAATAAATGCAGATTTATTATGGACCAGAAGGCAGGTCCATGGTTTTTGTCCTGACATTTTCCCCTGGCTGGGAATCTTTAGCAGTTAGATAAGGTAAAAAGTGAACTTTGGTAGGCTTACAGATTATTCACTGTAAATAGCCATCTGAATGATTCTCTCACTCAAACCTTGCAACACTACTGTAATAAGGTTCAATGTTCGTATGGGTAAGGAAGGAAGAAGACAGGGGTCGGCGTGACTGAAACACTCAGTTTATTATAAATAAAAGTAAACAAACAAAAAGGGCGCACGTAGCGCATTCACCGTGCCACGCACAGCTTAACAAGAAACAAAACAACAAGACAGCTTCCACTCAAAAGACACAGACGCTCAGTGAGGTTTCAGTCCAACTCTCTCTCTCTCCTCCTCCCGAATGCCAGCTTATATCCGGTCTCTCCACGCCAATCACTGCAATCAGACACAGGTGTTCATCATTTTGCACTTGACCTACTTACTCACCGATCGGCCCCCTCCTTTCTCTCCTGCTACAGACTTCGCAAAACCACGCCCCCCTCGCCACATACCCCCACCGCCCGACTCAGGCCGGGGAGCCATCCGGCCTGCAGCCTCCCCCCCCCTCCTCCTGGAGAGGAAGTCAGCCACAACCATCTGTACACCCGGCCTGTGGATCACCTTGAACTTAAAAGGCTGTAAAGCGAGATACCAACGAGTGATCCGCGCGTTGGTATCCTTCATGCGGTGGAGCCACTGCAGGGGAGCGTGGTCCGAACAGAGGGTGAACTCCCGTCCCAAGAGGTAGTAGCGAAGGGTGAGAACGGCCCATCTGATGGCCAAACACTCCTTCTCTATGGTGCTGTACACCGTCTCTCTCTTAGAGAGCTTCCGACTGATGTACAGCACCGGCCGCTCCTCACCCTCCACCTCCTGGGACAGGACCGCGCCCATCCCCCTGTCCGACGCGTCGGTCTGTAGTATGAAAGGGAGAGAAAAGTCAGGGGCATGTAAAAGCGGTCCGCCACATAAAGCAGCCTTTATCTGGGTAAAAGCCCGCTGACACTGCTCCGTCCACTGGACCGTATCTGGTACCTCCTTTTTAGTTAGATCAGTCAGCGGGCTGGCGAGGTCCGAATAATTAGGCACAAACCTTCTGTAATAACCCGCCAGCCCCAGGAACTGTCTAACCTCCTTTTTGGTCTTGGGTCTCGGACAAGTCGCAACCGCTGCTGTCTTATCAATTTGGGGACGCACTTGCCCATGACCCAAGTGGAAGCCCAGATATCTTACTTCCACCCGCCCAATTGCACACTTCTTCGGGTTGGCCGTGAGCCCAGCTCGTCTCAGCGTCTTCAGGACAGCCCGCACCTGCTGCATATGACGCTGCCAGTCACCACTAAAGATGATGATATCATCCAAGTAGGCAGCGGCATATGCAGCGTGCGGTCGGAGAATCCTGTCCATCAGACGCTGAAACGTTGCCGGAGCCCCGAACAACCCGAAAGGAAGCGTGACAAATTGGTGTAACCCAAACGGCGTGGTGAAAGCTGTTTTTTCTTTGGATAATGGAGATAAGGGGATCTGCCAATATCCTTTAGTTAAGTCCAATGTCGAATAAAATCGAGCAGTACCCAGCCGATCAAGCAATTCGTCAACCCTTGGCATTGGATAAGCGTCGAACTTCGACACAGCATTCACCTTCCTGTAATCTACACAGAACCGAATCGAGCCGTCCGTTTTAGGAACTAAAACTATCGGGCTCGCCCAGTCACTGTTAGATTCTTCTATTACTCCCAACTCTAGCATCGACTCTAATTCGCTTTGCACAACTTTCTTTTTGTGCTCTGGCAGTCGATACGGCCGGCTGCGAACCACCACGCCCGGCTCTGTCTCAACGTGGTGCTGAATGAGGTCCGTTCGACCAGGCAGGGGCGAGAACACATCAGCAAAATCTGCTTGTAAATTATGCACATCAGTGAGCTGGGATGGTGAGAGGTGGTCTCCCCCAGCGGCCAGGGCGAGAGATTTTGTTTTGACATTCGCCTCTGGACCGAGATCCTCCTCTCCGCTCACCACCATCGCCAGCATCACTGATTCCACCTCAGACCATTTTTTAAGCAGGTTGAGGTGGTAAATTTGATGTGCTCCGCCCCTATCTGTTCGTATTACCTCATAGTTGAGATCTCCAATTCGCCGCGTAACCTCAAAAGGTCCTTGCCACTTTGCGAGTAATTTTGAGCTAGAGGTAGGAAGTAATACAAGCACTTTCTCTCCCGGTGTAAATTGACGCAGTCTAGCCCCCCTGTTGTACAGCCGACTTTGCTTGTCCTGAGCCTGTAACAAATTCTCCCGTGACAGCCGCCCCAAAGTGTGGAGTTTTGTTCTCAGGTCCAGGACATACTGAATTTCATTTTTACTAGCTGAAGGTCCGTCCTCCCAAGTTTCCCTAAGGACATCTAACACCCCGCGGGGCTGACGCCCATAGAGAAGCTCGAAGGGGGAAAACCCCGTGGAGGCTTGCGGGACCTCCCGTACAGCGAACAAGAGGGGTTCTAACCACCGGTCCCAATTTTTGGCGTCTTCTTGTACGAACTTTCGAATCATGGATTTCAAAGTGCGGTTAAATCGTTCGACCAGCCCGTCTGTTTGTGGGTGATAGACACTGGTCCGGATCGATTTAATGCCCAATAATCCGTAAAGTTCGCGTATCGTTCGTGACATAAACGCCGTGCCTTGATCGGTGAGAATCTCTTTCGGGATTCCCACCCGGGAGATTAATTGAAACAGAGCGCTCGCCACGCTATTTGCGGAAATATTGCGAAGCGGAACTGCTTCAGGATATCGCGTTGCGTAGTCCACCAGGACTAAAGCAAAGCGATGTCCCCGTGCTGACCGTTCTAATGGCCCGATGAGGTCCATACCAATTCGTTCGAAGGGGACCTGCATCAGCGGAATAGGGCACAATGGTGCTTTTGGGTTGGCCGGTGGATTCACCAACTGACATTCACGACAAGACGCACACCACTTGCGTACATTCTCGTGAATGCCCGGCCAAAAGAACCGGGCCATGAGACGGTTAAGTGTCGCTGTTTGTCCTAAATGCCCCGCCATTGGATTAGAATGAGCCGTCTGGAAAAGCATTTCCCGACGGCTTTTAGGTACCAACAACTGAGTTGTATCCTGCTTTGATTGGGCATCTTGGGTTACCCGATACAACTTATCTTTTAGGATTGCAAAATACGGATAGGTGAGTGGTTGGTCCGTGTGGAGAAGCTGGCCGTCGATAGAGCGAACCTGATCAAAGGCATGTTTCAGCGTGTCATCCTGGGACTGTTCCAGGGGAAAATCATCGCGCTCTGTGAGAATGGTTCTCTCCAGTGCACTCCGTTCCCCTGAACCAGTACCCAGAGGTTCCGGATCAGCTTCTCCCAACTGAGCAATCGCCACCTTCCCCTTATCCTTTTTTACCCAAGAAGCATCCGCACATAAATGACCCAATAACTCATTAAATGCTGGCCAATCTGTCCCCAAAATCAGCGGATGCCGGAGGTGCGGGTTAATCGCCACCTCCACACTATGCTTTTGTCCCCTAAATTGAATATCCACAGGCATTAACGGATAATTCACCACTTCCCCGTGCACACACCGTACCTTAACCATGCGGCTATTATCCAATGCTTTAGGTTGAATCAGGCTTTGGTGGACAGAGGTTTGGTTACAGCCTGAATCCACCAGAGCCTGAAAAGTACCCCCCTTTATACTCACGGGTATTTGGTACAGGCCAGCTTGATCAGGGGCAGCTTGCGGCGCGTCGGGGACCCGGATCAGCGTCCCCACCTCCATCACCGGACACCGGTCGATAAAATGACCCGGGTCCCCACAGCGCCAACAAGCCGGCCCGGGCTTCCCCGCCGCTCCAGTGGCAGGAAGCGGGTCAAGGGATTGGCGTGGAGAGAGAGGTAGCGCCGCCTGTGGAGGGAATCCCCCCCTCGATGGGCCCCCTCCCCGGGGAAGAGGCCTGGGGGAAGCTACCGGCTCCGCGGTTCCCCCTGTCCTCCACCTTGGAGCTGGCCTCGGTGGGAGGTTTCCCCGATACCTGGGAAGGGGAGAGGGCTTAGGAGAGGGGTTAAAAAGAGAGAGAGAGAGAGAAGCAGATGGTAGGGGTTCGCCGACCCCCGGGCACGCCACCATTTGGTCCTCCGCCAGCTGGATGGCCTGGTTCAGCGACGTCGGGCGGTGGCACTGGACCCACTGTGCAGTCTCCCGTGGCAACCGCGCCACGAACTGCTCCAGTACCACACGGTCGATGATTTCCTCGACGTCGCTTTCGTCGGCCATCAGCCACTTGCGGCAGGAGTCCCGGAGCTGTTGGGCCATGATGAAGGGTCGGCCAGACTCCTCAAGGTTCAGTGTCCTGAACCTCTGCCGATGTTGCTCTGGAGTCCGGCCAATCCGCTGAAGAATGGCCCGCTTGAGATCCTGATAGACCAGGAGATTCTGGACTGGCAGTTGGTGAGCGGCCACCTGCGCCTCTCCTGACAGCAGGGGTATCAGCCGCATTGGCCAGTCCGTCGAGGGCCATCCCCGGTCCTCAGCCGACCTCTCAAACAGCTCCAGGAATGCCTCCGGATCATCCTGGGGACCCATTTTATTGAGAGGTATCGGCGAGGACGAGTCTTTGTATGTTGGGGGGACGGCCCTAACCTCCCGGTCTATCCAGCTCCGGAACAGCTCGCGGTCTTCATGCTGGCCACGGAGGAGCGCCTCGAACCGTTTGTCCTGCTCCTCTTTTATGGCCAGCAGATGTTGGTGATGTTCTTGGTGAAGACCCGCGAGCGATTGGATGATGTCCGCAAATGGCGTTCCTGGCGGAGTCTGCATGGCGGCGGCGATCTTCTTCCTTCCCGGGATTCGGCACCAGTGTAATAAGGTTCAATGTTCGTATGGGTAAGGAAGGAAGAAGACAGGGGTCGGCGTGACTGAAACACTCAGTTTATTATAAATAAAAGTAAACAAACAAAAAGGGCGCACGTAGCGCATTCACCGTGCCACGCACAGCTTAACAAGAAACAAAACAACAAGACAGCTTCCACTCAAAAGACACAGACGCTCAGTGAGGTTTCAGTCCAACTCTCTCTCTCTCCTCCTCCCGAATGCCAGCTTATATCCGGTCTCTCCACGCCAATCACTGCAATCAGACACAGGTGTTCATCATTTTGCACTTGACCTACTTACTCACCGATCGGCCCCCTCCTTTCTCTCCTGCTACAGACTTCGCAAAACCACGCCCCCCTCGCCACAACTACCAACTACAGACTTCAGTTTATAACTTTTATATCCAATTTTATCTTCAGTTTTTTAACCTCAGATTAAGTTCAGTTTTACTGATCTGAATTTCTGCCCAACAGAGCTTTTGCACAATTGTTTTTCAATTGCCCAAAAAACTTTCCAAATTGAATTTAACCAATATAAACCAAATAATATTGATAATGGGTCTGGCATCAGTGCAAAAACATTAACATTTGAGGTGAAATAAAACGTAAGTAAAATAAGCATTAGAAATGTTATAGCTTTGAAGAAAATAGTTTTGCACCTATCAGGAAATGAGGCAGATACCAATTGCCAGTATTTTAACATGAATATCAGCCATAGCCTAATGAATAATATTAGCAAAGATCATGACACTGAGGGAAAAAAAAAAAAAAAAATTTAAAAGGAGATTAGAAGCTCCAAAACTGCACACGCAGCCTCAACATAACTGTTTTTAAGTAGTCCCCAAATATTAGTTAAACAGTGAATGCCTACAAAAGTCATTAAGACAGCAACTGAATCTTAACCAATTTTTGGTAACCAAAAAAAAAAAAAAAAAAAAACAACAACCTTTACCAAGTTAAACTCAACTAGCATGAGCTATATCCTTTAAATGTTGAATAAAACAAGAACAACGTTTCAAACATTAATTCAATTTTATTCTGGAAGACATCACTTTGCATTATGAGGCAGTTTTTCTAGAGTCCCTTAGCCCTTGACGGGGAAGTAGTGCTTGAGGAATGGTTGCTTGTATAGCTGGACACCTGACCCAGATTCACGTAGGGCCTGTGCAGTCTGCGGGATACCAGAAAACATACCAACAGGAGATGCTTGGGCACTCAAGCCTAAAGATGGAGCCCTGTTGGAACCTGAGGGGCGCTGCAATGTCACAAAATGCTCAGATATTTTCTTACTGCTTGGGGAGGTGGAAGGAGCTTGAGATGAAAGTCTAGAGGTTCTTTCAACTACACCAAGGAGACCCTGGGTTAGCCGAGAGTCCGAGCTATACAGGCCATTTGTCCTCCGATTACTGATAGACTGACTAGAAATAGATAGGGGAGGGTAACCAAGCTTGGCATATGCATGGGACTCAGGGGTGTACTTGCTAGAGCGGCTTTGAGAAAGGAGCGAAAGGCCACCATAACTTGTGCTACCATCCTGTGCAGAAACAAACTGTCCAGACTCTCTGGATGAGCCTCCTGCTGAAGACAGGGAAGAGAACCTACTCTGCATTGGAGAGCTTTGAGACAGAGAGCTACCCTGTGACGCAACTACACCTGATGTCTGAATATTTTGTGAAGGCTGCCATCTTTGGGGCTTCTGGCTTTGGGACAGAGAATAGCTCTGCAACTCTTGGTTTGACTGGCTGGCGACACCTTGGGGCGATGACAATGATACACAATGACAATTATAGGAAGATGGAGATGCAGGGGCAAACTGACTTGTGGTACCTTGAGGCTTAAATGATCCACCATAAGCGGTGCTCTCCTGAAGGCTGAATGGAGTAGAGGACCCTGACAGGGTGTCATAGCTAGAGGTAAACTGCTTCCGTGAACTCTGGACTGTAGTGGACTGACTGGCAGCACCTTGTGTTGAGGATAGTGATACACTTGGATACGAGGATGAAGACCCAGAGGCAAACTGACTTGTGGTACCTTGAGGCTGCAGTGACCCATCATAAGTGGTGCTTCCCTGCAAGTTGAAGGGAGTAGGGGACCCTTCCTGGGTTCCAGTGCTGCCTGTGATGGTAGAGATAAACTGCTTCCTTGAACTCTGGACTGTAGCAGACTGACTGCCAGCACCTTGGGGTGAGGATAATGATACACTTGGATAGGAGGATGGAGACCCAGAGGCAAACTGACTTGGGGTACCATGAGGCTGCACTGATCCACCATAAGTGTTGCTTCCCTGAAGGCTGAATGGAGTAGAGGACCCTGACAGGGTCCCATAGCTAGAGGTAAACTGCTTACGTGAACTCGGGACTGTAGCAGACTGACTGGCAGCACCTTGGGCTGAGGATAGTGATACACTTGGATACGAGGATGAAGACCCAGAGGCAAACTGACTTGTGGTACCTTGAGGCTGCAGTGATCCATCATAAGTGGTGCTTCCCTGCAAGTTGAAGGAAGTAGGGGACCCTTCCTGGGTTCCAGTGCTGCCTGTGATGGTAGAGATAAACTGCTTTCGTGAACTCTGGACTGTAGCGAACTGACTTGCAGCCCCTTGGGGTGAGGATAGTGATACACTTGGATAGGAGGATGAAGACCCAGAGGCAAACTGGTTTGTGGCACCTTGAGGCTTGAGTGATGCACCATATGTGGTGCTTCCCTGCAAGTTGAAGGGAGTAGAGGACCATTTCTGGGTGCTGCCTGTGAAAGGAGAGGTAAACTGCTTTCGTGAACTCTGGACAGTAGCAGACTGACCGGCAGCACCTTGGGCTGAGGATAGTGATACACTTGGATACGAGGATGAAGACCCAGAGGCAAACTGACTTGTGGTACCTTGAGGCTGCAGTGATCCATCATAAGTGGTGCTTCCCTGCAAGTTGAAGGGAGTAGGGGACCCTTCCTGGGTTCCAGTGCTGCCTGTGATGGTAGAGATAAACTGCTTCCTTGAACTCTGGACTGTAGCAGACTGACTGCCAGCACCTTGGGGTGAGGATAATGATACACTTGAATAGGAGGATGGAGACCCAGGGGCAAACTGGTTTGTGGCACCTTGAGGCTTGAGTGATGCACCATATGTGGTGCTTCCCTGCAAGTTGAAGGGAGTAGAGGACCATTTCTGGGTGCTGCCTGTGAAAGGAGAGGTAAACTGCTTTCGTGAACTCTGGACAGTAGCAGACTGACCGGCAGCACCTTGGGCTGAGGATAGTGATACACTTGGATACGAGGATGAAGACCCAGAGGCAAACTGACTTGTGGTACCTTGAGGCTGCAGTGATCCATCATAAGTGGTGCTTCCCTGCAAGTTGAAGGAAGTAGGGGACCCTTCCTGGGTTCCAGTGCTGCCTGTGATGGTAGAGATAAACTGCTTTCGTGAACTCTGGACTGTAGCGAACTGACTTGCAGCCCCTTGGGGTGAGGATAGTGATACACTTGGATAGGAGGATGAAGACCCAGAGGCAAACTGGTTTGTGGCACCTTGAGGCTTGAGTGATGCACCATATGTGGTGCTTCCCTGCAAGTTGAAGGGAGTAGAGGACCATTTCTGGGTGCTGCCTGTGAAAGGAGAGGTAAACTGCTTTTGTGAACTCTGGACAGTAGCAGACTGACCAGCAGCACCTTGGGGTGAAGATAGGGATGCACTTGGATAGGATGGAGACCCAGGGGCAAACTGACTTGTGGTGGCTTGGGACTTGAGTGATCCACCATAAGTGTTGCTTCCTTGAAGGCTGAATGGAGTAGAGGACCCTGACACGGTGCCATAGCTAGAGGTAAACTGCTTCCGTGAACTCTGGACTGTAGCAGACTGACTGGCAGCACCTTGGGCTGAGGATAGTGATACACTTGGATACGAGGATGAAGACCCAGAGGCAAACTGGTTTGTGGCACCTTGAGGCTTGAGTGATGCACCATATGTGGTGCTTCCCTGCAAGTTGAAGGGAGTAGAGGACCATTTCTGGGTGCTGCCTGTGAAAGGAGAGGTAAACTGCTTTCGTGAACTCTGGACAGTAGCAGACTGACCGGCAGCACCTTGGGCTGAGGATAGTGATACACTTGGATACGAGGATGAAGACCCAGAGGCAAACTGACTTGTGGTACCTTGAGGCTGCAGTGATCCATCATAAGTGGTGCTTCCCTGCAAGTTGAAGGGAGTAGGGGACCCTTCCTGGGTTCCAGTGCTGCCTGTGATGGTAGAGATAAACTGCTTCCTTGAACTCTGGACTGTAGCAGACTGACTGCCAGCACCTTGGGGTGAGGATAATGATACACTTGAATAGGAGGATGGAGACCCAGGGGCAAACTGGTTTGTGGCACCTTGAGGCTTGAGTGATCCATCATAAATGGTGCTTCCCTGCAAGTTGAAGGGAGTAGAGGACCATTTCTGGGTGCCAGTGCTGCCTGTGAAAGGAGAGGTAAACTGCTTTTGTGAACTCTGGACAGTAGCAGACTGACCGGCAGCACCTTTGGGTGAAAATAGGGATGCACTTGGATAGGATGGAGACCCAGGGGCAAACTGACTTGTGGTGGCTTGGGACTTGAGTGATCCACCATAAGTGTTGCTTCCTTGAAGGCTGAATGGAGTAGAGGACCCTGACACGGTGCCATAGCTAGAGGTAAACTGCTTCCGTGAACTCTGGACTGTAGCAGACTGACTGGCAGCACCTTGGGGTGAGAATAGTGATACACTTGTATAGGAGGATGGAGACCCATGGGCAACCTGACTTGGGGTACCATGAGGCTGCACTGATCCACCATAAGTGTTGCTTCCCTGAAAGCTGAATGGGGTAGAGGACCCTGACAGGGTGCCATAGCTAGAGGTAAACTGCTTCCGTGAACTCTGGACTGTAGCAGACTGACTGGCAGCACCTTGGGCTGAGGATAGTGATACACTTGGATACGAGGATGAAGACCCAGAGGCAAACTGACTTGTGGTACCTTGAGGCTGCAGTGATCCATCATAAGGGGTGCTTCCCTGCAAGTTGAAGGGAGTAGGGGACCCTTCCTGGGTTCCAGTGCTGCCTGTGATGGTAGAGATAAACTGCTTCCTTGAACTCTGGACTGTAGCAGACTGACTGCCAGCACCTTGGGGTGAGGATAATGATACACTTGAATAGTAGGATGGAGACCCAGGGGCAAACTGACTTGTGGTACCTTGAGGCTGGACAGAACCACTGTAAGTGTTACTCATTCCTTGAGAAGCAAAACCAGTATAGGCCCCAAACCGAGCCCCAGAGCCATGATAAACAGCTTGGTGTGAAGACATGGGAACACTCGCATATTTGGTAGGAGATGCAGGGGCATACATACTCACAATGTCCTGAGGCTTCAGAGATAAAGTAGAAGTAGAGTAACTACCTCCCATCACAGGGAAAACATGACTGAAGTCGTCAATTGAGTGCCAGACCTGTTCTGGGTGCTTGTAGACACACTAGGTGAACTTTGAACACTTGGGTACTGGCTAGAAACCCCAATTGGTAAGGCACCAAAATTGCTATACATCAGGGATCCTGGGGCATACTGACTTGAAGTGCTAGGTAATTGGGACACACCCCTATAACTGCCACTTTCAACTTGTGTGGGGATAAGTTGCCCAGAACTTCTAGATAATTCAGGCCCAGAGCTTCCCTGAGAAGTGGAAGCAGAGGCCTGAGTCAAGGTAGACAAAATGCTTTGAGAACGACTACTCTGAGTGTCTAGAGGTAAAGCAGGACCTGTTGACTGTGAATCTGTTTTAACCATAAACAAGCTGGGAGTGCTTTGACTATTACTAGACTGGCTTGAAACCTCCAAAGGTGAAGGCAGGAGCTGAATGGAAGTTTCTTGAGACTGGGGAGACAAGTCAACTTGAAAGGAAGAGCCAGAAGCGTCCAACAAACTGCCAGAACTACCCTGAGAGCTCGGACTATACAGACTGGGGGTACTCTGATCACTGGTAGACTGACAAGAAACATAATTAAGCTTTTTATAGGAGTCTGGGGTATCAGAGGCACCTTGAGACTGAGACAAACCACAGTAAGTGATTTCACCCTGAGGGGAGATAGATTGACCAGAGCCTTCTGAAAGTGGTACAGGGCTACCTTGAGAGTTGTAAGTGGCACCTGGAGCAGATGAACTGTTGTACAAGATACTCTCCTGAGAGAAAACAGGCAAAGTGGCTTCTGTTGATTTAGCACCAGAAGTTTCCTGGGAGCTGGACATGTATAAACTAGGGGAGCTCTGACTACTGGTGGACAGGCCAGAAGTGCCAAGTACAGCAGGGAAACTAGTACTTTCTCCTTGTGCAGAAGCACTAGCAGTATCTGTAATGGTTGATCCAGAGGAACCATGGAGCAATGTCAAATGGCCTGCAAGCTGTTCATTTAAGGGCAGGGACGCTAAAATTGAGCTGCTTGGAGCGGTTTGGGCATAGGACGTTGATTCAAGCCTGCTGGAAACACCACCTTTAACAAACTTGAGTAAGTTCAGCCTTTTCACGGGTCTGTTAGTGAATAAACTAGAGTCCACTTCAGCCAAAGTCCCAGTCACAGGGACCTCTGGCACAGAAGACTGGACTGCACGAGGTGAGAAAATATTGTCAGAAGGCTGACCCCACTGGTGGTGGGCATTTGAATAAGCTCCACCTATGAATTAAACAAAATAGAAGGATTTGTAGACAAACCTCATAATAAAATAATAATAAAAAAATCCTTAGCAAACCAAGGAGAGATAGATAAATTGTACCTTTAAATCCAGAAACATTACCCAAAAGCAGGAAGACTACAAACAAGGATAACCTACAAATATTTACACAAAATATTAAATACATAACATAAAAAACAAACTCAATATTTGCAGAATTATTCACAAAAAAAGGAATGATTAAATGAATAAACTCACTTGTTCCACCATTGATCCATAGCAAACAAAACCCTCTTCACTTTCTCAAAACACCAAACAAATGCTACAAATACAAGCATACACGTAGCTGGAGATAAGTGTATTGTATAGGCCCTCATTTGTCCAATTAGAGCAAATAACTAATTAGATGAAACATCATTCACCTGGGAAACTAACTGGCTGTTAAAAGATAACTGATGATTGTTTCATGAAGGCTCTGATACCATCTGCTGTTTAAACATTGTAAAGCAGATAATTATTTCAGACTTTCATCTAATGTCTAGGATATTCTCATATACCTTACACAAAATGTGCCTCTTCACCTCAGGATGACCTTTATGAATTGTTTGTTTTATGAAATGTCATAATGTCTTGCAGACTTTGCAGAGACAATTACTGATATATGGGGCAGATACATTTTAGGATTGGGCACATGCAGAAGTAAGAACAAAGCTGTATATGCTAAATTGGGTGGAGTCTGAAAACAATCCTGTACATTTTCTTGTCTGACTTAGCACGTTACATGGACATGGTTAAGCAAAACTACAAAATTTTTCAATGTCTTACAAAATGTGTTTGCACAATTGAGAACCACTGTGCTTTGTAAAGTCCCTAGTACCCTGTGGTGCAAATTTAATCAGTACCAAAATTGACATCAGTCAATCAGGATGTGCATTGCTGCAGTATTATATTTTATTACTTTCATCATGATCATTAATTTACACCACATCAAAGTTTATTTAATGAAGCAAGTGGTCACATACATATTTCCAATATAGTGTTCATGCATTAGGATAATCACTTCATTATGAATTCACTTGATATCACACACTGTATCACAGTAAATATTTATGGCACCAAAATAAATTATAATAAATATTTCTTACACAACTATAAATTACACAGTTTTATACAAAACATAAATTAACTAACAGTACAACAAAGCATGAAAAAAAATATTGCTCAGTGTTTGGATTTCTTCCTTTGATTTGATAGGGCCACTGTGCTTATCTATTCCCTTTTAATGCATTCTATGAACATATGGCTTCCTTTTATACTTTATGATACATATGTACTTATAGATATGTAGTGAATTCATTATAATGACAAATTCATAGAATACATTAAGCCATTATACATTACTCTTACCACTTTTTGAAATAAATAAACATTGTTTTGTGACATACTAGTAGTTTGTCAGTTCTAAAATTTTCATCATATTTACATCATATACCACTTGGTCAGAACACTGTTTGACACACTGAGCAACACACAAAAGAACTTCCACTCTATAGTGTAGCGACGATATTCATACAATATTTTCTTTACTACTTAGCAAAACTTTCACAATAAATAAATACCAAGAGCAGCAATGAAAAACGACTTCGTAATCCGTCAGTGTAGACTTGGTGTACTTGATTTGATCAGAGAGATTGAGTAACATCTAGACGTGTAGAAGACAGATTCATAGCTGATTGAAAGACAAAGTGAATGAACAAGGAAAAAAGCAAGACTAATGTTTGGAGTCTCGGGGATAAAACTCAGCCAGAGTGCTCTGAGGAATCCTCTTCAGCATCTCTTTGGGGAAGATTCTCAAGAGCTGCCAGCCAATGTCCAATGTTTCGAACACAGTTCGATTCTCATATGCACCTGTGATACGAAACATGTTAGGTTCATTCTGAAGTAATATATATATATAGTACAGTCCATTGCCATTCACGGAATTTGATTGCATTTGATAAAAAAAGAAAAAGTATACACTATTTTTTTCTTTTTCTTCTTTCTAAATGTCCTTTCACACCAAACTTGAAAAAAAAAAAAAAAAGGATTTAGAATGCAAACAATGCATTCCTAAAAAGCTATTCACACTGGGGTGAACATATTCCTGACAACAAACTAAAGTTTTTGTTTCTTTGTACGGTGCTGAAACAGTTATAGTTATACAGTTCTGTAATCATTCACTCATCTTCAAGTTTGTTCTGCTGAACACAAAAGAAGATATTTTGAAGAATGTGGGAAACCAAACAGCTGCTTGTCCCCATTGACTTCCATAGCATGAAAAAAAAAAAAAAAAAAAAAAAACCTATGGAAGTCAATGGGGACCACATTTGGTTACAGTTTGGTTACTCACATTCTTCAAAATATCTTCTTTTGTGTTCAACAGAACATAGAAACTCAAACAGGTTTAGAACAACCTGAGGGTGAGTAAATTACAGAATATTTGTTTTTGGGTGAACTATCCCTTTAAAATAAGATTTTTGACATCATTCCACAGGTGCCCTCCTGTTGTTACTTACCCTGGGCAATAAAGTTCTTCTCAAATTTCTGTAAGAACTCCAAGTACAACAAGTCATCCGATGTCAGTGCCTCTTCCCCAACCACGGCCTTCATTGCTTGCACATCTTTCCCGATAGCATAGCAAGCATACTGCAAAAGAGGAGATGCTTTGTCACAGTCAAGTCAAATGTCCATACACAATTACCTCAAACCATTAGATAATTAAAATAAACATTTGCATGAAGAAAAAACCCAACAACAATTATTTGTGAAAGAGACCAAGTGCTTTGGTCATAATACAGGTGTTGGTCTTTCTTCGTTTCTTTACAATTTACAATACCTAAAAATATTTGGGATAGAAAGTTTATATATTTATTTTTTGAAATAATTTTTATTTATTTATTTAGCAAGGATGCATTAAACTGTTCAAAAGGGGAAAAAAGACTCTTCACAAAACATTTCAATTTCAAATAAATGCTGTTCTTTTCGAACATTCAATTCATCACAGGATCCTGGAAAAACAGTTTTTAAAATTGATGATAATAATAATAATAAATGTTTCTTGAGCATCAAATCAGGACCATGTGACACTTAAGTCTGGATTAATGATGCTGTAAATTCAGCTTTGTCATCACATAAACAAATTACAATTTATAATATTAAAATAGAAAACAGGCATTTTAAATGGAAATAATATTTCACAATTTTACTGTTTTTACTGTATTTTGCATCAAATAAATGCAGTCTTGGTGAGTATAAGAGACTTCTTTCAAAAAAATATTACAAACCCCAAACTTCTGAACAGTAATGTATGTTCATCCATACTTACCAGCTGATTAGAAACATCTGAGTGGTCTTTGCGTGTCATTCCCTCGCCAATGGCTGATTTCATCAATCGAGACAAAGAAGGTAGTACATTGATAGGAGGATAGATCTGCATAGAAATATCAATGGGTGGAATAAAACAGCACATGAGACTAATTAAAGTGTTAGTACCCAAAAATTAAAACCACTCAATTCATATGGATTAGTTTTACAATCTCTTTGTGAACTTTTTGAAGCGTCAAAGTGGTAGTTGCATAGCGGTCAATGGAGAGTACAGAAAGCTCTCAGATTTTAGTAAAAATATCTTCATTTGTGTTACTAAGATGAACGAAAGTCTTACGGAACGACATGAAGGTGAGTAAATGATGACAGAATTTTCATTATGGGTGAAGTATTCAACTAATGTTCACACTGTAAGCTTGTTTCCATCACTTACCTGTCTGTTATGAAGCTGTCTGTCCACATAAATTTGACCCTCAGTGATGTATCCAGTTAAATCCGGAATAGGATGGGTAATATCTGCAGATAATAATAAGCAAACCATTAAAGTAGAAAGCAAATCCTTTATGATGATATAAGGATTAAAAGATAAGTAGATAGATGTTTGCTGACCATCGTTGGGCATAGTGAGGATTGGGATTTGGGTGATGGAGCCATTGCGTCCCTCCACACGTCCGGCCCTCTCGTATATCGTGGCCAGATCGGTGTACATGTAACCTGGGAAACCACGTCGACCAGGAACCTCTTCTCTAGCCGCAGAGACCTTCAAGACCATGATAAGAGTTTAATGCATAGCAATGAGTAGCAAGTTTAGAATGAATCCTAACGGCTGTCGGTATAAATTCACACATTATATCGTACCTCTCGTAAAGCCTCGGCATAAGAGCTCATGTCAGTCAATATGACCAGCACGTGTTTCTCACACTGGTAAGCCAGAAACTCAGCCGCGGTAAGTGCAAGCCGAGGGGTGATGATGCGTTCAATCCTGAAACAGGGAAATATAACTTTTTGGTCCAAGTTGCTCCCTTATCATTTACTCACGTTCATGTTGTTCCAAACAAGCATGACATTTTTAAGGATTATACTTATTACTCTTCTTGAATTCATTTAGTTTGGGTCTACTTGGAATCATTTAGAACACAAGTCATATAGAATGACAGGAGGGTGAGTAAATGATGACAGAATTTTATTTTTGGGTGAGCCATCCCTTTACTTTCAAGAATATTCGAGAGAATACTGACGTGGGATCATTGGCCAAATTTAAAAAGAGGCACACGTTGTCCATGGACCCGTTCTCTTCAAAATCGGACTTAAAAAATCTTGCAGTCTCCATGTTGACCTAAAGATACAACCAATGTCATGAAGATATCCCACTGGTATGGATGCATATATTTAGATTGAAAACTTTTAATCCGAAGTGCTCCTCACCCCCATGGCAGCAAACACAATGGCAAAGTTATCCTCACTGTAATCCATCACATCTTTGGATTTCTTCACCAATCCCGCCTGACGACAGATCTGTGCAGCAATCTGGGAAAAATAAATAAATCAAGGATCAATTGTTAGATAACTACATTAGACTTAAGTACTCAAGTTCTTAAATTAAAATTGGCATTTTTGGGTAAGGAGAAACAGTCAAGCAACAGAAGTGGACAGCAGCGTGTAAGTGTATTTGTTTTTATTTCTCATTTGATTTAAGCACAGTTGTGATTGCTAGGAAACATTGTTTTGTTTACTGTGTTTTACTGGTAAACTGTGTTTACGATTTGTTCTCATGCCATGTCGTGTGGTTTTTCAGTTTCATTCGGTTAAATACTAAGGTAATGTTTCAGATACTACCAATAATGTTTCAGGCTGGTACATTTGAAATAGAAATCTTTTGTAACATTAAAAATGTATTTAAGGTCACTATAATATATTGTATAAAAGTATTCATTTCTTTCAAGAACCACCCCAAAGAAGATGGACTGACAGCGGCCTCACCTCATTGTGGGGTAGACCAGCCGCAGAGAAAATGGGAATTTTTTGGCCTCTGGCAATACTGTTCATGCCATCAATGGCAGAGATGCCGGTCTGGATCATTTCCTCAGGATAAATACGGCACTGAGGATTAATCGGCTGACCTGCAGGAAGCAGGATGGAATTTGATGGTACATTTATCATCAATGTAATAAAAAAACAAAACACTGATGACAATTTATGAGCATAACAGTTTATGTGGTGCATCACAAAGACAGCCTCATTGAAATGTACCCATGATGTCTAAGTAGTCCTCCGCCAACACAGTAGGCCCTCGATCAATTGGCTTTCCTGATCCGTTGAACACACGACCTGTAATAGACTTCAAGTTTAACCAAATACACATAATAAAAAACATCACATGGCTTCAGAATGTCTCTTTTTTATTATTACCCAGCATATCCTCGGACACAGGTGTACGCAAAATGTCCCCTGTAAATTCACATGTGGTTTTTTTGGCATCAATACCAGATGTTCCCTCAAACACCTAAAAATGAAATAATGAGATGCTACAGATCAGATTACAAAATGGGGGGTGGAAAAGAAAACATGTAGGTCTATTTCAGAAGATGTTAT
Organism: Squalius cephalus; assembly: GCF_949319135.1. Taxonomy (NCBI): domain Eukaryota; kingdom Metazoa; phylum Chordata; class Actinopteri; order Cypriniformes; family Leuciscidae; genus Squalius; species Squalius cephalus. Next base: position 19,153,635 of record NC_137145.1, read on the forward strand.
TCCCCGACCTGAACCACAGCTTTGGAGCCTGTGACCTCCAGCACTTGTCCGCTCCTCTTGGTGCCATCAGGGAGAGTCAGATGGACAATCTCAGCATACCTGGGGAACTGCGCCAGGTAACCAGTTAACATTGCATCAAAAACATCAATGGAATCCAGTACTTTCCAAACAAATTAGCTGATGTTTGCAGAAATCCAATACCTTCACTTGATCCAAAATCACCAGGGGTCCATTAACACCAGCCACGGTTTTATACGCTGAGCACACAATAAACATGAATGTCACAACACAAGCGTGTTTTCATAGTCTAGATCAAATCACAAACACAACTAAGGGTTTTCTCTTAATTACACAAAGAAAATCTGTAAGCACTGCATTAAGGAAAACAAATACAGTAAAAAATAAAACACATCACCTGATAAAATATGACATCATGCTATGGTCAAAGTGTCTTAAAAAGAAAAATAAAGAAAACAAATGAGAGTGTGTCATTAATATTATATGAAAACATAAATAACAGATATAAATAACAAACATAAATAACAGAGATGCTCAGAATAAGAAAATAAAACGGCATGATGCCTTAGCAATGAGTTATTCCTATCCTAACATTATTTATACATTTAAGAAATAATTCGATATTTTTATTTTTTAACTAAAACAACTTAAACTTGAGTAGGGAATGATCATGTTTAAATTTCGTTTTTAAAGCTCCTTGTGTTTTGACCATCAATGCATCTGATGATGCTGTCATCTATGGCAAGCCAATTTAACATTATTCCTCACAACTAACTATTTCTATTTTTAGTACTTATTTAGCCTAATTTCTAGTAAAATAAAAATTAGTAACCAGTAGGGGTGTGCGATATTGACAAAAAATGGTATCTCAACATTTTCTGGGATTTTATTGATAAAGATAATTAGACGATATTTTGCTCAGTGTGTTTATTGTGTTGGCACCTTGTCAGGTTTAGAACTGCCGTGGACAGCTGACTCCTAAAGTCTTTGATATTTGTCTGTTCGCAGTACTGACAGAAATGATCTTTTCAAATAAGTTTAAATAGATTTTTACCTTTTATAGGCATTTTTTCCTTTGTAAAAAAATGTTTAACCTAATTAAATGTATGCATCATCTTTTGTCGAATTCTTACATTTGATCAATAAATTAAATTAGAATAATGAGACACAATAGGGCTTTTAGCATAGACTGTAAAGAAATATGGATGCAGTGTCCGTGACGTCACCCAAGGGTTTCTGAAGAGCATTTTTAAAGCCCAAAGTGGGCGGAGCCGGCCGTCGCCATCTTGGTAGCGTCACCACAAGTCACTCCCAGATAACCGAAAATGGGCAAAGAGGCGGGATTAGCTGAGCTGACGTGATGGCTAACAGACAGCAAACAAACGGCTAGTAGTGACAGGAGCGGCAATCCACCTGTCACTCAAGTGGCCACACCCTTAATTATGCAGAGCTTTAAGGCTTAAAGTCCCCATGAAATCAAAATTGACCCTATTTACTTTGTTAGCGCATATTACTAGTCTTGTGGTGAACAATTAATCCGTGCAAGTAAATATATTTTTTTTTATTTTTTTTTTACCATGGTAATCTTTAATCAAAATCTGAAAAGTTACTTCCAGTCTGGAATGGCATCTTTTTCTGATGACGTAGGTTTGACGGCTTGGGTTTAAAACGCTTAACGACTCCCCTCAAACCGTTAGTCTGCTATGAGCGAGAGATGGAGAGGAGGAGCGCTAAAGTAAAACCCCACCCTCTGTTCAATATTCCATTTCACTTGGAAATACGTCATAACACTGGAGAAAAGTCGTTTGCAACTTCCGGTTCACGCGGACTTTAATATGATTTAAACGGATGAGTTATAATGCATTTTAATAGACTAATTCATCCAGTGAAAGTGTGCACTCTAAATGTACAAGCGCACTAGTCTAACCCACTAGACTACATCACGTAGTGTTAGTGTATGCGTGCACTCTCTAGGTGTGTTTTTGAAAAGTGAGGGACATACTAATGTCAGATCGCACATCATTAAAACAACAATCACGATCGTAGACGGTATATATCACACACACTAGCAGGGGTTGAACAGACTAGTCGACTTCAGTGGTCTGCCATGATACTTTAAGATTGACGTCGACAAGTCGCTGATCATTCATGGCCTAAAGAGGGCGCAACATGATAATAAATCTTTGAAGTCCACTTTTACGCTCTGTTTCAGTTAAAAATGACAAATAAATGCATACTCAGAGAGCGCTCCACAAGATATGTTTGATTATACCATCTGAATGCTCAAAATTGATCGCGTGAACCCGCTACGTTCTGTTCAAATGCTCTGATAATAACCGCTTTGTAGGACTATACATTATTTGGATAACTGGTCAAAAATAATTCTGTTAAATCTACATTTTGTTGGATAGAACTGAATAAATAATAATATATTGTTTTTTTTAAATTAATATATTTCCAGTCCAATTTTAGTGTTACTTTCAATAAAAGTGTGGTTATTTTGTTTGATTGTCTTGTATTTCTTAAAATCAGTTTTTGGCCAAGTGTATCCAGAATTTTCAGTTTCAGCCCAGAGTTTTCATTTCGGAGCATCCCCACGTTTAACAATTTTATTCTGTTTATGTCACTTTCAGTGTGAGTCTATTTTTTTGCTTGGTATTGTACATAATATAAAAATAAAATGTATAATAAAAATAGGCCCATATGATTTAATTTATTGATGTGAAAAATAATATTTCTATAATTACTAATATAATATTATATAACTGAAATATAATTGTCCTTATTTGTATGGTAACTATTCAGTAGGTAATAGTTGTTATATGTTATTCTGGAAGTAATGAAAAAAGAACAATAACACAAATACATACTAGTTAAGGAATAGTCTAAAAGCTGAATCGGCTTGCCACTTCATCACGATGCAGATCCTACACGCATCAACCTAAATCCTTCATCATTTTGATTTATTAACATCTAATGTGATGAAAAAACAATCATTCATTTAATTTTTAAGATCATGCAATCAGAGGTAAACGATATGCATGAACAGAGAATATACCCTCTAGTTACTAAACTGACCCTAGATTATTTACCTGACTGCATGTAGCGTATTTATCATAAATGTACAACATCAGAAATGTTAAAATGTTATAAGTCTACAGTTGAAAATAACATGATGATTAGCAGATTCAGTGTAAGTTAAATACAAAACACGTCATTCATTCGTTGCGCCATACACACATCATTGTATCGCTCTAGTGGGGTTCTGTTTGTAAGGGCCCTTCATAGTCAGCACTGGACACTCACTCAATCTCGGCTGAGAAATGTAGTCACGAGTCACGGCAAGGACATTTTCCCGGACGGCGACGTGTTTGGTCCCGGTAACCGCAGATGATATTTCGCTGACAGCTCCGCTCACCATTCCCCTAAGAGCCTTCATGATGACTATAATACTCAAAAATCACCACAGGTCTGAAGCTAAGCGTGACAACACGGCTGCACATGCGCAATAGTGCTTATGTGTTTCTCTCCCCTCCCCTTTTCAAAATCGACGCAGTGGACGATGACTCCCTCTAGAGGTGTATGAGTGGTTGACACGATAACCCATGATGGTATAATAACAGATATTTTCTTACATTTTTCTAGATATTACAATATATTATTAGAGTAACAATGTGAGTAAAATGTTTAACTGAAAATTCTGGAAAAAAATTATATTTATATTCTCCTTTTACTTTATTGATAACAGCACTTTAGCGGCAACAAACCTTTTTTTTTTAAATTTTTTTTTATATGTTCTCCAACATGATTTGAAAATGATCAAAAACAACGAGACATCTGTACAAAGCTCTAGTGCTCGTTGTCAAAATAGTTTATTTTTTGTGTGTGTGACCTAGAAATAAAGTAGAATGTTAAATATTTATTTTTAAGTCATATTGTCTCTTTGTTAAAACACTTCCAGATTTAAAATATATTTTGAAGCCCAGATTTTAAATGTTGCCTCAGACACTAACTTCATGTAAAATTAGTTTAATTTTTTTTTTTTAATAGTTATTGTAAAATTATTAGTCAAGTGGTGCTTATGACTGCATATTCATTTAGATACTACATAAAATATGTACAAAAATCAACAGCTTAAAAATAGACTTTCATTCATATCTTAACCAAAAATCTTGTTTTTTTAAAACGTTAATACAGTATCTGTTATTTGTCAAAAAATGTATCTTAATTTTATACAATGCAAATTTTATTTTTATTTTATACAATACATTTTATTTTCAAATTTAACATACAAGTAATTGCTTAAAATTCTTATTTCAGTTTAAACATTTTATAACGTTAACCTTTCAGTATAACATCTGCAAATCTTAATAGAACAAACAGAACTATTTTTGCTTGCACTTTATTTGACAGTACATGCACTATACTTACCTAAGTACTGGGTAATAGGTCACTACATGGTTTAAGGTTAGGTTAAGGGGTAGGTAGGTTGTACTTAGTTATTACACAGTTATTGTACAGTAATTACTATAGTAAGTACATAGTATGTATATGGGGAACAGGACTGTAAAATAAAGTGCTACCATTATTTTTTATGGGCAAAAACAAAGACATGTCATCTTTCCATAAAAACAAAATAAAAAATAACTATCATTCAAATGCATTTCAGTAACATCTTTAGGATGAATAAGTAGAGATAAAAAGATTAAAAAACACAGAAAAAAAAAGAAGAAGAAAAAAATCAATAATGGACGCTTCACAATTTTTTATTAATTTTGGCCTTAAGAGCTCTGCCAATATCATCTTACATGAGATCTGGTTTTGCATCACTAATCTGAGGAATAATGTATCATTCTCTCATATTAAACTTTATTAAATTGAATGTTACACAATTACAAGACATAACATTTTGGTTCCATTATATTGTATCTTGACAGAAAGAACCCAAGGATTCTTGACTCAATTTTAAAGAACAGTTTATGCCAAAAAGGTTCTATATAAGGAGAAATATCGCAAATGATCGCATAATACTTTCATGTTTAACAGGTTATTTAAGTTCTTTCTTGTGATAAAGTGTGTTTTTAATTCATAACATTTTATTAAAATAAAAATGAATTAAAACAAAATTAATTTAATTAAATCTAAATCCATAAATTATCCCATGATGGGAACCCCTAAAAGGTTATAAAGAATCCTTTAAGGTTCTATATAGAACCTTTTCTTCTAAGAATGAAATAAAAGGTAACCTGAGTCAATATACATAATCAATCCTTCTTCCAAAATGTGTTTTCGTCTCACCCTTATTCACTATGGTCTATTATAAGTCTATTATAAGTGTTTATATTTTAGACTTGGCAGGATGGTTTTGCTGGAAATTGCAGACATACGGCACTCGCCCTTTCTTGTCTCGTCATATCCGAAAAACTGCTCCTGCTACTATGGGTGCTGTCTCAACCTGAAGGCTGAGTCCTAGTAAGGCTGCATATCTTGGCTACCACGTCATCAAGCTCCGTCTCAATTTAAAGGACCCTTGGAAGGCAGCCTTTGTGTCCTTTGGATAATAATAATAATAATAATAATTCATCACATTTATATTTATATAGCGCTTTTCTCTGCACTTTACATAGAAGGGGGGAATCTCCTCAACCACCACCAATGTGCAGCATCCACCTGGATGATGTGACGGCAGCCATATTGCGCCAGAGTGCCCACCACACACCAGCTTACTGGTGGAGAGGAGACAGAGAACAGTCAAGTGTCCTCAAGTGTATCCTTTACGTCTTTCAATCACCCACAATCCTGTGCGCACATTCAATCATGAAAAAGAACTGACAGAAAACGAGTCATACATGTTATCTTTTGTTTTGGCGTAAATTAATCAGGTTTAGTGGCAAATTAAGCCACTGGGAGACCACAGACGGTTGTCATTCACTGTATTGCATTAATAGAAAGCCAGTTCATTTAAAGATTTTTAATACAAAGTATTTTTCCAAAATTAAGTTTTAATTGTATGCCGTGACTGTAGGGGGCGATAACATGTGTGACGCAGCCATGTGCACTTACTAAACCATCTCATTCTAGATTTTAATGCTGAGGAGGACTCTAGCCAGTGTTTTCCTACGGAAGTGGCTACTTTTACACCGTTGCCGCTGGTAGTTTTTGAAGAAACATGATCTTTACCCCCAGAACACGTTTTCACGGATTGGGCTAGTTTTGTCCGTGATTGGGCTAGTTTTTATAAGCAATAGGGCGGGCATTGTTGAGCAGACCTAGCAACCCTGACTCTAGCCTACAAGCCTCAAAAGGACTGGATTAAGAAGGACAGAGCCTCACCAGGATGCAGCTTTCCGTTTGAGAAGCACTCGTGTATGGTGTGGGAGTGGCATAGGTTCGTTGTCATAATTAGCGAGAAAGCTTGTCTTGGAACTGCTAAATCTCGAACCTCTGGGGAATCACCCATTTAAAAAAAAAAAGAAAGAAAAGCCAAACAGAGGAGAGTCTGCCGGCAAAAAGAGAACGTGACAGAGCTCGTAATAAAACAAGAATCAACATTGGCTTGGCTTTTTGGAGACTGTGAGAACGAGGGATTTGAAATGTTGTAAAAGTGACACAGAGATGGTGTTTTATCACTCAACAGGTGAGTAAGGTATTTTATTGAACAGAAAAACTGCCATATGTAGCTCTCTAACAGTTCATTGTAAAGCATTTTCTATTGTGAATGGTCATATTCACCCGAAGCACAACCAAAATAATGTTACATATTGTACCTTTAACTGTAAACCAATGGCAATCTACAGTATAATAAGTATGACTCCTCATACAGCATAGCCAAATCTGCTGTCATACTTTGCAGTGCTGTAGCTGGTGTTAGTAGAGGGTGGATGCTCAGTTTGGGTTTGGCCCACCTGGCTGTAGGCCACACCTGAACGGAAGCTGGAGATTCGGCTGGTAGGACGGCTCTCAGGTGCAGGAGCATCCTCTCTTTAAAGACAGAAAGAAAACAGAGCCAGAATGTCTTGTTATCATCATCAAAGTTCACATGATTGAAGGAAATGGAGGGATTCATGGAGGAAAATGGAGGGGTCTTATTACCTAATCTCATTGGAGAACTCTTTCTGCTGTCGATTCCTGTTACATCTGAAGACGAGAAGCCATATAATGAGCAGGACGATCATGATGAGGAGTAAACACCCAACAACGGTGCCTGTGATGACCCCCGCTCTGTTAGGAGCTGTGAAAGATTATGATTATTAAGACTGACCATTATGAATAATCAGTTAGCATCAAATCACTGGAGTGTGTCTATGCGCTTCACATACGCTTCACAGCTTGAAGGTTAAGCCGACAGCTCTCTTTCCCGACGGAATTGGAAACTTCGCAGGAATAGACACCGGAGTGGCTTACGGAGTGGTTACTGATTAGAAGTTCTCCTGTGAGGGAGTCTAATGTATAGAGAGAAAGAAAAACATGCATTAAATCTCATTAATTAAAATAAATTTGTGGGCTTCTTTTCCTCCAGTATGTTAATATAAATAGGTGCAAATCCTCCACAGAAATGAATTGACAAAACGTCCCATTGACAAAATGTTTTTTTTTTTTACTGAGTATATATAGACAATGCAATCTCATATATATATATATATATATATAGATAGATAGATAGATAGATAGATAGATAGATAGATAGATAATAAAATACATAATAATAACAATACTGACAATTAAACTTTCTTTCTAACAAAATTTATTTAATGCTCTATAAGGATTTTATTTATAAATAAAATAACTTAGGTTTTTCTCACATCTGATTTGCTTTTATTACCAATTAATTTATTTAAAACACTTTAACAGTGCTTGAAATTAATATATTATATAAGTCTCATAACTTCACTTTTGCATAAAAAATGAATAAATAAAAAACTTCTGCACACTTTTAAAAATAAAGGATTAAAAAGGGTATTTTTCCACAGCAATGCAATAGAAGAACCATTTTTGACTTCCCAAATAACATTTTAGTCATCAGTTCATAAAATAACCATTTTCTAAAAGAACATAAAAAAAAATCCATTTTAAATAACCTTTTTGTGGAATGGAAAGGTTCCATGGAAGTTAAAGGTTCTTTATGGAACTATCAATGTCAGTAAATAACCTTTATTTTTAAGGATGTATTGGGACTAAATCAAATAAATTGTTCAATAATCCATACAGTAAATTGTATTGGCTCCACATTCTTTTGCAAAAGCCATAATTTATATATCAAAATAAAAGACGTAATTTAGCTATCAAAGTGATGGTTTGCATACTGTTTTATAGACTCAAAACTGTTTGGAATCACTGATGGAAAAGCAGCATTTCATTACAATACGTTACCACCAGAGGTAGCACTAACTCTGAATGGCGTCTGGAGGAATGGAACCTCCACTCTCTCTCCTCCATGAATACAGCAGAGGTGCAGAGCCTTGATCCGATCTGCAGCGGAGAGATGCTGTCTCACCCACAGCTTCGCCAGCATCAACCCAACACTTCGGCACGGACGGCCTCACTACCATACAGAGAGAGCCAAAACACTGTTATTCTCCCATACATATTCAAGGCTGTTTGAATGATTGCATTGTGCAGTTCTGTAGGGAGCCGAAAGCACTGCTGAGAAATGGTGCATGCTTTCCCTCAAAGACTCTTCTCTTCAATGTAATCCTTTCAAAATCAAGGAAAAATCCAATTTTGAACAAAAAGTCTTCTACTAGAAGAAATTGGGAACTTTTGTTGGAGGTAAAACAGGTTGCCTGAACACTTCTCCTCACTTCTATTGGTCAAACCAACCGATAGCTCCACCCCCAAACTCACACCATTGGTTGAGCCCTTTGTTGCTGTGAGAAAAATCTAATTCTTTGTAATGGAAGAGTTTATTGAGCCTTTAGACAAAATATTTTAAAAATCAAAAAAACTTTGCATATGTGTTTTTTGTTGAGTATTATACAGGTGCTGGTCATAAAATTAGAATATCATCAAAAAGTTGATTTATTTCAAGAATTCAACTTAACAGGTGAAACTAATATATAGACTCATTACATGCAAAGTGAGATATTTCAAGCCTTTATTTGTTATAATTTTGATGATTATGGCTTACAGTTTATGAAACCCACGAAATCAAAATCCCAGAAAAATAGAATATTACATGAAATCACACAGTAATTACACAGTAATCCCATGGTCATTGAACCAGGTTTTGGTTCTTTTGGCAGTGTGGGCAGGTGCAAATCCTGCTGGAAAATGAAGAAAGCATGAAGTGCGCTGAAAATGTCCTAGACAGCTGTGTTGACTCTGGATTTAATAAAGCACAGTGGACCAAAGTCCTCTTTTCTGATGAGAGCTAATTTTGCATCTCATTTGGAAACCAAGGTCCCAGAGTCTGGAGGAAGAATCAAATCCAAGATGCACACAATCCAAGATGCTTGAAGTCCAGTGTGAATTTTCCACAGTCTGTGTTGGTTTGGGGAGCCATGTCATCGGCTGGTGTTGGTCCACTGTGCTGTCCACTCAACACAGCCGTCTACCAGGACATTTTCAGAGCACTTCATGCTTCCTTAAGCAGACAAACTTTATGGAGATGCTTCCTTCATTTTCCAGCAGGATTTGCACCTGCCCACACTGCCAAAAGAACCAAAACCTGGTTCAATGACCATGGTATTATTGTGTAATTACTGTGTGATTTCATGTAATTGTCAGGTTTGCATACACGATGCAGACAAGATGGTAGGTTTGATATTTTAATAGCAGAATGGATTGGACACAGCGTGAAAGGTGAGTAAACAGGAAGTAGATAATCAGATGAAGCTTAACTGAATGATAACCAAGTCTATCTCTCTCTTGCAGATGAAGATGAAGTTTCTCTGAAGACAGGCTGAAGAAGATCGGGCTCGACGGTGAGTATGCAGGTAGGTAATGTAGAGGGTCTGTGAGTCTTGTATTGACGAGACCAGACGAGGAGTGAAGGGAGAGTGCTGAATATATAGGGCTCGTTAACGAGGGAGTGCAGATGATGATGATGATGGCTGATAGAGTGCAGGTGTGCCAAGGAGGATGATGGGGACAGACGGTGAATGTGACATTACTCCCCCCTCCCGCAAGGCGCGACCCACGCCGAAGGCAGCAGAACACGGGAGGGGAGGTTGACCGGGTGTAGAATGGATGGACTCCAGGATGGTCCAAACGGCCATGGTGGAGCAGACTGGTCAGGGGGCCATGGCGGAGTAGGAGACCACCCCTCGGGCGGTCCTGGCGGAGACGACCCCTCTGGCGGCCATGGCGGAGACTTCCCTTCGGGCAGCCATGGCGGAGACTTCCCTTCAGGCGACCATGGTGGAGACTTCCCTTCGGGCAGCCATGGCGGAGACTTCCCTTCGGGCGACCATGGCGGAGACTTCCCTTCGGCGACCATGGCGGAGACTTCCCTTCGGGCGACCATGGCGAAGAGGACTTATAACCCCCCCCCCCCGAAAATTTCCTTGGGGAAATTATCAGGCTTTGACACTGGGCTGGATGAGGCAGGGGGCGAAAGCGGCTCTGGGCTGGACAGGACCAGAAGCGAAGAAGGCTCTGAGCTGGACGGGACCAGCTGCGAAGAGGGCTTTGTGCTGGACGGGACCAGCGATGAGGGCTTTGTGCTGGACGGGACCAGCGATGAGGGCTTTGTGCTGGACGGGACCAGCGATGAGGGCTTTGTGAACTCTGGCTCTGGCGAGCAGGCAGCTGGCTCTGGCTCTGGCTCTGGCGGGCAGGCGACTGGCTCTGGCGGACAGGCAGAATGAGCGAGTTCGGTAGTACTGTTGGGACGTGGGGCATCCCTGCGAGCTCCCCAGACAGACATCAAAGCAGGATCAAACAATTTAGATGTCAGATCGACACTATTGGAGATCGGCTTACGCACTCTGGGCCAGGGGATTCCAAGAACAGGTCCAGGACGAATACGGTGCTCAGCGGGGAGTGATTCTGTGGGTTTGACTGGTCTAACAAAGTGAACGGGCTCTGCTTCGCCCACAGTGAAGGGAGATCCACTGAATAATAAAACAAAATCAATATACTGGGCCAGAGTACATTTGGGGTCGACATCGGGTAAATAAAAACTCACTTCCTGGTCCAGACCGATCCAGAAACAGTCTTTAACTTTTGCATTGTCCAGGGGATCCAGGTGGCAATAAGTCAAAAACTCACTCACATAGTCCTCTATGGAGCGGCCATTCTGGAAGATGGAGCAGAGTGTATATATAGGATCCATGGTGGTCCTTAAATCCATCCAACTGGATCTTGCTGTAGTTTTGGTCTGGTCTTCTGTCAGGTTTGCATACACGAAGCAGACAAGATGGTAGGTTTGATATTTTAATAGCAGAATGGATTGGACACAGCGTGAAAGGTGAGTAAACAGGAAGTAGATAATCAGATGAAAGCTTAACTGAATGATAACCAAGTCTATCTCTCTCTTGCAGATGCAGATGAAGATGACGAAGTTTCTCTGAAGACGGAATGAAGACAGGCTGAAGAAGATCGGGATCGCCGGTGAGTATGCAGGTAGGTAGGCAGGTAGGTAGGTAGGTAGGTAGGTAGGTAGGTAGGTAACATAGAGGGTCTATGAGTCTTGTATTGACGAGACCAGACGAGGAGTGAAGGGAGAGTGCTGAATATATAGGGCTTGTTAACGAGGGAGTGCAGGTGATGATGATGATGGCTGATAGAGTGCAGGTGTGCCAAGGAGGATGATGGGAAGTGTAGTGCACACACAGATGAGGAAGACAGACGGTGGATGTGACAGTAATATTCTAATTTTCTGGTATTTTGATTTCGTGGGTTTCATAATATGTAAGCCATAATCATCAAAATTATAACAAATAAAGGCTTGAAATATCTCACTTTGCATGTAATGAGTCTATATAATATATTAGTTTCAACTGTTAAGTTGAATTCTTGAAATAAATCAACTTTTTGATGATATTTAAATTTTATGACCAGCACCTGTATATGCACATCAGGAATCCTACATCAGGATTTTATGGCTCACATTAGGCTATGAAATGAGAATAATGGAGTTCATATTCAATGGGGAAAAACATCTGCGTTTTATTTAGATGCCCAGACTGGGCATAAATATGCAATTTGGTGCATATGCTGATATTTCTATGGCCAAAAAGTAACATGAAATTCTGATAGCGTGTGATGTAAGTCAATGAGATCTATTTAACAGTATAGCAGACTACTTAGATAAAATGCATATAAATATCAGTTGTCACTCTATATCTCCCAATAATGTGTTATAACATTATATTTAAATGCTTAGATTTATGATCAAATCTCTGTAGTTTTTATTATTGGGGGCAAATCATAGTGCAATGCAATATTGTATAATGATTATTGGAAGATGTACAAATACATTTTCCTTAGATGCCTGATGTATCATATACTCGCAATTTAATGTCATTTTAATGTAGGGATTATGGATAAATTCTTTAAATTGCTTTATCCATGATCCCTAATCCCATAAAAAATGTAATTAAATTCTGGTAATCTTTAATCAAAATAACTTCCCCTCACTCTTGCAGTGACATCTCTTCTCTTCTTTGATGTGTTTACTGAAACAAGGGCGGGGCAACCTGTCAATCACATGAGATCGACCAATAGCAAACCACAACAATCCAATCAATTCCACATGGACAAAATCAAGCCCCGCCCTACATTTTTTCTTGCTCGAGAAGCCGTTTCACTCGAATAAACGTCACAATAGGGAAGAAAAGATTATGGCAGCAACTTCTGTTTCAGTGGCGTCTTTAAAGATTCCTCATGGAAACGATCTGTGTAGTATTCAAAGACTGGAAATACATGACATTACCCATCACAATCAGAGATATTTTCCGACTGTCCACCCCAGGTGCCTTTTTAACTTTGCACTGATACGTTCCAGCATGACTGACCATCAGCGAGGTGATAGATAGAGATGCATCTCCCTGGGCAGGGTCTACAGCTGTGAAGTCCACACCTTTCATTAAAGCAGGGTCACCATGGGTATATCTCCTTCCACCTGTATATGATATGATCTAATAGACAACAGATTTAAATAACAGTTCAAGTTGATAGTTGTTTTTCAACACATATACGTAAATCACCAGTAAGAGTCTGGTCAAAGGAGTGCCTAAGGAGATTATATCATTTCATTGATATAAGCAGAGCCTTACGCACCATCTGGTCTTTTTTTGTGGTGTCTGGACTGACAACTGACCACTCAATGTCAAGCTCGCCGATGTCTGCTGGACTTGATGTGTAGGTGCAGTCTAGTGTAACAGGTTCCCCTTGAGCCATCTGCATAGTCTGTGGTCCACTGGAGGTCACTTTCATCGCTACTGACACATCTGCAAAAGATTGATGTGCATCTACTTGCAAAATTCTCTGAGGAGATGTTTAGTCATGACGTCAATGGCTATGCCAACCTAGAAGGCTTATCGATATCAGCTTCTCTTCATTTTTAATGAGATTTTAGAACAGTATTTTTTTATTTAAGTAAAAAAGGCTGCTTAACTACTTGAAGAAATGTTCATGTTTTGTTAAATATTATTAATATGAAAACCAAAATCTGCCAAATTTACCTTTGGTAAAACATAATTATGAGATAAAAAGTCATTATTATGACATAAAAAGGTCTAAATTATGAGATACTAAATCATAATTATGAGATAAAGATCAAAAGATGAGATAAAGATCGAAAGATGAGATAAAATTTCATAATCATGACAAGTCAAACTTACAAGATAAAAGGTATTATGTCATAGAAGATGGAATTATGCAATTTGTTATCAACTTAGCACACAATGGTTTCAGAGTTCATATTTTAGGTATGACTGTGTATTTTTTGTTGTAGAACATGACTTTATTTTACACATTAATTGAAAACTACTATTCTAATTTCAGATGGAATCCATGGACTGAAAATGCAAACTCTGTCATTTTAGAACTACAAACTGAATACAAATGTTTTCAGACTGTAAATATAGAATTTGCTCAACAAACTACAAAGACACTTTTCTTTGAACTATGATATATTAAAGCTTCAAATCTAATTGAAAATTAAATAAGTTATGAGAATAACTAGTCTTTTTAATTATTCTGTTCTTTCTAGGTCATTCAGCTTTTTTTTTCTTTGTCATTTAAAGTCTAAGGATGATTATTTTCAATTAGCCTGTAATTCCAAAAATCCTGGTTTCATACTGAAGTTCCATCCTGGTGCTCCCTCATAAATGATTCATATGGGCTCATATAATGAAACTCTCCAAATGACTAATATCTGGATTTTGTCCAGCTTGTGAATAAATCCCATCATACATCCATGACTTGGATGAAGGAAAACTTTCAGGCCTAATTGAAGAATTTTAGCAGGGTTGTGAGCAGAATGCCATATTATCTGGTCTAGTAGCTACAAATGGTGCTGGAAATCAAGTTTGAAAGTACAATAAGTTTTTTGCAAAGAAACTTACTTGCTTTGAGAAACACGGCGAGCGCAGTCAATATCACAAATGAGGACAACGGGAACAAACTTCTTCGTCTAACACAAGGCCATTTTAGACATCTGTGAGAGATGAAAGTAAAAAGAGGGTGAAAGCTAGAGGAGAGGATCATGACTGAAAGAAGTTTGAGGAAGATAATGAGCATGTCTTGCTGGGTACCATATTTTGAACATTTAGTTCTTACATACAGTAGGCCTACAGTACCTTGTGTTGCAGCAGCAGTTTTGTACATTCATGTTTGGACACCCTTTTTTGTGCCACTTCCTCTCATTCAGCTGAGTGAAGTTTTTAAGACACACGCTTAAGCCTAGAAATGAAAAGAGACTGCAAAAAGGATAGATATTTTACACCAGTAATTTGTTCGGTCTTAGTTTGTTATTTTGGTAACACTTTAAAATAACATCCCATTGGTTAACATTAGTTTATGGATTAACTAACATTAACTAAAAAATAAGCAAGACATTTGTTTCTGTCACAAGTGGTTGCAGGAAGGGAGATGAAGATGAAGATGAAGATTAAGTTCCAAAACGTAATTAAATGAAAGTTAACACGAAAGATAAACAGACAGGCAGGGCAACACACGCTAAAAGGAACGTAGACACGAGAATGAATGTGAGGGACCAATTTATATAGCAAACACAAATGAGGATGATTAATAGAACACAGCTGACACAAATTAACTTATATTGAGGAGCGGGAAAACTGAACAAATGAGCACATGATGGGAATGAAAACAAACTAAAAGTCCATCATAAAGAAACTAAATTGAACATAATGGTGACAGAACGCCCCCTCCCAGTAGGTGCGACCTCGCGCCGTAGTAGCAGAGGTGAGGGAGGGATGGAGGGGGTGGAGAAGGAGGTGGCGAAGGAGTTGTGACAGGAGACGGTGACAGAGGATTGATGTGAGGATGACGATCCCCTGGCGGCGATGATGGCAATAGTCCACAGGCACAGACCCAGAGCTCCCCAGTACTGACAGCCCACGGCGAAATCGAGGGAGGGAGGAGCCAAGGTGGTGTAGTGGCTGAGGACAGCTGGGGGACGACTGAGGGAGACGTGGCCGATGGATCCACAGGAGCAGACGGAGAGCCGATGGAATCGAGCGACATCACTGGCTATGCAGACCAAGGCGATGCCACGGCGACGAACGTCTGAGGTGGAGCCAGAGAACCCGAGGGCTGAGATGGAGCCGGTGTGATGGAGGACAGAGGCGACGCCGAGGGGAAGGAGGAACTCACGGCAGCCGTAGGGGTGGAGGGACGGAGTGCAGTGGATGGCCTGCAAGTCTGTTGCAGAAAGTGGTGTGACGACTGACCAAGGGGGAGCCGGCAGGACGAGGGAACCCGGTGGAGCCGAAGGTGGGAGGAGCCAAGACGGAGCCGACAGGCCGAGATGGAGAGAAGAGATCCGAGGCCAGAGGCGAAGCCACAGGATCCTCTCGCACTGACGCTGCTGGTGGTAACACAACCTGCAGCTCGACGTCATAGCAGGGCTTCCACGGAGACGGCGCAGGGCTGCTGATATCCGGCAGTGGCGGGGCTGGAGGACTGGCTGAACTTCACGGTGATGGCAGAAGAAATCTCGACAGAATGATGGTGAGTATGACACAGTCTATGTAGGTCGATGAAAATAATAGTTCATAGTTTATACAGTCAATGGTACTGTTCCAAAACAGCAATGATAAAGGTACCAGGTGGGATAGGGTGGGAGTCGATAAATCCTCATTGAAGTCAATCAGCCATTCCTCATCGTCTGTAGTCACGACTCCCTCGTCCGCTGATGTGGTGGGCTCACGCCCCTGGTCAGACTCATGATGGAGCTCCACTTCCGGGGCGAGGGTCAGCTCTTTCCTCTTCTCCTCGAGCTCTGGCTGATGCGTCGCTGCGGGGGGTAGCTCTCCGTCTGCGGGGGGAATTCGCCACACGAATTCTCCGCGGTCGATGGTGGTGATTTGGGCTCTGGGTCTGGCTCGGCTCGTGTTCTGGATCGGGGAAGGATGCTCTCCAGACACTGGATGATTGCTTCTTTCCAGTTCAGACCGGTACAACTGGATGATGATAGTTCGCCCCAATCCAGAACAGTGACTTCAGGGTCTTGTCGTCGAAGGGGCAGGTGATGGCGAGACGGAAAAACTCCTCTGAGAAAGACAAAAAATGAGCCACGGTCGCAAACTTCGCTGCGTAATCTAGACATGGTTCGGTCTTCTGTTACGGGTGGTTGCAGGAAGGGAGATGAAGATGAAGATTAAGTTCCAACATGTAATTTAATGAAGATAACACGGAAGGTAAATAGACAGGCAGGGCAACACACGCTAAAAGCAACGTAGACCGAACAGAGGGGACCAACTTATATAGCAAACACAAACGAGGATGATTGAAGTCATTTCAAATTAAATTACATTAAACTGGCATACAAAAATGAGTTGAACTTTTAAAATAAAGTTGAAAGTAATGTAAAAACATATGTTGTCATGACTTACTGATCATTTCATTTTTTTAGTGTATATGTTGAAGTTAACATCAACTAAGATTAAGAAAGGATTTGTTTTATTGTTTGTTCATGTAAACTAATGCAGTTAACTAATGTTAACAAATGGAACCTTATTGTAAAGTGTTACTATTTTATTTTAAGCATTAAATTATTTTTAGAGTCACTTTACTAGCGAATGTCCACAAAATGTCCCAAAATTAGTAATTCCCACTTGTTTTAAAGTAATCCAATGGTAGTCTATAATTAATGCATATAAATAGAAAAAATAGGACACAAAACCTGGAAAATATTACACTTTAGCAAAAAGTAAAAAATACGCACCTGTTGTGACCCGAGGACATTCACAGAGTGAAAAGTTTCTTATCTACTTCCTACTGAGAGAGAAAAAACACATCTTTGTTGTTTTTCTTTTTGTAACGCACTCCATTCTTCCTCCTACACTATTTTGAGAGCCTGTAACCTCATTGTTCACCAAAATCTATCCTGCACCATGCATTATACAACACAAGACGAAACATTTTGGGTGCTTTTATGCTGATCGACTGGAATAACTGGTTCTTCTGCATGAATGTTCATCTGAGCAGGAAAATAGGCCATGAAAACAGATAAAATGGAATTATTTATAGAAACTTACAGATGGAGGGCCAGTTCATCTCTGTGCTTTAGTCCTCATGCACGTCACCTTCTGAATGGCTCCACTGTGAGACAACAAGTCACTTCTGGTATCAAGTGAAGGTGGTGCCATGGTGATATGGTCCACGGAGACTGGTCTCAGGTGACAACTGGTTACTCCACTCAGAAAAACAAAGGACACAATAATAAGTTATTATAACGATTAAGTATACACATGCCGGGCATTTTTTATTTTATCAAAAATAAACAGTTTTTCTTTTCTTGCTATGCAGTGGAAGTCCATCTAAAGGTGGTTCTTTCACAATGAACAGTGAGGCTCCACACATCTTCATGAATAGGCCACTGCAACCTTATCTTTAAGAAATGCACATGCTTGAATATAATGAGAACCATTAACATAACTGAAACGGAGAACGATTACTTACATTTAAGACATTTCACAGCTGCTCCAGCTTCACATGTGAGGCTGTGATAGTCAACAGATGGCAGTTATGCAATTCAGAAAGACAGGTGGGAAATGAAATGTTTCCTAAAGAAATACAAATAAACAAGACCATTTTTTCCCCCAGTTAAACCAATTCTAATCATTTGGGCTATGCTGGTTAGCAGACTATCCATACAGTTAAAATGCATACAATATATAGTAAATATTATAGCAAATATGAGCACATATGGTTTCACAATAGCACATGAGAATGAGATCACAACATTTGCTTCATGACCTGATCACAACTTTTTCTTTAATTTCCATGAAACTCTAAATCCTACTTTCTACACTATAGAACTACATTTCTGAACAAATGTTCTGCATGTCTCATGTCTAAATCAACTAATGCTCAAATTATTATTCAACATGATAAAGCTACATGTATTTTAAATATTACACATTTATACAATGTCACTGTCAGAAAACAAAAAACTAAAATCGCTGTACCCTTAAAGATGTTTTTTTTTTTTTCCCTGAGAGTGTTACAGTTTCTGTTGGCCAAAACAATGGTTTGATATTCTGTACATATTGTTGTTTTTAATATTTTTGTTTGGTTTGTTTTCTGTTTACATACACATTTGTTTGCAAATGCCATAGTTTGATATTTTGTTGTCTAATGCAACATACATTTTTTAAATGTGACTGTAGTACTACTGTATACACATTCTTTTTGGGAGGTTTTATATACACACACTGTAAAAAAATATTTTCATGATTTGTTATCTTAACTTTTAATCTTTTGTCAAAACAACTTAGATAATTAATGTGGTTCAGATAACATATATTTTGAAGTTCTATTTATTAAACCATAATCTTTTGTCAAATCAACTTAGATAATGTTGTTCAGATAACATATATTTTGAGTTTCTATTTATTAAACCAATCTCTTTGTTGCATTAACTCAATTTTTTAATTTCAATGAACTCAAAATTTTAAGGCAACCAGGTAACTTACATTTTTAAGTTAAAGGTTTAACTTAAAAATGTAAGTTACCTGGTTGCCTTAAAATTTTGAGTTCATTGAAATTAAAAAATTGAGTTAATGCAACAAAGAGATTGGTTTAATAAATAGAAACTCAAAATATATGTTATCTGAACAACATTATCTAAGTTGATTTGACAAAAGATTATGGTTTAATAAATAGAACTTCAAAATATATGTTATCTGAACCACATTAATTATCTAAGTTGATTTGACAAAAGATTAAAAGTTGTGATAACAAATCATGAAAATATTTTTTACAGTGCAGAAATCCAAGTAGAGAGAATAATCAGTTAAACACAAGTGGGAGGTCTCAATCTCTCCCACTGCAGTCAGACAGTGGACGGTCCGCCTCATCAGGGCGAAGTGCCAAGTGCGTTCACGGTCTGCAACAAGTGTGCATCATAAAGTCGAACTTTAACCATTCGTAGCTTTGCAGTTTCTCTGCAGGATAATCGAGGTGTTATATTCGCCTGTGCAACACATTCCTTCGAGCTATTTCATCAACCCGCTGCAGGAATGAGTGAAGATCAGTTTGACGTAGTTGTCGTTGGCGCGGGCCTGTCAGGACTCAGCGCGGCCCGAAGGCTGCAAAAGAGAAACTCGCAACTCAGCGTGTTGGTTCTGGAGGCCAGAGGTGTGTCGCTCGCAAGAAAACATACTTTTATCTTAGATATTCTCTTTAATTAACAACACTTGCATATGTATGCAGTCCACATGCATAGCTATGCAAAATATGAGCATTTCTTGTTTTCTATTGGCTGCATACAGACCGTGTCGGGGGAAGAACTGTAAGCGAAAAGCTGCCAGCCGCGAATGGCGTTGACCAGTGGGACATGGGGGGACAGTGGGTGTCCAGGTAAGCTTTCCATGATGGTGGTGATGATTCCATTTTTCAAGGAAGGATTTTAAATGTCACTTTGGGTAGAGTAGACAACTCTTATTTGCCGAGAGAGGGAGAATGAGTGAGGGAGGGGAAAAAAACTAATCATGACAAAATCGGAATGATGACATACTAAAATTATGCTTATGAGATGAAACCGAGTAATTATAACAAAAAGTCAAAATAATATGATATAAGATATTTTAGAAATGATTACAAGTCATACGAGAATAAAAGTCAAAATTATGACATAAAAAGTCAAAATGAAGATAAATTAAGAAAAAGAAATTCGAAATTATGACATAGCCTACTAAGTCATAATTACGAGATTAAAAGTCAGAATTATGAAAAATTCTAAACTATTTTGCCACAATTTTGACTTTTTAAGTCAGAATTATGATTTTCTTCTCTTGAATATGCTTTCTGTATGAATTTCTTCCTTCTGCTGAACACAAGATATTTTGAAGAATGTCGGTAACCAAAAAGTTGATGGGTCCCTATGACTTCGATAGTATGGAGAAACCCCCCCCCCCCCCCAAAAAAACAAAAAAACCTATAGAGTCAATGGGGCCCATCAACTGTTTGGTTACCCATATTCTTCAAAAATGTCCTTTTGTGTTCAGCAGACGATAGAAATTCATCAACTTGAGAGTGAGTAAAAAAAAAATTATGTCAGAAATTTTCATACAATAAAAACAGACCTATCCCTTTAAGGCATATTTATTAGACTTTTAAAAAAAGTCAAAATAATGGCACAAACGTCATAATCTTTTAATCTCACAATGATTTAGCATGTCATAATTTCAAATGTATCATACAATTTTGACTTTTTATGTAATAATTTTGACTTTTTAATATCATAATTTTGACTTTTTGTGTCATAATTTTGAACTTTTATTTCAATTATGACTTTGTATGTCATAATCATGACTTTTCATGTCATAATTAAGATTTACCAAAGCATGATTTTTTTTTTCATATGTGGCGGAAATGGGCTTCTATACTTAGTTGCACCAAATAACAAGACCGCACAAAATAAATCACTACAAATCCGCTCATGCATGGTCTCCTCGCTTTGGTTTTGGTTTCCTCCTGGTGCTCTCCTGGTGATTTCCCCCACAATCCAAAGATATCCAGGTTTGATGAATTGCAGACACTAAATTGCGAGTGGGAATGACATTTTTCTGGCTAAAATCAATCTATTTATATTGATGTATTATTTAATTATATATTGTAATAATAAAATGTATATATTTAAAACACGTGATGCCTGCCCAACCTGACATTCATTAAAAATACCCTTGTCCTGAGACTACCTTTATTTTAAGTTTACTCTTGCTGGAATGTATATTTAGTGTGGTTGTATTGTGTTGTTTTCTTGTTACCCAGCATATACAGCATGATCATATTGTGAAGAACATAATTTATTTTTAATTTAACAGGGTTAAAACAACACACATTTGTGTAATTGGACCTTAGATTCAAAACCTCATAGTTACTGACTGAAATATAGCCATTGTGACAACTAGCCCCAGTCTCCCTATAGTTTGTTTTCGAGGTGTGATAATTGGAACACCACAAAAGCTTGTTTAAGCCTACAAGCAGTAAAAGTGTGTTTTCAAGCAAGGCATTTATTGCAGCAATCCACTACCCAAACTATTAGAAAATACCCAGAGCTACTCTCAGAATCCACAGAGATCAATAAACAGCTGTTGCCTGGGGCTGTGAAAGCCTTCGCTTTAGACGAGGGCAAGCAAGGACTTTCATCAAATTACACAAAAGCTGATTTGAAGCAGGTTTCCGCCTTTAGTCGTCTGAATGTGTGCAGAAACACGGTTACTCGCAATTTACTTGATTTTCATTTCTTGTAGCTCGCAGACCCATGTCATGGAGCTTATTCAAGAGCTTGGTGTGGAGGTCTTTCCACAATACACAGAGGGCAAGAAGGTGCATCACATGGGCGGTCCGCATGCCAAAATCTCAACGTATTCTTCTAGCATCCCATCATACTCCCCGCTGGTCCTGCTGGATTTCACCCAGATTCTGTGGCGGGTAGGAGAAACAGCACAATCTCATCTGACAAAGTGCATCTACAATAGAATATATCTTTTTTTATTGAGTAGTAGAATGTGACTAATAGCCATCATTTCATATCTTAATGGATGAATGGATTTTGGTTCCATACGGAGTTTAAGATGCATGTTTTCCTTAGCCTATGCGTTCATCCATGAACATACGCAGTAGTCTTTTAGATTTCTCAGACATATATGGATGTATGAAAGCTTTTTAGCTGCTATTCCTAAGAGTACCGAGTGGATTAATGTTTTTTTTCTCCAATCTCTTGATGTCAGTTTTGACATCATGCTAGTTTTAAGCTCAACCATGAAGATATAAATGTGTTGTTGGTGTTAAGGCTGCACGATATTAGGGAATAAACTGTTATTGTGATATTTTTTTGATTTTCTGCAATATATTGTGATGAAAAAGTACAGGAAGTTTCACCAGATGACTTGAATAGCCATTCAGCCATTTTGAGCGGTGTTGAGCGAACTTAAAGGAACACTGTGTAGCTTTTCAACCTTCATAATATATTTCCAAGACCCTTGTGATGGTACATCGATTTACAATAGGTTGAATGACAGTGTGCCTTTAAACACATCTGATTGGTCATTGCTTTCAATCACTCAACAAATATGTCTGTGATTGGCTACAAAGCTTATCACTGCAAAAACATAATGTATATAAGAAACCTTTAAAGCTCTTCACAGAGCACAAACACTCACGCCAGCGTTTTAAAGCAGCATCAGCGGGTACCGGTACTGCAGAACAGCAGGTATCATCACATTAAATCAGGGGTGGGGAACCTTTTTCCTATCAAGGGCCATTTACAATTTTTTAACATTCTTTAAGGGCCATTGTAATGAGCAGGGGCGTTTCTAGGTTTTAAAAACATCAGGGGATGAGCCCGAAACATCAGGGGCTGGTGGTGGGTAACAAGATAACATGATTCGATACAGAGAATAATGTATATATTAAAATTTTTGATTTCTCGGACCTACATATGTGCATTTTAAGGTGTTTGAAGGCCAACATTTTTTGATAACAATAGCTTTAAAAGCATGTCAGTGGGCAGTAGCATAAATTATTTGTCAAGATAACAGATTCTTAAACATGAGAATGAGGATAAATGTTGAAATGAATGATCCACACTACAAAATGGAAATGCAAAATGTTTCTGCTTATTGTTGACAATACACAATCACATTCCAAACAGGAATGGCCTTAAATGAGAAATCTTTCAAGGATTATTTTGCATAGATGTAAACTTTTTAGCATTAAAGATTGGTTTCAGCAACTTGTTTCTTTCTTGAGTTAATCAATGTTTTTGGCACTATTAAATCAGTTCAATTAAATTTCAATTGTTCACTCATAAAGACAGTCACTTGTCACCACCTACTGGCTTAATGATGCAAGTTGCGCAAACACAGACAAGCGGAGTGATACAAACTGTGAAAAGGCTAATGCTGGTGAAATATTCCAACACATTCGAGGACCTTATATATATATATAGGCTACATATCAGAGTTAAATAGGAATACATTGTAATAATGTTAATCAAGCAGACTAAATCACACGACTGCGCAGCAATATTTAAGCTCATTATACAAAGGAAATAATACAGATCTAGACAAATTGGGTTGCTTATAGTTAAAATATTTTTTTTTAGTCGGCTACTCATTCCACTTTAATACGCAAATGACAAAACGAAAGTAAAAGCAGCAGCCCCTCGTGGACGACTACCACACACATGCACACGCAACACACACACGCACACACACACGCACACGCAACACACGCACACACAGTAAAGTCCATGCCTGGTCCTCCGCTGTCTTCGTTCCGATCCTTTTATGCGCCCCGAAGCTGATCAGTGAGAAACTTGAAACCGGACGGCGCGCGCGCCTCCGAAGCTCATCCGTGAGAAACTTGAAACCGATGCGGCGCGCAGGTGACTCATTAACTCTCGCGCTACTGGCCTCGCCCTGCTCTCACGGCTCGTGGACTCGTGCTGCTTGCCACTTTGTCTATTTTGTGTTTTCTATAACAGGAAAAGTAATTGCTGAGATTTTTGTTTCTGAAGTTTTTTTTTTTTTTTTTTTTTTGGGAGGAATTGACTCGCGGGCCGCATCAAACTGTTTCGCGGGCCGGACGTTCCCCACCCCTGCATTAAATGATCAAATAAATCTTTGGTGGGATATTTTCATCAATATTTTCAATGCAGGAAAAACCCTGGAAAGAATGAATAGTTGTAGAATATTTGGGGTGATTTTGTTTGGGAGTGTATAGACTTTTTTTTTTTTTTTAAAGGCAGAAAAAATTCTTTTTACTCTGAATTTTTTTTTAGGTCTGAACAATTTGCGAAAACTTAAGAAATATGGGCGGTCATCCTTGGGTTTAACTTTACTTTTAAAAGAATAAACTCAAACAAGTGAACAATTAAAAAAAATCTTTGCGCTCAAGATTTCATAGGTCACATTCACACTGTAAAATAATTTTGGCAATCGCACTAAACCATATCGCGATATTGATTTTTTTTTTCTTCAATAAATCGTGCAGCCCTCACTGGTGTACTAAAAGCATGCTTTTTCAAGTGGATTATGTGTATATCTCCTAGATCGACTCTCTCACTAAGACCATATCAGTTGAAGATCCGATGAGTTCTCCTAATGCCGAGCTCTATGACAGCATGACGCTTTACACCTTCATGGAAAAACATATCTGGACCACACGTGAGCATTGTGGATTTCTTGCATGTTCAATTCATTGCATTGTACAAAACAGCCCATTGACATTTGTTGATACTTATCTATCTGTCCCTGTGCATCCTACAGAGATAAAAGAGGAGATAGCCTTGTGTAGCCGTATCGTGTTCGGCCTGGAAGCCTCTCAGGTGTCCTTCCTCTACTTTCTGATGTACTCCGCTGCAGCAGGGGGCACTCTACGCCTCCTGGAGACCACACCTGGATCGGGTCAGGAGTTCAGAGTCAAGGTGAGGGAGAGAGATAAGGTGGATGAACGACACAGAGACGTGACAGAGATAATTCTCACTATCTGCAATTATTATTTAACAACGGAAGCGCAGTTTCAGATCTTAAAGAGGCCAGTCATTGCTTGAAAGCACAGCTTTTGTAATATAACTGGTTTGAAAGGAATAATTCATCAAAAAAAGAAACATTTTGTACTTATTTGCACTTACATATGACTTGACTTATTTCCATAGAACACTAAAGTAGACAGTTCTTGCATTATAACAACATAGTGATCAAGGCCTTTCAAGCTGCAAAAAGTACTATTGTGTAACTTAAACAAAACTATACTTTTGTCTTGCACTGACAAAAAACAAACAAATCTGAACATGGGTTAGGAATGACATGAGATTTAGAAAACATTAAAGGAAAATAGAAATATATATGTATGGGGTGTATATATGTATAAATTCAGTTGAAACACTCGATCGCCTCTTCTTCTTCTTATGCGCTTTTTACTGGTAGTAGTGATGGGTCGGTCATGAACTCGGGACTACCGAGTTGTCTCAGAGAGTGATTCGTTCATTTTGTGTTGACCACGCATGCGTAACTTCCTATGGGTTCTGTACTGGAAACAGAAATTATTAGTTCACCTCTCGAGTCTTCGGGTCTGATTCCTGGAGATGGGGTGGTGGAGGGATGCTGTTAAACTGTCAACGAACTGAGGTAAGTTTGCAGTATATATATACACCTCTTACCTCGTTGATTAACAGAGTGTGGTCCACTCGTGTCTAATTAGGTTTGATTGTCTGAATGTGCTCCACATGTGTTTAATTAGGTTTAATTATCTGAACGTGCTCCTGCCGAACTTTGTTAATAAAATATCATGTGATGAACGAATGACTCGTACCCGAAGACTCAAAAGATGAACTAATCAATTCTGTATCCAGTACCGACTGCATAGCTCAGCCTATATGGGGCTGTCACGTGATGAACGAATGACTCAAACCCGATGTCGATAGACTCGAAACGTGAACTAATCAATTCTGTATGCGGTACTACAGACTGCACAGGATGAACGTACGGCTTAGATCGGGAGGTGAGGTAAACTGCTGCAAAGCTCAGTTTATGAGGATGTAAAAACGGGATGAACGAACAGTCTCAGGAGGTGAGGTAAACTAACAGATTGCATAGCCTGAAGACCAAGATAAATTAATGAATCGTTTCTGTTTCTCATAATTTGGCCTTTTCCTTGCATTGCAATTTTTTTCTTATTCTAAATGCGATCAACATTTGATGTGTTTGGGGAATTTGGCTAACGTAACATTTTAAATACATTCTGCTGAAATGAACGAAATGACTCGAAAAAAGATTAGTTCATTTTGATGAACGAGATTCAAAGATCCGAGTCAGTAAAATTATCTGAACTTCCCACTACTAACTGGTAGCAAACAGCGTTGCATTGCTGCAGGCGCCCCCTTCTGGATTGGAGTGTGGATCCCCTGTGACTGATTGTATTCTTCATGCGACTGCATGCACCGAACCGTGACGTCTGTACCGTATACGAATACATGTACTGTTACACTCCTAATATATATATATTATGTATATATTTATGTATATATTTAATGTGTGTATATATATATATATATATATATATATATATACACACTAATCCTTTTAATATGAAAAAAATGATAAAGAAAGAAATATCAAGTTTAAACATAAACACCATGAGAAAAACTCCTAAGTGGCTGAATAGTGTGAGCTAGGTTGGAACTCAGCGATAGCATCAGATATCAGCTGTTGATTTAGGTGAAAGGGTGAAAAATGGCTCATTTTGAAACGCTTTTATCTCCTGGTCCTCTTTTACCTTCTTTCTGCCAGCACTGACTGCCTTGTTTATCTCTACTAGATTAGGTCTGTCTTTAACCTCCTAACCATTGAGCACTGCATACGATTACTGTACGTACTGTATTCCCCATTGCGTTTTTTCAGCACACAGTCAATGCAATCTCATAGTCTCATTAAACAAAACAGATGTATCATCATGGCATGATACTCTTTTGTACAAGAGACATTTTGAGCATAATTTGTGGCAGAGGAGAAGCCCATTGGAGCAACACAGACGTCTTAAACAAGGTGTTGTGTTTATTTGTGTGCACTGAGAGCAGAATCTGTGGATGACCCTAGTGTGATACCCATCTCTCTCCACAGGGAGGCACTCAGCAGCTGTCGGAGAAGCTAGTGGAGCAGATCGGAGCAGAGCGGGTTCGGCTGGGTGCCGGCGTAACCACCATATGTCAGGTAACAACTCCATCAGCGCAGGCTTGACACAGAGATAATGAGCATTTCTCCACCAGCAGTGCGAGTGATAAGTTCCTTTCCTTTAAACGAGATACTATTCAGATACCAAGGCAATGGGTCCCGCTGTGTGCTTTCTCTCTCTCTCTTTTGTTTTGTTTCGCACTGTCTCTTCCTTTCCATTTCTGTATAATGCACAGTTGTACGCTGAAGTGCTTGTCATGACAAAAATATTTAGATGACCTAAATCAAATCCACTCCATTAGATCGTTCTCATTTGAGAATTGGCGACACAAAATCTTTTGAAAGCCTCACGTCAGGGAATTAGCCTATAATGTCGCTCTCACACATAGAGAGGTAAAATCCATTAGCCATCTTAATGGTGTTACATCGACATGGCTGAGTAGAAAGTTTTACTCGCCCGTCACTGTTTATCAAAATGAACTCGTTGACTTCTATCAATATCAATTAAGTGAAGTGGTGGTCACCGTATAGCACATGTGATAATAAGTCTGCACTATTCGATAGAGGCAAAAGCCCCTGCAGCACATTTTTTGAGTATCTGAATATTGTTGATTACTTGTACAATCAAAACGATCTTCTATAATCATTTTAAAAAATAATATTCAAAGGTGTTGCAAATTTTTTTTTTTTTTTGCGATACAATGTATGAGATTTCACTGAAATAGGTCCTCTGAGAAATCACACATCTGGGGCAGAAAAGGGCTCGCATTTGTTTAGCTAATCAGAAAATTAGTTAAAAAAAATGATCTAAACAGTTAACATCACTTACAGAGCATGTAAGCAATAAAATATTGTACTAAAATAATATCAATTAATAAATTATTTTTATATAAATAAAATATTAATGTAATTTTTTACCTTTTGTTTACTTTTATTTCACATTTCTTTAGGTTTTAGAGGTCTTGTGTTATACGTATGAAGATACAACCTGAATAAATGTGATGTTGGTTCCTACATATATTTTTCTATGCTATGAACACACTACCGAAACTAGTTTTTTTCACTTTTAAAAGAAGTGTCAAGGCTGCATTTATTTGACCAAAATTACAGTTTAATAAAGTTTATGTAAAATGTATTGTGAAATATTATTACAGTTAAAAATAATCTATTTCTATTTTAAAAATTGTTTTAAAAGCAGAATTTTCAGCATCATTACTCTGCATTTTCAGCATCATACATCCGATATAATGATTTGCTGCTCAAGAATTGAATGAATGAATAGAAAGTTTAAAAGAACAGCATTCATTAAATAAATAGAAATATTTTGTAACATTTTACATGTCTGTTTCGATCAATTTAATGCATCCTTGCTAAAAAAAAAAAATTTCTTTAAAATCAAAAAATCGAACTAAACCTAAACGTTATTATTACATTATATAAAAAGATCAATCAGTAAAAGCTTCTTGTCAGTTGCATGCATTACAGTTTGAACAGCCGTCTATTGGATTTCCAGAGCCCAGGAAAAATGCTGCATGTATGTGGGTCCCAGCAGTGTAAAGACCTGTTAAATGTGCCCCCCTTGTCCCATAGCCAAGGATAATGTTTATCAATGTCCTTTACAATGATCTGCCCAGGTGTTTTGCCTTCTATTTGAGTGTGGTAGCTGGTCTCTGTTACCGTATCTATAAAAGGTACTGCTGCACTCATATTTCTATCTGCAGCACCTCTGGGGGTCGTACATACTGTAGCAGCCTGTATTTATTTATATCTCAGTCTGGCCAGCGGTGAGATCTGTTTGGGGGAGAGCTTTATGACAGATGGCCATATTAATAATATAAAAATAAAATAAAATTAATAAAGAATAATGGCACTTTTGTCTTCTTTAGAGCTGTTTATATATAAATTGAACTTGTTTCATGATTGATGAACTTTACAAAATTATTGAACTGAGCTGACTTGAGTTTAATAATGACGCTATTGTCTTTTAAGCCTCGTTCAGACTGTAAGTCCATATCCGAGTGGAATCCGATCATATTTAGCAAGTGTGAACTATTTCGAGATGCATTCTTATGTGGTTTGCAATCTTATTCAAATTGCATTTCTGGAAATCCTTTTCAGTCTGACCGTTCTAATCGGATTTTGTGCCGTTTGTCGCTTTCTTTTGCCACGCAAAACGTAAACATGTCAGACGTTGTTATAGGAAACGTGATGCAAGCCTCTGCAGAAACAAGTGTTGTTGCAAAGTGGCGGCCGTGCAGAAAATTACAATATAATGGAGACATGTTTTGAGAATGACGGAGACGAAAGCAATTCATTGTTGTAAATAAGACACAACATCTGTTTTGCAAATCCCCTCCTTTTTGCTGTTGTTGTTTTTGGCGTATGCCTAACAATGCAACGTCATTGCCATAGAAACCAATGCAGATATTCTGGAAAACGAAAGAGCGGCATGGGACACACAAATCAGATCTAAACGGTTGCGATGCACAGTGTGGACAGTCAATAATGTAGATCAGATTCCAATCGGATACACAAATAATAAGATTTGAATTTGTCTCATATTTGATGAAGTTTGCATCATTGAAACAATCTGTCTTGTATAAAATGCTGTAGAAATATAGGTGACATGCCTCCCTGTTGTCCGAGAGCCAGATATGTGTGTGTGTGTACAGTATGTATTCTCCAATACATAATAACATGATTTTCTTGATAGGGATCAATAGTGTTAATTAACAATACCGTTATTATGTATTGGCTACAGTTTCAGCAGCCACATTGTGTCAGTGTCCTTGCCATTTCAGTCTAACCTCACAATACCAGACTGTTTTAGTCTTTGAATCAATTCTAATATGTTTTTCTCTTACAGGATTCAGAGAACATAAAAGTCACGACTTCTGCAGGCACAGTCACTTGTAAAGCCGTCATTGTTGCTTGTCCTTCTAACTTGTCAGGTTAGTGCACGTGCAGTATACACACACGTCTATGTGAATCACAAAGTTCACACAAAACAGTCTGTCGCATTGACCCCAAAACAGCCGTCAATCACATGCCCCCTGTTGTCTACTTCCTCCTGGACTGCCGCCATCCTGACTGCAAGTTTGGCTGCCACATTTTGTTTAACAGATAGTGCAGCACAGTCTGTTGCGCGGAGTCTGGCGAGGACACTTTTAATGTGACGGATCTAAGGACAGCTCTGAATTACGCAGAGTGCCTGAACTGCTATCGTCCTGCTGGCTCGAAATCAGAATTCACGCATGGCAAGCTGACAGGTGACGGGAACTCTTAAAAACTGGAGACACTGTTAAGTTTAGACAGCCGTCCAAAATGCATTCAGCAAATAAATAATGAAGGCAGTGTGGCTTGAAGTCAACCCTCTGGCATCTTCTCCTCTTACAAACTGAAAACTTTTAATATTTGTACTGGGAATCAAACTGTCTGAAGCATCACATAAGCTGTTGAGTACACACACACACACACACAAACATACAGTAGGCCTAATATATATATATAAATATATATATATATATATATATATATATATATGTATATATATTAGTGGTGGGCCGTTATCGGCGTTAACGCGAGACTCTTATCGCGCGGTAAAAAAAATATCGCCGTTAATCTATTCTCCAAGTTGGGTTGGGAACTACTCTATACTACACAAGCTATGATGACGCAATCTACCCGCGGCCGCGAGGAACACCCGGCTGCAACGCAGCATATTCGTCGTCATCTTAAGTAAACACGGCTGAAAGTGAAAGCTGGTGTAAAAGATCCGTGCAACATCCATTATTTGGACTTGGTTCGGATCTAAGCCGTCCGACGTAGACTGTGTGGTGTAACAGTTCGGTAAGTTAACACACGACTAATCCGTTCTACCACCTCAAATTCAAAACGAAACATATCACTGAATACCAGCGCGCGCGTATTATTCCCAATATATCTTAGTGAGTGGTGTAGCACATAATCTCTTTTTATTAAAAGCGCCCGATTTTAAGAATCGTTGTTGTGTTTCTTTTTAACTGAAAAGACATCAGTTAGACAATATTCTAATTTTAAATTTGGGGTTTCATAAGCTCCAAGCCATAATAAACATTAGACCTACTTAAGTCTCTGCAGCTAGTGTACTTAAATTTTATTTATCTGCAAAATTATGTTGTATACTTACAGTTTTGCACAATATATGTTCTCAAAACTACATACACCCTTTCAAAAAAAAAAAAAACATTTAGCAGTTGTTTAGCAGGTTCTGTGTAACCTGTTCTGAAATGGTTTTATTATAATATATATCGTTATCGCAAGAGGCTGCAATGTATATCACAATATGGATTTTAGGCCATATCGCCCATCCCTAATTGATAGCCTATAGTAGTTGATAATAACATAGGCCTACCTAATGTTGCCTACGGACGGTAACAGTACAGTAGTAACCTTTTACAGTCTATGAGTAGAACAGCTTTCTCAAGCAGTTTGTGATGCATTTTGGAAACAGGAGATGAGCCCCTGGTCTAATGCGCCACCTGACTTGAGAAACCCGTTCTCAAAGACTTACTTTTATAGTCATTATTTGGGTAGCACACATATTCTGAATGCCTTCGGCAGAATTCAAATGAGCCATTTTAATCTAGATTAATCTAGATTAATTTCAAAATTAATCTAGATTAATCTAGATTAAAAAAATTAATCTATGCCCACCTCTAATATATATATATATATATATATATATATATATATATATATATATATACTCTGTCATTTGATTAAAGGTTAATCAGTTAATTAATCACAGATTTTTCTGTAAAGTAGTTAATATTTTTTATATTTTATATTGTATATATTATGATTTCACATTTAATCTCCAAATTAATGTAGAAACAACATAAAAACAGTAGCTTATCATTTTTTTTTTTACATTTGTTTAATGCCATCTTTTTATGAAAGAAGGCCAGTATCACAGATACCAATTCTGTCAGGACCACTACCGTCAAATACGATTGACAGTTAGCATACAGTTTGGATTGGCGGTATGGTTCCGTTCTGGGGTGCGTTTCCCGAACAACGACGTAACTCGCTGCTTAACTACCATAGTACGAAGCATCGTTGAAGAAATCAACTAGCTAGTCGCGACTGTTTCCCGAAACCATACTGTCACAAAGTGGTCGTTCAACCACGTTGGTTTATGACGTCACGCACATGGTAGAGTAATAACTTCTTTTAATGAATCTGTTTGAGATTGAATTAACGCTAGATATTTTGCTATTAATTACAGACATGGCATCTGAGGACTATTTCTAAGTTTTCTCAGTTATTTTGCTTTATTTCCAGATTCAATCATAGGCTCGTTCTTACATAGTAGAGCACGTTCGCACATGCGCACTCTTCAAAAACGGTGCTTTAAATCTCTTGACAAACTAAAAGACGTGAATGATATTTGTATGTATTCTAAATAAAAGACACAGGTTGTACTGAATGTCAGCTTGCTTATTTTGCTCAAGATAAGGATTTATTAAGTCCACATGTCGTGCAATCTAGAAACTAACCACAGGTCGAGAGCTGTCGTTCCAACTACACAACTTTGCGATGCTGTTAGCGAATGTTCGTTAGAACTATGGTTTCGGGAAACACTGACTTGTTGAACTATGCTGATAACGACGGAACTTGCGAACAAAGTTGGCTAACGATGCTTTTGGGAAACGCACCCCTGGATGAGAACTCTCTGCGCATCCATGCAGCCTAGCATGGATAAGAGCAGGGAGAGCAGCAATTACCCCCCTTGGGGTAAACAGAACAGAACCAACATGAATGTTTGCAAATATATTTAATTCAAGATTTTAAAGTACAACATAATTCGAGAATTTATTCTGATTCAAGGGGAATCAGAATGCCAAATCCTGACTGGGCGAGAGGAGGAGCTGGGGATGGAGGAGGGTAATTAGCTCCTGAGAAATGCGATATCTGCTGATAATACTGAAGGAGCTTATATATGTATACGGTGATAAGCGTCGTATTCCTATAGGTAGATGTGGATCAGCTGAGAGTCAGCTGATGCGAGCTTGACTAACGTGACCTGCCAGAACTAACACTACGCTTGATTTATGCTACTGATGTCTCTGTGAAATAGATTTTTTTTCCCTCAAATTTAGCCAGTATAATTGAAAGCTATAAATTGTAACATTTATTAGGTTTTAAAAAATATCACAACATTTAATTTAAGTGAACTTAAAACAATCTTCACATAAAACCATTATAATAAATGTCACATTTACATATGCTCTTCAATAAACCAGGGTTAAAATTTTTCTATTGACCAAGTCAGACTGGTTCAGATTTTTACTTGCCCAGTCAAAATGCCCCAAAAAGTTATTGTTTTTGTTGTTTTTGACTCATGTAACCTTGTAAACAGTGCTTTAAGACTTTTAGGTCTAATAGGTAGGATATGTCAAACACTTCACAGTCTTCACTGCATAAATTATAGATTAAATATAGATTAATCCTGATTAAAGCTATGAAAGTTATTCAGTCAAGAGCAGTGAGGGATTTTCTCTTATTCATTTGTTCTTTGATTACCCTTAATGACAGACAGCAGCAGGTTATTAGGTTGCTGTCACTTTAAGACCTGCCGCACATCCCGTGGATCTGACACACATCCCGTTTTCTCACAACTCTTTACGTTCATTTTAGACTTCATTTAACTCATTTAAGACAGTGCTTGCGAGGAAACGCAACAAAAAAGGGCATTTTGGTACATTTTTGTTCATTCAAGTGCTGTCTGAAGCTGCTTTCTCGAGTCGTGTGTGTGTCACACAGACAGGAGATTCACAGACGCGGCAGTACCGCACTGCGTTCTCTTTTTGCGCTTGAATGGTTTGAAAGCATTCATAAGAGCATGGTCATATAATGTAATGCTATCTAAAGCTACCGATAAAAACGTGTGTGTGTGTACATATTCTGATGATACGATGCAATTCTACTTGGTGAAACTTTAAATGCAGTATTTTCTTTCTTACATGAAGCACAACGTATGTCTTAATTAAGGAGAATGTCCTTAGACAGCTTTTCTCTACAATTAAAATTGCTAGTGATTTAATGCCAAGCTGAAAACCCCCCACCAATCTCATAAAAGCTCCAAAAATTAAGGAGGATACTGTTAGGGAATAAAAGTTTTTTTTGTTTGTTTTTTTTTAAGTTATTATATAACTTCAGAAGACTTGGAATGTAGCAGAAGTCACATGGTTACTTATTTGAGGTTAGCATTTATAATCACCATCCATTCTAATTGAATAGAAAAGCTGCTTAAGGACTTCTGTGTTTCATGAAAGAAAGAAATTAATACTGGGAACTGAGGACATGATAACAAAACTGTAATTTTTGGGTGAGCTGTTTCATAAAAGGCTTGTTTTCAGAAAATGTCTTATGTCTTTATTTACATTAGTGTAAGAATTGTAATATGTTGTGAATATAAAATTAATATTATGATTATTAATAATTTATTATATAAGAATGATTATTAATAATATATTATTTATGATTAATAATAATAATACATTAATAAATATAATATATATATTAAAAACATTTATACAGTTCTAAAGCATATTTTGTCATATATACAGTGCTATGCATAAGTTTAGACACCCATGCTAAAGTTGACTAAAAAGAGGAATAAAAAATCATCTTTTGGAAACTGAACTTAATGCCTTAATTAAAAAAATTAGGAAAAATCCAACCTTTAAGGACACCAATTTTCTTTGTGAATGAATAATGTATCGTAAATAAATAAATGTTCTTCCTTAAAATACAGGGTGCATAAGTTTGGACACCCCTATGTTAAATTCCCATAGAGGCAGGCAGATTTTTTTTTTTAAGTATTTTTTTTTTTTTTTTTTTTAGGATACTATGCATCCTAATAAAGTTCCCTTGGCCTTTGGAATTAAAATAGCCCCACATCATCACATAGCCTTCACCATACCTAGAGATTGGCATGGTTTTATTTCAGTTAGCCTAATAGCTGGTTTGATTTGCATTGAGAGATGATCTTATGGAAAGTACTCCATGCCAATCTCTAGGTATGGTGAAGGCTATGTGATGATGTGGGGCTATTTTAATTCCAACGGCCAAGGGAACTTTATCAGGATGCATAGTATCCTGGATCCATGAAGTAACTGGCCTTTAAAAATAAAAATCTGCCTGCCTCTATGGGAATTTAACATAGGGGTGTCCAAACTTATGCACCCTGTATTTTAAGGAAGAACATTTATTTATTTACGATACATTATTCATTCACAAAGAAAATTGGTGTCCTTAAAGGTTGGATTTTCCCTAATTTTTTTAATTAAGGCATTAAGTTCAATTTCCAAAAGATGATTTTTTATTCCTCTTTTTAGTCAACTTTAGCATGGGTGTCTAAACTTATGCATAGCACTGTAAATACATATATTCATTTGTTTAATAATCCTCACTAAATTATTATTTAATTACAGTTTTTAAACTGCTATTTACAGTGTCCAAACTGATATAGTCAGGGTCTAAGAACATAGGAACTCCAAGGCACTCGAAGTATGTTGAAAAAAAACCAAAAAACCCTTGTTCCTATGTTCTTAGAGCTTAATTATCCCAAACAACCAAAGAGCACCGAGATTGTACACCCTGTGCAGCACTTCTATGGCATTCTTTGCTTTGATGATATAGTCAGGGTGTCAGCAAGTGTTGCACAGACAGATGATGAAGGATAAAGTTCAAACATGAGTCTTTAACAGTAATCCACAGCATAAAACAGAACAATAGGAAGTTGCATACCCAAACGTTAACGCAAACGAGACCGGA
This sequence comes from Squalius cephalus, assembly GCF_949319135.1. Taxonomy (NCBI): domain Eukaryota; kingdom Metazoa; phylum Chordata; class Actinopteri; order Cypriniformes; family Leuciscidae; genus Squalius; species Squalius cephalus. Next base: position 19,189,790 of record NC_137145.1, read on the forward strand.
CCTTAAACACAGGAAAAGGCTGAACTGAAGTATTCTGATTAACAAGGTAATTAATGTAACACTGCTGAACTAAACGAATGACATAGTAACCATGACAACACAAGAGAAGCGGGAAAAGAACAAAGGAAAACAGGAAACTAATGAATACAAACTAAAAGTCCATTAAAACTCAACTAAGAACAAACACAACAGAAATATTTGTAACACAGGGCTTTTTTTTTTTTTGAAAAGCCTATAGACTCACTTACGCTGTGTGGCCTTGTCATCCGGGCTGATGGAGAATGTTTTAACCTCCCATCCATCTATCTTTTATAATGAGTGAAGTCACTTCCCCACCACCTCCATTTCAATGATTAATGAACTGCTTGACTTGATAGTTGTCTGGCTTTGCCTATCTTAGCGTTTTTGCTCCCCCTGCTAGTCTTTTTTATAGTCTTTGGTTTTATTTTATTCAGTTTCCGGGGTTGGGTTCAAAAGAACAACGTGCACAGCACACACGGTAGCGCATGTTGACTTTGCCGTCAGTCCATAGCAACAACAACACTTAAACGAGGCACTGCCTGTTAGTGGAGTTTGATTATTCTTGATTATGGCATTTCGTATGTTTATGAGGGAGTGCATATAAAAGTAATTGTTTTCATAGTTCTGCGTTATATTGTGTGAACATGTTGTATTATTTTCTCCTGTCGTACATTGTTGGACTCGACATTTACCATGTGACAGTTTAATTGTGTATTATTTTTGTTTTTATATTGTTTTACACATTTAATCAGTAAATCTGAACGACGACTCTGGTGTCAAGACTGTTTATTGAGTGGATGTGTTTAGCTTTCTGGGTACGAAGCCAGTATAATAGTACTTTATCGTGCTTCAGTTTGCAATGCCGGGTGATAGAAGACTTCTGTTCTACTGGCAGCCCAAAAGTCTCAATATATATTTTTAAAAACTAATATAGTATTTTAAGGAATAATTCAGCCAAATATGAAAATTGTCAATTTAGTAGCATTCCAAACACATTTTTTTTTATATTATTATTAGTATTTTTTATAGAACACACGTTCTTGCCATTCAAGCTCCAAAACAGTAACATAGTGGTCCAAATGACTCATGGTCTCTGTCTTCTGAAATCATACAATAAAGTACTATTAGGGCCATATGAAGGAATCACGGAATCGAATCATAAAAATGGAATTGACTGTATAACGTGGAATGTCACAGAATTTGGCAAATTTGGGATGAATAAAGGGCTGTACACTTAATTATATCATGATATGGTCTAGTATCGTTGAAAAATAAAGGATATAACACAGGACATCTGAGAAAAAAACATTTCATATGGCCCTATTAATTGTAAAGAGAATAAATAAATAAATAAATAAATGATTAAATTAAAACTCTGATTAGACATGCTTTTTAATTATTAAAATATAATTGAATTGAATCCAGAAAAAATAAAATAGAAAAATTGACCTTTTTAGAGCCTCTGGTGACAATGAACTTCTGTTGCATTCCAAAAGGTGCATTTCTTTATCAAATTTAGCATATAGGTTTAGAGAGACATGAGGATGAATGAAAAATAACAGAATGTTTATTTGTGGGTGAACTGTTTCTCTGATAGTGAATTAGACACGTTTGCCTTGGATTTGGATTTACAGTTTTTAGATATTTCTTTACTTTTAGTCATAGGTAATGGCTGTCACGAGTAAAGTCAGCGGGACAGATGTCTTCAAGCGATCGTTTTAAATCTGTGTGTTAAAACTGTATTCGCAATCCTGGATTTCTGTGACAGTGGGTGAGAGGACAGAATATGAAGTGTGGGTGTGCGTGGGCAACCATGAGAAACGAATGTGTGTGTATGCTTGTGTGTTTGCTGGATTTGTTGTGCGTGGTATAAAACCATGAAGTATTCACGCTTTGCTGCACCAAGCCTACATTATGCCGGCGATTAGTCAGGTTGTGGGATGTATGTGCTTTTTTGTCTTGGTATTTTGGTTGGCGTTAAGATGCTCAACCGGGTTTGGACGCATTCCTTCTGTGGGTTTGTGGCGTGTCGAAGCATAACCGAGTGCAGCCGGTTGGTTGCTATATTTAACTCCCCAGTCTTCCTCCAAAATGCTGTACCTGACTTAGCTGGCATTGCAGCTGCATGCAATTTGAGCTGACTGGCAGAGAAACCGGTCCCCAGCCCAGCCTCCTATTGACTCCACTTTGATGAGAGAACATCTCAAGTGACAGCGGACTATGGTGGAGGCAAGCAACATCACAGACACGTCACTCAGAGTTTCGCTTAGAGGCCTGTTTATACTTTAAAAAAGAAGGGAAGCAATATATTAGCATCCGTTTGACTGCAGTGACCTATTTTTAAGGGTGGTTACACCGAAGTTTAAACAGATTATTTTTTGTTTAAGAGTGCCAGATTATTTCCAATTTCACAGCGCTTTGGGAATGTGTTCAAAAGCACAGGCTTTATACCCAAACCTTTAATTACCAAATTGCTGGTATCACTTTTTACAGATGAATGGAGGCTGTGTGGGTATGTGAATGGGAACAAGGGATATATAGCAAATTTCGGCCCTTGAATTTTCAGCTGAAAATGGCATTTTAGGACATTTTCGACTGGGAGAAGAACATTTGAATGGAAAATGGTACTTTATCATACAATAACAGAATCTTGTTGGAGAAAAAGCATCTGTGCTGTTCATTTTCACATGAAAAGATCCAAATTTAAAGATGCCTTGACATTGATTGACAGGTTTGGTTTTATTTCCTGTGTTGACATATTTCCTATTAAAGTGTGCAATTCAATTGGATGGAAATTTTATATGCAATTCAAATACATAAATCTTAATTTTAGGCCTAAATATTTTATTTTTGAGTGAAGAATTGTCCCTTAAAGAATAATCAATTCCCAGACTGTTACAGGCAATGTCCCTCACATTGTCATTCTAGAGAGCATTTGATTGGTCAAAAATCTATGAAGTGCAGGATGAGTCATCACTTTTTTAATATTTTTAATGTATGTGTATATATATTATATTATTTTATATATTATATTATGTATTATATTTCATTCGTTTAGTTATTCAAAGCAATTGCTACCTGATAATTAGTACGTTTTCAGCCGTATCCAGGATTTTCAGTTTCACTGCATCACTAGTGTAAAAAAGTGATTCTTTTTTTTCCCCCTTCCTTTTTAAGTATAGTTTTCCCAAAGGCTCCGGGCAGGAGGGTATCCTAGAGAAATGCTGAGAGCACCTGTGGCTCATTAGCCCGAGGTTATGCTATAACTGTCTGTTCCACCACTCACGGCTACCTGGGTAACATAGGTGACAGAGATGCCAAGGAGTGAGGAGGAAAAGAGACAACACAAAGACACACACACACAGAGACTAAAAAAAAAAACCTTAAGGCAAGAAGGATAGCGACAGACTGACTGAAGTGTAGGAGGATCTAGAATATGGTCTGTAAAATATCCTTGGAATTCACTAAAGCTTGAACTGCAGCCAGATACCTGTGGAGTTTGCATAGTGTTGTTTATTTGCATTTAACACCTGGATCACTAAAGGAATTATGCAAATCAGGTAAAGACAAACATATCTCACTCCCTAAATGGCTCTTTAAAATGATAACTTCATTTGAATCATGACTTGAAAAAATCATAAGTGGTGTGATTTTGTTGGGAAGTGCATCTGCATTGAAAATAAATAAATAAATAATAATAAAAAAACAACAACATTATATATATATATATATATATATATATATATATATATATATATATATAAATGAAGCTTAAAACTATTTCTCTAAACACTTTAACGCAAAAATCCTTTTAGGGCTGAGTGATTTAGGAAAAGCTTCACTGTTAAAAAAATGAAAAAAGATTATTGGAGTATGTTTTCAAGGTAAATCCTACATCAATTTTTTTTTTCTTGTGTTGCAAAATGTTTTTTTTTTATCTCTCAAGGCCACATTCACACTGTTTTAATAATCATTAAAATAAAATTTGAGTTTATTAGAATATTTAATTTATTAACTTCTTAATTTCAAGCTTTTTTTTTTTTTTTGATGGGTTGCTGCTAAATAAAAATATGCGCCGTGGTTTGTTTCAGAGTGAAGCTCGGCACTGTGTTAATTTACATGCATGCAACTCACGATATCAGGTGTGTAAATGGCGTACTTCGCTTTGAAACCGGTAGTGCATATATTTATTTAATTATATTGCAGCCTTTGCGATTTGACAATTACACTAAGCCATGTTGCGATATTGATTTTATTTTGATATATCATGCAACCCTTGTATATGCCTGTTTAACACTCCATCATTTGATTGCAATTTGACGAATTTCCACTTCCATAATCAATATAAAATGTACACAAACATTTCTTCTAAGGTTGCTCATCCCTTTGTCTCCCTGTGCGGCTGCCAGATTGGTGGTGTTGTAATTTCCTAACATCTTGCAAATTGAAGCAAGCTGACAGTTGCTGTCTCTTACAAGCACACAGTTATGATGGACTGCCAGACGCAGAGCGATTGCTCTCAATCAACGAGAGCAACTCTACACCTCAGTCACTGTGGTTAAATTAGATCTGTTTCCCCCGTCTGCCATCACAGCCCTTACGAGAGACAGATTCATGTGGGCTGTCATGGGATTGGCGGTCACATATAAATGATCACAGAAATAAATCATGGTTAAGAAAAGATACATTAGAAACATGGTTTGTGTTTTTTCCACAATTAACATGTTGGAAAGTCTTCTGGGAGAGAGTTAGTACGATGGAAATGTGCTAATCAGAGCCTCTTGTTCAATTAGCAACGTGTTCGTGAAACATAATGTAATCAAAATATCTTTTTCTGATTGCCGTCTTTTGACACAATTGCAACGTAGTGCTTGATTTCTCAGTCTGGACAAAGACGTTTATTAGCTTTAATGTTTAATGTTTTAACGTAACATTAGCTCCAATTAAAATGCTTCTCTGCGTTATTCTGGATCCACTTTAATGAGATGTTGGGTGATTTGCTAAACATTTTACAGATGTATTTAGTGACAATTTCCTTCCCCAACAGTATACAAGCTCCCTTTTTTGTCCCTTTTGTTATAATAACCCTGGTGTTTTGTAATTGCTTTGCATTTCCTGGCTCTTAAGATAATCACATTCAGTGTTTCCCATAGGGTTTTGTGAGACTATATGAGAGGTCAACCGCGGCCCCTCTAGGTATGCCTCTATCCACACTCTGTGTCTATATTTTTCCTCATTCTAATAAGTGCTAAATAACTACTTTTACAAAGGTATATTGTTGAGAACATTGTAGCATACCCTGTGTCTGTGTACACAACCCCATATGCGCTCTGCTTGTGTGGATGCAGTCAGTATTGACTGCAGAAGATGAGGTCATTTGATTGGATGTCATCTATTAGTCCTTTTATGGCATTTTGTCTGTTAGAAATACATGTTTTAAAGTGGGGTAGAATTAAATGAACAACATTTTGTTCATGTACCCCCTCTTGAGCTGTTTTAACTAAAAGCAACTTGCACTGATATATCTTAAAATATGTCAGTGCAATTGTTTTCTCCCAAGATGCACGCCAGTAGGCACGTTTATTAAAGTTACCTACTTGTCCCAACTGAACTATAGCCTAATCCTGGCTTAATCTAATCTTTTTAACATCTTTTTATATTGTTATGCTTGTCAAGCATTTACTTTTCAATTGACCAACTGTATGGCAGACTAAAATTTATTTGAGTGTCCTCTCTTCAAAAGGCTAGTTCACATGTTGGCTTGTTGCCAGAAGGCTGTTTTGTCAAAACTGAGGTCAGAGTCCCTTCTGGCACTGTTTGCCTTACGCAGACATAGAGATGGCACTGTGGGCCGCACATAAAGTTATTGGATACCCCACACTCGCGAAATGGCTAAGCCTTAATTATGGCTTTTAAGAAAACAAAGTAGTAGTGTTAAATCGCAGAGATTCTTTAATAGATTGGCAATTTCATGGAGAGCCAGTCACTGGGGTATTAGATCCAATTTTCCAAAGTGCTGCTTGATTAGAAGCTATAGCCACCTAAATCAATACCAAGGGATGATCTGAGACCTATGAGTTATTCTATACCATATTCTTCCTGTCTGTGCTTCCCATTTTACCCTTTCCCCTCATATGGGAGTCCTGATTCAGTCCTGTCCTCCCCTTTATAACACTCTTAATCCAATGTGTACAGTATCCCAGAATCCTTTGGTCAAGAGTGTCAGCGAGACATTTGCTCTTCCAAAATCTAGTGAGCTGCCTTCTTAGGCAGAATTTTAAGGCATTCTTGACTCTGAGGCTAAACTTAGATGTACAGTATATTTTAAGAAAAGTATGTAAACATAGGGCTTGTGTACTGTTAATATTAAGCAATTTTAATATTTGTTTTATGCATATTTTTAATTACCAGTAGACTACCCTTTCCATTTTTCTACAGTTTTTTTTTTTTCTAGTGTAGGCAACTTACAGTAATCATACTGCCTTTTAAGACATCTTAAGACAAAATCTAAGTTAGCATCCAATGCATCATTTGCAGGGAAGGCAATCCCAGAATACACGGCGATGAGCTCTGTGAAAATATAAATCCAAGATGATCACAGATGAAATGTTTCAAATTAGCATATACTATATTTCAGTACTGAGACAGAACTGACAAAACTAGCTAATTGTAATTAAGCATAATTTTACCTAATATTTGAATACGTTATGTTTTTATGCTTTAAAGGGGTCATATAATGCCATTTTTGTACAAGCTAATATGATTTTTTAGGGTCTAAATTAAAAGTTTGTAATATACCTTAATTAAAAATTCTCATTAGTATTGAAAGAAAACACTCATTTTACCTGGTCAAAAACAGCTGTTTTCAGCCCGCCCCTCTGTTCTGTGCGGACACCGTTTGTAACACAATAAGACAATAACCATAACGCGTTGTTCATTATAAACGTGGGATTATGAATTATTTTGAGAACGTCGTACATAGAAAACATGCCGTAATGTACCTTGAGTGTAAACCTTAGCCGCATTCATTGTGAAGCATGCTAGCGATTTGCAAAGATTAATATAAAGGTTAATAAAACGTTACACTCACTTCTTCTTCTGGAGGTGCAGCAGGAACACGAATAGTTGGTACCGATCCTTTTTTCAGGAGCAGCTTCTTAGCAAAACCAGCTTTACTGACCCTCGTTTGTAAAGCAGTCTGGTGTGTGAAATGATTTGCGCAAACATGAAAGCATTGACGTTGATCGTGGGGAATATTCTCTTCGAAAACAAAACTCAGCCACTGCGTCTTCAGCGGTTCGGATTTAGGAACATCAAAATGACTGTTTTGTTCCTTATTACACCCAAAAACAGAACACCACAATCTCTTAGACGCCATTCTGCTCATAGACAGTGCTCCAGCGTATCAACATTGACCGTGCGGACTATGATGACTGACCGCTCGCTCACGAGCGAGTGCGGGTCTGTGTTGAAACGCTGCTGTCAATCAACAATCATGTGAGGGGCGTCCGACCGTGTAACGTCACACGGTCGAACGGCTTGATTAGAGACAGGGGAAAACATATAAGGAGATTAAAAAAAAAACACTTGATGGATTTTGATCATTTTATGATGGTTGTGTACAGGCACCGCCAACACACATTTCAGTACAATCAACTTGTAAAAGTGCATGTACCATTATATCACATTAGCTTAGCAACATGCTAACATCAAAACAACATCTAAGCTAACACCTAAATTGAAGATGGTCGCCGTCGTGATTGTTGAAATGTTGCATATCTGCATATTTCTACTGTGAACGATATGATAAAACGAAATTATAGTTTTGAAAATAAAAATATTGTTTTATATTGTTTTACCCAATATTTGTATGTACTATCTTTTTTTTTTTTTTTTTTTGAATGCTTGTCACAGTTTTAAAGCATTATTTCAGCAACATGCTACATCAAACTATTGAAATCAATTGTTGCTTCTCTCATGTGGAGCGAAATTTGTTGTTGCTCAGTTTTCCAAGTTGCTCCCTTGTGAGGCTTGGTGATGGTTAAATGCTTTCTTAGAAGGTAGCTGCCTATGAAGACAGTAGGCAACAATGCAGCTTACTACTTTTAAAGTCACCATGGAATCAAAATTGACAGTTTTTGTTTTGGAATATATGGAATATTTATTATAAATGATGTATGCGTCCACATCACGGATAGGAAAACCCGTCACTCACATGAGATTGCAGCATTAGCAAATCACATTGACAAAATCAAGTCCTGCCCTACATTTTTTCTTGTTTACGAAGCCATTTTACTTGAAGATACGGCACGGGAAGAAAAGACTATCACAACTTCTGTTTCATTCCGACTTCAAGAACAGAGCTGTTACCTTTCTCATCTGTCCTTCCTATTTTATGTCATTATCATTCCACTGTTCTTTTTTAGCACTAAACGGCTTTTCATTCAGTGCTGATTATGCCCTCATTTCCAGCCCAGATCCACTACGAGCCTGCCCTGCCAGCCGAGCGCCAGCGCCTCATCCAGTGCCTGCCCATGGGCCACATGACGAAATTTATCGTCACGTACCCCACTGTGAGTAACACGCATAACCCATCCACTTACCCACAGCCTGCTTTACTGGCTTTCCCCGCTTTCCTAACGCAGCGCAGTTACTTCCCCTATGGCTCTATTGCATTATACTCTATAATGAAGTTAAAATGTGCAAAGGCATGGAGAGCTGTCTCCTAGTGCTCAGTCTACCATATTCAGTATAAGCCCTCACTTTAATTTAATATTTAATTTTAGTCCTGCAGTGACTGGAGAAACCACCTTAATCATATATAAGGCTTGTCTGTCAACTGTGAAATGTGTACTTGAATATTTTCTATCTCCTGTATATAAATTAAGATCATGGGTTTCATTTATTAACAACTTGTTCATAAAACGTGATAAATATTGATTCAATAATAAGTTCATACTTAAATTGATCATAAATTTGATTAGAACCAACTGAAACCAACCATGCACAAACATCACTCCCAGTGGCCTCTGAAACGTAGATTGTGTTAATGTGAATTGATTATTTATATATTTTATTATGCATTTATTAACTATGTGAACCTACAATGCAGGGAAATAAAATGATCGATCAAACCTCTTTTTTTCAGGGAGAAGCTTTTCTGTGCAGCACACTCAATTATTAGTGCATGAAAGCCTGCCTGAGTGCTTAAAAGTGTGTTTTAATCTTTCTTATTATCTCTAATTGCATATATACATGAATTATGGATAACACATGTATAAATTCAGTTACATATTGGAGCCCCATAAGTATGCATCAAGTTTGGTAAATGAATAAATGTAAAAATATAAATGAATATATTTTACATTTATTTATTTAGCAAATGCTTTTATCCAAATCAACTTACAAATGAGGAATAGCACATAAGCTACTTTTTATTTTTAAATAAGGTGCTTCAGATAAAGTGCTGTTTTGGAAAAGTACTAAATATTTTAAATTGCACATAGACAAAATGTGATTATGAATTATTTAACCTTTAAATTACCATTAGTCTTTTTCTGTCTTTACATAAAGAGGTTGATAGTTGCATGCATTTATATTTTAGTTCAAACATTTTAAGAACAAAGTAATGTATTATATATGTGTTATTGTTTTAGTTTAACGGATAGTTGTTACTCATCATCATGTCATATATATATATATATATATATATATATATATATATATATATATATATATATATGTGTTCATCTCAACATTCAAAATTTACTTTTCAACGGGCCACGTAGCACCTCAGTTCGAAATGACATATTGCTTGAGAGATGATCAATATGCAGATAATGCATATAAATTCTCATAAATCTACAATTGAATATTTACATTTATGCAAATATAGTTGACATTCATGCAGATAATGTCAGTTATCAGAATAGTGCTTGTCTCATTTAATCAAGAATGAATGCTTTTCATTTTTTTAAGGGATGTTGATTCTCTGCATTTTTGATCTAACTTCACAGGCGTTTTGGAAGGAAAAGGGTTTCTCGGGGGAAATTGTGGCTCGCCCCTCCGAGTGCTGCCCTTTAAGCGTCACATTTGACGCCACCAGCCCCAAAGGCAATCCTGCGTTGGTGGGATTTATCACCGGAGTACAGGCCCTTGACTGGAGCGAGAGAAAGGTGAGAGACAGAGAATTAGAGCGGGGGTTTTTGAAAAACAGAGACATACTGTACAGTGAGCTGAACTGGAGTGAGAAATGGAAAGAGGGAAGTGTGAGATACTGTAAAGTGAAAGAAGTTCATTATGTTCCGGTGTCAGGTCTATTCTCAGTTTCACACTTTCATAGGAATACTTAAGACAGTGAGTCAAGAGGTGAAAATAAATACATTTTGACATTTAGTTGCTCAAAAACTGCCCTTGTAAAGCTTAACAGTCCTAATACCCTGCTGAAAAGAAATACAGACAGCTGCTCACAACCATTTGTTGTGTTTTGGATGCTCATGTACTGGTTTGCTTCATCTAGCTGAACTTGAGGAAATCTATAATATGTGAATCTGTTAGCATTCCCATTTCAAAGTCTGTTTCATATTTTGAAGAGCCTTCAAAAACAATCTGTCTGCTTATAGAAAACAATATAAAAGTTCCTTCAAGACAAGTCATTTCACTGAAGGGTTTTTTTTTTTTTAACACCGGGTAGCTATTTCAGTCATGCAAGTACATCTCCTATCTCTATGAATGGGGAAGCATCAAATTCTCCAAAGCTGTTCACCAAGTTTAGGATTAAATTTCATATTTGAAATCACCACTGAAATCTCAAATCTGACAACAGTTGTCTCATAAATGTGTTTACTTAAGGTAGAGTTAAAAAAAATTAATGAACTTTTCAGGCTGGACCAGCCAATGCGCATGTGCAGTTCTAAGCGTGCGTCTCAGAACACTGACTTAGCTTCTAACGGCAGCTGCAGTGAATCAATGACTTAACCATTTAGCGATTGCACTTTCTCCCATTCATAGGAATACGAGTACGAGCTACATTTTGCTGAAGAAAATCATGGCTATGTTGGTCCACCAACTAGACCAGCACCAGTGTTGTTAATGTTAATGTAGATAATTAAAAAATGTTTTCAGTAATTGAAATAAAGGTGAAATAATTCAATATTAATATTAGATAAAAAACTTAGTCTGCGTCCGAAAACTTAGGCAGCTGGCTTGTTGGCTTGTTGCCTCACTGCCTTATCAGGCAATGACTTTGCAGAAAGCGTTTGTGCATGAAGGCACCTCATGAAACTGATTTCGGACAGACTTCTGACGCAGCGTAACAGTTTAATGATCTACTGCAGAATAGAGCGAGCTTTGGTGAAAACTAAGCAAATATTTAATTACTATGATTAATTAGAGTAATTTCTTGCTAGGAATGACATCAGAAGTGGAAAACATTGGTCAGAAACGTACATTTACACGCAAACTGACCAGCAACCACAACTTTCAGATGCCATCTTTATTTTTGTAGCTCAACTTTCACAGAATGGAAAGCACAGGATTGTGGGATTGTGGGATATCAAAGGCAGCGAAGGCAGCATTATTACACAAGGGGTAATTGGGAAACAAGACACCCTGGTCTTGTGTGGACTTTGATTGTTCCCAGGTATGTCTTGTTTCATCTTTCGACAAAATTTAAATGAGCTAATGAGCTGTTTAAACTGGATGTGTCAAAGCGAACGTTCTTTAACACTTCCTTTTACTCTTCCATTTGTCCTGTTGTCGACAGACTCAAGTGCGTGGAGTACAGCAGAAAATGAATGGGCATCTGTATACTGTATCCAGTTGTCAGGGTTCTGTCACTTCAGTCTGTTAATTCTTGGTTTGGTCAGAACCCTGACACCAGTGTAGACAGCGTCAGTGATTATAATGGGTTCTATTTGCTTTTGACGCAACACTCACATCCATTGTAGGCGAATGTCAGTCTAAGCGACTGAATGACAGTGGGCAGGGCCTATGGTGCGATGATGTATAACTATTTGTCCATGTCTTGCTCTGGAGGTGGTCATATGCAAATTTGTTTGCCCATGTGATGTCAGAGATCCCACAATATCTGAATATCTGGAGCATGATTAAATAAATGCTTTGTTTAAAATGAGGAGGGATATCAGAGATCCCACAATATCTGAATATCTGGAGCATGATTAAATAAATGCTTTGTTTAAAATGAGGAGGGACATTTTGAGCTATGAAACTTGCAGGATGTTGTAATGGTACAAAAGCCTCTTATATGTCAAAAGATCAAGGCAAATTTGATTTATGATGCCATGACCCCTTTTAAAATAGGAATGTTGTCTTGGCAACTAACTGAAATAAGTAAGTTGAAGTTGAAGTTCTAAATGTATTAAAACTAACATTTTTAACTGAAAGTATAAAAACAAAAGTTAATTCAAAATATGAATTTAAAAATATTATTGTATAACTAATACTAAAATATAAAATAAATAATACTAAAATAACACTGACACCAATGTTGCTAACATGCTAGTCTTAGCTAGTCTTTGTGAGTGTTTGAGCCAGTGCAATGAAGGACAAATTTATTTTCTCAGCATCCTAATCTGATAAGCGATTAGCTAAATGTCTTTGCTACAGAATTAAACTGGAAGCCTTATCTTGGGAAAACAAATATTTCCAGCTTTGAGTCTTCAAAGGGTCTTTTCCTGACTGATAATGTGGCAAAATATTGATTTATCTGTTACTCGATGCTAAATCAAACAAAGATAGCCACACATCCTGCATGCAGAAAATAGCTACTGTGGCCTAAAGCTAAAAACCAAATGAGACCAGAACTCCCTCTTCGAGATGAGCTTCTTATGATAAAACTCCCATACCATCCGTAGTCATGCATTATAGACAAGAGGAGTTCTTCTAAGCAACTGAGTTTATGGTTGCTTCATTCATAATGAATCAGATGGGACAAGTCAATCTGGTTCTCATCTACTAATACAACATTACTATTTTGTGTATGGTGGTATTTTATGCTGGAATAACCAACCCATTATGGTTCTTCTTATACAGATGTCCAAGAAGTCCAGACTGACTACTCAGCACATTATGCCCAAGCCGTGTGCTTTCTGCCGTTACTCCACATTAACTTCACATGAATGAGCAGGCAACATTTTAAATGCGGACATGAAGTGCAATTTTGTATGGTTTGTTTTATGAGCAGGCATTAGAGATAGCGGCTAGCCCTCCAGCTCCTTATGGACACTTTTATACCATCCACCGCATATGGTTCCTCTGCCGCCCTGCCCCCTACCTGGTGCAAAGCCATAATTGTAGGCTGAATTATGGTCTGGGACACTTGGTTCAAGTGGAAGCGTTCACAACATGCAGATGCAGGGTTTTATGTGTTCCCTTAACATCTGTCACTCGTTGGCATAGTAGCAGCAGGGGTGCATGCCCCGGCCCATTTCTGCCCATAACTCATAGGGAACAGAGACCAAAAAGGAACTGAGTTATTCAGATTGATGTAGGTTGGAGAACCGGGCTCAGCCCATTTCCTGCCCTTGTGAAAAAGTACAGTTTAGTGTAATTTTAAAAAGAGAACTTATTAAGGACATAATATACTTTAAAATAATATGCTTTAAAATAATATATGTAATGTTTTCGGACACTTAATTGTTATTTACTATTAAATTAGAGTGTATTCTAGTTTAAATATATTTTAAATACAGTTAGCTGAACTTTAGAGGGCTTTTGGCATGTAAGTAGGACTTAAGTACATATTTTATGTCATTTTCTATTTTACTTCTATTGTCTTTGAAATATGGTAAAAGTGTACTGTTGAAAGTACTGACAAACATTTATGGTTAACTAAAATGTACTTAAATGTCATTTGTAATGAAACTTATCTTTATACTTATAATGATGAAGTTGTAATGTAGTGCATTTAAAATATATTAACTTTAAATGTAATATCGAATAGCACAGTAAAATTTAAAAATTATACTTTACACATGCTTTAGTGTGTTAGTTAAAGTCCCCCTGTAGTCAATATTTTTTCCCCTTAAAACTTACCTTTGATCACCAAAATTACATATTTAATGTTTTTTTCCTTTAAATTTTTTTTGTCATGCCTTAAAATAGCTTGAATGTAACTCTACCATTGCCTCATTTAGTATATGCGGTTCTATGAATATGCAAATTAGCCCTGCCCCCACTCACTCGCACCAGCTCAGAGATCCACTCATTGACGATCACACGTTGACGTGATTGGTTACAAGGTAGTTTGTGACGTCAGAAACACCAGTGATTTCAAACTGCGATTTTGAGGCTGTCCACCGCAGTTTTAAGGAGAAAATACTCAGCAATGGTGCTGACTTATGAATTTGTACATGGTTTGTCTTAAAGTGCCCCTATTATGGATTTTTGAAAATGACCTTTCATGTAGAGTGACCATACGTCCTCTTTTTCCCGGACATGTCCTCTTTTTGGACCTACAAAAATGCGTCTGACCGGGATTTCTAGATCCCCAGTCGCCGTTTTTTTATTGCTTTAGGTCCCGCCTTCTCGCAAGCCACCATTGGTCTGTCGGTCGGTCATATACGTAACGCAAACATTGATCAAACTGCATCTCAGTCACTACCCTCAGCACCACGAGAGCAAGAGAGAGACAGAGCAGTGCTTGCTTGTCAACAGTGGCACATGTACAGCGTAAAAAAAAGCCCAACTGTAAATTCACAGATGATTTACAGAAAAAATTCAGGTGTTTTCATTTCGGTAGGGATCTGTGTAAAGCAGAATGCATGACCTGCAAAGCTGGCACGTAGCCTACGTGTCAGTGTCAAATAAAGGTGCTAGCAACCTAAAAGCCCACATAAGGAAAGTGTACAAGATTTTTTATTTGTTTGTTATTATTCTATTAATGCGGGCCAAAAGTTGAATGGAAAGGATGTTTTATTTTATGTATTAAAGTAGCCTAATAACATAGTTACAAGGTTGTGAATGTATATGTCAAGCATTTGTTGATGCATGAATCAGTGGTTAAAATTAATCTTTACCACAATACCACAGCAGTATAATCCTAAACTTTTGCTGTTCCCTTTATCTTACTGACGACTGCTTCTCAAATCTCGGAGTTCAATGCAGGATTCGCAAACCGCTTGCTCTTGAAAGATGGTGTTCAGAATACTTAATTTTTGAGTTTTATATTGTGTTGGTCTCCTGCTAACTGGCTAACTCACATTATTACTGTCTTACTGAAATACTTCTGCTAATCAGTTGTGGACCACTATTACCTAAAACTGTGTCTATTAATGCAGATTGTCTGTCATTCTCACTACTTTGAGGAAAGATTAAGCATGGAGGAAGATTTGTTTTACCAACCTTTATGTTTCATCAGTCATTCACGCTAGAGCTCGGCTGATACAGTTTCCACATGTTCACTGCAATAAATTAGAAAAATGATCGGTAAATAAATTAGTACAAGTAAAATAATCGGTTTATTGATGGACATGCACTTGTTAATGCTGATGGTGAGGAATTACAGTTGCAACATCTCATAATGTACCTCAAACTGAGTAGTGTCACTGAGAAAAATTCTGCTCGAGTCATCCTTGCGATGGAGGTTCGGTTTGAATAACTATTTCTTCCAATGTTTCATCATCAGACTCGCATTGATATGGTAAAATCGACATCATTGTTCGTCTCTGTGTTTAGGTTACAGTGTAGGAAGCCTCAGGACAAGCAGAGCTGACGTTGTTATGGCAATGGCCATTTTTGTTTTTCGACGCACGCTGTAAACCAATCACAACAGACTGAGCTGTCTGGCCAATCAGAGCAGAGTATATTGTGGAAAGGAGGGATTTAGAGAGATTGATTCATCTGACGAGTCGTTTGAGAATAATTTAAAACGTGGTGATGTGCAAATGTAGCCTGACGTCGTCATACTCAGATTCTAGTCAGAATGTGAGTCTGATACTGCTCCATTGAGCTTTCATTATGGGGCGTGTTTCAACCGAACCAGGAAAAAAAATGCCTCTGCACTCAATTGGATAGACCTACAACCAATCAGAGCAACGGAGTAAGTGACGTATGTTTTTCATTCATGTTTCCGATCGCGGTTCTCTGTTCCTCTTTTAAAATGAATGCGCTGTCGATATCTTCTATAACAGACGCGATGGCGGAATCTACACATGATGTTTTATAAACAAAGTTCAGGAGGAGCACATTCAAATAATCAATCCAATCAACCGTCTACGGTCTACACTATCAGCATGAGAGGAAGCATATATTTATTCACTGTCTAACATTCCTTGACAGTTTTCAGCATCCCTCCACTCACTCTCGGCTTGTTCTTCCACAGCCAGGAATATGGGGGAGTACTTTGGGTTCGGGCCGAATACCGAGCCCGAAGCCTCTCCTCGGACAGCACGCCAAATATGCATTTATTCTGACTTATTTGTAAGCGTGAACTCGTGAAATCTCAATTCTTCAGCGGCAGTCATTTGAATTCAACCCAAGCGCTCGTTGATGACGTGGATGATTACGTTACCGTTGCTCATCTGTCCATCATCGTATAAAGCCCGCCCTGACAATTTGATTGGTCCGAACAATTTTGTTCGGGCATAATAGCTCCTCAATAGAACGAGCCCAGACCGAACTTCCCGACCTAAAAATTTTGTGGGCGGGGCTAAGTTCGGCTGGCATCCAGGCTAGTGCAAATGTATATTATGCGGAAATTAAACAGTTTTTTGACCTTTGATGCATGTAAACCTGCAGACTCCAAAACAACATTAGGAAACTTTAAAATAGCATAATAGGGGCACTTTAAAACATTAAAAACACCACATAGACATATAAACACTAAAAACTGGATTTTCAGCTTCAACAGGGAGACTTTAACACATCAAAATAAGTGTCCTTCTTTAAAGGCTGTCAAAAGATGATTGATTTAAGGATTTAAATGTACTTTAAAATGAAACTTTAATTGACATTGTTACAAAGTTTGCATTTTAGAAGTGTACTTAAGTATGTTAAGAAACTGTGACGTTTAAATGAAGAAAGAAGATGCAATTGCAAGAATGAACTGCAGATTTATTGAATGAACACGTAGAAGATGGTAGTAAACACAGTCCAATGAGCCCTGGTAGCGCAGGGGGCAGATGGGCAACCCGAATATCCGTGGCGTGATGAGAAGAGACAGGATCCTTAGACGAGGCAGACAGACAGTAACTCAACACGAACCCGTGGTGTGATGAGAAGAGACAGGATCCTTAGACGAAGGCAGGCAGATAGAACTCAACACGAACTCCAAAACGGGAACCGGGAACACCAACGAAGACCACACAGCACAGGGATATATCCAACAACGATCTGACAAACACAGGACGAAAGACCATGAGCTAAATAGATATCGCTGATCAGAATCAGCTGGCACTGATGACAATCAGCGACTGATCAGCGACCACGCCCACACATACACAAACACAGCGTGAGAAAGAGTCAGTGAATTCATGAACCGTGACAGTACCCCTCCCCCTAGGAGCGCCCCCTGGTTGTAATCATCAATAAGGGAGTGATCCAGAATGTCTCTCACAGGAACCCAACTTCTCTCCTCCGGACCGTAACCCTCCCAGTCCACCAGATACTGAAATCCACGTCCCCTCCGTCTCAAGTCCAGAATACGATTGACCGAATATGTAGGTTCCCCATCTACGAGTCGCGGCGGTGGGGGAACCGGGACTGGCAGATTAAGATGAGAATGAAAAACAGGCTTTAATTTGGAGACATGAAAGGCGGGATGAATTATCCTGTACGCTGGAGGAAGTTTGAGGCGGACTGTCACCGGACTAATGATCTTGGTGACAGTGAATGGGCCAATGAATTTGGGAGCTAGCTTATTAGACACGGAGCGGAATGTTTTTTGTAGAAAGCCACACTTTTTGACCCACGACGTATACGGGAGGCCTTGACCGGTGGCGATCGGCCTTAGCCTTGGTGCGTGCCCCCACCTGGAGCAGAGTCTTGCGGGAGTTATGGGCATACTCCACCAATGAAAGTTGCTGACTCCAGGAGGAAGGATTCTTAGACACCAAACATCGCAACACTCTCTCAAGATCTTGGTTGGCCCTCTCAGTTTGCCCATTGCTTTGGGGATGGTAACCCGAAGATAGACTGACAGTCACTCCCAGTAATCTACAAAACTCCTGCCAAAATTTGGACACAAATTGGGAACCCCTGTCAGAAACCACGTCTGTCAGGAGGCCATGTAACCGAAAGACATGATCTATGACAGCCACTGCTGTCTCCTTGGCAGTTGGTAATTTGGGCAAGGGAATAAAATGAGCCGCCTTTGAGAACCGGTCCACTACGGTCAAAACAACCGTCTTACCCTGGGAGGGTGTGAGGGCGGTTGTGAAATCTAGCACTATATGGGACCAGGGTCTCGAAGGGACAGACAGCGGTTGGAGTAACCCATCTGGGGGTCGATTGGAAGACTTACCAGTGGCACAAACCGAGCAAAACAAAACTCTGAATGTCGCGAGCCATTAATGGCCACCAGAATCGTTGCTTGACCAAAAAACTGGTGCGATTTACCCCTGGATGACATGCTACGCTGGAACAGTGACCCCATCGAATAACGTCGGACCGAACCCCCTCTGGCACAAACAAACGACTAAGTGGGCAACCGGGCGGAGGCGTTACCCCTTCTAAGGCCGTCTTGACCTTCGATTCGACCTCCCATGTGAGTGTGGAGATAACTATCTTCTCGGGCAAAATGCACTCGGGAGTAACCGGGCGTTCGGATGGATCAAAAATAGGAGATAAAGAATCGGGTTTGATGTTTTTGGACCCCGGGCGGTACGAGAGTGAAAAATCAAAGCGACCGAAAAAAGTGCCCATCGAGCCTGCCTGGAGTTGAGTCTTTTGGCAGATCTAATATATTCCAGGTTCTTATGATCGGTCCAAACGATAAAAGGTACCCCCGACCCTTCTAACCAATGACGCCATTCTTCCAACGCTAACTTGACTGCCAACAACTCTGTTACCAATGTCATAGTTACGTTCGGCAGGCGATAAACGATGGGACAAAAACGCGCAAGGGTGCATCTTGTCATCTGTGGAAGAACGCTGGGATAGAACTGCACCTACCCCCACCTCTGACGCGTCGACCTCCACCACGAACTGACGTGATGGATCAGGGGCAATCAGAATGGGAGCTGAACTGAAGCGGCTCTTGAGGTTAGTGAATACAGCCTCGGCTGTATCGGCCCACCTGAACGTTGTTCTGGGGGAGGTCAAGGCAGTCAGAGGAGCGGCTAGTTGGCTGAAGTTGCAAATAAAATGCCGATAGAAATTGGCAAACCCCAGAAACCTCTGTAGGGCCTTACGGGAATCTGGACTTGACCAATCCATCACAGCCTTAACCTTGTCAGGGTCCATGCGCACTCCCTCAGATCAGATGATCAGGCCAAAACGGGAACCAGGAACACCAACGAAGGCCGCACAGAAATATATCCACCAACGATCTGACAAACACAGGACGAAAGACCATGAACTAAATAGAGATCGCTGATCAGAATCAGCTGGCGCTGATGACAATCAGCGGCTGATCAGCGACCACGCCCACACACACACACACAAACACAGCACGAGAAAGAGTCAGTGAATTCATGAACCGTGACAGAAACATAGTGTTCTCTCTTTAAGTACACTTAAATTGGCCTTTTATTTCATTAATATATTACCTACAAGTAAAGTTTTTAATACAATTAAAGCACTCTTTTTCACAATGACAACAGTGCAGTTATATTTTAGCAGCTTTGGCCTTTTATGATATGATGATAAACAATTTTTTTAATGTTTTTCTCATTTTAGATGGAGGAGAGAAGAGATGCTGTCATCGCCAGCCTGGTAAAGTACCTTGGCCCGGAGGCATCCACCTACATTCACTATGGGGAAAAGGTATGTGGTGAATTTCAACCAATATGTTCACTGAGTCAGATAATTTATAGTCATTGTCTTGCAAAACCCTCCACTTCAGCTTTATTTAGGAACAAAATATTTTCTGAAAAATGAAAGACACTCCCCAGATAGCATGTAATCATTGAAACAATGTTGAGTTAGTGTTGATGCGTCAACGCTAATTACATTGAATTAACGTTACAAAGTGATGTTGCTTTAGCATCACTCTTGCACCCTCAGTTAATGTTGAAGAAATGTTGAAATTTCAACCAAAAATCAATGGTAATAGTATTGATTCAACATTACAAAGTGATATTTTATCAACATCACTTTTGCACCCTCAGTTGTTGAGATTTCAACCAAAAATCAATGGTAATAGTATTGATTCAACTTTACAAAGTGATATTTTATCAACATCACTTTTGCACCCTCAGTTAATGTTGAACAAAAAATCAGTGGTAATGCTATTGAATCAACGTTACTCTATGATGTTGAATCTACATCACTGCTGTTGAATCAACACTGAAATTAACTAAAATAATCTTTGGTAATATGGTTTGATCAATGTTACAATGTGATGTTGATTCTAAATCCATTTTGTTGAAACACTGAAAATACAACTGAAAAGGAATGTCAAATAATGTTGCCATCTGATGTACCAAGTTAATGTTGAAACAACATTAATATTTCAACTACACTTCAATGGTACGTCAACAAATTCCTGACCATTTCAAAATTTGGTGAATTTTTTTTTTAAATATAAATGACACCTTTCCAGCAGTTGAGTCAATTTTATTCAATCAATCAATGACAAAAATATATTAAAAGATAATTTTTTAAAAAAGAAAGGGGGAGAAATAGGACAAAAGCATTTCAACCTTTAATAATAAAATTGGCTTCAGAAGTCTGATGTCATACCTACAGGTGGTCCAACGGTTCTGGTTTTTAAAAATCTGTCTTTCTTCAGACTACTGCCTCTTTTCCTTTGGGTTCTCTGAAATCTGAAAATGAAAGCATGATGTTACTCAAGAACAAGTCAATTCAGTTGTCATACATACAGTCATATTCAAGAATGGTAATATACTAAACACAATATGATTCATTTTTTAAAAAAAAAAAGTTGCTGAACACAAAATATTCTAACTACGATTAAAGTATCGTTAAATTCTGTTTATTTCATTTTTTTTTTCTAAAATCTATTAATGTTTCAATATAAAAAGAAAGCACTATGGCAGGGGTGTCTGATTTTATCTCCAGCCCTAATTAAACACCTGAGGCAGCTAATCAAGGTCATTAGGATCAATGAACACTTCCAGGCAGGTGTGCTGGAGCTAAACTCTTCATGAAGAGGAACAAACAAACACCTCTGAGCTATAGCCATTAACTATATTTCAGTTCATTTTCTGTGAAACTACATAGCATTCAAGTTACAAGTTTACCCTGTAGAATAAAAGAGCTTAGGTTTTTCCAATGAAAATAATATCTTTAAAGGGATAGTTCAGCCCGAAATGAAAATTCTGTCATAATTTACTCACCCTCAAGTTGTTCCAAACCTGTATGAGTTTCTTTCTTCTGCTGAACAACAAATAAGATATTTTAAAGAATGTTGGTAACCAGAAAGTTGACGGTGACCATTGATTTCCATAGTAGGAAATAAATACAATGGAAGTCAATGGCCATCAACTGTCTGGTTTATGTTTGCAGGGTAACATAATCAAGTTACAAGTGTAACTTCAAGAAATCTGTTAAATGCGTAAACTTTATTCAGGAAATTCCTAATAAATTTTACTAAAGCAAGGTGCATTTTTTAAGAATGTAGAAAAATAGATGCTTTATTCAAACACTTTAATAACTTTTTAATCTATCTAATTACAGTGAGTAACAACACAAATTAAACGCAAAGAAGCATGCAAAACAAAGGAACAGAGAAATAAGGTAGATGCACCATTGTTTGAAACTGTGCTAGAGAAGTCATGTAAGTATGTCAGGTGCTTCAACAAACAAGACTTCTGTATAGGATGCACCTATGTTTTCTCTCTAATGAGGAAGCATTAGATTACTGAGAAGTGCACATGCAAAACCAAAATGGGCGTTTACCAATCAGTGGCCAATTTCAAACTACAATAAATGTTTTTCAACCATTTTTCAACAGACTTGCTAAAATCATGAAGGCCCACCCCTAAACCAAGCCCCCAGTGGATTAGAGCAAATCAGGTAAAGCGATTGAAAATGGCCATTGTGGTTTGAAAACACCCCACTGATTGAGAAACAGTGGGTCTCATTCATGAAACATTCGTAAATATACGAGTAAATATGTGAGTGATTTGCGCGTAAAGAGACATTCCCGAAAATTCTTCTCCTGATTCACAAATACTTCGTAAACGTCAGATTTGATAGTGAAATGTGTGTGTGGGTTAATGAATTCCAATCAGTCGTAAATGGGACGCGCGTGCACGCTCATTCTTAATTACCATAAATCCCGCCCATTAAAACCGACTGACAACTATATATGGGCATCATATTATGACACGAAACGAAGGATTTCAACATGTCTTCTCAAAAGCGAATGAAGAAGAGAAATTTCTCAGATGCAGAAATTGAAGTTTTATTATCAGAAGTTCATTCAAAACGCCACATTTTATTTTCAAGCGTACATAGTGGCGTACCAGGTCCTAAAAAAAGGATTTTTTAGGTAATAATGCTTTTACCTAAATGCTTTAGGTAAAAATGCTTGGCAGCAGATGCAGTCAATGGAGTTTCATCTGTTAATCGAACAGTCCCAGAAGTGAAAAGAAAATGGTTCGACATGAAGCTTGACTGCAACACTTGTAACTTGCGGACTTGTAAAAAAAAAAAAAAAAGATTAAACAGCTTGAATATAATAAATAAATAAAAATAAAAAAAATAAAAAAAGACTTGCGGACTTGTGTTCCGTTTGCAGATGCTATTACTGGCTCTCGTAATAAAAGTAAAAAGAAAAACCTTATGTAATTACTATATATTTTTTCTAAATGCTGTGTAAATATGTACCCGATTACGGTGAATTAAAAGGCAGCCTTATTAATGAGCAAAACGTTCGGATGTTAAACGCACTATTTACGCGTGGCTGGGACCAGGTGTAGATTTCTTTCGTACCAACTAACATTTGGAAAATACGAACATTTTAATGAATCCGAAAATTTACGCCAGAACCACTTTACACACGATTTACACAAAAATTCGTTCTGCTCGTGTTTCATGAATGAGACCCAGTGTTTCTGAAACACCAAAAGTGTTCTGCAGAGATACATGCCTGAATGATCTTGTGCTCATCAACTACAAATCACTTTTAGTTCAATGTCACTGTCTTCACCCATGTGTGCTTTTGACTTTCATCAAAATTTCAATGCTGATCCAACACACTTTAAACATTGAAATTTCAATCTCAACCAAAATGGTTTGGATCAAAACTCAACATTGTATCAATGTTACCATGCTGCCTGGGTCAGTTTCTTTAGGTATTTTTTAAGGGAACACACATTTGAGTCTGTGGTGGTTTGTATTATGCATTTGCAAGTGTCTGACTAATCATCTTCCATTGTGGAGAAGTCATTCATTTCAAGAAAAATATGCTGTTTTAATAAATGGTAATAGATTTTTAGCTAAGCTCCGCCCACTTCGGTGATCGTTGCTAATTCAGATAAGCTTAGCAGAACAACCCATAGGAATGAATTGGATATTTATGTCAACGATGTGATTTTCTGTCAAATTTGCTTATAAATTGGTAAAAAAAAACAACAACAACAACTGGATATTATTCTTAAGAGGTCTGGAATGAATTGTCACATTGCATTTTTTTGTGCTGCTTTTCTTTAAATAAAATCTTAAATTACACAGGTAGCCTGATTAAAAACTGTATAGCCTATGAAGAAGAATCAAGGAAATTGTTTCTCACAGTCAAAAGAAATACAAAAAAAAAGAGAAAAACCTGATTAACAGCAATTTCTAGTGATAAGAAGAACTTTAGTGATTCCTTATGTTTCTACAATAGATTTATTATGGTACTGTAATGCTTTACAACTTCTTCACAACGTTGCTTGAGGTTTGTGGTTATGTGTTTATGCACAACTCTCTTACGGTCTCGCCACAGCATTTCAGTCGGGTTGAGGTCTGGACACTGACTGGGCCATTACAACACCTTGATTCTTTTCTTTTTCAGCCATTCTGTTGTTGATTTGCTGGTGTGCTTAGGATCATTGTCCTTACCCAATATCAGCCAAGCTTTAGCTGTCGGACAGATGGCCTCACATTTGACTCTAGAATACTTTTATATATAGAGGAGTTCATGGTCAACTCAATGACTGCAAGGTGCCCTGGTCCTGTGGCTGCATAACAAGCCAAAAATCATCATCCCTCCATCAGCATGATGGACAGTTGGAATGAGGTGTTTGTGCTGATATGCTGTGTTTGGTTTTCTCCTAACTTGGCGCTATGCATTATGGCCAAACATCTCTGCTTTGTTCCAGAAGTCTTGTGGTTTGTTCAGATGCAACTTTCCAAACCTAAGCCATGTTCTTTTTAGAGAGAAGAAGCTTTCTCCTGGAAACCCTTCCAAACATGCCATACTGTACTTGTCCAGTCTTTTTCTAATTCTACTGTCACAAACTTTAACATTTAACATGTCAATTGAGATCTGTAGAGTCTGAGATGTAGCTCTTGAGTTTTTTGCAGTTTCTCTGAGCATTGCACTGTCTGACCCTGGGGTGAATTTGCTGGGACGTCCACTCCAGGGAAGATTGGCAACTGTCTTGAATGTTTTCCAATTGTGAATTATCTTCCTAACTGTAGAATAATGGACTTCAAATTGTTTGGAAATGGGCGTATAACCCTTCCCAGACTGATTGCAGCAACAATAGCTTCTCTAAGATCATTGCTGATGTCTTTCCTGCTTGGCATTGTTTTAACACACACCTAGAGGCTCCAGACCAGCAAACTGCAAAAACGTCTGGTTTTATAGAGTTGATCACACTTGCTGAAGATAAGTAAATCAAAGACATTTGATTATCAGCTCCTGACTGCTACTTACACAATTAATTCCTATGGAAGCTGTAAGGGTGTACTTTGTCACACATGGCTTCTCCTTTTTGGCCTAGTTTTTGTTAAATAAATAATGCCACAGTGTAATATGTCATGTTGTTGTTCTGAGGTTGTTGTATTTACCTAATTTTAAGACCTGCCAAGGACCAGATTACTTTTTTATTATGTCCTGAGACATAAAACCATAGAATTTAATAGGGTGTCCTTTCTTTTTCACATGACTATAGGTATCCTTTCTTAGATTATACATACTGTAGACATAGGAAATTAGCAACAAAAAAAAAATCTCATGGGGTAACTTGTATAAGATTTACTCTATTTTTGTTTAAAACTTGCCAAAACACAAATCCTCTCCAAAGATGAGAAAATTGCAGACGACAACAGTTGCTAAGGTAGAACTGGTCAATAATGTTTTTAAGGGCCATGACATGACACACCATCTGACAGTCGGCCAACTTTGGCCGTCTGTGAGTGTCTGTCAGGATAGTCTTTGCTGTGTTCCACACGTCGGCGGCAGTTCACCTGAGTCAGCATGATGAATCGGCATTGGGGTGTCGGTTTGAGAGATTGCTATGATTGGCTGTTCAGTTTGGCAAACAAGTCAGTGCACAAGAATAAAAGCGAAAAGCGACAGAAGGCATATTTTACGTCACCTTACCTAAAAGTTCAGTACAGTTTGTATATCTGCAGTCCTTTTTTCAGTGTCCCTTTTTCAATGACGAATATAGACTATTGATACCTGCTGATCTGCTGACCTGCTGACTGCGCTCGTTAAAATCACAAAGAATTTACTATAAGCTTCTGACCAAGGCTGTATCTCAATACTAGTTTTACTTGATCTTAGTGCTGCGTTCGATACTATAGATCACACAATACTCTTAGATCGACTACAAAATTATACTGGTGTTCAAGGACAAGCATTAAGCTGGTTCAGATCATACTTATCTGACCGCTACCATTTTGTCTATTTAAATGGAGAAAAATCGATCATAACTCCAGTAAACTATGGAGTGCCGCAGGGATCTGTGTTAGGCCCTCTGTTATTCTCAATATATATGCTGCCACTTGGAAATATTATAAGGAAACATGGAATTAGTTTCTATTGTTATGCTGATGACACTCAAATCTATATTTCATCACGGCCAGATGAAAACGCTAAATTATCCAAATTGACAGAGTGTGTTAAAGATATAAAAGATTGGATGACGCGCAATTTTCTTTTATTAAATCCAGACAAGACAGAGGTACTAATCATCGGTTCAAAAAAACACCCACAAAACCTCTCACACTACAACTTTAACATAGTAGGATGTCCTGTTACTTCATCCTCTACAGTAAAAGACCTGGGTGTTATACTAGACTGCAACCTGTCTTTTGAAAATCATATTTCATATGTTACAAGAACAGCCTTTTTCCACCTTAGAAACATTGCTAAGCTATGTAACATTCTATCAGTTTCTGATGCAGAAAAGTTAGTTCATGCATTCATGACATCGAGACTAGATTACTGTAATGCTTTATTAGCCGGTTGTCCTGCATCCTTAATAAACAAGCTACAGTTAGTCCAAAATGCCGCCGCTAGAGTTCTTACTAGATCAAGAAAATATGATCATATCACTACATTGGTTACCTATAAAGTTCCGTATTAATTACAAGGTATTGCTACTGACCTATAAAGCCCTAAACGGCTTAGCTCCAGTCTATTTAACCGATCTTCTATCGCCCTATAATCCATCGCGCTCTTTAAGATCACTAAATTCAAGGCTTTTGGTCATACCTAGGATATCTAGGTCCATCAAAGGAGGGAGAGCATTTTCACATTTAGCTCCAAAACTCTGGAATAGTCTTCCAGATACTGTTCGTTGCTCAGACTCGCTCTCCCAGTTTAAAACTAGATTAAAGACGCATCTCTTCAGCCAGGCATTCATATAATACTTTTAATCTTACAGTTAAATCCGACCTCTAGTTCATAGACGCCAGAGGAGAACTGGCCACCGACTGAGCCTGGGTTCTCCCAAGGTGTTTTTTTTTTCTCCATTAGGTCACCTGATGGAGTTTTTTCGGTTCCTTGCCACTGTTGCCTTTGGCTTGCTCAGTTGGGGATATTTAATTTAATTAATCAATCAACAATACTATTGATCAGCATTACCAAACGTGGACGTTTTCCACTAGAAACAAACATTGATGTATTATTTTAATTTAATACTGTGAAGCTGCTTTGATACAATCTGTATTGTGAAAAGCGCTCTATAAATAAACTTGACTTGACTTGACTTGACTTGCTGATATAGATAGTTATTTCCTTGCGCGCAGGCGCAGAACGCACATACTAGTTGGCAGTCACCTTTAGTCATTTTGGTGTGTTCAAGCGCAGCTTTTTGGCTGAGACGCGGTCAACGCAAAGCGACAACTTTTAATGACACTAATAACACTAAAAACAATACAATTACAAATTATTATTATTATTATTGATAGTAATATCGCTAGAATTATATAGGCCTAATAACTGTTTTAGGTCCAAACACAGCACAAATCAGTCATCTTTGAAAATCAAAAGCAGCTTCAAACGCTGACTTCAAAAACTTGTTTAACAAGAAAAATGCATTCTTATTTTTTTCACTGTCATTAAAGTATGGTCCATTAGAGAAATATTAAGCCAGTAAATTCAGATTAACCGTCATCAGCTTTTTTTAAGGTAGATTGATCATCCTCTCTGAGAGAATGCCCCGTTAATGCAGCGACAGATGCTCAGTCTGTTTTTGCTTTCACTTTCAGGAAATAAGTGAGCGCGTTTAGGTGCACATTCTTAACCCGATTATGCTGAATAAGCTGACAATGCATGTGGACATGTTAATGCGTTTACCCATTTTCCTTTATTGGAGTAAAGTCATAAAAGGCTTAAGCATAAACCGATTGACACAGCTCGATTTTTGCCCCTTACCCCTGTTTCTCCCGGCATTTAAACACATTAACATGCGTTCTTTGGGCTTATTGAAGTGCACATGTGATAGGGTATATGACAGGAAAGCGTCCTTAATGTGCATTTACGTGTATCCAGACAGAGTGAGCTTTTCGCGAGAGCTATCGACCTTATGTAGCCCCGCCCCTTTTCAGCACTGCGCTCGTTGTCTTTTGACTTCCGGTCTGTATTTTCACAGCGATTTTGCGTGTTTATTAATGAACGGCTCGTTTTAAAATCTTCCCGGTCGACTGACATTTGTTTAGTCATCTGCTTTAAACATTACAGTCCTCATGATAACTTTCGTTAACTTTACATTAAGTAAATCCACTTCAAAAGCGAATTACTCCTGGACAGCAATGTCATAGAAATATACAGAGCGACCACAAAACGGAAGTTAAAAAACAATATTCTAAAGATGGCAACACCCTCGTTTCTCTGGCGCATAAGGTCTATAGGGAGGAGGAAATATCGCAAACTCCAACTCTTTCTTGACCCAAGAAACTTTAAAAATGTGTTTTCATCTCTTGCAGAAGTCCTACAGTAAACATGCTGTAATGGCATGAGAGGATATGTGTCCATAAATTTCCCATAAACATCACAACAGACATAATAAATGGAATACTCAAAGTCAGATACACGAATGATTAGGCTATGTTTTTACCTCACTACCGGGAAATTACCTGATTTGTTAATATACACTCCACCTTTGCTAGCAAAATAGAAAAAGATTCTCATATATAAAACAAATTATTGAGTAAATAAATAAGCAAAGAAATAGGCAATTTAATGATCAAATAAGTAAGTTAAGGAAATTATAAGGAAATTATATTACAAATGTCATTCAGACAGACCTGCAGAAATGTTTCATACACAGTATGTAAATGTAACAGTCATATTCTTTTAGTTTTGTTTTCATGGACTTTTAGTTTGTATTCTTTAGTTCCTGTTTTCCCATGTCTGAGTTTCCCGCCATCATTAAGTACCATCTCACCAGCTATCATTCATCATGTTCGTTAGCTCTGTGTATTTAGTTCCTCATTGTTCTCTGTTTCCTGTCGGTTCTCATTAACGCACTAGCTAAGTTTGCTTATGTATGCATTCTGCTATTAAAGCCTGTTTATTCTTATTTCGTCTTCATCGTGTTCCTGTTGAAGCCACGCTGAGCCAGATCCAGTGTTTTTTTTTAGTTTTTTTAGAAAGACCTACTCATTTTGATGGCTCAGTGTTTAATTAGAAGGTTCATACTCAAAATGTACATCCTAACCAGTACTCTTTCAAATTTACTCAATTCCACCAACACTTGATACATTATGTGATCATGTATCTCCCGGGATACAGAGATAGGCTTAGTATCCCAGCGACCCTATATTGAACAAGCGGTTTGAAAATGAATGGATGACAGATTGACAGTGAAAACATCTCAGTCTTGAAAGGATCCAAATGCCAAAGCTCTCAGTTCGTTGCTTCTGTTCTCACTGAATGAGTCAGCATGTGAATATAACACAAATTGTCCAAAATCAGGCATGAAACTTGTTAAGACGTGCTAGAGTTCATCACCTCTGTACAAACTCCCTCTGTGGCTTTGACAAGCCTCCATGTGACACTTGCCACAGGCGTCAAGTGAAATGGAAATCTCTGCAGCCACCTCTATTCCTAGTTGGCCAAAGCTGAAAACCAGTCCTCCACTGTGCCTAAAAAGCACAATTTCACAAAAGAAATGGGAATGTATTCCCCCATAGAGGTAAAAAGGCGACATAGACCGTGCTGAAGGCGTAATGGAGATTGACAAACGGGCACATTGGTTTGACAGCCATCAGATTCAACAGAATGTTAACATTTTACCACCTTGGTGCAAAAGCGGTGTCTGGCCACTTTAGCACTCTAAGTGAAAAAGGAGAATAGCCTTAAGCTACTTCTTGACCTGTGGATGGAGAGGGCAGGAGAGAATTATAGGACTACTGATGGCAAGGCCTTTTTTTACAATGAGCTGCTACTGAGAAAGGAAATATACTATCTTTTCAACTCAGAGAGTCCTGAGATGTCTTGTGTTGGGCTTATGGGTGCATTGTGGAAAGCAAAGGTGCATCAACTCAGAAAACCTCCAGATGGTGTTTAATCTATATAAAACTGAAATAGCGTTAGATCTTATCAAATAGTGTTTATCAAATCAAAGGCTGCTGTGCCGTGTGAGTGAAAACCGGCACTGTGTTCATTTGCATGCGTGTGGCTGTTTTTAGAGCAGCTCGGTTCATGGCATCTCTGCAAGTGAGCTTAACATGCATTTGCAAACACAATGTGTGCTAGGTTTATTTATTAAACTCATTATTGCGGTGCATTGTGGGATTAAATAAGTGCACTCGATGACGTCCACTATGGTTTTGAACACCACTACAAATGGCTGTCCCCTCAAATAGTGTCCTATTTAAGGGAATAGGAGGTGATTTCGAACAAAGCTGCAGTCTATGGGTGCTTCTCATTTCTAATGTTTGCGTCCTCGCTTCCTTAGTATGTGCGTCAGGTTTCTCAACAAGAAAGACTTCTGCATAGGATAGACCTGTGCATCCTCGCTCAGCTCCTCTGGAAGCCTCCTGTTCCTCGCAGAAAATTGAGATGTCCTTCAAGATGGCTTTCTTTGATCAGTTTCCGAGTCACAGGCTGGAGGACGTAGGAGCGAGGAAATGAGGAAGCATCATTTTGAGTATTGAGAAGAACCCTATATTTTTTTCTGCTCTTTATGTTGTGCTGGACAGTTGTCTTAGACTTATATTGACACCTAGTGGTGTGGAGACAGCATCTGTGTTTCGTATTCAGCTGATTGTATCAAGCTAATTGTTAACTGTAATTGTGTTATTCATATTTTCGTAGAAAGGTGATGCATACTACCAATAGAGCTGTTTGAGATGCCAAAACCTTCTAATAAAATCTTATACATAAGTCATTCACAAGTTAACATGCTTGGATTGTTTAAGGGTTTTGCTTCAACTACCTTCAAAAATCCACAAGAGCATTTAAGAACATTCAACATTTACCAAGATGCCAGCAGGGTATTTCGTGAAGAAAGGCTACAGGGCTCTAATGGTGAATAATGAATAATTGTTCATTAAATGTAGTCTAATCCACACAGAATTCATTAAGGTGACCTTATTAAAAGTGAGAAATAGGGAGTTGTAGGGAGTTTATGATAATGTGAAGCTGCATTAATATAAAAGTACCCTGCTCAGTGAGAAGAGAAACAAGATGACTTTCTGCCAAATGTTGTCTGCCAGACGTCTAAATGTTTTGTTAGTGTCAATACAAAAGGCACCTGCATAATAAATTTGTCTCTTCTAAGAAATAAAGGACAAGCTACATCAAACCACAGAGTGTAAATGTTTCTCAGATCATTTATTAGCCCGGAATTAGATTTCACATTGACGCTGACTGCTGCAAAATGTTAATTGTTGTCTTGTTTTTTCAGGACTGGGCAAAGGAGGAATATAGTGGAGGCTGTCCTGTGAATGTAATGACCCCCGGGATGTTAACGTATTACCACCCCAGTCTTCGAAAGCCATTCGGCAGGTAAACCAATCCACTACACTGGCCAAATCCCTTCATGTTCAACAAAGCCTATTTCAAAACCCCAATCCCTCATTTCACCACTTCCTCTGTCCTACAAGGAATAGTTCACACAAAAATGAAAATTCTGTCATTATGTGCTCACCCTCATATCGTTCCAAACCCACTGTTATTTAGGCTTCTAAAGACTTTGAATACTGAACATGAGTCATATAGGTTACTTTTATGGTCTTGGAGTGAAAAAACTTGATCAATAAACTTGGCCAATAAAAGTGGCTCAGATCTCATTTTGGTTCATTTTTTTTGTGATCAGGTCTTAGTCCACTTTCTATTTTTTAGTGCCACAACCACATAATAATAATAATAATCATAATTATTATTATTATTATTATTATTTAGTTCAATTCTGTTATTAATTCGGTACCAGGTCAGTACTGAAATTAAAAAATGTGATGATGATATGCATTGATCATTGTAGCAGACAGTAAATATTTGCAAAATAAAAAACTGCATCACAGACATAGCTGTTGAGTGTGTGAATGCAGTGGCCACTCAATCATTCAAAACCTTTTGTTCACAGCGCGATTTAGCTCTGCATGCTTGCAAATCCTTTCATTATTACCAACAAAGGGTAAACACAATGTAAATAAGAGATTCATTGTGCCGTGAAGGCAGCTTTTTCGAGTTTCTGCAGGACTGTAAATCTCAGTAAGCAGGCGCTGAACATAGCCTAAGTTATTGACAGCTTCAGTGATTATAAAGGGAGCGCTCTTTGATCGCTTTGTGTTTATAACCCATACACATTTGAATTAAAGTTTTGTTTTTCATGCTGCAAAGTACACTGCACAGTTTCTGGATTTTCAACTGTATTTAAATGCGCAATCTGATACTGCATTGTCAAAATGCATTAATCCTTAGAGTGTGAATGCAAACTAATAGACCTGTCTTTCTTTGTCCTTGATTTTATTACTAATTTTTCACTTGATCTTTTATAAGCAGTATTTACTTATAAACATTTGAAGGCTACATGCTGTTTAAATGTATTATTCACTCATTTCATTTAATAATTTTTTTTTTTTTTTTTTTCAAATAGATAAATAAAATAGTTCCCACTATTTCTGCTATGGGACGGAAATTGGTACAGAGAATCGTGACATTTTACTGGTATTTGTACCTACTAATGGAATTTTGGTACTGTGATAACCCTAGATCCTAGTACCAAAACATATTATGGTACTATTAGAATATTTAATAATAATAATAATAATAATAATAACAGCCTGTTATTAAACAAAAAAAACAAAAAAAACTGTGGTCCAGGCACCAAAACAGATTTTAATATTAATTTAATTTATTTCATTTATTATTATTATTATTTATACTATTTATTTATGCTATTATTTAATATTATTTGAAATAGTAATTTTGTAATAATAATGTTTAATAATAATCATATTTAATCTTTATTTTTTCACTTTTTTTGTCCGTGTATGTACATACATATTGAAAGAAGGATTATTAAAATTCTTCTTCTTCAAAAAAAAAAAAAACAGCACACAGGTTGGGAAAGACATGAAGAAGAGTAAATAGTGACTATGTTAATTTTTGGGTGAACTTTAATTGGAGATCTCATTGACTTAGCAGACATTAGCTGCAGATAAAGATAAAAGTGAGAGTAGTAAGCCCATTTTACCTTGAAGTGCAAATGCTACCCGAATGCATGACTTGCATGATGCCAAAAGGACAGCGCTCTCAGGGGAAAACGTCTCAAAAGCTATTTGAAATGGGCCGGTTAAGCGATTGACAGGGCTGAACTAATGCTCGCCCAAGGAGAACGTACAGAAAGAGCGTGCAAGAGAGAAAGCGTGAGCGTGCGGTGGCTGGAATCGTGGGGAAATTTCCATAATAGAATTAAATCCCTAGGGAAAGGAATGAGTTCATCATGTAAAGGTGGTTGAGGCATGTACAGACTTCCCATTCTTTCTGGTACCTGTGCGGGCAATGGAGACATTTTCTGAAACAGGGCTGTAATCTGTCCTTGACCCACTTGGGTTTCCCGACGAGATCTTGAAGCTCTTGATCTCTCAGATGCTACAAGACTCTTTCATGCATTAAATCTCCGTCCATTCTTTCTAGCTACAGAAGTTATTCATATTAGATGTGAATAATTAAAAGGACTAAAATATGAATTAACAACTGGTACACTTGCACACAATTCTAAAATATCCCATTTAAGATGTCTCGAGACAGCCTGCTCTGAGTTCTGGCACAGCACAAGGGCAGTCGTTCTTAAATTGCAGTGCACGACAAGATTCTGTAAAATTATAAAGGCCCTGATATACTTCAAGAGAAATCAAAGAGCAAACTTGTGTAACGTCATTTCAAACTAAATAAATCCTGAGAGAGAGAGACAGCCTGCCACAAACTACGAGAGTCAGCCAGTGGACAAAACTAAAGTCAGAATCATTCTCATCTTGTCTGAATGTTGGTACTAATGTACATAGGTGTTTTTTTTATTTATTTTTTTATTTTTTTATATATAATATTTGTTTATATAAATGTATTCATGCATTTGTTTACTGATTGATTTGTTGAATTTATTGATTATTTGTGTATGTAATGTCCATTTATGTAATGGCCAATGCTTTGGCAATACTGTACAAGTCATGCCAATAAAGAGAGAGAGAGAGAGAGAGAGAGAGAGAAGTTGTGGCAAGGTGGTACTTGGATGTTCTGATTTTGACTGAAGGTGATACTTGGCCAGAAAAGTTTGAAAACCGCAGAACTAGACTCTTAGATTTATGCTGGCTGCTTTTGATGCAGTATTTCCAGAGTTAGAAGAGCATCTCTTGCCTTCCATAGATGGTGGAATAGAAAACAAACCGCTTTCATGTCTTCGAAGTGATTCGCATATACAAAGAGCATAGGTGAAAACACTGTGGGTAAGGGATATACCTAAGGGTTTTATTCAAGTCCACACATCCATAATGCATAAAGAATAAACAGTGTGGTGGATGGGAAATGGGCTTGCATGGGGAATATGTTGTTGAATGCAGCAATAAGCATTTTTGAGAACCCAATTAAAAGTTATTTCTGTTAAATTCACAACAGACACGAATGTGTGCATTATCTGCTGGAGGTTGACTGAGTTGTTTTATATGTGCATAAATTAACCATCCCATGGAGTTACCAGGACTGTCAGATTAGATATTAACTTTTTTAGTAAATAGCTTTTGCTTTTGTTCCTCTTTTGTAAGTCGCTATGGATAAAAATGTATCTGTTAAATGCATAAATGTAATTCTGTCAGGACCACTATCATTAAAGATGCTTGACGGTTACCTAACAGTTTGGATTGGGTGGGAACTCCCTGCCCATCCATGCAGCCTAGCATGGATAAGAGCAGGGAGAGCAGTGATAATCCCCCAGGATAAACAGAACAGAACCAACATGAATGTATTGCAGATGTAATTAATGTTCAATAATTTAATGTTCAACTTAACTCAAGAAAAAGGAGTCTGATTAGAAGAGGAATATCAGAATGCTAAGTCCTGACGAGGAGGAGCTGGGGATGGATGAGGGTAATTAGCTCCTGAGGAACACCTGACCTGAATGGGCCTTATATATAGGGATGCTGTGATAGGTGTTGTATTCCTATAGGTAGACAAGGATCAGTTGAGAGTCAGACCTGCCAGAACTAACTCTATGCTTGATATTATTTAATTTAGTAGGTATTAACTTTAATTTTACTGCAGTTTTATATTTTAATTATTGTATAATATATAGTTACGCCTTTTTAATTATAAAAATGTATATATTTGTATTATTTATAGAATATATTTATAATTATATTTACTGTTCAAATGTTTTAAGTACGTCTCTTTTATGCTCACCAAGGCTGCATTTATTTGATTAAACATACAGTAAATACAGTACTATTATACTGAAAGTTGAATTTTCAGCATCATTGCTCCAGTCTTTAGTGTCACATGATCCTTCAGAAATCATTCTGATTTGATGTTCAAGAAACATTTCTGAGTATTATTAGTGTTAAAAACAGTTGTGCTGCTTAATATTTTTGTGGAAATCGTGATATGTTCAGGTATGTTACATGTGCAGCAGTAACATGCAGGCAGCAGCAAGTCTCTGTTCTGGCTTTGCAGCAGCAGTGTATAGCATAGCAGATCTATTCCGCCAAGACCAAATACATTAACATTGCAATATCCATTACCATGCCAATCTCTCAGAGAGTTGTCATGACAGAAATATATACAGTGTGTGTATAAAATGATTATGTTTTTAATGGATTGACAGTTCTAGAGGTTACACATAAGCATCTGTTGTAAAGATTCAATATTTTTGTGGAGTTTATAATAGACACCGTAGTGGCCTCTAAGGCCTTTGAATGCTCAATTACTGTACAGTACATACGCAGGGGTGTCAAACTCAGTTACTGGAGGGCCACAGTCCTGCAGAGTTTGGCTTCAACACTAATTAAACACACCTGATCAGCTAATCAGGTCCTTCAGGCTTATTTGAAAACTGCAGGTGTGTGTGTGTTGAAGCAGGGTTGGAACAAAACTCTGTAGGGCTGTGGCCCTCCAGGAACTGAGTTTGACACCTGTGTACTAGAGTAAAGAGTCATGACTGCTATTAGCACAAACTTCGATTTAGGTAACTAATTATTAGCCATTATTTATTTTGACAGTCATCAACCGTGAATACAAAGTCTTTATATTTCCAGTCACCTTGACATTTTCCACATCCCTTAATACTCAGTCATACTGGTTTACAGTCACCATGACATCAAAATTGACAAACCTTTTTTTTTTTTTTTTTTTTTACTGAATGTTGCAGTGCTTATTATAAATGATAAATCTGTGCACATCATCATTATTGTTATTTTTTATTCTTCTGCACTTGTAATCTTAAAAAGTTAACCTCCCCTCCCCCTTGAATCGACCAAAACACATCTTAATACCAGGTAAACCATACCTCAACTCTGATATACATCACAATAAGGAAGAAAAGACTATTGTAACTTCCATTTCATGCCGACTTTAAAGAATACAGAAAGTATTAACACTTTAAAATGTCTATTAATTTCTGACTCCTTTGTCAGGATTCATTGGGCAGGCACAGAGACGGCCACCCAATGGTGTGGATACATTAGCGGGGCAATTCAGTCCGGTCAGCGGGCGGCTATGGAGGTCCTAGCTCAGATGTGTCCTTCGTCTCTGTCCCGGGAGGAACTGGACACAGTGCAAGCTTCCCTGAAACAAAGTAACCCAAGAAAGGAGTCAAAGTGCAAGTCGTCCAAGTCTTACTGCCTCCTCGGTGTGGTAATTACAGCAGCTGCACTGGTGACCGCCTACCTGTTGGCCAAACCAGAACTAGGATTGAAATGGATCTAAAGGGATTTGTTTCTTGACATGTATTTAATTAGTAGTTGTGCCTTAAAATACATTCTAGCCAACATGACGCATTTTACGTCCGTAATGGTAAGTATTTCAAAGTATTTTAGTGAGGAAAAAAAGGGCGGGACTTGATTGTATATTTATTGGAAATTGATTGGTCCATGAAAATATACTATAATAGAAAAGAGTGTTGCATACCAGAATAGAAAAATAAGAGGGCTTAGAAATGTTGCAGATACACAGTAAGTGTGTGCTGAAATTGTATGCTGACTTTTTTGTGTGTGTGTGTGTGTGTGTGTGTGGAAGAAAGACCAGGAATGTGAATTAAGAATGTAAAAATGGTCTGTTGTTTAATTGAAGTATCAGTATTTTAAAAAATAGAACAACATTACAGTATAATCACTCATTGTTGTATGTTGCACTTAATCATATTTCCAGATTTTAATTTCCAAGATATAAACTAACTTTCATTGCCTCGTCATGAAATTGCGTGGCATAATGTGTTATGTGGAGGAAATATGAAACATCAAAGCACAGAAGTGAAGCAAACACATTGTGAGCTATAAATGTATTTTTGTCAAGCACTTTGAGTGCCTCTCTTTCTTTCAACCCCATGAGAATCTCAATTGTTATCATGAGAATAAAGCATGTCGGACACTCATGTCAAGGCCTCTTTGAACACGTTAAACGAGTGTAATGGCTCTCGTTGTGCATAAATGCACAATGCCACATCATTTTAGATAATGACAATAGTATAGGCAATGAAATTGTCAAACTATAATGAATTGAACTGTAACCAAACATTTTTAAAAATGTGTGCATATTTATTAATAATGTATTAACATTCCATATAATATCCCAGAAACAGTAGCATTGTACAATATCAGTATTAACAATCTTGACACTAATATTCACTCTGTATACTCACCTACAATATTTCATACAGCCTGTAGGTGAAAGCCTTGAGCACCACGTAATTACATAAAAAAATGTATTCTAAGCTTTAATCAAAGCTTTTGAAATAATAATTTAGTATACAGAACTATCAAACTTTTAAGTGATACTGCATGTAGAGACTGTTAATTGTTAGTTTGGTCACACTTTATATATGTGTTTAATTTAGCTTCAGAAACAAATTTGTCTTGTATGTGGTAACATAACTGTACAATAAAGTATTTAATCCATATTTGTTTTAATGATTGTTATTCCTTTTCAGAAACATCGTTCTATTTCATTTCAGTCAACACGCCACAGTATGGGTCAGCCTCGCTAAGGATGAGCTGTCAGGAGACGGTATATCAAATTAACCACGCCCCGCTTGCAATCACCTCCTATAAATACAGGTGTTAATCAGCCAGCCCTTTCTCTTTTTTTGCCTCCTGGCTAACGATTGAGTTGGTAAAGACGGTAAGATTTGCTTCCTTTATTTACTTAAAGTAGCTGGCTGACGGGAGCCTCTTTGCCTGTGAGGGTGAAAGTTACCGCGTTGCCGCGTGCTGTTTGTGAAAGAGCCTCTTATCCGAGAGGATTAAAGCTACCGTGTTAATTCTGTTTGAAAAGGTGAGTATTATTAGTTAACACAGATTGTTTGGCAAGGGGGCCTCTTCACCTGTAAAGGTGAAAGCTACCAGGTTGAAAGTAAACTGTTTAAAAACACAGCGTGAAGAGATTTTCGTTTGCCATTTCAGCCAAAAAAACCTCTTTGTCTGTGAAGACAAAAGTTAGCTGAGCTATTTTTCACTTCCCTATTAAGATGCAAGAGGAAGACGACATTGGTTTTCCAGCAGAGATCCCTGCAGGACAAGTACATCGGCCTGAGCAGGATCTTCAAGAAGAAGGTGTCAGGCGTAAGCAATCTCGCAAGCGCAAACATGTAGAAGGGGACGTGGATCATCTTCAGAGGCAAATGCAAGGAATGCAAGAGACTCTGAATAATTTGTTACAGGCACAACAGTGGCCGGTGGGGCCTCCAGGCCCTGGGGAACTGGTGCAAAAACAGCCATGCCGCCACCCAGATGAGATATCTGTGATAGCATCTGGAGTGTTTGGAAGGGAAGGCAATTCTATGCCATCAGATCAAGAGGACATCTCTGGTTCAGAAATGGAGGATTATTCTTCTCAGGCCTCGGATCCTGTTCCTTTGGATCCATCAGATAAGGCAGTGATTGCTAGAGCAGCAGAGCGGGCGAACCTGACTTCACAACCTGCCTCAACATCAACTTCGGTGTTTGATAGAGGCTCTCAGCGCCGAAAAACGGAAGGTTTGCCTATACTTCCAGACTTTGTGACAGAGTTGCATTCTTCATGGAAGGTCCCAGGTTCCACTGCCCTCCCTAAGACACAGCTGGGCAACCTGGCAGGGGCGGCAGCTTACGGGCTTGCTTCAGCTCCTCAGATTGGGCCCACATTTGCTATGTTGGCAGGAGCAACCACCAGGGCTGGCAAAGATGCTATACACCCTAACAAGCATTGGAACAGTCCCGTAAGACAAGGGAGTTGACACGCTCTGTGCGTCGGGCACCAGTTATTCGTGGGCCTCGGACATCAGCGGGGAGCAGTTGCTGGACTCGCCCAGAATCGTTAACCCAGATCTACCCAGGGCAGCGAAGAACTGCTGGCCAAGGGGCTCTAGGGGGACCAGGCCAAGGAGTTCGACAGTCCTTTCGTAGGGGCAGACAGGCAGAGTCTTCCATCACACGGATGTCAGGCGTAAGAAATCGTCGCTGACAATCAGTCTCCGGCCACACACTTTTCCAGTCAACAGCTCCTCCACTGGCGCCAATGCACCTAATGTCCATGGGTGCTAAGCACCTTGGAGTTCGGATACAGGCTCCAGTTCAGATCAAAACCACCAAAGTTTCAAGGGATTGTCCCTACTCTTCTGGGAGACGAGAACCAGTGCAAGTCTCTCACAGCAGAGGTATCGGTCCTTTTAGGAAAAGGAGCAATAACACACCTGCCCTTGGGAACAATGGGGCAGGGGTTTTATTCCACCTATTTCCTGATTCCAAAAAAGGATGGGGGTCTTCGTCCCATCCTCAATCTCAAGGGATTCAACCGTCATTTAAAACGACTTCCTTTCCATATGCTCAACATATCAACCCTTTTAACCTTCATCAGACAAGGGGACTGGTTCACAACAGTGGACCTCCAGGATGCTTATTTTCATATCCCAATTCACAGGAACCACAAGAAGTACCTAAGGTTCTACTTTCAGGGCAACGCATACGAGTACAATGTTCTCCCCTTCGGTCTGTCATTGCTTCCCCCCCCCCCGCACCTTTACAAAATGTATGGATGCAGCGCTCATCCCCCTTCGTCGTCAGGGCATACGTATAGCAAATTACCTGAACGATTGGCTAATTTGTTCCCCTACAGAACAGCAGGCCAGGAACAACACAAAGGTGGTCCTAACCCATTTACAGAACTTGGGGCTGAAGCTGAACAGCAAGAAGAGTTGTCTCATTCCCACCAAGGCAGTGATATACCTAGGGTTGACCTTGGATTCAACAACGATGAGAGCATCTCTGACTTCTCAGAGGCAATTGGTGTTGGAAGAATGTCTATTCCGGCTCCTCTGGAAGGAGCAGGTTACAGTGAAGTTTGGTTGGAGGCTGCTTGGCCTGTTGGCAGCAGCCAGTCAGGTGGTACCACTGGGATTGCTTCATATGCGCCCTCTGCAGCTATGGTTAGCAAAATACAAAGTGAG
The DNA here is from genome assembly GCF_949319135.1 of Squalius cephalus. Lineage (NCBI taxonomy): Eukaryota > Metazoa > Chordata > Actinopteri > Cypriniformes > Leuciscidae > Squalius > Squalius cephalus. The sequence goes on from NC_137145.1 coordinate 19,230,472, forward strand.
TCCATACGAGAATGGACAGCGACTGATTCCAAGGGACAGGGATTGTCTTCCAACAGTCCAGTGGTGGCTCTCGACTCCAGGCCTAAAGGAAGGAGTCACACTGGGCCCTTTATGTTCAAGGGAGATGATAACAACAGATGCGTCACTGGAGGGCTGGGTTGCTGTCTGGCAAGGCAATCCAGCACAAGGACAATGGGATGCCTCGTGGAGAGGAGCACACATAAATCTGCTGGAACTGGAGGCAGTATTTCGGGCCCTGATCCATTTTCGGCCTCAGCTTCAGGAGAAGCATGTCATTGTTCGCTCAGACATTACCACAGTAGTGTCATATATAAACCATCAAGGCGGGTTATGTTCAACGTCCCTTTACAGGAGAGCTCGGGACCTTCTGTTATGGGCACATGCTCAGGGGGTGTCCCTGAGGGCCTTACACCTCCCGGGAGAGGACAATGTAGCAGCCGACCTTTTGTCCAGGGAGGCCCCAGGCCAGGGGAATGGCGACTACATCCGGCAGTGGTGCAGGAGATCTGGTCTCGGTTCGGGGTGGCTCAGGTAGATCTCTTTGCCTCACTGGAAACCATTCATTGTCCCCTGTGGTATTCAATAGTGGGCCCCAAGGGGTCACTAGGGGTGGATACTCTGGTGAACAAATGGCCTCCAATGCTCCTGTATGCATTTCCTCCATTCCCTCTTCTGCCAGTGGTCTTAGCCAAAGTAAGGATCTTGAAGGCCAAAGTCCTGCTGGTGGCACCAGATTGGCCCCAGCAGGCATGGATGCCAGATTTGGTAGCATTACAGAGGGGACCGCCATGGCGTCTCCCAGTCAGGAAGAATATGCTGTCTCAGGCCCAGGGGAAACTCTGGCACCCGAATCCAGGGAGGTACAATCTGCACGTCTGGCCACTAGATGGGAGTCTTCCAGAGCTCTGGGAGAGGCGATTCTAACAACATTGCATGCAGCAAAAGCCCCATCTACAAGGAGACTGTATGCTGCTCGATGGGAAAGGTTCTCTCGATGGTGTCAGTCCAAGGGAATGGGCCCAGTTTCATGCGGGGTGGAGTTAGTTTTGTCATTCCTCCAGTCCCTGTTGGAAACGGGTCTGACGGAGTCAACCTTGAGAGGATATGTAGCGGCTATATCAGATCGCCATATGGACTACGGAGGCAGCACAATTGGTGTCCATCCTATTGTGAAATGTTTTCTGAAAGGAGCTCGTAGATTAGGCCCATCTCAAGCTCGGTTGGTTCCCTCATGGGACTTGGGCATTGTCCTGAAAGCTCTGACAGAACATCCCTTTGAGCCATTAGACAAATTGGAGTTAGAATTTCTTACGTTAAAGACAGCCTTTGTCTTGTCTATTGCTTCAATTAGGAGGGTAAGCAAATTGCATGCCTTGTCGGTACACCCTGCATGCTTGAGACTGGGGGAAGAAGATTCATCCATTTCTCTCCTTCCGAACCCATCATTCCTGCCAAAAGTTTTGCCTCGTTCTTATGTATCCAGACCTTTGGTACTAGAACCCTTTCATCCCCCTCCTCATGATTCAGCAGAAGCAGCCAGATTACATCTAATCTGCCCAGTCAGAGCACTGAAGAGATACATTGCTTGCACTCAACAGATCAGACAGACTAATCAGCTGTTTGTCTGTTTCGGGGACTCAGTGCGAGGCCAGGCAGTGTCCAAGCAGCGGCTCGCAAGATGGGTGGTCAGGCTGATAGAACTAGCCTACCACAGCATAGGAAGGCCTCCTCCCAAGGGGGTGGTGGCCCACTCTACCAGAGGAATGGGGGCCTCTTGGGCATTATTTAAAGGGGCCTCTCTGGAAGAAGTGTGTGCAGCAGCAGGTTGGTCGTCCTCTTTGACATTTGCCAAATTCTATCGTCTGGATCTTGCAAAGACAGTTTCATCTACTATTCTGCAAACAGCGGAACAGGTATAAACTGCTTTATGTTAAGTTATGTCAAGGTATTATTACCTGGTGGTTTTGTTGTAAGTTATATGAAGAACTAATAAAGGTTCTGTTGCATTAATCATGTCCTGGTTATTGCCCCGCTAGATTTCCCCTCATGACCTTATCTGGTACACAGTTGACCCATACTGTGGCGTGTTGACTGAAATGAAATAGAACGAAGGGTTACGCAGGTAACCTAGGTTCTGTGAATGAAGTCAACACGCCACGAAGCGTGGTCACTCGGGGACTGCTTTGAGCCAGTCGGAAAAAGAGAAAGGGCCGGCTGATTAACACCTGTATTTATAGGAGGTGATTGCAAGTGGGGCGTGGTTAATTTGATATACCGTCTCCTGACAGCTCATCCTTAGCGAGGCTGACCCATACTGTGGCGTGTTGACTTCATTCACTGAACCTAGGTTACCTCCGTAACCCTTCGTTATCTTGCAGTCTCGTTTTTTTTCATTCAGTTATAATCTTGATATGTCTTTTTTGTTTTATCATAAAATATTGTTAAGGAAAACGTAATGAACATTTTGTAATGAAACGTCTGTAATTTTGTGGACTAAATGAACTTTGCTTAGAATTCATCTCAAAAACAATAATTTAACATCACCCATTTTACTTATGTTTTCTTGAGTGGTTTTCTTGGTTAAAGAGTTACATGCAATGAACCAAACCATGCAGCTACGTTGTGAATCGCATGCTACTGTACTTACCCACAAATGTTTTAATGACGAAAAGAATTACAATCCCAAAAAAACATTGCGAATGATATAAGTAAATTAAGGATGGAGAAATACTTTATAAAACAACTGATTTAAAGATGTTGGTTGTATAAAAACAATATATTTTGTTTATTGTAAAATATGCATTTGCATTAAATATTTATAGTTCACAGTGCTTCATAGGAGTGGGCGGAGCTTTTAGCATGAAAGGCTTGCCACGATTCTCTGATTGGTGGAGATTTTTGCTAAATTATGGGTATAGTTTTTTCACTGGAAATTCTGATGTTAAAGACGATTTAAAAAATAATGTGGGCAGATGGCTTTAAGAAAAAATTTACCACCAATTAGTCTTTAATAATAGTTAATCAATTCCCCTATGGAGAAAATTTGATTTTGTTTGCTTCTGGAACCCGACTGTTGCACTCTATAAAGACAGATGGTTAAAGGAAAGAAGTGTTTCATATGCGCAGCAAGTTTGTGATGAAAGTTTACAGCCTGCTGACATTTTTTCGTTAAGGCCAGGAACATGAATTAAGGATATCTATTGACTTTAAGCATGAATATTTTAAAATCAGCATAAAATGTTATATTATCTTATAAAAAATCATGAAATTGTATTTTGAAGTTTCCATATTTGATCTTCTAAGCTTCTTTAATGCACCCCCCATATAATTACAATGTGTTATGTGAAAGGAATTTGAAACATCAAAGCACAGAACTGAAGCAAACACTCCGTGAGCTATAAAAGTTATTGTCATGCACACTAAGTGCCTCTCTGTAAACTCCATGAGAATGTCAATTAGTTCCATTGCTTTAGCAGAATAAAACATGCTGGAAACGCAACAAGTTTGTCAAGGCCTCTTTAAACGTGTTAAATGTGTGTAATTGCTCTCTCGTTGTGCGCATATGAAAAAAAAAAAAAAGATAGGCCGTCAGATAGGCCTATAGATGGAATAAATTTCGAGCAAATCTTGCACTGCGACTCGGCGTTACCCACACTGTACAGTAACTCACACTCACGGACACACGTGTATCCGCCCACACGCGCACAGCAGGCACGTCTCTGGGAGGGTGAGATGTGAAAGTGATTTAATCGCTTGTGCTTGATTACACAGTTGATGGAAAAAGCTCCTGTCATGCTCGGATGCTCTCTAAGGGGTGATCTAACTCCTCTGGCGGCCCCTAAAGGAGCTTTTTTTTTCTTCGTTACCGCCGCCTTGCGGGGGATCAACTCTTCATTTTCCCTGCCTCACGCCCACCCCATCAAGATCAAACCCTGCCCTGACCAACATGTTTTTGTATGCGTCCAATTTATGGGCTCCAGTAGTGGCGAGATGACACAGCCAGCACTTCCTCCGCTCGCTCTGGCCAGAAGCCACGGGAAAGATGAGTCTCTTGTGATTGTGAATCTGATTTTCCATTCCATTTGCTTGATTACCTCCACATCCGGCCGGAAAGCCACAAGTCTTCATTTAGAGCCACTCCGCCGTGTGGATTGGCTATTATTTTGGACGTCCCATGAGCAGCTGTGTGCGTCTCAAAGGATCCACTGCCTAAAGATTGCATAATGTAACAACTTGTCCAGGGCTTTGGCAGATCGCCTGCATCGGTTTGCGGTTTGAAGATGTCTGATCCAAGGCAATGCACCAACTTTAGATTAGGTGTATCCGAGCCAAGATGGAAGCCTTCCATCAGGTTTAAGAGGCTGCTATAAAGTAAAAACAAGAGAAAAAGGTGCAAAAAAAGGGTCAGAATTGTGAGATAAAAACTCACAATTGAGAGAAAACTTCTGAATCGTTAGATATAAACGTAATTGCAAGGACAAAAATGTCAGAATTGTGAGATATAAACTTGCAATCATGAGAAAAATTCAGAATTGCGAGATATAAACACAATTGCAAGAAAAAAGTCAGACTTGTGAGATATAAACTCACAATTGCAAGAAAAAAGTCAGAATTGTGAAATATAAACTCGCAATTGCAAGAATATTTTCAGAATTGTGAGATATAATTTTGCAATTGCAAGAAAAATTCAGAATCGTAAGATATAAACTCACAATTTCAAGAAAAAAGTCAGAATTGTGAGATATAAACTTGCAATACTGATCATTTTTTTCAGGATTCTTTGTGTAATGTTACAACTCGTCACTGGCTTTGGCAGATTGCCGGGTTGGTTTGCAGTTTGAAGGTGTCTGATCCAAAGAAATGCACCAAATTCATATTAGATTCATAAGGTGAAAGGCGGCCCCTGAGAAATGCATAAAATAATGTTATCTGTGCCCTTCTCTTGTGATATGACACGTTGCACTCTCAGCTGTGTCTCAATCAGTGTGTAACTCAACTGTTCACACATGAGATCAAGAGCCGTCACAGACACTTCCTGACGTGCAAAGAAATGATTCAATCACATACAGTGCTGTGATGTTTTGGTAGCACTTTACAATGAGGTTTCACTTATTAACAGTTAACATTAACTTACAATTCTTCTACAGCATTCATTATTCTTAGCTCATTTAAACATTTACAAATTAACATTAACAGTAACATAAATAAACAACTGTATGGCGGGACAAACTGTCACTCACATGAAATCGACCAATAGCAAACCACAACCAATTCCACATGGACAAAATCAAGTCCTACCCTATTTTTTTTTTTCTTCTTCTTGTTTGAGAAGAAACTGAGTTTCACTCAGATGTACCTCACTATCACAGCTTCCATTTCATGCCGACTTTAACAAACGAGACCATATTGTAAAGTGTTACCAAAGTTTTTGTTGTATTCACTGCATTTTAGGTTTCATAATGTTTTATGAAATTTGTATTTGAAATATTCATATTCAAACTAAAAAATTGATATTCAGTCAACAATATTTGATTAATTTTTAAATGATTTAAAACAATTTTGCAAGACTGACGGAAAAGAGTGGGCAAAACTAGATCGCCTGCGTATGAACAGCAAGTCCGTTGACTGCCGAATTCTATAAACAGTTTGGGGTCAGTAATTAAATGTTTTAATGTGTTTAAACCTGAGGAAACTTTTATTGCTTTTTCAAGGCTGGTCTTTCATAGCTCAGAAAACTGGAGTTCTCATTTATAGTTTCACTGAACATAGAAACCTAGGTTACATTTCGTGTAAAAGTTGTTTACACTATTCATGCATGTTCTGTTTGATTAATATTGATTAATATTTTATTCAGTTGAGAGATAGTTTAAATATGGAAAAACCTCCACATTTTATTAAAAAATACTGATAGGCTTAAAGTCTCTTTTTGATCCAGTTGGCCAAGCTAGTTCTGTAATATACTGTTGATTAGCCAATTTGTTTTTCATTTAAGCTCATTTAAATAAAACATTAATAAAGCTATTAACGCTAAGTACAATAAACCTCATATTGTTAAGTCATGAGCATTGTGTCAGGAGGGAATACCCATAAGACCTGGCTTTTGAATAAATAAAATATGTATGCTTAATAAGAACAGGGGCATATACATTAGAATTATTGAAGCTTTGAACTCTATTTAGTAGTGTGATGCTGTTTAGTTAGTAAATAACCGTACATAATCTCCTTTCATGTTCCACGGAAGAAAGTAAGTCGTGGGTTGAAACAATATGAGGGTGAGCAAATGATGACAGAACTTTTATTTTGGGGGTTGATATCATTAAAACAGCTGAGATGCTAAAGAGATCTCATCTTTTACTACATTAACACTTAACCTTATCTGCTGGCTCATGGATAAAACAGACTACTGGTTTCATATTAATTAACAGGTTGTTGGTCTTTTTTAACCATACTTTGTACTTTTGTGTGGGTGAACTGAAGGCCGGGTGAACTGGACAGTCTATATCATCTCATAACTTTTAATTAGCTGTGAGATGTGTTCTGGAAATACAGTTTCTGGCTGGGTGTTGCATCGTTTCTCCAACCTCAAGCTCCCTGGAGGATGTGCAACCATTGGCTAAAGATCAAGAATGGGCGAGTTTTCTTCCTCTTGAGACATATTCCCATGAGGCCTAATCTTTTCCAGCCGCAGACACATCAATCTATATGATCATGTGTCAATCATCCGTGATGCAATAATGCTTTTCAACTGATGAAAGGCGTGAGAGCAGTGGTCACATTCATCTACCACGTATTTACATAGAAAAACAATGAAAAAGCAGCGTAGTGCAAAAAAGCTTTCCGCGTGAATGTTCCCAAAGGTGTCTGTCTAATTCATGTCTAGCCCACACTTAAAAATAATTGAAAAATTGAGCACTTTTGGGATATCATGATTGAGGTTAATAGAGCACACAACAGCCAATATCTGAATGCAGTCGGGTCCTCTGAACACAGAACTCTTCCAGTAGTAGGTCGTTGACTGGGCAAAATGTCAAGACTCCTTTCTGACCAAGAAGGGATGGGGGCTGATGAATAATTCATGGGGAGAGTTTGGTCAAACACAGTGCTGTGTCTGTTTAGCTGTCGCTTCGGCAGGCAAGAGAGAGAAGGGGAGAGATGCAACACTATAGGAAAACACCGGAGCTGATATGCCATCTGGACCTCATATCAGACAGCTTGACGTGTTCCTTGAGGACTTGGTGCGGGACAAACTCTTCATGTTAGCCCCCTCTTGAGAAATGACATATTTAGTGATAATTATGACATGCCCAGAAGAATTTTGAACTTTCTTTGTTTAGAGAGGGCAGGGCTGGCACAAATCGGAGAGGCTCTCCTTCAGGGTTATGGGGCCAATATTGATCTGACAGCATTCAAAGAAGCGAAATATGGGAGGACATTTCCTTGGCTTGAGCATGCGGGTGCAGCCAAGTAGCTTGAACTTTCTTTTACTAACTTGTGGCCACAATGACAGAGATTTTAATGGCTGAAGGTTGCAGTACTCTTGGCTGCTAGCAGATGATGCCGCTGGCAGTGTGTAATTGGCCATAGCTTTTAAAAATCGTATCACAAATGAGAAAAAAATGCCCACGTCGTCGCCTATGTTGCCAGAAATCGCCAACACTTTACTGAAAAGTAGTGTCTTCCGGTGATTTTGTCGCTGCAAATCATGGTGTGAACAGCCCCTTTAGTCACACAAACTTAATAGCAAATGCCAAAGTTTGAGACACAAACAGCCATCTAAGCTTTAAAGTAAAAACCTTCTGAACATATTAACTTTACATTACTGATCAAAAGTTTGGAATAATTAAAAAAAAGATTATGTTTATGAAAGAAGTCTCTTATGCCCACCAAGTCTGCATTTTTTAAAAATAAAAAATACAGTAAAAAAATAATGTTGTGAAATATTATGACAATTTAAAATAGCTGTATTCTGCCTGTGATGGTAAAGCTGAATGCATCATTACGCCAGTGTCTTCAGTGTCACATGATCCTTCAGAAATCATTCTATGCTGATTTTCTGCTCAATTATTGTTTATTGTTATTTTTTATATACATTTTTTAAATGGTAATGTATCATGGTTTCCACAAAAAAACAGCACTCCAACTGTTTTCAGCATTCAGAAATCAGAAATGTTTCTTGAGCAGCAGATCAGTATTAGAATGATTTCTGAAGGATCGTGTGACACTGAGGACTGGAGTAATGATGCTGAAAATTCACCTTTGACATCACAGGAATAAATAGCATTATAATATTTATTAAAATAGAAAACAGTTATTTTAAATTGTAATAATATTACCTTTTACACAAATGCTTACCTACTTTGATCAAGTTAATGCTGCCTTGATGAGCATAAGAGACTTCTTTCAAAAACATTAAAAAAAAAAAAAAAAAAAAATACAGACCCCAAACTAATTTTGGTAGTGCATATTTCTAATTACATCTACAGTTATATAGAACAAATTAGGAAACTCCAAGGCACTCTCTTTAAGAAAAATTAAAAAGCCTTTATTTTATGGCTTGGTCATCATAAACCTTTAAAAACTCCGACGCGTTTCGGCATACAAGCCTTCGTCAGGGAGTCAACAGTTTCCAAAACAAGAGGCCTTCTTATAAGTCTTCACACAACCAATCAAAAACCTCCATTTGGCAGAGGTAGGTTCAAAGTTGTAGGATTATAGAAAGACCACTAGATGTCCTCCTTGGTACTTAATAGAACAGGATATTTGTGACTACACACCAAGGTTACATACAATACATGCATCACCAAAGTACAGGAAATATAAATAAAATAAAATTTTTAGAGAAAGAATTGTAGTTTTAGAGAAAAACACTGAGATCTAGTTCTTCATTCAGGCCTGGATATCTAGTCGCCTGCAGTTTATCAATCCAGAAACTTTCTCTCTGGTTTAGTAGTTTTTGCCTGTCTCCTTTCCTTAGTGACAATGGGATATGATCAATTCCACAGATCTGTACGGTCGATGGATCACTATTGTGGTGTTCCCCGTAATGTCTCGCCATAGGATAGTTCATGTTGCCCGTGCGAATTGCATATTTATGTTCAGCCAATCTGTCCTGTAAGCGCCTCTTTGTCCTTCCTATATAAAACACTTTACACTCAGGGCATTCCAGTCTATATATAACAAATATCGTTTTACAGCTTATAAAGTGGTTAATGGTAAACTGTTTTTGGGAAATAGTATCAACAAAGGTTTTAGACTGCAAAACATTTGTACAATGATTGCAGTGTTGACATTTATAAGACCCTTTGGGTTTAGATCCCAACCACGTATGTTGGCCTTCTGGTTTCAAATGGCTCCGGACCAGTTTATCTCGAATAGTAGGACATCTCCTGAAAGTTACCAGAGGTGGCTCAGGAAACAGCTGGCCAAGCACCTCATCGCTTTCAATAATAACCCAATTTTTTCTTGTTATTCTCTTAATTTGGTCTGCCTCTGTATTATACGTGGTAACAAAAATGGGTCTATCTTTTGTTGGCTTAGGTGGGTTTCTTTGAAGAAGTGATACCCTATTTGCAGATTTGGCCCTGCTATATGCTTTATGGAGAGTTGTGTTTTTATAACCCCGTTCCTTAAAACGTGACGTCATCTCTTTTGCTTTACACTCAAATGAATTGTCTAGGTCACAAATTCTCCTAACTCTCTGGAATTGCCCATAAGGAACATTCTCCTTCAACCATGTCGGGTGGAAGCTTTTAGCATGCAGAATAGTGTTCCTGTCAGTAGGTTTTCTAAACACTGAAGTGTGTAGGGCACCATGATCGTCTTTGAAGATGCTTAAGTCAAGGAAATTAATACAATCTTTACTATATTCCAAAGATAGTTTAATGTTGGGGTTAATGTTATTCAAAAAAACTTGGAATTCTTTCAAATCTGCCTCTGAACCAGACCAAAACAAACAAACATCATCAATGTAACGTCCCCACCAGATAATGTGTTTGAAGAAGGCATTCTTTTCCTGGTTTAAGACAAAATCTTCCTCCCATTTTCCCAGAAATAGACCTGCATATGATGGGCTAAAAAAAAAAGAGAGTGCCTTGGAGTTTCCTAATTTGTTCTATATTATGATTATCCCATCCAAAGAGCACCTCAAGCTAACATTTTGAGTCCTGGAAGCGCTCCTCTACAGACATTTGATACATCTACAGTTGTTTAATTCTTATTTCCATGTACAAATGAGCTACATGAAATGTCCAACAAGTGAAACATGATGTGTTGGGCCTACTCTGTTCTTCTCAGTAACATTTTTTTTTTCTGGAAAATCCATATTGCTAAAAAGAGTATTAATAATAAATTCATAAAAATAGAATAAGTTGATCAATGCTAATTTCCATTTGACAAATGTATATTTCTCACCATTGATTTTGACAACATTCTCATTATAAAACAGAACTTGGTGGTGTACAATTCATACAGTTTATTACAAAAATGTAATTATTAAATTAAAGTGGGGGAGCATAAAAGTAAATTACACTTTCAAATGGCAATGTTTCATGATTGAGGGGCAGGTGGAACCTGAACAAATCAATACCCACCCAATACACTCACACACATGCTCTTTATGACCCTTCTCCAACACACTTGCCATTTTAAAGGTGAAGTGTATCATTTCTGCACAACTAGCAGCACCAAATGACACGGTCCTCTAAACTCACTTTAACGATACCTCTATATTCAGATCTTGACATTTGCTTACACACTCTCCTATAAAATGAGACTACATATTTACACTCAAACATTGAGTCAGTGAGATCAGAGGTCATGTTTCAATTATTTGGTAAAACTGTCGTGAAGGGCATGTAAATCTGAGAATCTCCTCAAATAAAACTGTACAAAGAGGTTTGCAGATACTCAAAGCATAACAAATCCAGTATTAAGCAGCAAATATAAAGGTTTTAACTCAGTCGTTTTATTTAGCTATTCTGATACACAAATTTTCCAAGGATTTACATTAAATAACAAAGGAAAGGGTCAATTTTAGGGTATATTAACAAAGTTTATAGTTTATGTATAGGTCCACACATGCGTCAAATGACGCTGGGTGATTCATCAAAGGCTGGATAGCTTTCATTGGTATGTTCCATTGCTCTTTATTTGAGCACTAACCCTGCTCTGTATGACTCACTGGAGGCTTCTTCACCCACCTGGCACATGTTTAATGCAAAGGTGCATTAAAGAACAAAGTGAGGCATCCAAATGTGTTTTAGTAAAATATGCATCTGAGGCATCTGTTCTGACTGTCTCTCAGATGGCCATTTGTAATATCCAGCACAATCTATTAAAGAAGCACTGACAGCATGAGTGGTATCATGAGAACAAAGCTTGATGCATTGGTGGAATGCAGGTAGGCACAAATCCTCCGCCGGTGGATTATTTTTGTGGAACAAAACATTCCCTTTAGTGTATGGTCGGTATGTCTCCAATCCAAGCTCCAGGTAACGGTCTGGGACACGTGTATTCATTCTGTAGGAAGCAAAAAAGACAGATGATGATTACTAAGGTACAAAACCATGAGGTTCAGCTTAGAAATGATACACGGGTCAATGACACGATGCTCTCTTTTGTACTGATGCATTTATTTATTTGTTCAAAAATACACATTTCAAAAATGATACATCATCCTGAATACACCTTTTCTATGATGAGCATGTTTTTCTTTCTTTTTCTGGGGATAAAAAAAAAATATTGCTATATTTTTTGGGGAGCAGGAAGTCAAAAAAATAAGGGTTTAATGATATCATAATGAAGAAAAATAGAATATATTTAATTATTTAATTATATTTAATATATAATTATATTCTTGAAAAAAAATGTCATGTGGTGCGACTCCTCCCAAAAACAATGATATTTATGAATAAATACTTCATTACATTTGTATTCTGAATTTTTTTTTTTTTTTAATCACCTTGAAAAATATATTTGAAAATGTTTTGTGAACACATGGTGTAATAATAAAAAAAAAATGTTATTACATTTTAATTGATGGTTACAACACACAACATTTTTTTTTTTAGCTTTTCTTTGTAATCAATAAACTACATAGAAAACTTTTCTTGAAAAGCTATACAAGTTTTTCAAAAACAAATGAAACCAATATGAATACAATGAAAGAGTACATTGCTAAGATTTTTTATTGACCATTGTTAAGATAAATTTGATTATATAAAAAAATCAGGATAATAAATCAGACACATTACTTCAGCCGCATGCAATTGTGATGTAAAATGAAACGCTCATGCATGGCCAAGAAATAAAAAAAAACTTTGAGAAGCAGAAATGAAAGCTTTAGTGTAAGTTCTGCCAGGAAGACTCATTTGTTACGTCACTTATTACCTTCTCATCTATCCAATCGTGTTCTAATACTTGTAAAAGAGCGGTACTTACACATGTCTGAGTTCGCAGATGCTGACGCCTACATTCACCTCCATCCTCCCTACCACCACGAGGATGGTCCCTTCCCCTTCATACTCCCCACCACCACCAGGATGGTCCCCTCCCATACCTCCCAGGGGGTCGGCTGCGCCCCTGCCTTCGTCTTCAGGCAGGAAATGCAGATTCCGTACCCTCGGATTGGGAACCAAAGAACTTTATATCAAAATACTTGCTTGCTGGGCTGTTAATAAATGCATATTTGTTACGTTATTTTGCCTCCCGAGTCTTTCTGGTAGAACTGGATAATTTGGCAGCTATCAGTAAAGAAAGTCAGAAATCAAATATGGCAGCACATTGTATGCCATCATTGTTAAGATGTTAATTACAGTTGAGACGACTGAATTTACTCAGCTCAAGTGACCTTGCTGTCATGAGCACTTCGTCTTAAATGGATTAAACAAACCGCTGTGAATACTAATTAGCAATATGCATTGAGCACAATCATCATTATCTCAATTATCCTCAAGTTCAACTGAGGTTCTTTCAGAAACCATGGGAATAGCAGCTATACTGCCCAATGAAGACAAAGATTGGAGTAATTACTTGATAAAATGAGGACAAAATGAGGACAAAAGTGATGCCGCCTTTCTTACCCATGAGAATAAAATCTTCACCATCAAATGAATTAAATTGTTCTCACTTCATCTAAATTAACACACAGTGAATGGGTTGTTTGTCATATCTCTAACACTTCGAAGTAGCTGCAGACTTTTGATGCAGCTCATTTCAATGGCTGCCCCTGGTTCCCATCAACTTTCATTGTATGGAAAAGTGCAGTTTGGACATTCTGCCAAATATCTAATTTTGCGTGCCATAAAAAAAAGAAGTCATACAGGTTTAGAAAGACATGAGGGTGAGTAAATGATGACTAATTTCATTTTTATCCCTTTAAGAGAAAAAACAAACAAAAAAAAAACAAAAAACAATGATCAATGAAATGTCTTTGAATAGAGAAATGGGATGTAATGCTAAACTCAAGTTTCAGGCAGAGATAATGGTACAAACAGCAGATTCTTCAAGAGGATGTTCTCGGAAAGATTAACTTGCAAAAATAAGGGAAACTGATTTTTAGTTAAAACCACGCTTTGTGTTTCACAGCGAGGTAACTAAAAATGCCAGCTTTTTTCCACCATTGCGAGGCTTTGTTGGAGCAGCCTGAGGGTGAGCTTTGATTTTCTTGTATTCAAACTGGCTGACACAAGCTGTATACCCTTGACTTACAATTTAAGTGAAATTCTAGATAGGCTGAAATTACTGACAGCGAGTTCTTTCAGCATATGCAGGGCTCTACAGCATAAACATTTGACATTGAAAATTACTGTGTACAGTATGTGGAAAATGATTTGCCTGCACTGGTAAATTTAATTGATTGATATAATACAGGTATTTTAAAAAAAATTACCCTCCTTTATATGTAAGTTATGTTTCAACAGGACATTCTGCTCCATTTAAAAACAGCATCCTGTATGTACGCCCCAATGTGAAATTAAGGTATACCGCGTGAATATTAATTGAGTCGTGTCCTTCTGAGTGTCCTGTAATTCATTAAATATTCATGAGCTATGCCCTCACATATTTGTTAGTTATTAGCTGTGTCTTTGTCGGCTGCATACGTCATAAAGGTTGTTTTATTTCAGAACAGTAACCATTGTAAAACTGATCGTTATTCCTATAAAGTATAAATTGTTGTAATTTCTTACGACTTTGGAATGACAAATCTATCTATCTATCTATCTACACTGTAAAAATAAGTTCCGTTTCAGTCGCTCACGTTCATTGGAGGGTGAGCTGAGCTCTGGAGATGACAACTCGGCTGCGTTATCCCCTTTGGGGAACGTTGCCCGAGCCAGATCCAGAGATGTCAGCTATGCTGAAACGGGCCGCCAAGGCTGTCGGGCTCGCGTGGAATCCTCCATCGTGTCCCGAACAGTCTCGGTTGGATGATTCGTTTCTTGGGGCGGGCCGGGCTGGTTCTCAGCCGCCGCCCCAGTGCCTTTCCTTCCCGAAGTGCATGGAGAGCTTGCCAGGTCGTGGACGGCACCTTTCTCTGCCAGAGATTGCCTGAGTAGCTCCTCCCCCCTCACTACCCTTGACGGAGGAGCGGTGAAGGGTTACAGGGCTATCCCTCCAGTGGTGCGGTCTGTTGCGACACACCTGTGTCCAGCAGCCGCTACCTCTTGGACGGGGGATCCTCGTCTCCCCTCTAAGGCCTGTGAGTTCTCGTCCGTTCTTATGGACAAAGCTTACAAAGCCTGTGGGCAAGCCGCTTCCTCTTTGAATGCCATGGCGTTGCACTCATGGACATGCACGAGGGTAGCCCGGACCGTGCACTCATAGGTGAGCTCCGCACCTCAACCGACCTCGCCCTCCGGGGTACGGCCGATGCGGCTTACGTGATCGGACTGGCGATATCCACCTTAGTGGTCCAGGAGCACCATCTCTGGCTCAACCTCGCCAATATGGGCCTTACATTTTTAAGCGCAATCAACTTGGATGTTTAAGTCATTTCAACTTAAATTACATTAAACTGACTTTAAAAAAATGAGTTGAATCTTGTGTAACTTATAAAAAAAAAGTTGAAAATTGCTTAACTTATTTTGATGAGTTAAAACATCATAACTTATTGATTATATACATTTCTATCTATCTATCTATCTATCTATCTATCTATCTATCTATCTATCTATCTATCTATCTATCTATCTATCTATCTATCTATCTATCTCCTAAACAAAAATGTGAGCACAGAGCACTGCTCTGCAATGAAGCAATGAAGAATCATAGCAAATAAAAACAAACAAAAAAGCATTTCAAGTCCCCCAAAGGACATGCTCGGAGCAGAAGCACACTCTAGAATGCTAAAAAACAGACATAGCATAATAGATGATGTGTGTTTCCTTGCACTCTGTAGCCGAGTTCAAAACCCTTATTTTGTGGCATGCAGCATTCCTTTGAATTTGACCTTTACCTTCAAAGTGTTTAGGATATTATACAAGATAAATGACATATTTTGTCATTGACGGTGTACGGAATAAAATATCTAAAGAATAACTGATGACAGGCCAATGAATTATTAAAAAAAAATAGTTTGCTTGATCGGTCTCTTTGGGTTTAGGTTATTTTGCTGTTGTATGCAGTAGGACTTTTACTGAAGAAACTGAAATAATTAGATGAAGTGGAACTGTAATTAGTTTAAATAAAAATAATAATAATTGTACACATTAGAATGTTTGTCAACCAATCAGAATCAAGCATTCAACATAATAAAAAAAAAAGTAGTAACTAACTTTAAAAATAATAATTACTGTGTTAAAAAAACACATTTGTGTTAAAACGCTTTTGCAGACCAATCAAATCAGAAAAGGATCATGGGTAATACTTCTCATCACTGGAAATGAAAGTGAAGTGCATTGCATCATGGAATACAGTATGGTGACTAATTTGTAAAATCTGCAAAAATACAAAATGAAAAGAATTTAACAAAATAAAATCCTGTTTTCAAGCATGGGTTTCTGCAGGTCAGAGAAGTGGGCTGAAAGGTCTTTATAATTGGTTGTAAAAGCTGCCTGTTAGGGAAGGGAGGAGAGGGGAGGGTAGGGTAGGGTTAGGGGTTAATAATAGATGTAGCATTGTGTACCTTTCAGCACACCCGTTTATTCGACCTGAAGCTATTCATGTGTCTCTGGTTTACGCAGATCTTCTTCTTTGCTTGTTTTTGGATTCTGAGATACTGTGCCAGATGGCAGAACCTGATTTCACCAAGTGCACGTGTTCCTAGATCAAATTCTTTGTTATTCCAATCAACCAATCAGATTTGAGGGACAAGTTTACAGTTTATGTCAAGTTTAGGCTTACAACCAGGGTTATGTGCTTTACATCAGTGTTATTCACCGTCCTTTCCCTCTGATTTTAGGGATGACGTATGGGTAGGGTTACACTTTCAGATAGGAATATTGTTCCAGAATCAATCAAATATGTTGACACAGGAACGCGTCTAACTCAGGACGTGCCAGGTTGGATAGAAACTTTGCAGGACAGTGGGTCCTCAGGAGCAGGGAAGACCTCTGCATTACTTTTTATATTAATTTGTATTATTATTATTTTGGTAACACTTTAAGGTTCATAGTTAACATTAGTTAACTACATTTGTTAGCATGAACTAATAATGAACTGCACTTATACAGTATTTATTAATCTTTATTAATGTTAATGTCTAACTTATGTCTAGTTAATTAACTAACATGAACAAACAATGAACAGCTTTATTTTTAGTAACATTAACAAATATTAATAAATACTGTAACAAATGTAATGCTCATAGTTAGTTCATGTTAGTTAATACATTAACTAATGTTAACTAACCTTATTGTAAAGTGTTAACTTTTTTTTCACACAATCTACTGTAGCATAAATTGTACAGACTTCAATGTGGAATATTCGATTGGTCAGTTAATCACAGAAATAATCAACAGATGAATCGATTATTAAAATAGTCATTTCTTACAGCCATAGTTCACAGTATACACACAAATAGTAAGAGCAGTATAATAGCATGTGATTTAAATCATATTTATGACAGTAGTGACAGATACAATGACAGTCCTGCGATTACTGACAACAGAACAGCAACACATCGAAATTGTAGCAGCAAAAAATGTCGATAAATCAGACAAGGTGAAAGATTTTTAACAGTTATAGGAGATGAGCATGGCTGTAAATTCCAACAAATAGGTAACTAATTATGCTAATACGTTTTGCCTGGCTGAACCCTCAGCAACTTCAATTATCACACGGTTGAACAACAAATGCGGTTTAGAGCCAAGTCAGATAGTGGATAATCACTTACTTACACTTTATATGCCAAGGTGATAACCTAGACTGCATTTAGTCTTTATTTAGAAAAGTAAAATTAACCTCACTTCCTCGTGGGCAGAGCTGTAATTAGATCATATTAGTGAGGTTTAATTAGGAGCAGAAACATGTAGTGATTAGCTTGTATTGTGTCGGCAGTGAAGCGCTAAGTGAGACATATGTCAGGCTCAACCTGTCAGTAAAGCCATGCTGTTTCTCTACTAGAATCCGGCCCAAGGCTCCAATTATCCCACTGTGCCTTGCAAACAACGGGAGGTCAGCTGCTGTGCACAGGGTCTCCTGCTTTCTTTTTCACATATAGCAAACATGAAAGAGTGAGCAAATGAGAGACGCTTGAAACAGAAGGAAAAAAGGTTGCCAAAAGTGCTCTTCCAGTGAGTTTTGCTCTTGTTGAACTGCCTTTGAAGTCTCCTTTATGATGCCTGAATGTCTGATAATTGTGTTGATTTTGGATGTGTAGGTTTTTCTGTATAGGCAAAATAGCATAAAAATAAAAAATGTAAATAATAATAACAATAATAATTTGTTTGATGTTTTATTTATCTTAATATTTAGGCCTGTATTTTCTCAAATAACTTTTTTTTCCCCATCAGATTATTGAACCAAACATTTTAAATCAAGTTAATAAACATAATCTAGGCGCTGTTTTACTAAATTTATATTGCCTAATATAACAATAAAATGCAACATTTACATACATATATAAAACCAGTGTTATTTTAGTTTGATTTTGAATTAACTTCTATTTTAGATTTTTATTTTTGTTTTAGTTGCTTTGTTATGTGCTTTTGTCATTTTTCCCCCGTTTTTTATTTTATTTTTATATTTTGATATAGATTTAATAAATATTTATTTCAGTTTTAGTCATAGTAACTTGCCAAGGTAACATTTCTCATTTTCACTTTTAAAGTTTAAGTTTTTAATCTAGTATTTATATTTCATTTGAACTTAATTTAAATTACAAAAAGATTTTTAATAGTTTTTGTTTTAGCTATAACAATACTGATGAGGACTTCCATCAACATTTTTGATTCATCTGAGAGCTGAATTTCTGAATCAAAGTTTTGAACTGATTCATGAAAATGAACCGATGTTACACCATTTAAATCAGGAAGAATCATGAAACTAATCTAATCAAACTCTCCTTAGGAAACTTAATGTCTGAATAAAAAACGAATTAATATCATCACAATACTCACGTATGACCAACAAAATTACTGTGAATCAGTAGATCACTCAGTCTAAGTACTGTATGTCTTATAAAAGAAAGTTCAGTGTTCGCTCTGTGCCGATACCCTTGGACTCGTTCACTATCTATGACAAATCACATCACACGGGGCATTTCCTCCTCAACTCTCTCTGATCCAAGGACAGCGAGGTCTGTCTGAAACCCCGGGGCTGGGTTTATTTATATTTGCTATATCAGATATAGCTAATCTTTGTTTCCTAATCTTGAGAAATGCAATATTGAAATTCAGTAGAGAGTCATTATAATAACAACTGTACATATTTTCTTCCACTAACAATAGTGATGCTAATGTCTCATGATTTCCATCAAATTCTATTTCTTGGTCAGTTACACTATAGAAAGACCTTATTTTACAGAGATATAAACTTTTTTTCTGCACATATTGTTGCCATAACATCCTGTAATTTAGTGTGTTAAATATAGGGGAGAGTTTTATAATATGTCTCTGAGCAATCAGCGATGATAAAATTAATGTCTTTATTTAGCTCCTTTTTTGAAATGATATTACAGCACTTTATCTTGATCAAGAATGATTGAAAATCGAATCAAGAGCAATACTGTAGCTGCATGTATAAAAGTGCATAAAAGAGATCATAACATGACTTTTCAAATGTTGACCCTTCAAGACCAACATGAAACCCAGCCTAAAATCCAATTACACTACAGCACAGTAGAATGACTCACACAAATACATATATCTATAGTAATGAACCCCAAAAGACGAATGTCATAGAGCCATTAAAAGACTGGATTATTTCCCATTAGTCATAGTGTTCAAATCATATTCAGTGTGAGAAGAGCCAAAAAAAAAAAGAAAAAGAAAACTATTTCATAAAAGTACTTCTGTCCCTTGTGGCACAATATGAAAAAGAGGAAGAGAGAGAGAATGTGGATTGTTTCATTTCAGTGGACTACAGCCTCCATATGCGAAACATGCATTTGTGTGCCCGCAGGCAAATAATAATAATAAAAAAAATCTCTTCAACCATCTTTTCCGTGCACTGCTCATCAGCCTTTAATAATTCAGAGATTTGCAAGAGTTGGCTGAAAAAGACCTCTTAAAATATGACCAATCATATATATATATATATATATATATATATATATATATATATATATATATATATATATATATATATATATATATATATATACAGTATATATATATATATATATATATATATATATATATATATATATATATATATATATAAAAGAACTAACTAAATTCCAAGCCAGTTTATTATTTTGTTTTGTTGTATGTAACGATGTATTGTTGTATCGTTGTATTGTTTCGATGTATTAGTAACTAAAAGATGGAGCTTTAAATTATACCTTAAATATTGCTGTTCCATTGAAGCTACTTGATTAAATATTAAAGCATTTCACTATAATTTTTTACTCAACATCTTCTCTGAACAACAACAACAACAACAAAAAAGTAAATTAAATAATAAAGTGAGGAATACGGACTATGGGACATGGAAAGTCACTGTTCAAAGCTTTTTGTTTGAAGTGTCATAAATGGGATATGCGTTTATGGAAAAACTGAATACTTGCCGTGAGCATGACTGTAAAAAATGATATGATTAAAGTTTTGACAACATGGTTTTACATTGCTTTTACTCATCAAAATAAGTTAAGCAATTTTCAACTTTTTGGGGTTATACAAGATTCAACTCATTTTTTATTTTAAAGACAGTTTAATGTAATTTAAGTTGAAATGACTTAAACATACAAGGTGATTGTACTTACAAATTTAAGGCAGCAATTTTTTTTTATTTTTTTTTACAGTGATATGCATCTGCTGATTGTCCTGTACACAAGAAAAAATTACCTATGAAGCAGAGATGGTTACTGCACTTGAGTTACTGACTCGGATTTGGATTTATTAATGTCACATTGGCTAGATGCAAAGAAAATATAAATTAAATAATTAAAAAATTAAAAACAACAAAACGACAATATCAATTTTTTGAATTTTTTTTTTATCATGGTTCCTTTGGATTGCCAGTCTGTTAAAAAACATGAATGAAAAATCTAGCCTTTAAACCTAGCACTACGTTTTATCCAGCTTTTTGTAGCCTATATGGCTTTTCTCTCTCTTAAAGGGTAACTCTCGCCAAAATGCAACATAGGTTCTTTTTGTTAATCTACCCAAGGCAAACTTTCATTTAAAAGTATAATTAGAATGGAAATGCCACTTTTGAGTTTGACCGTATTTTCGTTTTCAGTCAAATTGCCTTTTGAATGGGAGTGCTTGGGGCACTACTATGATAGAATCAAAAATCGCTATTTTTAAAAGAAGGCTCGACAGAACATGAAACTTTGCTCAAAGTATCACCAGGGGCTCTACACATGAACTCGAGCATTGAGAACATTGTTTGTGGACACAGAGTTTACTAAAAATAAAGATTTTGAACAACTCACTATAGCTGTGTCCGCTGGCGTTTTGACAGTCAAAAATAGTCGATCTCCGAATGTGAATGAACTGACTCTGAATTTTAGTATTGCTTCTTATATGAGCATCCTTTTTCAAATACAAGGTCAATATTGATTTTCACTAACGACAAAACAACAAATTATCCGTGCATTTATATGGAACTAAGCTTTAGGAGCTTTCCATCTTTACTTGTTACGTTGCATTCGGAGATCGACTATTTTTGACTGTCAAAATGCCGGCAGACACAGCTACAGTGAGTTGTTCAAAATCTTTCTTTTTAGTAAACTTTGTGTACACAAACAATGTTCTCAATGCTCGAGTTCATATGTAGAGCCCCTGGTGATACTTCGAGCAGTTTCATGTTGTG
Source organism: Squalius cephalus (assembly GCF_949319135.1). NCBI lineage: Eukaryota > Metazoa > Chordata > Actinopteri > Cypriniformes > Leuciscidae > Squalius > Squalius cephalus. Next base: position 19,251,910 of record NC_137145.1, read on the forward strand.
TCGAGCCTTCTTAGTGTTTTAAAAATAGCGATTTTTGATGATATCATAGAAGTGCCCCAAGCACTCCCATTCAAAAGGCAATTTGACCGAAAATGAAAATATGGTCAAACTTAAAAGTGGCGTTTCCATTTTAATTATGCTTTTAAACGAAAGTTTGCCACGGGTAGATTAACAAAAAGACCCTAGGTTGCACTTTGGCGAGAGTTACCCTTTAATGTGTGTGTATGAGAGAGAGAGAGAGAGAGAGAGAGAGAGAGAGAGAGAGAGAGAGAGAGAGAGAGAGAGAGAAAATGTTAATGCATACAGTTTTTCCCATATTTTAATGTTTTGCAATCAACATGCATACAATTTTATATCGACTTTAAGCAGCTGGAAACATTCTGAGGTCTGATATTTTCTGATAATGACTGTCGTCAATAGCAACGCTGTTTAACAAACCACGGCCGGTGTCTCACTTAGTGACTGTATTGAAAATGACTACTCGCATTAATATTGTTGTAGTGTTTTTCTTGTTGGTCAATTGTTTTGTACATTGTAAAGGACTATAACATAATAAACAGCCTAGATATACAATATCCATTACATCTTGGCACCTTTTTTACAAACAAAACAGATAATAGAAAGATAATATAATTTAAGTTAGAGATTAAATTACTTGAGACTCGACTTGGACTCTTGTGATAAAGACTTCTAAGGCTCTTACATGGTAGAACTATTCCAGACAATCACACTAAATGTAGTAACCCGAAGTCCTCAGTGACTACAGATCCTTTATTTCTCTGTATTCTGTCCTTGCATTTTCATTGAAGCTCTTTGGTAAAGATTTACTCCGTTGACTCATAGATGGACAGATCGAAAACCAAAATATCAAAAATCCTAGTGTTCTACCACCATCATATGATTCCATTGACCTATCCAAATGAAAGTTTGCTAAGAGATGCACAAACAGAAGATAAAAAAATACTTTATTACATATACTTCCTGTATTTAAAAATGAAGATTTGTATGGGCTAAACACTGAGGCTGCACTATATCAACAAAACTAAAAAGCACATTAGATCGGCATGATGGAGCTATAGTGTGCATCCTCCATCTGTGCAGTCATCAAATTAAAATTTGAATGTCCTATCTAAAGTGTTTAAATATTTCTACATGCCCAAAGTGAAAGCAGCTTGTCAATTTACTCATTTTGTTGTTTGTTTTACCACTGCAATAGATCGTTCTCTCTCTATAAAATCGCAACTGCACATTTATTTTAAATCTCTACCAAGAAGGAAAAAAAAAAAGGCTTTCTTGTTGTCTTTGCCTGAGGACTATACGAGGTTCCAGCTGGGGCTTTTAATAAAATGCAAGACCCACAGTAAAAGCCTAGAGTCATTTACAACATGCAAACAAGATGATTTGTTTTGTTCATGCTTGGTTCACTAGAAAGAGAAATGTCTTTACTTTTGTCTTAATATGGTTAATACATCCTACACATAATTTCTTTCACCTGACTTACCTCACGGCCTAGTTTTGCATTTATTTTTAAAGAGATGCCGTTGGCATGCTTTGCAGCCTGTTTAAGGGTAAAAGGAGAAACATGCAGCAGTTTGAAAGACGTGTTTTACTTATCTTTTTACATTTAAACTTAGGGTAAGTGTACCCATTAAGCCCATGTATTCTTTAAGCCCACTTTCAACTCTAAAGTCAAATAAAAAAAAAAGAAAATAATATTTTATGCTGCTCATTATTTTAACCAATCAAGTGATTTGTTACTTCCCTGGCACTTTTTATTGCATACCAATCACATTTGGCAATGTTGAGTTAGCCCCACCCATGTGCATTCTGTCTCAGGGGACCTCACACAAAGTCACCCCAAAACTTTGGTGTTTCGGGACCCTTCAGAAATCAACATATTTCTGCAATTTTCAGCCATTTCTTTGGTAACTACATTGATATTATGTCAAATAAGAAATTTATGTATTGTTTTTTGTGTATGAACAAATAGTACTTTATCACTTTATATTATTTTTCTTTAAATGGAAAGATGAGTTTTATTAGCTTGCGTTCAAAGCTAATCTCTAGGTCAAACCATTAGCCTTACAGAAAGGCGAGACTGCCAAAGAATTAAGCAGTGAACTGCAAATGGTAAATGTTTTGCGATTCATTTTACATTCATTTACAAATAAATACATCATAAATTGTTTTGTAGAGAAGATTATTTTTTAACTTTTTTTTAACCCCTTACCTGACAGGGATCACTGGTGATCCCAGATTATTTTAGTTCAAAATATGTTTGAGCTTATATATCTCAATATTAATAACAGTCTGGTTAATTTTGAGTCTTGAACTATAAACTCTCAAGGGTTGGCTTTCTAAATGTATGTGTGTTATGTTTCTATTCAGAATTACTTATGAGCAGTAACCTTTTTATTTTGGGCATTTCATGTATGCAGCACTTGCCAAAATTGGGGGTGATGAGCAAGGGGTTTTTAAGATGGGCTTAAATGGTACAGTGCCACAAAACACATGCAAACTATAGCCAACACAAGCTAACCTTGAATGAATAAAACCCCGTAACATTTCTCAATGTGGGCACAATGAAAATTACTATGATACTTAGTCCACAGTATATTTAAGTTCCATGCATGTATTTGTAAACATATCTTAAATTGTTGTCTTTTTTTCACCATTACTCACTGTGGAACCATTTAAGCCCACCTTATGTGTTTCAATGGGGAATCCTTCTAATTGCGAACTTTGATACATTTTCTGAAAGTGTTTAATGATAACATTTCTTTGTGTGCTTTTACCTTACTAACCTTTTAACCTTACCTCACTTACCACCTTAATTTACAACTATATTTAGATAGGCCTACAAATTACACACATTCATTCAAACGAGATAGAGCCCGTTTTGTCTTAAAGTCCCTTGTGTAAACCGGGCATAATTTGGGAGCCAAGCCAAGTTAAGGCTTGAGATTCCAGGCATGGAGAGGTCCCAGAGGGACCCTACAGTACATTCCCCACAGTCCTGAGCCCCTGGGACCGTCCGGATCTGAGATACCGCCACTTCCAGTCCAGCTTTGACTGGGCACCCAAGCCGACTTAAGGCTCCATACTCACGGCATGGGGGGCAACTATAGGTGATCCCCTAAGCCCAGAGTATGGAGCCCTAACTCGGCTTGGCTCCCGAGATACACCCGGTCAAACTTCCAGCTTGACTCCAGCTACAACTCCAGTCAAGCCGACTTAAGGCTCCAGACCACCGGCCACTAACACCTACCCATCCCACCCAGGGCTCTAATCAAACATTAGCAAAATGATTTTTTTTTAAAATACTTCTCTGTCACTGAATACATATAATGATGTTTTACTTCTTTAAAATCAATACATTTTTATATTTTGTGAATCAAAGATGATGTGGGCTAATTTGAAACACATGCAGGTGTGCCAAAGTACCAATTAAGCCCATGCCAGACTTCTGACTTTATTCCTAAAATATCTTAATTTTACATTCTAAAATGTACATCAACTAATTAATACATTTTCAAATGAGAGATAAATCTTGCATTTTAACAAATTATTTTTCTTATGAACCATGTCAATATCTATCAAAAAAACCTAGACTTAGATTTTGGTGGGCTTAATAGGTACACTTACCCTAAATATTTTTACTCTTTCATCACTTGTTTTTACAGTCTCAAGTGCCTTAAAGGTCCAATCGACTATTAATCTCCACAGAAGTTTGGTTAATGGGTAATTTGAGGAGGTGTGAAGAAAAACTGAACTTAAAAGAACAGCTTTTTAAAAAAATATAATGAATGTGAATCATGCATTTCCTAACATTCATAACGAGGCCTCTTTGACATCTAGAGGCATTAAGAATATGGCCATTATGGCCATTTTAATCTTATGAGATAATGAGAGTCAATGGGCATGTGATGCATCTGACTCATATGATGTCATACAGGAATTGTAGGGAAAGATACTGCTGAAAATCCAATCATGTCATTTAATCTATCAGTAATCTCCACAGACCCAAACATTGGCATTGATGATGCTTTATTTATTATCATAAAGGCTGGCATGCTTTTTTTATTGCCATTTTTCTCTGATCACAAATTAGGTATAATTTGAATACTCAAAATTCATTATGTAAAAAACATTTTGAAATTGGACACTGCATTACCATGGAAACTGTACTTTAACTCATGGTTGTTTCAACTCATGTTTGGGTCATATGAACAAACCCAACCGTTGGGATTAAATATTTGGTCACACTTTAGATTAGGGTCCAATTCTCACTTTTAACTAACTAACTATTAGCTACAAATTTTGACTCAATAAACTCCTAGTTACTGCTAATTAATAGTTAGTAATGTAGTTGTTAAGTTTAGGTATTGGGTAGGACTAAGGGATGTACAGTAGAATATGGCCATGCAGAATAAGGCATTAATATGTACTTTAAAAGCACTAATAAACAGCTAAAATCCTAGTAACATGCATGCTAATAAGCTACTAGTTAATAGTGAGAATTTGACCCCAAAATAAAGTGTTACCAAAAATGTTATATAAAAAATTAAACCAATGGTTGGGTTTGTCCATATTTGACCCAAACATTGGTTAAAACAACCCAACATATTTTACAGTGTAGGCTCAATTTTTGTTATATCAACTTCAAATTTGGAACACAACTTGGTTAGGCATATGGTTTTGATTGTCTAGCAATTTTAGAGTCCAAATTATTTTGAAAAATACATATTTTGTATTTCAGCACATTTGCTTTACAGTAAACATAAACTTCCATTACGTTTTTACACTTTCATTTTTTGAAGTGCTTTCACATATTCTGAGTGTCTTCTTGAAAAAGAGACCAACACAAGGTCTAAATTCCAAAGTTCAGATCTGTGCTCAAAAAGGGGGGTGACAGTTACAGTTTAATTTTTTTTTAGACATTTTTAAGCATATTTTTAGAAGTGTTGCAAAATTGCAAGTTGGTCATTTAAAGGTCCCGTATTATGCCCCTTTTCACAAGATGTAAAATAAGTCTCTGATGTCCCCAGAGTGTGTATGTGAAGTTTCAGCTCAAAATACCCCACAGATAATTTTTTACAGCATGTTTAAATTGTCATTTTTTGGGGCTCAGAAAAACTCGCTGTTTTAGTGTGTGCCCTTTAAATGCAAATAAGCTTCTGCTGCACGACACAGGGGGCGGAGCCTCACGAGCTCGCGCTCAGTCTCTCAGGACAATTTCATCTCACGGAATGATGATAATATCAGAAACTCTCAGTAACGGTGTTCATTTCGAGTCGGACAATAATGCCTACAGAGTCAGAGTGCTGTATAGAGATGAAACAGGTATAGTTTAGTAGTTTAATTACGGTTATTATAACGTATTTGCCATCTGCTTGTATGTATCCATTATTTATTAATAGCCTACAAGTCTGCTGTCTGAATGATGATCAAACATATACTGATGAGTTTAATAAAGTTTATTGTACATCACACAAAAGATGAAGCGTCAGTTTTACTTCAGAAAATCACCGTAAGAGCTGAGTAAACACAGTAAGTTATAAGAAGTGCGCAAGTACATAAACGAATTTCGGTAGAGTTGAGGGAGCATTCCTGTGGGCGGAGGTTAGTCAAAAAACGGTTCTAGTGACGTCATTAAAGAAGGAAGTAGAGGGATGTAGTCCAAACGGGCCGTTCGATGTAGTCGACTTCTGTTAAATAAAATATCTCGCTTGGCATTGAACTTTGAGCTTTATAATTTTACAGATATTATTTATGCTCTAACAGCAACATTACACACTAACTAAAGTTTGAAACATGGGATCACGAAGAACGGGACCTTTAAGTTTAAAATATTGACAAATAAGGCCCACAGTTGCATTTTGGTGCATTTCATATATTTTCAAAAAATAAACATACAAATTACAGGCCAAATAAAGAAACATGTTCCAAAAGTGTTACAAACTCTTTCACTCAGTAAGCAGCGACCTTGTTCAATATCTAATTATTTCAAAACTGTTGCTGGGAGACAATTTAGAGAGCCATCTACTACTATGTGTATCAAACAATAACAACACTATTATTTAATTGCTTTTACAGTTTTTCACTTTGGCACATTTTTCAAAACAGTTTTAATATTCTCTAAACTGTAAGTTCAATTGTCACAACTGTTTGCTGGAACATCAGAACTCTAGCATGTCTGCAAAATGTAGTAAATCACTCAAAATATTGAATTAATGCTTCAAAAACTAGTTATTGTGTCAGTAAATTGGCCAATGCCACCAAAATAAAAAAGTGTTTTTGTCATTACGTCAGCCACAATAAATCAAAATGTTTAGGTGTTTTTTTCACCATGGAACTATTTGTTATATACAGATGTAATGTGTTGCCTACTTTTTAGTTGACATTGTCTGTTTTCTACAAGAATGTCAGTTTTGTCTAGTTGAATGCTCATGTGTCTCACACTGCGCTTTTAGATACATAATTTAGCACACAAACAAAAAATGGACTGGTCACACTTTATATAAGGTGTCCTTATCTACTATGTACTTACATTAAAAATAAGTACAATGTTCTTATTGTGTTCATATTGTATTGCAAAACACTTTTACTGCTATTGAAGAGGGATACAGGTAAGGTTAGGGACAGGTTTTTGGGACAGGTTGTTGTCTGTGTCGTTAAGACCCTTTTACCTATACCAAGGGAATTTCCACAGATTTGTATTACAGCTGTTTACATTCACCCGAAAACAAACAGCATATCTGCCACTGGATATGTTAGTAAAGTTTTATCAAATTTTAGATCAATCTCTCCAGATGTTCCAAACTTTGCTCTCGGGGATTTTAATAATTGCAATTTAAAGAAGACTTTAAGTGACTTTTATCAGTATGTGAACTGCCATAAAAGTACGGACTGGAATGTTTTCCAAACTGCGTCAGAAAATACTGATGAACTCACAGAAGTGGTGTGTGATTATGTGTCCTTCTGCACAGATATGATTATTCCTAACAAAACGGTTATAGATTTTCCAAATAATAAACCATTGTTCTCCAATCAAACAAAAGACCTTCTGCACAGAAAACAGGCAGGATTTAAACAGGGTGATCTGAATGCAGTTAGGGAATTGAAAAAGGCAGTGACAGTTCAATTGAATAAGGATAAAACAAAATATATAAGGATACAATTGAGAAACAATTAAGTGGTAATAATCTAAGATCGGCTTGGCAAGATATGAAGGAAATGGCAGGCTGTAAAGAGGAGGGCATAGGGACATTAAACCGAATGGGTTTAGCTCAGCAAAAAAGTTTACTGATGAGCTGATCACATTCTATTTAAGGTTTGATGATAATATATATGTTTTAAAACAAAGGACTGCAAGCAGTCAAGCTTTTAATCAATGTGCAAAGGGTTAAAGGTCATTTCCAGTGTGTTAACAATAATAAAAGTCTCGGTCCAGATAATATTGAAGGAAGGGTGTTAGGCACGTGTGCTGAAAAGTTGTGTGAGATATTTCATTATATTTTTTCTCAGTCACTCAAGCTACAAAGAGTCCCTGACATTTTGGAAAAAATCTATTATAGTTCCTGTAGCTAAGACTAGGGCTCCAAGGGAACTCGATGATTTAAGGCCGATAACTTTTACTTCAATAGTTATAAAGTATTTTGAGAAAGTAGTGAAGGGATACATTTTACAGCAGTCTAAATAGTCTTGATCCTCTGCAGTTTGCATTTAGACAGGGCAGTTGTGTCGAGGTTGCTAACCTTTGTTAAATTGTTTGTTCAAAACACCCATGCTAGGCTACTATTTATTGATTTTTCTTTGGCCTTTAATACAATACGGCCCCATTTGTTGGCAGAGAAACTTATTTCTCTTTTTAACTTGGATCTCAATATTGTTGGGTGGATCTTGGATTTTCTATTAGGACGTCCTCATTGTGTCAGAGTTAATGGTGTTCATCTGATCTAATGGTGTTCATCAATGGAGATCTGATGAAGGACCTGCGCCTAGACACAACTACAATGCAGCCCTGAAGTGTCAACCAGACTCTCCCCAGTGAAGGCCTCCTTCCCTTCCCTTTACCTCTCAACAGATAAAACGTTAACAAAATTATTCAAGTTCGAATGGATCCGCGGAAAGGACTAAAAATTCTGTATTGGCTCAGGGATCAATTGCTCCGGTCTGCCTCGCTGTCTTGCTGCTGTGTGTTTTGCTTATGTAAGCTCCATATAGTTTTCCATTTTAAATCTCTATTTACTATCATTCCTTGTTGTTTATATCGCTAAATATATCATACTCATCAACCAGATATCTGATATTATCTCATTTTGATTATCACATTGTCACATTGATCTGACTTCGCTAGCTTTAAAGGAGCTGTATGTAAGATTGTGGCCAAAACTGGTACTGCAATCACTTTCAAATTACTGTATAGAGCGGTGTATCCCCTCCCCCTCCCCCTGACTCGAGGTAGCCAGATAGGCTGCAGGATCCAGCAGGAACGTAGGCTGCAGTTTGTAGCTGCAGCTGTGGTAACTAGAGCAGAGCTGGCAACCCGGATGCAGAAACACTACTGACTTCGTGATTGGTAGATAGATGGAGGGCGGCGCTTCAGGCCAAAACACAAGATGACAACATCAACATCAGTTGAGGGCTGCAACTTCACTTTTTAAATGACAATATCCTGGCCGTACTACTTTTGTCAGTGATATAAGTATTTGAAATGAACATGATTTCTTAATGTCTAGTGACATATCAGGGCCATTTTATGATTAATTGAAATACATTTCTTACATACAGCTCCTTTAATCTAAATCACTATCGCTCTCAAAACGCGCTAGCCTTCCGCTAGCCTGTTAATCTGCCATTAATCTGCCTGTTAATCTGAACATTGTTCGGTTCGGCTGTAGAGCCCGTGCAGCAGGGCAACTGCGTGACCGTGAGACGCTGTAGTCGCGGGACAAAACACCGCTCTTCCATTCCGATAACAACATTAAACAGGTTCTCCCCACTCAGTGAAACACTGTAACGTTTTCACACACTCTTTGGTTTGGGTTTTTTTCTTTAATGCTGGGGTGCCAGACAGGATTTGTGTCATTAATTTAGTTCTGTTTACGAAAACGTACAAAGGTCTTGTGCAGTTTGGTTTCTCTTTCACAAAACCCCTCACTTATTTGAGAAAAGAATTAGCATCAGTAATCAATGCAATAATACCCAAAATAAACACTCTTAAATAGACCACTACTACATTCAATATGACAGACAACTAGAAATCATTCAAATATGTATATTATCAAATATCAACACGGTTTTAAGTGTCTCAAAAATGACTTTTTGGGTTGAATAGGAAGAAGAAAACAAAAATGAGTTCACAAATTGTCCTGCCACAAAGGCTACAAAAAAATAAACAAAATTAGCTCAAGTCACAAGATCAGCAGTAATTCCAACAGTTTAGTTCATATAGTTCAATAGTTCACATAGTCAGTAAGGAAAAAAAAAATAAATTTCCCCAGATCAAAAAACAGTCAACAGTCAAAAGTCAAGTCACGTCAAAACAGTATCGTATCCAGAACTGTACTCACAACTCCTTTTTCCTTTAATAGTCTGGTCCACGTTTTACTGGAACTTCCCAGACGTGAGTATACAGACTGGAGGCTCCCAATCCGTCAATTCCGCTCAGGTTTTTAGAACTGCTCACTCGTACTGTAAGCCCTGCAGCGTCTCAACGACCATCCGCTAGTCACACAATGACAAGGATACAATGCTTCGCTTTTTATGATCTAGAGCGCGATTGATTAGAATGCAGACGACACACACTTTTACCACGGACAAAACAATAAATCGCGGGAGTCTTCGAGCGAAGCTCCGCGAGGTACACTCACTGGCTTGACTTCCGGCAGCCGACTCAACTTCCTTGAGCGGCGCACGTCATCCAAATAAAGGTAACTGGGCTGGACCCACGACGTCACCATCTTCGTCGCTATCCCACGACGACCGCAGACTCACATACTATATACATTGCTTTGATATTTATGGATAATGAACTCAAATTATATTACAGATGAAAGATGACTGATAAATAAACATTTAATTGCTTACTTTATGACGACATCGTCACAACACCCGCTGAGAATCCTGTTGAATGTGCCCTGGTTATTGGTGATTCTATTACACAGAATGTGAAAATAGAGACACCAGCCACCATAGTCACATGTTTGCTGGGAGTCAGAGCACCTGACATCAAAGTAAATTTAAAAGTGCTTGCTAATGCTAATCGTAGATTCTCCACTAATGATGTTTGACTTCGCCAGTTGGAGATCACTAAAATTAACATTAAAGAGGTGTGTGAACTCGCAAGTGCGATGTCAGGCACTGTAATTTGCTCTGGTCCCCTTCCTGTTCGCCGGAGTGATGAGATAGTTAGTAGACTGTGCTCACTCAATGGCTGGCTGTCTAAGTGGTGTCCGCAAAATAATATAGGGTTCATAAACAATTAGAAAAGTTTTTGGGGCAGACCTGACCTGTTGAAAAGAGATGGTATTCATCCCTCCTGGGATGGTGCTGCTCTTCTCTCTAGTAATATGGCACATTGTCTTAGAGCTCAAACAAGACAATCTGGGGCTCAGGTCAGGAAGCAGACAGACTGGCTAAACCGACTGTCTGCTAGCTGTCTCACGTCACTGAGGTCAGATAAATTCCATCACATAGAGACTCTTTCACCTACTGTGAATATCATCACAAAGAGACTGTGTATGTTCCCCGAGCTAGGAAATACAAAAAAACTCCCAAACCCATTTAAGGGTAAAAATTTGATTGATGTTCAACAAATAAAAAAACAAATATAATGCAGATGAACAAATGATAAAGTTTGGGTTGCTGAATATTCGATCCCTTTCTTCAAAAGCACTTATTGTTAATGATATGATTACAGACCATAACCTAGATGTGCTGTGTTTGACAGAAACTTGGGTAAAACCAGACAATTGCATTACTTTAAATGAGTCCACCCCGCAAGATTACTGCTATAAACACGAGGCTCGTTTAAAAGGAAAAGGGGGAGGCATTGCTGTAATTTATTAGCTTGGTTCCGCCCTCCTACGTACTTCCGCTCAATTTTCATTTTCCTTCCGGCCAATTTTTACCGATACAATCAGCGAACAGAGGGAGTGGCTGAGAACGATGAGATTTAGGTCGTGAGCTAGTTTGAGGGTTACATCACAACCAAACGTTAGCGATTGGTTATGTCAGATCCAGAGTGGCTCTGGGCAGATCCAATAGTTTTAAACTTCAACAGAGTACCCGCCTTCAAGTAAGTTAATGCTTGTCAATGTGGAGTGGCCAGACTCTCTGTACAAATTAAATGTACGAGAGTCTGGTAGGACCAGGCTAGTAATTTATAGCAATATCTTCAGTATTACTCAGAAATCTAGTTTCACATAATTATTTTAAAGTGATGGTGCTTTCTGTAATGTTATCTAGCGTAAGTGCTAAATCCTGTTTAACATTTGTGCTGGCTACTGTATACAGGCCACCAGGGCACCATACAGATTTTTTCAAAGAATTTGCTGATTTTCTATCAGAGTTAGTACTGGCTGCAGATAAAGTCCTAATTGTTGGTGATTTTAATATCCATGTAGATAATGAAAAAGACGCATTGGGATTAGCATTTACAGACATTCTAAACTCTATTGGAGTTAGACAACACGTGTCAGGACCTACTCATTGTCATAATATTACTTTAGATCTAATATTGTCACATGGAATCAATGTTGCTGCCGTTGAAATTCTGCAGCAGAGCGATGACATCTCAGATCATTATTTAACCAAGGTTGCAAAGCCGACTCTGTGTTATAAATATGGTAGAACTATCACTTATGCCACTAAAGATTGCTTTATAAATAATCTTCCTGATCAATTTCATCTCATCAGCATCCCAGATAGCCTAGAAGAACTCGATGTTGCAACAGAAATGATTGACTCTCTCTTTTCCAGCACTTTAGACACAGTTGCTCCTTTGCAATTAAAGAATATTAAAGGAAATAGTCCAACACCATGGTACAACAAGCACACTCGGGCCCTTAAGAGAGCAGCCAGAAAAATGGAGCGTAGCTGGAAGAAAACAAAATTAGAAGTTTTTCACATTTTGTGGGGGGAGAGCACGATTGCGTACAGAAAGGCCTTAAAAACTGATAGATCTGCTTATTTTTCAACACTTTTAGAAGAAAACAAACATAACCCTAGGTATTTATTCGAAACAGTGGCTAAATTAACAAGGCAAGGCAAGGCAAGGCAAGTTTATTTATATAGCACATTTCATACACAATGGCAATTCAAAGTGCTTTACATAGAAGAAATTAAAATAATAAAAGAAATAAGAATAATTAAAACAGTTTAGAAAAATAAAATAAAATACAGTACAAACAGTCGGACGAACATTGGCACAGTGCTCATTCAGTAAATGCACAGCTAAACAGAAGTGTTTTGAGTCTGGATTTGAATGTGACTACTGTAGGAGCACGTCTGATTTCCTCTGGAAGCTGGTTCCAGCTGTGGCTGGCATAATAGCTAAAAGCGGACTCGCCATGCTTAGAGTGAACCCTTGGTATTTCTAGCTGATATGATCCTAGTGATCTGAGTGATCTGTTGGGTTTATATTCAGTGAGCATATCTGCAATGTATTGAGGTCCTAGGCCATTGAATGATTTATATACCAGTAATAATACTTTAAAATCAATCCTAAATTTAACTGGGAGCCAGTGTAAAGACCTGAGGACTGGTGTGATGTGTTCATGTTTTCTGGTTCTGCTCAGAATCCTGGCGGCAGCGTTCTGTATGAGCTGCAGCTGTCTTATGGTCTTTTTGGGAAGGCCAGTGAGGAGTCCATTACAATAATCCACCCTGCTGGTGATGAAAGCATGCACAAGTTTCTCTAAGTCTTGTCTGGAAACAAAGCATCTAATTCTTGCAATATTTTTCAGATGATAGTATGCTGATTTAGTTATTGCTTTGACATGACTACTGAAACTAAGGTCTGACTCTAGGGACACACCGAGATTCCTTACTTGATTTTTAGTTGTTTGACCCCTAGAGTGAAGGTATGCGTTCACCTTGAGAACTTCATCTTTGTTTCCAAACGCAATGACTTCAGTTTTGTCTTTGTTTAACTGAAGAAAGTTTTGACACATCCAACTGTTGACTTCGTCAATGCATTGGCACAGGGAGTCAATGGGGCTGTAATCGTTAGGCGATAGGGCTAAGTAGAGCTGTGTGTCGTCTGCATAGCTGTGGTAAGCAATTTGGTTCTTTCTCATTATTTGGCTCATTGGGAGCATATACAGGTTGAACAGGAGTGGTGCAAGAATTGAGCCTTGAGGTACTCCGCATGTCATGGATGTCCACTCAGACTTATGGTCACCTATACTCACATAATAACCTCTCCCATCTAAGTATGACCTGAACCATTTTAGGACTATCCCAGAAAGCCCCACCCAGTTTTCCAGCCTGTCAAGAAGTATGTTATGATCAACAGTGTCAAATGCAGCACTGAGGTCGAGTAGTACCAGCACTGATAATTTACCTGAATCAGTATTTAAGCGAATATCGTTTATTATCTTTATGAGCGCTGTCTCTGTGCTGTGATGCGGTCGGAAACCAGATTGAAAATTGTCAAAGTATCCATTCAAGCTCAAGAATTTGTTCAGCTGATTGAAGACAACTTTTTCAATGATCTTGCCTATGAAAGGAAGATTTGAGATCGGTCTATAGTTGCTTAATATGGTCTTATCCAGATTGTTCTTTTTCAGGAGGGGCTTGACAACTGCAGTTTTCAGGGAGTTTGGAAAACTCCCAGAGAGAAGTGAGACATTTACCACTTCTAGGAGATCTGCTTCTAAACTGTGGGTTAACACACTTTTGAAAAATGATGTGGGAAGTGTGTCAAGAGCGCAGGTTGATGTTTTAAGGTGCTGTACAGTTTCTTCCAAAATTTTGCCATTAATTTCTTTGAAATCAGACATAGTAACTACTTTCTCAGGTGGTTTGATCTGTCTGACCCCAGTGCAACTCAAGGATGTGCTGCTGATCACCTTTCTGATATTACTGATTTTCTCAGAGAAGAAAGAAGCAAACTCACTACACTTGTTCTCTGAGAGCATTTCACTGGGAATCTGGCTTGGAGGGTTTGTCAGTCTCTCTACAGTAGCAAAAAGAGTGCGTGTGTTGTTTAAATTGCTGTTTATAATATTTGAGAAGAAAGTCTGTCTAGCTTTGCCTAGTTCCATATTGAAAGCATGAAGGCTGTCTTTGTAGATGTTATAATGGACTACAAGTTTAGTCTTCCGCCACATGCGCTCTGCTTTTCTGCATTGTCTTTGCAACAACAAAAAAATAAAGCTTCAACACCGGACGTTTTCAAACAGCACAGCAGAAATGACTTTATGAACTTCATTACTTACAAGATTGATAATATTAGAGAGAAAAGTATAACTATGCAAGCGTCTACTTCAGTTTCGCATCAGACAGTGTATTGTAGTCTCCCTGAGGAAAATTTTCATTCATTCATTGCTATCGGAGAGGAAGAATTGTCTAAACTTGTTAAATCATCTAAATCGACAACATGTATGTTAGACCCTATACCGACTAAGCTATTGAAAGAGATGCTTCCAGAGGTCATAGATCCTCTTCTTAATATCATTAATTCATCTTTGTCACTAGAATATGTACCGAAACTTTAAAGCTGGCTATTATTAAACCTCTTATTAAAAAAACGCAACTTGATCCTACAGAATTAGTCAATTACAGGCCGATCTCAAATTTACCGTTTCTGTCAAAGATACTAGAAAAGGCAGTATCCTCACCACTATGTTCCTTTTTAGAAAGAAATGGTATCTGCGAGGATTTTCAGTCAGGATTTAGATCGTACCATAGTACTGAGACAGCTCTCATTAGAGTCACAAATGATTTGCTCTTATCATCCGATCGTGGTTGTATCTCTCTATTAGTGTTACTAGATCTTAGTGCTGCATTTGATAACATCGACCACAACATTCTTTTGAATAGACTCGAAAATGATGTTGGCATTTGTGGAATTGCACTAGCATGGTTTAAATCATACTTATCTGACCGTTATCAGTTTCTAGCAGTAAATGAAGAGATGTCATATCGATCAAAAATTCAATATGGAGTACCACAAGGCTCAGTACTAGGACCGTTGCTGTTCACTCTGTACATGCTACCCTTGGGAGATATCATTAAGAAGCATGTAATTAGTTTTCATTGTTATGCTGATGATACTCAGCTCTATATTTCTTTGTGTTCCGACGAAACGCACCAATTCACAAAATTAACAGAATGCATAGCTGATATAACAATTTGGATGACTAGTAATTTCCTACTACTTAATTCTGAAAAAACAGAGTTTCTAATTATTGGGCAAAAAACCTCTGCACGTATTAACCCAGAATACTGTCTAACAATTGATGGCTGCTCTGTCAAGTCTTCGTCGTCGGTTAGGAACCTGGTTGTGCTCTTTGATATCAATCTTTCATTTGAAAGCCACGTTTCTAGCATCTGTAAAACCGCATTCTTCCATCTTAAAAATATATCTAAATTACGACATATGCTTTCAATGAAAAATCCGGAACAGTTCCCTTTCGAGGGAACTCGAACTGCGTTGAATGACACTTTGGGGGAACGCCCCTCAGTGTAGCGCCTCTGAAGTATGAATAAAACTAAGCCAATCCTGATTGGTGTTGCGTCATGGCGTAATGTGTGACGGCATATGCGGAAGCTACAAAAGGACGCCGGCACACAACAGAGATAGCTTTCTGTTCTTCAGCAAAGCTCTCTCTGTCTCTTGTCTGTCTTATTTGGTGTTGTATTGTCTAACAGTCACAAGCATATATACAGTATATTATCATGGCGAGCACAAGCAGTTACACGAGGTGTGTGCATCCCTGCCCATGTTACATTACGGGTGGCGAAACACACAGAATGTGTGTACACTGTTTGGGAGCGCAGCACTGCCTTTGGGAGGGCAGCTCTCGAGGGGTCTGCTTGCGAGGATTGCGAGAGATTACCAATCCGTGTGCTGCGCTCCCGCCTGGCCATTTTCAATGAGGATGGCCAGGCTCGCGAGCCCCGTGGTGCGGGCCCGCGTCTGCTGAGGCAGCGCGGCAACGCTCTTCATGGGGCTCGCAGATGGATCTAGCGGGGGATCCCGAGACTGCCGAGGCACACTCTCGTGATTCATCCACCAGTTCCGATGCTCTCCCTCCTCGCGCGGAAGCCCGCTCTGCGGCTTCTTCCGCACGAGCGGAGAGCCTGATGTTTGAGCTGTCTGCTTCTGAGGAAGTAGACGTGCTCAGCATCGAAGGCGGGGATTTTGGGGATGACTCACCACCCCATGTCCCCGCATATGAGGAGCTGGTTGAGGTTGTCTCTCGTGCAGTGGCCCGTCTTAATATCAGTTGGCAACATGAGAGGCAGGAAGCGCAAGTTAAAAGCAAGTTGGACGAGTGCTTCCTGCAGCACAGAGAGCAACCTCATCATCGGGGTTTACCGTTCTTTCCCGTTTTACACAACGAGTTGTGTAAATCGTGGAACAAGCCACACTCGACTCGCGTGTCCAACCCCCCTGTGTTGAATTATAGTAATATCGTGGGGGCGCGAGAGAACGGTTATGGGATGATGCCTCGGGTGGAACAGCCGCTTGCCACCTATTTAGCCCCCGAGTCCGCAGCATCCTTAAAAACCCTGGTGCTGCCCACTAAACCATGCCGTGAAACATCATCGTTAGTGGGCAGGGCTTATATGGCTGCGAGTCGGGTCTGGTGCTAGTCTGCATACAATGGCAGTACTACAAGCGTACCAGGCCGACCTTCTCAAAGATATCGATGAGGGCAAGGGTCCAACTCCGGAAGGCATTGCGGAGTTGAGGAAGGCTGCAGATCTGTCTCTCCGAGTCACCAAGGAAATGGCCCGTGCAATCGGCCGTTCCATGGCGGCAATGGTGGTCTCGGAGAGACATCTATGGTTAAATCTGTCGGGCATCAAGGAGAAAGACAGGGCTTTCCTCCTTGATGCCCCGATTTCGCCTTCTGGCCTGTTCGTCGTCGACAGGTTTCAGGAGGCGAAGAAACAGTCTGCAGCCTTCAGACAATATCTCCCTTGCCGCTCGAAATCGAAGAAGCCTGCCCCCAGCGGGCAGCCGCAGCCATCCACCAGCTCCTCCGCCTACAGACAGCGAAAAAGCCTCAGCTGAAGCCTCAGCCTAAGCAGGGCGACCTGAGGGCCGTCCTGCAGGCGAAGAAGGCTTCGACAAAGAGGTCCTAGCCAGCCTAGGTCCTCTGCGGGCGGCCCCACCCGTGGGGGAGCAATCGAGGTCGCCTCCTTCGCGGAGCCCGCAGGAAATCGATGTCGACTTCCCGCCGTCAAGTGTGCTTCGGGACGCATCGGTTTTCAGCGAACGCGCCCTGCACTGTCCGCCCCACAGGCTTCCGGCCAGGCAGCACTCGCGTCCGCACATCGAGAATCGTTTTCGCTCAAACCCTGCCGGAGATCCGCTTCAGGGGGCCAAGAACGAATCCCGATTAATACCCAAAGCCAGCCTCAAGAGGCTGGTTCCCTTAGTAGAGTATTTCGATGCATGGAAAAATCTCACAAATATTTCTCCTTGGTCTCTCCGCACTATTCAAAAGGGGTACAGACTACAGTTCGTTTCCCGCCCACCAAAGTTCAACTGGGTGGTCTAGACCAGTGGTTCCCAATCCTGGTCCTGGGGACCCACAGCTCTGCACAGTTTGTATGTCTCCCTCATTTAACACACCTGATTCAGATCATCATCTCGTTAGGAAAGAGCTCTATGAACTGAACTGGGTGTGTCAGATAAAGGAGACATATAAAATGTGCAGAGCTGTGGGTCCCCAGGACCAGGATTGGGAACCACTGGTCTAGACTGTAGTCGACCCAGAGCAGAGTCGGGTATTGGAACAAGAAGTAAACTCTCTGCTGGTAAAAGAGGCTATAGAACATATTCCTCCTCCAGACAGGGAGTCCGAGTTTTACAGCCGCTACTTCATAGTTCCCAAGATGGGGGGTTGCGTACAATAATAGATCTCAGGCACTTGAATCGGTCTCTGAGGAGATTCAGGTTCAAGATGCTCACTATTCCCATCATCATGAGCCAAATTCAATCCGAGGATTGGTTTGTCACGATAGATCTGAAGGACGCATACTTCCACATTTCCATCCTTCCATCTCACAGGAAGTTACTGAGGTTCGCTTTCGGGGGCGAAGCGTACCAATATCGGGTTCTTCCGTTCGGCCTAGCTCTCTCTCCTCGCACATTTACAAAATGTATGGATGCAGCTCTAGCACCGCTGAGGCTTCAGGGTATCAGGGTCCTCAATTATATCGACGACTGGCTGATTCTGGCCCAGTCACAAGAGCTGGCAGTTCGGCATCGAGATGTCGTCCGTGCCCACATCCAGAGCCTGGGGTTGAGACTCGACACGAAAAAGAGCGTGTTGGCACCAGCCCAGAGAACCACGTTCCTGGGAGTGGTGTGGGATTCGGTCACGATGCGAGCACAATTGTCTCCTGCACGGATCGAATCCATCCTGGCCACGGTGACCAGGATAAAGCTAGGCCAGGCCATCACTGTAAAACATTTTCAGAGAGTGTTAAGGCTCATGGCAGCAGCATCCAACATCATTCCATTCGGTCTCCTGCACATGAGGCCCTTGCAGTGGTGGTTGAAAACCAAGGGGTTCTCCCTGAGGGGAAACCCATTTCGCATGATCAGGGTTACGCGCAGATGCCTTCGTTCCCTATCTATGTGGAAGAAAGCTTGGTTTCTGTCCCAAGGTCCCGTGCTGGGAGCGTCATGTCGCGGAAAGCCGTTTCGACAGACGCCTCCCTCACAGGCTGGGGCACGGTCATGGGCGGCTGCTTTACGAGAGGTCTATGGCAGGACCATCATTCCTCCTGGCATATAAACTGCCTGGAAATGTTGGCGGTGTCCCGAGCTCTGAGGAGCTTCCTGCCGGATCTCAAGGGTCATCACGTCCTTGTGAGGACGGACAATATGTCGGTGGTGGCCTATATAAACCATCAAGGGGGTCTGAGGTCTCGCCCTCTATGCAGACTGGCGCATCAGATCCTCCTGTGGTCCCAGGGGAAATTGTTGTCTCTCAGAGCAACATACATCCCAGGGAATCAGAATCAGGGAGCAGACATCCTGTCGAGGCAGGGGCTGAGGCCCGGGGAATGGAGACTCCATCCTGAGGTGATGGAGTCAATATGTCAGAGGTTCGGTCCAGTGGAAGTGGATCTATTCGCGTCTCGAGAGATGACTCACTGTCCACTGTGGTTCTCCCTCACACATCCAGCCCCACTGGGGTTGGATGCCATGGTACAGACGTGGCCGAGGCTGAGTCTGTATGCATTTCCCCCGATCGCTCTGCTCCCGGGAGTTCTAGAGAGGGTTCGTCGCGACGGGATCAGTCTATTATTGGTAGCCCCGTTGTGGCCGGCCCGAGTATGGTTCTCAGACATAATATCACTCCTGGACGGCCCTCCATGGGAGCTTCCCATCAGGAGGGACCTGCTGACACAGGCAGAGGGCTCAATATTTCACCCTCGGCCCGAACTGTGGAAACTGTGGGTCTGGCCCCTGAGGGGGCACAGCACCGAGAGGCTGGCCTGTCAGCAGGAGTAGTAGAGACCATACTCAGCTCTAGTGCTCCCTCCACAAGGAAATTGTACGGTCTAAAATGGAATGTTTTCACCGTATGGTGTAGAGAGCGTGAGGTGGACCCAGTTAACTGCCCAGTGGCTTCAGTGCTGGAGTTCCTCCAAGATCGCTTCTCGGCTGGTCTTACCCCGTCCACTCTCAAGGTATACGTGGCTGCCATTTCGGCTTTCCACGCTCCTCTGAGTGATGGGCCTCTGGGGAGACAGCATTTGGTCGTACGTTTTTTCCGTGGGGCATGGAGGATGAGACCTGCGGCTCATACCAGGGTTCCCACTTGGGACCTGGCGGTGGTTCTCGAAGGGTTGGTTGAGGCCCCCTTCAATAGCCGTACAGCAAACCCAACTAATCTGGTGCCTATTACATGTCAAACTAAGATTGCTGTGACAAAAAGTAAGACTGTCAAGTTAGCTCTTTTAAACATTCGTTCACTTAAAAATAAATCACTTCTAGTCAACGACTTAATAACCACAAACAACCTGGACTTTATGCTTCTAAATGAAACCTGGCTAGAAGGCAACTGCAGTGCTACAATCCTCAATGAAACAGCCCCTCCTAACTTTACTTTTATGAGTGTCTGCAGAGCTGTTAAGAGAGGTGGGGGTCTAGCTGCTCTTTTTAAAGATATCTATCAATGTAAGCAAATATCATTTGGGAATTACCTGTCTTTTGAATATCTGGGTATTGGGTTAAAAGGTGCTCCATTTTACTTATCATTATTTACAGGCCTCCAAAATACTCTCCAGCCTTTGCTGAGGACTTTACAGAACTGTTATCAACCATTACCTCAGAGTTTGACTGTTTTGCCATTGCTGGAGACTTTAACATTCACATAGATAATGCAGAAAACAATATGGCAAAATAAATCAAAACTGTTTTAAAAACTTTTGATCTGACTCAGCATGTACATGGACCCACACACAATCGTGGACACACTCTAGATTTACTTATCAGTAAGGGTCTAAACATTTCATCGATTGTTATTAAGGATGTAGCACTGTCTGATCATTTCTGTATTTTCTTTGATATATTGATCTCTCCTGCCACTGAAGCTAGATCTGTGTGTGTCAAGAAGAGATGCTTAAATGAAAACACTAGTGTACTATTTATGAAGGCACAGAGACAGCACTCATAAAGATAATAAACGATATTCGCTTAAATACTGATTCAGGAAAATTATCAGTGCTGGTACTACTTGACCTCAGTGCTGCATTTGACACTGTCGATCATAACATACTTCTTTACAGGCTGGAAAACTGGGTGGGGCTTTCTGGGATAGTCCTATAATGGTTCAGGTCATACTTAGATGGGAGAGGTTATTATGTGAGTATAGGAGACCATAAGTCTGAGTGGACATCCATGACATGAGTCCCTCAAGGCTCAATTCTTGCACCACTCCTGTTCAACCTGTATATGCTCCCAATGAGCCAAATAATGAGAAAGAACCAAATCTCTTACCACAGCTGTGCAGATGACACACAGCTCTACTTAGCCCTATCGCCCAACGATTATAGCCCCATTGACTTCCTGTGCCAATGCATGGATGAAGTAAACAGTTGTCAAAAAAAAAAGTGTCAAAACTTTCTTCAATTAAACAAAGACAAAACTGAAGTCATTGCGTTTGGAAACAAAGATGAAGTTCTCAAGGTGAACGCATACCTTCACTCTAGGGGTCAAACAACTAAAAATCAAGTCAGGAATCTTGGTGTGACACTAGAGTCAGACCTTAGTTTCAGTAGTCATGTCAAAGCAATAACTAAATAAGCATACTATCATCTGAAAAACATTGCAAGAATTAGATGCTTTGTTTCCAGACAAGACTTAGAGAAACTTGTGCACGTTTTCATCACCAGCAGGGTGGATTATTGTAACGGACTCCTCACTGGACTTCCCAAAAAGACCATAAGACAGTTGCAGCTCATACAGAACGCTGCCGCCAGGATTCTGAGCAAAACCAGAAAATATGAACATATCACACCAGTCCTCATGTCTTTACACTGGCTCCCAGTTAGATTTAGGATTGATTTTAAAGTATTATTACTGGTATATAAATCATTCAATGGCCTAGGACCTCAATACATTGCAGATATGCTCACTGAATATAAGCCCAACAGATCACTCAGATCATTAGGATCATATCAGCTAGAAATACCAAGGGTTCACTCTAAGCATGGCGAATCTGCTTTTAGCTATTATGCCAGTCGCAGCTGGAACCAGCTTCCAGAAGAGATCAGATGTGCTCCTACTGTAATCACATTCAAATCCAGACTCAAAACACATCTGTTTAGCTATGCATTTACTGAATGAGCACTATGCCACTGTTCGTCCGACTGTTTTTACTGTACTGTATTTCATTTTATTTTTTATTTTTTTTAAACTGTTTTAAATTTTTTATTACTTTAATTTCTTCTATGTAAAGCACTTTGAATTGCCTATGTGTATGAAATGTGCTATATAAATAAACTTGCCTTGCCTTGCCTTCGAACCGCTGGAGTCGGCTGAGGCCAAGAACCTTTCCCTAAAGGTGGCTTTCTTGTTGGCCATTACTTCTCTGAGGAGGGTATGAGATCTCCAGGCGCTCTCTATATCTAACGGGTGCCTGGAGTTTGCTCCAGGCAACATCAAAGCCATCCTTTCATCCTAGGCAGGGTTATTTGCCCAAGGTGCCATCTAATGTGGCACGGCCTACGGTTCTGCAGGCTTTTCATCCTCCACCTCACGTGACGGCGGATGAGGAGAGACTTCACCTGCTCTGCCCTGTCAGAGCTCTCAAAATATATATCCAGAGGTCCTCCTCATGGCGGAAGTCAGACCAGTTGTTAGTGTGTTTCGGGTCCCCCAAGAAGGGACTTCCCGCTTCCAAACAGACCATTAGCAACTGGATTGTCCAAGCTATATTTATGGCGCAATTTGCCTTCACCTCTGGCTGTGAGGGCTCACTCTACCAGAGGCATGGCGTCCTCTAGGGCCCTCCTTTCAGGGGCGCCGATCCAGGAAGTCTGCGATGCAGTGGGATGGGCCATCCCTCACACTTTTATTAGATTTTACAGCCTGGACATTCCATCGACACCTGGCACCCTTGTGCTCTCGTCCTAAGTGTGCCTGTGCGCAGCTTCACACTAGGACAGGCAATGCTCGTTGTGGCATAGTGGGTACTCATTCCCCAAAGTGTCATTCGATGCAGTTCGAGTTCCCTCGAAAGGGAACGTCTCAGGTTACGACTGTAACCCTTGTTGCCTGAGAAAGGGAACGAGAACTGCGTCCCTTCGCCACGCCTCCCCCTGCCGGGGAGCGCTTGCTTCATCACAGAAGCTATCTCTGTTGTGTGCCGGCGTCCTTTTGTAGCTTCCGCATATGCCGTCACACATTACGTCATGATGCAACACCAATCAGGATTGGCTTAGTTTCATTCATACTTCAGAGGCGCTACGCTGAGGGGCGTTCCCCCAAAGTGTCATTCGACGCAGTTCTCGTTCCCTTTCTCAGGGAACAAGGGTTACAGTCGTAACCTGAGACGTTAGTTCATGCGTTCATGACCTCAAGGCTAGATTATTGTAATGCTCTTATGGGTGGTTGCCCTGCACGCATAATAAACAAACTACAGTTGGTCCAAAATGCAGCAGTTAGAGTTCTTACTAGAACCAGGAAGTATGACCATATTAGCCCCGTTCTGTCAACACTGCATTGGCTCCCTATTAAACATTGTATAAAGTTTTAAATATTGCTGACTACTTACAAAGCACTAAATGGTTTAGATCCCCAGTACTTGAGCGAGCTCTTAACGCATTATAGTCCTTCAGGTCTACTGTGTAGTAAATAAGCTAAAATAAATATTAATAATCAATCATAACGATCAGCGCTCTCAAGGACGCCGAGGTCTATCAAGAGAAGATCTGCTACTCCTGGCCCAAAACACCCTGGGAAATCCACCAGTTTTTAATTCTCCGACACCTTGCTGCCTGCACAATGGTCATCTTCTCCGCAGATCGACGTCTCCACCGACATGAATCATCATCTCATCTCTGCAGTTCAATGCCTCTCTCAAACGGTTAAAGGATTAGAATTAAAAATGGGCGAATTTTGAACATTCCTTCACTAACCTCAGCTCAAATTCTGCCAAAAACTTTTCAGCCATTCCACAGTTCCCTCCTCATTTCGGACTAAGTGATCACCCGAGTGTGCCTTCGACATCAGCTACTCTGCCAGCTCCTTCATATACGGTTCAGTCGCCATTTCAAGCTGTTCCTGCTCCACCAACTTCTTCAAACTTCAATCTCTGCACAGCAGCTCCAGCTCAATTTTTCAGTAGGCGTTTTGTTTCACCCGCCGCCGTAACTGTGTCTCCCCATCTAAGAGCTAACATCGTCCAAGGTAAGGACATTAAATTGGCTACTTTACTGCTTCTTTTGCCTGCAGCTGACAGGAAAATGGTGGACTGTGGCGACGTAGCAGTCCTACACAAAACTTCTGATCCCCGTTTGCAACGCAATCTTACGTTTGGCGAATTTGTAATTGCTTTTAGCATTTACAGAGACATTTTTGTGCCAGGTTTATCCAGAAAGAAGGGAAGAGTTAGATGTCTATCTAGCTATGTTAGCGGACTTCAACCAAAGATACGGGGGCACTTTATTTGATGAATACCACAAGTCATTCTCTGCGAAATCTGCTTCCTTCATTACACTTTATAACTCAAGACTAGACTGGTCAGTTACTGACACTGAACTGCTCGTCCGTCATTTTGGAGGCCAAAAAACTTTGGCTTGTGCTATTTGTAGCGCTCATGGTCACACGGCTTCATTTTGCCCTAAAGCATTCACTAGCCATGATCTGCGCGCTGTCCCTGGTGCTGAAAATGTAAGAATCTCCCCAAACAGCAGAGGTCGCCCTGTTGCAGAATTCAATGGTGTTCTTCTACGTTTTTCCTTTAATGAGTCTGTTTGTCCACATCCTAATTGTAAATATGCTCACATCTGTAGTGTTTGCAAGGATCCGCACCCAAAATCAGTTTGTCCACGCCGGTACAAACCTGCAACCCGCGGGAGAGTCCCAATTCGAAAAGAATTCTGAACAGTCAAACAATTACTCCTATTCATTTCATGTCATTGGCCCTTTCGCTTCTCCTCCCTATTCTCCATTTTGCATAAATTCTATAGGTGTCGCTACTCTGAAATATTCCAGCAATTCAGTTATTACGTTAACTCAGTTCATTAATACTATTCAGTTAATTAAGTTAGCTGGTCAAGGCACTTGATTAGCTAAAGCCGACATAACAGACGCTTTTAAATCTATGCCAATTTATCGAAAAGATGGCCGGTGGCCCTGTATGAAAACTGCTACTTCTGTTTGCTTATTAGTCATAGCTATATCTTCTAGCAATTCCCCAGATAAAGAAGGCAATTCCCCAGATTGCCTTCTACTTTGTCTTATTGCAAAGATAAATCATCGTCCTATTTATTCCACCTAACGGAGCACCTCTCTCTAAGCCTGGTTCAGGATTCATCTAGCTACTGTCCTCTAAAGCTGCAGTCTATCTCCCTCCCAGTATACTAGTCACTCCTTCAGGATCAGGGCAGCCACTACAGTGGCTGAACGTGGTGTTCTACTTCAGCTATCAAGATCCTGGGCAGATGGTCTTCCTCTGCTTTAGAATCTTACAGCAACAGCAAGCTCTTCAGTAACGATTCAGGTAAATCCCTATGCAACTACTGGCGAAAAAAATGGCCTAATGCGAAAAAAATGGCCTAATGCAAAAAAAATGGCCAAGGTGGCCCAGTATGAAAGAAAAACAAAAGATGGCCGGTGGCCCAGTATGAAAGAAAAGATGGCCGGTGGCCCAGTATAAAAGAAAAACAAAAGATGGCCGGTGGCCCTGTATGAAAGAAAAACAAAAGATGGCCGGTGGCCCTGTATGAAAGAAAAATAAAAGATGATCGGTGGCCCACATGTGGTCTCGTATAAAAATAAATAAATAAATAAATAAATAAATAAAATAAAATAAAACTCTTTCCGGTAACTATTTTTTCTCTCTATGTTTTAGAAACTACAGGATTCACGACTGGTGGGTATACTTTTCTTTACCATTCTTTGGGGGTGGGTGGGCGGGCGGGCCCCGGGCGCGCCCTACGTAAAAGAACTTTGTATCATAATTTGCTTGCTGAGCTGTTAATAAATGTACACTTGTTACTGTATTTATTCTCCCAAGTCTTTCTGGTAGAAATGAAAGCTTTAGCGTAAGTTCTGCCGGGAAGACTCAATCGTTATGTCAACGATTACCTTCTCATTATCCAATCTGGCTCTAAATACTTGTAGTATAAAAGATCGAAACTTACACATGTCTGAGTTCGCAGATGGTGACGCCTTCATTCACCTCCATCCTCCCCACCACCACCAGGATGGTCCCTTCCTATACCTCCCTGGGGGTTGGCTGTGCCCCCTGCCTTCTTCTTCAGGCAGGAAATGCAGATTCCGTACCCTCGGAATGCGCGCTATGGACGGGGCCTTCGCCAAGAACTTGTCATAATTTGCTTGCTGAGCTGTTAATAAATGTATACTTGTTACAGTATTTATTCTCCCAAGTTTTTCTGGTAGAACTTTATTCTAGAGCTGCTGTAAAGCCAAAACAATCTCTGTTACATTAATTTCCTATTACTACTGTAAAGCTGCTTTGAAACAATCTGTATTGTTAAAAGCGCTATATAAATGAAAGTGACTTGACTTGATGTTCAGACCTTCAGTATTGTTCCACTGGTTCACCTCAAGGCTGCGGTCTTTCACCTCTTTTGTTTATCATGTACACCAATGATTGTCGGAGTAGGTATGATAACAGTTATATTATAAAATATGTGGATGACTCCGTGATTGTGAGTCTTCTCCATGAACAGGATCCGAAGCATGGTCTTGTCATGGAAGACTTTGTGTCGTGGTGCGATCGGTTTTCTCTTCAGCTCAATGTTAATAAAACAAAGGACATGGTGACTGATTATAGGAGTTCCCCACAACAATTAAAGGCTTGGAGATAGAAATTGTTGACACTAATAAAAACTTGTGGTCATTGACAATAAGTTGAGCTTCAAAAACGTAGCAGGGAAGATCATTGGTATTGATCAGACTAGTCCTTCTGACATTTTTCATAATTATGTTTTCAAGAATGTTTGGCATGTGAAGGCTCATGATGAAAGAATGTTTAAAAGTTGTGAAGAGTTTCACAATTTCACTGATAATCAACTCATCAGTTTTGATCAACAAGCCACGAGCATTTAGTTATTGCACAAACTGTAGACAATTGTACTTACTCTTTTGCACACATGCCAAAACATATGCAATTTGCTTAAATCAATAAGAAATTCTAATTTGACGTGAATGAGAAACTAACTGTTCAGAGATCTGAACTTATTGTTTTTGGGGAAAAAAATCTAAATTGAGAATTGAGCCAAAGCAATTGAGAAAAACTGTAAACAAGAGTTGCAATTTTGCTACAGTGGGTCATCAAGGGTTAAAGACATTCTGAACTTTCTGTTTATCAGAAATGCCCATTTATCACGCCAGGGCCACATTTTTGTAAGGTGCTCATGCTCATTTATACTGACTTAGCTGCATCTTTTGTTCGTGTGTTAAAGTCTTGCAGAACCTATTAAGCACTCCATGAGTTTGAGCGAGAAAAATATGTCTCTTTCCTTGCATGTTATTGGGTTGACAGCCTGCCAAGGACTGATTTAACCACACAATATATATTGAAGCATAGTGGGTTGAGTACACCGCCTAACACTCTAGTAAATGCAGTTAAAGCACTGAGAACTTTTAGAGAACTTTTGACAACATTTATAAAGAATTGTCCACGTAGTTTAACATGCTCTGAAATGCTTGATTATAATTGGTCAGTCGAGGTATTCTGCTGATATAGTGACAATATATATATATATATTAGTGGTGGGCCGTTATCTGTGTTAACGTGCTGTGTTAACGTGAAGACTCTTATCGGGTAATAAAAAAATATCGCCGTTAATCTATTCTCAAAGTTGGGTTGGGAGCTGGGTCTATACTACGCAAGCTATGATGACTTTGACCTTGATATTTTAGCGCGGATGTATACCTAGCCGAATTCGGTTCAGTGTTCGGTACGCATTTTCAAACCAAACGGTTCGTTGGATAATTTTTCCTGCCGACCAAAATTTCGTTATTTCAAAATGTAGGCGGGTCGCGCGTGGCAAGCGCGCTCATAATGTAAGAGACGCTGGCGCGACCACAACATTGTCTGACATCAAATGGCAAACGTAATGTAAGCGGAACGAAACTGAGCTACTCCTTAAGGCCTCATTATGCTTCTGCGTCAACTCCACGGCGTAGCTACGCCGTCACTCCTACGGCGTCGTGGCCGTTTTATGGTTCTGCGTAGGGCTGCTTTGCATCGCGGTGCATTTCACCGCCAGAACGCTAGAGGGGTGTGTGGTTCGCAAATCTCTTTGCTAGTTTGTTTTGGTTCCGTGCGCCGGTTCCGCTTTTTCAAATGGCGGTATCGCGGGAGGGGGAAACCGGAAAAGCTACACTCCAGAAATGATGTATAATCTGACCAATCACAGCCCTTGCGGTCTGCGTCGCCTCGACGCGTAGTTAAAATTTTTTGGAGGTGCACGGCGAGCTACGGCGGAGGGGTCAGAGAGGGGTTCGCGGCGACACATAGGGGTCTGCGGGGGTACGCCGTCGATTCGACGCAGAAGCATAAAACAGGCTTTATTGTGTGGTTGACGGACCGTTGTTTATCAGTTTGGACCAAAGCAGCGCAAGCCGATCGTGATCATGCGACACTGTTACTACACAGCGCTAAGAGATCCAGTAAAGAAAGCATTTGAATTCGCCACAGAAGTAATAACATTGCTGCGAGATCTAGTGAGAAACATTCACATTTCTCCGCTATTAACAGATCAAACAGTGCGTGGAAGCCAGGAAGAAACATTGTGCCATGAATGAACTATCCGGTGTCCACAGATCTGCAACATTTACCATGGATTTACTGTAGTAACACTGCAACCATGGAAGTTTGGCAGGAATAGTAGGCTATAATGCTTTCAAGTAACATTACGTTGGTTTTATGAATAAAATAAAATAAAAAATCTGAACAAAAAATAGACCTTTGTTTATGACTACTACAATATTAGGCTACATTTCATTTTTTCCAAGGAGCTGTTTTGTTTTATGCTCATAAGAAGAGTCTATTATAGCTCCATCATTGCTCAATCTATGCCCACCACTAATATATATATATATATAGGCTATGTATAAATAAATAAAAAAAATTGACAGTGAACTGGAGGTACAATAACACTTTATATTTTATAATAATTTACAAAAACATTTGAATAATACTGTTACGTGGAAAAGCAGGCAAGGGTATATTCTCGAAATGGCCATAATCAGTCCCTCTAATTATGATCCTAATGAACGGCAGATTGTGCATTACATTACATATTCCATAGAAATTTGAACCATGCTCCCCAGCCGCACTGTGAAGTGCATGAATTTTATTTTCATGTATAGTTTAGACCCAACACATCTGAATCGTACTAATGCATTCTGTGGGAAAGGAGCAGATGAATAAGCTCATTCAAGTCCAAAGAGCTGCCTGGGCTTTCATTCTTTCTCCTCACCGCTGCAGATTCCATTACAGACCAAAAGCTACAGCACACTGTGATACCTGCTTCCTGCTCATGATCAGTGCATCTTACCAGCATCCACAGGGACGGCCTCCACTGTGTATGGGCTGAAATGAAAAGTTCTGAACCTGGCACAGCAACACTGTGCTTGCATAAGCAGAATGGGTGCCTGCTCTTGTATTATTAAACATCAGTAGAAAACAGTGTAGTAACAAAAACAAAAAGAAACATTGAAAATGTTTCTACTGAGACTACTGAAAGGTACGGTAAGTGATATCGTTATATTTAAACCAGGTTTTTTTTTACCACACACATTGCTATAATCTTTATATGTTCTTTTTAAATGTTTCAAAATAACTTTAATCATAAGAGTAAATAGATACTCTACATAGGCTCATTCCTTAAAAGTTTTACTGCCTGAGGTTACTGTGTGCTTAATGAGTCAAAATTAGATGTTTTTAACTTGAACACATTGAACTCTAGAAGATGACAAAGACTTAAGAAGATATCTCTTTAGACTAAAAGTAAAGGCCCTTTCACACCAAATGCATCACTGTTAATGGTCTTTTCACACTTGCCCTTTTTAAAATTTATTCAAGTGTGCTATTAGTGTACTAATCAGTTACTACACTAAAAATAAGAAAGTATACTTTCATTCTACTTTTCTCAGAAATATACTTAAACTTACACTTAAGTATTTGACTTGCACTGACAGAAAAAAGTATATTTGGCCTATACTTGTGCTCAATTTTAATTAAGTAAAAAGTATAATTAATTATACTTGGCTTGTAGTCGTGTTTACTCTTTTGAGTAACCTATTAAATACTTTTCCCCCATAAACTTGCATGTTTTTTGGCATCCAATACAAACCGATTTGTTTGAAAACATTGATTTTTAAGGAAAACATATGTTCAATTCAGTATGTGAATTTTTGTGTAGTCCACTGGTAGTGTATATAGGAATTTACTTCAAATCTACTTGAAATATACCTTTAAGTAGTATAAAACTGTACTTTAAGTATAAAACTTACAGTATAAAACTTACAGGTATACTTGCAGTATAAAACTACTAAATTAGTAGTTTACTGAGAGTATACCTCAAAGTCTACTTTCATAAATTTAAAAATGTGCCTCAAGTATTTAACTAGTACACTTTTACTATAAGTTCACTAATGGTATATGTGTACAGTACAAAAAAAACAAAAAAACATGTAAACTAGTTGTGTATTCAAAGTTTAAAACTGTTACTTAAAATGTATACTTTTATAAACTAAGCAGGCCAATTTAGTCCCAAGTAGTATTGAAATAGTGCATAGTGAAATAGTGATGAAAATGTTGAAGGGATAGTTCATCCAAAAATGAATGAATTTGGGTGAATGGGTGAATTTACTCACCCTAAAGTTGTTCCAAACTATATTTTGTGCTCAGCAGAAGTAAGTCATGTTTGGAACAACATGAGGGTGAGTAAATGATGACAATTTTTGGATGAACTATCCCTTTAAGAATGTAGATGTAGAAATATATGCAGATTAGAGACCATGGGCCCTATTTTAACGATCTGAAACGCAAGTATCAAGCGCGAAACGCAAGTAACTTTGTGGGCGGGTCTTGGGCGCTGTTGCTATTATACCGGCGGGATAAATTACTCTTGCTCCCGACGCAAATCTAAAATGGGTTGGTCTGAAGTAGCTTCATTATTCATAGGTGTGGTTTGGGCGTAACGTGAAATAAACCAATCAGAGCGACATCTCACATTCCCTTTAAGAGCAGGCATGCTTGTTCCATGGCGGATTGCTATTATAACGGCGGATTTGCCATGCGCACGCCAGGAGTGGTCCACAGCCGTGGAGACCGACGTTCTCGTCAGGGCCGTAAAAGACAGAGAAGTGACATTGGGGATGGGAGAAACCCACCCAAATTAGCTTCGGTTAAACAGGCGTATAAAAATTTGCCTAGATTTATGCCTATTTTTTCACATCTTCATGGACACAACAATGATTTCCCTTGTGTGTTAATATTTTTCCTTGTAATAATGTATGGTTTTCTAAAAATGAGAACTGCTGCATCTGTGTGTAGATGAGATAAGCAAAGTGCATGCGCATTGTGCACACGCTACATTGATTATGGTCAAGCATGCGCCCTTAAAATAGCATAGGAATAACATGCGCAACGCGCCACTGACTTTAGACTAGGTTTTTCCTGGTCAGTGGCGGAATTGTTTTTCTAAACCTGCAAAATAGCACCAGGGAACATTTGCGCCGGAACACGCCTCCTCTTTGCGCTGAACCGCCCCCGGGAGCGCAAATTCATTTCCTAGTTTACCAACGTGCGTCTGTGGAGGGAAAAGTCCGCTGTGCGCGGGTGCAAAATAGGAATGATACATGTGTCAGTGTACAAAGTCAATTGCGCTGGGTGCAAGATAGGGCCCCATGTCTCACATAGAACAAAAGTGTGAATGTGAAAATTTATTCAAGCAATCTGACAACCACAGGTTTTGCTCTGGTATATGTACTAGCAGTGGCTCCGGACATCTTAATGGTAGACGCATTTCATTGCAGGACGAGAAAAAAAATAACACCCTTTCCAAAAAAAAAAAATTTCTCAGCGGGCGAAAGTTTGCATCCGATGTGAATAGCTCCATAGTGGTCACTTCTATTCAAAATCTTCTTACAGACTGGTAAGGAGACTTTGGAAGGAAAAGAACTCCATTCAGCCGTGTCACCATCAATGGTGAAGACACTGGGGTGGTATAGGCCTACCTGGTGTCCACTCAATCAATAAATTAGAGTGGGCAGCAAATACACACTGCCTGTATAAGAAAAGGTTGCAGCACCTACACAGGAGGTGCCACAGGGCTTTAGCTTAATCAAGAAAGGTACCTCAGTTCAAGAATAAACCCCAATCCCTTGCAGGTGGTGGATGAAGGCAAAGCTGTCCAGGCTCTCAGAATTCATGAAAACCATCCATATCATCGGGTTCCATGGAATTCCTTCTTCCCTGCTGCTATCAAGGTGATCTGAAGGATCAGTTAAATGGAAACTTGAATTGTCTTGTATTGTATTAGCACGTCTCATTGTTTGTCCTATTCTCTATCTTCATTGTCTCATTAATTCAACTCAGTGACTTCATTGTTCAAACTACATATTTACAGAGTTTAATAGCTTTTCTTATTCAGTGATGTTTGGTTACCTCCATTAGCTAATTTGAACAAGTACATTACTTCCAGTTTAGTATTTTGGTTTCTTGCCATATACAGTTTCTCCTTTAAGTCTAAATAACCCCTTTTTTTATCAGATATGCCTGGTGCACATCCGTTTTTACTGACTATTCCTGGCTGAAGTGAAGCAGAGCCGCATCTTGGGATATTGCATGACTGTTAAAAACCGCATCTTCACTTCACTTCACACTTAAGACTGTTCTGAACACTGGTGAAAACTTTATACTATTTCCCTAGCTGCAACGATGCCATGCCAGTATGATTAAAATATAACATTCTTGTCTCCACAGTCTGGTGGCTGTTTGGTACATGAAATATATCCAAAATTAAAATGCAGCCTTTAAAATCTTCAAAAAGAGCTACATAAAAACCAATTACAGATTTCGACAGATAAAGAGATAGGTGCTTTTAAACATGACATTAGAGAGTGAAGGAGGAGTCATTTTGGATGCATATATCATTAGACTGGACTGCAATTTTAATTATTGACAGATGTCTTTTTTTACAACTTTTTTTTAAGTAATTGCTGTACTCTCAGAAGCTAAATGATGCAAACCAATTGCCAATGCAACAGGCATGGTTTTGACTGTTTGAAAAATCATGTTTTCAGAAACCCGTTTAACATCTCAAGTGTATATATGCGTTTCAAACACAAAGCATACTAATCATAATCATGAGGACAAACAAAAATGAATAAGCCTTTCACAAGTGAAATAACTAATGAGGCCAAAACCAAGATGCAGATGTGTGAGACGGGGCAGTGCAGGGAAGTTTTGGTAAAGGAACCATTGACTCCTGAATTATGGTTTACCTTGTACAGCAACATAAGGGATGCACAACATATCTGCAGTCATTTTGGTCTCAACCAATAAATATAACTTTAATGTTATCATTATCAGTCTGATAAGTAAAAAAATGCAGATATATTTAATATGATGTTCGACAATATAAGCATGTAGAGATCTGGAATTTTAAAGGGAGTGTTGCAATCAATCACAAAAAATGCCAACTGTTACCTAAAATCAGCCAATACTGGTTATCAGCTTCAAAATACAAATAATTATTGTATCAACCAAAAATGTCCAAAAATTTTAAAAAGTGGAGTCAAGGAAAGTAGACTAAATAAAACAATCTCTTGTATGAGTCATTTTAAAGGACCTAAGGAGTCAAAGGTGCTTACCCTTGCTCTGGTGAATATTTCCTGCATGCTCAATGAAGAATTTACCTCTATTTCCGGAGTTGTTCATTTGTTTTGATTTGATTTGATTTTAGGCTGCTTTCACATGTCATACCTCACATTCCCGGGAACCGGATATGGTGCAGGTGCAGGTACCAGTCCCATTACCCAGCACCTCCAAGGCTTCTGGCGTGGCTGCGGGGCTGTAGCTCATGTAATATTCCTGGAGCTGGGAGCTCAGGTTCTGCTCTGGCTCCTGACTCTTTTTCCTTCGCTTTCGGCCCACTGAACTCTGCTGCAATAGCCGGGTGGCACCCGGGTAACGTTTCCAGGAGACATAAATTACAGACAGGACAAGGGACACTGAGAGGAACAGTGCAACCCCACCCATTACCACTTTGTGAAAAGACACGTCTTGCTCAGGAGCTGGTGTCACTAATAAGCTGTCAGGAGATGAGGGTGTCCATTGACGGGAGTCTCTGGGATCTATATTTGCATGGCTGGGAAAGGTGGGGTGTTGAGCCGGTCGAGGGTGGGGAGGAGGAACGGGTGCCTCAGAGGCAGGTGAAGGCAGGGGTGGAGACGGTGTTGTAGGAGCCATTGTCGGTTCAGTTGGTTCAGAGGTAAAGTCAAAATACGGATCAAAGGTCTGCAGATACAAAGGTGATTGAGCAGTAATTTCATAATCATCACAGTCAATTAAGTTCTTTGAAGCCTCCATGACCTTCTCCCCTTGAAGGTGCTTGGGACTGCTGCAGATTATACTAGTGTCCTTGGTGCCTCTGAAATTCTTGAGCCAGACAACAAGAGGACAAATGCCTGGCCCGCAATCCCACATGTTGCCTGCAAGGCTAATGGTTGTTAGTGAGATCCAGGCAGCCACAACTTCCTGAGACACATTGGGCAGTTTGTTGGACTCTAAGTTGAGAACCTGAAGATTGGGAAGGCATTGAAATACCACAGGATCTAGTACCTGTATCTCATTGCCAGAGATATCAAGCTTCTGCAAGGTATACCAGCTCCACGGAAGGCCTTGGTTGACAGCTCGAATACGATTCCACTGTAGGTACAGGGCACGAAGGTTAGCAAGGCGAGGAAAGAGAAAGAAGTTGATTCTTGAAAACTGATTATGCTCCAGGTGGAGTTCCATAAGTCGAGACAAACCCAGGAATGCAGTGCGAGTTAGAACCCGAAGCCGATTATAGCCCAAGTCAAGAAACTCCAAGCTTCTGCACTCCAGAAAGGCCCGGACAGGAATTGTCGTAAGCCCATTGGAGCGTAAGTGCAGATTCTGCAGTTTTCGAAGACCATAAAACTGGCCTGGCTGCAGCTCCTGCAACTTGTTGTAGGAGAGATCAAGACTGCGAAGGTTAGGTACTCCGTGAAAAGTTACACTATGGAGCTGTGAAATCCTATTGGAGCTCAAGATCAACTCCTTCAATCGCCGCACCCCCTGAAAAGCACGACTATCCACAAATGTGATTTGATTGTGGTCCAGGTACAGCCACAGTAGCTGGTTAAGATGGGCAAACTGGTAGGGGAGCATTGTGTGCAGGTCATTGTACCGCAGGGATAGACCTTGGCAACTAATTGAAATATTTTCTGGGACATCCTGGAAGCTGGCTGACTCACAATGGACAATTTTTCCCTCGCAGCGACAGCTATAGGGGCACATCCTTTCCCCAGAACTGAACAGCAGCAGGGAGGAGGCTTGGAGGAGGAGGAGGCCTGCTAATCTCTTGTCACAAGCAACAGAACCTGAAGAAGGAAACAGCACAACATCAACTTATGATTTTTAAAAAGAAGACCAATTTTATTAAGCTAAATATTCAGTTATCAACACTCATATAATTAAATGTTGTTTCCATCCACACCTACAATATTTTTGTGAAGTCAAGATGTCATCTTTTTGACATAACAGTCTAATTATCTTCTGTAAGTTTTTTTTTTTTTTTTAACTGTTGGGAACCATCGGATTTTATTTTTAATGATTTTATTTTTAAATGAAACGCAGAATCATTTGCAGCCTTAATGAAATTTAATTAGTATTGATGTTCAACAAGTAAAATATTACCCAGGACTGAAATACTGTCATTCATAGGAATGCTAATGGTAATAGTAATTAATGAAAGATGGTGGTTTTATTTACCATGCAACAATTTGCCGTTTTAGAGTGTTGCAGATTTATGTGGCTAATGAGAATCCTTGATATTAGTAAGGGATAATGTACAGTGTACTTGTATCACCCTGAACCTGAAGTAATTTATTTTGTAATAATGTCCAGCTGACTATACATTATAGCTCTTATTCGATGGCCACTAACAAAAGAAAGAAATAATAAATCACATTAAATAAAAATAGTAATACCATAAACATGAAAGATGCAGATTTTTTCTTTGTTTTTCTTTTCAAACAAATTGTATTGCCCAAGACAACACATGCTGTTTTATGGGTCTTTTAGCCTCTTTGTTTGCTACTTATTTCAGGATTGGTTGACTGCATAGTTGGAATTTGTGGTTTGTCTGTCTCTCCAAACTGAGCGGTAATAGATCAGTTCATGAAATAAAACCTTCCCAATCCCTGTAAAAATTAGCACACACAAAGCTATTACTTCTGATTGGTTTGTTTCTGACATCGGTCTCAGAAAATGAGAGATATCATATGCATATTCTATATGAATAAGATCATATAGATCTCATATTCTAGCGAAACATCATAAAAATCACCAGTATATGATGTAGAGTGTTTATAAAGTTATAAACAGCATAAGGCAAATCACTATAAATCTGTTATTTAGTTTTTGGCACTCTCTTTTGAATTAGACTAGAATTACAGAAGGAGTCCCAAGAGAGTCATTTGGATTAATTTACTAAGGACCATTTTTAAAGCTTAGTAATTATCACCTATGAACTAATCAACTTTAAGATATGACTAATGACCAGCAATATCTTTAATGCCATATTTTATAGTGTTCTGTGGAAATTGATTAGTCATTTTAGAGCTGAATCATTACATCAAACATAATTACTCTGAAGCTATTACCCATGCTATTTGAAATGTGTTTCATATTGTGTTATCCATGCCAAGAAAAAAATGATGCAAAATGGACAATTTCATTACAATCTTTTGCATCTCATACGTTTTAAGTGCAACAGGAATTTTCTTTGCCAGGAAAAAAGAATACAGCAATATGCAGAACAAAGAAAAATTGATTGAAGTCTTAATGTATAACCATTCAGTTAAAGATCTGCACTGTGTGTACCATGAACTCATTGTCCACTGTAAAAAATGATGACTGAGGCCATCCAAGCATACACAGCAAACTACAGAGTAATCTGTTTTACCAAACTATAATCCCATTGGTGCTGTTAAGAAAATTTCAGAGGAGGCTGAAAAAAAAAAAAAAAAAAGAGAGAGAGAGATCACTGTCATTACATATTCCAACAGTACTGTCCAATGGTCCCCTTTAAGGGCTTACCGGTGATAAAACCAATTCAGAGTCCATGCAATAAATATCATAATTACATGTCATTGTTGTCAATTGCTGTTAGCATGCAGTGACTCGGAATAGATTTCCAACTAAACATATGGCTACCTATGAAAATCATCACACCGCTATTAGCTGTACTCTGAGCTTTTTGAAAAGAAAAAAATTGCCCAGGCGCATCTCTCTGTGTTTCCAACTGACTTGTTGACTATTACCGATTTGTATGCTTCACTGGTAGTCCATTACACTCACACATATTGTTTCCCTCTCTACAAGGACATTTGTTAAGGGTCATTATGTTTGTGTCATGTTGTACCACTGTCCATGCAAGTCCTAAGAGCAAGAAACAGGAAAGGTAAAATGAATAAGAATAGATTAACCCTCACAATGATTATGTAGAAACACACACTGCACTGTCCACAAACTGTAGGCACAAAAATACAAATGTAGTCCAAAAATACCCAGCCTCAAGTTCCAAGAAAAAAAGCTGTAAGTACAAAGGTGTACAAAAGTAGAAGAACTACCTGATTGTTTGTCTGTCATCCTACAATAATGGGCACTGTTAACCAAAGGTCAAGGTTTGGCTCAATAGCATGGCCCTGTTATCAAAGGCTATTCTTTAAATAGAATAAATTTAAATCTAAATTTAAATTGTATGTTTTTATAGCAGTGCTGTCAATCAAATGGGGAAAAAAAATAGCTAATAAATTGCACATTTTTCTGTAATCGACCATGATTATTCAATTTATTTTTCACTATATGGGGATGAAATTAGTAATTATAGTAATTTATCATTACAATATAATAAGCCATTTAATAAGGTTAATAAGGTAAGGTAAAATATATAATTAAGGTAAAATATATATATATATAAACTGTTAATTGAACTAACTTAAAACAATCTTCACAATACATAAACACATTATAACAAAATTTCACATTTAGCTGTGTCTTTAATATAACAGAGCTCAGCGCTAAGGATTTTTTCCACTGGCCCCGCCAAAAACCCATGTTTTTGACCCATGTAATTTTACTTCATTATTTTATTTCATTTCATTTCATTTCATTTCATTTCAATTTTACAAAACTCAATAAAAAATGTATACCACAACAAAAACTATGAGCCTAACTAATATAAAGTTCAAACATTTTTAAAGACAAGTACACAGTCAGTAATAAAATAAGAACAAATAAACACATAAGAACAGATACACATGAAATAAATAGTGCTTTAAGGTTTTACGGTAGGTCTAACATTAGTATTCTGATACTACATTTATGCAGCCTTCTGTGCTTGCGTTTCGGGTGTGTGCACACAGACAGTCGCGCGCCAATAACAATTTGAGTTCTCTTTTGCATCTAATTGTGCTTGAATGGTTTAAAAGCACTTCATTGAATGATAGGCTGACAGGCACAAGGAAATTTTCCTAAGGACATTATCTGAGCATTCTTTTTATAATTTTTTTCCATTAAAAAAATGATCATTTGCATCTTTGTAAAGCACTTTGGTCAACTTTGGTTGTGTTTTAAACGTGCTCTAGAAATAAATTATTGATTGATTGATAAATGTATATATTTATTATTGTGATACATATTGCGAGACCAATTCTTTTTTACTAATATCTTCACATAATTATTTGCTTACATCGCCAACCCCATCTTGGTCTCCATTTTATATTCTGCAGCAAATTGGTCCAGGTGCAATATTTGATATTCAAACCAACAAACTGCCAGCTACTGGCAGATGATAGCAGTAACTCTCTAATGTAGGATCCTTATCTACCAAGGCAGTGCCAATCAATTGCAATCGAGTTTAAATATTTACAATGCTCCTCACCAAAATTTAGACTCAGAATGTATTTGATTCAACTCAAACCAAGATAATTACTAACATGCCACTTACAAATGCAGCAGCACAGTAGTATTTGACTGCAAATGATGTAGTGTAGAATGAATCAGAGATCTAAGGAAGGCCGTGGTGGCAAGTGTGCCACCTGTGAGTATTACTGCTGATAAAAATCGATCCGGACAAGACTTTTTTACTCCGCAAATTAAAATACTTTGAAGGCCCATGCGCCATAACTCACCCAAGGTTAGTTCATTTAAAAGCCACTCATTTAACTTTGTACAACTGTGGCAGACCCCTTTCAAATAGCTGGGGAAGATGCTGGCACATACAGCAGAGTCAGCTGCTGTATTCCTTGGCACAATGACAAGCTGATATTTTATATAAATGATTTGGTGAATTTAAGGCTATTACCCAAAGTGCCAAGATAATGGCAAAACCTGGATAAAACATCAACATTTGAAGCAGAATGGAATTAAATGGTTTTAACTCATAAGTGTGCCTATTAATATTGGTTTCACTAGACTAAATCTTTAAATATAACTGATATCCCGCTGCTTGCATCAAGCTCAGCTGTCAAGTCAACACTCATTTTAATATCACTTCATGATAGACTGAGCAAATGTTTAATAAAAAAAACTGCACTTTCCATATTAAAACTTCTATTTCTCTAAACTAAACTTTGAGAGGAACACTGATATGTGAAATATTACATTAATGGCTTACGTGAGAGCAACATGGCCACAGGAAATGCAAATGTGCCTATTCTTGGAATGTAAAATAATGGTCATTTTCTCTACAAATCCAAACTTTCCCTCAAGTAAGATGAACTATGACTCATAGCCAATGCAAGATGTGTTTAAGTCCTCAAGTTGTTAGATTCTCTATAGGATGCACTCTTGAGCATGACGTGGTCCTATTTAAAGTAAAAATACAGCTTTACATGACTAAACAGTCAATTCCCAGTAATGAGACTCCTGAAACATTTCATAACACTAGTTCTTGAATACTGGTTTAAGACAGGCAGCGTATATAGCCTATATACTGTATATATATATATATATATATATATATATATATATATATATATATATATATATATATATATATATATATATATATATATATACACACACACACTCTCAGAAAAAAAGGTACAAAAGCTGTCACTGGGACAGTACCCTTCAAAAGGGTTCTAATATGTACCATTTAGGTACTAATATGTACACGTTTGGTACCAATATGTACCTTTGAGGGACTTAAATGCACTCTTTAGGTACAAAGGTGTACCTTTTGAAAAGGTACTGCCACAGTGACAGCTTTTGTACCTTTATTTCTGAGAGTGTATATATATATATATATATATGTGTGTGTGTGTGTATATATGAAGAGTTCAGATGCAAAAGCCTCTAAGTGCCATCTGAAATTTTCTTCTAGAATGATCATTTTTAGCTCGTATATTTAAGTTCAGTAATTTCACTTAAATGACAATTAATAGGTAATTTCCATTGCCATTGCCTCTTTTATATATATATATATATATATATATATATATATATAATCTGTTCAGGTATTTACCCACAAAATGTGCTGTATAAAAACAAAACGTAGGGCCACAAATTAACCTCTTCCTTCTAGATATAGCATAAATTTTCATAGCATAAATGTTTTTTTCTTAAGTTTAATATATATTTCAATCTACATGAGGTTGTTATAATTTTCATCTGAATTGAGTTGTGGTCCTATATTTAGTTTTAGGGGAAGTGAGTGATAATGGAATGTCATCATTTTGATAAAGTAAAGAGAAAATCTAATAAATTGACAGTTTACTTTCTCAAGAATCATAAATAATTAATAACAATAGTATCCATAATAAAAAAACAAAATTAACTGAAACTCATATGTCCTGCTACCAAAGCTTTTCTAAACCTTTCTAAACATCTTGAGAAAGGCTTCATTTTTATTTGGATGAAGCTCACCGTGGCTCTTCCATACCAATGTCAAGACCTAGTCTTTAATGTGTTTCAAGATCATAAAAAGTTTTAGGATAATGGAATTTTAGAGTGGTTAAATAAGAGATCACTCCGCATAATGAAATCCATTCAGTATTTAACAAGATATAGTAACGGCGCTCCAAATACTTGGCTGGTTCCAGAGCTGGGACTCTGGATTTTATCCACACGTGACCACAACTCAAGCACGTAATTTACGCAGTGATAGATTCAACACACATTAATTGTGAGATTGAAGAGTGCTGTAACTGTGCCTCACTTAGGATGTGGAGCACAGAACAAAGGAGTGATTTATACTATAAAAGCATTATTTATGGCAGAATTGTGATTGTAAAATCAGCTTAATCCACTGCAATGAATAATGTGTTGCAGTAGCAAGGCAATTGATTTGCACTTAAGTAACAGGCTCAGGATTAAGAATGCTAAAAGTTTGGTGGTGACTGCTCGTAAATAAATTAAATGTTCCAATTAGATAAAAGAGAAGCTCATAACTGTAAAGACAAGCTTTAGCTTTCATAATTAAATATTAAGAGAGGCACTTTGCATACTGTGCAGCTATATAATTTGTTGTACCCATGTTTTTTAAAGGAATGGTTCATCCAAAAATGAAAATTATTTCATTGTTTCAAACCTGTATGACTTTCAGCAGAAGATATTTTGAAGAATGCTTTCACGTTTTGTCTATATAATGAAAGTCAATGGGGACTGAAACAACACTGGACACTAGAGCTGCACAATTAATCATTTAAAAAAATCTCGACTTCAATTTTTCAACGTTTCGCCTGTCTATTAAATCTTCGACAAAAATCACACCGGAACATTCAAATCTGCGTTGACGCTGCCACTGACCAAAGAGAAAGCCGTTATCGTAGGTATGAAACAGCTTCACCAACACTCTTTTCAACCACACAGTATCATTATTTCTGTTTTAAATATCCTTATTGTCACATAATAAAAGTTTATAGTTGTCTGTTCTGAATTGTGATTCTCAATTTATCCAGAATCGTACAGCTCTACTGAATAAACATTGACATTGGCATTTTTCACTGAGGCATTTTTTGATGTTCCACTAAAGAAAGAATGTTTCTTATATTGGGTGTACTGTATCTTAAAGATTCATCTTTCTCATTTATACAGGTATTGCATTGAAAGAATATATTGATGAAACCCAAGTAAAATGAAAACGTGTCTTCTTTCAAAACCTATTCTCTCCAGTCCAACCAAACTAGAAATAAAAGCTTTGAAAAGGACAAGGTCTGTGTAAAAAAGTGAAGAACTTTCATGCCTGAAAGGTTATTTTATGTTAGAAAAGAGATCTTTGATGACATAGTCAGTTATTTTAATATAAGCCTTCCCTATAGGCTATTTAAGTCTGTATGTAGGGCTAGCGATCAATGTAATGGTCACAAGGATGAATCTGATTCACATGGACGTGTATTTTCATGACAACATTGCAATTTCTAAGTGCAATCCATCATCTGAGCAGGAATAAATGTGAAATCATGTTAGCTAAAGGCTGGCCTACACTAAAAGATTTTTTAAATCTTATCAGATTTTCAAATTGCGAGAGACCACTGACAATAAAAATAATAATTTAACAGTTTTGTTCCTATAGTGTGTGGAGAGTCCCAACTATGACTTTAGAGTAAACAAACATGGCGAATGACGGGCAAGAAGAAATGGTGATAATAGTCCTCGGGGTTCCTCCCACACAACAGGATTTCTGATCGTAAATATTCAACATACCCCCCTGTTCAATTGTTTGTTTATGCAAATATCTAATCAGCAAATCACATGGCAGAAACTCAATGCATTTAGGTATGTAGACATGGTCGAGACAATCTGCTGAAGTTCAAACCAAGAATCAGAAAATATAGAAGAAAGATCATTTAAAGGTGCAGTAAGCAATTTCTGAGAATCATTGTTGAACACTGTTGATTTTTTAAATCAACCCAAACAAACACACAGCCACACACACTCAAAATCAATGTTACTCAGGTATGCAGCAGAAACAACGCAACCTCGGAATCCGTTTTCTTTAGTCGGAATCCTGTCTTCCCACTAAAGTCTATCCAGTGCTGGAAAGCTTTTCTAATAAAGCTCTTACCTGATCATAACCCTTCTTTTTCCAGTGATACGTGTTCTGTTTTATAATGTCTCTCAGCCAGTCTTTCTTCAAATCTCCCTCTTGCTCAATCTCTCTCCTCCCCTGTCATGTGAGGACATGCCCCTTACTGCTGATTGGCTACAAGTTTGTTGCGGTGCTCTGTCCGATCAACATTCAACAGCGTTTTTCAGAAATCGCTTACTGCACCTTTGATTGTGGCATGGTCGCTGATGCTAGACGGGCTGATCTGAGTATTTTAGAAACTGCCGAAAATAACCAATGAGCTGCAGTTATGCAGGCAAAAAAGCCTTGTTGTGGTCAGAGGATAATGGCCAGACTGGTTCCAGTTGATAACAGTGACTCATACAACCACTCGTTACAACCAAGGTCTGCAGAACATGTCGAACCTTGAACAGATGGGCTTCTTCCAGCAGGATAAGGCACCATGTCTCAAATCATCTCAAACTGGTTTCTTGAACATGACATGAACATGAGTTCACTAATAGTCAAATGACCTCCACAGTCACAGATCTAAATCTAATTAGAGCACCTTTGGGATGTGGTGGAATGGGAGATTTGCATCATGGATGTGCAGCCGACAAATCTGCAGCAACTGCGTAATGCTATCATGTCAATATGGACCAAAATCTTTCCAGCACCTTGTTGAATCTATTCAATGAAGAATTAAAGCAGTTCTGAAGGCAAATAGGGGTCCAACCCAGTAAGCTACTAACAAGGTGTACCTAATAAAGTGGCCAGTGAGAGTGAATATAAAGTAAAAACTGATATTTTAATAAATTATCTTGTGACAAAGTTGAAATTTATATAAGCACAGAAATATTCACTTGACTAAGGTGTGCCGAATAGCCTCAGCCTCCCCTGTAGGCTACATATGAAATTATGCAGCGCTGTAAAAACTGTTTTGCCAGGTAATCTAAATCTTAATTAAATGGTTAAAAGGTACATTAATCAAATATGGCTGCTTTTAAGGAACCATTTGGATATAAACAGCACTATAAGATCACAGCGTTTTCATTGTTTACATTTTGAAGACAAGAAAAAAGAAGCGAAGGTTTTAAAAGGAGCGAATGGGATTGACTAAATTCCTCCTCAGTGACTGAATGATCCACTAATGACATTTCATACTGTATTCTCTTTAGATAGTAGCTAAATGAACTTACCATATTGAGTTTTGCTGGTGTGTGTGTGTGTGGGGGGGGGGGGGGGGGGGGGGTCTTCATTATAGGCTGTAATAGCAATGTCTAATTTGTGACCAAAATTCAACGAATCATTCTTTTGAATCAAACATTTTTAATGAGTCATTAACCAGGGGCACGTTCAAGCTCAAACCGGTGCGCAACGTTTTGCTACGGTTTCCGGGTTGAACAACATGTTGCCTGGAAACAGTGTGCAACGGGGTTTGAGATACGTTTTCTCTTGTTTGGTGGGTGTGTCAAAAATGTCTGCCCAATCAGCAGCAACATGTATAAACCACGCGCGGTATTAAATAGATAGCTCGCACAATGGGTCCAAGTAAAGTCGTAAGAGTTTTATAGTAAAAATATAGCATATCAACAGTGATCAGAAATAATGATAAGCCATGATGATAAACGATAAATGATAAAGTCATATAGATCATAACACAGTCTCGGAGATAAGAAGTGGATTATCCTTCAGCTGAAATG
Source organism: Squalius cephalus (assembly GCF_949319135.1). Lineage (NCBI taxonomy): Eukaryota > Metazoa > Chordata > Actinopteri > Cypriniformes > Leuciscidae > Squalius > Squalius cephalus. Next base: position 19,296,831 of record NC_137145.1, read on the forward strand.
TTTGTCTTTTCATCCTGAAATCCAAGGCAAATGTTGGATCACAAATATTAGGAACCACAGTTTCCACAAATCCCTTCACTCTATTGGGATATTCTCTTTTATTTTGGACGGCAAGGGCAGTAACTGTAACATTGAGCGTATTTTGCAGTATTAAACGTATCTATATACCGATTTCATTAGGCTCCGAAAATTCTTCAAAAAGAACACAAAGAATGGCCTTCTCAGCTGCCATAGTTGCAACTCTTTCACTAAAGATTTAGCATTAGAACAGGGTGTTCAACGCACCACTGTTTCCGTTTAAAAAACGTTTTGCAACTTTTTGTCAGGGCTGAACGCATTCCAATTGACAAAACCCGTTTGAAAGAGTAGTTCACAAACTGAATGAGTTTAATTAAAGTATAATCTTTCGCAGTGATCCGGGTTAAGAGCTCACCAAAAAAAAGCTCACAAAGTGAATCGAGAACTGAGTGCCAGTGAGTAGCCTAAGCTGATCTTTTGGTCTGAGCCTTTGGAGTGAGGATTTGACTAATGGGGTCAAAGGCAATTTTAATAGCAGAAATATTAACAATTAAATCTTGACTGTAGGCACATGGCAGTTTTACATGAGATAATAGTAGGTTATAATAGTACCCAAATGTATTAAAACAAACTTTTTATCCAAAAGATGTCAGTTTAGTTTAGGTTCTAAATATTTTTAGAACTAATTAAATATGTTAGTTTTTTTTTATGAACTTAATCATCATTTTAAACTAAACTGGGACAAAATAAATCACAATAAACACAAATATTAATAACTAAATCAAAAAACAGAAATAAACAGCCATGTGTGCACAAATTATTTTATCGGAATATTTTAAAACATGCATTATACCACCTTGTGATGTCAGAGACCACGTGATTACGTAAAAGCTTTTTTCCCGAAATGCTACTTTGACACGAATTGTTCGAAAGAATCGATTCGCGCAAATAAATGAGTCGAACTGCCCATCACGAATTGATGCGTTGAAATAACAAAAAAGCCAATCATTTTGACAGGCAAGCCAAAAATTATTTGAAATGTGACATTATCAACACCTTGAGATAATTTTAAAATTGCAATGAATCATCTAACAAATACAGAAGACGAAAAAAAAACCTAATCTTTTACTTTACATAGCCTAGTTTGACTTTTTTTAACCATTATGTAAAAAAAAAAAAAGTGAAAAGGTACATTTTTGTTTAATTTTACATAAATAGACAGACTATATGTTTTAAATCTGCAAATTATATAAAACATTTTTATTAATCATCAATTGTAACCGATAAACTGTATCCCAGGATGCCAATACTCACCCATATCAGCCGCGCGCTTTTGATTCCACTCGCGTTTAATCCCTGCGGTTACTGCACAGATATCAGTCTCTCAGGGTCCACTCCAACGAAGACTTTTACCTTTAGTCCGAGCAGTATTACAGCCGAACTAAAATCATTATCGATTCGACTCCATGTCGCAAAAATAAAACTTTAAAACGTGCTGCCTCCCCCGTTGAATCCAACAAAACGGCAAACCGGTACATATCCAACAGCATTAAACATGATGGTCATCCGTCGATCAAACGGAATGTAATTCAATTCTCGCTACGCACCAAGGCAAGCAACTGTCTGAATATAAGGGCAAAAGTTGTTCTGGGTCGCATAATTTAGGCAATAATGCTAAAATCATGCGGAGCTTATCGACCAGAGAGGTAAGCAAAGAGTGTTGAGGGCTTTGCGTGAGAGTAAATCTGTGCTCGCCGCCGCAGTCGAGTCTCGTCCCTGAGAAATATCACAGACCGTGATGATGATTGCGCGCTCCCGCCCTCACCCTCAGGTTCTCCACAGTCATAATAAAGGTGACCCGGAGGCAAACCTGCTGCGGTAAACACTAGCAGAATGCCAGAACACCCCCTACTTAACCAAGACGGTTGATGAATGTAAACGACACACTGTTAATCACTACAAAGTAACAATAGAGACCCTGTGTGTGTGTGTGTGGTAGCCCACCACAGGTATGGACACTAATAATGATTGATTGATTGATTTTTATTATATAAAAAAGTCTTTAACACTAATATACTCCATTAACAATATTGACATACATTATTGGGCTATGCTAAACTAGTTTTGATTCCTCAACTACTTTACAGTGCATCCTTGTATCTGAAAAGATTTTCATTCATTTAAAGATGATTCATGCTCTATAGAATCAATCAAATGAGATGATAAAAGCTGCTGTTGTTGCATTTGACCATACAATTTGACAGGGTTTTTGTTGTTGTTTACTTTTGAAATAGTATTTTTGTTTTTTACAAAATAATAATAAATAAATACATATTTTGATATTTTATAATTGAATGGACCCCCTTGCAGTATATGAACCCCAGTTGAAAACTGAGCTATTTATGTACCAGAACCTTAAAATTGCTTTTAATGTATTCAGGTTAAATTAGGCATATAAAAAAATATTTTTCATCATATCACACATCCAGAATACTTGACTCTGACTCAGTCATGGAATTATGCATCAATATTTTCTGTAAACTGTATGTTTGACAGAGGCAACCTTGCTCTGGAAGCTTTTTGTTCTCACGTCTTTAAATAATTTCAGCTCAAATCAATATTTAATGTCCCTTATTTTAATTGGTAAGCCCCATAATAAGCAAGAAAGTCAATCTATCATTAGCTGCACATTGTGAAGTAGAAGTTCAGATTCATGCCAAACTGTATGTGATACAGGCACATAAAAAATGAACGAAAATGTCTTATAAAACAAAGTAATCCAACATGTTAGCAACATAAAATTCTTTAACGATAAACAAAATATGGAAATTTCCTTTTTGGTCCCCCCGGAGCTTTTTTCGGAGTCCCTAATTAGTGTTAGGAAAAACAGCCATAGAGCTAGTTCCAATTTAGGGATCAAATTAGTGGAGAATTTAAAGTCACCGTAAAATCAAAATGGACAATTTTACTTTTTTTATTGGAATATTGCTGTATTTATTATAAATAATATATCCATGCACATCATTAATTTTTTTTTTTTTTTAAAGTCCATGTGCCTTGTGATCTTTAATCAAAATAACTTCCTCTCCCTCTTGCAGTGGCATCTCTTCTCTTCTTTGATGACACGTTTACTGGTGCAAGGGCGGGGCAACCTGTCACTCACATGAGATCGACCAATAGCAAACCACAACCATCCAATCAATTCCACATGGACAAAATCAAGTCCTGCCCTACTTTTTTTCTTGTTTGAGAAGCCGTATGTCACAATAGTGAAGACAATCGCCAAGTTTAACTTTTGTTGTTTTGTTATTCTTATTGACATTCTTTAAAACAAAGTATTTATGTAGTATGCTGTAAAACTAAAGAGCCAGCAGCTGAACTAAAAAAACACTTGATATATGATCTATGAAAATTGATTATTCTGATTAATTTTCTGGTTTGAGAAGTAAATTTGTTCCAGGCTGTGTTGTCCATATATGATTCAAAGTAAAACCAAAAGAAATGACAACTTTATCACAAATACTTTAATTAATAGGAATGCTATAGGTAGAACATGACTTCTTTTTTTTTTCTTTTTTTTTGGACTGTCTGTCCTGTGGGTAAATGTAGTGTGCATGTTGATGAGTTTTCTTCCGGTCTTTTCCTGTGAATCCATCTAATTTTATGCTCCGTAAGTCGATTATTTTATAATGGGCTCTTTTAACAAGGTGCAACTACCTGTTTTTGAAGCTTTCGAAATGGTTTTGGGCAGATTATCTGCAAGTGAAAAAGACAAGATGATATCTCATTAGAACTAAAAAAAAAAAAAAAAGTTTTTTTTTTTTTTTTCAAAACTCAGTTCCATCTTGGCTGTTTTAAACAAGATTTTCACAATGAAAAAAAAAATTCTTGGAACTTTCACACATTGGCAGTCGTGATATGAGTGGATTAAGGATGCTATGGCTTTATTTGATCTCTTGCCGCATTGAAGACATGCAGATAATTTTAAGCAATGGAATAAATTTTAGCAGGGGATTATCCAGTTTAAGCAGTGCGAGTTAGGCAAAAACAGGCAGGAGCCGATGGCAATGTAAGGATGGACGAAGGCAAAACAAGGTCACTGTTAACAGCATAGCTTAATTCATCATTGTGTTATCTGCAGTGTTGAAAAGAAATGTTGACAAATATAGGACACATGCACTGACATTAACAAAAAGTCTTGTAATGAGAGTTTAAGCATATGATATAATATCCAATCCGAATCATTTAATCCATAACCAAAGAGACAATTCTGTCATTATTTACTCTCTCTCATAGGACTATGATTTATAAAAAGCATATTGTCTTTTGAGTCTGTTGAGAGAGTGTATGATGGATGTGATAATCAGTGGTAAAAAAAAATGTACAAAAAAAAACTCCGCCCAGACAGGAAACCAATTGTTACCCATTTGTCTTGAAACAACACCAAAAGCTTCTGCTATGCTGATGTAAGCCAATTACATGGCTCTCAATATCTCTCCCAGGGCGTCATAAATATTTCATGATTATGAGACATAAGTCATAACAGGTATTCTGGATGGAAGTTCACACATTAAATTGCATACTGCGCTACACAAAAAGTTCTAGCCTGATGTGAATTTCTTTGCTTAGAAAAATAACATGCATTCCCTTGAGGATGTCTTCAATAAGCATGTGACATTTTAAAAGTAATAAAGGAAATCTCTCATAACTGGTCAGTTCTGTCTGCTTCATTTGAGTGATTCAGAACTTAAACATGGGTCAGGCTGAGTTGTCTTTCTATTGATTGCCTTTAAGAGCCCTCAATCTGAAGGAAATCTGCCGTTTTACAAGGCTTAACCATTCATCACAAGTGAAAGTCAAGGTTTCATATATTAAAGTGATCATATCATGCATTTTTTTCTAGCATTTTTATTTGTTTTTGTGAATAACTCCACTGCCTTTCTGACCCTTAGAATGACAAAGGCTGTATTTCTTTATTTTTGCTGCTGCGCCCGTATACATGCAGGATGCATGTTTGCTGTTTAACTTCTAACTGCATGTTGAAAAAAGGACTCTCATGACTTTGAAATTTATTGAAATCAAAAACAAACAGCACAACCATCTAACCCCAATTCCCAAAACAAATCCCTATCCTAGTGAATAAAAAATAAATAAAAATGCTTAGAATATGGTCCGATTCACAAACCAGTTTTTTTGCGGAATCAAAAACATAGGCTACAGCACGATACAAAAGCACACATTGTGACAAATGTAGCCCTCTTCCCAAACCACAGGTTGTTGGCTTGAAATTAATATTTACCCAATCTATTTTCTAAATGCATGTTATAGATCTTATTGTGAACAATTCATCTGTTTCTTTTCTTTTTTTATGATTTTACCTCATAGTGTGTAATCAAAATGTCATAACTTGATCATTCGCTGTTATGACAGACTTCTCTAATAATTTAGTCCGCTTAAACCCTACCAATGTAAGCTTTCATTCATCTGCCTCCACTTTTATGTGAAATACACACATCTCAACATCCAATCAACAACCAATTGATAGAACCAAGAACCAAGTCTCTTTTCCAATAATCTGTTAGAAGAATAAAAGATTACAGAGGCCAGTTGCCCAAACAAAGTTACTATGTTAAGCCTTAAGTCTTAAGAACTAGTCTGACCAACTACATTTTGCTAAAGGGGCAATCAGTCTGACTTTTCGGATTCAAATTAGACCAATCTATATATGCTTTATAAATGATGAATTAACTGTTTACTAATGCTTAACTAATGATTAATATCGTGCAGTTTTATAAAGTGTTAACGGGAATGTCTCAGGTTATGACTATATCCCCGGTTCCCTGAGTTGAGTAGAACTTCCTGCATGCCCAGGCTTCTTCCTTCAGCCAATCAGAAGTTAATGACGTCTACTTCAGGGGCCATTTAGTCATAACAGCGCACCATTTCATGACTGCCGTCAGCTAATAGAATTTGGTGTGATTTCACATGTGCTTCAGAGACCGGTCACTCGGAAGCGTTCCCATAACATTCTGACAGTATTTCATTCCCTCAGGGAACCCAGGTTATAGTCATAACCTGAGACGTTTTGAACAACTTGATTGGGCAAATAATTCAATGACTCTCTCAACAATGATAATCACCACCACAAATGCACAGACTGTGGAAATCGCAAACAAAGTGATACAAACGGTCCCAGTGCTGTTAGACTGTTATATCAGCACTCTTGGAATGCCACTCAGCCAATCAAAATCAAGGACCAACAATATATACACTGCATAAAGCACTATCCAGTTTATAAGAACATATATTCAAACACAGACACCTATACTCACACACAAGCTCACACACAAATTATCAGAGGCGGTGAGGGGTAACTAAACTTGGCAGCGGAAAAAGGAGGATATTTACAGCTCTCAACAGCTTGCTGAAAAAGCGGGGAAGACATTAATTGCATTGCACTGTCGATGTCTTTTATGCATTGATCAACCAAACATAACACCCACTACACCACACTGAGCGCAATAACTCAGATGCTAATCAAATAATAGAAGAATAGACATAAGCACGGAAACAAATCTGCAGAGAGCAAAGAGACAGCACCCGTACATGGTCTAATAGTCACCTGTCAAAGGCTTAATCACTAATGATGTCTTCTTGCAGGTCGTTGCCTGGAGTGAGCTGCACTTATGAGTCTGTGTGATTAAGGTAAATGCATTAATATGGAAAGGAGGCGAGGCCAACATGTGACCTTCTAAAGGACACAAGTCTAAACCATTTACATCAAAAGAAAACCTGACTTCTAACAAAACATGGAAATCCACTTAACAATTGTTCTGTGGGCTGTCAAACCATGATTTCTCGTTCAATTTTCTTTATGTGCTTTTGAAAAAGAGAGAGCTTGGATTGCTAATAGTAATAATTTTTTTTTTTGGAAGTTATGAGGCTGGTTGTTTTCTGATCTTTGGAAACTGGCATAGTTGTAAATTTTTTTAGTCCTTATTGTCAACAGTATTGAACTAGTTTGGTCAATTACAAGCAAACTTAGCTGTCAAACACAAACACTGCACACACCATACTGTAAGTGTTCTGTGAAGATAAAAAGTAAATAATTTAAAACAACATTCATTATTAAAGAATCATTATTAAACATGAAGACATTCATGGACATCACAGAAATGTTTAGCTTCTTGTTAATGATAAAAAATGTATGTAAAACAGCCTATGCAACATTTTTTCCCCATTCTTTTTTTTTTTTTTTTTTTAAACAAACTACAGGGGGAATATCTCATGCACAATCTCTCAAGTGTTTTTGTTTTGTTTTGTGGAGCTTGCTTAATTATTTAATTACTTTCAAACAGTACTTACTAACTTAGAATAATGTTCCATTTCAACACATACAGTATATGTATTATTCTTTAATCATGTACTCCCAGGGATAGGTCAAGCTCTATTTCCAACTGTTAGGGAATACCAGACTTTAGAGAAAGAATTAGTTCAACCCAAACAGTTATTTATTGAAACATGCTAAATGCAAGCAGGTGAGAAATGAGTAATTTGCATCTGCTCAAATGTGATGATTTGACCAGATGAAAATAGGATAACAGAGACTTTGTGTCTTTACCAGGTTTCAAATATCTTGACTCTGACTGGAGCGTGATGGAGCCGGAGAGCACACATCTCTTTGATGACAGTGGTAAGTAGCCAGGTGAGTAAACAGGTAAATGGGATTCAGAGGACAGGACTGACATAACTGCAGTATCACATGTAGATATCAGGAGTCTTTCTAGGAGATCACTGGAGCCTTATCAGGTGAAGACAGCAGGTAAGGAGTCGGTAATCCATGTTGGAGACCAGACGATGAGTGACTGAGATGTGTGTGCTCTAGAACTTTTTTTGATTGGCGTGCTGATGAGAAACAGGTGTGGGTGATGAAGATGGGCGGAACCAGCGGAGACACAGGAGACTTGGTATGTGAATAGGAGGGAACTAGGGAGCCTATTGATTGGGCTCATAGGCATCAACTGCACACCAGGAATGTGGACATGGATGGAACCCAACTCTACACAGTCAAATTCCTCTAAAATCCCCACTGGGATGGCTCTCGCACCTGGTCAGACACAATGACTGACACTGGGATGAGTAGGGCTGCAGGCTCTGGCTCCGGGTAACTTTCTCCATTCGAGGAAGGTCCTTGGCAGGCTCTGGCTCAGGTTCTGGGTCTGCCGTGGGCTCTGGTTCAGTGACCCTGGTGGGTTGAGTAAGAGGCTGTTTGGGTTCGAAATCTGTAAGTCACTGGCTCTAGCATGGTGGCAGGTTTGAGGAGGGGTGGAGAAGGACTAGGGAGGAGTTCTGAGGTGGGTGGTGTCTCTGAGTCATCCTCTTCTGCTATTACGAGGGAGAAGCCACTCGTCTACATTCTAGATATCATTCCAGGGTACAGGTGGTAGTTCCCACTGGTAACTGTTGGAAGAGATGATTATCCAAACCACTCCAGAAGACTGTCCTCTGGGTGTCGTCACTCCAAGACTCCAGGTAGGAAAGCTCGAGGAACTCCTTCATATAGTGTTCTAGATGGCAGCCATCCTGTGAGAGGGAGAGGATCAAGTCAGCGGGGTGGATGGGTCAATAAGCTGTTGGGTTCATGATGTTGTAGGTCTGGACTTCTGTCAGGGGATACCAGACTCGGAGTTCAACCCAAACAGGTATTTATTAAAACAGATGATAAACAATGCAAGCAGGTGAATAATGGAGAAGTGATTACTTTAGCAGATGAATATAGAATAGCAAAGTCTTTGTTTCTTTACCAGGTTTCAGAAATCTTGACTGTGACTGAAGCATGAGCAGGAGAGCTCAAACCTCTTCAATGACAGTTGTGGGTAGCCAGGTAAGCAAATAGATTCACAGGACAGGAGATCACTGGAGACTTCTCAGTTGAGTATAACACATAAGAAGTCTGTAATCCAATTTGGAGAACAGACAATGTGCTATAGTACTGTTCTCGATTGGCATGCTGATGAGGAACGGGTGCAGGTGAGGGACAGGAGGGATGCTGGGAAATGTAGTAAAAGATGGGCAGATGGAGAGCATACGTGTCATTAATGCCGGGTTCAGACTACACAATATTTTTGTCTGTTACGATAGTCACTGTATGATTATGTGATTTTGACTCCTAAATTATTGTCATGTCGTGGACAAGAAACATGCCAGTCATTACTTTCCGTCTTTAACGATGTGCGTGATGTCATTGAGAAGGCGAAACAAGCAACTGACTTCTGGAAACAAGAGCGTAAACAAACTACCAAAGCGCCGTGCAAGCTTAATGCTAATTCCAGTACTCACCGGGTTGCTGAAGCGCCTCTGCTATCATTTGCCAGCATTTATCTTTTTTCACTCGTGGTAGTCCATCGAGGAAACATCATAAAGGCAGGAAAATTGTTGCCATGGCCCCACAAAACTTTGCGTCCATTGCATAATTCCACTTAGCAGCACCAATACCATCACTTCTCTTTTGTTTCGCCTTGCATTGTAGTTTATGAATCACCTCGACACCCTACATCAAACGGATCGTGCAAAAACGAGCTGATATTGTGTAGTCTGAACCCGGCATGACATTGAGATGAAGATGTTTTTTTTATTTTCTAAAGGGGTTATGGTCTCACATGAGACATCGCTTCTGCAAGGTCTGAGCTGAATGAACCCATTTGACATGAATTAAATGCATTTTTTAAGAGCCAGTTAGTCTTAGCAGTGATGATTAAATTAAGTTTGGTTAAAATAGTTCATTTTAAATCAATTTAAAGCCACATTGTGCTTTACAATCCTCAGTTAGGAAGCCAAAAGGAACCGTGTCAAAATATAATATTTAAGAAGAAGAGATATATGTCTTTCTTGGATATCTATTAAATCAAACTACATCAACATTCAATTAAATCAATCTAATATGAATCGATCTGTTCACTTAATGATGTCTTGCTATTTGAGATCAATAATAACAATAATAATAATAATAAAAACACATTATATATAATTTAGTTACTGTATACATTGTTCATAAGTTCAGGGTTGGCAAGATTTCATTATGTTTTTGAAAGAAGTCTTTTATGCTTACCAAGGCTGCATTTTTTTTTTTTTTAAAGTATGGAAAAGTTATGAAATAATAGTTGATGAATAGAAAGTTTGCATATTTTGTAATAATATGTCTTTACTTTTGATCAAGTTACAGTACTATTCTTGCTGAATAGAAGAATTCATTTTTTTTTTTTTTTTTTTTAAGTTCAATGGTAGGCTATATATAATTAATTAGATAAGATCTTCCCCTTAATCACAGTTTCAAACTATATAGCAACAAAAAAAAAAAAAAAAAGAGTATTGTAAAATACATTATTTTTATTGCTATTATATGATTCTTGTAATTAATGTTTGAGACAAACTCAAGGTCCACATGTTTCACAGTACATGTATCTCAACTGTTGGAAAGGTTAGCGTGTGTTTAGAAAATCCTCTCAGTCCTGCAAGGCAATTTTTGCTCTGACAGGTTACACAAATTTATCACAATCAAAAATAAAGGAACGTTATAACTGATAAATTCTGTCAGTGAAAGGAATTAAAAACAAAATAATCCTTATTGGCCGTTTTTGTTCTGTGGAACCAATGTAATGTAAGCCTATTATATATCGCTTGTCCTTGAGTTTGAAAAATACAGCTTGTTAAAAGGCAACAGCAAAGGTAGGCATGGAGCTGGAGGAGGAATTTAAAAAAGCACATCATGCTGAGATTGTGTCTTCACAAAGAGTAACACTCACTGTGTGCACTCTCTGCTATTACATTAATACCCCAGGGACCGGCCGCAGTGATCTGTACACACGTGACTTCATAGCCATCTTTACTCTCTAAAGTCGCAGCAGAAGCACAAAGAACAACAGCACTGTGGCTCGACCCTTTATCTGGTAAAAGGACTTAATTATAGATATGGATGTAACCAGGCGACGTGTAATAAAGACATTAACTCTAAGGAGCCGCACGTCACGTGTCTCCAAACAGTACCTGCACTGCCCATGAGATTCAAGCAGCTTCTCTGATTGTCAACGTGACATAGAACTTGACCCGGTTTACTTCCTTAATGCACATTTCTGGTCTTATTCTGCATAATTCATCAGGCACATTGTTTCAAATAAAATAACACAAGTTTTGTCTTTGTATTTATTTATTTTTTCTCAAAATGCCAGTCCCTCCAACCATCTTCAGTATCTATTTACGATGCAGTTTAATCTGATAGATAGAATGAAAGTTGGCATGAAACAGAGGTAGTGATAGTTTTTTCTTCCCTTGTGATAATATCTGAGTAAAACAGCTTCTTCAACTAGAAAAAATGTAGGGCAGGACTTGATTTTGTCCAAGCGGAATTGATTGGATGGTTGTGGTTTGCTATTGGTCATTATGTGAGTGACAGGTCGTCCCGCCCTCACGGCAGAAAACACGTCATCGGAGAAAAGAAGAGAGGCTTGTTCGACTTCATACAGCGCTGCGCAGACCGATCAGTGGCTGACTTGAAGCAGTGCATGCCGGTTAGAAAATTTGTCCAGTTTTAATTCACAATTTTAATTCAGTTTAATGCGTCCTTCATTAATAAAAAACTTCTTTCAAAACATATTTAAAAATAAATAAATCTTGACCTCAAAAACTTGATTGATGGTGCATATTTAAAAAATAATTTAAACATGATCAGTGCTGTATTCTCAATTAGGGATTATTAAACTTAGATTATATAGATTTTATTAAATAATATTAAGCTGATATTAACTAACCCAACAAAGGTACACAAAATACAGCTAATAAAACTAAAATACATTATGCAGCTTGTTAAAAAACAGGAACAGTAGAATTGAATTAAAATTAAATTAAATTTGTTGCTACACACTGTAAAAAAATAACCAAATGATTTTGTTGTCACATCATTTTTTCTTTTGTCAAATCTACCTAAATAATTGATGTATTTAAGATAACATGATATTTTGAGTTTCTGTTGATTAAACCAATCTCCATTGTATTAACTAATTTTTTTGAATTATTTCAGTGAACTTACATTTTTAAGGCAACCAGGTTACTTACTTTTTTAAGTTAAACCAACAATCTTTTTTTTTTTTACAGTGTGGATTTCCATTCCAAATCCAGTCTGTGATCCAGCCTCCTGGAGCTCCGGTGGACCGCAAACAGAGATATTTTCAGGCAGGGAAGGGTCGTGGGTGGCCGTCTTCATTACTTACACTTTGTCTCCTTCCATCAGCAGGGCGATCATGAGGGCCAGTGGAGTCTGCTGTCAAGATGCTCCACACTAATTGATTTCTCAGCTTTTGACAATGCCTGGCAGCCAGATAATGGGTGACAGGGAAAATGATGGCTGCTTCTTGATTCCTTGCCTTGCTGACACTTGGATAAACACTGTTTATAGATAACATGCTGGAGGTTATCAGAGGGTGTCTTGACAGCGTGGAAGCAACCCAGAATGTGAGACTATTCTCCTGCGGGCCTTGTTCTGTGCTTAACATTACCCGTAGCAGCGCTCTTTTATATTTAATGACTATGGAACAGACAGTATTTGCCATCAGAGACTCCCCAGAGGCATCTTTCTCAGAGATCCCGACCTCTTCGTTTGAGAGCCACTTTGTGCACAAACTTGCAAACATTGAAGAGGGCTTCCACAGGCCATTCGATATTTCCATGTAGTGCTGCTCACATTCACAGGCAGTAAGTTCAAAATTAATGGCTAATAAATGGCATAGCTGCTGTTACGTGACGGTTTTTGTCCCCAGTGCCCTTACAGGTGAATGGAGATTCAATGGGAATCTAGAAGTCCTGGAAATGCATTATAGGCATGAGATGAACATTCAGCACATGCTACTACTGTTTGTTGCACTTGGATCATTATTATAAAAAAAAAAAAAAAAACTTTATGAGCTTGCCTCATTTGTTACTGTATCCCAAAGGGGTAAAAAAAGCCTCATTGTACTGTTTACAATAATAAATTGCTCACATTACAAGCTGCAGCAACTAGGTTTACATATACAAGAGCAATGGATCATGGATATTCCCCTGTAGAACAAAAATTATCAATATGACAATTTGTGCAAAGACGAAATGACTGTACAGGGAACATAATTTTAACGTTATTTAAATGTGTATTAAATATTTTATCTATATATGTATGTATTACTCATTTGTAAGTCACATTGGATTAAAGCATTAAATTGTGTGCTAATTAATTCTGTAAGAAAATTTCATTAGTGTTGAATGGCTGCATTACTTAATTAAACGTGCTGATTTTTGCTATGACAGAATAGAATTGTTCTGTGTGAGCTTATCTTCACATTGCTTCTTTTGTGATGGTATAGAAGTATAATACATAAATAATAAATAGCACATTATTTTGTCGGCTATGCCTCATAACCCTCAGGTAATGTATAAACCTCTCCCTTCATCCAAAACATAGTGATTCTGATTGAGTTAAAGTATTATTAAAATATATCATAAAAATTGTATATGGACTACCCTTTGAAAGTTTGGGGTCTGCACGATTTTTTACGTTTGATCAAAAATTCAGTAAAAGCTGAAATATTGTGAAAAATTACAGTCTAAAATAACTTTTTTTATACACACACACACACACACACAAATTGTTAATTTATAAGTAACACATTTTTTTAAATAAATTACCCATCAGTTGTCCCTCAATGAGTGCCTACAGTATAACTAACTAGAATTGTCACTGAAGAGCACAGAAATGGTCTCAATTTGAAAACCAAACTTACAACTGACCTTTATTAGATACACCCACAGATATTAATCTTTTCAGTGTATAGTGGGAATGTTTTATGAGAAGATCGCTAAAACATAGTGCACACATATTGACATGATGATGAAACAGCCAGAAGGCTGCTGCTGTGAAAGTTTTTGCATACACCCACAGGATTCACTACAGATTTATGATCATTACCATAATATGCAATAGGATTGTACAACAGCTTAACGATAGATGGTTTTTAAATTGACATTTTAGGAAAAAAAGCACACAGGCACTTCAGAAACATTGTTTAAAAGGTTTGAAGGACAACACATGGACAACTAATTAGGTTTGGAGTGGTTGCTAGGACGTTTCCATAGTGGTTGCTAGGGTACTCACGTGTCCACCTTCATGTCTGTATGATATCATACTCCCTTAATATACAGTACAGTAGCTGGGTTCCCTTCTAATGTAACCGTTCACGTTGTCCATCACAGCAAAACCAATTAAGTAACACAACTCAACATAGAACATTTACATTCATGATGCAATCCACATTGGAAATAGCATCATATTGAATATTAGATTATTAGATCACTGATATCATTAGATCAATAAAGCTTTATATGCAGAACAGCACACCATAGGGTGACCTCTGCATCAAGCCTTGAATATTCATTCCAGCCCTTTCAGAAATGTATGGCTGGATCTTTCTATATATTTATTCAGTTGTACATTTGCTCTCACTGGAATCAGCACAGCAATTGTAGCACAAAGCGAACAAATCAGTTTAAGAGCTCTAGACACAGGCCTATATATATTCAGTAGTGTTTTCATGAGCATCAGGGTGGCAAATTCAATCACAAGCTCTCTGTTAACACTTATAGGGAGTTCTGGGACACAAAATAGACCCCCCCCCCCCTCTTTATATTGTATTATTTTTTTCATTGATGGGTCTGTATGTCGGTCTATGTATGTATGTATGTATGTATGTATGCACTTAATTTTTTGTTTATCTGCTTGCACATGTATTTATTTGTGCAGGAATATGTGGATTTATGTAATTATGTATGTATACATGTATGTATTTATTTATTTATATGCATACGTATTTTTGTTTATTGTTTTTGCTGGTTTGTCCTCCATAGGTTTGTGATATTCTGTATAAAACCTAAAAAATAAATAATGTAAAAAGCAACATGCAAATGTAAAGTAAATATTTTTCAGATATTGTTTTAATAATTTGCTTTAAAGCTACTTACTTTGGAACAACTCATTGTCTTTATATTAATATATTAATATATTAATAACACAATTATAAATATATTAACATATATGCTAATACAGTTATATTATATTAATGTATTAAAATATATTTTACTATAATATATTTGTCACATACATTCAGTTATTTTGGTCTTAGATTAATTTTCAAGGACTTTTACTTTGTTTCCATTAGTTTCCTAATTCCCTTTGTCTAGTTTCCCCGCCACTCTTTGTCATCCAGTTGTCATGGAGATTAATTTAATTATCCCAGGTGTTTGCCATTATCTCCTCACTTGCCTTACTACTTAAATTCCTGTGTTCTCAGTGTTCAGTTGTTGGGTCTTGTTAAAGTTATGTTGTGTTTACTAGCTTGCTACTTTCTGTTTGATTTTCCTGTGGATTTTTATCAAAGACTCTGGTTTAAAAAAAAATCTTCCCTGCCATCAAGCTGCCTGCCTCATGGAGGGATTTAGGTGTGGGCTGGATGATGAAACTCGCATTGTCATGATCACTGTTGGACCCTAGAGGACAATATCAACTTTGCATTGTGGGTGGACAGATCCAAACTCACAGTGGGCAAAGCGATCAGCCTTGTCCAGCCCCAGCTTACGGATGTCTGACCCAGCCAGACCCAGAGCTCAGCCCGCCACCACCCTGATAGACGGATATTATGCCAGAGCCTGTGTACCCATGCCTGAGGAAAGGAGGACAGCGCCCACCATTGCCCCAGAACAGAAGCACCTCAGTGAGTCTGACCAGGGATGTGAGCCGGCATCACCGTCCATCGCCATGGGAGTCCTCATGGAGTTTGAGGGTATGGAAGTGAGCCTTCTGAGAATGAGTGCCAGCTGGACTTACTGGACAGATTATGTGTGGAGAGATGAATTCCTTGTGTCCCTTGATCTTGCCAAAATGTGTATCGTTGTCTTCAGTCCCTTCGACCCCGCTCAGGCTCCCTCTCCCACCACCTCTTCAGACTGCCAGTCCTCAGCCAATCTTGCCACTCAATCATCTCCCATCGGTCCCTCTGTCACCTCTACCTCCTCTCAGTGGCGTGGTTACACAGTGGACCTGCTGGGAGCCAATTCCTCCTGGGCGTGATGATCCCGTGGCTTCCCCTCCAGCCTCAGATGGCTCAGTCCTTCCTCGACTCGTCACCCTGGCTCCTGCGCCTGTGCTCCTTCCTCCCTCGACTCTAGTGTGGACCATTCGGCCTCGCTGGGGTCTCTCGGACCGCCGGCTCCTCCTGGGTCAGACATTGCCACACCTCCGCTGCGGACTTGCGGGCCATTTGCTGCTCTATGATTCTCCACCCTTTCGGGTTCGGCCAGCTCCGTCCTCCCTCAGGCTCCACCTCCGCCCGCGGTCACTCCAGATTAACTGCGGCTCCGTCGCGGCCGCCCAGGTCATCTATGTCCCATCACTACCTCTGCCTTTCGTCTGCGCTTCACCTACGTCGGTCGTCCCCCGGATGTCGCCAGCCAAGTCACCATCATGGCTCCTACCTCCATCAACTTCGCCGTGGTCTGTCTTCCTTGCTGTGCTCTGGGTCTGCAACATCTTGTCACTCTCGTCATCACCATGGATGCTCCCACCATCTGCTCCTCCCTGGTTTCTGCTGCCTGCTCTCACCATCCTTTTGCCTGCTCCTCTTACCAGCCCTTCGCCAACTCCACGCCGCCCTCCAAAGCTCCCTCCCTACCTCTAGCTTGCTACTTTCTGTGTATTTTCCGGTGGACTTTTATTAGACTTTCAAATCGATCTCTTTCATCATCCTCCCTGAAACATGGTGTGACAATATTCATATATGTATAAATTCATTCATATTTTCATGTTAGTTAATATTTTAATAGTTTGCTTTGAAGCTAATTATTTATTTTGGAAACATGCTATCTTTATAATATTATTAATAAAAATGTAAATATATTTTAATAAATCAAACATTATAAATTGATTGATTGATTTCTTTATTTGAAAGGGGACAGTGTACATTAATAAACATTAAAACAATGTAAATGTACCCGAGTTAGCTCAAAAGTGCTAATTTTCATCGGTAGTCCCCCAGCCAGATTTAAACAAGGCAACCTTTAAAAATAATCACAAGTACAAAATCACACAAAAAAAATAATTGCATACAACACATTATGGTTACCAAATACATAAAAATAATAATATAATCTTTAAATACACACATAAAACATTAGTGCCCACAAGTTTGGCTCTCTACAAGCCATTTTTTTGCATTCTTTTTGAATGAAAAGAATGACAATGACTCTCTAATAGTTGCCGGCACAGTGTTCCATTGCTGAACTGCTCTTACGGAGAAGACGGCCTGACCAAAAGCTGTTTTTCTCCGGGGTATGATGCAGTCTTCCCTCACTGCCCCTCTAGTTACCCTAACCTCACTGGATCTAAAATGTATAAAATCACATAGTGGAGGAGGTGCTAAGCCATATCTAATTTTATAAATTAGACAAATGTTTTTGAATTTAATTAGATTATCCCAAGTAAGTAACTGATATTTCCTCAGAATACTACAGTGGTGGTAGTGATATGGTTTTTTATCCAATATTTTTAATGCTTGTTTGTATAATCTTTCTAATGGTTTTATTGTTGTAGAGTGAGTATTGGACCAGCTTATTAAACAATATGTTATGTGGGATAAAATCATGGAAAAGAAATATAATTTAGCAGCTTCTGTTGAAAGGAAATCTCTAATGAATCTGAAATTGGCTAGACTGAACTTAATCCTATTACTAACTTTTTTGATGTGAGTTTTGAAATTGAGATTTGAATCTATATATAATCCTAGATATTTATATTCTGTGACGACCTGTAACCTTTCTCCAGATATAAAAATTTCAGGTTCTATATTTATATTGTTTTTAGAAAAAAACATGGTAACTGTTTTAGATATATTCAATTGCAGACAGGATTGTTCAAGCCAGATTGAAATCGATGACATGGCCTCAGTTAGTTTAGAGGCAACTTCCTCTGCAGATTTTCCATAGGCCAAAATAACTGTGTCGTCTGCATACATCAAAGTGTCACAGTTCTTACACAAAGATGGTAACTCGTTAATGTATAAACTAAAAAGAATTGGACCTAAAATTGAACCCTGTGGAACACCAGTTGATAATAGTAAGGGGGTGGAATTATATTGGTCAATTCTTACACTTTGGGAACGAGATAAAAGATATGAATTAATAAGACTAATAAATTTTGAAGAAAAATTAAATGCATGAAGTTTGTGCAGTAAAACTGAATGGTTAACTGTATCGAATGCTTTACGAAGATCTAGAAATATTCCTCCCACTATCCCTCCTTTGTCCATATTTGATTTAACCTTTTCCAGAAAATAACATGTAGCTGTCTCTGTCGAATGATAAGCCCTAAATCCAAACTGCATTGAGTGCAAAGGAAAAGAACTGCAATTAAGATGATTGATGATTTGTTTAGCAACCAATTTTTCAAAAACTTTAGACACTGTTGGCAAAATGCTAATCGGTCGGTAATTAGATGTAAGAAGGGAGTTGCCACCTTTAAATATAGGAATGACACTAGCAATTTTCCATGACTCAGGAAATTTCCCTTGATCTAGTGACACATTGATGATATGTGTTAATGGACCCTTAATTGACTGATAAATGGGTTTCTATAAGTGTGAATATAGAGCTCCCTATATATTACAAAGCTCATCTTGTCATATTTGGGAATATTATAGATCACCATATTTTGAAAACCCCAGTTGTTGAATAATCATTTAGACCACCTATTGAAATTTTAGGGAATACCTTGGTTTTGCCCAGGTCATTGTGATCTCTAAACTGAATTTTGCAATCTGCAACTCAGTGCATACAATACAACCCATCCATTTTTAAGTTGTGCATACAAAAAATCAGTGCTAGACAAAAAAAAGAGCGTGCACAAGGTTAAGAAAAAAAAGTGTGACCAAACTCTCGTTATAAAGTGTTCATAGTTTTCTTATCCATTCCAAAGTTGGAGATGAGCGGCAGCAGCAGCTGAGCTGTCTGAATGCTAATTTGAGTGGTTGCTGATTGAATTATTTCTTGCTGTTCATTACACTACATAGTTGGCATCTGTACATGACAAATTAAAAAGACTAAGCAACAATATTTTCTTTGAATTAGTATCGTTCATGCCTTTTCATACTAACACTTTTGAATGACATAGCTGGTGATTCATTATTACCATAACATTGAAATGGCTTGAAAATAACATTATTCTTTACTTTTTATTCACTGACAGTTATTTTAAACCCATGTGGGCTGGATCCAGGATGAAGTCAGCAAGGCTCTTGCCTTCCTATACCATAATTTAATCTTTCCAGGATTCATGCCAAGATCTGTGTTAAAATGTGCGCTTGTTTTATACACATTTTTAGGATACACAGTGGCCGTAAAAAGCACTTGGACACCTAAATCACACTTAAAAATGCCTGACTGTCATTATATTAAGTGACAAAATCAAGTCAGTTGAGATGGAGGAATGGAAGGCTAAATGGATGCATGGATGGAGGAATGTAATGATAAATGGATGCATGGATGGAGGAATGCAATGATAAATGGATGCATGGATAAATGGTTGGTTGGTTGGTTGGTGGGTTGGTTGGTTGGTTGGTTGGTTGGTTGGTTGGTTGGTTGGTTGGTTGGTTGGTGGGTTGGTTGGTTGGGTGGGTTGGGTGGGTGGGTTGGGTGGGGTGGGTGGGTGGGTTGGGTGGGGTGGGTGGGTGGGTGGGTGGGTGGGTTGGTTGGTTGGGTAGATGGATGCATGGATGGATGATAAATGGGTGGGTGGATGGATGCATGCATGGAAGGATAAATGGGTGCATGGATGGAGGAATGGAAGGATAAATGGATGCATGGATGGAGGAATGGAAGGCTCAATGGATGCAGGGATGGAGGAATGTAATGATAAATGGATGCAGAGATGGAGAAATGTAAGGATAAATTGATGCATGGATGGAGGAATGGAAGGATAAGTGGATGCATGGATGGAGGAATGTAAAAATAAATGGGTGCATGGATGGATGAATGTGTAACAGTTCCACTACAGGGTGTAATTTTCATCCTGGTTTCATACTGATTTTTTCCATGCACCATTTTGGATTGGATTTATTCTGGTGCTGTTGCTTGGACTCAGACTTCTCTCACGATTTCCACCAGAGACTTGGTCTGTCTTTCATGCACCTTTGGAGTCTAACAGATAAGTCATGCTTTAATGTGATTGTCTAAGGAATGTTGTCTATGGAATTAAGTGGTATTTAAATGAATGGGTGATATTTGAATACTGCTATTGTGTCCATTTGAGATTGAAACAAGCTGCTTATGATTGTCAAAGTATAGTTTATTTTGTTGTTTTCTTTTGGTTTGTTTTCAATGTTTTGTTAATTCATATGGCTATTTTTGATGGGGTTTTTCATTTTCACTGTGTAATTAAGCACTATAAAATAAGTCAGATGGTTCCCTCATACCGAAGACTCTGGTGTGATTTGTAACAGACCATTTTTAATAGGTAGAACCCCTTTTCTTTTGTGTAGCCCTTTACATATAGAGTGGAGGTGGTTACAAATGTAAGGATGGATGGATGGATGGATGGATGCATGGATGGATAAATGGGTGAGTGGATGGATGGAAGGATAAATGGATGCATGGATGGATGAATGGAAGGATGGAGGCATGGGTGGATGGTTGGTTGAGTAGGTAGATGGATGGATAGATGGATAAATAGATAGATCATTTTGCTGCTAATGTGACCACACCTTAAAGTGTTATTTTCCTTGACTAGAACTATGCTATTTAACTAAAGGTAAAATTGGCTGAATTTATTAAATGACATAACGAAATGTTGAGTAAATTAAAAACACAAAAACTGTAAAATAAAATAAAATAAATAACACTGCTATTCAGAGCCTCATTTCCATTTTAAATAATTCATTTTGTGATACACCAAGTTGTGCAGAAAAGTCTGATAATAAATAAATCTCTTTTCTGCCTCACTCTACAACTCTGGCAGCCTCTCTCGCTCGCTCTATCTCAAAGGCACAGCTCTCTCCACTGGTTTTCATTTAATGGGTTATGTGACTAAGAGTTTCTTTGTTTTTCATCCTGATCACTGTGTCGCACTGAGCCAGGGAGACCCCAAATCCTCTTGCCAGCAGTGTCGGGCGAACCGCTAGCTTTACCTCTGTTGTGCCATAACAGGCAGTGTGGGAGAGCCCCACTTTGCTTCGCATTAGCGGGGCTATTTGAAGGGATGATGATGCACTAACTTGAACACGGATGATTGGCAAACGTTTGACAGCGTCTATACATCTCCTCAGCGTGAGGCCAACATCCTGGGCTGTAGGTAGGCTGATGTCCACCCACTCAGATACTGACTCAGAATCAGCCCTAAACGTGCTGCAGAACCATCCTTTGAAAATCGCTTCACATGGTGGGAATTTCTAGAGCTCAGTCATCATCAAAAGGTTTGAGCTCTTAAATATAATTGAAGTAGAACAAACTTGAAAAGCATGCTTCAGTGTTAGCTATAAAATGAACAGCATCTGAAAAACAGATATTTGTCATTTGGTATGTTTGCCTTTTGCTTTAATGCACCGATATTAAAATTCTGTCAGATAGTGACCAGCCGACATTGTTTATTTTTATGTTACACTATATCACCATTTTGTAAAAATAAATAACACTAAAAATGAATTGTTTTAAAGGAATAGTTAACCCAAAAATGAAAATTCTGTTATCATTTACTCACCCTCATGTCGTTCCAAATCCATAAGACTTTTGTTTATCTTCAGAACGCATATCAAGATTTTTTAAATGAAATCTGGGAGATTTCGGCCCCTTAAAATGTAATTTGGGTTTCATTCACATCTAAATATTGATCAGCGAATATATGTACATAGAGCATATCAAATATGGTACACAGAAGCTCAACTGTACATGCTTAACACACAAGAACCAATGAGGTTCATTCTCGCATGTCACTCAGCACTTTTGAGAACCAATGAGGTTTGTTCTAGCGCATCAAGCAAATCCGGTTGAGCTTCTGTTTATGTTCGCTGATCAATGTTTAAATGTGAATATAATCATAAATTACATCTGTTCCTCAAATAAAGTGATCGTGTCTCTTCAAAAGTCTTGGACTGAACCGATCGATGCGTATGGATTTATTTCATGATCTCTTTATGAACATTTTGAAGCATCAGAGTTTTGGATGAATAGTCTTTCAATGGAGGGACAAAAATGTTTCAGATTTCTCTAAAAATATCTTCATTTCTGTTCTTATGGGTTTGGAACGACATGGAATTGAATTTTCATTTTAAGATTAGCTAAAGACTTCATTCAATTATTGTTTTTAAAAATTAATTTTAAATAAGTGTTAGATGATGGCAAAGGTAATCTAATGTAAAACAATAATAAAAAACAAACGTTCATTCCTATTTTTCTCATTCATTGTATATACCCAACTAATATTTTTTAATATCCTAATACTTTATTTACTAATTTAAATGTAAATAAAATCTCAGATTTTTTAAGTGTGCTCTCAGGCCCACTATATATGTTAATACGCCCCTCATACACATTTTTTATTTGTTGCTACACCCCTGAAATCCCACATTGTTAAGATCAAACATCTTTATCCAAAATATTTCCATATTTGAAATTCAAATAATCTTGTGTTCATTTTCTCAGCCAACCTTGGAAAGCATTGTGCTTTTTACATACAGAAATTTTCACCAACACAATAACGTGCCCTTTCCCCTGAAGTGAGATGATTATAGACATTTGTTTTGCAGGGGTGTCATTTTCCTGCTTAAGTGGATTAAACCTTTGCAATACATGCCCAAATAATTGACCTGACAAAACTGTCTACTTTATATTAAAACAGGCAGATTTGCCATAATAACGTCTCTCTTGCAAACTGACTCACTTGTGACATAAACAACATTTATTTGAGTATCTTTTCATTGCGAGATTTTGCAGTCCTGACAATCTTTATTTACAGTAACCTTTAAGGTTGATAGGCATCAGCTGATGTTGCACAAGCCTGCAGCGGCACGCATGTAATAAACACACATATGACACGCAAAAAAACAAAAACAAAAAAAAGATAACCAGAAAGTCTGTGTTTTGATTTGAAACCATGTTGCATCCATTACACGGTTATTAAGAAACAAATCAGTTGCACAACAACAGCTGTGCTCAGCGATTCAGCCGTAGTGTTTATCAGGGAGCTAACAGGGATTTCTCTAGGGTTTCTCCTGGCGTTGCACATCCATAACGGCTATTCACACATTTAAAGATGTCCACAAGATGTTGGTACAACCATCATTTATGGAATGACCATTTGAGTTAATTTAAGGCAAGACACCACAGGTGACTAAGGGACAAATTGTAACTAATGGATATCGCTATACTTCCCCATTTGATTAATCAAAGTATATTGAGACAATAGAGTGCAACAGTCGGGTTCCGGAAGTAAAAACTCCATTCATTTTCTCCATTTGGAAATTAATTTTGAATGATAACTTTTAAACCTTTAAAGACAGACCTACTGTGAGCAGTGGCGGATTAAGACTCTTTGGTGCCCCTGGTCACTGACACCTAAAGTGCTGACGTCAACCCAACTTTCATTTCCAACCAAAATCCAAAGTCTGTCCGACGTCAGACGTTTACGTCGGTCTGACGTTGGGTTCTGACGTCAACCCAACTTTCATTTCCAACCAAAATCCAACGTCTGTCCGACGTCAGACGTTTACGTCGGTCTGACGTTGGGTTCTGACGTCAACCCAACTTTCATTTCCGACCAAAATCAAACATCTGTCCGACATCGGATGTTGACTTCAGTCTGACGTTGGGTTCTGACGCCAACCCAACTTTCGGCACTGACACCTAGAGTGGGCATTGAATATGTATGTAATATGCCACTAACATGGGCATAAATGAAACGTGTGCTCACACAGTAGTGTGAATCGGGCCAACACAATCTCATGAAAATGCGTATCTACAATTTATAAGCAAAAAAGAGTTTTTACGTGCATATGATAGGCACTGTAAACCTCTAGGATAGGATTAGGAGTGGCGTGGAGTACGTGCGTATTACACGCCATAAAGTGTGTATCATATGCACGCGGAAACTGCGTATCAAATGCACGAAAAAACTGTTTTGCGTATAAATTGTGCGATAAATACAATTTGTGCTATACACACTTTCATGAGATCAGGCTGATCTGGCTGTAGATCGCACGTCCACAAAACAAAAAAAAACGTTAAAAAAAAAACGTAAAAAAAAATAAACTTGCAACAACAACAATTGCAACTTCAGAATTGCAAGTTAGAAAGTCGGGGGTCTTAGGAAGTTTATATCTCACAATTCTGACATTTTTGGCAGAATGTTCCTAGATATAAACTTGGAATTGCGAGAGAAATTTTTTTTTTTTTTAATTCTGTGGCGGAAACAAGCTCCCATGACAAACAACTCCGATAATAATAAAACTATTCACAATACAGACCAAAGTAACCCTAGTTTGTTGTATGTAAGTGCTAATAAAGTAGAGATTTCTGGCTCAATGCATGAGAAAACAACAATGGTTTTGAAAATCATTGCAAGTGCTTTGGGAATGTAAAGCACACATTGTGCTTATGAGAGATTTCTGGTGGACTTCAAAACATCTTGTTTTTATTCAAGTCATGTTCTAAGGGCCAAGAAATAAATAAGGAATGAATAAGACCTTAGGTGAACCTTCTTATCGCTATAAGTTGGCCACAAAAAACGAACTTGGACGCAAACACAATTTCACATTCCCTTTCGTGTGGGTGAGAGAACTATAATTAGCAGAAATTTGTAAGATCAGTATTTATTTTTAATAAAAATGGCCTTTTTATGCCAAGTCTGGTCCTTTGGGCTTCTGAATACTTGACAAAACTAACAGCGCTATGTACACAGATAAGGTCCTGTATCAATTAATTTTGACTTGCACTTACTTGACATTTAGTACTCAGCCACAGGCTATAGATTCAACCCACTGCTCATTAAAATTATCTGGCTTTGGCTTAAAGAACAGTGGAGTCATACCATCATCATACAGTACTGAGCAATCTTTAAAGTTCCTCAAGACCAAGACCATAAAAAGGAGGAAAGGGTGAGAAAATTAGTGTTAGTTTTTGTTTATTGAAATGTACTAGCTAGGTGATTTCATTTCATTCGGTACCAAGCTTAAATGGCTGTGTGGTTAGCAAATGAAAAAACAAGTAAACTCATTTCAATTTCCCCACTGCATTTTCCTTTACAAAAATGAACTATAGAGGTGAGTAACTCGAAGGTCATTTGGAGATTAGCGTTTTACTAGGTTTTTACAATAGCACAGAAAACAGAGTCAAAAAGAAGAAAAGGAAACACTTTTGGGAATCAGCATGTTCGAGAGAATAGAAATTAATTTGTGGAGTTGGTTGCCCCATAAGGCCTCATTTATTCCAGACCTCGGGGTCATATCGGAAATGCAAGAGCTTTGAAAGAGGCTTGTTTTGTCTTGTTACTGGATGTCAGCAGAGATCCTATCAACCAGACAATCCCCTGTGAAGGCCTCGTCGACACGACAGCCATCGGCACAGATCCTCAGCAAAGACCACGAGAACCAAACAAGTCCTCTGCACAGACGGTGGAGTTTGGGCCCCTTGCCACTGCCGCCTTTTGGCTTGCTTGGGGGCACGAAATATTCAACAATATTACTGATTTGACCGCACTGACTCTATTGAATGAGAACTGAACTGAGCTGGACGATGACATTACTGTTTTCTGCAGGATTGCTTTATAGACAAAGTGAACTAATTCAATAATTGACGACCTTTACAACAGGATTGAATCAACACTGAAATATCTTCAGTTGAACAATGACACTATTTTCTTATAGAGCTGCTGTTCAACCGAAATGAACTCTGTTTGCATCATTGAATCATTATCACTGAAAAGCTGCTTTGAAACAATCTGTATTGTATAAAGCGCTACATAAAAAAAACTTGACTAGACTTTTGTTTCATATTTCTTTAATGTTATTGTCCAGTGTTGGCTCACAATTTAAAGCTGAAGCTTCTCTTTTAAAAAAGCAGCTACAAGCTGCTAATCAAAATGAGCTAAATATAAGGCTATTTTCTAGGTAGGGTAAGCAATTTCGAAGAGGCTAACAATAGTAAGCTAGCTTTGAAAGCATGAGATCTCACCTTCCATACAGAGTCTCCAAAGTCACGCCTCCTTCAAAACAAATGGGCACACACAGCAGAGTCTGCAAAGCATCACGAGAGACTGCGTTAAACTACCTCATGTCTCAAAGCACATACCATTACAATAATACTGAACAAACAACTTACAGAGCTCTTACTTGTACCATCTGACTGCTGCAGATTAATTTCTGCGTTGAACAGCTCCGGGTAGAATGTCACGGGTTGCCATCTTGTAATTACGTTCATGACATGGAGTGAAAGCAGGAGAGCGCAGCAGGGTGTGCGGAGGTATGGAAATACATATTTTGACAGGCAGGAAGGACATTGTATGACATCATAGAACAGAATGGGGATGAGGAGGAGGGAGGGTCGAGTTATCCTCCATTTTGTTTGAATGCTTCGAAAGTCAACAAGAAGTGACGACACCCAACATCGCTTAGAGCACCTTTAAACTCTAGGTTCTGTGAGGTGCGGACTGGATTGATTCCATTCCTAGAGCTTCCGAACAAATGGGTTTTTGTGGAAATACTGGTGTGTGTTCTGATTGGGCAGTGAACCCAAGGTTACCCCATGAGTCAGTCCTAAAGCTCCTCCTGTCCGATTTTAGGGAAAAATCGGGTCTATTAGAGACGTCCAACAGATGTTTGGGGCGCGTCGAAAGAACACCACAGACACAGTGTAATCACCATGGGAAAATCTCACAGTAAAACAAGCAGCTGTACAAAATATGATACACCAGTGTTTTGCCAGATGAGAAGTTTATGTATGTATAATCTTATAAATCTTTTAATTATTTTTATAACTGTATCCACTGTATGTCCGACTGATTGTACTGTATTCCTCCTTTTGATTCTAAACTGAACTGGCACTGAGAATTGGGTAAGAGACAAACATAAATTACATAATTGGGGAACTTGAGAGATAAAACCATGCTGATGACCTGGGTCTGTGGTGGAGTAGTGAGTTTGATGAGTAATTAAACGAGGTTCTGTGGGGTGAGGACCAGATCGACTCCATTCCTAGAGCTTCCGAACAAATGGGTTTTTGGGGTGCGGACTGATGGGGCAGTGAACCCAAGGAGTCAGTCCTAGAGCTCCTCCTCTCGGATTTTAGGGAAAAATCGGGTCTATTGGAGATGGCAAATAGATTTTTAGGCGCATCGAAAGATCACCACAGACACATTGTAATCCCCAATCCACATGGGATAATTTCACAGTATAACAAGCAGCTGTACAAATTATGATACACCAGTGTTTTGCCAGTTTATCTCTTTTAATTCTTTTTATAACTGTATCCACTGGACGTCCGACTGACTGCACTGTATTATTCCTTTTGATTCCAAACTGAACCCGAATGGCACTGAGAATTGGGTAAGAGAGAAACATAAATGACTTAATTGGGGAACTTGAGAGATAAAACCATGCTGATGACCTGGGTCTGTGGTGGAGTAGTGAGTTTGATGTGTAATTAAACTCGAGGTTCTGTGGGGTGCGGACTGGATCGACTCCATTCCTAGAGCTTCCGAACAAATGGGTTTTTGGTGTGCGGACTGATGAGGCAGTGAACCTGTGAGTCCTAGAGCTCCTCCTGTCCGATTTTAGGGAAAAATCGGGTCCATCGGAGACGTCCAATAGATGTATTAGGGGCGCCGAAAGAACATCACAGACACATTGTAATCCCCATAGGAAAATCTCACAGTAAAACTGGGAGTTGTGGAAAATATGTTTTGCCAGATGTATCATTGAGTAAAAACTCTTTTAATTAATTTTATAACTGTATCTCTTTTAATTTCTTTTAGAACTGTTTTAATTTTCCTTGCTTTTATTTTGTGATTATTTTAATTATTTTCTGTAAAGCACTTTGAATTGCCATAGTGTATGAAATGTGCTATATAAACTTGCCTTGCCTTGCCTTGCCTAATATATTAGTAAATGTTGAAATGAACATTAACAAAGATTAATAAATGTTATAGAAGAACAGTTCATTTTTAGTTCATGTTAACTACTGTTAACTGATGAAACCTTATTGTAAAGTGTTACCGTAATGTCTAAACAAATAAGGGACTTCTGGGTAAGGACTCAAGTGAACTGAATGAACTGATTCATTTAAATAAGAGGATGATTTATGTGAGCATGGCTCTTAGATCAGTTAATGACCATAAATTACTAGCTATAACTAGAGGCGATATGAAAAGGGTATAGCATATCTACCATAATGTTTTTAGCACAGTGAAAATGAGGCCATTTGGAAATATCCTGCTGTAATGACACAGATCATGCCATGTTAGATCATAATAGTATGATGATTCATCCATCTCAAAAGTTTTAAAAAGAATCCTTCTTTATCTGACTGACTTGTTACTTTAAACAGACCTTCATAAATAATTCAATGCAATTTTGCGACAATACATACTTTGATGAACAGTATTTTCTTCAAAAAGCCTTTTTAAGAGCTTTCTCTTAAGCCTATTAATATTTTATGTGCTTGCAGACATCAATTAGAAGTTTGATCACATCCGCTATGATGATGTAAGGCAAATGAAACATTTTCTAAATTAAATCCCTTGCGACAATTATTAATGTCTATTACATTTAATTGTCTCCTGATATTTGAAGTAAAACTGATTATGAAGCTATCTATAAGTTAATCTCATGCTAGATTGCTAGTCATTAGCAAAATTAGCTTGTGACTGGAAAAGCCACACTATTTTAAAGTAGCTGCATGCTCAAAACACAATACTGAAAAATGTTAGTAATGTCTTTCAATAGGTGTGAAAGGTTTCATATTATATAATTGTGAGTGTTTGGAGATATCCCAAGTTTACCAAACAGCTTATGTAATTTCACAGCTCGATGTCGAATTCATCTCTGTAGCCGCTGAATGATAATGACTTTTCATTGTACTGCTTTACAGTGTCTCTTGCACTAGTTATGATATTTATTATTTAAACCACATCATCTGTCAGATATCTGCATAATTATGAGGTGTTTTTCAAACGCCCAAAACATGCACAGAACTTCAAGTTCGGGGTGTTTGCATCAAAATGAGTTCAAAAAGTGAAACTATGAAAACTTTCGGTTTAGAAACAACAACATTTGGTCTTTTAATGTGTGTTACAGTTAGTTTAATATATGCACAAAGCCTGAATAAAATAAAGGTTGTCACTGGGCTTTATTTACGTTGTTAAAAGAGCATTTAAGACTTTATTAAAAATGCCTTTTAAATGCTAATGAGGTTACATGGCAAATCCTTGCTGTTTATGAGCCTGAATGCTGCTTATGTTTTTTAATTGAAACTTCCACTCGGCTGGATTGCTACAAGGTTGAAGCTGTGTTTTACAATAAATACAGCAATTACATTTTAAGATATTAATAATGGATAACGTGAGAAAAGAACTTGGCAAAACAACAAAGGACAACAATAACAACTAAAAACGCTCTCTCCTCAGCTTTTGCGACATGTAAAGTTGTTATGTTGTGCTTATTTCTATTTTGAACCGCAATGAGGAAACAGATGGAGGATCACACGCTTTATTTTTGCACTTACAACCCTTTTGTACAGTAATAATTGGCCTTTGATGTGATTTTTATGTGTTCTGCGTTTGGAGTTGTGAAAGAGACACATTTTTTGCCAGTTGCGCAGTTTATGCTTTGTATTTAATAATCTTGTTATCCTTTTTTTTTCTTTTTTTTCAGAGCACACAACACATAATTCTGTCAACATTTACTCACCCTCAAGTTGTTCCAAACCAGGTTAACACGACACTTTTCAAATAAAAGCATACAACTTTTTATGTATATTGGTCGTTCATTTACACGACAATGGCGTTTTGAGGCACTGTAAACGCAAGCTTTTGAATGGTTTTTATAGGTTTTTGAAAACAATAGGCCTACCATTATGTCGTGATTTTTTTTTAGAGAAAAATTACTAGCTATAAAGTCAAAGTCAAATCAAAACTGTGTAATAGCTTTGGCTGTTAATAAAGATGAGGTCATGACTTTTAATACTGAATCAACCAATATAGCCTACTTATTCTGATTATATTTATTAAACATTGCAAATACTAAAATAATTTAAAGTTCAAGTAAATGTTTCAATTTAACATTATTATTATATTGATGTATTATTTTTTTATACTTCATGTTTATATTATAATATAATTAATAATTAATTTAATATTAGGAATATTCATATTAATATCAATAACTATTTTTGTTAAAAAAATCAATAATAACATCAATGTATTATTATTATTATTATTATTTACATTACATTTATATTTCTATACTATTAATAATAAATGTAATACTAATAATTATTTTGTAATTATCATGATAATAATATTGTTTATATTATCCTGTTATTAATATTAATACATGTTATTAATATTAATATTTATTTTGATAGTTTATAATGATGATGATGATGATATTACCCCTACTACTACTATTACTACTACTGTATTATTATTCATTAATTATTGTTGTTACTATTAATAAATATAAATATTACATTTATGATTATTGATATTAATAATAATTACTATTGTTATAACAACAACAACATTAATAATAATAATAATGATTATTATTATTATATATATTTTTAAATAATTATATTATATTAAAAATATTAAATATTATATTTATCTTCCAAATAGATACATTTGCAATAGTAGTCTTTTGGAGCTCACTGCAACACTCTCAGCAGTATTGACACTTTCCCATGTTCTAGAAGATGTTTTCAGACCTTCAAAACTCCACAGCTGTGAAACAAGAAAATCCCCTCATATTTTTCCCACTCAATATCGTAGCACAATGTTTCCCAACCTTCCGTGAGAGTCCAGTGGAGGAAGCTGAAAATCTGCTAAAAATAGGCAGATGCAATCCCTTGCTTGTGATGAAACTTGGTGGAAGGGGTGGATGGTGGAGAGAGCCAAAGTGAGATAGAGTGATGGAGAAAATGAGCAGGGAAAACCTCACATCTAATAGAGAGATATTGAGCGCAAGAGGCTTTTTAACTGTATTCCCCAGCTGTGCCATAACTCTAAGCTTGAGCTAAAGCCTGTGGCCAATCAAGCTCATTGTGCAAGAATCAATGTATGCGGATTCTTGAACGATGTAATTATATTGCCATTAAGAATAAGGACAGAACTGCTCATGAATGTCACAAAATGTTAAAAGCATCAAAGTTATCTGTTCCCATTCTACTTAATATATCTGCTGGTCTCCCTCTTTTTACCACGGTGGATTTTTTTGGGCAGTGCTCGTTTTACCATTGCTAAGCCTGTTCAGGCGGCGGTGGCGGATATGGAAGATGTGGAGGAGGAACAGATCCAAGTGTGTGTGTGTGTGTATCTTATAGCCCACTGCTTTTCTCCCAGCATGACTATGTCAGCCCCTTCACTCATATATTTCTGGTTCACTCCGGCTGTATTTTTGGCCACTGCATGATGAGCGAACGACGGCAGAGCCAGAGCCGATTCTCTTCCTTGCCTTCCTCTGATGGATTGGGGACGGAATCTGAGTTTGCACTTGCCTGGAGGAGGGTTCCCTGTCTCAGCCTTTCAGGGTGGAACTACATCTCGGCTGCATGTATCGTGATGTGCTTCCTGCAAGATTTAGTATGTTTTGCAGTTGAGAAAGGCTTTGTTTTAAAAGTGATTACATGTTTAATTCATACAGCCGCTATGGCCATGTAGCAGTCCAAAAATAAAGACAAAAGGAGGACAGGGTATGTTTATTATTAATAATAATTAGGCTTCCAAATAAATTACTTCCAAAACAGGACAGGATTACCAACCAGACATGTGGGGCAAGAGAGCAGAGAGCAGTGAACCCCATCTTATAGTGTACTCCGTGACATAAGGGTCCTTATTTGTTACACGTGTCTATATGCACTGGACAAGGAGAAGGCCCACAAGCCACTGTTTAGTTTACAGTTTTCGCTGTAAATTATATGACTGTTCGTTTTTTACTTCCAGAGATGTCCACAGTCTGTACATTTAACGGTATATTGCTGTAAATTTACTTAAAATCCTATTGGATCTCATACAGTTTTATCATCACAAATAGTAGAGAAATTAAAGCTTTAGCGTAAGTTCTGCCTGGAAGACTCAATTGTTACGTCACTTATTACCTTCTCATCTATCCAATTTGTTTCTAATACTTGTTGTATAAAAGAGCGGTACTTACACATGTCTGAGTTCGCAGATGCTGATGCTTTCATTCACCTCCATCCTCCCCACCACCACCAGGATGGTCCCTTCCTATACCTCCCTGGGGGTCGGCTGCGCCCCTGCCTTCGTCTTCAGGCAGGAAATGCAGATTCCGTACCCTCGGCATGCGAGCTGCGGACAGGGCCTACGCTAAAGAACTTTATATCATAATTGTGCTTGATGAGCTGTTAATAAATGTATACTTGTTACGGTATTTATTCTCCCGAGTCTTTCTGGTAGAACTTGCTGTCAACCAATTAACAGGATTTTACAGTTGATGGACTTTTAATGTTAAAATGACAAAAATAATTACAGTGCAGGCAGGGGATGGCCATTTGTAATACTATCCCCCTTTAGCAAATAATCAAAACATAGTCCTAAATGAACATTTGTGGGTATAGGCTATGCTAGCAGTCTAAAGCTGTACGCTAAGCAGTTAACTTGCAAATTCTATGCTGAAATACTAACTTTTTCATAAAAAAAAAATCTGAATCTTTTTGTACCTGACAATGGCAACTGATTGCCAACACCATGCTAACCAGATAAACCATGGCATACTACTCTATTATAAACCTACTACTTCTGGTGAGATTTTGAATTGTGCATACAATGGACAGTTTACTATCCCATGATGCCACGAGAAGATTAATGAATGCCAGTGAAGTGACACAACTGATGCCGTAGGTCACATGACAAAGACAACATGTAGTATGTCTGAATTTCATTCATAACACACACATACATATTATATAGAGCATACTTTTTTTAACTGTGTAAGGCCCGTGAAATTGGTCCAATCTGCCGGTTCGCCAATACACGGGGAAGGTTGTCACGTGTTCTGTCCTTACTCGTGCAAAATATTGGTTGGTTAAATTTACAATACATTTAGTTATGTATTCTCTCGTTAATTCATCTGACTCCATAAATGAAAGGTTTTAATAATATCTGTGCCTCACTAAAAGTGAGCGAATGTTTGACTATTCCTTTTAACCATTAAATGAACAATGTCAAGAACAGTTGGAATAATCACATGTAACAATTTATTATGTCAGGTAAATGTATCATGCCAATTTCATAATCAATTCAAAGATAATCGATACAAAACATAAAATGCTCTGGAATAGAGAGAAGATGCAAACCCAACTTTAAGAAATAGACATGAGGCTGAGAGCTCTCACTCTCAGCCTCACGGACCGATCTGAAATACAGAAAAGGCCCCGATCTCCCTGCTGCCCTCCATTAAATAGACAGACCTCTTTCACATGTGCTAACAATAGTAAGTTTGCATTCAGAGATCACACCTTCATGGGGGTGGGAGACCATTTGTCTTGAAACCACCTTCCTTTGTAAGTCAGTTATCCATAACTCTTAAAAACCTTATTACCTTTTGTTTTAGTTAATCTGAAATGAGACATTTGTACCAGTCGCACTGTGACATTTTAAACGATACCAAACATGAAAATACTCTGTTAATCATTCACATTAAACTATACATTTTCTTGGGTGAATTCAGGTGATCATCTGAGAGAGAGAGGGGTGAGGGGAGAGGGATAGAGATGTAGATTAGGATGACTCGGAGGTGAGACTTTCGTCTCGATGGTGCATGAGAGCCAGTTCAAATGGTAATCTCCAGAGAGGTCCTTTTGTCCTCTCAGGGCCTGGTCACCCCCGAAACAGACTGTCTGGAATTTCCTAATTTATCAATTCTTACAACTGTCGCAAAGTACTTAATTAAAAGAAGTGCCTGCTCAGAGAGCAGGGCCGTAACAAGTCCCCCTAATAATTGTAAATGACTAAATTGTCCCCCCCAATATATGATATTTCTTAATTCTGCTCTCTATTACGCATGGCCCTGTTTGTTGTTAGGATGACAGACAGTTAAAAAGTACAATTTTTAGGTTGGTATGCTTGAGCGGTGTAACAGCGCTCGCCAATGTTAAAATGATGGCCAAACAGATCAAAGAAGGCTGGGCTTCAACATTCTGTTGACTATAAGTAAAACTGCACCTACATGTCTACTAACTCTCATTAGAGTGTTAGTAGAGTATTAGAAGACTAGTAGGGTTAGAGTTAAAATAAGTTGACGTGTTGTTGCAAAGTTACTTCTAGTCAGTAGAAAGTCTGTTGGATGAGCATCACAATAAAGAGTTAGCAAATATTAAGCAGACAGTCTAGTAATACTCTAATGAGAGTTAGTTGAACTTTGGTCCCCACCCCCCAATGTTCAAGACATGGTTAAGGACTTGTCAGAGATTATGTGATTTTGGATGCTGCCCTTATACTGACCAGGGGATTTATGATGTTTCTGCCCCGTTTGGCCATGTCCTCAGTGTCTTTTGTTTTCCTCTTAAAGCGTCTTAAATTTCCTCTGGCTGTTTTCCTGTTTGCAGAAAACACTGAAGTTTATGTCATCATATACGCTTGATTTATAGAATGTGTTGATAACCTTGAGGGCATTTATCAAAATTGAAGTAATCTGGATTGATCTCCAGTATAGATAGCTTTTGCTGTTTATTTGACTCGGGGCCCGTTCAGAAACTGGGCTGGCATTCAAATGATGGGCAGCTTGGAAATTCTCCAATGGAGAAGTGTAGGAGTGTTGGCTCATCAGATGCGGTCTTGTTCCAGGACTGATCAGTCACAATAGACAGCCTCACATGACCAGACCCGATCCATTAAGTACAAAAAACCCAATCAGGCTAATGTATAGCATCCCTCTCAGTGCAAAAACATGCCATCAAACTCATGAAGATTGTGGGTATAAAAATTGGACATTTACAAAGGAAGAAAAACACAAGTAAGGGGCTGTTCATTGATTCCATTCACAAAGAAGACATTTTTTGTGTTTGTGAGATGCAGGGCAGTGAAATGACAAAAAAAAAAAAAAGGCCTAGCATATGTACATAGAAAAACACTGAGAGACTAGTGTGCTGGAATACAAAAACACGTCCTGTGTGAATGGCCCTTAACTTACAAACAATTATGATTGAAACAAGTTGACATGTACTTGTGTAATCCCGTTTATCGGTCCAAATGTGGGTTTCCGCCAGAACTGATGAAGGTCTCTGCGTGTCACTGTCTTTCCGCATGGCAAAGTAATTTAATTCCATTTAAGCTTTTATCTCCATTTTATATCTGACTCCATTTTATCACGACCTCGAATTTAAGTTAGATTGCCAATTGGCTATTGGTCAGTTACATAATAGTTTAGCAATACATTTGATTGTTCTATTTAACTCTTTACTTATATTTTGCCCGTTCATTTTAGGAAGCTATGCCGCTCAGAGGTCCTCACGCCTTGTTTAACGTGGGTCTCACGATTACAATCTCGCCAGCTTCGGTCACTACAGAGGTAATTGCTATATACCTGTGATCGGTCGCATTCACGTTTACACAATCAAAGATACTTTGGTATAGCCCCCGTGATTGCATACACTTGAATTTAACGTAACATTTACTTCAGTAAAGGTGTGGCGCATACACTTACACTTACACTCCCCCGTACACTTATCTAAAGTAACATTAAATTAAAACAGAGGTAAGACACACCCAGATTTAGGTTGGTCAAGCAGCATTTGCTGTTCTAAACGGAAATTAACTTATTGTCTTTGCAAACCAAGTACACTTGAATTGGTGCCAAATTTTAGTCGACACTAATCTGACGCAAAACTTGCGGTAACATACGAATCCATTTAATCTACTTGGGAAAACAATTGCTGAGTCAGTCAGAATAAAATCAAATGTAACAATTTATTATGTCAGGTAAATGTATCATGCCAATTTCATAATCAGTTCAAAGATAATAAATACAAAACATCAAATGCTCTGGAATAAAGAGAGAAGATGCGAACCTGACATTATAAAATACATGATGCGAAGTGTTTTGCAGACACTCAGCATCACAGGCTGATTTGAGTTACAAATCGCCCCGAGCCTCCTGTTGCAAATCATTACATACCCAGAAACTTCCTTCACATGGAAACATTTGCTAACAATGGAAATTTGCATTCAGAGTTTACACCTTTTGAGAGCAGGAGGCCATTTGCCTTGAAGATGCACCCTCCTCTGTGTGCAAGTTATCTCTAAACTCTTAAAAACTTTATTACCTCTTGTTTTACTTCTTTGGGAATGAGACCTTTGTACCAGTCGCACTGAGACATTTCAAATGATGTCTTAACCGAAAGAAAAATTTGGAATCACAAGATGGTACCCAAAATGAATTTTTATTTCATCCTTTTAACACAACTTTGAAAATCATAGATATATTTCCTAAACCTGCAACAAAAAAAAGGTAATAACACTCAATAATTGAACCCTTACACAAATATAGCTTAACAATTTTCTGAAAGACTGCCTCAATTAAACCTTTTTTTCCCTCGTAGTTGTAAAAATAACAACTTCAGACCCTCAGGACAGTTTCAGGACATGTTTCAGCACAGCTGTCCAAGACTAAACTCACG
Organism: Squalius cephalus; assembly: GCF_949319135.1. Lineage (NCBI taxonomy): Eukaryota > Metazoa > Chordata > Actinopteri > Cypriniformes > Leuciscidae > Squalius > Squalius cephalus. The sequence continues at coordinate 19,333,809 of NC_137145.1, forward strand.
GCCCCATGATGATTCCTGACCCTGTTGTTCTATGAGAAATGCAAAGCCGTACCGAATCGCCCTCACTTGACAGGTTTATTGTGTCATTTTCTGAATGTGAGTCTTTATACTAGAGACAGGTTTTGTGTTAGAATTTTGTTTTCATGCCAGGCACAAATCACAGGGGCCTGGTGAAATAATAATGAATGATGAGGGAAATTAATCAAAACAGACAAGGATGACAGGGTTGAAGTATATTCACTGGCAAGCTATACATGATACATTTTATAACTTTAAAGCTTGACTCACTCAGTTGTAAAAGTACAGGAATAGCACAGGCACATGCAATAATTAATCAATAATACTGTCTGCAATCCCTCTGATTATAAAGTTTTGTTTGGTTGACCATTTTTAAAAATATATATTTATTTTCTATGCATGCTTCTTGACATGTCTGATTATTTGATTAACGACTCGCTGTCCTTTCTCGCAATATGCTGTGCTCAACATGTTCTTTTATCACTCATCTTGCTAGCTTAAGCATATTTGCAGGAAACGTCGATTCTTTTAAATTCATAAAATTTAAGAAATGTGCTCTTCAAGAAGGAGGGGGGGGGGGGAATATATTACCTGCATTAAAGGCATATTCACTATTCAGAGTCGTATACTTCAATCTTTAAGTGTTATATCACATGTGTCACATAATGGAAATTTCCATCATCAGCATAGTACACACATACTGTAAGTGGACTTTTCTACCTGTGCATACTCTAAAAATATAAAATGCTTTTTTTCTCTCTTTTACTGTCATTATTCCATGAAATATTTTTTATGCAAACCTTGTATGTTATATAATTTTCTTTTTCACCCAAAGAAGTAAAAAAAAAAAAGTGTACTGAGGTTTTTTGGTAGCCTATCCATTGTCATGTTCACAGCCAACATTCGCTCTCAGTGTGAATAAGAGCCGCAAGATGCTATCAATGTTACTGGATCATGTCCAGTTCACACAGGGACAGAGATGTTAAAAAATAACACCAGCTTGTATATTTCTAAATAATGCTCTGCATGTCGCAACAGCCTTTGTTTTCTGTCTATTACCCTCTCCACATCTACATCAATATTAGATTATTGAGAAACCACAAGATCCAATAACTATGGATGCAAGATGTTGTATGTATGCGTGTGTTTGTGTATGGACTTGAGAATTGTAATTTTAAAAGCACTTGGCCTGGTAATCGTTTTATACTTCTGTCATGAAGACAGCATGTCTTGTATTTTAAGAACAACTGCACAAAAGCTGGTACTGAAAAATGAGGCAAATCAAAAGAAAATGAATACTTTGAGAATAAATGCAGACAAAAGAAATGATTTGAAGATGTATTAAAATGAGATTTAATCCCAAAAATAAAAAGATCCTGTCATCATTTACTCATCTCATGTTGTTCCAAACTCAAAAGACATCATGGAACACAAAAGGTGATGCTTTAAAGAAATGTCCATGCTGTGCTTTTCCATACAGCAAAAGGGGAATGTCAAGCTCCAACAATGACAAAAAGCTCAATAGAAATGTCATAAGGTAGCCTGGATGCCAGCCGAACTTAGCCCCGCCCACAATTTTTTTAGGTCGGGAAGTTCAGTCTGGACTTGATCCGTTGTGGAGCTATTATGCCCCAACAAAAGCTGTTCGGACCAATCAGATTGTCAGGGCGGGCTTTATACGATGATGGACAGATGATCAACTGTAACATAATCATCCACGTCACCAAAGAGCGCTTGGGTTGAATTTCTTTACAAAAAGATGACTGCCGCTGGAGAAATGAGATTTCAGGAGGGATGCTGAAAACTGTCAAGGAATGTTAAGTGAGTTGATAGAGTGAATATATATGCTTCATCTCATGCTGGTAGGGTAGACCTGGTAATTGTTTGATGACAGGTTGATTGGATTGATTATTTCCAATCAATTTCCAATCCAATATTTCCGTGCTCCTCCCGACCTTTCTTTATAAAACATCATGTGTAGATTCCGCCATCGCGTCTGTTATAGAAGATATATCGACAGCGCATTCATTTTAAAAGAGGAACAGAGAACCACGATCAAGGCATTTGTCAATCGGAAACATGAATGAAAAACATACGTCACTTACTCCGTTGCTCTGATTGGTTGTAGGTCTATCCAATTGAGTGCAGAGGCATTTTCTTTCCTGGTTCGGTTGAAACCATAGACAGTAAAATAATTGGACACAGTGACCCCATAGACTTCAACGGAGAAAAGTGAAGCCAATTAGAAGCACTCACTTCCTGATGGCTGAGCGTACTGCGCAGACTCAAACTGAGCTTGATGACGTAGATGTGACATGAGCAACCTGTCTGGCAGATGTAAGTCTTCTAGTAGCTATGCCAAGAGAAATCCTTTACTGTCTATGGAGAAATCTGAATCATTGAATCAATGAGCTAGGAGCAGGAGCAACTTTTGGTAAGTTTTCTGATTAGTTATTTTGTCATTTTGCATAGTTTTTATTTATTTTAAAATTTAATGCCAGTATGCGTACTGGGCACATAATTAACATGGTTAATTGATGCACATGATGTTGTATAATGTTAATGGTCGCTAAATATAACCACAAAATGGCGTTAACTGTTATCTACATCGCAAGAGAAATGGACGAATCAGTCATATAAAAAAGTTATTCAGTAAATCGCTTTGGACAAAATCATCTGCTTTGGCCTGTTAAATAACATATAGATAATAGATGGACAATAACGAATGTCACCAATAACATCTATAACTAATGGTTGCCCTTTTCATTTTTCTTTCCTCATAGGTTCAAATACTAATAGCTGCACTGAAGTGGCACTGTTACACCATGCCTAACAACAAAGGTAAGCCATGTAGCTATAGTATAATTTAGATTAAAGTCAAATATTGAAAGCAACACATTGACCGTAAGAGAGAATAAAATAATAAATGAACCTTGTGTAATACCTATATTGTCATATTATTGACTGTAAGAGAGAATAAAATAATAAATGAACCTTGTGTAATACCTATATTGTCATATTATTATTTCAATGAACAGATAAGAGCAATTAATTTGTGTTTTATTGTATATCTGCATATCTTTTTTTCTGTTTTGTTTGGATAGAAAGAAATCAATGACCCGACACAAGTTACTTGTGTGTATTGACACTGACAAAACAATGTTTTGATTGTGATTGCTGTATGCTATTAACAGGTCCAGTGATTTGGATCATGGGCAGCAGTTACATTTGTCGTGGGGAAGAGAGGGCCAGAGAGACCATAGGGGCCAATCTTGGCCTAGCGGCCAAGGTTCACTGGTTTGGCTGGGGTGGACGTCGATGGCACGGACTCCTTCCTTTCTTCTACCAGTCCCTTAGTGAAAGAGCAGCCCCGGATGTCCTGCTGATTCACTGTGGCGGGAACGACTTGGGATGCAGGAAGAGCATCGATCTCGTCGCAGCAATGAAGCAGGATCTGCAACATCTCCATCGGCGTTTCCCTCAGATGATCATCGTGCTGTCTGACATCACCCAGAGACGTCGGTGGAGATCGGGCCTTCCGGGGAAAATTGAAAAGTCCCGTAAATGGGTGAACAGTGTCATGACTACCTTTGTCTTGGGAATGCAGAGGGGTATCGTGCATTACCCTCAAATTGTATTTAACAAGCCTCAACTGTTTCTTAGGGACGAAGTTCATTTATCCACTATGGGTAATGATATTTTTTAAAATAATTTAGCTGAAGGCTTGAGAGTCTTAATCCAGTAGGGGTGATGCTGGATTAAACCTCTCAACATGTTTTAAACATGAAACAGTTGAAGAATGTGAAATTATTTTGGGGTTGTGTATGTGCCTTTTGTCTTTAGTTTAATACATTATCACATTGGTAGACATAACACTGTTCAATAGTCACTGCTCTTTCTCCCCCCACCCTTTCTCCCCTCCATGCCATTTATGTATCACCCTAGCCATCCACCCCATGGCCTCCCTCTTTTCTTCCCCACGACGAATGTAGCTAGAGAGGGGATAGGGATTTTTTATTTATTATTATTACCTTTTTTTAAATTGTTTTTATTAGTGTTTATGGTTTCAATAAAGCAAAATTTATTAACCAAATGATTCAATATTTCTTATCGAAACACACAGTAGACACTTCAAGTAGACATGCTTTGACAGAAATGTCATGTGGTTTTATTACTTATGTTGTAGAACTTCGTAATGATATATATTCAAAGTCAGTGGCCTACACAGTGAATATTAATAAGGGAGGTGTCAAGACACCTTTAGATTAGATTAGATTAGATTTATCTTTATTGTCATTGTGTAGAGTACAAGTACAGAGACAATTCAATGCAGTTAGTGTCTAACCAGAAGTGCAAAAAAAGTACAGTATAGACAGGTAGTGTAGTATAAACAATAAAGGGGGGGGGACACAATGTTGATGGCTACCTCCTTGTTGCCCCTGTCAAAGCAGCCCCATGGACATGGTTCAGCTCATCAGGCACAGGCAAGGAGGTGTCGGTGGGCTTCCTCTGAACCTGCTGGTCCGGGTGCATAGAGACCTGTAACGCATCCTGGAGGGGAATGGGGTGAACAGTCTGGTTGAGGTGAGATCAGTCTTTGGTGATGTTGTACGCCTTACTCAAGCATCGCTTGCCCTGGAAAAAAAGGCAACAAACAGTTAACACACTGAATTAATACAATACTTGTCTTGAATGATGATCAGAAGTTTCCAAGGTCCAAGTCTCATGGCTCTCCAGAAAAAAGGACTTTGACTATAGGTGGTTTGCAGTCACGTGATTGTGATGACGCGCGGAATTCAAATAGAGGGCAGGAAGTGAAGAGCGGAATGGACGAGATGGAGGAAAGCCTGTACTGTACTACTTTAGACACTATTACAAGAGAAAGATATAAACAAAAAATCGAAACATATGTTGGATGTGATCCTTACGTTATGAAGAGGAGTGATTTTTCAACTGAATTGAAAGATTTGCCTGTCATCGAGGCGGTAGATATCAGCAACTACCTTGTCTTACAGACATCCTTCTACTCAAGACAACAAATGAAAGCATACAAAAGTATGGAGGCATACAACTTTTTTGTAAGTGGTTGGGTCCATGATCTCGGTACCAAGATGCTCCACAATGACTGTCGTTTGGTTTTCGCCCGGGTGAGTGACATTTCTTTTTTGTTCTGTGGATTAATCCGTAACGTTAATCCTAACAACCATTCAACACTGCGGCGCTTCTCGACATTACTTTTACGGCTGTTTACTTTACGTTATTAGGTTAACCACTCTCAAAGGTCCCCCGAAACACCACTAAAGCACTGAAGGCTGCACCCTCAAAACACTTTGTAGGTAGCTTTGCTAACGTTACGTGTTTGTCTTCAGTTACAGGGGTAACTTATAAACTCAAAGAAAAGAAGAAACAATTACTTTGACTTTACAAAGTTCGGAAACTGGTACGTTACACAAACATAGCCACATAAGTTGTATTAACTCACCTTTGACGAAGTGATCACTGCACACACGGGCATTTTCCGATTCGGCTCCTCCCGACCGTAGACGTCATTTATGCATTTTTCCGCCTTATGAACAACAACTTTTGGTACACGATAAAAACTCCTCATGGTTTCTCGGTTTGATCGATTTGAGCAACCATAAACGACGCAAAACATAGGCATTTTGAGTTTGTTATAGTGCTTCCTAAATGTAGCAAATCACTTCCTGCCCTCCATCTGCATCTCACGCCATGGCAACGCAGTAACGTGACGTCATATGCAAACAATCTATTGCCTGGTGTTATCATAAATCGCATGCAAGCTGACCTCGAATGGTCAGTGATGTGTCAGATTCAGAGTAAACTCACATTGAACATTCATGTGTGTGTGTGTGTGTGTGTGTGTGTGTGTGTGTGTGTGAGAGAGAGAGAGTTTGGAAATTAAATCGTATAATATAGTAATAACATAATGTATATTAATATATTACAATTAATATAACATCTTACGCTATATAATTACAATATGACATCTTACATTAAGACATTCTAGGCCTGACAAAAGAAGTGGCTAAAATCGACTTTAAAATATAGCTATAATAAATATAATAATAAACTTTTGGATTGTAATAGTTTGAGTAGCCTATCGGCAGTTCTTAGTAATTTTAGTTAGTTAGTTTAGCTTATTTTGAACATGTTTAATATATATATATATATATATTATATATATATATATATATATATATATATATATATATATATATATATATATATACAATGAAATCAAAAATAACAGATAACTAAGTACATGTCAGCACAATCTTCCAAAATTATTAAAAGTGATTCAAATAGGCACAGATGCACACATACTATATAGGTGTTAAATCATGTAAGTTTGGCTAATAAATCATGGTCAAAAAACAGACGTTTTTCTTTATTTCTTTATTTCACATTAGGTTATGTAGGTTAGGACATGTTGTAGATGGCTTCCAACCAGGATGAAAGGGATCGCATTCATCTTCATGTAAATGTAAATAAATAAAGGAATAACGTTAACCGCAATTGACATTGAGATGTTTTTTTTTTTCCATTGTCTGTATAATTTCCCCATCCCTCCTTAATATAGGTATGTTATTACCTATATTACCCATACTTCATATTTAATGAAGTAGATCAATTATTTAAAGTTCGTGGATGAATGTTACTTCATATATTTTCACTTGCCACATACCAAATTATTTACAATTCCTCAAAACGTTGTTGAAATATTTTGTTCCGTTGCTTTTATGGACTCTCTATGGGCTTCTCCCTTGACTTTATCGGACTTTATGCCTCCACGTCCCCCCGATTGACTGCGAGCTTCTCCTCCTGTCTATACGGTAATTTCCAGAGAGTCGCGTGGTTATGACGCAATCGTCAGCCTATTTTTACAAAAACTGCTTCTACGGGGCCATAATGTAAGATACAAGGTAATGGAGCCTTTTATACATTGTTGTGTTTCTTTAGAAATAAACAATGGACAAATAGAGTCTTTAAACGCCTCAGATGTAAAGTTATTCGCTGTCAAAGTGATGCCAAAATGAATGGGAGTCAATGGAATGCTAACAGCAGGTGATGGCTTGTTAGCCAATGGCGGCCCCCGGGGATGGTACGCTTTCTGGGTGCTGGATTACCCCCCTGGTTGAAACACGCCCCATAATCACAGCCCAATGGAGCAGTATCAGACTCACATTCTGACTAGAATCTGAGTATGACGACGTCAGGCTAGTCATAAGGGGCCGTACACTTGAGACGCCATTCTATATTATGTAATGCTCAAGTTAAAGAAGGTTAAGGTATCTAAACCTTGCTTTTTTTATTCTTTTTTTTTTTTTTTTTTGCTCCACAGACCTGCAGCCCACAGTTGTAACCACAGAAATGTGTTCTGTGCACTTTTAAAAATGACAGTTCTTTTTCTCACGGATGGTTCCATAAACCATAAAAATCCATGAAAGCTTTCAATTGCACAAAATGATCTTTATATTGAAAAAATGTTCTTTAGATTATTAAAGTATTCTTTTACACCAAGAAAAAAGAACTGATCACTGAAAGGTTCTTAGGGAACCAAAAATGGTTTCTCTAGCATCACTTCTAGAATAATCACCTTTATTGTGGCCAGCCTAAGGCACACCTGTGCAATAATCATGCTGTCTAATCAGCATCTTGACATGCCACACCTGTGAGGTGGATGGATTATCTCGGCAAAGGAGAAGTGCTCACTAACACAGATTTAGACAGATTTGTGAACAATATTTGAGAGAAATTGGCCTTTTGTGTACATAGAGAAAGTCTTAGATCTTTGAGTTCAGCTCATGAAAAATGGGGGCAAAATCAAAAGTGTTGCGTTTATAATTTTGTTCAGTGTATTTGTCCTTTAAATATTTGTGTGAGGAACAGAATGAAATTAAGGTTGTTATTCACTTATTTATCTATCTATACCATAGTTTTACATTTATGTGTTGTTGTTTTTTTCACTTACATTATTTTAAAGATAGTGTTTCCCACTAATAGGGAAACACACTTCTGCACTGACAATTATGGAAATCCAATTTGTCATCGCTTGGAGGCGACGGGGTTCCATGTTTTCATCAGTAACCACATGCTGTGGAAGAGTGTTCTCTGAGATTTCCGATGGGGATGCCTTCACCTCTAATGAATTGTTGTTTTTTTAACCAAAGAAAAGATTGTTTTATCATCTCAATGGGACCTCGGTGGGATTTATTTCTAGCCAGTGCAAATTAATAAGAAGAGAGGCCTAAATGGTTGCAAGCAAATACCCCGAGAGCTAAACTTCAGATTTTCTTTATTTTGAGAAAATTTAATTATTGTACTGCATAGGGAGCAATTAACAATGAAGTCACTTCACCTCCAGACAGAACAGACAATTGGGTTGTGTGTCAAAATGAGAATAATATTTTGAAAGTAAGCATATAGGTCTATAAAAAAAAAAATTCAAGGGTATGACATATGCATATGAACATAAAATTCCTGATAGTCTTGCCTTCATTGTACAAGCCTCAATGTCATACCTCTACAGGAGGTACACACACACACACGCATATATATATATATATATATATATATATATATATATATATATATATAAGTAAGTTTAAGTTTTTATAGTTCATCAAAATAAAAAAGCACCACAGTATATTTCATGCAAAAACGCTGTCTCCAACATAAAATCTGAAGAGTCTGCATGAAGAAAGACTGCAACAATAGGTTGTATAAGCTGTAAAAGCTTTTGTCTTAGATAATTAGAGTAGGTTTGAACTGTGTGTCGACTTACAATGACTCACAATGCAATGTGTCACATTAGCTATCACTAGGTAGTGCAAATACATGCTCTATTTCACACAGTCTCTGTTCTCCTGTCCTTTTTAGCATGTTTAATTACGTTCTGGGAATAAGAGACAACTAGTCGAAAACAATTTGTTTAAAGGGACAACTCATCATCAAATTCAATTACCATTAACCTGAGACTGCACGCTTATTTGGGCCATTTCATTCTGCATAATTCAACACATTCACGCACTCCGATGCATTAAGCAGAGCAGCATGCCAATCAAAATTTTAATCAAAGATAAAATTTGGATTCAGTTGTTCAAGTTGTTCAACATGTGAAAAAACATTACAAAAAAAAAAATCAGTATTTTTGCTTTGTTTACCAGTAAAAACTATTTTGATGGTCCACTTTAGACATTAATTCTACTAACTATAAGTAACTTTGCAGCTATGTTCATTTACTCTCATTAGAGTAGAGTATTTGTAAACTGTTAATTTAGAGCTAGGGTTAGTAGAGTAAGTTGACATTTAGTTGCAAAGTTCCTTATAGAATATCTAAAGTGGACCATTGAAATAAATTGTTACCATAAAAATATCTAAATATCCATAAACCATATAAACTTTATTCAAGCAAACTTACTAAATAAAAACTAGACTAAATTTATGATATATTATCTTTATGGTGTATTCTTCTCCTTTTTTACCAATTATTTTATTCTTTTAAACATAATAAACCTCATTGCATTTTGTTGAATTTAGGCTTAAATCAAGAAAACATCAAATTAATTCAATATATATTTTACTTAAAAATCTTATGCAAGACCAAAATTCTGATAAGTAAAATATATTTTTTTCTTACATACAGCATGCATATATAAATATATATAGAACTGTAGATTATTTTAGTATGTTGAGGTGGGAGTAAGTACCTGAGCTGCCAACAAGGGAGACAGTCAGTGGAGAGTCACTGAGATTATATTCATGTCCTCCCACCATTGTGCAAATGGCACAACATGGGTTTCTCCAGCAGGTATATTCTGATAATGACTAACCTGTGAGTCGTTTTAAAAAAAAAAAAAAGCTGCAAAACATCAATTTACGAAGTCCCTAATGTCACATTTACAGAAATAAAAACTCACACATATGAAAAATTACGGTTTATGCAGTTCCCTTTCAGTCGCTCATGTTCGACGTAACGTCGACGTGACGACGCAATTGGAATCACTTCTCATGTTTGGGCATTCAGCATGCTGAGGCAGCTTTTGTGAATAGTTCATGTTCCCACTCCGGGAATATGACTATGGCCGCGTTGAGATCGAGACTCGCTTACCTCAAGGGAGGTGCAGTCCCCTCGCCTATGCCCCGATCTAGCGTCTATTCTGCCCTGCAGAATAGGCCTACTTCGGCGCTTAGCTAGGGTGATCTGAGGTTTACCGTGAGGGCTTCCCCGCAGAGGCAATCTCTGTGGGCCCCTCACACCTCACAAATGTGGCCGCCACTGGAGCTTCCAAAAGAACGTGCTGGTCCTTCTCAGGAACGACCAGCCGTGTCTTTTGGGGCTCCTCCTGACGACCAGATGTCAATCGCAGCATCAGAGGGGGAGTTTCGCTCCTCTGAAGATGAAGATTCGGCTGCGTTGCCCCCTTCGGGGAGTGTAGCGTTGTCCGAGTCCGATCCAGAGTGGGCAGCTATGATTTCCCAGGATGCCGAGAATGTCGGGCTTGAGTGGAACCCTCCACCACGTCCCGAACCTTCTCGGTTGGACGATTGGTTTCTCGGGGCGGGCCGTGCTGATTCTCAGCGCGCCACCCTGGTGCCTTTCTTCCTGGAGGTGCACGAGGAGATCACCAAGTAGTGGTCGGCGCCGTATAGTGCCAGACTACGGCCTGTTGGCTCCTCCACAGTTCTCGGCCGCCCAGAAGCAGACGGAGGCAATCCGCTGCAACCTGCAAGCGCTGCCTTTGGAGGAGGCAGACCCATCCCTGGCTTTTCTCTGTCCCGTTCACGCTCTGCGCCTGTACGTGGACAGAACGCAAAGCCTCAGAACCTCAGACTAGCTCCTCGTCTGTTACGGAGGCCAGCAGAAGGGAAAGGCTGTCTCCAAGCAGAGGATGGCCCACTGGATAGTGGATGCCATCGCCTTGGCTTACGAAGCCCAAGGCGTGCCCTGCCCGCCCGGGTTGAAAGCCCACTCCACTCGGGGTGTCGCTTCTTCTTGTCTCGCTGACAGACATCTGTAGAGCTGCGGGCTGGGCGTTCCCGCTCTAGTATAGGCTTGCTGCACCATCCCTTCCACATGGAACGGATACGTGCGCTTTTTGCTCCAGTCGAGTTCCCCACTCAGGCAAACCCTGTAGAGTTCCTCCGCACCCCTTCAGCAGTCAGACGTTGTGGAGCGTCCGACACCAGGACTAGAGCTCATATGCTTGTGGAACTTGTGCTAGGCTGGGTGCCATATGTGGTGATCCCTGTGGCGATCCCATATGCGTATTCTTCCACGATCAGCTCCCTGTGGTGAGCCTGTATCTTTCCCTTGGCAGAGTCTGCTCTGCCGTCACTGTCCAGTGTAGCCTCCCCCTTCTCAGGCAGGAGCCACCCTAGTGACATTCCATATGTTGCACTGCCCCTAACCGGCCAGTCCATTTGTGTATTCTCCACATGGTACCTCCCTTCAGGCAGGATGTGGCTCCGCAGCGTCCCTCTCCCCTGGAAAGGCACGCTTTCCCAGTGTTATCCAAGAGTTCCACTGTGTGGGGTATAACGGAACAACAGTTTGAACTCCCTCTACGCAGGCCTTCTGCCCCAGTTAGTTGGGGGTCTGAGAGTCTTGCGTAGGGCGCTGGATGTGGCAGCAACTGTGACGTTTTCCAAGGGATCCCAATTACGTTGTCACGTCGACATTGCGTCGAACGTGAGCGACTGAAAGGGAACGTCTCGGTTACTAATGTAACTGTAGCAAATTAGCTCTATGAAATATTAATAATCAATAATAACTTGTTATAACTGATTATGAATATTTAGATCAGTTAATATAATTCACTTAATGTTGTAAATTAATATTACAATCAATTAACCTGTTTGTCCCGGGAACACTCAGGATTTGTTTACTTTTTCTTTCTTACTTTTCAGTACTACTAAGAGCAAGTAGTCAAAATCTATGATTAGAGACTCCAGATATGAGCTTGAGACACGGACAACTTTACATATGACATGAACAAGACTTTATTAACTAGACTAAACACTTAAACTACTCTAACATATACATACATATATGCATACAGTTTACCAAGGGAAAGAGAGCTGAAGCAGAATACAGGAAAGCAAGAAGTTATATCATTGTTTGAAATTCAGCAGATCGACAGCCTTGAGCAAACCATCAGTTAAGTTCTAACACACCCTTCTTTAAAAAGGGGTAATGATACTTAATGTATCAAATAATTAGACTAAATTTGATACTTGCATGTCTTGTCCATTTGAATTAAACTGTCCTGATGCAATTTGTTGAGGCTCCAGTTGATCATTGCTGATGTGGTCTTGATGAGAGAGAACCAGTGGGAGTCAGAGGATCTTTGGTGAATGGAAAGACAAGGCCGCAGCTTGGTACAAGCTTGGGGGTCCTTAGAAAACTTCTTGTTCAGCATTATCTTCACATCAGGATTTCAGCAAGGGACTAAGAGAATAAGAGGCTAAGTGGCTAAAAAGCGTGATCTTGTGATCAGTGATTTTTAAAGCATGAAGATGTCACACTCTTTGGAGGTGTGTGAGCCAATAAGAAGTTTTCCCTTTGGAGGGAGATTTTTACGACCCTTTGTGTTTTAGCAGGGCATTTGAATATGTAATTTCATTGGGTGTTTAAGAAAAGAATCTTCAAGATTCTTATAATATGAATGCATCACAAAGTTAGCAAAATGTAATGTAAATTAACAAATGGGGGACGAAGATTGGAGTTTATAGAGACATGCCACTCATATAATTTTGGTTAACCATAGTATGCAACAAAGTTTGAAGCATTAATCCAAAAGAGTTTAGAAGAGAAAATGAAGACATAGGCCAAACCACATAAAAGGAAAATCATGAGATGGGAAAATTAGATATATGTTAATACATTTCTCATATAGATATATATAGAATGTATAGGATTAAAAGGGTTTATTTCTCCTTCTCAGCAAGAATTAAGTGAGATTCACAATTCCCTGCAAATTCCTTTTGGGGTCGTAAAATTCTAATCAGTCTCAATGTGTCCTGTAACAGGACACCGGGTTCTGCCAGTGTGTTAGCTTCATTTGGGATGTTAGTTTTTGGGGGAAGTTTTATAGACCTTTGTTGGATGAGTGAATTTGCTGGATTATTCATTAAATATAATGAATAATGTGTGTGTGTCTGATTGGTCCAGATAACCCTTGTTCCCTGAAGGAGTGAATGCCACCGTTGCTGACCATCGTTGTACGGCCGTCTCTATCTCGGCTCCTCAGCGAAAAACAATGTGTGCGTGCACCCGCTTCCTGTTTATACCTACGCTGCAGGGCGGGGCGCATTACGTGATTCACGCATGCCAATGGTCATTGGCTCGTTCTGTAGACACTCGAAGATGATAGGGTTGCCTGAAGTGATCCCAATTACATTGTCACGCCGACGTTACGTCTCCCGTTCCTTCCTTCAGGGAACGAGGGTTACATTAGTAATTATTTTTGGGGGGGCAAGTACTATGTACTAAGTTTGTGGTTAATAAAAAAGATTGGTACAGTAAAAGTGCTCAAAATTCCTATTTCGTTAGGTCAGTGTATTTATATTGTGTCATATAAAAAATGTACGACCAATTTAAAAATATTGGTACAGTAAAATGTGCTAAAAATTCACATTTCACAAGACCAATTCACCCTGTATTAAAGCACTTTTTCTGATATATTTTTTTTGCCAGAGACACCATAGAAATAGAGGACCATTGCGTCATATAAAAGGGGAGTGACAAACATATACGTAGCTGGATTCAGCCTCGTACAAGACAAACTCCTTTAACGAAATCCAAATTGAGCACTTTTTTACTGTACCAGTTTTATGAGCCATTACATTTAGCACACAGGACGATACCCATAGCACTGAGTGCCTATATTGCGCCATCAGGCCATTTCGTTCAGCGCTTTCTCGGCTGCCACAGAGGATGTGTTTAATCTGACATAAGGTCTTTGAAATAGTGGGACTGCCTATAACAAAATTTTACTGTACCAATCTTTTTTTTTTATGAACCATTAAACTTAGCATGTTTTCTTTATAGTAAGATGGCAGTAATGCACAAAGGAAATCATTTATTATAGTTTACATTAATCAGAAATTGCAATGCGTGATCATGCAAAAAAGAAATATTCGCGTATGCACAAGAAACTTTTTGATTGCTCATGAGAAGTTACAGCATGCTCAAAGGGTTCTCTTGTGCTGTGAAATTCTGTACATTTATTTCTGTATATAACATTTTCAGCATCTTGCCCCCTGAGTTCTGTATTTTTAAGATGATGTGTCAAGTTTAAAAAAAAAAAGTTTTTTAAAAAAGCATTACAAAATCTTATTACTGAATTAATTTGATGCATGTTTACCTTTCTCAAAATGTGTTTTTCCAGCGATAAAACTTAATTAAACAAAATTTGCAAATTGACAGCCTACTTTTTTTGAGGTCCCTGAGGTGGATGAGAGTATCCATCTGTACAAGTGGGAGAAAAAAAAAACACTCCTTAGATGATTCAAATCAAGAGTATGTAATAAGTAGAGTAGTATTTAATTGGTCCTTCATTTAATTAAGATCTCCTGCAGTTATAATTGGCATGACAGCTCTACATGTAATCAGTATTGGGGAGAGTGGTCTACAACAATCTTAAAACTTCAAACCAACTACAACATAATTTTACACAGTTTCTGTCTTTCGTATTTGTTTTTAGTTTTTTTCCTACACAGCCATTCCCAGGCTCACATACACACGTGTACCTTCATGGAGTGCAAACCAAGAAAAAGATTCTCATTCTCACCAAATCCCACTTCCAATACGTGTATGCTATAGTAGAGATTACACTTCATCCTATTCCAGGAGCTTTAACACCTAAGCCTGTGCTGTACAATACAAATACTAATTTCTGTGCCATTCTTTATCTTCCTTTTTTATTTTAATCATTCCATTCTCCATATACCTACACTGACCTGGCATAATTTTTGACATTCAAGCTAAATCTCCAGACTTCTCTATAAAACTTTATTTTAAGTTTAATATCTCAAACTTCAGAAACTTGCCTGACAGACTTGCAAACTCAATATGAATTCATATTATCTTGCTTGCACTGGTTGAACTTCTGTCTCAGAATCCTATGTCTTTGCCAGGCAAGATACAAGAATGCCACAATAACTTCTGAATATATTCATATATTTATAAATTCAGAATATAAACACTGTCTGTAGGATTTAACAGTCTAAAAGCTTCTAAAGCATTCTTTTGTAATTTAAACAACATTTTTCATGACAAATTTTATTTTGTGACCTTTTGTACAAAGGAGGTCATGTGATCAGGGTCACAAATTTGCTTATTTTATCAATGAATTAAATATTTAATTTTTATTTTTATTTTTAATTGCCTTTGTTTTAAAACTTTCAAAATCCTAAAACAAACTGTGTAAGGTAACAAGACAAAATGTATAATATATTCTCTCTTTTTTACTAATTGCTAAATTATTTTGTGGTAAACCCACTGATCTATATAGAATGACTGGATAGCTCATGACGTCATAAACTGTGAAGCCCCTAGTGAGGTCATGCATTCTATTGAACCAATAGGAAATTTTATGATTTGACTGAGAAAACATTGCCTATCGAGACACTGTTTTAAATCTAAAATCTCACTGTACATTCTTACAACGCAAACATCCTAAGCATTTAAATGGGTATTTGTTTAAAGTCGGAAATTTTTCCTGCTTATTGATTTTTTTAAAAAACGGCAATTTCTTTGCAAAAGGAATAAAAGGCTGTATGAGAACACTAGTCGGCCTTCACTGAAGAGCTATATTCACAGGTAAGAAAAACAGTTTGATACTTAAATTGTGAATGCTAAAGACCTATAGCCTATTTTTGTGAATTGGTACTATTCAGGTGAATATTGTTTCGTGGCCACGAATTAATAATACCTCAGCACGTTTTACTAATTTGTTCCCTCGTTTTACTATATTGTGGCCACGTTGTAATTCGTTCAATCAAATTGAGAGATGGAATTAGTTAAATGTATCCACGATTTATTAAAACGAGGGAACAAATAACGTTAAGTCGTCATAACAACGAATTATTTAGATCAGTGGACAGGGCGCACAAGAAAGAGCAGATAGAGATAGTCCCGGCCCCGCGCGCGCACTCTCACTGTCTTCAAACTACACGAGCGCTCTCTCCCTCGCGCATATCAAAATCAATTGACACGATAGTGAAAGGTCGGAAGATCGGTAGTTTGTTCAAATAAAGTGTTTGATTAGTTAGCAAGTACATGTTCAGGAAATGCATTGAATGGGTTAATGTAAGTAAAGGTAAACGAACTCTGCACAAAGCTCTTTTGATGCTGTCAAATGGTGTCGCTATTGGACACTTAATTGTGATTATTGCTGCTCTTTTATAAGGTTTCTTATAGGCTACTGTGGACTGTTTAATTGTTTGTTTTTTTTTGTTTGTTTTTTTGAAGAAGCATTATTCTTGCCTCGTAGAAAACAACACGGGAATAGCGACAATTATATAAATTACTTACAGGGCTTGAATTACAACCTGTGGGCAGTTTTTCTACATCCTTTTGTGAACGTCATTTTACACGAATGCTGCACAGGGGGGCTGCGTTCCAGTCCACTTTTACACACAGCCCGGGTCATCTTAAAAGTGCCGTCAGAGCCATAGATATCATATAAAGGCTAGATGTCTTAAGGCGGAGTCACTTCCGGCATCACCGGCGGCCATCTTAGGACAGGGCTCTGTGAATTAAGGTGAGTGAGCAGCACGCACACAAATCCTCTTATCTCGCTGAAATCTGGACAGATTTACAAACGGTTTGGTTTCTTACAAACGTTATTAACGTGGCTATAATTCTGAATGCTTAAACATTTTGAACATAATTATTCATATGTATGCAGTATAATAGCTACATCTCTGACGTTTATAACAAACCAAACCGTTTGAAAATCGGTAGAAAATTGAGCAAGTTATGGTTATTTAAAAGTACATGCACCATGTTATGAGTGAGCGAGCACCCTGTCGTAAGATGGCCGCCGTGTGCGGATGGCGAGCTCCATTGGCCAGCAGCGCGGACGAGACATCTAGCCTTTATATGACATCTATGGTCAGAGCTACCAATCTCTGTATAACGGCCGCTGGAGCCCTCTGCTGGTAGGGAATCGTAAGATGGCCGCTCAAATACTTCCGGTGACTTCACTGCCTGCTGGCAGTTTATGACGTCATGAGCTATCCAGTCATTCTATAGACCCCTTTTCAGTTAGTAAACATGGTGACGTTTTTTTTGTGGGCGGAGCTTAGGTGGAGGCAGAACGATCCCTCCGGCCACTTCACTAACGTTAGTTTGCAAGTTTTGTTAGCTTGTTTTTTAACAGTGACTGGAGAAAATCCGATTTTGTCTTAATGTGCAAGGTCACTCACTGTCCAGGACCGCGATTGTTATTTGCAAAAGTTAATTTTAACGGACGGAACCAGATTGGCTGACCCATAACGTTACACGCTCAGTCAATGGATGGACGATCTGACAGGATTAACGTTAACGCTACCTCCGGTTGAATGGCCTGACTTCTACACCTACCCGATAGAGAAACCGAGGGTAAAGAGAAACTGAGGGCATATAAATCTTTAGATGCCTATAACTATGTGCTGAATGGTCATGTAAAGACTTGTTTGGTACGATCCGCAGTTCCGCCTAGCCAGCACCAAGAAGACGACAATGTAAAGAGTGACATTACGGTGCAATTTTAATGATATGAATATTTTCTAGAAATAAAAATTCTAGATACAGCATACTCATTTTTCACCGATTCTTGCACCCAACAACACAACAAGATGACATTTAATAATAAAAATAATAATTTAAGCTCCTGATTATGTAGCCGAATCTGTGCTGGTTTGTATTGGCTGCCTCCAGTTTTCCCTTTGTTTTGCCTCCAGCTAGCGCAGTGACGTAATTGTGACGTCGGCGCAAAAGGGGTCTATATAGATCAGTGGGTAAACCTCAATGAAATGTTCAATTTATTATTAAAACAAGATTAAAAAAAAATACATAAATTAAATTGAATATGCAATATTATCTTTGCTGCAAACAAGACAAAAATACTGAATAATAAAATATTTTTTCACATCTCATGATCAGGGTGTCACAAATTTGCAATATTATTATTGTCTAGGTGTTACAATTTTCAAAATCCAAAAGCATAGTTTATTTCCAGATTTCAATGAGATTTTCCATGTGGTCTCAGACTTTTGGATCCAGATTTGGATTTTAATTCTACATGATTTACTTTCTGTTGAAGCCCATTATTGTGAACTTATTGTGAAATGATGACTATAACAAAATAATATTTCATTTGGCATATTGACAGCATTATTCTGAGGAGAAAATGATTGACAGTTACAGTCATGTTATTTCAATACCTTACCTTGCAGAACACAGTGTTTTGCCAATTGTTTTGTTTTTGTGAGTCTGTTGGACCACCTACAGTATAGGCAATAAAAACTCGTCCTGAAACTCAAAATGAGAGCGGACAGAACATCATGTCTATAGACAGAAAGGTTGTCCTTCTGGAGATGATTCTGCACTCAGGGTTTTATAAAAGTGGCATTGGGATTCCTGTTCATGTAAATACACCATGATTTTCAACGTCGGGCTGAACAGAATGTCCTCACTGACAAGACAGCTATAAAACAGAGTGGCCTTGAGCCATTATTACTCGTATAAAAGGAGCGCTGTGGACTGAAGAGAATATGCTGTAAAGTGTAAAAGCAGAAAACACAGTTCACAGATCATAATTACACTGTTGAATTTGTTCATATCACCAGGCGACCATCACGGCCTTCGAAAGCTTGGCCTTCGAAGTCTGAGTTCTTCGCAGAATGCAGCCTTTGAATTGGGACACAGCCTGCATTCAATGCATCCTCAATATTATTAAGTATTGAAATTGAACTTCGACAGTTGATGATGATGTAGTACGAGAACACAAGGACGCAAGATCACTTAAAGGCACACTATGCACTTTTCCGTTTTTGTCAAACAGCGACCCCTAGAGTTGCTGTGGAGTACTTGTATTTAACGTTACTGTCGTAAATACCACTCACGCAGAGCAGTCTCTGCACTCACGACCTGATCCCCTCCCCCCTGTATACCAGTACCTGTTCAGTAGGATGGAAGAGTCGGATATCGAACAGGCACAGATAGCCTCCGAAGATGTCTACTGACGAGGTAATGTTTCACGATTTCATACAAATATGCCAGCTAAAGTTTGCATAAGCACAGTACACATGCCATACGAAACCTGAACCAGACAAAGGACTACGTGATAAATACACATCACAACATCTGAGTTCTGCTGGTAAACTTGCTCGTGAGGAAAGCTGGGCAATAAAACATAACGCAAAAACACGTAAGAGAAACAAGTGTTTGTTATCAAGTCTGCTAACAGCTCTGCTAATCGATAGCTAGCTAGACATGTGGAAATTAGTGGATTGGTCTTATTATCAACATTGGATGAATGAACAATTTCATTGACATACAACAAGCAAGCGCAACAACATACTGTACAACATAGAACGCAAGCAAGTTTACAAATAAGAGATTTACTTACTAGTCCATCAACAAGAACACCAGGTCAGCATCGCTGTTGCATCCTTTGCTGCTTTTTAACTCTCGCCAACGAGTGAAAGCCTGACCGAGTGTCTCACTTTCTCGTTTTCTTTTCCTTGACTCTTCCGACCTCGTTTTCTTCGTCGACTCTGCCATGATTCACGTCTGAAAATAGTGGTGGGAACCTTGGGCACATATCCAGGCTGGGGTCTCAGGACCACGTGAGAGTAGGCTGGCCCGAATTCCAGGCATGCTTCGTCAACCGAAAATGCCTGCAGGTCCCCTACCCTCTTGATGGAGGCCAATGCAACCAGGAGCGCTGTCTTCATTGACAGGAACTTAAGCTCCACTGATTGCAGAGGCTCGAAGGGAGCACTCTGCAGGGCAGTTAAAACCACTGAGAGGTCCCAAGAGGGTATGAGAGGAGTGCGAGGAGGATTTAGTCTCCTCGCTCCTCTCAGGATTTCGTGCTTTCCCACGGACTTACCTTCAACTGCATCGTGATGTGCGGCGACAGCGACTAAATACACTTTCAGGGTGGAGGGAGACAGCCTTCGCTCCAACCCTTCTTGCAGGAAGAAAAGCACGACACTGATCGAGCATTTTCTGGGGTCTTCTCAGCGAGAAGAGCACCAGGTAACGAAGAGGTTCCACTTCAACGCATAGGCATGTCTCGTGGACGATGCTCTAGCGGAAGTGATGGTAGCCACCATGTCCACGCTGGTGGTAGGGTACTCAAACCTGCCATGTCCCGTCCAGGAGCCACACGTGGAGGTTCCAAAGATCGGGATGAGGGTGCCTCCGTCTCTGAGAAAGGAGGTCCTTCCTCAGAGGGATTGGCCAGGGAGGTGCTGTCGCGAGGAGTACTAGTTCGGAGAACCAGGTCCGGTTGTGCCAATGAGGGGCAACCAAAATGACCTGCTCCTCGTCCACCCTGATCTTGCACAGGGTCTGTGCAAGAAGGCTCACTGGGGGAAACACATACTTGCGAAGGCCCCGTGGCCAGCTGTGTGCCAGTGCGTCCGTGCCGATCGTGCCCTCTGTCAGGGAGTAAAATAGGTCGCAATGGAATGAGTCGTGGGAGGTAAACAGGTCTACCTGTGCGTCCCCGAAATGATCCCAAATCAGCTGAACTGTCTGAGGATGAAGTCTCCATTCTCCAGGGAGAGGCTGAAGCCGTGAGAGCTCGTTGGCTGCACAGTTCAGGTTTCCCGGGATATGAATGGCTTGAATCGACCTCAGATGCTTCTGACTCCATAGGAGGAGGTGGAGGGCGAGTTGCGACATACGACAGGAGCGCAGACCACCTTGTCGGTTGATGTACGCTACTGTCGCGGTATTGTCTGATCGGACTAGTACGTGCTGACCCTTGAGCAACGCATGGAAACGGTGCAGGGTGAGACATACTGCCAGCAAATGGGATGTAATGTCCTGTAATGGGATGATGTCTGTTTGGGTGGTCTTGACTTTGAGGGGGAAGAACTGGTAGAAGCTTGATGCTCCGCATCCGCCAGTCTCGACGCCCGCCCCATTGTGAGTTTCTTTTTGAACAGGTGGAGAACAGTAGTTCGATACGGAGCGTTTTCCAAAGCCAGAGTGCCGGTGATAGTCCAGAGACTCGAAAGACCAGGATGGACCGCCTCAGAGGAGGGTGTCTAGTGTTCAAAGGGACGAAACATCTGATGAGCCTGAGGTACACTACTGACGAGAGTGTCTTGAATATTTCCCTCACACATTCCTTGAGGGAATAGGGAATGGATTTTTATGCAGAATACCTTTTAGTTTCTGCATTTAACATTTCTTTGTTAATTTAGATCTAAGCCTGTACCAACTCCTGCTCTAAACCTAACCGTGGTGACCCTATGGGTTACAAAACTAGTCGTTTTTGGATTTGGTATCGCTTGATCAATATAGATCCAAGCCCGTACCAACTCCTACTCTAAACCTAACCATAGTAACCCTATGGATTACAAACTTAGTCATTTTTGGATTTGGCATTGCTTGATCAATATAGATATAAGCCTGTACCAACTCCTACTCTAAACATAACCATAGTAGCATTCGAGAATGCGTTTAGCCGTGAGCATCTTGAACGGAAGCCTGTGGTGGGATCGGTTCTAGACGCGCAGGTCCAGGATTGGCCGTAACCCACCAGATTTCTTCGGTACAATGAAGTAGGGGCTGTAGAACCCGGACTTCATTTCGGCTGGAGGGACAATCTCGACTGCACCTTTCGCCAGTAAGGTAGCGACCTCCATACGCATGACAGGGGCATTGCCACCCACCATAGTGTAACGGACTCCCCGGAAGAGGGGAGGAGATTGTGTGAACTGAATCGCATAGCCGAGCCTGATGGTTCTCTCAACCCAGTGGGACAGGTTGGGAGCTCTAGCCAGGCTCTCAAGAACTGAACCAGTGGGGTCATGGGAACCACAGACGTACCCTCGGTGGGGCAGCAAAGCGGAATGACCGGCCCGGACGTGGGCGGCATAGAGACCTGGTGTGGGGGCTCGGTCATTGTGGCTTCCTGACAGAGGAGGCCAGGGAAGGACCAGCATTCCACGGGGGCCTGCTCTGACAGGGGTCTGGCGACAGAGGGGGACGAGAGTGGCGAGGCTCGCGAGCGGCGCACACTGTCATCCGGGACCTCTGGGGGCTCAGAGGAAGGGGCATCAGTTCTTAAAAACAAAAGATTCTGAAAAAGAAGGAGTGGCCCTACTACCAGCTCCTGAGAAGAACTGAGCCCTAACTCCAAGCTGTCCATCTCACGAGTGGCGTTTTAGCCGGGAGACGGGCTGTGCCTCCCTCCTGCGACCTCCTCCTTCCCGGGGCCGGTGAAGGCTGTGGAGCAGGAGGGCCTTGGCGGGAAGCAGACGAAGGAAACCGCACGGATGGATGGCCGTCGGTGCAGAAGGGCCTCAGTCTATTTCTGGGCGGTTGAAAACTGTTGGGCGCAGTTCTCAACCACACCGCCGAAGAGCCCAGCCTGGGATATGGGGGGGCTGAGAAAACGAGTTCCCAAACACCCTCACATCAACCTGGCTGAGCCCATTCCTGGACCACACTTGTGGACATCACCTGGCCCAGAGATCACGCAGGTACCGATGTCGCCCGTGGCGACACAATAGTGGCAGAGAACATACAGACCATGATCGCCGCGACAACAAGTGCAGTGAAGGCGGAGGACGCCTGTGGGCCGCGATAAGTCTCGGGAACTCTCGCACCCCGGAGACGTCCTGATGCACGTCCGGGAAGAAAGGCACTGGGGGCGAGTGCTGGTAGTGCAGCACGCGCCACGACCAGGAACCAATCGTCCAGCCTAAAACGCTCGGGGGAGTGCGGCGCCACTCCAACCGACACTTTCAGCTGCCCGGGAAAGCATGGCCGTCAGCTCTGGATCTGACTCAACTAACCCTGGCATTCCCGAGGGAGGCAACGCAGTCGAATCCTCATTTCCAGAGAAATCAAGCTCGCCTTGTGATGCTGTGAGTGACATGATATCATCTGCCGGAGCACCGAATGAAAAACTGGGTCCCCGAGAGGAACCAGCCACACACGGAAGCCCCATGGTTTGCGATGTGGAGGGGGATGTGGCCCGACGAATGATTTGTCGGTTATATGCCACACCATAACCCTGATCACCCTGGCCACCAGCCAAAGTATCCCCTCTCGAGGAAGAGATAAATTTGGGTGCGGCAGAGGGGACTCTACCCACACGGAGATCACTGAGTCTCGATCTATAAACATCACGATGGTCATGTTCCCGCAATGAAAACATGATTCATCCATGAGCGCTGCCGAGCATGATTAAGCCCAACGCGCGAAACAGCGCTAGTGACCGTTAGGCAGATGGATCAGGCACCCACATCCAGAAAATACATGGGGCGAACCGTCTTGAAAAAGACGTGTCGCATGCAGCTCTTTTAGAGAGAGGAAAAGCTCAGTAGAGTGCTGAAACGCCTAGGGAGAAACACACACACTGTCGGCAGATCACTGCACAGATCAGCAAGCAATGCGATCTCGCTGGGACGCGGCGTCGCAAAAACACACTGAAGAGCCACTTGTCTCGTAGAGTGAAGATGATTCAGAATGGCTTGTGGGAGTGAAGAGAACTCTTGGCTCCGAAGCGAAAGCATATCTGCATGTTGCCAGCGTACTTCCTTATATACCCACAAGGTGGGGCAGACTTACGCAATGCAAATTCCACCGACCCATGGCATTTGTTTGCCATTGGCTCGTTTTATTTCTCGAAGATAAGAGGCTTTCTAAGCGAAACCCCATTCGTCGTCACGACATAACTCCTAGTGACCACGAAAGGGAACTATATTAGCGTCCATACCAGCGGATGATATCATTCTGTTTATTCTAAATGTGTGCTTGTCTGTCACTTTAAAAGGCTTGAGCTCGTTACAGCAGGATGGATTCTGATTGGCTGTCAATGTTTTTATCGTTCATCAGCTGGATAAAATCATTCTGAAAGTGATTCCAACGATATTGTTTCTCTGTGCCGTTATCGTTACAGCTATGGTGTGAACTCGACTATTCTTTAATACTGAGAATGATTTTTAGAACTATATCTTTATCGTTAACTTTATAA
This sequence comes from Squalius cephalus, assembly GCF_949319135.1. Classification (NCBI taxonomy): domain Eukaryota; kingdom Metazoa; phylum Chordata; class Actinopteri; order Cypriniformes; family Leuciscidae; genus Squalius; species Squalius cephalus. The sequence continues at coordinate 19,358,066 of NC_137145.1, forward strand.
TTATCGTCCTTGGTGTTACTTTTAGGGTATACGCCATAGACAGTAAAAGAAATGGACACAGCGACCCCATAGACTTCAACGGAGAAAAGTGAAGTCAATTAGAAGCACTCACTTCCTGATGGCTGAGCGTACTGCGCAGCCTCAAACTTAGCTTGACGACGTAGATGTGTATTGAGCAACCTGTCTGACAGTTGTAAGTCTTCTAGTAGCTGTGCAAAGGGAAATCTGAATCATTCCCTTCTGAATATTGCAGAGACGCAGAGCGTGAGTAGGAGCTGTTCATGAGCTAGGAGCAGGAGCAACTTTTGCTAAGTAATCTGAGTAATTATTTTGTCATTTTGCCTCCACGCCTCAGATGTAAAGTTATTCGCTGGCAAAGTGACGCCAAAATGAATGGGAGTCAATGGAATGCTAACAGCAGGTGATGGCTTGCTAACCAGTGGCTACCCCCATGGAATGTACGCTTTCCGGGTGCTGGATTACCCCCATGGTATACTTTTTTGATTTGATTTGATTTTGATTTGATAGTTTTATTGTCATTGCATATCTCTACACAACGAAATTAAGATGACATCAATCACTCAGTTAGCAGCCTAGGGGATAAAAAGTGACACTGCCAACAACAGTTAATAGATAAATATATAGTAATAGAATAAAAAATATTTAAAAAACAAAAACAAAAAAAAACAATACATTTAAAAACACACAGTATGATTCAAGTCCGATTTAATTAGTCTTCCAACCTTTCAGCCTTTCAGCAGCTCATTTATGGCCCTTGGAAAAAAACTGTTTCTCATGCGGTTTGTCCATGCCCTCATGACCCTGAGCCGGCCTGAGGGTAGGGTGTCAAACAGGGTATAGCCAGGGTGTGTAGGATCCGCCCTGATGCTTGCTGCTCTTCTCTGCAGCCTACTGGAATAGATGTCCTCAAGGCTTGGAAGAGGTGCACCAATGATTCTCTGGGCAGTTTTAATTACCCGCTGCAGGTCTTTTTTTTTCCTCAATAGTGCAGCTGGAAAACCACACTGTACTGCTGTATGCCAGCACACTCTCTATTGTGCACCTGTAAAAGTTTATGAGGAGTGTCTGCGGGAGCCCAGTACGTCTTAGGATTCGCAGGAAAAAGAGTCTCTGCTGAGATTTTTTCCCTATCTCTTTGGTGTTCACTCCCCAGGTCAGATCCTCCGCCAGATGCAGCCCTAAATATCTGAAACTTTGGACCTGTTCCACCTCCTCTCCATGTATCTCAAGACTGTCATGTCTGTTGTTTTTACATTTCCTAAAATCAATTATGATTTCTTTTGTTTTCTTTGTGTTGAGGATTAAATTGTTTCTGCTACACCATGATACCAGTGATTGGACCTCCTCCCTGTAGGCGGTCTCCTCATTGTTGGTTACCAGCCCCACCACAGCTGTGTCATCTGCAAATTTGAAAATGGAATTTGAGTCATGAATGGGAAAACAGTCATAGGTGAATAGCGAGTAAAGGAGCGGACTAAGAACACAACCCTGGGGAGTGCCAGTGTTGAGGATGGTGGTGGAGGAGGTAATATTTCCAAGTCTGACATGCTGGGGTCTGTCAGTGAGAAAGTTCTTGATCCACTTACAGAGGTGAGAGTCCAGGCCAAGCAACAGCAGTTTGTTGACTAGCTTGCTGGAGTTGATGGTGTTAAAAGCTGAACTAAAGTCAACAAAAAGCATCCTGACATATGTGTTGGGGTTCTCCAGGTGAGTGAGGGCAGTGTGAAGTGCAAGTGAGATGGCATCATCGGTGCATCTGTTGGCTCTGTAGACAAATTGGTGTTGGTCCAGCAGATTAGCTGCAATGAAGGCCTTGATGCTGTTCAGTACCAATCTCTCAAAACATTTCATTATGACTGGTGTTAATGCTATTGGTCTATAGTCGTTCAGGCATGCAACAGTTGTCTGTTTTGGAACAGGAATGATGGTAGCAGTCTTTAGGCAGGTAGGAACTATAGCCTCCTTCAATGACCTGTTAAATATGTCAGTCCAAACAGCTGCAAGCTGGTGAGCACATACCTTTAGTGCACGTCCTGGGACCACATATGGTCCAGGTGCTTTTCTGATGTTAATGTTCTGCAAGGCCCGCTTGACCTGGTGCTGATCTAGTACGATTGGTTGCTCATCCACATGAGTACTGACGATGGTTTGTCCTGCACTGGCTCCATCCTCAAAGCGGGCGAAGAAGAGATTCAGCTGGTCCGGGAGAGAAGGGTCAACAGAAGAGGGGGGTGGGCCACAGTTTGCTGTATTGTTTGTTATTGTCCTGATTCCCTGCCACATGCTGCGATGATTATTTTCTTTAAAATGCTGTTCAGTGCGCAGCTTGTAATTTTTCTTAGCTGACTAATCTAATTTTATACGCATACAATTTAAAAGGACAAGTACCACCACTGTAACAAGGTGGACTGGAGTTTGAGAGACAAGCTAATTTAATGGTTTGATATATTAAAAAATATGTATGACAATAAATTATGTTTAAATTAAAGAGAATAAATGTCTTTACTTATACTCAAAATTGCAAAACCTTTAATTCAAATTGAAGTTGAGAAAACATGATTGGGGAAATTGGAATTTGCATGTGAAGTGCTTCAAAACGTTTTTATTTTATTTTATTCATATTATTCTTATTCTTAAGTACTATTCATTATGAATTTCGAATTTGTGTTATTTGGGGTACATTTACGAATGGAAATTAAAATGTTATGTCAAATATGCAGTATTGTTTCATGGAGGCATAAAATCCAAAGTCCCAAAAAGTTACAATGAATCATATTGTACAAATTCCTACGAAATAAAATAATAAAATACTAACCCTCCCACTAAAATGTGAACCTTTAATGCAATGTAAGTCCTTTTGGGAAAAAAAGTGTAATCTGAAATGCATAAATGTAAAACCCAGCTAAGGATGACTATTGCATAAGGTTTTGATTGACTTTCATTCTTAGGTGATCTGGGCTTGTAGCTGCATGCTCATTTTGTGTATTATTTCATATGAAAAATGCATTCCCAATATACATTTTATCAGTATGCATTCCCTGAGAACCATGCCCTTGGCATTTCCAGCCCAATGGACTACAGGAATAATGTCAGAGCGCTGTTGCTTAATTCAGGGAATTGCCTTGTCTTTTTAATTAAGGTCTATCTGGTCCATAGTCATCACTGCAGATGGACACAACCAATAACCTTAAAGCACCACAGCATTACTGAACGCTTTCCAACTAACTGACAAGTATTTCTCGAAGTTATATGAAGGCTATGGGGGCCTCACATCTAACCGTTTTGCTTTTGTTAGTGCTGTAATGGTCCACACTCCCACATTCAGAGAAGCACTGAGGGTAGTGAACTTTACGCTTGATAGCATCTGCTCTTTTCTCCCCTAGAAACCATTTATTTTGGATTAAAGCAAGTTAGAAGAAGCGAGGGCGAGAGCAAGACTTTCATGTAGATGTCTCTGATGCAGCTTCAGCGCAGAGAGAAAAACTTGTATAAAAACTTATGCAAAGATTTTTATTTTTTTGAAAATCTACAGAGATTTACCAATGTCTGTACTTTATATATAAAAATACAGACATTGGTTTATACAGTTTTAGTTGTATTTTAATCATTGGGAGGCAAAAATCGGATAGTTCAAAAGTTTTTATTTTCAAGTGAAATTTCTAAACATCCTAAAAAAAGATTTTTCGAGAATATTATGTTTTTCTTTCCCCACTGGCTTCTCTGCTTCTTCTTCTTCACAAGATTAACTTTGTGCGATTTAAAACGAAAACAATAATATATATATATATATATATATATATATATATATATATATATATATATACTGTATATATATATGTGTGTGTGTGTATATATATTAGTGGTGGGCCGTTATCGGCGTTAACGCGCTGCGTTAACGCGAGACTCTTATCGCGCGATAAAAAAAATATCGCCGTTAATCTATTCTCCAAGTTGGGTTGGGAGCTGGCTCAAGCTACACAAGCTATGATGACGCAATCTACCCGCGGCCGCGTGGAACACCCGGCTGCAACGCATCATATTCGTCGTCATCTTAAGTAAACACGGCTGAAAGTGAAAGCTGGTGTAAAAGATCGGTGGAACATCCATTATTTGGACTTGGTTCGGATTTAAGCCGTCCGACGTAGACTGTGTGGTGTAACAGTTCGGTAAGTTAACACACGACATAATCCGTTCTACCACCTCAAATTCAAAACGAAACACATCACTGAATACCAGCGCGCGCGTATTATTCCTAATATATCTTAGTGAGTGGTGTAGCACATAATCTCTTTTTATTAAAAGCGCCCGATTTTAAGAATCGTTGTTGTGTTTCTTTTTAACTGAAAATACATCAGTTAGACAATATTCTAATTTTAAATTTGGGGTTTCATAAGCTCCAAGCCATAATAAACATTAGACCTACTTAAGTCTCTGCAGCTAGTGTACTTAAATTTTATTTATCTGCAAAATTATGTTGTATACTTACAGTTTTGCACAATATATGTTCTCAAAACTACATACACCATTTCAAAAAAAAAAAAAAAAACATTTAGCAGTTGTTTAGCAGGGTCTGTGTAACCTGTTCTGAAATGGTTTTATTATAATATATATCGTTATTTATCGCAAGAGGCTGCAATGTATATCACAATATGGATTTTAGGCCATATCGCCCATCCCTAATTTATAGCCTATAGTAGTTGATAATAACATAGGCCTACCTAATGTTGCCTACGGACGGTAACAGTACAGAAGTAACCTTTTAAAGTCTATGAGTGGAACAGCTTTCTCAAGCAGTTTGTGATGCATTGTGGAAACAGGAGATGAGCCCCTGGTCTAATGCGCCACCTGGCTTGAGAAACCCGTTCTCAAAGACTTACTTTTATAGTCATTATTTGGGTAGCACACATATTCTGAATGTCTTCGGCAGAATTCAAATGAGCCATTTTAATCTAGATTAATCTAGATTAATTTCAAAATTAATCTAGATTAATCTAGATTAAAAAAATTAATCTATGCCCACCTCTAATATATATATATATATATATATATATATATATATACTGTATATATATATGTGTGTGTGTGTGTATATATATATATATATATATATACGTTTTTGGCCATTTTTAATTAGCATTAAAGCATATCACTTGTTTCAAGAGAGAGGATCATTTTTATACTATGAAATGTGTCATACCCAACTTAAAACAAAGATTTGATGTCCAGTACACTGGATGTTGTACTATTTTGTCAAATTATATAATTGCAATGTGATTAATAATTACAATGTGTAAACTGCTCCAGGAAATAATTGCATGTTGATCATTACATTTCTACTTTTTCCCCCTACATTTCTACAACTTTTTGGCATTTCAGACATTTTTGGCACACCCACCAAACAAGAGAAAACATATCTCAAACCCAGTTGCTCACCGTTTCCAGGCAACATGTTGTTCAACCCGGAAACCATAGCAAAACATTGCGCACCGGTTTGAGCTTGAACGTGCCCCTGATTTCAACATAGTAATATGAAATGTTTCTTGAGCAGCAAATTAGAATGATTTCTGAAGGATCATGTGACACTAAAGACTGGGGTAATGATGCTAAAAATGTAGCTTTGCATAGGAATAAATTACATTTTAAAAAATAATTTAAAAATACTAAAACAGAAAAAGTTATTTTAAACTGCAATAATATTTCACAATTTTAGAGAATTGTCTGTATTTTTGATTAAATAAATGCAGGTTTGATGAGCATAAGAGACTTCTTAAAAACATTTTATACACTTTTGGTTACACTTTATTTTAAGGTGACATAGTTACATACTCAAATAAGTACTGAGTAATATTTATCAACTACATGTACTATAAAGTTACAGTTAAGGTTAGTTTGGTTTAGGGTTAGTTATTTGTAATTATGCATAATTTACTGTCATTAGGTACTAATGTGTAACTACGTCACCTTAAAATAAAGTGTTACCAAACCTTTGAATTTACTATAAGAACTATTGTATTTTCATATATAATTGTTTGACATTTAGCCATAAATTCAACAAATTCATAAATTCAGGATTGTTTGTTCATGAAGGTGGTTACAACGATCAGTGTGCCATCAAACCAAGCATTTTACTGATGGTAAGTAACAGTAAACATAATTTACACTATAAAAAACACAACGGAAAGTACACTGATTTTCTCCACATAACATTAACCATTAGAAAGAAGACATTAATGCAATAATGCAATGTTTAAAGGCTAACATCTTGCAAGAGCACAAAATAGCACAAAGCACAAAGCCATGATGTCAATGTGATATGTTATCATTAATATATGAGCATTCACAAAAGCTAAATATTTAAGACAAATGCTTGTAAGAAACTTTAAAAAAAATGATCAATCAACATAAAAAACTGGAACTTCAGTATATTCAATCCACTCGTGTGATTTATTCAATAATAGCATGACTATGAAATGATTATTCATTACTGCATAATGGCAGAATCCAACTCAAAATCCATGTCAATGAAAGGAAGCGATTTGACATGCATGTTATCTAATTCTGATTATGCAAAATGGCTGAAAAGATATTCCAGAAGAATTCCTGGAGTAAAGCCAGAGATTTCAGATGAATGGATTCAATGTCTAATGCATGTGCAGTTCATGTCAGTACTGACCTCTTTGTAAAACTGCAAATCTCCCTCACAGAATATTGCTCTGCAGAGGTGATATTTTATTACAGAGCTATATTTCTTCCTAGGGCCTTTCCTATCTCAGAGCACTCAACAATTGACTATAAATCAGACCAGTTTGGCTGGTTCTGAATGCAGAGCCAATTAAACAGCAGTCGTCTACCAAGTTTGAAATAATAAGGGTTTAAATATAGAACATGAGATCAACTCAAGAGTGCCTGTGGCAAGAGTCTTGGGATAAAAAGGCTTGTTCAAAGGTATTTACAAACAACTAGTGAGAAATGAAGCTGTCATGTATCCCCTAACACTGTCTTGAAATGTTAAAGTCTCAGTGCATTTTCTCTGCACCAGGGGATTGGAAAAACATATGCTCACCATAGAGGTGAGAGGCGTGAAAGGTTGATCCAATGATGGTGGCCATAAACCTGCCAGGATTCTGGCTGCTTTTTTTTTATTGCGAGGCTGTATAAGACTGTGTCGTTATATAGTCAATTCATTCTACGGGATGAATTCATCCCTGTGTTTGTGAGAATTAGCTCATCCTGGGCACTCGCAGTAAACATGTGCATCGCTGATGGTGTAAGCTCATTCGTAGATTAACATCTAAATATAAAACACAAAAAGCTGTTCTCACCAATATACCAGCAGCATATGTTACTCTCTCTTCAATAGAGTGCAACAGTGACCGCCCACCTTTTGAGAAGCTGTGGTTCCGGAAGGATTTATCTCATTCCTTTTCCTCAAAGGCATTAAAAAATTTCAATGAAGAGTTCTGGTCATAAATCAAACCAACCATCTCTGAGATGAGTCAACACATGACAGACTTTGATTTGAAGCAAAAATGTACATAGTTACTTTGGTTACTTGATGCTTCTGATGAGGGAATAAAATATTTGTCCCACACAACATTGTGATTGCTGTAACAGCAAAAAGTCAATAAATATAAAATGGCATGTCATTTTTTTATAATGTTTTCTATATTCTATTTTAATATAGTTTAAATTGTAATTTAATTCAAAAGCTGAAACGATATTCAATGATGAATTTCAGCATCATTACTCCAGTCTTCAGTGTCACATGGTCCTTCAGAAATCATTCAAATATGCTGATTGGCTGCTCAAGGTTATTATCAACAATGTTAAAGACAGTTGAGCTGCTTTGTATTTGTGTGGACACCGTGATACTCTACCATTCAACGGTTTGGGGTAAGTAACTTTAAAAATGAAAGAAATTAAATTAATACATTTATTTAGCAAGAATAAATAGCATTTATCAAAAGTGACCATTTTTGGTAACATTATAAATGTCGTTACTATTTCAAATAAGTGACGTTCTTTTCAACTTTCTATATTCATCAAATAATCCTGAAAAAAAAAAAACAGTTTAGAACATTGACAATAAGAATAAATGTTTATTGAGCAGCAAATAAACATATTAGAATGATTTCAGAAGGATCATGTGACACTGAAGACTGGAGTAATGATGCTGAAAAGAAAGCTAATAGATATAAGATAAAATAAGTTATCTTATATCTCAATAAGTTAATGGAGAATGCAGGGAGATTTGAGTATATCTTGGTGTATCACATTTCAGTATTATTAGCAGTTCTTCTTCAATAATAGTGATAGTATGGTAGAGGTAGCGCAGTAATTCACCAGGAATTTGGCAATCAAACAATTATAAAAAATGTTTGAAAAGCATAAATGTCTCATTGTGGCTCCTATTGAAGCATACAGTAATTACCTACTCATGGTTCTGTCACGAGTGGCTGCAGTAAAGTAGCGCACAAAGATGAAAGTCTGAAGGGAAACAGTCTTTAATATAATAATCCACAAAAGTACACAAGAGAAGCTCAGGGGAAACCACAACCACATAAGTTAGATGACACAGAACACAGGACTGAGTAAACTGAGGGCTTAAATACACACAGGGATTGTTAACGTCACAAACAACACCTGGGTAACTCAATTAATGACTATGGCAACAGACAAGGAAAGAAGAAACTGGCGAACAGAAAACAATGAGGACTGAAACAAAACTCAAAAGTTACTGACAGTAGCTCCCCCTCTCGGAAGATGCATCCTCATGCCGCAAAAGAGTACATCAAAGGGGGTAGGGTGGGAGGGGGCTCTGGAAGAGTACATGGAGCAAAACAAAAACAGACATAACAGTCCATGGTGGAGCTGATGGAGAGAGAAGCCTTGGTGTATACCTGGGGTGCACAGACGGAACCAGGGGGACGACTGACTGAGGAGGAGATGGTGAGAAAGGGAACCAGGGTGATGCCAAAAGTCCGGAGGGCCAAGGTGGAGCTGCAGGCAGGTGTGACTGAGGCAAAGGCATGGGATTGGTAGACCGGGGCGTAGATGAAGCGATCGAGGACAGTGGCCGAACTGAGGATCAAGGCAAAGCCGCTGACCTGGAAGTCAGAGGCGGAGCCAGAGCGACGATGGAACAAGGTGAGGTCAGAAGGATGAGGGAGCCCGGCGGAGCCTGAACAGACCATTGCGGAGCAGAGGAAGCGTTGCGCTAAGGTGAAACCGCTGGATCGGAGGGATGAGGTGGAGTCCAGGGCTCGATGGATAGAGGCGGTGGACTCCACTGACCGAGACCAAGCTAGGGTCTGGAAGACCCGAAGTGGATTAGCAGCACAGGATGGAGCCAACTGAGAAAGAGCTGAGGGGCTGACAGAAACCAGCGAAGGCAGGACTGGAGAACTGGTAGACTTTGGAGGAGGGAGCGGAAGAGGGAGACTGGGTGGGCAGATCTTAGGCTGTACAAAATGTGGTAGATTTTTCCCTAAACCTAACTACATACCTGGGTCTCGTCTACAATCGACGTCCCCTAACGTCTGCAGTCGACGTTTAGTCTATCTGGGTCTTGTCTACAGTCAACGTTCCATTTCAATATTTATACTTTAGCGCATCTACAGTCGACGTCGGCCGAGTCACCTAACCAACTTGTTCCCCTAACTAGCTTCCTTGCTGCGCAGCAATGATCGACAAACAGACTTCAGCAAATGTCCTTTAAATGCTTTAATCCTTGCCGGAAGAGTTCCTGAGCAGTTCTCAGGGAATCTCTCCCAAGAAGCAAGGCCAGAGGATCTCAGACAAATTCCATTGAGAATCCCACCAGTGAATATGAATACAACAGTTTTTACAGAAAAAGGGGTATGGCAAAATGACATGAAACATTACATAATTTCCCCACAATTTGATTGATTTTCATAGACAAGCCCTTCTGTTGCTAGGTAATGATTCCTTCATAATCAAACCTAGTCATCTGTCTAGTTTAATTTCCCCTATTTGTTATTTACACACACACACACACACACACACACACACACACACACACACACACACACTCAAAGTCACAAGTTTTCTGAAAGGGGAAACATACATCATTCAAAAACATATGATTGTTGTTTCTGCAAGAAAAACAAATGTTAGTTATTAATTAAACAATCCATCACATTCCCCTCTCTGGTCGTAATCATCACGACCACCAACTGGATTTTTAATTCTTCAAATTAATCTTTCATACCTGCATGATTTACCTGCTCTTTACCAAATCATCCCATTATAAGTCAGTGACTTGACTTTCATACCACCTGTTATCTCTAATCATTTTCATGTTTCATCTTTTACTTTATAATACCTGTAAGATATTCCTTCAATCAGCATCCTAAGCTGTAATGAAAATACCAATTTCCAATGTTACCACATACACATAGCATCTTTCACATACCCAACATTCTATCTTCAAGCAATCTAATTCTATTTTTAGTAAAAAAAAACTAAACATATCATAGTACATTGCCTTTTAACTTTAGTAAACCTTGAGTCAAGTTTCATTTATTAGGCCTTTTTTTCTTAACCTTATTTTGTTAGCTTTTAATTCAAGCAGGTGATTGTTTTACTTAATAAGCTCTATTTAAGGATCTGTGTAATAAAATCTAACCAAAAAAGTTCTATAATTTTTCATTTTTATCCTTAACATAAATGTCAATAATTTTATTATTTTGTTTCAAACAATGTCGTTATATTAAACTTAACTCTGTTTCACCCAGCTCTTGCCATGGGAATAGCCTTAGCTGCTAACATGCCATTTAATCTTTAATTACTTATCTTCCAATACCATTTTATTTTTCCAGAATGATGGACAAAACATGTCCTGCCTCTATTTTTTTTTTCATTGCAGAATAGTTCATAATGGATCCATATTGATTGTTGAATATTGTTGAATTTCGATTCATAATGTCTCTTCCAGAGAATTCTGCACAGTTAAAAATCTATTCATGCTTTTACCACTAGTTGGTTGATGTCATAATGTCTTTTCCAGAGAATCTGATTTGTGATCATGCTCTCACTTCCACTATTGAACTTCTTGCAGAAGGGCTGTGCAGAAGGGCTGTTACTGGTACCTATTGAAAGCAGGTTCAAAGTGTTAGTTGAAGAAATATGAAGAATTGCTGAAACCAGTGGATAATCAAAAACATTCAAGTTAATATGATAATAAACTAAATTTGAAACGGTCTCACTTTCAAATTTGAAACCTAGCCCACAAGGCTGATACATTGGATTGTCTTTCTGTGTGGATTGTCATTAAGTGGAACTTCAGGCTGATACATTGGATCGTCAGGCTGTTATGGCACTCTCCTCGCTCTGGCTTTTGATCCATCCTGCCACAAAATTGCATAATGCATGGGAAAGTCTCAAGTGAATTGTCACCTTTGCACTGTCTCAGTCTCCCCATACTGACCCCTCTCAGAAGTGTCAACTTCCTCTTTCAGAAGGGTGGCTGCAGGCCCCACTTCCTCTTTTATTTTTCTGCAGTCATCCCACATTGTCAAGGCAGCTGTCTGAAATCTTGAACACTCAGAGAACTGCAAAAATCAAATTAAACAGCAAAATTAAACTCTTCTGGTTATCAACACAGCAGTTCCCTTTCAGTCGCTCACGTTCGACGCAACGTCGACGTGACGACGTAATTGGGATCACTTCAGGGAGCCCTATCAACTTCGAGTGTCTACAGAACAAGCCAATGAACGTTGGCGTGCGTGAATCGCATCACACGCCCCCGCCCCGCAGTGCGGTTATAAACAGGAAGCGGGCGCATGCACACATTGTCTTTCACTTCGGAGCTGAGCTTCTGTGAGACTTCTGTCTACAAGAAATCAGCACTTTTGAAGACTTCAAAGAGATCTACTCTCTGTTTACAGTGTTGGTGTGACGGCGCGATCAGCGGTGGCCGCAAGCATTGCAGCTCACAACTGCTGTTTCACAGCACTATTGTTTTGTGTCTGTGTGTGTGTGTGTCGGTTCGGTGGGCGTTTCCCTGTGTGTGTTCATTCACACCGCGGCTACCCCTGGGTGCCTCAGCACTGAGAGAGTATTTTTCAACCTTTTTTATTTTTACTAAAAGAGCAACACAAGCATGACCCTGCGTCTTTTTCAAGATGTCATTCCGCTTGTGCGTTTCTGGATGCCGTCGTTCCCTGGCGCCAGCAGATGGCCACAGTAGTTGCCTCTCGTGTTTGGGCATTCAACACGCTGAGGCAGCTTTTGTGGATAGTTCATGTTCCCATTGCGGGAATATGACTATCTCAGCGCTTAGATCGAGACTCGCTTACCTCAAGGGAGGTGCAGTCCCCTCGCCTATGCCCCGATCTAGTGTTTATTCAGTCCTCTGGAGATGACGACTCGGCTGCGTTACCCCCCTCGGGGCGTGTAGCGTTGTCCGAGACCGATCCAGAATGGGCGGCTATGCTTTCCCGGGCCGCCGAGAAGGTTGGGTTTGCGTGGAACCCTCCACCACGTGCCGAACCTTCTCGGTTGGACGATTGGTTTCTCGGGGCAGGCCGTGCTGGTTCTCAGTGCGCCGCCCCGTTACCTTTCTTTCTGGAAGTGCATGAGGAGCTTTCTAGGACGTGGAAGGCACCGTATAGTGCCCGAAGCCGTTCTAGTGGCTCCTCTCCCCTCGCCACCCTCGACGGCGGGGCAGCTAAGGAGTATGTGGATATCCTCCCAGCAGAGCGGGCCATCGCGATGCAACTGTGTCCAGCGTCCGCCTCCTCCTGGCGGGGTAATCCACGCCTCCCGTCCAAGGCCTGTAAGTTTTCGTCTGGTCTAACGGCGAGGGCTTACAAGGCCTGTGGACAGGCTGCTTCTGCCCTCCATGCCATGGCGCTCTTACAGGTCCACCAGGCCCAGGCGCTCATGGACATGAATGAGGGTGGTTCTGACCCAGAGCTCCTCCGGGAGCTCCGTGTGGCAACCGACCTCGCCCTCCGGGCGACGAAGAAAACCGCACATTCAGTTGGTCAGGCGATGTCCACCTTGGTGGTCCAGGAGCGCCACCTTTGGCTCAACCTGGCAGTTATGAGGGACACTGATAAATATCGGTTCCTGGATGCCCCTCTTTCCCAGGTTGGGTTGTTCGGCGACGCGGTCGAGAGCTTTGCCCAGCAGTTCTCGGGCGCACAGAAGCAGACGGACCTATGGCACCCGCGTCCAGACCTTTGGAAACTCCATGTCTGGTCCCTGAAAGGGACGCGAAGGTTCTAGGTGACCTACCCCCTGCGGTAGTTGACACCATCACTTCCGCTAGAGCCCCCTCTACGAGGCGCCTCTATGCGTTGAAGTGGAACCTGTTCGTTGACTGGTGCTTCTCTCACGAGGAGAACCCCCGATCTTGCTCGATCAGAGCCGTGCTTTCCTTCCTGCAAGGAGGGCTGGAGCGAAGGCTGTCTCCATCCACCCTTAAAGTGTATGTTGCCGCTATTGCCGCACATCACGATGCTGTTGATGGTAAGTCTTTGGGAAAGCACGACCTGATCGTCAGGTTCCTGAGGCGAGCAAGGAGACTGAATCCTCCTCGCCCACTCTCTATACCCTCTTGGGATTTGTCTCTGGTCCTTTCGGCACTTCAGAGACCACCCTTTGAGCCTCTGCAATCAGCTGAGTTAAAAATCCTGTCCTGTAAGACAGTACTCCTGGTTGCATTGGTCTCTATCAAGAGGGTAGGGGACCTGCATGCATTTTCGGTCGACGAATCGTGCCTAGAATTCGGCCCGGATAACTCTCACGTGATCCTGAGACCCCGGCCCGGATACGTGCCCAAGGTTCCTACCACTCCCTTCCGGGACCAGGTAGTGAACCTGCAAGCGCTGCCTTCGGAGGAGGCAGACCCAGCCCTTTTCTCTGTCCCCTTCGCGCTCTGCGTCTGTACGTGGACAGAACACAAAGCCTCAGGACCTCAGATCAGCTCTTCGTCTGTTACGGAGGCCAGCAGAAGGGGAAGGCTGTCTCCAAGCAGAGGATGGCCCACTGGATAGTGGATGCCATCGCCTTGGCTTACGAAGCCCAAGGCGTGCCCTGCCCGCCCGGGTTGAAAGCCCACTCCACTAGGGGTGTCGCTTCTTCCTGGGCGCTGGCACACTGTGCCTCGCTGACAGACATCTGTAGAGCTGCGGGCTGGGCGACACCTAACACGTTCGCTAGGTTTTATAGCCTACGTGTTGAGCCGGTTTCTTCCTGTGTGCTCGCTTCAACCAGCCGGTAACACCGAAGTTCCCGCTCTAGTGTCGGCTTGCTGCGCCACTCCCTTCCTAGGAATGGCTATGTGCGCTTTTTGCTCCAGTCGAGTTCCCCACTTGGCGAAACCTGTGAGTTCCTCCGCACCCCTTCGGCAGTCGGACATTGCGGAGCGTCCGACGCCAGGCCTAGTGCTCGTATGCTAGTGTAACTTTTGCTAGGCTGGGTTCCATATGTGCGATCCCATATGTGTATTCTTCTATGACCAGCTCCCTGCGGTGAGCCCGTGTCTTCCCTTGGCAGAGTCTGCTCTGCCATCACTGTCCGGTGTAGCCTCCCCCTTCGGGCTGGAGCCACCCCAGTGACATTCCATATGTTGCACTGCCCCTTCGGCCAGTCCATATGTGTATTCTCCACATGTTACCTCCCTTCGGGCAGGATGTGGCTCCGCAGTGTCCTTTCCCCGGAAAGGCATACTTTCCCAGTGTTATTCAAAGAATTCCTCTGTGTGAGGTATAATGGAACAGCAGTTGAACTCCCTCAACGCAGATCTTCCGCCCCAGCCAATTGGGGGTCTGAGAGTCTTGCGTAGGGCGCTGGATGTGGCAGCAACCGTGGCGTTTTCCAAGGGATCCCAATTACGTCATCACGTCGACGTTACGTAGAACGTGAGCGACTGAAAGGGAACGTCTCGGTTACTGATGTAACCCTCGTTCCCTGAAGGAAGGAACGGGAGACATAACGTCCCGTCGCCACTGTTGCTGACCATCGCTGCATGGCCGTCACAATCTCGGCTCCTCAGCGAAAAACAATGTGTGCGTGCACCCTCTTTTTGTTTATACCCGCGCTGCGGGGCGGGGGCACGTGACGCGATTCACGCACGCCAGCGTTCATTGGCTTGTTCTGTAGACACTCCAAGTTGATAGGGCTCCTTGAAGTGATCCCAAGTACGTCATCATGTCGACGTTACGTCTCCCGTTCCCTCCTTCAGGGAACGAGGGTTACATCAGTAACCGAGACGTTCTTCATTTTATTAAAAAGCTTAGTCCTTCATTGTGGAAAAAAGCAAGCATTCTTCATTGCAAAATGCAGGAAAAAGCAGGAAAACTCTAATTAGAATAGTGTATAAACGTAAATTTCTTTGTCTTTTCTCTTTTTTACAAGAAACCAAAATAAAATGACTCTAAGATGTATGTTATGTGCTTGTATAAATCACAATTTATATTTAAACTTGGTCACCCAATCTCATTCTCATACTATGCACAATGCACAACAAATCTTAGTTAAACATAGACCATTGACTCTTAGAATCTCTGCAATCTCTGAATCTCTTCACACTGTCTTGCACAAGGGATAATGGTATACAAATTCTAGACACCTTCAGATAGAAAGTATAATATTTAAACATGTGCAGTTAATATCTTACTATTTATTCATCACTTTAGGAGCACCTATTGCTCGGTTTTATATATCTCATCTACATAAATAAATCAAAGTCTAACTCAAAAGTTTCTTCATGATTCAAAATTTCCTAATTATCTTTATATGAGTACTTCAGATGTGCATATTCCTATTATTATGAAGAAATAACTTTTATTATTCCTAGGGTTGATTTGTCTCTATGTTCATGGTGGCTGCTACTCCGGCGCGGAAATGGCTTTGTGGAAAAGAGTTGTGTAACAAACTGCTTCTTGTCAATAGGCTGTAATATATATAAGCGACTTCAGATAAAATGTTGACTTTCAAAGGCATGCACAAACAAAAGCTTATTGTACAATGCTTCTGCGGTTCAAAGATATAATTATGTTTCCTCTGGGAGCTATTAGGGAATGAGTTAATATAACAAAAAGGTGTGAATAATATTAATTTACATCAAAACAGACCACTTGAAATGTTGTGCACACATTCGTTCACCATTCATTATATTCTTATGAGAAAGGCACTGTACAAACAATTTGATTTCCACATTAAATTGCTCACTTGATACTGTAGCTCAGACTGCAAAATTATTTTTTATTTTTTTAGCTTTTAAAGTAGTGACTCGTCTCATTTTTAGATCATCATGCAAAGTGACATTTATTATGTTTTATCAGCTATTCTGTTGTATTATCTCTTATTGAGTTTACTGTTAGCCTTTAAATATTGTTCAACCTTTGTCAGTTAATATTAACTTTGGTGGATAACTCATTTGTGTATATAGAAACCAGTGTTGGGGAAAGTTACTTTTAATAGTAATGCATTGAAATACTGAAATACTAAATACAGTGCTTATATTTACTTTTTATAGAAAGTAATGTATTGCGTTACTTTTTCTCACCTTGGGCTTGCTCTCTTCCAGGCCTTGCAGGTGTAAGTGCATTACAATACTGTTACTCCCTAAAAAGTAGCTAAATACATTGCGTATTTACTTTTCATAGAAAGTAGAGCGCTACTTTTGCATTACTTTTTTCTCCTTGCTGAGGCTTACTCTTTCAGGCCTTGCAGATAAATCTTTTTTTTTTTTTTTTGCACTGTTTAAAAGCACAATATGTAATTTTCGCCAGTAGAGGTCACTTATTCAAAACAAAGGCGTGGCTTGATGACGATGTTAATGAGTGTGAATTCATGGGAATTGTCATCTTCCCCTCCACAGCCAGTGGAAAGGAATCCAACGGACAGAAATCCTGTTCATGGATGAGCTAATTTTTTCAATTTGAACGAGGCCACTGGAGTGAATGTTAATGAAAGACACCTACAATACACACAAGTTTCGAGGCCAGCAGAGCTTTTATTATGCACTGCAGTCGGCAGCTTCCGCTCTTTTCGTTGTGTATGTATGGTAAGTTAACGCTAGTCTGGCTGTCACCAGACCAAGCTCAATCTTTTAAGAATGAACATTAGTCTGAGGAGTCTGCTCAGTATTTTCTACTGCACAAGAGGCGTGATCAACGGGCATAGTTCAAATGACTCTGTACGCACTTGGATAGACCTTCAACCAATCAGACCAACGATCCAGGTGACGTACTTTGCAGCGAAAACTCCAGGCAGAAAACGTGTAAACAAACGTGTTGGTTTGGAGCATTGATCAGCGGCTTGCAGAAGCAGCAATGGCATCGAGCGGTTTTTGCAGATTGTGCAAAAAAAAAAAAAACATGAAAGTGAGTGGTATTTACACCCACTCGAGTGATTTGTTTTCTAAACTAAAGAAGCTATAGAGCATCGTCGAGAGGTTAAAAGGAATTGGATTGGATTAAACCCGCCAATATCGCACCAGGTGGATAAGCCAGTTTGTGATTGGTCCCCGCAAATTTGTAACGGAAGCAGGATAGAAGAATGTACAGGTTTTTTTGTGTAAAGTAACACAAATATTAATGTGTACATTTATAAAGTAATGCGTTACTTGTTATATCAAAAAAGTAATCTGATTACATAATACATGTTACTTGTAATGTGTTACCCCCAACGCTGATATACTGTATATCTTACTATAATATAAAATAATATATTTAAAAATATTTAATACATTAAAAAACAAGACAATATTAGTTATTGAAACACATTGGGGTTTTGCTGTCTTCAAATCCTTAAAAGTGTCTCACAATATGCTGTGACCAATTAAAAGAAAATTTTCCTGAATACAGATTAGAGGATTATTTGTTGTTGGTTTTTTTTTTTTTTTTTTTTTTTTTTTTGATCAATTAGATCAATTTGGATTGATCTGTATAAAAAAGCAGTTACCAGAAGGCTTTGCATAGATTAAAATATCATTCATTGCAAATACAGACGATGCATGGGGTGATACAAGGTAAGCAGATGTGAACTAGCCATTGATGTGTTAGAACTGTCAATCATGTGTCTCTGTGGTTTTATTTACTGCAGGATACCCAGCAGATCTTAACAGTACTGTTTACTAATTAAAAAATGTATAAAATCACCACTCTTTTGCTAAAACCATGTTTAAACAAACCATTGTTGTGGTTTTAGGTCTGCAAATAACTAATTTATTTGAATATATATAATTTAAATCCATACAACCATTTGGTTTGTTGTCATCATTAAATTTTTGCCTCTCAACAGTCATAAAAAAATAATCAAGCCTATGTTGTAATGACGTTCATTGTTCTCCCAAGATAATGTGGTAATTGTGTGAAATGTTACTTGAACTTTTCAATCACTAGAGGTTTCAAAATTGAAGTGCAAGAGCAATTGCTTGTTTCTGTTCATTAAGTGATGCCTCTTTCACCTTGAGCGAAACCGACATCTCTTAACGAAAATAGTATTTTTAATTACCAGTTAACGTGGGAGTATAGGCCAAAAATATGAATGAGCTGATGATAATTAATAGAAAAAATTAAACATCCATTTTCTGTCAGTGTTCTTGTAATATCATTATACTATTATAGTTTTTGTTAAAGGGGTCATAGAATGAGAATTCAAATGTTCCTTGATCCTTTTGACAGTTAAGAGTTTGTTATACTATAAAAATACCCTGTAAACTTTCTTGTTATTCCTGCTTTTATTGAAACCAAGGCCAGCAAACGACAGGATCTAAAAAGTGGAGACTTGGGACGTCACACTTCAGCTTTAGCCCTGCCCACTGGAGCGTTAGTGAACAGTGACATGAGAACGAGAAAAGATCGAGACAGGATCAATAATACCATTACCTTCCAAACTATCCTAATGCTAGGATAGTGGTGAAATTGGTGTTATTTGGTGAAAACCAGAGGTGTAATTTCATACACGATCAACAGACTGCCTGTCATCTGCTCAATGCTCATCACTGCAACCTTTCATGTGATGAGAATAGATCATTATGATCAATACTTTTCACGATTCCTTAATCTCGATAGCTGTTATAGTAAAAACGTAGTAAACGTTTTAGAGAGAGTTCCACATGTACTAGCTATTTCATGTGCAAACATGTCAGCCAATCACAGCAGTGGGCATTTACACTGAAGTCTCACAGCAGACACGCCCCTTCAAACAGAGCGTTCAAATCAGAGGCTAAAATCAGGCTTGGTAAAATGCCTTTTATTTATAAATTATGACAATTTTTGAAGTTAAAATCATACTAACATTATACGGGCACCCCAGGAAACATTATAAAATAATAAAATAATCCAGTCTATGACCCCTGTAATATATTGAATTCGTTTTTATTTTTAGATTTTCTGTTTTAATTTTTAGTTAAAGTGTCATTTTTATTAGTTTAGTTTTTTTTAGTCTATATAGGGCCTGAGCACCTCTTCTTCTTCTTCTTCTTCTTCTTCTTCTTCTTAGTGAATCGCATTTTTTGAGGGCCTAATGGTGCTCGAAAACTCACGAAATTGCACACGCATCAGAACTGGTGAAAATTTATATCTGATATGGATTCCAGAATTGAGCTGGTTGAAATGGCTCTATAGCGCCACCTATAAAGGTTCGACGGAGTGCGCTTCCCGTTACGTTTCATTTGAATTATTTTCTTAAAATCTTTATCATTTTTAAAAAGCTTTATAATCTTTTCACTTTTATTTTGCCTCTGTTCCAACTTTTTTGTAGTGTGTTGCAGGCATCAATATCAACATTTGTTTATATTTACAAAAGAAAATTAAGTTGGTCAGTGAAAACATTGGAAATATTTTCTTTGTACATTTGTCAGTTAATGGGGTTATATTTTAGTTATAGTTAGGCCTATGTTTGTACAAGTTAAACTAAATGAGAAATGTTTCCTTGGCAACCAGCTGGGGGCTATACATCCCATGCTCTGTTGGCAGCAGCCATTTTGTGTGTTTGGGCTGCACACACTTCACCTGTTTCTGCCAAAGAGGTGGCATTCTCCTCTGAACTCTCTTTTTACCCTGACCTCTCTGTTATGGTCACAGAGGCTGTTTTTGAACTTTCTGTGTCCCCTGGCGACTCCGCTCTGGGCCCGTCTTGCCACTCTAAGCTTGTTACCCCCTGTGTATATATAGCCCTTGTGTTTCTCTTGTGCTTTAGTCAGTCGATGTTTGGAGTTTATTGTTTTTGGTGTTTTCTCTGTTTGGACTTTTTTCAGTTTGTTAATTAAATGTACTCTTTTGCACTTAGATCCTCGCCTTTGCCTGTTCACTTCCAGCATTACACTGGGATTTTCACTCACAACCATCTCTAGGGTTTACAGAGAATGGTCCGAAAAAGAGAAAGTATCCAGTGAGCGGCAGTTCTGTGGGCAAAAATGCCTTGTTGATGCCAGAGGTCAGAGGGGAATGGCCAGCCTGTTTCGAGCTGATAGAAAGTTGATAACCAACAGTAACTCAAACAACAACTTGTTACCACGAGGTCTGCAGAAGAGCATCTTTGAATGCACAACACGTCGAACCAGAGTCCTGCACGGGTCCGATATTGTAAATCCGCACCCGCCCGTACCCGCAGTGCTTAAAGCCGCATCCGACCCGTTTTCCGATTAATTAAAATCCACACCCGACGCGCTTAAAATAGATCCGACCACCCGACCCGCAACCGAAATAAAATCAGTTTAGACTATCATATTATAGACACACTTACAAAAATGTTTATTGCCAGATCATACAGAAGTTATCACACGACCATTAACACAAGGACAAGTTCAGCCGAAGCTGTCAAAAGGCCGGTACATGAAGAACATGGCTAACGTTACCACAAAACTTAGTAGCCTTATAACATTTTACCAATCGAACAGACGCAGCTACAACACTATATCTGCCACGCAATTTCGTCTAGCCTACATCTGACAATTTTGGGTTCAAACACGCCCTGCACACCACACATACTTAACCGTGTTAAATTTGAAGAATACTGTTCGATAGAACTGCTTGGTTTGTTACCACAGTTATCTGCATGCTTCCTCAGCGACGAAGTTCCACATTTGCGGCTATCCAACACAAAAATGCATGCAGCAAAGCCTTTCGCAATATTGTTTTCTTCAGATGACTCCAAATTTCTCCCACACACTGGACTTTATTTTTGATGATGTATTGTCGAAAACTTTACCATCTCCACTAGCTATTCTTTTCTTCAACTCCTCAGCATCCATCTCGACGACTGCAAGCAGATCGCACGCGCGGTTATGACGAATTTTTAAAAGTTAAAGTAGGTATAGAGACTCCTGGGAGGGCGTGGGCACAAATAAACTGATGTGGATTTTAAATGATTTTATCAACTTGAAATACAGGCATATTTTTGTTGATGTGTTCCTAAAAATATGCATATATTTTTAAGTTTGCACGTGATTGTTTTAAACCCGTGTTTAGACCCGTGTTTATCCCGTGTCCGACCCGACCCGCACCCGTATCCGACACAGTTGGATATTTTTCACCTGTTTGAGCAAAATTTGCGTGTCACCCGTCGGGTACCCGAACCCGTGCAGGACTCTACGTCGAACCCTGATGAAGTTGGGCTACAACAGCAGAAGAACACACTGGTGCCACTCCTGACAGATAAGAACAGGATACTGAGGCATCAATTCACACAAGCTCACCAAAATTGGACAATAGAAGATTGGAAAAACATTGCCTGGTCTGATGAGTCTCAGTTTGATGAGTCTCAATCAATGGTTCAGGCTGCTGGAGGTGTTAAGGTGTAGGGGATATTTTATTGGCACACTTTGGGCACCTAAGTACCAATTGAGCATCTTTTAAAACACTAAAACCTAGCTGAATATTGTTGCTGACCATGTCCATCCCTTTATGACCACAGTGTATACATCTTCTGATGGCTACTTCCAGCAGGATAAGGCACCATGTCACAAAGATCATCTCAAACTGGTTTCTTGAACATGACAATGAGTTCATATGAACTATACTCAAATGGCCTCCACAGTCACCAGATCTCAATCCAATAGAGCAGCTTTGGGATGTGCTGGAAATTATGCTGCCAACTATGCAATTTTAAAGGTTCCTAATTTTGTTTTGGATGTCTGCTACAATAGGTTTACATGCATCCAAAGTCAAAAACACTTATTTTATCATAATATATATTGTAGCATTACCTCTTTCCTCCTATTGAAACGGTTCAATAAAGGATTCATTATCTCTAAACCCCTCCTTTCTGAGAGCTTCCTCTGCTCTGATTAGTCAGATTGCCCAGTCTGTTGTGATTGGTCTACTCTGCTCTGATTGGTTGAGATGAACCAGTCTGTTATGATTGGTCTACACTGCTCTGATTGGTCAGATAGTCTATTGTCATTGGTCTACCGCTTACAGTGTGTTTCGGAAACAAAACGTCCATTAACATATCTGTATTTTAGCTCTGGAGGCTTCCTCAGTGCTTGATAAATGCTTGCCAACTTTCTGATACGAATTGTAACAATTATGTCTGTTTTTATCTGTATCAATTCCATCATGAGTCCTTATCCTTTAGAAGTGCATGCAAAGTGGATTTGCTTTCTCAGCACAGAAAACAGCTTCTCTTTGATATGTCGACAGCACAAACCAAACTCTTCTATGTCACAGCTACAACTACAGTGTTTTGTGGGCAGGCCAAAGTAGACGTTGTTCACCAGCAACCAATGAAGACCATAGGCAGGCATTATGCAGATTTTTTACAAACCTATGTAGGTTTGTACAGGAAGTGAGATTGGAATTACTGACAACCCATTTCAGGCAGTTCAGATTCAGTTCTTCCTGTTAGGAGACAATAACTGAAACTTTGCAGACCTTTTGCATTCACAAACAGCTATATAAACACACCACATGAAAGGTAATATCCGGAAAACATGATAACATTATAGGGGCAAACTATTTAATTCAGATGGGTAAACATAGGAAACATTTTAATGTAAAATATCACATAAAATTGCCTAAAACAGTTCTATTTTAGGTATATTATCCCATTTAAGCAATCCTTATGGATTTAATAAAAACACAATGCAAATGAGGAAAATATTAGCATTATCATTATGAATAAATTTGTGCCACCTCTATTATCAGTTCCTCTTTGGTAATTGCTAATGTGTTGACTATGTGATGGCACTATGTCTGTAATAAACAGATAGAAGCACATTTACTTTGGCACTCAGAGTGGTGAGTGATGCATTCTATTTTTACACATTTTTTTTCTTCAGATATCTTCTTATATTACTGCCAGTTGTGTTCCAGTAAAGTGCATTAACCTCAAAAAGAGCATGTCACCATTGAGACATGGTTTATGTAATGTAAATGGGCCTTGACTGACTCATGGATCTCTCACTGCTTCAGATTTAGTCCATTCTTTATAGCAGCTCAATATACATACTTAAATTAATGGGCTCCACAATTCCAGGGCGGAAGCCATAGTTTGAGAAATTGACAAAATGATAAGCACAGTATGGGTTCTGGCTAAAGTTTTAGAAAAAAAGAAGAGAAAAAACACCTTCTGTTAAACTATTAGGTGTATTAGTTCTTCTGACTGACACACTGTACTGTGTATTTGGCTGAATTTAGAGTATGTCCCAGAGAGAACAGCAGCATAGGCTATATATCATCCCATCCTTGTCTAATATTAAACATCCTTTGTGTGATTCCCGGGCTGCTGCACAAGAGGTCTAGTTGAGTGCTCAGACTAGTGGGACAAGCCAAAAGGGAATGTTTCGAACACAATGGCAAATAGAAATCTTTCACTCAAAGGACCAGCTCAAACACATTTTTTCCGATATCCACTTTAGCTAAGCATAGCATTCGTTTTCTCGTAACGTAAAACGCTTTTGTTCTGCTAGTTAAAGGGACAGTGGAGGGAAACATTAATCATAGTTTCGTCACTCCAGTGTTTCTTTGTTTTTCGATGCATGCAGTTCAGTCTATTACATTAAAATCTATAGACAGTTCAATGAAGTGACACTTCAAAGACACATTAAAACTGCAATTCATGCAGACAATGACTTGAATAACATCTAATGAATATGGTTTCAATTTAATTACAAAACATTTTGACCCTTTTTCTGAGGTTTAAAGAAAAGAAATCTTAAGTGGTGTAACTTTCTAGGAGATTGAAAGAAGAAGAAAAAAATCCCATTAGGGCTGAAATTCCTGAAAAAATGGCATTAGTAGTTTGCCATAATTTACAATGTTGTTTGTAAAATATTAATATTCAGTGCACTGAAAAAAAGTAGGATTTACTTGAAAAAAGCTAGGAAAGTTTTTTCACTCAGAAAATGCTAGTAAATTTACAAAGATTTGCCAAGTAAAATCCTAAACATATTTATCTGTTGCTTTAATTAGAAATCTTTAACTTAAATTTACTTGGAATATGGAATTAAGTCAACTTTACTTTACTTAGTTAAGTGAAAGTAACAAAGAAAATAAGTAATTTTAACTTGGCTAGTAAAATGTTGATTAATATCGATTTAGTTGAAATTTCCTTTGCATTACATTTCACTCAAACAATAATATTGAATTATACCAGTCATTTATAGTACGTGCTTTACTTAGATTATCTAAGTAATTTATACTACATCATGTCAGATGTTAAGCCTTATGTGAATGCAAAGACCTCAATACTTGGTAGACAATACACAATGACGGTAACATTTATTGGATCATTTTTGTGTTTGAATGTGTCATTTTGAGCAGAAAATTTACTCGAAATGTCACAAAATGGCAAGTTACTAATCCTGACAACAAAAGCAATGATAAAACAGTGTAAATACAGCTGGAAACCAGTGAAAAATGAACCTCATTAATTATTCAAGGTCCAGTGCATGATGGGAACCCCAGTATCAGAAAAGTTGAGTAATTTTTACTTAATTTTATTGAGTTGATATTTACGCTTTAATTTCTACTCGCTTGAATTAAGTACTGATATGGAATCTACTTAGTTTTTTTAATTCTTGCCTGAACTAACTTTTTCATGTAAATTACATTGTTTTTTTTCAGTAGTATTTACTTCACCAAAAAATCATTTTTTACAGTGTGGGAAAAGTCAGCCGTATTAAATGATATATTTAACCTGAAAAATATGACCAACATAAATAGAAAGAAGACTACACTATGTACTTGGCTCCTGCTTTTGACCTCCTGCGTTTTTTAAGGATTTCTCTTTTTTGTTGTCTGAGACATAATTATTTGTTATTGGTGCTTAAATATGATCGTATGAATTTATATTGCATGTTGGTGAGCTAGATGGTGCAGCCTATTTAACTTGTGGTGGATTTTGACAGGTATCAGAAAATGATAACTGCTGGTGCATGACATTTAAACAATTTGAGCAAATGTCTGAGGCTAATTTGACAGTAAGTGAGAAAAATGCCAGGAAATATTCTGCAAATATTTCATAATACAAACCCAGATGTAAGACAGTAACCAAATTTAGTAGAAAATCATCTTAAATTGAGTGGGAAGTCTCACTTCAAATAATTACCAGATTAAGCCAAGAACTTAATAAATAGGTCATTTTTTCCTCACAAAAACCAATTCTACCCTAGTTGTGATCTAATAATTGGCAGTGAAAATGAACAGTTCTCTCCTTGACATTTTTTACCAATTATATACTACGATAACCCACTCCCTGAGGTGTTCTTTTTGTCACATACGCCCCACAGGAAGGAAGATAATGAAACTTACAGGATTTTCAAAAAGTGTGAAACTATATCACATCTTCTCATTTTGTAACAGCATGACATCATTAGGTGAGATAACACCCATCTGAAGGACTATGTTTATTAGTGTTTTGGCAACTTTGAAGATTACTGTAGAGGAGTGTCAAGAGTTTGCTGTCATTAGCCAACATTTCCCTTCGGCATCCTCTATACCAGTATTTTTGAACCCCTCCATTTCATATTTTACATGAATTTTAAAAAATATATATTTTAATGTTCCTTGAGGTTCACTTATAATGTTAATAAAGTTTTTTGCTAAAAAAAAAATAAATAAAAATATTTGGAAAAACAATTATTTTTCAACCTTCGTTCAGATCCTCTGTTTGAAATAATCCGTTTTTAAGGGGCGGCTCCTTTAAGGCTTGTCAGTAAATGGCCACTGTTATGACTGGCTATCATCATTGCATAGGAAACAGTACCAAAGTCCATTCGCTATTTCTCACGAGTATTTCGAAAACATTATTCATATAAAACCGTCATTACTGAAAAGCGTTATGAAATCATTTATTTATGATTTGTGATGCAGCTGCTGTCAGATTCAATACAGCTGACTGCTTCATTTTTCAACAAAAGTTTCTTTGCGAGCTTTCCATTACACTGTGCGCAACCGCAGTTACTCTGACCGACGTCACACATCTATCTATACCCTCTATATCAATTTTATATAATTTTATATAATTACCGGCATATACTCAGCATGCACATACTTAAATTTAAAAAAAAAAAAACTCGTTTCCTTTTAGCTTAATGCATTCTTTTTTATCAACACTTGAATGTGGGTAGTGTCATTTAAAAAAGCAACATTTTGAGCAAACAGTTGAGAAAATCACGTTTTTCTCAAAGACTACATCCAGATTGGATTCAGAACGATGATCAAAACATGGAGCAGATTCAGTCCATCAACATGCCAAAAGCTTCACAGTCCTATAACTCATTCAGTAACATTATTCAGTAACCTTCATTCAGCAACATTGTGCAGTCTTGATGTTCTATGTTTAATGTTAATGATCACGTTATTTTGCATATGCATCTGATTACATGAGCTGCATCCGAAAACTGAAAAATGCTGAAAAATGCAGCCTTAGTCATTGTCTGGTCTAGGACTTGGACTACAGATCATTTACGTGTGTACTCACCTGAGATATTTACCTCCTGCGATTCCTCCAAGTTCCTGAATTCCTTGTTCCCTCATCTGTTCTCCTGCTCCATGCAGTGTCCCTTCAGCGTTCCTGCTATCCCTGTAAGACAAAGACATATTTTGTGTTATTCATAACGGCAACCAAACGGTGTGTGTGTGTGTGGATATACTTACCAAATTAATTTACATCCTCTATCGTCACCTGCTACCTGAAGCATATTCTCATCTTTTGTGGTGTCTGTTCAATAATTGTATTTCACCAATCTCTCTCTCTCTAGTCTGATATCCCCTGACATGTAGTACCAAAATAATTATTAAAAACCTTGAGGTACTTCATGACTAATGTTTGCCTAAACACTGTCAATTTAATCAAGAGGATTTGGCCTTCAAAACTATATCTATGTTCAATGCGCAAAACTCTTCAACATTTTAAACTCCTCTTTATTTCTGGCAGGTTCAGTCCTTATCATGCTTCTCAAAAGTGGTTCTGCGAAACAATATGTATGCAAGCAAGAACACAATTTTACTTTTTTCACAGGTATTTCGTGAAACCTTGAACCATCAGCTATTGTTCTTCTAAAGCAGTTTCTCTTAATGAATTGCATTGTTTTCCATTAATTCTATTTTTTGAAGCTTTTGAGTTGGAGGGAAGTGTGAAGGACATGCTTACATGTTGTTGTCATAAGAAATGAGTGAAGTCATTTCAGAGGTAATTATCAGAGGCATTTTGATGAAAAATGACCAAAACAAACCTTTTTTTTCTTCTGTAGAAAAACATGTACTGATAAGTCATGCAAAATAAGATCAGAAATGCACTAAGTAAGAAAATATGGAAAATGTGAAAGAAAATTCATCAACACTGAAAAAAAAGTTGCTCCCTTAACCCTGGAATACAGAACTGTTTACATTTTTTATCAAAAGAAAAATGATACGATTAATTATTTTTTCAAACTCAGACTCATTGGCCTTGGCTCATTTTCTGTGAAGAATATATATCAGAAATTCAAAAAATGGCAACAGTTTTCTGTGATTGGTAGGTTTAGGGGTAGGGTTAGTGTAGGGGGACAGATTATACAGTTTGTACATTAGTAAAACCATTGGAGAGTCCCCGTAAACCACATATCCGTGTGTGTGTGTGTGCGCGCGTGTGAGAGAGAGATTGTGTGTAAGTGTGAGTGCAAGAGTGAGTTTTGTGTTTCTACCCCTTGCAATTCTTAAATGTGAGGTGTAGAGAAAACTTTAACCATATATGCTGTATATATTGCTTGTAATTGGGATGAAGTAAACATCTGTTGAGTATTTTAACATAAAATTGTTTGATTGTGTTGAATTAAAAACCCAAAAATGCAGCGGGTCCACCAGACCCACGAACACTGGATAACAAAAATATGAACACCACACAAGAGTTAAATTAAGTACAATCAACTTGGATGTTTGAGTCATTTCAACTTAAATTACATTAAACTGACTTGTATAACTTCTAAAAGTAAAAAAATTGCTTAACTTATTTTGATGAGTTAAAGCAATGCAAAAACATTATGTTCTCATAACTCATTGATCATATCATTTTACCGTGAAGACAAGCGTGACAAAGCCTAGCCCGAAAGTTCAAAAATGTTTTAGCCTTGAAGTTTAAAGAGGTTTTTTCTAAAGTAAGTTGTTGCTAGAGCGCTCTGTGGGTTGCTAGGTGGTTGTTAAGGTGTTTTGGATGGTTTTGTGTTGTGGGTGGATGAAAAAGCAAGACAGACAGATAAACAGATCCTTCTATGCACTTCCGATGGAACAACATGCTCTAAACTTCAAATCGAAACAGATCATTATTCTCAAATACAGCCATCAGACAGCATAGATTAAGTCTAAAATGTCAAAATGAACTTGATCGAGACTGGCAGCATCACCCTCTTAGCGCCGCATGGACCTTCAGTTGGACAAGCTGACTGGCTTTCTCAAGTGTTCAAAAAATGATGAGAAGTGAGTGCATTGTCTTGTTTTTATATGGATTAGTTGAAGCAAACAGCTGACTGCTTCCCTCCTTGTTTATTTCAACACAAACAGTGGTCTTTGTGCAGAAGATTATAGTATATCTCAAAGGAGGAAGGAACTGTATCAAAGCATCGCTATATAACTGCATATAGCGTTCAAAAGCTTGCTGTCGGTAAGATTTGTTCAACTTTTTTAAAGAACTCTCTTATGCTCATCAAGGTTGCATAATAAAATACAGTAATTAACATTCATATTTGAATTTAAAATCACTGTTTTCTATTTATTAATATGGCAAATCTGAATTTCCAGCATCATTACTCCAGTCTTCAGTGTCACATGATCCTTCAGAAATCATTCTAATATGACGATCTGCTGCTCAAGAAACATTTCTTATTATTATCAATGTTGAAAACTGTTGTGCTGCTTAATATTTTAGTGAAAAGCGGGATACGAATAGAAAGAACAGCATTTTTTTTAAATGGAATTTATTTGTAACTTTATAAATGTCTTTACTGTCTCTTATGATCAATTGAATGCTTATTTGCTGAATATAACTATCAATTTCTTAAAAAAAAAAAAAAAAAAAACTGATCTCAAACTTATATTGGTATAAAATAAAGAGAGAATTGTGAACAGCAGCAGTGACTGCTGTTTTTTCTTTTTTTTAATCCAAATGAACCGACTGCCTAAAATGAACTGAAGTCCCCGATGTGTCATATGAGAGTGTTCATTTAGGTGAAAACATTTAGCTCAATATATTCCTAAGTAAAGCTACTCTGTTTTGACAACAGCTGTGCTACTGTCATACTATTTAAAAATTAATTTTGTCGCATTGCTCCTAAACTTAGTTCCTTAACACTGTAAGTAACATCAGAGATTGTATGAGAAAAAAAAAATGAAACCAAAAAATTTTGGTTGCTCTCCCCCCATAATTGACAATGCACTCATATGCCTTTTGATTATGATTTAGTGCCTGTAGAAAAGCTTTTCATAATTCATAGTACTGAGGGTGAGCTGTATAGTTGTTTCTCTCAGTCTATTTTCATTTCAGTTCAGATTGATAACTCTAATTAGAGAGAGGAAAATGGCTAATTAGACGAGACACGTCAACCATATCAAACGTGCAATTGATCATGTGAACATACCAAAAGAAATCTATTTGTCTGACTCCATACAAATCCATATGCAAGCTTGGATAGACATCCATTTTTCATTTCAAACTGCTAATTAGGTTGTAACAAATGTATTTGCATATGTATATGTGAATATAGACCTGAATAAATAATGTATTCCAGTCCAATGAAGCTAATTAATGCGGCTAAACGCTGGTGTGACATTTAAGAGGCAATGATTTCTCTAGTACAGTTCAGTAACTGACCATATCAACTGATCATTCTCCCTGACCTCCCATGTAGACTAACACTTTTCTACTTTGATAAATGGTTTTATGAGGAGGCATATGTCTGTAAAGCTCCAGGTCAAAAAGGACAAGTTCTTTCTTTTAAGACGTATTTACCTTCACATAAAAGACAGCTCCAGTAGCAGAGCAGGCTCTATAATGCATTATTTATATGTCTCATATTTATCACGCTGTAGTTACGAAGCACATTCTTTTTGTGTGTGTTTGTACTGTCGACCTACAGCATTTGTCGCATAAATGTTGATTACTACAAAAAATAATTTCATCTGGTCCCTCCTCATTTCCTTAAAAAATAATCTTTGCACAGAAAAGGTTAGGGAGAGATTTTTTTTCCACACTAAAATCATGTTAACATGCATATAGTTTACATCTTGTGGCTGTACTTTTGAAACATTGAGTATTGTAACATCAGCCTTATTCACTTCTATTGTAAGTGTCTCACTGTAGCCTAACCCAGATTTTTTTTTTTAAAAAGAAAAGGAAAGTGAAGATTTTAAGCCTAGCGGCACCCATTTGCACATTAACTCTTTCCCCGCCAGCAATAAAAAAATAAAAAAAATAAACATTTGCCAGCCACCACCAGTGTTTTTGATCATTTTCACCAAATTTTCATGGCTCCCAGAATATTTTGTTGTATGAATATCTGAACATGCATATATCAAACGAAGAAACAAAGAAAAAAAACGTTTTATTCTAGCTTTATGCATTCTTTTTCATCAACACTTGAATGTGGGTAAGTTTCATAAAAAAAAACAAAAATCACGTTTCTGTAAAAAAAACAAAACAAAACATAGATGAAGTAGATCGAGTACATCAACACCTCTTATGCTGCACAGTCCTTTAGCTCGTCCGGAGTTGACATTTCATTTAGTAACATAGGCAGTTTGGATTTAATGTTGATGATCACGTTATTTTACATATGCATATGATTACATGTGAGATCGCTTGTTCCTACATTTTCTTCGCATGTGTTTTGATCAGGAGATTCTGTTCAGTTAGTTCTTTCAGAAGATGTGTCATAGCGCCCCCTAGCGTATAACAGTGAAAACACGGAAAGCAGGAAATTTCTGTCAATGGTGGGGAACTGTTTCCTCACAATCACAAATGACGGAAATTTCTGTCAATGGAGGGGAAAGAGTTAGTAATAGTTCACGAAATAAGGGGGAGTCCATGACAGAATATTTACTTTTGGAGACTTAAAAGTAAATATTACTAATTTACTAATAACTAATTTACTCGCCCTCACCCTTCCTCCAGAACTCGACTCTCTTGTGAATGTGCATACGGCCATCGCCGAAAACCAGTGATTATAGTTTATAAAATTTTAAATATGTATGTTTTTCTTACAAAAACCCATTGCTTCGCTTCAGAAGGCATTTATTAACCTGCTGGAGTCGTATGGGTTACTTTTATGATAGATGGATGTGCTTTTTGGATCTTCAAAAACTCTTTTTTTATTAGCTATTCAGCTAATTCACTATTACAAAAATGGGAAGAGCTAGGATATTATTTAATGTAACTCAGATTGTGTTCAGTTGAAAGAAAGTCACACAGGCTACACGGGATTGCTTGAAGACGGTGAGTAAATTATGGAATAAATCTCCTTTTTGGGTGAACTATTACTTGAATCTCCTTCTTCCTTGAACTATTCCTTTTTTTTTTTTTTTAAAGTTCAGTTTTGCAAATGCATGTCAAGTTAGCTTTGCAGATTTATTTTGTTAGCCAAGACACAACATGAATCTTGGAAAAGTAGCTGAAATCTTTCTTACCAGACATTACACATTCTCATTATGCTTCGCCAACTCTTGCCACCTTTGTTTATGGGATATGTTAACTAGCAGGGTAGAGCTAATGTCTTCAGGCATCTTGGCACTGACATCTGCCACCTTTGCCTTTGTTAGCTGCTTCTGTTCGTGCATATGTTTTATTGATTTAGATATTGTACAGCAAGCAAAGGGCAGGCAATGTCTGCAACAAGTCAAACTGGCTCCCCTAATTTCCATTTTGCACTTTATTTGATTCAGGCTTTTGCTGTCATGCACTGGGACTCATGAGCACTTAACATCTTTCCAGAGCTTTGACTAGAGTTAAATGCTTGGTCTAAAACTATGTACTCTTAGTGTGCAAGTATATTGCTTTTGAATGTTTTAAGCTTTGTTGTTTTACAAATTATGTCAAATGACAAGCAACCATTGCCTTGAAACTAAATGAGTACTTTAAAAGCTGCCGCATGCCGCATGCCTCCGGAGACAAAGTGAAACAATTAGAATCAATGGCATTGTTATTGTTTGCAAATATTTCTACAATTACGCTTATGGATCTTTGTATCTCTCCTTAATTAAATAACTTATTTGAAATACTCCTAATGACTGCTACTAGACTCTAAAAAATAAAAAAATAAAGTATATCAGTAATATATATATATATTTTTTTTTTTACAATTTAAAAGAAGTGTTTTCTATTTTAATATATTTTAAAATGTAATTTATTCCTGTGATGGTAAAGCTGAATTATTAGCATCATTACTGCATTCTTCAGTGTCACATGATCCTTCAGAAATCAGTTTAATATGATGATCTGCTCCTCAAGAAACATTTCTTATTATTATAAATGAAAACAGTTGTGTTGCTTAGTATTTTTGTGGAAACATAATTTTTTTCAGGATTATTTGCTGAATAGAAAGTTCAAAAGAACAGTATTTATTTGAAATAGAAATCTTTTGTAACAATGTAAAATTTGTTAATGTCAACTTTTATAAATTTAATGTCCTTTCTTAATAAAAATAGTAATTCTTTACGAATACAGCAAATTATCATTAATTTATCAATATCACGTAGGTTTTTAACATTGAACAATCAGAACTAACCTTTGTCATAAAAAGACTTATTGACCGTGATACTATTTGTGAACAAAATAACGTGAAAAGGGCTGTTGTGTATAGGCCTATCAAGTGATTATATTCAGGGGATGTTTACACAACACCATTTTCTACTAAAAACATTTTTTGATGGTTGTTCATTTACACGACAATGGCGGTTTGGGAGCCTAAAAATGCAAACTTTTGAAAACATGTTTCAAAGTGCAAGTTAAAAAAAAATTATAATAATTGTGAAACCGGAGACGGTGGCGCGTGCATATCACGTGTTCAGTCTAAAGGTGCTTAGTGAATCTTTACAAAGTGACATCGCCAACTACTGGCCTGTCATGAATAATACAGTGTTTTTAGTTGTTCTCACGGATCCGTGTGAATGTGGATCGCTTTGGAAAAACTTGCATCGATTTTGTGCAAACGTATCCTCAGTCTAATTCGTCCCTTTTATTCAAAACGATTTGCGGAATGGACCTTGTTTGTATCATCAAATAACTTTTTTAGTATTATCATTATCATTATCAGAAAGCACTCATTGGGAGCTGTAAAAGTGCAGTGCTGTGATTTCTTGTCCATTAGCATAACTAGTTTATTTATGATATGATGAAGTAGTCAATTTATCTCATAAGAATATAAGTGTAAGCACTAAAAATTACCAGTGATAAAATTAGCCCTTAGCAGAGGAGTTTCACTTAATGATTAGCCTTACGTTACAGAGCTTCCTTCCAGCTATCTTTAAAGAATGTACTGCACTTTGCCTCAAGCAATTATTTTTCCCAAGATGCTGCCATCTAGAATTACACTCCAAATTACAGGTATGCATTCAGAGGTTAGAGTGTATCCCATCATTCAACACTTACACACACTGAGTTAAATTAACAGCTACGCAACGGCGCCGTAAACGCACATCTGCTGTAGTTCTTCTCCAACGGCAAACTCCATTGCCCCATATGCAAATGACTCTGATTATGTAAATGCTTCTAAATATGACAGCTATTCAGGGAAGAGACAATTAAAGTAGCATCGCTCTATGGAATCAAGCTCTGTGTAACTGGAGCCAAGACACACGGGGAACGTTTTACTCTGCGTGGGCCTTCCTGTTATTTAATGCACCGTTCTCTGCATGAGACTAGGTTTATGTTACTTCACACAATTTATAATAATGCCAAATGAGATTCTTGAAGAAAACAAAGAAGAAGTCAGCCAATGTCATTTTAAAAGGTGGGGGGGAAATTCAGTGTTTGTGAGAATATTAGTCCTTGCATTCTTTTGAAAAAATAATCAATTTAATAGATGCAGTATATCTTGTATAGCTCACACATATTTATATATTCTCCCACATGTAGTGGAAAGATATTTTATTAATCAAAAAAGGAAAATTCACTGTGAAGTGGAAATGTTTAGCGACATCTCAGTATCAAAATTAGATGCTGACAATTAACTGCTGGTGTTACCGTGGTAACAAGTGGGGGGATAGAGTGTAACTTTGCTGCAGACTTTCTGTGAAATCACTACTACCCAAATGTTTCGTTGTTCATATACAGTTTCATAATATGGACAGAGATTATCGCTGCAGAGAGCTAAAGCTGTAAATGTCAACACAAACACAACCAGCTTCACAGAGAAGGAGACGTTTTGCCTTGTGGCTTTCAAGTGCAGAGAAAACTGGGGGGGTTTGTCACATCGGAACTAGGCTATATCGTTAAGCATCTAGTTGGAAAAAATAGATTTATCCATTATGTCATCCAAATTAAAACTTAAGTGTCATCATGTTTTTGATCTTGGATGAACACATTAAAACCACACTGATATACATTCAGAAAAGCCACATAGGCTAAATTAAAGTAATTATGGTGGATTTTAACTGAAAGTTTGAAGCCTATTTCCATGTTAAAGTTGTTTTACTTTTGAATTTGTTCTGAAAAGCCATAAACTGCCTTTAACAAGCTGTTCAATGGCTGGTCCTCTTTGTGACAACATGCCCCTTACAGGTCATGTTCATACAGCCTAGGCTTCTCTGTGGCTACATTTACGTAGACACAATTTTTTTTCTGTACTCGCAATCAATAATTGTGAACCATGATGACTGAACGACACAACAGCGGCGTGCAACATACTTTATCATAGAAATATACATAAAATCTCTTTGGTTGCTTAGGAATAGCGGCCCATTGAAACAGCCGCTAATGAGGAATCTATATAAATCTATGGTTTATTCAAACGGAAAACGAGGATATCGCGGATATTACTACAAGGGACGAGCCATTATGTAAAACTGGAATTTCTCTGGATTTACAAATCCTTGGGAACTTTTGGGAGAATGCAAGTGCACAACTGCATGAAATATATCACACTGTGAAAGTGTTTTTTGAATATTTTATTACAAAAATCGTACATTTTGTACCTTTAAATCAGCTGTAAATTACTCGCGCAGGTGTTACGGAGTCGCTATACGCGGTGGAAGCCCATTTCCGACAAATAAGAAAACAAAATCATGCTATTGGTAAATCTTAAGTTAATTATGACATAAAAAATTATTATTATTTTATGTCATAATTATGACCTTTTCTAATCGACTTAGTGTGTAATAATTATGACATTTATAATACCTTTACCTTTTTAATATTCATTACATTAACATAATGTATTGATGTCAAATGTCCTCTCGAGACCCACTCTCTTGTTTGTGATCCATCTTTAATTATTTTATTGTAGAATGTATACTTAAAGTAGTTGACATGGACACAGTAAATGCATAAACTGAACACGCAAGTCACGCGTGCACGACCACAATATAACTGGTATAACTTCTCCAGGGACGAGAGAAATCAATCACAGCATATGCACTGCGACGGCTGAACAAGGGATTGCATTGAGATCCCACTCAGAAGACATGTAGGCCTACCTCTCTCTGAAACTGTGGGACCGAAATAGAGGAAGACTAGAGGGAAAGGCACACCCACAGGATGGTACTGTCGCTTACTTTTTGGGCTGGCATGCGTGCCAGTCCCCTGTGGCTCCGTGGGGAATGATGGGTGAAGAATGGAGGTGACAGAACGGACTATGGCGTTACGCAATCGCTATCCGTCGTGTGTGCCAGTAGATCTGACGTGCAGCTGAGGACAGCATTGGGATGTCAACACTGAGAAAACAACAGCGATAATGAGATATCATTGTTCACCGACAGGCTGAGACTTGTGTAGGAGTGCAGGCGACTTATTTCTAGTAGCCAAATCTCAGTAATGTATTCAAATCATCTGTATTTTTAATTATCATGTTACTATGGGGAGACCTAGACATAAAGAGAGAACGAACGATTTATTTTTTTACAGCATATCACTCCATGAAAGAAGCTGAAGCTTGAGGTGTCAACGAACTAACAAGATTTATTTTTTAATTTTTTTAATGATTAACATATAGGCCTATATGGGGCGCCGTTTGTAAAGCGGCTCACGCTGAAAATAACAGCAACATTTTGTCACATTTAGCTTTAAACAATGTTTAAAAAACAGGTATGAATTTTTGACGGTCACTTTTTAGCACATTTACAACAATATTTGTCAACTTAGAGATATTTTAAATAGTTAAATCTAAATATTAAACGTTACACCTAAATGTTAAATCTAAATCTAAATGTTAAATCTAAATATTAAATCTAAATCTAAATGTTGAATCTAAATGTTAAATCTAAATCTAAATGTTGAATCTAAATGTTTCGGGTGAAACTAAATATTTAACTAATATGCAAATTCAAAACCGGAAGTGCCAAAATAAAAGCTCGAGGAGGTCAGTGTGTGTTTATAGCATGGTTTATAGTGTCAAATAACGAATAAAAACCATCTTATCCGAGGAAATGGACACTTCTTGGACATGGATTATCGTGATCATAACTACCTAAAATAATAAACACGTTTGGAAACTGTATTTGAAGAGTAGGCTAGTGTCACTTTTATGAAAAGTGTGGGACTTATGACCTGTAGCCATAATAGCCAGCCACGAGGGGGCTCACTTTGACTGAATGTCATGTCATCACTCTCTGTCATGTTCGCTTGCTTAAAGGCCAACAAGAGCCTATATCCCCGCCCGCCCCTGACCAGGTACAGTAACGTTACTGTCGTTCAAAATGTCCAACGAATCGGCGATAGCCGAGAGTATCGGCAGAGCCGTCCTGGCGGCTATTCAAAATGTTTCAACAACGACAGCAACCGCCTCATTATTTTAGGTAGTTATTATCACGATAATCCATGTCCAAGAGTCCATTTCCTCGGATGAGATGGCTTTTATTCGTTATTTGACACTATAAACCATGCTATAAACACACACTGACCTCCACAAGCTTTTATTTTGGCACTTCCGGTTACCAGCATTTTATTTGCATATTAGTTAAATATTTAGTTTCACCCGAAACATTTAGATTCAACATTTAGATTTAGATTTAACATTTAGATTTAGATTTAACATTTAGATTTAGATTTAGATTTAACATTTAGATTTAGATTTAACATTTAGATTTAACATTTAGATTTAACATTTAGATTTAACATTTAGATTTAGATTTAGATTTAATATTTAGATTTAACATTTAGATTTAGATTTAACATTTAGATTTAGCGTTTAGATTTAACATTTAGGTGTAACATTTAATATTTAGATTTAACTATTTAAAATATCTCTAAGTTGACAAATATCTATCTATAAATTACAGAAACGTCTGTCTGTCTGTGTGTGTGTCTGTTCCTCGCATATCTCTCGAACCGTTAGTCCGATTGATTTCAAACTCGACAGGTGTCTTGCCACGGGCACGAGTAAGTGCAGTGCCAAGTTTGACATTGTTTGGATGAGAAATGCAAAATATATCGTTAAATATATCATTTTTAGAAGGTTGTGGTTTAAAAATAAACATTCTGACATTAGAGAGTTGTATCGGTCAAAGAAGCCCCAAGAAGGTTGTGGTTTAAAAATAAACATTCTGACATAAACACTCAGTCAGCTACACTGTTTACTTCTGAATATTATAGTTTGGTTCCCGAACGTGATAAATCCATCTATCTATAAATTACAGAAACGTCTGTCTGTCTGTCTGTGTGTTATTCGCATATCTCTCGAATGTGAGATAACCACTAAATATGTGAAAACCACTATTTTCTGTTTCAAACTTTCACATAGCATCTTTAGGTTATAACAACATTGAAAATCAAAATCTGGATTTGAATTTTTTAAGATTTATTATAAAAACGGATTATTTTTTCCTAAAAATGCAATAAATTCATGACTTTTTTTTTTTTCAAAATGCAATTAATCCATTGAATCAATATAAAGTTATTTTTGATCATATTGCCATCGCAAGAAATATCTCCTGAACTTTTTTGACGGCGATCAGCTCACAAAAACTGATTTTGCACGGGCACTTTGCACTGCTCCCTGAATCGAGGTGCTTATTCATTTGTGGATGTTAACTGAATCTGTAAGTCAGCTATGCTGTTTACTTCTGAATATTATATTTCATTCTGGTGCGCTTAACGCTATCGCTACTGTGTAATAGTAGCCTATGCTATTCACCAACTAAACATATCCTATTCAATGCGTTCACAGTCTCTTTCACGGGCATCATTTGTAGTTGCCTATTCACAAACTGTTTGCTCAAGCATAGCGTTTTCTCGGAGTTCACTGTGTGCTTTTTACCATGCACAAATAAAAATGTCACTGAACTTTTGCTGTGTAATTGTAACAATGAGCACACACCAAACCAACAATTACTAAAAACACACACAAAAACTGATTTTGCACGGGCATTTTTTGCACTAGTTGTTGTAAATGTGCTAAAAAGTGACCGTCAAAAGTAAAGTGACTGCTTTACAAACGGCGCCCCATAGGCCTATATATGTATGCATGTATGTGTGTGCGGGTGTGTGTGTGTGTGTGTATATATATATATATATATATATATATATATATATATATATATATATATATGTATATATTTTCACATACAGTAAAGGTCTGCTGTAATAATAGTTTTCTACTAGTTCATTCTGCAAAGCCTTCAAAGTAGCAAGCAATACAAAATGAAATCCTAAAGCACCTCTGTCTAGGGCTGAATGCATAATGTATTTTGCAGACTGTATTTACTTTAGTTTTAATTAGTCTGAATTTGTGTGTTCTGTTCATTTAGTTGTGTAA
This sequence comes from Squalius cephalus, assembly GCF_949319135.1. Taxonomy (NCBI): domain Eukaryota; kingdom Metazoa; phylum Chordata; class Actinopteri; order Cypriniformes; family Leuciscidae; genus Squalius; species Squalius cephalus. Next base: position 19,397,448 of record NC_137145.1, read on the forward strand.
TGCACGTAGTCTAAAACATCTGCGCTTCTCCTAAAATTAAAACTTTTTTTGGAAGGTGAGTAGAGAATGTGCCGGAAACAAATGGATCAGTTTATTTTAATGCACCGATTAAGCAAAGATTTTACAATCCCTTTGGGAATGAAGCTCAACTCATTAGCATAAACAAACATTCACCATTATGTCCATTCAGACACCGGCTGTCATTTCAGGTCTTCTCTTTTCATACAATCAAGATGCTATAATAATTGATTATAATAAAAGTTGACACTTTATTTTACAGTATGTTACACGTGCTGTCAATTATGCATAATTACATGCAACAATCCCTAAACCAAACCCTATTGCAATTAAAAAAATATCCTTTAGTATTATTATTGCATCTTGATTATACATGAACTGAAAGATTTTCCACTATTCCTTCGTGAGAGTTCATGACACAAACTGACTTCATGCAATCATAATTTCACAGTCTTAATTTTGTATAATTCTGTTAGATGTGAACTTAATGTATACTATATAACAACAATGTACATAATCAAGATGGAATCATAGTAGTGGTATTGACTAAGACATACACTTTTTCCCTTAAAATAATAATATAAAAAGACTCTACAAGTACATGCAGTTTTGAAGAAGAGAGTTCAAATTACACAAACTGACTTCATAAATTCATAATTTCTCAGTTCCAAATCTGTATAATTTTCTGTCACACTACACTTACAGCCTGTGAACTTAATTTACCTCTGTTATGAATTTCTCATATTTCTAGGCATATCTCAATATGCACCTGTTCTCACTCCTCAATATTATGAGTGTTACCAAAACTTAAGGTCAACTTGAAACGAACTGAATAACCTTTAAATAATTTGGCCTCTTTTCTTGCTGCAATTTAATATAGTGAAAAAAGATTAATTGCAACAGATCAACTGACATTCCTCCAGCAATATACTCACATGCTGCGCTCTCTTAAAAAGGATATAGCCTGTCTTTACTTATTTATATGCAGTACCAATTCATTCTACGAACCCTTTGCAAGCAGTCAGGATCTCAGCAAGTTATCAGAGGAGCGTCTGGATCTGCTAGATGTATATGTGATGCAGTTTCTGTATTCCTGTGAATCAAATAGTCATTGAATAAGGTTTGTTATCATCAGAAACAGACGGACTGTCATTCTCCAACCCTATTTAATCAGCCAAGCCACAGGATACCAGGACCCGGATGCCCCATACTGGGAGCCAATCTTTTCCAGCTTTAGCTCTACAAAACTCGGCAAGGAGAATATTGACATGGAAGTAACTATATTTGGATTTATAGAGGCAGTTTCACAGACTTCCGCAAGTCTGGCTCTTGACCAAAGAGTTACAATAGAGTCGCACTGCAAAGTTCTTCACAGTCTTGAAATAAACTTCACGTAAGTATGCAAGGAAATTATGCCTCAAGATATTCATAGCTGTTCATCTGTTCATATTTCACTCAACATAATCAACATGACGACGCACTTACAGTACAGAGGCAGCTCTGCATGAAAAGTGAATAAAAATAAACGAATATAACAGAATGTTAATTCACACCGCTCAGACTATATTTTATGTCCTACAATATACCATATGCATACTTGACACAAGGTGATTTAGAAAAGACCCAAGGCAGCTCTGAAAAGAATAATTACAATGAGCCATATGGCGACCGGTTCTACACCTCGGCGAACACTTTCACAAAGGCATTTTCTCTGCTGGAAAATGGAGAGACAGCAAGAGATTTTTCCAATAAATATGTTTCATGAAGGTCTGACCTGAATTCACTGCTGCGGTAGCAACATACCTGACAGCTTTTAAGAATGATTGACATAATCACACTTAGCTGTCTCAGTCAATCAAACGATCTGTCTGGAGACATCATACTAAGTGGTACAATTCAAGCTTTTTGTTCCTGTTTCTAATTTGGTCTCTTTGCTTATGAAGTCAGGAGGTATGTCAAGATCAATGGAATGGATTTGGCTGGAACGTTATTACGTTTTAAGGCAAGTGTGCTAGATATTCACCAGGATTATCATATTTAACTAAAACTATTTTTAAAATAAAGAAATAAAGGTACATTATGTAACTTTTGGCCATCTAGCGGTTAAAAAAAACTGCATGCATTGCGAAAAATACATTGTTTTGGTTGTGCTTTGGCTCTGCGTGACTGTGTGGATGAATATGGTTATTAAACATTCAATATTGGCTTAGGAGATTGTAGCTGCGTCCCAAATCAGAGGCTGCATCCTTCGAAGGCAGCATTTGAAGGCAGATTGTGTGACAGTGGCGCGACGAAGGCTGTCCCAATTCGAAGGCTCCTTCAAATGCGACAAGAACAATCCTCCGTAGGCTAGACCATCCGACTAAACCACGCTCGGTCCGACCTTCGCAGCCTTTGAAGTCCACGTCTTTCATCTCCTTCTTCCACATCCTTCAAAGCCAATCCAATGTTGATTCTTGTTTTATTACGAGCTCTGTCGCGTTCTCTTTTTCTCAACAGACTCTCCTCTGTTTCAGTGATTTTAAACAGACGATTCCCAGGAGGTTTGAGATTTAGCCTGCATGGTCCATGTCAACCTTTCTCGCTAACTAACCTATGCCCCTCCCACACCATACACACGTCAAAGTAGACGGAGCAACTTCTCTCTATATACAGATATGACGAGACACGCACGGGAGAGCAATGGAAACACATACACCTAGTACAGGGGAAGGAAGAAATAAAAAAATAAATAAAAATAATGGAGAAAGGCAGAGATGAACACAGGATGGATATGACAGTATAACGTCTCTGTTACGTCTTCGAGTAGTAAGTGGGTGTGGTTACCAACATGCTGGCCACAATTTCTCCAGCACTTGTCTGAGCAGGATGGATTCCATTTTGCAATTATCTGTGGAGTTCGAAAAAAATCTGGTTATTATCTTCCATTTGAATTTCCTCCATTATCTGTGGAGTTCGAAAAAATCTGGTTATTATCTTCCATTTGAATTTCCTCCATTATCTGTGGAGTTCGAAAAAATCTGGTATTATCTTCCATTTGAATTCCCTCCAGACATTAGAGTTGGTCACGAGATGTACCTTTCCACAAGCTTCCTCCCAAGTTTCAAGAGGGACTGTTTCATTAATTTCGGCCTCCCATTTTCCCTTGATCTTTAATGTGTTGTTTGAATTCTTCCTCCCATACTTGAAGCTATGAGCTTCCCATACTTGAGAATTAGCTTTTTTAAATATGGAATTGTTGTCTCAGGTTGTGTTAGGAAAAGTAGGGCATCATCGGTGTATAACGACAACTTATGTTCCTCTCCTTCAATTACAATTCCCTTAATTGCACAGTCGTCCAACAAGGGCGACAATGGACATCCTTGTCTGCATCCACATTCTAGAGTAAAGCGTCCAGATCTACAACCGTTAACTCTCACTGAGGCGAGTGGATTTGTGTAGAGTGTTTGAACCCACTTTATGAAATTGGGGTCAAATTTAAACCCTTTAAGAGTTTGGATCAGATACTGCCAAGATACCCAATCAAATGCCTTATGAGCATCAAGTGATAAGCATACTGCCTTTGTAGATTTTGTATAGCTCATAATATTTAACGCTCTACGAAGGTTATCTCCATATCTCTCTGGGATAAATCCGGTTTGGTCCGGATGTATAATTTGACTAATTACTTTATTTATTTATTTTTATTTAATTAAATTAATTTTGCCAGAATATTATCATCAGAGCAAGTATCAGAATTTTCAGTGATTTGCAGAAATCTGCAAAGGATTCTGCAATTTCATCAGGCTTATATTTATTTTTTGCACGATGTTTGAAGATCTTTGCTTTCTTAATCTAATTGCTAACAATCTGCTAGCTCTATTGCCATGTTCATAATATTTTTGGTTAATAAATCTTAGATTGCCTTTGATTTTATCAGCGATTAAGCTATTGTATTCTCTTCACGCATCCTTTATTTTATTTAGTAGTTATGGGTTTGAGGTTTGTTTATTTTGTTTCTTTACATTTTTAATAGTATGTTCTAATTCTTGTTGTTTAGCTACTCTCTCTCTTTTCTTGGCACTTGTGAATGAAATAATCCAACCTCTGAGATATGTTTTTGCACAATCCCATACTATGAGTGGTGATACCTCTGTAGAGTCAAAATACTTAGATATAATTGAAGTTCTGTTGTGACAAAGGAAATAAATCCTTTATCATTAGGGAGCGAGGCATTTCATCTCCATTGTTTGGAAGTTTGTCTATGTCCTATGCTCCACAGTAGTTCCACTGGTGAATGGTCCAAAATTGTCATTTGTAATATATATCTTCATATCTACTATTCTATATAGCTCTTCTTTGGGAGTGAAAAAATAATCTATCCTAGAATAAGATGCATGTCTATAAGAGTAAAATGTAAAATCTCTACAATTTGGACATTGACTTCTCCACACATCTACAAGTCCAAATTCAGAAGACTGGTATTTTAACATCTTACCCATTCGGGAGAGTGAAGTAGTAGAGCTGGGTTGTCTATCCAAATGTTGTAATATAATACAATTGAATCTCCTCCCATTAAAGGGATACTTCACCTCTGGGAAGATGAATGTGTATTTAAAATAGGTCATTTAAGTATAAGAAATGTGAAGTAATTTTTTTATTTGGAGCTTTCTAGACTGAGAAAACCCAGAAAATGTATTTTTGGCTTATGTGGATGAAAGACAACAACTCCCAGAATGCACTTGCATCGCTGCCTTAGGAGGCCACGCCTACCGGTAAGGGAGCGCAGTTGAAAACAAACAACAAGGCTAGCCTACGTGATGAGTTTGCCAGGGATTTAGAGATAGCCCAAAATGTCCGGGATTCGGCTTTTGCGTTCTACAGTCGCCATTCATTCATTATGTTTACTGTGGCGAGCAGGACGAGGCTGACGGCCGCGGGAGAACGGCGCGAGCCCGGTGGCGTCATTACTGAGACGCGTCGGGTCTCGCATCTCTCACGGAGGAGCGGGAATTTTCTTAGCAATGGTAAAACGCACATCAACCGATCACTTGTTAAGCGTTCATGTAAACACTACATTCAGATTCACCAATCGGAATGAATTCAGTTAGATTGAAACAAAAGCTGTGCATGTAAACAATGAATGGCGACCGCAGAACGCAAAAGCTGAATCCCGTAACGTTACATTTTGAACGATCTCGACGGCCGGGCAAGTCCGGGAAAAGGAGGATGGTAACTTACTCAGCTTTCTCCTACTATTCAGCTTTCTCCACAGAACAAGAGCCTGATAGCTTAGGCCCTGTTTACACGAGAACGCTCGCGGGTGAAAACGTAAAAATATTTTATCAGATGTGCCTTTCGTTTAGACGGCGACGGCGTTTTTGGGGCTTAAAAACGCAAAAAAGTGAAACCACCCTCCAGAGTGGAAATCTTAAAAACGCTCCACCGTCGCGTTCCCGTCTAAACGGTAAAAACGCAAAAGTCTGCTAGACAGTGAAGGCACCGACCAGTACTTCACATTGCCACCTAGCCGCCTGGAGAGCACACTAACTTACATTGAATTTCACACACTTTTGCGTCACCATATGCACGCAGATTTCCCCCACATAACGCTCGTCTAAATGCAGAATAAAAAGTGATCACTTTTGCGTTTTCTCTTCAGATCGTTTCCGTGTAAACGTAGCCTTAGCTTCCAAAGAAAGACGGCTGATACTGTGTACATTCTGTGAGTGAGATCCAACCCTCTATGGGCGGGCTGAAAACATGCGGAACAACGCCTTCTACTGGCTGTAGTCTTTAGCCTCTGGCCAGAAAATCCTCGAATGACGATTTTTGCGTCATCGGAGGATTTTTTCCAGACAAAAAATACATAAATCTCTCCTCTCAGGGGGATATGAGGGTGGAAAGCATGGTATTTCGAAAATACTACAGGTTTTCTACTAATACAAAGCTTAATGCTAAATCCTGAAGTATCCCTTTAATAATATTCCAGCGCTATACTTTGAAATTACATTAAAAAACTTTTTTAATAAAAGCAGGCCTGTCCTCATTTGGTGCATACACGTTCATAAGTGAAACATTAATGCCATCTATGGAGCCATTTACTAAAATTAATCTTCCCTCTGTGTCCTTATGAGTCTTTGCTAAGGTAAAATTTACCTGCCAATGTATTAGGATAGACACTCCTTTCTTTCTCCCATGATGAATGAGAGGAAAAGCACACTTTATCTGCCCATGAACTCTTTAATTTCTCATGTTCTGCGTCAGAGAGATGAGTTTCTTGCAAGAAAGCTATTTGACAGTTAGTTTGTTTTAGCTGATGCAGAATCATTTTTCTCTTCATAAGAGTATGAAGGCCCTTAACATTATAGCTTATAACCTTTATAGATCGGGTCCACAACGCGCTTACACTCTGCTTATTACACACACAGGGACACACAGCAGCACACAAACTAGCCAAATACTAAAAGATTACAAAGATTACAATGTAAAAGATTATTATAGTGTAAAACTAAGATATGGTGGAATCCGGCTTGTCCCGTAGATGGTCTGCATGCTCGCTTTAACCTCGCGCATGAGCAGATCCGTTTCCTCTCTGGAGACGCGTTCAGTCTTTCTGCTTGCAAATTCTGCCATGTAAATAGCGAATCCGCCATGACGCGAACACAACTGGCTTTTAAAGGGAATGGGAGACGAGACTCGGATTGGTTTATTGCACGTTAAGCCCAAAACACACCCATTACTCATTAAGAGAATAGGGACTACCCTTTTAGACCATGAGAGATCATTTTTCCCGTTGTTAAACTAGCAAAAGTGGATTCGGACACGCCCTAAGTGCTTTAGACCATGCGCTTAGATCATTAAAACAGGGTCCAAAATATTAAAGAACTTTAACTTTAAAAATGAATTAAAAAAAAACTATATAGAAACTACTAAAAACTAATTTATTATTTATTATCTTAATGATACTAAAGTAACACTGCTATTTACTAGCATAACTGTATAATCTGCTCAGTTAGAGAATACACTAAAGTGCACATAAAAATAAAACAAATTGCTTTTTATGTTAGTCAGATAGTCTTTTCCTGTCTAAGTGGGCAGTTCATGGCCAAAAGAAGCCGTAAAGTGGACTAAACTATGCCTTAGGTCTAAAGTCTGGCTGCGCAGAACTTTTCTTGGATATGACCCAACACAATGTCGCCACAGTAATTTATTCTGCACGGGATCGATATATGAATGGCCAGAGGGAAAGAAACAACTTCCTGAACACCTTGATTGCTATCTCTTTTTTTCCTGATGCAGGCAGAAAGAACCACTCTAGAACTACTTACAGTCTGCCTATGAATGATGTGTCACAATGTGATTGGATAATCAGTAAGGGCTATAGGGCACAGAGAAGAAATGGCAAATGGTCACTTTAGTGACATATTGCATTTAGGTCAACATGACCGCAAAAGGCCAGGGTCAGAACAGATCAAATCTCACATAAGAATTTGTGAAATGAAACTGAAGTCAATGCGTCATCTCACAGGAAGGATCTCTGAAGGAGATGATCTTTGAAACTTGAAAATAATGCAGCATTTTAAAGGGATAGTTCACCCAAAAACAAAAACTCTGTGCACTCGCATCATGTTGTTCCAAACACGTACAGTATAACTTTAGTTTTTTTGCAGGACAACAAAAATACATTTTTGAAGACGATTTTTTATTCTCTTATCCATGGAATAACAATGAGGACACCAAAGGAAAGGAACCAAAAGTTCCACTAAAAACACTACTAAATTAGACTTTATTTACTGATTCTCAGTGAACAGAGACTATAAAGGGATAGTTCCCCCAAAAATGAAAATTCTGTCATTATTTACTCACCCTCATGTTGTTCCAACCTTGTTCTAAATTTCTTTCTTCTGCTGAACATAAAAGAAGATATTTTGAAGAATATGGGTAACCAAACAGTTAATGAGCCCCATTGACTTCCATAGTATGGTAAAGAAAAAAAAAAATACTATGGAAGTCAATGGGGTCCATTAACTGTTTGGTTATCAACATTCTTCAAAATATCTTCTGTGTTCAGCAGAAGAAAGAAATTCATAGAGGTTTGGAACAACTTGAGGGTGAGTAGATGATGACAGAATTTACATTTTTGGGTGAACTATCCCTTTATTTCATACTATTCCTCTTGGAAAACCTTGACTTCAGAAGACTTGAAATACAATATAACAGTTCATATGGAACATTTTAAGATACTTTTATGACTTTTTTTGCATCATTTGTGAAGATTGAAAGCTTCAGTCCCCATTTATTGTAATTGCACAGAAAATATCGATCAGCACAGAATGTGTCCTTTTTGTGTTTCACTGAAGAAAGTCAAAGTGGTTTAACAACGTGAGGGTGAGTAAATATTGACTGAATTTTTATATTTGGGTGATGTAGTGCAATATGCATGTGTGAATACGAGAAATGGTAAAGTATTCCTTTCACAATTAATCTTTTTAGATGGTGTTTCTGGCACACGTTTGAAGGAGAGGTCTTTAGTCATTTTGTGTGTGGTTAATTATTAATGTTATATACAAGTCATGCATACTAATTATGAGTGCCATTTTACACTGAATTTAGAAAAAGATGGACTAGAAGAAGTGGAAAACTGTTTGAGAGAAATGCAGTATGCATGTTTTTTTTTTGACACATCTCTGCTTTTCACCTCAGCTGTGATTAATGCAGCATGTGGCATTGCTGGAAGCTTTAGATAATGATGGAGGCTGTGCACCTTATGTTCAGTACACACGCTATTGTGACCGCCTGTAACCTGTCAGGATTTCACAGTCCACTCAATCACTAAAAGAGAGTTCACAAATAGAAAAAAGTGCATATCTTGCTGCTCAATGGAAGAAGAAAAAAATAGAGAGAAAAATAAAGCGATTTGGCTTCCACAGCTCACAACATTCAGATGAAACATTGTGATCAGAATTGTCAATAATGGCAATAACTCTTCCTTTATTCCTTTCCTTAAATATCAGAATTTCCTTCAGAGGCTTATATATATATTATATATTTAATATATATTATATATGCATTGCTTTCAAGTTTTTTAATTCAGAAAAAAAGGAGGCTATTTGTGAAAGTGCAGCACATCCTAGTGGATTTAGAGGAACTCAACTCACTTTTGGCTTTGTACTATCTACACACCAACAAAACAATATATCTTTTGTTGTCTTTAATCAATATATAAATCCACATACATGAAATAAAACACATAATTTGATAAAGTAACAAAAATGCAAGTACAAATTGTTTCCAAAAACATAATAGGGTTGCAAACAATTGGAACAATCCTCATTTTCTACAAAGAAAAGGACCTTTCTTTGTACAGTCTTGTTTGAATAGGCTTTGATTAAAAAGCTAAAAGATAACAATTAATTACATATAGACATATTTGCAAAGATACCATATTCAATGAATTTTCTCAGTTGGCAGTAGATGCAAAGACATTTCATACTGGCAGAAAATTAAGACTAGTGGAATTTATGTCAGTGCAATTACTGTATAGTGTTTTCTAGCATTCTGACCAATAAAAGGATATAAAGTAGAATTGAATTGCTCTGAAATGTTTTGATTATTAAAATAAATTGGAGCTGTGAAATGTTTGGTTAAACTGTAAACAGTTTAGCTCTGTTCGTTAATGTAACTTTGTATAGGCAGACTCATTAGCGGCCAGACTACAGGGCACAGTGATACGTAATTAACTCATGTGACATGCAGTGAACTTAATCATTTCTTCAGTTGCACTCTGAAAGAGAATCCGTTTATTAGGTTCCTCCATATATGAGGTAGGTACGAGTGGGTGGAGTATGGACCAACGATTGTCAATAAAACTGAAGTTTCTGCCAAAGCATTACTCCAATCACATTTAAATGCATCTCCAATTTGCTTGACAACTTGAAGGTATAGCTAAAAATTATACTTTTTTTAGCATCCTGTTTCACATGATAAAATATTCCTATAACCGTGCATAAAAGGGCTTTGATGAGGTTTCTAAATCATAATGTGCTCTTACTGTCAAAATAGGAATTAAAGAACAATCAAACGGCACTCCAAAAATCAAATTTGAAAGGTGCTCATTGTAACAGCTTTAACATTTTTATTTCAAATTCAGTTTCATCAGCAACAGCAGGGTGCAGAGAGCAATGTCCTGTATTATTTATTTCCCCTTTGATTTGCAACTCCAGCACATACTATAAGATTTTTAGACTACAGTTCTCTTCACTGAGGTCTGGCCCATCCATCAGATAATGTAATTTCCATTAGTTGGACAGATGAGTGTGCGTTCTTAGGTTCCAGTGTGCTTGAGTGGTCCTGAGACGTCCAATTAATTGTGACACCCAGTGTCCCCTTTTATTCTGACCATTAAGATCTGTGTTGAGGGGAACCATGCTGTGTCCAATCCAGATTCGAGAACATACAAACATTTGGCTACAGTTTTGACAAACAAATCGAAACATTTTAAGTGTATCAACACAATTTCAGACTCCTTAAGAGTCTAGGGGCTAAAATGAAAAGAGTGCAGGCTGATCAGCGTGAATGGTGTACCTACTATTAGTAATCAGAAAAGCACAGTGTCGGGCTCTGGGTTTGGGAATGATGTGAAGCTCTTCCGAATCTCATGAGAAAGGAGTGATTCTTGCTCACAGTGAGGAGGAAGAATACTGGGAAGTTCAAAGACTGGAACAGATTCCGTCAAACCAGCCGGAGGGTAGAGACCTTGGGTCAAAAAGACAATTGAGATGAATGAAACTAGAAAGAGCAAGCTGCCTTGAATGCATTTAAGTTCAGATTTTTTGAACTGGTCTTCATAATTTGACTTTCACAGTCAAAAAGAGCTGCATTATTTCCAAGGTACAGTTATGCTGTATTATATTATTTGTCCTTATATTTCCTTATATTATATTATTAGGATTAGCATTCATATACCATTGTATTTGCATGGTACCCCAAGGTATGTTAAAGAACACCATGGTAGTGCCATGGTACATGCCGACAAAACCATGGTATTGCCAATGTAACATGTCTAACAAAAATGTAGTTAGTGAAGGAACAACTTTTTGCTGAGTTACAAAATACAAAGCAAGCTCTCTCTTAAATTTCTCTTACTTTTTTGTTTCAGGTCTAAATCTGGCCTGCCATCATCTTTGGTAGTTCTGCCCAGCTTCCCTTGACCTTGAAGATCTCTTCGTAGACCTGCCTTGCTCATTGACACTTTGGGGTCCACAGGATGCATTTGGACGTAAGTAGAGTCCCACTCATAAATCTCATCCACAGAGCCTCTTCTAGATCTAAAGTCAGAAGATAAAGTAATGTGCGATGTCGTTGAGTCTAATGTGACACATGGATTCCCTTACATAAATCCACAGGGGCATTGGGACATGTATATGGTACCATGTCAAAAAACATATTATTACTATTGAAACCCCCCCCCATGGTATTACCATGGTCTTGTGTTCAAAAAAACTTTTATCATTGCAGATGCCCATGGTACTTTTTGTAAGAGAATTAACCATAATAATCTATTTAAATCCTTCAAAACCACTTTTAAGATAAATATATAAAGAAAGACAAAGAAAAGCCAGTATTACCTTTCAGGCCCCTGTAGAGCTGCCTCATCTCTGTCACTGTCCTCTGTGGTCTCTGGTGAGCTGGTGAGAGGGGGGCTGAGAGAAAACTGCCTGCTGTTAGGGGCATCCATGCTGCCTCTTCCACTGCTTTGGCTTGCATAACTTCTATAACTCCCCTCGGTCTCTGAACTCTTCCTGTATCTGTTAATTTCTACATCCACCTCCTGGCCATTTACAACTTCCTCCCCTCTTTCCACCTCTTGGCTCTGGCTCTGTCTTCCAGATGGCAAGGCTGACAGAGAGGGGCCATAAGACAGAGGCCAGCTAGAACCTCCTGGAGATAATAAAGCAGTATGGGTGCTATGTCCTGACACTAGGTTTTTGCTGGATTGTGAGTCATTGATTGAGCCATCATGGGATTTAGAGGCCTGAAGATGGTGATCTTGCGTTTGACTTTCTGAAGGCACAGATGAATCTGTTTGTAATTTGGGACTACTTTTAGGCTTATCTGCCACAGAGTTGGGTCTGCACGGAAAGGGGGACATTGTAGAATCTCGATTAAGTGTCAGCGAATCTACCCAGGCATCAGGGGTCAAAAAATGGTCCTTGAATAATTTAGAGTCTAAACTATGCATACTCTTGTGCCGATTCCAATTGTTTGGCCCAGGACTCTTTGTCTTCCTTGGCATTGTTCCAGAGACATTCATTGTAGATACAGTTTTGCTTGACCAATTGTTCAACTTCTCCTGTTTTCTTGTTCTCACATGTCCTGACTCTTCTGATCTGTCCTTTTCAAGCTCTGATAACCTGGGTCTGTCATAGTCTAGAGTCTCATAACTGTGGTCCAAGCCCAGTATAGACCTTGAATAAGGAGACTGGCTCTCAAGATCAGGTCCATCCACACTCATCTCTGAATAATCAGTAATTGGAATCATCTGTCTAGTGCTTCTTTCTATGGCCCGCTCCTGCTGATCATCTAAGGATGAACTAAAATATGTGTCAAAATATTGTTGACTTCTACTAGAGGTCCTATGGGCTCTATGTTCTACAGCAGTTTGGGTCTTTTCCAAATTGTAGTTTAAGGGTTCATCCTTTACACGACCAAAACTTGAATCAACAGGCGTCCTGCTTCGTCTTCGGTCCCATGTTTGAGATTTTTGGCGTTCCCCTCTGTCTAGACTTCGAGACCGTTGGTAGTTGGATCTCTGGATGGAATGATAACCTTGTTGATTCTGCCTATACTTGCTATCCTTTCCATAAGAGGTATGTAGGGGCACCAAGCTTGCAGAAGAAATCCTGTGTCTTTCTTCCCATGGAATGCAAGAGGCAGCTCTTCCCTTCAACATGCTGGTTTTCTCAGATAAAATGCCTTGTCTTATGGCTTGGTAGTTAATCTGAGGTGTTGAAGTTTCTTGAGTTTTCCAGATTTTTCCATACTCATCATCTGTCTCATTATCAGATGGATTTCGATCAAAAGTGAACTTGCGCAGTTCTCTTTCAAGCTCCTCTCTCTCACGAGCCAAAGTCAAACAGCGACTTAGGTTTCCTTGTTCCCTCTCATGCTCCATCTGCAAAACGAGGGTACTGGCCGCAGAGTGGTTGGTACCTTGTTTCAGGGACCGCTGACCCAGAGTACTTTCTGAATGGGGATAGAGAAAAGAGCCACTGCTATCTGACGAAAGACTTGTCTGGTCTGGTCCATTCAAGATCTCTTGCTCCTGAATGGGCATGTACTGGCCATTTAACGAAAGGTGCTTAGCCATAGCTCGTGTTCTGCTGGAAGAAGGAATATCTGATCTAAAAGGTGGAAGATCCACCGAAAGGACAAAGGGTGGCTTTTTTCTTTCATCTATGTAGGATCTCAAAGACTGTGATTTCTGGATTCTGAAGCTCCTGTTTCCATCTGATGACCGATGGGAGTTTTGACTTGGGTTTCTCTTAATCTGAGAACTGACAATGTTGTCATCTTCAAGAGCATGCACAATAAAGCGTCCATCTGGGCCTCTGTGGATGAAATCCACAGAGGACACAGGGGCAAGCGATGCCCGTTGGAAGTGGCTCTCAGGGAGGGAATGGTGGGATGGAGGGTTAGCTTGAGGCAGGAGATGTTGGCGCTGGGCATGACAATCACTGCGACTGGACTTGTCTAGAGAGGAGTGATTGGAAGAGGAGGAAGTGGAGGAGAGTGGAGGAGCTGGTAGGAGCCTTTGCTTCAGGGTGTTGTCAGGGCTGCTAAGGTCACGGATAAGAATTTAGTACATTCTACAATGAATGGAAACATTTTGGACAAAGAAAAAAGGTTTTGAGAGGTGATGGTGGTGCACTTACTTTACAGATGGGTTGTCTTTTATTGCAGGAGGGAGATCTGATAAGGGAACCAATTTTACAATGGAATGAGTGTCAGGATAATTGAACATGCAGGAAAGGTAATTTCAGGAGTGAGAGCATCCTCTAAGGAGGATACATTGAGGCAGACTTTAAAAACAGTTCTAAGCGGTTCAAAGTGTTGTTTCTTTACCCTTGATATTCTGCCTGCGCCTTCGGCCCCTTTTGTGAAAAATGAAACAAACTATTGCCAGGGTCAGGATAAGAGCAAGGCAAAGGAGTCCCACTCCACCCATGACACCAGCCATTAGCCTATCAGGAAAGTCTAGGAGGCGGGAACTGGCTGGGTGCATATTCATTCCTGTGGAGCCCAAAGAAAGTGTTACATTTAATGGTTGGATGGGTTTAAAGAGTTCCAGGTTTTCTTGAAAATAGTTTGTGTAAATAGTGTTGTGTAAATTGCAATTATTAAATTCTAACAATTTCTTTAGAAAATATTACAGACCAGGGAACAAAACATGGGAATGTATGAAGCACTGACCGATGGTGGAGACACTGATTGATGGACTGGGCATGCTCAGCTGATCTCCATGCTGAGAAAGAAGCCTCAGTTCATACTTGCAGTCCTTCAGAGAGTAATACACCATGAGGAAATGACAAAATAAGAATGAAAGAAATAGAAGGAAGGGTTGCATTTATCAAAAATGACAAGCTGACTGATTCATGAAAATGTCTTTGAGAATATTTACCTTACATAACCCCTGAAGAAAGATCTGACTCTCAACTGGGCTAATATCCTCTTTCAGATTAACCCATTCCCCACCCTCAAGACGTGACTGTATGATAAAACTGTCAATGGGTGGAGACGGGGACTGGGGTGCTGACCACCACAGAAGAATTCCCTCTGTACTCATATTGACTGAGAGATTTGTAGGGGGTTCCAGCTTGGCCACAACAGGAAGTGTATCTGTAGAAAAATATTAAATAAGGGAGAGATTGAAATGAATAGCTTGTTTTTATTCAAATATCCACAGTGCGTAACATAAACACAGATGGTGAATTAATTTAAGTCGCCATGAGGTAGACAAACCACAGACTAATTGTTTTAAAGATGAATAAAATCAAAAATAGATTTTTTTGGCTTTTATACCATATCTATTAGCTTTGATTAAACTAATGTACTCCTAAAAGTTGACTAAATTAATAAAAAATTAGGAGGTATTCATATTCAAATTTACAGGCTTTCTCTTCTTTCTTTAAACAATATTTGTCCAACAAAATGCCATCCCCCTAATGCCACATGCCACCTAATAGCAACATAATTTAGCAAATCATGGTCATGAAAAGTAGGCTGGTAAACTAATTTCATAGGGTTTTTAGAGTTTCTTATGCACAGCTAATGTTTACCCATAGTTGTGATGGTGGTGATCTCACTGAAGGGTCCAGTGCCAATTTTATTTTGAGCCATGACACTGAACTGGTATTCAGTGGCAGGAAGAAGATTGGTGACCAACAGACTATTTTCAGTAGAGAGGTCTGAGAAAGACAACCACTCTTGCTTTTCCTCTATCCTTACTGCTGACACCTGCTTATACCTGGAAAAAGAATGTTCTTATGAGTTTTTAAAAACTGACTTATGAAGTCAGTAACCATCCAGTGAAAACTTGGCTACTAACTTAGCTAAAAAAAAACATATCAGAAGCATGGAATTATCTCAACTATTTTTACAGTACAAACAAATAGCAATGTATCATGACAAAATGCTACATTACTTTTTTTTTCTTTTTGACTTTGTATTGTGCATGCAGCTTTGCAACTTTGCATTGTATAAATGTATCAGACAAATACTGCTCTTATTACAATATTATCTGAAAGACTACATTTCAAAATTGCTTCCCAACATTTACAATGAAAAACAGACACCAACCAGACAGTGAATTTCTGGGTATATCCTCCATCAAAGCCAGCCACCCAGGAGACATTGGCCTGGTTAATTCCTGGGATCACAGATACTGACGACACTGCATGAGGACTTGTACCTGTGAAACAGAACGATGAGCAGAAAACAAGATATGTGTGACATGAAGAGTGACAAATGTGTGACACATGACAACAACTAATCAGCTACAAGGCAAGATTCCCTTTAGGGCTTTTACTTGTCTGAAATGTAAAGCTTTGTATGCCTCTTAACCATGTAATAATTCCTGTGTTTTAATATTTCTTGTGATGTAAACACTTTATTTTTTTTAACAATTAGAAGAAGTCTGTGAGTAATTATTGCTGTTACAGTAAACATCGCACGAACATAAGAATGGCCTAAGGGTTGCATGTGGTAGTGCTGACCCAGATGCTTCTAGACTTACCAAGCACAAAGACCATTGTTCTGATGGATACAGTAGCCACTCGGTTGGTGGAGCTGCACTCCCACTCCCCCTGGTGGTCTTTACTGAGAGGATGTAAAATGAGGGAGCCATTCGCTGCTACAGTGAACAGTGAACGAGATGCTGCACCAACCTAAGAAATCAAGCATATAATAAGATTAAACACCCATTTTAATTGAAAATGATTTCCAGCTGTAATGGGGTGCAGTATAATATTTTGAGAAAATTTCAATTCTCAGTTTTTGTGCATATGATTAATGCTATGATTTTACATGTTAATCAACACAGTTTCATATAAGCAATTGTAATATATTGATGCTGAACATATACCTTTTAACATGACAAATGTTTTGGGTTAAATAAGTGTTTAGCTCAGTCAACAACATCTGTGGTTTGTTGATAAACACACAGTATTTCTACTGATTAGAAATGATCACATATGTACTTATTTTACTTTAATTACACATATAATATAAATAACTGAAAAAGGGTAACATTTGTTTACCATAAATACAGTTCTTTTGTGTGTGATAAAAAAATATGTTATCATATCTTCACTCTGATAGGCGATGACCATGGGATTTGTGCTAGAGAAGATTGTATTGACATTCACCTTTTTCCAGCTGACTTTTGGAGCAGGGCTACCATCCATCTGGCATGGAATAACAAGCATTCTCCCCACATCCTGTCTGTACTCCTTACGAGGTGAAACTTTAAATGACGGAGGATCCTAAAAGATAAAACACAAAGTTTAAGCCTCCTAAATTATAGCTCAAAAACTCACACTGACCATATTTAATTTTATTTCCATAGCATTCCACCACTGTTTTTGTACAACAATGTAAGACAGCTGTCTAATTTGTATTTGTACAATTATATATATATATATATATATACATATATATAAACACTAGATTTAAATAAAAACGTGTTTTGACCAATTTATAAGCCTTTCTATTTTCACTTATAAAGTGAAATTTTATGACAACCAACTAGTGAGGAAATTTTACTGGTCCTCACTAGTTGGTTGTGGTTAGGACCACAATATTTCACTACATAAGGGAGGACATTCGGCCCTCACAAGTATAGCCATTCCTGTACACACACACACACACAAACAAACAAACGTGTGAGTGGTTCAGGTATACCCTACATTATGGGGATAAAATGTCAAAGATGGTGATAGCTATTTGAAAATAGAAAAAATGACAACACTCTGTAAAGCCCCACCTGTAGTATAACAGTGCTGGGCTTAGACTGGCCCATTGTCCCAAAGCTATTGTAGGGTGTACACGCGTATACACCTGCAGCGTCATCATTAGCTGTTGCTATGACGATAGAGCCTTCTGAGGTCAGTGTCCATCCAGGATACTGTTGAAAGAGTATCACAGAGTATTTTTTTTATATAATGTTCTGGAGAGATGTGAGGTCTTTCTAAAGTGCGTCATCAAGAGAGGGGTAAGTGTAAGCACAGCATGGTGTCACCTAATCAAAATCAATAATGTCAAGCATTAGTAGTTCTGAGAGAAAAAGCACTTTGCGAAGCACTTAGAAGTAGCAGTGTGCTTATACAAATGTACATATAAAAGGTTAAAAAGTTTTTTTTATGTATAGTGAAAAAAGCAACTAACAGTTACTCACCATGTCTAAATCGAGCGGTTTGCCATCTTTGATCCAGTCTACATGTGATAATGGTGGTTCAGCTCTGACGGGGCACGCAATGACACCCCTCAAGCCAGTGGGGAGGAAGGTCAGATTGGGCATCTGCGTCACCTGTGCTGGGTCTGTTAAACAAGAACAGTTATCAATAAGAATTACTATAGGGTCATATGTACCCAAGTATTCATATATATATATATATATATATATATATATATATATATATATATATATATATATATATATTAATTTATATATATTTTATATATATTATTTTTAAGAATGTGGTTGGTAAGATTGATTAATGCTTTTGAAAGAAGCACCAAGGAGGCACGTGGTTGTGGTTTAAATTAAATTTTAGTTTTCATTTTCATTTTCATTTTGCACAAAATATTGCACATATGGTATGTGAAATGAAGATGAAAATTCAAATTCAACAACATCACCTGGATGTGCTACATCTCATGTATACATCATTTTGAACATAATCGTTGAAATCAGTGTACTTTATAGTTAAATTAGGGTTAAACTAGTGTAGGAAATCTTATACAAGTGCAGGCAAATCCACATTCATTATTCTCATTTTGCAGCATGATATGTGAAACACTTACGCTGCACAGTGAGTATGGCTGAGGCAGAGGGGGACACATGAAGTCCATTAGTGGGCATGCAGGTGTAGTTCCCTGAATCCTCTGGAGTCAAACGTGATATGAGTAGTGTACCGTCCACTATGATCTTAACACGAGACTTCAGAGACCTAAAACAAACACACAGATGAATAGTACATAAGCTACCTGTTTCCGTAAATATTAAGAGGAATGTTGACAGCTTTAGAACAGAGCTCACTCAATGTGGTGAATGTCTTCTCCTTGTCTTTGCCACACATAGGTCATGTTGGGTGGGTCAGCCTCAGCCTGACACTTCAACTTGGCATCCTGGGACATGTTGAGAACAGTGTCGGTTGGGGGGATTACGATCACCGGAGGGCCTGTTGTTAGAAAAATACATAACATCCCATAATGCGATATGTAAAAAAAAAATACTTTCACCTGCTTCTCCTTGTGAAAAAAGTACACTTTAGCATGCTTTTAAAAAGAGTCTTTAATATTGAAATAATAAACTTTAAAAAATATATACTTAAGTGTGAACTGAATGTAATGTTTTCAGACAATAAATTGCATGTTATTTAGAATTAAATTAAAATGTATGACCCACTAATGTAGGATTTACGTATATCTCTATATGTAATTCAATAATTACTTCTATTGACTTTGAAATATGGTTAAATTATACTGCTGAATGTACTAACAAGCATCTATGGTGAACTAAAAGATGCCATTTCTATTGAAATTATTACTTTATGTAATTAAATAGATTTGTAATTACACGTGATGAAGTTGTAATTGGTTACACTTTATTTTAAGGTGTCAGTGTTACAGTGTAATTATATATTTAAGTACTGAGTAATATTAAGCAACTACATGTACTTACTATAGGGTTAGGGTAGGATTAGGATTTGGTTGAGGGTTAGTTGCATGTAATTATGCATAATTTACTGTTATTACTATGGTAAGTACATGTAGCATATGTGTTACCTTGTAATTTAGTACTTGTATTTGTATTAGTATTTAAAATATATTAACGTTAAACACACTACAGTTAAAATTATAATCAAATACTTTACATGTGCTTTATTATGTTAGTCAACATATCCCAATAAATGTACTCCTGTAAGGCATTTCTGATTTGGCATTATTTGAAAAGTGGAAATGTGATTAAGTGTGTTAAGAAAGTCATAAGAGTGTACTTTCTTTAAGTACATTTAAGTGGCCTTTTATTTCTTTATTATTATATTATCTACAAGTACAGTTTTTTTTTTTTTTTTAAATATATACTTTAAGATTTGAAGTACACTACAAGTGCACATTCAATACAAATAAGCATTCGGCAAACTTGCATTACTGCATTACTTTTTTAAGCATATGTTTTATCACTTAATTTACTGGTAATTAAACCCATGACTTGGCACCATACTACACTCTTTGAGCTACAGACCCTTGTGACAGAGAAGTGCACTTAAATGTAATATAATGCAACGGCACCACTAGATGGCGCCATTCATTTAGAAAAGCTTATAGTTGACATTTACAACATACTGGCATGAGCCAAGGGGCTTAGAAACCATTACAACTAAGGAGAAACTAACCCCCTTCCTTTTTTTTTGGAAAATAGTCATATTTTTAAATGCCCCAAACAAACCTCTGCCAATCAGTTACATGGCAGTCGATCAAATAAATGTACGATCTGTAAGAAGTAATCCTATCATGGCTTGCGTTCACGTACCTGATTTCCTCCAAATCAGTTCCTATTACTGGGCAAATGTTACGCCACCTAATCAGTATTAATATTAACGATAAAGATTGATGACAAAGATTTATTCTGGTCTACCCAACACTTTTCAGATTGTTCAAATCAAACATCAATGCTGACTTACCAATGACTTTGACCTTTGTGATGTGAATTACATTTCCTTCAGTGTTGGAGGCGTGACACTGATACTGGCCTGATGTTTCTCTGCTTACAGCCTGGAAAGATACACTTCCATTCATGATCTGTAGGATTAAAATGAGAGATATGAGAGAGTTTGTGAAAGCCTGGAAGAGAGTGTAATCGTACTCTAGATTTGATCCATTGCATTTGGGAATTTAAGCCAATGAAATCAAAATGTAGGTTTTGTGGTTCTTAATCCATGTCCGTTAAAAAAGGTCAAAGTGAATATAGTTTTAAAAGTTGACAAAACAAACTTCTTTCTTTTCCAGGAAAATAGATGACAAATGCAGATGACTCATGTTGTTTGCAGGGGTGTATACATGTTTGTCCAATCAACTGCACTTTAGAATGAGCAATAGCAAGTAGCGAATTATAATTTTTTTCAGGCTGTTATGTGAAGTAAAGGTTATAGGCAATTTCTAAAAAAAAAAAAGGACAGGCATTTTCATATGTCCCCACCCCAGCTTTCAGTAGGAAATACATCAACACAGGGAAGAAAACTGCATTCATGTCAACCTTTTTCATGGACATTTTTAAGTGCAAAGTCAGTAGATGTGATCATACTAACTAGTTATAAATTCCCACCTTTACTTTGTTTTGAGGTTTTATTGGTCCTCCATCTTTAGACCAGGTTATTGTAGGCCGTGGATTCCCCCGGGCAGCACACTTCAGGGTTACTGATCTTCCTACAAATACTTCAATGGCAGGAGGTGAGGTTTCCGTAAGCACAGGAGGTGCTAGACATGAAAGTAAGCAAAGGAAAAAGTCACAATCATTCAAAGGATGGCAAAGATTGATTAACGATCAAATGTGATGCTATGAAGAGCGAATATATTCTCCATGAGAGAATATCTTAAAATGTAATTAATTCCTGTGATCAGAGGTGAATTTTCAGCATCATTACTCCAGTCTTCAGTGGCACATGATCCTACAGAAATAATTCTAATATTCTGAGTTGATGCTCAAGAAACATTTCTTATTAGTATCAATGTTAAAATCAGTTGTGCTTCCAATTATTATTATTTTTTTTTGTAGAAACCATGATCATTTTTTTCGGGATTCTTTGATCAATAGAAAGTTAAAAACAAAATGATTTATTTAAAAATAGAAATCTGCTGTAACATTCTAAATATGTTAAATATTTTAAGAAGAAAATAAATTACCCCTTTTTATTAGCAGTTTGTAGCTAAGTACTAATTCAAAATGCTAATCTGAATAAACTAATTCAAATGATGAGTAGCTTGTAGCTTTGAAAGGTTTTAAAGTACTGTCCTCAGCGCTAGTCGTACTTTATCAACTTTTTCTTTTTTTGCTTTAACGAAAGGCACAGTGGAGTCAAGCCAGGCCTGCAAGATGCTCTTTCTGCTTGGCGTCCTGTGGCTCAAACAATTGACAAGTTGAAAACCGAGCCGAATATGAGCACGGGCCTCAGGTGGCTTGTTTAATCTGGCCAACACCGCGTCTGAGTGTCAGAGAACGACCTTAAGGTGTGGCGACAGAGAACGAGCTGCTTCTGGAACAGGTGCACAGAGCACTGTCTGTAACAGGTGCATGAAAACAGGCTGGGTTGTGTATTCATTCATTGTTCACTGTATGTTTGAATGAAGTCATGGGATGAGCATAATGGCATTGTGTCACTGGTCTGACATAAAGAGAAATGCTTTGATGGTTCAGATTCAGACTGCTTGTAAAATTGGATATCCTTTCTTACAATAAATAATTCAGCCCTTCTCATTGGATATGGTGAGTCTCACCTGTAACGAAGAGTAGAGTCCAGCTCCCGTTGCTTCCAGCCTCATCTGTGGTTTTGTCTAGCTGGAGGATCCGGCACTCATACCAGCCTTCATCCTCTGGTAAAAGCCCCGTAATCTGCAGTGATGTTCCCCTGATGAGTGACACTCGACCTGGGCATGATCAGGAGAGGGAAGGGTCGGAGAACCAATGACAAACTTGTTGTTGCAGACACATTTTCTACAATTCACAATTCACAAATATTATTTCAATTATCAACAAGCTACAAGGAAAGCTAAATATAAAATTACAATTAAAAACAAAATTAAAGTGATTGCATTTGTGCATTACTGTTTGATTTTTTTTTTTTTAATGAGTATTATTAGTTTTTATATTATTATTATTATTAGTTATATTAAAAATAAATTGAAATTAAGTTTGCAATAAAAAAAAAAATTAAATACACTTGCTATTTTGAGTTTGTACAAAAATGCAAAGCGTATACGCTGAAGATATAATATTATACACTATTTTAATAATTCAGCAAGCTAGAAAACAAGCTAAATATAAAATAGGTACATTTAAACTGAGTACATTTTAATGATGTTTATATCTGAGTATTATTAGTTTTTATGTTAGTATTATTTTTATTCATATTCATTATAAGTAAAAGTAAATTTAAATTAAGTTCACAATTTTATTATCAATTTAAATGAAACATGTAACATACACTTAGTATTTGTGAGTTTGTACAAAACAAATGCAACGCGTATATATTCTGTAGTAGACACATGTAAATGCTTTTGCTTTTAACTAAAAGTTTGAATATTTTATTATTTTGTTGTAGTCCATTTAAATTGTTTACAATTTAATTTTCAATTTAAATATATATATATATACAGTGGTGGTCAAAATTGATGGCACCCCTGATAAATATGATAAAAAATGGCTGTAAAAAATAAATCTGCATTGTTTATCCTTTTGATCTTTCCTTCAAAAAAATCGCAAAAATCTAACCTTTCATTGAAGTAAAAGAATTGAAATTGGGGGGTAAATCACATTATGAAATAAATGTTTTTCTCCAAAACACGCTGGCCATAATTGTTGGCACCCCTAGAATTTTTTATGAGAAAAATATCTCTGAAGTATATTCCCATTAATATTTACCTTTTTTAGCACACCAGGGTGACTAGGAACATGAAATTGTCCAGCTATGACTTCTTGTTTCACAGGAGTTTATATATGAGGAAACACAAAGGCCAAATCCCCTGAATCATCAATCACAATGAGGAAAACCAAAGAATATAGTTCTGATGTGCAGCAAAAGATTGTTGAGCATCACAAAATAGAAAGTGGCTGTAAGAAAATATCTAAAGAATTGAAAATCCCCATTTTGACCATCAGGGCAATAATTAAGAAGTTATAATCAACTAAAGATGTTACGAATCTGCCAGGAAGTGGACGTGTGTCTATATTGTCTTAATGGACGGTGAGGAGGAAAGTTTGAGTGGCCAAAGACTCTTCAAGGATCACAGATGGAGAATTGCAGAGATTAGTTGAGTCTTGGGGGTCAGAAAGCCTAAAAAAATTTTTATCAAACAACCCCTACATCCCCACATGTTGTTTGGGAGGGTTTCAAGAAAAATCCTCCTCGCTCCTCCAAAAATAAACTCCAGCATATTCAGTTGTCAGACACGACTGGATCTTCAAAAGGGACCAGATTCTGTGGTCAGATGAAACAAAAAAAATGGGCTTTTTGGCAGCAAACCCAGCAGATGTGTTTGGTGCAAACAGGGATGAAGAGTACCCCATGCCTACGTTTAAATATATTGCTGGATCTTATATGTTGTGGGCCTCTTTATTTGCTGGAGGTCCTGGACATCTTGTTCAGATACATGGTATTGTGGATTCTAGCAAATACAAACAGATAAAAAATCAAAACCTGACAGCCTCTGCTAGAAATCTTATAATGGGCCGTGGCTGGATCTTCCATCAGGACAACGGTCCAAAACAAACATCAAAATCAACACAAAAATGGGTAACTGAGCACAAAATGAAGCTTCTGCCATGACCGTCCCAGTTCCCTGACCTGATGAGTGGGCTGAACTGAAGAGAAGAAGCACCAACATGAACTTCTGAATCTGAAGGATCTGGAGAGATTCTGTATGGACGAATGGTCTCTGATCTCTGGTCAGGTGTTCTCCAAACTCATCAGGCATTATAGAAGAAAACTCAGAGCTGTTATCTTGGCAAAAGGAGGTTGCAAAAAGTATTTAATAACAGGGTGCCAACAATTATGGCCAGCGTGTTTTGGAGATAAACATTTATTTTATAATGTGATTTACCCCCACTTTCAATTCTTTTACTTCAATGAAAGGTTAGATTTTTGTTAATTTTTTGAATGAAAGATCAAAAGGATAAACAATGCAGATTTATTTTTTTACAGCCATTTTTTATCATATTTATCAGGGGTGCCATCAATTTCGACCACCACTGTATATATATATATATATATATATATATATATATATATATATATATATATATATACAACAATTAAAAACAGAAGTCATTGAGAGTTTGAACAAATGAAGTATATTGGTTTCAGACTTAAGATTTTTAAATTAAATCAAATTTATTTCAATAAAATATAATAGTTTTACAGAAATTTTAATTTAAATGTATTCTAATAAATTAATTAAAAATCTAAAATACCCATTGAACATTTAAGTGTTTAATATATCATCTATTTCAGTTGCACAAGGCTCAGATAGACTGAGTGTTTAATCTAGATCATTTTAGTTTGAAACTCTATCTCTCAGTTGCCAGGTGACTGCGCCCCATAGCGACGGTGTTTGCTGACTCACCCCTCCCTCCCTCCTCTTTCTTCTCTCTCTCTTTATCTCGCTTTCATTCAACCAAATGAGCTTTTCAAAGACTCGTTTGTTTCTCAAAGTCTATAGTCATTTAAAGAGACCAGCGGTCAAAATCTTCACCACAGAAGCCACATCAAAGATAAAACTGACTTAAACTGAAAATCCATCATCTGCAAACACGTGTGCGGTGGTGTACAGCTATGAGGTATTTATGAAAACAGGCGGTGACAGCGATCATTAACTGAGCTCCCAAGAGGAGAGACTGTGGAAACAGAACTGGGCATGAGATAACAGCTGAGAGCATCATCGTCCATCCGCGCCTGTTTATTTTACCCGCATGGAAGACAGAGGTCACAGAAAAAGGGACACGGACACCATCCCAAGGGATTTGGGATATATAACCTGTTCCTGTCCAGCCCAAACACCCACAATCCGGCCCTAAAAAGCTGCCACGGTACCTGCTGCCAGTGGTGTGGATTTGAATTTAGTTGCTGTGGTGACAGGGATTAAAATTAGTTCGGGGGCGGAGCTTAGGAGGAGTTTAAATTCTCAAGTTACTCGATACTACTGAAAAAAAAAGCTGAGGAGAAAGTAAACTGTTGTTGAAACTCAAAATTTAAGACAACAATATGACGAAAAACAGCTATAATAGTATGTAATTCCAAAGATGCCAAAATAATAAATAAATACATAAAAATATATATATAATAACATATTTATTGATAATAAAATTGATAATAACATATTTATATGTTCTTTTTTATTTCTACATATATTTATGTATTTATTTATTTATTATTTTGGCAGCTTCCATATAGTAGCAGGGAAATCACAAATGGAAAGACAAAATAACTTGAATGAGATCATTTTAGTATCTCCCTATTTCTCCAAGAGAGCAAAGAGGTTAGATGGAGAGCAAACTGAGACGTCTGTTGAAGTCTCTTGCTTCACAGATTTGTCTCCTGAGAAAAAGATCCCGGGTAAACACTCCTTCTCTCTTGAGTTTCTGAAGAGATCTCAATAATGTCTCACACTCAGATTTGCAAAACTTTGCATTCGAAAAAAGATTTCAATATGAACTCCTCAGATTCTTTCCAGATCAAATGATCAGTTATGCTATCCATATATATGTTATAGCGCGCTACACTTTTTAATGTCAATTTATGTCATTTTTATTTCTCCTAAGCAACTAATGAGGGTTAATCTGATATTTACATAAAAAGAGAAAAGGCAATCTCTATGGGTAAAATAACCTTAGAGAGCACAGAGTTTATGCCCATTTATGAATAATAAAAACAGGACTGGGAAGTATCTTTTAACAACCATCTACTATATATATTCATTGCATTACAAAAAATATCATCTGTGTGTTTTCACCTGTTTCCTGGTTCAGCAAAGATTCATTTGAAGTTTCACATGCAAGTATTAACTCACTTGTTTACTTATGACTTACTAACCATTTACCACTGAGCAGATCACAGCCGAACAAACACACTCTCGTTGCTTAGTCGACGCAGAGTCAAATCTCAGGAGAAACTAATATTAGACTTGGAGCAACATATGCTGTCATTTGTATCTATATGCTTTATCATCTGAAACCAATGTTAGAACAGGTTTATGCTGTAGAAATACAATTATTTTAATGTTTAAAAAGGAATGCGCTGGAAGTATGACCTTTAAAAAAGTCTATTTGAGTAACACTAGTCACCACTTCCACCTATTCAAATTTAAAAAGGATTGCTAGTTGCAGGTTTAATTCAACCAGTCTAATGACTTGAGGCTATGAAACTTGGAGTCTAAATCCTATCCGCTGCCTTGTATCCCAGAGACATTGTGTCACCTCTTGGCACAGGTTTTCCAGGTAGGGACTCTCCAGTTTCAGCTCAGGAAAGCAAGGGTCGGGTTTCACAGTATAGTCATCGTCTGTTTTCTTTTTATTGTGTTTCAAGACACTGTTATCTTTTGAAATTTGAATCATCATGACAGGCTACTGGGAAGCTGCTTGGTTTGATCCGACCAATGGGCTTTGAAAGTAGCGTGCTGCTCATTAGGAAGGTTTCTGAATGCTAGTAGACGAGGGGGATGGGTGGTCATTTGGAATAGAGAGCCTCACTCTTCACTGCAATCTGTAGATCTCGTCTACTTTGTGAAGTAATCTTATGATATCACAAATTCCACCACTGCAAGAAGCCAACGCAATTTTAGGTTTCTAGAAAGATGAGTGTTTTGCTGAGTGTGACAATTTTACACACACACGAGACACTATCCCAGCCAACAAAAACATGTTCTAAGAACGCTTTGCTAAGGTCTGTTATTTCTGTTCTCTGAACGTTTAAAACGTCTTGTTTTTTCTTGGTTATACGCACATTAAGGGAACATTCCATTTTATCATTCTGCAAACATTATGGGAACGTTACATTTGAACGTTCTCTGAACATTCTGTAACATTTAAAAGATGTTAGATGAATGTCCAACTAAATGCTCCATGAATGATGTATAAATAATGATTTTGTGCTTAAGATTTGAGAACATTATTAAAGACCAGATAACTTTCTATTAACGTTACTGGAAGAACGTTTGTTTAGAACTTTGGGAGAACTTTGCAGGAATGATCTCTGTTAGCTGGGATATAGCCTAAGGCAATGAAATTCACACCAAGCTCACCCTTCACCTCTTCCCATGCTTCCCTTCAACCCCACCTGCGGTTTGGCACCGCTCAAAAAGTCCCGGCTTTACACCTTTTGTTTCTTTTCTTTGTTGCACATCACATATAGCGACATTTGTGACGCCCTCTAACCTTTATCCAGCTGTTGGTATACATGAAGCCATTCATTCCCGCCTTTAGTTTACTTGAACAAATGTGAATAAATTGATATTCAGTGGCGTTCAGTCTCATATGAGCTACAAAACAATAAAACATGCTAAAAATGTGTAGCCGGTAAGCCAATAGCTTGTTTTTTGTTGTTGCTTAAAATTAGATACAATTTGCTTACAAATCATTGCTTGTCACACAAGAAAATTTATTTGAAACAAATCTCTTTGTAATCCATTGCTTGTCACATAATTGATTGTCGCAAGAGCAAATTCATGTATCAAAACTACTGCTTGTTAAATTTGCTTATTGTCACAGTCACGTTCAGTTTGTTTTGTTTTCATTCAGTCACATGTGTTTCCTTTGTCTAGTTTCCCGCCACTTTTTAGTTGTCATGGTTACTGATATGATTAGTCCTCTTAGTTCAGCTGTGTCTCCTTATTAACCTTGTTTGTACCACTACTTAAGCTCCTTTGGTCCCTTTGTCCCATTGTCGGTTGTTGTCTGTGCACTAGCACTCTGTTTTTCGTATTGGCTTGTTATTCTCAGTTCATAACAAATCTTATGTTCTTTTATGGCCCCGTTTACACGTACATGGTTATTTTGAAAAACGGAGACATTTCCCTTCGTTTGTGCTCTTCGTCTACGCGCAAACGAAGAATTCACCTCTGAAAACGATTCTTTCTAAAAACTCTGGCCAGAGTGGAGATTTTGGAAAACTTCTTTAGCACGTTTGCATGTAAACTGAGAAAAACTGAGTTTTAGGCAGCCGATGTCACAGTATGCGACAGAACTTACACTTGCATCAAAAGTGCGACCAGAAAGAGGAAGTGATTGGTTGCTGTTGTTGCTGTTTTCGAAATTCTGATTGGCTAACGTGGGCTTGAGCTTCTTGTTACACTGCCACCTACAGGTTTGGCATGCTCTTAACGGCATATATAGACGGGTTCGTGTAAACGAAAACTGTTCTGAAAACTGACAGGTGTGCACAATGTTATTTTTGAAAACGGTGAAATGAGAGGGTGAAATGAAAATAGCCGGCCACCTGTAAACGTAGCCTATAATCATATTCGTCTTCTGTGGATCTAAGCATTACACTTATAAAGCGTTGCAAATTCATTTAAAAGATGTTGTGTGTTGTACATGTAAACAAATCTCTGCATGAACTGTTACATGTCGCACAAGTAAACAAATTTACTTACAAACTGTTGCTTGTCGCACAAATAAAAAATCACTTATAAACTGTTGCTTGTCGCAAAAGTAAACAAAATCACTTATAAACTGTTGATTATTGTACAAATAAAAAATCACTTATGAACTGTTGCTTGTCATACAAGTACACAAATTTACTTATGAATTGTTGCTTTTCACACATGTAAACTAATTCACAATTCTTTATACATTAGCATATAATCCATCGCTTGTTGCATAGGTAAATTAATTTGGTTATAAACCAAGTTATAAGTTGACTTTTTCAGTTTTTGCTGATGCTCAATAAGTTTGCATTCCATCGCCCGGGCAACATCGCGATGAACAGGTGCAATGCTGTCTTCGAGAATTTGTTTAATTGCAAAGGGACACGCTGCATTCATGCATAAACTGCAGGGTTGAACCTGGCTGTGTGGAAGGTGAGTACTAATCCAAACACAGAAACTTGCAGTGTTACCGAGGCAGCCTCTGTCTTTCTATGTTACAGCCATTGTCTTTTTAAGAACAGGGGGAAAAAAGGTATTTTCAGCCATTGAAAGACTTTTCCCTGTAGACACCCTTTGTATTCCAGCTCCCAAAGACACAATAGGGACTTCTGCAATGAGAGGGGGAGAAACTAGCAGGTCCCACAGAGCACACAAAAGAGCAGAGTTACTGTAAGATGAGACACGCTATGACCGAAGTGGCACTCAGGAATACAAATTACGAAAGAAGTGAGAGATACCGCATTGTGGATAGTAGGATGTGGTTTACAATACAGCAAGTCCGGTTCAGCAGCCGTTTCGAAATGAAGTGCCATTTTTAACTTTTCAACGATATTTAACCACTGTTCCATACCTGTCCCAACTCAGAGGTCTTAACCTTTTTGATTAACAACATGGAAATGAAAATCTAACCTCAAAATGTCAATAAAATCAGTTGAACTGATATTCAATTAATTATAGAAATTAATCCGAGTCCAGTAGATATATTTATATACATTTTTGTACAATAAGACTTCTAGGGCCAGATTTACTAAACTGGGCAAATTAGCGTGAGAGCACAATTCCAAAACAGCGCCGATGGGAGTGGAAAGTTCTGCGCGTGATCTACTGACGGCACGCAAATTAAAGAACACAGACGCAGCCAGACCATTTCCATGATGAACACAATCTACCAGTTAGCGTCTGGTTTAAGACATGCTTTTTTGGGGGGTGTTAAATAATGGTGCAAATACCAGTTCATTGATGAGCGCAAACCTTAGTAAATCACCTTGCATGATTCATTTAAATACTCTCCTCCCATAAATTCTGCGTCTGACTGGGAAACTCCTACAAATGCATATGCCATGAGGTCAGCTGCAAAAAAAAACCCTGTCCACACCTTTTCATCGCTAATTTTTCACTGCGTGTCTTTAGTTAATCCTGACAGTAGTTTTTAATGCCGAAAGAGGACCATAGAGTATTTAAGGTGTCTATCACTAGCAAAGCATAGTGACTATCCTAAGACAACATGTTAAAACATGCTAGCAACATGCTAATTCATGTTAGCAATGTGATCAAACATGCAAGCAATGTGTTAAAACTAGTGTGGTCAATCAATTAAAAAATTAGCAAATTAATCGCACATTGTCTCACAGTTACAGTATAATTGAAAGCTATAATTTTTTAACATTTATTAGGCTTTAAATAATATAACATTTTTTTAAGTGAACTTAAAACAATCTTCACATAAACCCATTACAATAAATTTCACATTTACCAGCCCTCCAATATATCAGGGCAAATTTTTTTCTATTGACCCAGTCAGACCAGTTCAGATATTTACTTACCCAGTCAAAATGCACTAAAAGTTATTGTTTTCATTGTTTTTGACCCATGTAACCTTGTAAATAGTGCTTTAAGATTTTCAGGCAGGTCTAACAGGTAGGATATATACAGAAATTGAATAAAACTATCAAACACTTCACCGTCTTCACTGCATAAATTATAAATTAAATATAGATTAATCCTGATAGGTTTATTAGGCTGCTGTCACTTTATGACCTGAAGCACATGATGTGGATCTGACGCACATCCTATTTTCTCACAATTATTAGCATACATTTAACCCGTTTAACTGTGCTTGCGGGGATACATTTTTGCATAATTATGTGTTTTTGTCCATTCAACCGCTGCCTGAAGCTTTCTGTGCACACGAGTATGTGTGTGTTTCACACAGATAGGAGATTCACAGACGTGCACCAGTGGTAACGCACTGCGTTCTCTTTTGCGTCTTGTCGTGAATAGTTTAAAAGCATTTGCTTGAATAGAGTGTGATCATACTGTAACACCAGCCAAAGGGGGGAAAAAACTGATTCTGCGTTAATTGCGTAAAATATTTTTAACTTGTTAAACTAAAAAAAAATGATCGCGCGTTGACACGACAATTTTGACAGCACTAGTTAAAACATGCTAGCGACATGATAAAACATGTTAGCAATGTTTTAATTGATGCTAGCAACATACTAAAACATGCTAATTCATGTTAGTAACTTTCTAAAACATGCAATCAAAATGTAAAATAATGCTAGACACATGCTGAGACATGCTAACAACATGATAAGTCTGACTTTCAGACAAGGCTTTGTCAAGCCACCAACATCAATATATATCTTTATATCTCATTATTTGGACTTTTCTTCTCAAAATTACGAAAAGAAAAATCTGTATTATGAGCAACTGTGAGGAAAAAAGTTGCAATTACCCTTTTATTTTCTTTTACAAGCTTAGAAATATTTTTGATGCATGGTTGCAAAAATTCCAACCTTTTTCAAGTGCCTAAGGTTGCTGAACCCTGCAATAAGCTCACAGTGTTGAGGCACTTACCCTCATAGCTGGGATGCACTCGAAGATTGTTCACTCCAAAGTGCATGAGGATGGGGATATCGTAGTCCTGACGCACCCACTCTATGACGTGCTGAGGGGCAGTGCTGCCCTTGTCCGGGGCTGGTAGACTGCATGTCAACACAGCAGTGTCCCCTTTCTTGGCACGGACGTGGGCTTCAGCTGCACTTGTGTGAACTAAAATGAGAAATGTTTTATAAAATGTTTTTTTTCAATGAAATGAATGTACTATATTTTATTTCAGTGATGTTTATATTTAATATTTTGTATTTTTAGGGGATTTTATGGTACTAAATTATATTTACGCTGTATTTACAATACATTTATTCACTTTTTAAGAATAGACCTGAAAATTAAATTTGTACCCGTCATAAATCTTTAATGCTTTAGAGCACAGACTGAAGTTTGATCTCTTTTTAAAGACAACACTTTGCAGATTATTACTGAAGTGAAAAAAGTTTTTAAAAAGTGAACATAAAAAAGTTGCAGAATTTTACATTTTTTGTTATGGAGAATGCACAAAAATACTATTTTCAGAAGGAGATTTTTAGAAGGAACTTTACTTTATTTGTTAAATATATATATATATATATATATATATATATATATACATATATGTGTGTGTGTGTGTGTGTGTGTGTGTGTGTGTGTGTGTGTGTGTGTGTGTGTATGTGATCATGTAAGGGATTAATAAATGGACAATATCTTATGCTCTACTGTTTTTCCTATTCTGTACTGTCACAGAAAACCAATAAACCAACTATTTTATGATATCTATATTTTCCAAAACACGTTTTACTATAAAACTGCAAGAAAATCAAAGCCATAAATCAAAACAAGTTGTGTTCCATATTTGATTTTATTTGGCCACAGTACCAAAAGTTTTCACTATATGAAATTTGTCTCCCATTAATTTCCAATGCGGCCATTTTTGACCGCGAGGAGTACAAGTGTGACTATTTTATTCAGGCCCATTTAACCTTTTTGAATCATGTCCATGATTTTTGTTTTGTGTGTGTGTGTGTGTGTGTGTGTGTGTGTGTGTGTGTGTGTGTGTGTGTGTGTGTGTGTGTGTGTGTGTGTGTGTGTGTGTGTTTACATACTAAGTGTCAAAACCTTTACCAAGTTTCGTACCACTCCGATGAAGTAAAAATTTCTAAAATAGAAAATGACCAAAGAACACCAGAGGTTTAAACCAGTGACTTTTATCCTGCATGTTTGTGCGTATATCAGTTGTAAAGTTGTTACTGTAAAATACTCACTGAATAGGGACAGTACTGCAACAATGACTTCCAACAGAGGAAGATTCTTCAGTAGCATGATGGGTATTCATACAGATTCACATACCTGCAAAGCATCAAACATACAAGATCAGACAACAGGCAAACCACAGTGAAAGGAAAGCATACAGTATGTCACAAAAATAACCACACCTCTTTTGCTATGCCTGTTTCTATAATCTCAGAGCACACAGGAGGATTATGGGATCTTATGTACGGATTATATTGTAACCACAGTAAGTTAGCGCAACAAAACATCTGCATTGAACTAATTAATACAGTACATGAATAAACTTAAACTGTAAAATGAGATCCAATGACTCAATCTCCAGCACGACATGTGATGCCTTCAACTCAAGAGAGATTAAATACACTGTAACTACTGAAACAGCCTCTCGTTTATTACCAATCTATGCAAAATTAATAATTTGCATTATAATGTAATTCCACTCAAAAGCCTTTTCTTTAAAAATATTATTTATGTCATAAATATATCAATCGGACTGTGGCAACAATTGAGCAGATGGAGCTAAAAACCACTTTGAATCTTTGAAACTATTCGGCAATCTTAATGAATTTATTAATGAATTAAAGTAAATGTATAGTTATAATACATTTTTGACACATTCTTTTTTTTATCTGATGATTTGTAAACATGCAAATGCATGTCACACAGCAGGAAACTGGTGTCACTGCTTGACACGTCATGTCAACTTATATATATATATATATATATATACATACACAACTGCAGCCGAATGTCACAGAGTCATCAGTCTAACATTGCGGTCTTTGGTAAATCATTAACACATCAGGAAGCATTAGGTCTTTAGCCGCTGTAAATACTAAAGCGTGTGATTCGTACGAAGGGTAAAGCTAGCTCTCCACTTAGCTCACTGTGAGCCTGTGCTACGCACCAGCGCACAATGCAAACTCCCGCTCATTACCCCCCGTGTGCAATGAGCGAGAGCCATTCTTAAAGACTGCTGAATGGGGTCCAAAGACAATCCCACAGGTCACACGTTTCTCACCGCACACTCAGCTACCAGTCTGTTCACTATTCAGCGTCTATTCAGCGATTCAGAAACCTTGTGGTACAAAAATCTGAGAACTTGAGTAATTAAGTAGTATGTTTTTGTGCATTGTAAAATGTACCGCAGAAGAAGCAAAGCTCTATGGGATGCTGATAAACCAGTTCTTCTCTGACAAAAGCTGGTAGGTCAGCGCTCTTCTATGGTTTGCTGCCTTCTAAGGGTAGACACCCAGCTAACAGGGAACGGTTCTCACAACTTAGGCTAATGTCCTAGCAAGGTTCTCTCAAAGTTATGAACGTTCTTCTAGTAATGTTAATAGAACATTTGTTCAAAGTTATCTGGCCTTTAATATCATTCTCAAAACATAAGCGCAAATGTTGTTCATGGGACGTTTTTTCTGAAATATTTTAGTTGAACGTTCATCTAAGATATTTGTCTAAATATTAAATACATGTTGCTACTTACTACTTGTTTCAGAACGTTCAGAAACGTTCCCATAATGTTTGAAAAATGATAAAATGGAACATTCCCATTCATGTTTTCTCTAAGGTTCACATAACCAAGAAAATACTTTTTTTAAATATCGTTTTGAACATTCAGAAAACACTTTGAAATACCGTTTTCATATCTTCATGGGAGCATTAGCAACACCTTCTAAGAACATATTTTTGTTAGCTGGGCAACACCATCCCAGCTAGATCAAAGTCCTACATAAATTACCAAGCACACAAAAGCTGTCTTTTTGATTTACTGTTTTACTGTAGTTTCAATAACCAACAGTAAAATTCTATTTATTAACCTTTGGGGGCAAGGGTTAGAGTACTTGGCCATTAAAAATAACCAGGAAACAAACGTTGTATTATACTGTTTTATGTCTATAAAGACACCAAACTGGGACCATATTGTGGGTTATGCTAATTCCAGGCACTGAAAGAGTTGAGTCGTCCTTTCATTCTTGGCTTTTACAAAGGACGGGTTAAACTCAAGTCACAAATTTCTCTCAGTCAATAAATCTGGCTGTGTTGTGAAGGAACTGGGCCAAATCGAGCGTGAAAGCTAAATATAGTCCACTCATTCTAAGCTTAACCTTAATGTGAAAGGATCAGCAGTCATTCGATTATTCATATCTGACCTATTCTGCATACAAGTAAATGAAGATGACAATAACACTCAGAAATTTAGTTTAATCAAGTTGGCTGTAAATATGTTATAACGTCAGATAAAGGAGTGTTAGGCTAAATTTGTATTGTATGACTGGGGTCAATTTGATCTTAAGTCAACAAGAAATCAAAATGGACACTTTTGTAACTTGTTTTCCAGTCTAATTGTGTAAAGTTTATTGGTCTAAGTTATTACAAATTAATAACACAAGTGTTTTTTTTATGGGTTTTTGGTTAAATTACTGAAATAAGGTTTGTGGTGAGCACAAGTTCAAGATATTTTCACACTTTATTCTACAACATAAAAATACATCAGTAATACCTCTTTGTTTTGTTTTTTTAAAGCTTTTACTTGTCTTGTAAAATAAGGCTGATGAGTAGTTAAATTAGATTGTCAGAACATTAAACGTCATCAGGACGAACAGGTAAACTCATCTACACACTATAGTCCGCTTTCATAGCCTCATTGTGTTTATAATCACACTCTTACAATTTACTTTAACTTTCAGTGAAAATGCTTTTAAACCAAGAGCGAAAGAGTTGTCAGAAACTTAGTGGTGGTGACGTCATGCGACCGTGGTGTAGTTCGTTTATAGTCAACGTTTAGCTTTTGACGTCTGCTGATTTGTGTTATCATAATGAACAAAACATGTAAGAATCATAAACTTTTGTTGGTCGCAGAGCTCATTTTCTGCAATAATCCAAAATCCTGTGGAAAACTCTTATTGGGTTTTTGTCGTGGGAATCAGGTTGATGCGAACTTCAAGGTTGGTCTATTGTCATCACTGTAGCGCTCTACATAACGCCCAATTTTGACATTTAAATTCCCAATATATATCCCATATTCTGAAAGTAAAATGAGATTCAAAGGGTGATTCATGACTTTAAATGAGGCCAAAGATGCAACAAAACCTCACATGATTGTGCTCCTTTGAGATGTGGCAAAGCAATAAACTAACTTGAGCTTCAAAGAAGCAAAGCAAACATTGTAAAGGACGAAACAAACAAGAGACGTTCACACTAGTAACCTGCAAGAGAACTACTTACTCTTTAAAAACAGTAGTCATGCCATACTGTGAAAGTGAGCTCTATATTTACAAAAGCATTTGTTCATTAGAGCAAATAAACAGATCAGCTGTAGCAGCTGGACCTGAAACTCCGAGGCTCAGAGCAGATTCCCTGATGACGAACTCACGGATTTAATCAGACAAATGGACCAACATCGATTTGTAGAGGTCAGAAACGTTAACCCACTTTCCTTATTTTACAAAGCTACCAACAATACCCCTTTTTATAAACCGAACAGATGATGTAGCCAGATGTGCACTTTAAAAACAATTGCAAACTCATTTTAGAAAGATAATAGAGATTTAGCTGCTATAGATGGATTGTTTTGGTTGTATTATAAACCAGTTAAAATGATCTAAAAATGAAAGAAATGAGATCATAAGGAAACATTTTCAGTGAAGCCAAAAGTCGACCATGAATTTGTCAGTCACCAACATGCAAATGTCCTACCGTGGCGCCATCACAAACAAAACCTTTCCAGTGACAGGAAAAAAGCACGCACAGATTGTTAAAGTGTCAAGCAATCAGCCATTTGGTGAAGAGAAAGCGCCATATCCATGACAGTGTTGATTACAGATTATCCATTTTCAAAAAAGGTGATAATCATTTACAACACTGTGTATGCAAGCATCATAATCCATACATTGCATGGTGCTGTGCATGAAAGCTCAGTGATTCACGAGAACTGGGATCAGAGTGTAATCCAGGATAATCTGCCTGCAGTGAACCTGGGAAAAAGTGACTGATTAATATCACAGTAAATAAGAGCGATGCCTCTGACCGGGTTACACTCTGTGGTATACTGGTGAATTTGACTACATTAAGCATGTGACTCACCCTGAATCTACGCGTGAGTCACACTGGGCTAACTCTGACAAAAAGGAAAATCCATTGTCACAACCTGTTTATACTCGATTGTTTACACTCAGAAAGGTTTGATCAATAGACGCTTAATGAACTTCAGTAATGGCAATTCAATAAGTTATATAAGAGGGGAAAATGATTAAATGTCTAAATGTAGTATGGTGTGTTGTAGAAGAACAGGTCAGAAATGGAAGGTTCATTAGATTTACAGATTTCTAGCCTAAGCCTGTATTGGATTTTGTAAAACTCCTTGTTGGGTAGATGATGGCATTTTGTTTGCCCTAACTTGACCTGCCCCCACAGATACACTTGGACCCTTTCAGGGGCAACAAACCACTTTAATTCCTCCACACTGAACTGCAACTGGCAGTCAAATGCTAGATAAATACCCCACTTTTTAAACAAACACACAAATAACATAGCCAATGCAGTATAAAAATATTGCTGGCAATGTACACACATCTTAAATTTGGCAAATGAACATGATCCTGTGCCTAAGGCTATATAAAAACAGACAGACAGACAGACAGACAGACAGATAGATAGATAGATAGATAGATAGATAGATAGATAGATAGATAGATGTTCATCTGTTTTACTTGTTATTTTTGAATGATATCTTAACATTCTGAAACGTTCCCATAATGTTGAATGTTCCTTTAACGTTCGCATAACCAAGAAAAAAATATTGGACGTTTTAAACGTTCAGGGAACATTAAAAAATAACGCTTTTAAAACTTATTGGGAACATAA
The DNA here is from genome assembly GCF_949319135.1 of Squalius cephalus. Lineage (NCBI taxonomy): Eukaryota > Metazoa > Chordata > Actinopteri > Cypriniformes > Leuciscidae > Squalius > Squalius cephalus. The sequence goes on from NC_137145.1 coordinate 19,435,620, forward strand.
GCAAAACTTTCGTTGACTAACATTTTTGTTAGCTGTGTAAGCGCTTAAAGAAACAAGCGATTTAAACTTAGCCTACTCTGAATTAAACAACGCTGTTACCGCTTATTACACAAACCCCACAATTAAATGTCAATTACATTTTAATCTATAAATGTTTCTTCTTTCCTATCTATCTTAGAAAATTAAAGTTGTAACAGACTAAACTGTGTTTTGTGTATACTCACCTGTATCACTTCATGTATCAGCTGCAGTAGGCTAAGCAGCGCTGTTTTGCCTTGATGACGGAAAATACCACGAAGACAATTATTCCAAAAGTAAGAAATTGTATTCTCTCATGCGTTAATTCCACATCACAATCAATTCTCAAGGGCAACTTCAGAAACTCTGCCAGTAGTATATTATTTTCCTCTTATTTCTATGAATGAGGTGAAGAAAACAAGAGCATAAACTTTGTCTCTATGGAGCTCGCGCATCAGCGCACCTCTCGCGTTGAGTTCACTCCTCCTGCTGCTGTTTAATCAAACTAATGCTGTGCGCATGCGCAGAGAGCAAGCGGTCCAACAGGAACGAAAAAAAAATGGGAACAGGGAAAATATCGTTTAAATTGCAGATTAATACTTCAAATGTTTTTAACTTTTAGTACAGAAAAAATACTAGTGACGTGTGCAATTATTCATCAGCCCTACATTTATACTGGCATAGCCTAAGGCATTTCACTACAGATAGCCTAACTCTCATAATACCGAGGTGTGTCTTGTACTTTGGTCAAGATTCTGATATTGTGTGTCATCTAGGCACACGTAAATCACTCCTGAGCCTGCATGCACCCAGTAAACTGATGAATAATGACGATGACAATGAACGATGTGTTTGTTGTGGGTTGGATAAAATATGGCCTAAGTGAAAAAAATGCAATGTGTGTTGCCATGAATTTCAGTGCTGATTTAATTATTACTATTATTACTCATCATCACCTCAATATTAATGATAGGCTCATCTTTATTCTTTTTGTTATTAATATTATTATAATTATTATTACTATTAGATAATGTCAAATTTCTTAAAGGCAGAGGGCCTATTAACTGTTTGGTTACCGACACTCTTCAAAATATCTTCTTATGTGTTCAGCAGGAGAAAGAAACTCTTTCTGGTTTGGAACAACTTGACGAACTCACTCACTACCCCAAGGGCCTTTAAATTTGACCAGAGCAAATTCTCCTTGTTACATAAAACAAAAAATTAGTATAAAAAATTGTGGTTTTTAAACCTGGTATTTTAAACCGTATATTGGGGAGAGCGGGAAAAAGTTGCAACATGGCTTATTTCTCCAATCAGGAATGACATAAAAAGATAATATTAATATTACACATGCTCAGTTAGCCTCTTCCTTCCTGGAAGAAAGCTGCCACATGTGACCATTCCTTCTGCAAAAAATAAATAAAAATACATTTACAGTTAAAATGATCAGAATTTTTTGTCCATACTGTCTAAACTGTTTGCGTAAAGCATTATAAAGTCATTTTTTAATCTGTGTTTTCTTAGCTTCTAAACTGGATAGCTAGCATGTGTCAAAGCTATTGTGTCAAGCTAACATAGCAAGTTTTATCATGGCTGTCAGTATAGCAACATCAATGTAAAACCTTGCCATAACATACAATTTTAATTTTATGTATTAATAAAGAACCCCTTTTAATTGTCAGGTATCTCCCCCTTTTATTTTAGCAAAGTTTTTATTTAAGTACCAATGTTTCGGCACAAGTAGCCTTTGTCAAAGTCTGTTTTCAGTGACACAAGTGAGGAAATGCACAACAGAGTGTCCCTCTGTTCTGGTGTTATAGCAGCAAACACAGTGAAGTAAAAAGGCACAACACTAGGACTTTACCATTTGTCACAATTTTTGTTTACCATGTTGTCACAACAGAATTTTCTTTTATTATTTATTTTTTACTGGTGTTTTACCTGTTTTTGACTTTTGAACTTCATTGCGTTGTATTATAGGGTTAACAGAAATTGGATGAATATATTCCAAATATATATATATATATATATATATATATATATTCCACCATGCACTTAAACACACAGTTCACAAACTTACACAGTATTGTTAAATGTCAATGTTAATTTTGATTTAATATATATAATGTAGTTCAAATGTATTGTAATAATTTACCAAAACCTGATTGTTACTTTTCACTATTCACCCTTTACTAGTTTTTGTTTTTATACAGCCAATTTAACTTAGTGAAGACCCTGTATGTGCACAAGTAAAATAAATACATTTTTAAATGATGTTAAAGAAAGATTTTTACATTTTAATGAATGTTGCAACTGCCCCTATGGGTGTGCTGCAACCTGTTATTGGGTCAGTTTCAGCAATTTCCCTTAGTCTATTCAAGTAGGCTATAAATTGTACATATATATATATTGAGAAACTCAAATCCACACTCTACGCTTTATGAGATGAAACACTATTAAGGCCCCCTAGCGGTAGACAGCTTGATATGCCGTGGGTAAAAACACTTGAACCTATTTACCAGTAGAGGACAGTACAGTTCTTCAGTTTTTTCTCTTCAGGACAGTGCAAAGACATTCGGAAAGAAACTACTACATAAACGTTTTAATATTAGTACGCAACAACGTTTCGAACAGTAGTATTCATTGATGTCCCCATTACATTGTTGAATTCAGCAAGTCACAGAACCGAAAGTACAGCTCATTTCATTGTGGGATATACAGGCAGCACCCAGTTCCTTGACTTCTGTTAGCCTACTTCACATTGTGGCAAATGCAGAATGTCATCCATATTCTGTGGATAGAAAAAAAACTATATACTGCAAGAATACAAGAAGACAAAAAGGTAAAGTATACACCACAGGGTTATTAAAGTTAACAAACTAAAACTAAAACAATTAAATGTAAATAAATTCAATGTTAACTGAAATAAATTATTTTAAAAAAATGAACTGATTTTATTTCAGCTGTTTTCAAAATGTCTCATTTTTATTTACTTGATGTTCTAAAATAACTGAAATAAAAAATAATTAAAAGAATATATAGACGTTTTTAAAATGTATGACAAAAACAATAATAATTACTAATACCATAATTAAAATTAAATTTTTTTGAAAATGAAATGAAAAAGTGTAAAAATAAAAAAACGAATTCATTATAGTAATAAAAATACAATAATGACACTAAAATAACACTGGTAACCTACACCATTCTAAACAACCTACTCATGGACTCCTATATACCTATGAGCCAAAACATTATGACCACCTGCCTAAAATGCTGTTGGTCTTCTGCATGCTGCCAAAACCACGCCGACCCGCCGAGACGGACCCTACAAGATCCCTGAAGGTGTATCACACCAGCAGATCCTTCAAGTCCTGTAGGTTGCGAGGTGGAGCCGTTGTGGATCAAACTTGTTGGCCTTGTTAAGAGATGATCAATGATTCCCGGTCAAAAGTTTGGATTTGGTTTTAATGTTTTTGAAAGAAGTCTTTTATGCTCATCCAGGCTGTATTTATTTGATCAAAAATACAGAAAAAAAAGTAATATTGTGAAATATTAGTACAATTTAAAATAATGGTTTTCTATTTTAATATACTATAAAATATAATTTATATATATATATATTTATATTATTTTTTATTTTATTTTATTTTTAATGGGGCCGTACAAGCCAAAATCCATTCTTCTACTCTCACACACATACATTCTCCTTTCACATACATACATTTCTACTCTCACACACTGAAAGGAGAATGTATGTGTGTGTGAGAGTAGAAATGTATGTATGTCAAAGGAAAATGTATGTGTGTGTTTGTGTGTGAGAAAGTACATTAGTCTGTATAGATTTAATTTATACTTAATCTAATTAACCTTCTGTGGTTCTCAAAATACAACACTTTTTGCTCCCTCAAAATAAAGCAGCTGTCACACAAGAAGGTGATCATCAATACTTCATTCAGTCATTTTCAAACCAAATAGATGGCTGAATAAAACCAGTTTATTCCACAAAACAATACTGCCACAGCAACTTAACTACACTACCAGTAAAACTTTGGACACATTACCTCAGTCTTTATTTTTTACTATTATCCATATTTCAAAATAATGGCAAAGTAGTTAAAACTACAAATTAACACGTGGAAGTATGGGAACACAAATAGAAAAATGTAAACAAAAAAGTGAAACAAATCATAATTATCTTAAGTTGCCCCCCTTTGCCTAACGCAGCTACTACACTGTTTTACATTGTGAAGAATTTCACATGTATATTAGATGCTTTTTGACTGCCTTTCTTCACTTTCCAGGCTAACTTATCCAGGTAAAAAAAAAAAAAAAAAAAAAAGTGATATTTTTATCAATTTACATTTGTGTACAAAATTATCTCATTTAAAATATAAATTGTGTCCAAACGTTTCACTGATAGTGTATATACAGTAAATAACAGATTCTCTATTACAGGAAACATACATTTCCTTTTTTTAAAATGATACAGTTGTACAAAAGCTAGGAAAATATCAGCATATTTCTTGTTGGCCTTTTACGTGTTTAGCTAAATAAATACTCTTAATATTGCACTCCATAGTTTCTTTTGGTAAAATAAAGGTATTCAGCTCAATAAAGCTCAGCCAAGCCACTGTGTGCCACGGTTTCTCTCCTAGAGAGACTAATAGTAAACAGAGAATGAATGTCTGAAGGCAAATCATGCGTAACAGCAGCAGAAAAACACACAGAAGTAACAGCATTTAGAATGACTAGATCCGTTCAGTTATCAAAGTCTGGGATGTCATCGTAAGAATAACCACGGTAACCCTTGGAAGCATAATAAGCAATCCGCAAATGATAGAATCCAGGAAGAAAGATCAGTACGCCGATGATGAGGACTGGAATTGTGCGATCTGGGTGCTACAACAAGACCATAAATTACTGTCAAACATAGTGACAGATACTATTCATCTTTTTCAATTACAATACCACAGTTTTGTCTACTCACCGTGACATTAATGTATCCCGCCAAAAGAAGTGATCCAATAATTATCAAAACAGAGCCAATCAGAAATAGGAACGTTGCCAGGGCAATGGCCTTGTAGGGTACTTTAGGTGGGGTTTTCTTGAACTATAAAACAGTGTTTAATTGAACACATTACACAATAGATACATATGTAATACCATTTACAGTCATCTATGGTTTTACAAATCAGGACAGAATGCAAATCATCTGGTGGATAGCAGGTCTTAAAATTAGGTATACAACCCTAGATTAACAACAACATGAGTCATGACATACACCGTGGCATTATTTATTTAACAAAAACTAGGCCAAAATGGTGAAGCAATGTATGACAAACTAAGTACACCCTTACAGCTTCCATAGGAATTAAGAGTGTAAGTAGCAGTCAGGAGCTGATAATAATGTCTTTGATTTATTGATCATGAGCAAGTGTGATCAACTCTATAAAACCAGACGTTTTTGCAGTTTGCTGGTCTGGAGCCTCTAGGTGTGTGTTAAAACAATGCCAAGCAGGAAAGACATCAGCAATGATCTTAGAGAAGCTATTGTTGCTGCCATCAGTCTGGGAAGGGTTATACGCCCATTTCCAAACAATTTGAAGTCCATTATTCTACAGTTAAGGAAGATAATTCACAAGTGGAAAACATTCAAGACAGTTGCCAATCTTCCCTGGAGTGGACGTCCCAGCAAATTCACCCCAGGGTCAGACAGTGCAATGCTCAGAGAAACTGCAAAAAACTCAAGAGCTACATCTCAGACTCTACAGACCTCAATTGACATGTTAAATGTTAAAGTTCATTACAGTGTAAATAGAAAATGACTTAGCCTGACCAAAACCACAGGACTTGTGAAACAATGTCCTTTGAACAGACGACACCAAAGTGGAGATGTTTAGCCATAATGCACAGCAAATACCAAACACAGCATATCAGCAAAAACACCTCGTTCCAACTGTCCATCATGCTGATGGAGGGATGATGATTTTTGGCTTGTTTTGGAGCCACAGGACCAGGGCACTTTGCAGTCATTTGAGAGTTGACCACGAACTCCTCTGTATGCCAAACACCAAAGTATTCTAGAGCCAAATGTGAGGCCATCTGTCCGACAGACAGCTAAAGCTTGGCTGATATTGGGTCCTGCAAAAGGACCACGATACAAAGCACACTAGCAGAATGGCTAAAAAAGAAAAGAATCAAGGTGTTTCAATGGACCAGTCAAAGTCCAGACCTCAACTCGACTGAAATGCTGTGGCGAGACCGTAAGAGAGCTGTGCATAAACACATAACCACAAACCTAAATGAACTGAGGCAACTTTGTAAAGAAGAGTAGGCAAAAACTCCACAACGATGTGGGAGAAAGCGATTACTTCAAGTCATTGTATGGAAGTAAAATAATGTCAAATGTTTTTGAAACAAAAAGCCTGTTGAATTGCACTACTTGAAAAAAAAATAGGCATTGCATTAACCATGCTTGCATTTTAATGCATTGTATTTTTAGGGCTTGCATTTTTATGGCCTGAAATTCAGCATGGTTGAATATTTAAGCTGTGAATATTTCAATTAAAAACATTTCAAACACATTTTCATTATTAAAAATTCAATAATCCATATTCACCTTTCATATTTCACTTCCAAAATATTCAAACTGTTTAAAAATACAACCTATAATATTCAACAGGCAATTTTCGGTCCATTTTATTTCGCTTTGCAAATTCGCTTCCACAAATTCAGTGGTTCAAATTCGACAGTAAATTCAAAGGAACTGCAGGAAAAGCAGTAGATTACCGAGATACTCTCCATCTGCTGTTAGTCAACCTCACCAGCAGGTGGTGCAAAAGCGCTTGTTGTGACGAAGACAGAGCAACAGTTAGAGCAAGCCATTCATTCATAAAATGAAAATGATTATCTGTGTCAGATATGCTGAAAAGATGATAAAGACACAAAAGCTGTGTTTATGTTTCATTCAATAACTTCATTGTTACTTTCCCTGTGTAGCCTACATGCCATCAGCTTTCTCTACCTACATGAACAGGATTATAATCGGTTTCCGTCAATACCTCATACTTAAGGATTCCCCTTCCGTCGGGACAAAACGCTTAACGTAGCTTATGGACTAATACAGTGATATGAAAGACCAAAATCGCACCTTATTGGGGATGTAGGCTACTATATAGGCTAGATGGACTAAGAATATGAACGTAACGCGCAAAGTTTCATGCAGAGCGTTTCGTGATATACTGGCATAAAATCAACACTTGATCAATACTAACACTTTCTCTTCTCTTTTTTTTCTCTCTCTCTCTCTCTCTCTCTCTCTCTCTCTCTCTCTCTCTCTCTCTCTCTCTCTCTCTCTCTCTATATATATATATATATATATATATATATATATATATATATATATATATATATATATATATATATATATATATACTATATATATAGCCTATATATAGTATAGTATAGTATAGGCCTATAGTAGGCTATGACGTGTATTGCATTAGCTTAAACTGGGAAGAGTCATAGCACTTGCATATTGTTGTCCTCCTATTGTTAGTTTAACTGTAAATCGCTTTGGATAAAAGCGTCTGCTAAATAAATGACTAAATGTAGCCTAATAAATGTAAAATTGGCTTGACATTCGCACATTTAGGGACCGTCTCAAAAGTTGCATACAACATTGGCATACACGTTTGTAACTTCAATAGCAAACTTTAATTTATTTGAATAAATATCAAAAATCCAAAGGGTGCGCATTATGCCTGACACATGAACACTTTACAGTTGGTTTTATGACTGTAAGTCGTTCTAGAAAATGCTATTGAAATTAGAAACGTGTATACCAAAGTCGTATACACTTTAGAGACGGTCCCTAAATGTGCGAATGTCCAACGTCAAGCCAACTTTATGCCAGTCTATCACTGGGAAACGCTCATCATTAAACTTTGCGCGTTATTCTGAGTTCATCTGCTTGCCTGCGAGTTTGGTCTTTTATATCACTGTAATTAGTCCATTAGCTACGTTAAAGCTGGGGTAGGTAAGAATGGTCTAAAAAACGTATTTTTCAAATTTGTTTAAACTTTATGTATATATCAATACATAATTAAAATGCAAGTATTCTGAAAAAGAAAGTATAAAAATCGAGTGTATGTAGACCTCTAACGACTGTTTTAAAGACAGCTCATTATTTCCATTCACTCCACTCTCTCCCTTCTGGGCTCCTTCCAAAGCCACGCCCCCAAAACACATGAACGCGCGACTCAGACCGCTGAGCTGGAAGACACATTATTTACCTGAGACGAGCGGAGAGGAAGGAGTGCAGTGCATGTAGCATCATGTCAGAATCACATGTAATAAAAAAATCTAACTTTATCATTATGAATATAAACAAATAAGATGTATTTTAGTAGCCTACTCACTATCAAGCTATCATATCGATATTGGTAAAGTTTAAAATATATATTTTTTGATTCGCTAACGAGCTAGTTATAACTATAAGGCAAAGCTAAAAACAGGTTGCATTGATACACGTTTTTCCATTTCCATTAGTTGCACTGTGATGAAGATGAATTTCGTGTAAGATTCATAACATATAACGTTAGGCCTACGAGCTGTTAAACTTGTATTTTGTTATGTAAAGTTCCCCCCACAGCGGAGCCTGCCGTGAACGCGCAGGCTAGTAAACATGCAGGGTCACCGATGACGACGGATAAACAGTTATGGCACATTCACTGGTAGGGACGAAATGCTTTACATTGACTGGCCTGCCCATACTTTGACTACAAACTTGGTCCTCAAATCATTACGTATTATGCAATACATGTAATGTAACTTTATAACGTTGCACTCTTTCTATGAGTTATAAATAGCTAGTAAGATAATATAACGGTAACTAACGTTGCAGTAGGCTATGTAAATAATTATTCTAGCGATATGTAATGCTAAATAAGGTTTGCTAGTACATTATTTTAGCAACATGACAAGCCAGTGAATTAGCAGGTTTCAATTGTTGCTTTGCACAGTGCGTGACATTTTATCTGTATGTTATGCGGGTAGAGTTTTAACACTGAGTCAATGGGCTCCGACGGGCTTGTTTATCGTCATCGGTCTTTTTCCGTTTACCTGTGTTTGTTGTATGAGCAGGTTCCACTCGAGAAATTGGCAGTTTTGGTTGTTTGTCCGCCATTAGCACAGCTGCTCGGCACACCGGCAATCTTGATTTTGAATGACAGTACGCGCTGTGCAAGAGAGGGGCGATCAGCGCGTACACGAACTTGATTGACACTGCTAAGACACTCCTCCTGGCTCTGAAGGCATCTGATTGGTTCTTTACACTCGGACCGAGTGGCAGTGATTGGTCAGAGTTTTTACTGTCCTGCAGCTGCTACAGAGGTCTGATTGTTTTCATTCCTTTTTCTGAACACATAATGTATTGACTACTCTCTGGATGGAAGGACCATTTCACCCAGTATAAAAAAAAGTGTTTCTGAACAGGATTACCTACCCTAGCTTTAAGCGTTTATGTCCAGCAGGGGAATCCTGAAGGAAGGGGGGGGGGGGATGGGGGGTTTTGTTTGGGGTAGTCCTACTATGATATTAGACTACATAGCCTATAGTAAAATGAATTTTCAAACCTGAACCAAACATATTTTTATTCAAAGATCAACAGTCTGTCATTAATATTTAGTCTGCCACAAAAAAACAACATTAAAATCATGAACTCAAATGTCATTGTGAACAAAAAAAAAAAAAAAAGACTGTTGTAACAGTGCGTAAATCAGACACTTCAGGCTATAGTCTAACGCTAATAAGCCTTACGCAAAAAGTATTATTATGACGAAATTGTCGGTCATTAAATAAGAAAACTAAATAATTGTGTAGATGATTTGCTTTGTGTAACCCAACATCAGACATTAGGCCGAAGTTTTTTTTTGCACACAGTGCCGCGACCAATCAAACATTCCTTTACGACTGGCTGCCTGCACATTCACTGTACTCGCGGCTGCGACAACTCGCGCTCGCTTATCAATGCATTTTAATTCGCGCCTACGGTATCTTTGTAGAACTTCAAAAAAAGAAAAAAAAAGATGCTGCAGCCAATGAGCAGCCGGCGGGGGCTGGCTGCAGGACGAGTCAACCTCCACGGACAGTTTTTAATGTTTTATCAAACAATAACTACTCAAGAATTTGCTTTAGTATAATTTTCGGGACAATTAGGGCCGGATTCGGGATTCGGGACAACAGCTTAGATTTCGGGACTGTCCCGAATTTTTCGGGACGTCTGGTCACCCTACCACAATATAAAGTTAAGGCCACTAAACAACCAAGAGAAATATATGTCAACCTCAAAAATGTAACATTGGATCTGTATATCCGCATCGGGAATAACATTATAATCTTGTTCACGGTAGAGAAAGATGCTTGTAGGCTACAGGGAAAGTAACCGTGAAGACACTGAATTTAACATAAAACAGCCGTCATAATAATCACAAATACACTTACATTGCTGTAAATGAGTTTTATGAATGAATGACTTGTTCTAACTGTTGCTGGTCTTCGTCAACAACACGCGCTTTTGCACCTCCTGCTGGTGAGATTGACTAACAGCAGATGGAGAGTATCTCGGTAATCTACTGCTTTTCCTGCAGTTCCCGTTGAATTTACTGTCGAATTTGAACCACTGAATTTGTGGAAGCGAATTTGTAAAGCGAAATAAAATGGACCGAAAATTGCCTGTTGAATATTTTCGGTTGTATTGCCGGTTGTATTTTTAAACAGTTTGAATATTTTGGAAGTGAAATATGAAAGATGAATATGGATTATTGAATTTTTAATAATGAAAATGTGTTTGAAATGTTTTTAATTGAAATATTCACAGCTTAAATATTCAACCATGTTGAATTTCAGGCCATAAAAATGCAAGCCCTAAAAATACAATGCATTAAAATGCAAGCATGGTTAATGCAATGCCTATTTTTTTTTCCAAGTAGTGCAATTCAACAGGCTTTTTGTTTCAAAAACATTTGACATTATTTTACTTCCATATCATTGCTGCTAAAGCTGGTTCTACAAGCTATTAAATCAAGGGGTGTACTTAGTTTTTCACACATGGTTAAATAAATAATGACACAGTGTAATATGTCATGTGTTATTGTTGTTCATCTGAGGCTGTATTTACCTAATTTTAAGACCTGCTAACGATCAGATGATTTTTTCTTTTTTTTATGTCCTAATACATAAAACCAAAAATTCAAAGAGGGTGTACTTTCTTTTTCACATGACTGTAGATATTTTCTGCATTAAATTTTCTCACCTGTAGATCAATGTAGCCTTCATCACTATCTGCCAGCCTGGAGTATTTCACCTTATTGTTCGGAGCAGCACTGGCTGTGTTGTTTCGTGTCGCGATCATGATGGATAGATTTGTTGGCACTTGAGGATGATGATGAAGAGGTTGAAAAGCAGCAAACTATATCTGAGAGTGCATCCACTCCTGGCGTGGTTATTCTGGGAGACCAGAAAGAACGTTCTAAAGGTGATGATACACAGGGCAACTTTTTGAGCAATGTTGCTGGGCAATCTTGCAGAGCGATTGTTGCTTGGGCACTTTCCCATTGAAAATGGGCAATACATTTCTACCTGGATAATTTAGATCGGTCGTGGGCCCGTTGACGGCAACATTTCCCAGCAACATTGCTCAAAATGTTGCCCTGTGTATCATCACCTTAACTCTCATAACAAATGCAACACATTTAGTTCAGCATAAAAGTCATGTTGGATTAGCTTCCTATCATTTGAAATTACAGATAAATTCAAATACACAACAGTCATTTGATAGCATCCTGGTGATATAGGCTAGTCTATTAAGATAGATAATTATTTAATAGCAGCAATTATATGATTATTTAATAAACCAAAAGGGTTATTTATGCAGTCTGTGTAATCTTGTATTGTGGTTTCAGACTTCATCTGCGTTATACACTGAAATAAATAATAATGTGTAGGATTTACTTTAAAACAATTCTTACAAAAAAAAATTAAAAAAAATGCTAGTAAATTTCACAAACAAACAGCAAGTAACACGTTGACTTAAACGTGAATTTTTTAAGTATAAAGACTGAAATTGCATTTTCTTGTAAAATGTACTCCAATAATCCTTGTTGCATGTACAACTTCAAAAAAACATTTTTTACAGTGTAAGTTAGTTGGTCAGTTTGTAGAAGCGTTCATGTACTCACCAGCTAATACAAAGTCGTGCCTTTTTGCATATATTATTTCACTAGAGACAAAATAACCAAAGACGCGGCGTTGTTTGGTGTCGTTTCGAGCAGACGACCTGAATTTTGATCTGCTACTGCTACAGAACTACAGAAACTTAGTTGTTTCCCTTGAACACACTACTTGTCCCTCTATGGACAGGACATTGTTTACTTCCTTATTACTCCCATTCCAACCTGCGCGCGCGCAGGAAAGAAGACCAGCGGCAGCCAATAGCAACTGCTCTTCTGCAAATGACAGAATATCACAGAGTAAAATAATTAAACGAAAGACTTTGCCGTTTACGTTAAAAGAACGACATATGAAATCGATTTTAAACATTGCATTATTGAAATAAATAATTACAATGAATAAATATGCATGCACCAGAGGTGAAATAAATAAACGAATGAAAGAATAGGATAAATTACTAAATTAATTTAAATTTGAATACAGTGCATCAGTAAAACAACTAAATTTAAAACCAGTCAATAAATGTGCATTAATTATATTTATTTTGACTGTTAAAATACTTCAAAGACAAATGTACACCACAAATAAATACATAAATAAAATAAAAAAGGACTCAGTTATTACTCAAAATGACCTGTTTTTTATCTAGATTAGATTTAATGATAGTAATATATTAATAATAATAATAATAATAATAATAATAATAAATTACATTGATCAAATTAAATTTACCACACTGCTGGTCAGATTAAATTAATTGAAATTTGAAGAACTTTGAAAATCAGTGCAGTTCTCCACAAACACCAGATCCCAGTACACTAAATTACCAATAAGTCACGCTTTTTTGTCCATTTGGAATAATTTGACATTACCTGCTGGTTCAGAATGATATTGCTGAGCAGAGTGAGTTCAGTGACTTTTATGATATTAATACAGTGAGAATAAGCACTATGATTTTTTTTTTTTTTTTTTTTTTTTTTTTATTCTAATATTCTGTAATGGATCCGTTGGATTGGATTTGTGTTCTACAGGCCAATACACTTTTCAAGTGCTAAACCTCATTCATCTGATCTGTTGGTTGCTGTAGCTTCCTTCTTCCCTCCAAATTCTTTATGGTTTGTGCAACTGCTGACGTTGGCTGGCTTCCAGAGTAACCCTACAACAAAACAATGAAGAACCCTTTACATTCGCAGCACGTCTTCAGACTGCAGCTTTGAGGCAAGTGCTTCAATAGCTTAAAGTGACAACAAAGGAGGATGTGAATGCCAACATATTTAAATTCAGTGCAAGCAATCCGTCATGCTTGCATTAAACTTCTGCATAAAGTTCTGTTTTTGATGCACGACAAGGGGGGATATGAAGAACATAAGAAAGAAAACAAACAATAGATTCATGCTATTGATCAAAAGCTTATGGACATTAGATGAATAAGAGTTGCTCTATGATGCAAGTAGCCAATAAATAAATAAATAAAACTCATTCTTCTGAAGTTCTGAGAAAGAAGGTGCATATGTTCATTTCTTTTTTTTTTTTTTTGGAGAGAAATATTAAATTAAAATTGTGTTCTTATTTACTCTTTCTCCCATGTCATTCTAAACCATGATATTCTGTCTTTTGTGGAACACAAAAGTAGATGATTTGAAGAATGTTCATGCTGTCCTTTTGCAATCAATGAAAGTGGATGTGGACCAGGAGCTGTCAATGGACAGTTAGAGAAATGCGGAGCGACATTCACAGCCACATGGACATGCCATTTTAAAGCCACAGAAATCACACTGTTTTTTTTTTTTTTTTTTTTTTTGTTTTTTAACATTCTGTAACATTCACTTTCATTACCAATGCTGATGAATTACACCTTCAAAAATTGCTCAGTTTCATATCAAACCAACATCCAGTCTTAAAGGCACACAAAAAAGTTTTTTTTATTTATTCTTTTTTTTTGTCAGTTCAGATTGTAAACCCGTTATCGGTCCAATGGCAGTTTTCCAATAATACGGGTGAAGGTCTTTGCGCGTTACTGTCTTTCCTTTTACGCAACACAACAAGATTAAAGGGCCCCTATTATGGATTTTTGAAAGTGACCTTTCATATAGTGTGTAACTAGCTCTAAGTGAATGAAAACATCCTGCAAAGTTTTAAATCTGAAAGTGCACCGTATATAAAACGAGTCATATGCTGTTTCGTTGTGACGTCAAGACGAAACATTAGTATATTGCTCGCCCACTTATTGCACACGTAGACACCAGGGAAAACTTGAACCTCAAACAAACCAACAGCTGATTTCTGTGGATACTGGAAAGCATCATGTCGAGAAGAAGCTGTGCTCTACAATGTGAAGGTAAAGCCAGTTTTTTTTTTTTTTTTTTTTTTTTCACTGCCCAAGGACGAGCATGTGAAGAATCAGTGGTTAAAGTTAATCTTTACCATGATATCACAGCAGAATAATCCTAAACTTTTGCTGTTGCCTTTATTTCACTGACGACTGCTTTTCAAATCTCGGAGTTCAATGCAGGATTCACAAACCGTTTTTACTCTTGAAAGATGGTGTTCAAAATACTTAGTTTTGAGTTTTATATTGTGTAGGTCTCCTGCTAACTCACGTTATCACTGTCTTACTGAAATACTTCTGCTAATCAGTTGTGTGCCACTATTACCTATAACTGTGTCTATTAATGCAGATTGTCTGTCATTCTCACTAACGTTACTTTGAGGAAATATTTGTTTTACGTCTATGTTACATCAGATCATTCACTCTAGAGCTCGGCTATTGCATACATGCATTGTTATTGATACAGTTTCCACGAATTCACCGCAATATATTAGAAAAATACTCAGTAAATAAATTAGTACAAGTAAAATAATCGGTTTGTTGATGGACATGCACTTAATGCTGATGGTGAGGAATTACAGTTGCAACATCTCATACAGTGTACCTCAAACTGTGTATCACTTAGAAACACTGAGTCCTGCTCGAGTCGTCCTTGTGATGGAGGTTCGGGTTGAATAACAGTTCTTCCAATGTTTCATCATCGGACTCGCACTCGCATTGATATGGTCAAATCGACGTAATTGTTCGTCTCTGTGTTTAGTTTACGGTGTAGGAAGCCTCAGAGAGCTGACGTTGTTATGGCAATGGGCGTTTTTGTTTTCGACGCGTTGTACATGATAGGGCCAATCACAACAGACTGAGCTGTCTGGCCAATCAGAGCAGAGTATATCGCGGAAAGGAGGGATTTAGAGAGATTGATTCATCTGACGAGTCGTTTGAGAATCATTGAAAATGTGATGATGTGCAAATGTATATTATGAGGAAATTTTTTTTTTTTTTTTAACTTTGATGCATGTAAACCTGTTGTAGGAGACTCCAAAACAACATTAGGGAACTTTAAAATAGCATAATAGGGGCCCTTTAAATGAAATACATTTTCTCATATTAGGCTACCTCGTTATTTCATCTGACTCCATACATGAAAAAGGTTTAATGATATCTGAGCATCATTAAAAATGATTTGATTATTCTTTTTAACTCTTTAAGTATATTTTATCCATTCCAGATTAGGAAACTATGTCACTCAGAGGTCTTCACATCTTCTGTTTACACAAGCTCATCAGCTTCGGTCACTAAACAGAGGTAATTGCTATATACCTCAGATCGGTCACATTCACGTTTACACAATCAAAGATACTTTGGTATAGCCCCCGTGATTGCATACACTTTTTACAATTTAACGTAACGTTTACTTCAGTAGAGGTGTGGCCACTACTACAGAAATAAGTCAACCAACTTTACTTGTCTTATAATAGCTTTGGATTGGCATGCCATGGTTTCCCACATACACTTATCTGAAGTAACATTAAATTAAAACAGAGGTAAGACACACCCAGATTTAGGTTGGTCAAGCAGCATTTGCTGTTCTAAACGGAAATTAACTTCTTGTCTTTGCAAACCAAGTACACTTGAATTGATGTCAAATATTAGTAGTCAGATGCAAAACTTGCGGTAACATACAAAACCATTTTAAACTCTTAAATACCTTATTACCTTTTGGTTTACTTCTTTGGGAATGAGACCTTTGTACCAGTCACACTGAGACATTTCAAATGATACCAAACATGTGTAATACTGTATGATAATTATTCACATTAAACATATAGATTCTTGGGTGAATTTTGGTGATCTCAGCATGAGAGAGAAGGAATGAGGGAAGAGGGAAAGAGATGTAGATTAGGGTAATTCTGAGGTGAGACTTGCGTCTCGAATGGTGCACAAGAATGAGTTCAAATGTTAATTTCCTTTGTTCTCTCAGAGAGTTGCCCTCTCTTCCAGTTTTCCAGTCTTACAAGATCTATTGTTATTCAAAAATAAATGAACGTATTTTTCTGCAATGCACTTTTTTGTAAGTCAAAAATACTTTGACTTAGTGAGAAATGTCTGAGTAGAAAGCTAAAAAACCAAAAAAAGTCATAATTAGTACATTTATTATTATTTAATAAAAACATTTTTATAGTAGCTTGAAAATAAAATAATAATTAAATAATGATTGTATAGTACTTTGTAATTGATGTTTACACCATATGAAGTTTTTAGAATCATTAAATCTAAATTTGTGAGGAAAATAGTAAGCAAGCCTATAGATGTTTTTTCCAAACATTTTTAAAACAACGATACAGAGAGTTCATTAAGGGTACATTCCTCCATTTTACCATCTGTGAATGAGAGAGAGAGAGAGAGAGAGAGAGAGAGAGAGAGGGGGAGGGGGGGGGGGGGGGGGGTATGGTTGAAGTGAGTAGCCTATGGGATGTTGGCACAAACAGTATTGCATCCCATCAGATTCCTCATCAGACTCGTGTTATTTGTTTTCTCAAAGATCACGAACGAATGGAAATACAACTCAATCTCTTTTACAGATGTTGCTCTGGATGATGGTGAGTGTGTACATTTTTTTAAAGGATGTTTAATCGTAATGATGAAACCTCAGCAATAAAAAAAAAAGTTAATTTATTGATTATGATAGCGAACGCAGCATGCGATTGTTACAGACGCGATTATTATTATGGAATCATAAGAACCTGTTTCTCTTACCGAATAGCTTTTAATTAATCGATTTCAAAGTGAAATTGTAGACTATTAAGCTATTTAATGTAGCAGTGTGTTCTAATTTGCCAAATTTCCGAGACAATTAGTAGCCTAGAAGTTTCTATAGTCTAATTACACAAATGCTGTAATTTTATAGGCTATATCAAACTTCTCGTTCAAACGGTCTTACTCATGTAATCCCCATATTTTCTCAGATTAGTGAGAGAACATGTATTTCACTCGTTAAATAGGCGAAGTTTATTCCTGGTCATAATTTTAAAAAGTTGCCCAATAAATAAAGTTTCAAACAACAAAGAAATAATTTAATAGTTGCCTATCAGACATATAAGAAACCAAAATTAATTAATATTTAATTTTTCATTTCATTTAGCTATTTAATGATTTTATAGCGTGTCAATCCATTATTCAAAATGGGTCTTGTGATCATGAGCAGTGCAACTTATTTTATTCAATATTATACATATGTATTAAATTTATGGTATTGTGTGTGTGTGTGTGTGTGTGTGTGTGTGTGTGTGTGTGTGTGTATGTGTGTGTGTGTGTGTGTGTAGCCTATAATATTGTGTTTTATGGAGCTTTAACACAGACATCGTCTTTCAGAGGCGCCAAAATCATGCAGCTCTGGTCATGTGATTTTACAGCAGTCATGTACAAATGTTGACATGAAAGCAAGTCAATCTGAATTTTGTTACCATATTTTTTAGCTTTTGTGTAACAACTGAACACACACACACACACACACACACACACACACACACACACACACACACACACACACACACACACACACACACACACACACACACACAAAAACCTTACATACATTTAGACAAGGGTCAACTGCAACAACTTACCTTTTACAGTTATGTTGTTCTTGTTCCATGAATTATTTTTAAATTTAGCTGAAACGCCTATAATAGACTCTTCAGTGTCAGTTTCCATTGTGACAACTTACCCCCTTAAATGTCTTTGATTATAACAAAAATACAGGAAGCGGTTTGGTCCAGTTAAATAATTTGTCATTCATTACACTGTATAATAATAAAACCATTGTCCATAAGATTTTTGGGCACTGTATATTTTGGCCCATTACCAGTGGCTCACCAGATGATATGCAGACTCTGAGTCAGCACACACCCAAATGAAAATAAAACAAAACTACCTTGAGTCTTTTGTTTTATCATACATTTATAGTTTTAATGTATGTGTCTAGGTTTTGTTTGTACGCACAAGACATATTTATTTCCAGCATGTCATGGGTTGTTGAAATATTGCTCTTGCCAAGATATGGATGTCAGTATTGCAGTGTCTATAAATCTATCCATAAATTTCCTCAAGCTTTACTTAATCAACTTGAAAGCCTTTTTTATATAAATTTTGGCATCTCACCTTGAATTTCATTTCTTAAGGTTTTTTGAACAGGAAACGAATCACTGCAGCATGAAATGCTTTTGAGACTTCTTAGCTCTACTTCAGTGAAAGATTTGGCCTGTATGTGAGCTTCTGCAGTTATAGCTCACTAGACCAAATTGACAAATAGATGAGACCTAAAAGGCTTTTGTGAATTGAGTCTGCAATGTGGCAAAACTACTACACCAAAACAATTCACAGAATACTAACTTGAAGAAGCAAGCACTTTTCCATCTCATAACATAATGCATTACTTGCCGTAAGTGGTTCACAGCCAGATACTGAGATATGTTTTATGATAACATTTATTTAAGCTGAATTGTGAGGCCATGCAGCTGAATTGTGATCTCCTCACTGACTGCATGCAAAAGCAAACATACCATGCACAATCTGCCCCAGTCAATCTATATGGTTCATTTAAATGAGTCAGTGAATCAGTCTGAACAGAACATACATCTAATTCTGTTATATTAAGATATCGAACCATAAGAACCATATTTACTCATTAAGAATTGCAAATTTGCAAACAATAAAACTGAAGTGTGGTTCTTATGAATCAATCAGTCAAACTGAACTGAATCATTAAAACTGACTGTTGAACCTGAATAGAACACAAAGTTATTGGTCTCAATCTTGGACTGAATCATTCACCCTGATTGGTGAATAATTCTGAATGAATCATGTCTGAAGCTGTGTGCGAAATCGCATAGTTACTGTCCGAGTAGGGACTTCATTTGAATAAAAATGTCTTCTTCAGGTTATTCTGCCTGACTCAAGCCAAGAACCATTACTGTTTTATTTGTACTTTTGGAAAGCAATGCTAAAATGCTAATTCATAACAAGAATTTATAACTTAAATTACTTCAGTTACTTATTGACTTGTATATATAAACACGTATGCACAACAGGGTTGCATAAAAATGATGGAAACATTAAAAGAGGAGGAAAATAGCATTGTTTTTTGGTTTAGCATGTAAGCACTGAAAAAATGTATTGGTTAGGCTTGGTGCAAAAACTAAATCCTGCCAGAAACACAGACTCATGGACTGAATCATTCAGACAATTCACTTTCCAACTGAATTGGATTACTAGCTTTGCTCACTGAACCGTAGGTTATTCTGCCTGACTCGAGCCAAGAACTGTTGCTGATTTATTTGTACTTTTGGAAAGCAATGCTAAAATGCTAATTCATAAGGTTAGAGACACTTTATTCACTTTAGTTATACATATGGGTTGTTAATATCAACTTGTAGTTAGGTATGCATAAAAAATGGTGGAGATAAAAATGGTAAAAAATGATGGAGATAAAAATACCATTGGTTTAAGATGGGTTAGCATACGTCAGATTGCTTGCTGGGGCTGGTGCAAAAACAAAATCATGTCAGAAACACTGCTTATAATCTGTTTGCTTTTTCTTTTTAAGGTTGCAAGATCTTCAAAAAATATGGCTGATATCAAAAGTCATACCTGAGAAACTTAAATGGCACACGAATGTCCTCAAGTGTGACTGCTATGGCTACTGAAGCATGTTGGAGTTGAAACCACAAAACATGTTAAAAGTCATGGATGGTTATCATCTGCACAACATGTTACTGCAGTTTGCTACTCAATCTTAACTTCGTAACTTGCATAGAGACGTCATGACCAACGTGTTTCCAGCAGAAGATAACATAAGTTCAACCTTTTTTCCTGAGAACTGTCCCAACTGCACTGCGATACCTGCGTTTGAAATAGATCTCACAAAGACACTGGCTTTGGGCCTGGTGCTGATGCTCTTCATAATATTCGGTGTGATGGGTAACATCCTGGTCATCCTCTCCGTGGCCTGCCATCGCAACTTTCGTTCCGTGACGCATTATTTTATCGCCAATCTGGCCGTTGCAGACCTGCTTCTGAGCTCTGTGGTGCTCCCGTTCTCCGCTGCATCTGAAGCCTTGGGACGCTGGGTATTCGGCCGCCATTTATGTAATGCCTGGACCGCGCTTGACGTGCTTTGCTGCACGGCGTCCATCCTCAGCCTCTGCGTGATCTCTGTGGATCGCTGCATCGCCGTCAGTTACCCGCTGCAGTACCCTTCCTTGGCTACGAGTCGAAGGGCACTGGCGGCAGTGGCGGCTCTCTGGGCCCTTTCGGCTGCCATCTCTGTAGGCCCACTGTTTGGATGGAGGGATCCGATGCCGGAGGACGAGTCCGTGTGCAGAGTTAACGAAGAGCCGGGGTACGCCATCTTCTCCGCTGCATGCTCTTTCTACGTGCCGTTGGCGGTGATTTTGTCAATGTACTGTAGGGTGTACGTGGTGGCCCGGCGGAAGACTCGTTCCATGAGTAAGAGCGGGCAGAAGAATGGGTTGAAGGAGCACGGAGTAACCCTGCGGGTTCACTGTCGTAAGGAGGAAGCCGTCCGCTTGAAGCACTCGCACTTCACCTTCATGATTAAGTTCTTCCAGGAGAAGAAGGCGGCCAAGACTCTGGGGATTGTAGTGGGCTGTTTCGTGCTCTGCTGGCTGCCTTTTTTCCTAGTGTTGCCCATAGGTGAGTACTTGACATGTATGTGAACACACAGCAAAGCCCATCCCAAAAATAATAATGATCTTAAATATATTTTAAATTAGAATGTCCAAATTATGCATTTTCAAAGGTTTCTAAATTTGCTTTGGAAATCTCCTACAACAGCATTCAAGTTCAAAAAACACTTTCATTTTCTCATAATATACACTGTGTTTCTCACAGTGTCTGAAAAGGTTTGATAAAGGATTCAGTCTCTCTAAACCCCTCCTTTCCGAGAGCTTCCTCTGCTCTGATTGGTCAGATGGCCCAGTCTGTTGTTATTGGTCTACCGCTTACAATGGAATCAGAAACAAAACATCTAATTACCATATCTAAATTTCAGCTCCAGAGCTTCCTCAGCACTTGATGCACAGAGTTACGTACAACAATGGTGTCGGTTTTACCATATCAATTTAAGCCCTGGCCCTCATCCTTTGGAAGTGCATGCAAAGTGGAAAACTGCATGCTTTAACATGTCGACAACACGAACCAAACTCTTCGAGGCCTCAGCTACAACTACAGCGTTTGAGGGAGGGTCTATGTAGATGATTTTCCCGGGCTGTTAGTGAAGACCATAGGCGAGCATTATGCAAATTTGTTACAAACCTACAGTATGTAGGTTAGACTAAAGGTCCTTGCACACTGAGTCCGAAAATCTCATCTGAAATTTTCGCACGTTAAAAAATATCAATCACGTTTACACACTGCCTCCGAAACTATTGTCCGTCAAAAAAAAAAAAATCGAAAAGGGTCTGATTTTCTGCGTTTTTCACATTTGTTGCAAGCATTTTGAGAGGTGTTTGGATTGACATGGGGGAAAAATCATGAGAAAAAGCATAATAGGGGCACTTTAAGGTAAAAGGATCTTGTTTTTTTTTTTTTTTTGCATTTTGGTCACAACACACAACTTAATATGTTTTGTTGAAATAATTTGTTTTACTTTGAAATAATGATAAAAGATTATGTCAAACTACTTCATTGAATGTGCCAATTTGAATATGTGAAAGTGCGAATGAGATTTGAGAGCTACTGCAGAGGGGAGATTACCGTAAATAATATACACGGCCGAAAATGAGATTATTTGAATAACTTAAGTCTTGGTCTATTCCTCACACAAATGTGTTGTATGGCTTCAGCAGAAATGCAGTACAAGTGTAATTTTTAGTGCTCGGCTGCTTCATCCTCATTCATTTTCATTACTCTGAAAAGAAAAGTTGGTCCCATATTTGTAACAACATAAGGGGGAGAAACGGTGACAGAACTTTTGGGTGAACCCAACTTGCAATAACTCAGAGAACATAATGTGCTAAGTAATGCTCTGAATAAGGCATGTGTAACAAGCGCGTAGACGCGTTGTTTTCAAGCGAAACACATTTTAGATGTCATGCTTTAATTTATATTTTGTTATTCTCACACATTTCAAAACAACCCAAGGTTCTCCCACACTATGACTCTATCCGTAAACAACATTAACATAATTCTTGCTGGTCCCTTTGAGATTGCTTTTAAATGAGCTTGTTTACAACGAAAGAATGAATTATGAAAGAAAGAGAAAGTATTGCAGACTGTTTTAACCCTGCTAGTCATAGAACACACTTAGAATAGAGGCTTTTATGCTAAACAGCAGTTCAGAAAACTAAATATTTTGAATGTATTCCAAATGTATTTGCAGGCGAATCTGTATCATTTGTTCTTACATTTAATGTTTTATGGAAATACAGCTTATTTATCTGCCTTTCTGCTTAGTAATTGGACAGCTAAGATGCTATTATCATTTGTGCGTCTGGTTCAAAGCTTGCAGTACTAAGAAATGCGCACATCAAAGCAAAGCCTTTGAAAATATGAAACATCCAAAACCATTTGACCTGCCGTCTTGGAGTGACCTTATGAAGCTGGAGGTCTCTTGCCGCATATAGTAATTTTGTCTTTTCTTTCTTACCGTGTCCCCAAAGGCTCAATTTTCCCATCTCACAGACCCCCGGACACTGTCTTCAAAATTACTTTCTGGCTGGGCTACTTCAACAGCTGCCTCAACCCCATCATCTACCCGTGTTTCAGCCAGGAGTTCAAGAAGGCATTCCAGAACATTCTCCATGGCCGCTGCCTCAGCAGAACGCACAGGACCTGGAGCCCTCCGGCCTCTTGTCGAGACCCTACGAACCTGCATGGACCCAAATCTCCACAAGGTTTACCATCTAGATTTACTGACTCCTGGAGGGCTACTAATGAATCGCCTTCTGCTGTGATACTGAACGAGTGCTCATTTACTGCACATGCACATAGCAACAGTGCTCTGAATTCACCTGACACTTCTCTGACTCTGAAAGTTCATCAAGTTTCCATTTGCAAGATGGAAGGTGAGGCTCTATGAAATATTTCTGAAAGAGTGAAAGACTTCAAAGGCAACCTTTGTATGGTATTTTGCAAAGACGTTACTGTGGAATTGAACAAGAAATGACCAAGGATCTGGCAAGATTTTGTATACAGGAGCGCCACCTTGTGGCAACATCTGTAATATGCATCTGCACTTTTGTTAAGTGTAAAACTGTGAGGATTCATACATTTGGAGTGTAAAAATCCAGCTTGGTAATGCAATGATTGTTGACAGAGCCATTTGAAACAGCTTATTTTTGTTGTTGTTAAGGATTTTGTTTTCCACAGACCTTTTTTTTTTTGTAAGGTCTTCAAAACTTGTGCTTTTAAAAATACAAATACACATACAGTGGAGTGAAAGAAATGTGAAAAATGTTTGGATTTTGCATTGCTTTTCATATAATCTTTAAACTGAAAATTTAAATCTAAAAAAAAAAAGTTCATAAAGTCTTAAACGTTTCTTCAAATGGTTGGTTAACACTTTACAATAAGGTTTAATTTGTTAGCATTAGTTAACAACATTAGTTAGCATGAACTATCTTTAAATATGATACTTATACAGAATTGTTAAACCTTTCATGTGTTTTCAGGTGTTTTCAAATCTCATCTAAGTGAGCAGTGTGTAGTAGCACATTACAAGTAACATGCACTACTTGATCAGATTGTCAGAGCTCTGCCCTGGCAGATTTGTCTGTTCTGTCTTTGTTAAATGTTTCCATGTGTTTTGTGTTTGAGCACATGGCTTAGTCTTTGTTTATGTTGCCATGTGCTCCTCTTGTCTTGCCTCCTTGTTTCCTTTTACCATGCACACTCGTTTAGTCCTTGTCTAGTCCTCATTTCTCTAATTGTACTCACCAGGTCCTCGTGTGCTCGACTCTCTTTATATTGTGCTTCCTTGCTTCATGTATTTGCTGGATTGTGTTGAGTTTATGTCATAGACTTGTCTCAATTCTTATCCGGGTGTTAGTGTCTCGAGTTCTTAGTATTACTGGTATCCTTGCAGTTCTTGCTTTTGCTTAACTTTTTAGTTAGTTACTTTGGCTTTTTCTTTGATTATATTATTTAGCCTGGGTTTACACTCACTCAAAAAAATAAGCTGTTGAACGAACTTGATTAAATTAAGGAAAACTTTTCCATGAAAATGAATTACATTTTTCCAACAAAATCTAATTTGTTGGAAATGATTTGTTGTAATTTTGTTGTATGAACTTAAATTCATTTAGTCATTCCTGCTAGATACAGTTTTGTCAGGTTAACTACTATTAATCTTTGGCCGACCTAAAATCACCAACATTATAATTTTAGTTAATTTGACGCTACAGTTATTTTCAATGATAGTCACTAGTGTTCAATTTAATTAAAACCTCTTTTTACATAGTAATATTGAATATACCTTATACAAGTGTGCGAGTGAGGTTTAATGCATATGTAATGTATACTGAGTGCCCACAGCCCTAAACTAAACACAGTCGCCACTCTTCTGCATAATGGTAACCAAAATTCAACAACATTACAGAAAGTCCTCCAAATTTCTAACATAACTGAATATTAAACACTAACATTAACTGACAACATCTTTCCATTTATAGAAAAACACATAAAATAACACTGTAATCCCTAAATTTACCCTCCTAATGCCTTGCAAAGCATGCTGGGAAATACAGATCCACTGCCCAGTTAGTTGTCAACAAAAATGATTCATGTAGTTTTCACACAAATGAATTAAGTAAACTTCAGTTTTAAATATATTAGGTTGATTGAACACAATTAAATTAAGTTGTGACAAAATATTAAACAATCGTGTTACTTTAGCTTATTTTAATTCATTGAATTTAACAAGAGGCAAAAAAATCATTTTTTGAGTGCTGTTTTATGCTTAGCTTTCTCTAGTTATTTGTTTTGGCTGTTGTTTTGTTCTTTCCCTTAGATTTTATAGGTGTAGTTTATCAGTTACTTTATTCTAGTTTTTTTGCTCTGCCTTATACTTATTTGATGTTTGAGTGTCTTGATTTGTTCTTGTTGTGTCTTGTTTCTCCCCTGTTGTGTGTTGGAGTCCCGTCCCGCCCAGCCCGAGACTCCACTGACTGCTGTTATCCTGGCTTGCTGGCTGCTTAATCTTGTGCCCATCTCCTTTCCAAACAGTTGTTGTGGGACTGTTCACCTGTTGCACATTGATCCCCGTTTTGTCAAATAAACATTCACTGCTCATCTCTGTGCGTGGTTCCTATTATTTCCAGTGACTCCCTGACACTTACTTTTTTGATGGAACGAGTAAAGTAACGCAATACAAGTCTTGCGCATTATGTAATCATATCACTTTTTGATGATATGAGCTAAGTAACGAACTTCAAGTATTGTGCATTATGTAATCAGATTACTTTCTGATGATGTGAGTAAATTAACGCATTACAAGTAATATGCATTATGTAATCAGATTACTTTTCGTTGCTATGAATAAAGTAATGCATTACAAGTAACATGCATTATGCAATCGGATTACTTTTCGATGTAACTGCAAATTACAATCTAATGAAACAATACATTTATTTACAGCCAAAAAAAAGTTACTGCAGATTAAGTATTTTCTAACCCTAACCCTAACCCTAACCGTCACAGTAATAGTAGAAATTGTAGCTGAAATATAGCTAGTGATGCATGATATCCAATTTAGTGGACATATGATCAATCAGAATTTTCTCCCAAACTTGATGTTACACTTTTTTTTGTTACCTGCATGAGTCTCAGAATGGATGGATATTCCGTAGCAACTTGGCATTTCTGACTGGAAGTCGGCCATCTCACATACAAAGGCTTTCCACTTGGTGATAGTGTGTAGGATGATGCACTAGTGTCCACTACAGAGGTTGATGTGCAACTATGCCATCAAAACCCATGCATATGCAAAAAATGGCTTTTTAATTGGCTGTCCACTGTAGTGACCTCTATGCGTGAAAGGGTTAATCTTAGGTGCATTTATATTTTTACTAATACATTATTAAAATAAAAGTTGTATCTGTTAACATTAATTAATGCACTGTGAGCTAACATGAACAAACAATAATCAAAAACAAAACAAAAAAAATGTATTTTAACTAACATCAAAAAAGAACACCCTGCTATTTTGCAAGTTCTCCCACTTGGAAATCATGGAGGGGTCTGAAATTGTCATCGTAGGTGCATGTCCACTGTGAGAGACATAATCTATAAAAACAAATCCAGAAATCACAATATATGATTTTTTAACTATTTATTTGTATGATACAGCTGCAAATAAGTATTTGAACACCTGTCTATCAGCTAGAATTCTGACCCTCAAATACCTGTTAGTCTGCCTTTAAAATGTCCACCTCCACTCCATTTATTATCCTAAATTAGATGCACCTGTTTGAGGTCGTTAGCTGCATAAAGACACCTGTCCACCCCATACAATCAGTAATAATCCAACTACTAACATGGTCAAGACCAAAGAGCTGTCCAAAGACACTAGAGACAAAATTGTACACCTCCACAAGGCTGGAAAGGGCTACGGGGAAATTGCCAAGCAGCTTGGTGAAAAAAGGTCCACTGTTGGAGCAATCATTAGAAAATGGAAGAAGCTAAACATGACTGTCGGTCTCCCTCGGACTGGGGCTCCATGCAAGATCTCACCTCGTGGGGTCTCAATGATCCTAAGAAAGGTGAGAAATCAGCCCAGATCTACACGGGAGGAGCTGGTCAATGACCTGAAAAGAGCTGGGACCACCATTTCCAAGGTTACTGTTGGTAATACACTAAGACGTCATGGTTTGAAATCATGCATGGCACGGATTGGAAGGTTCCCCTGCTTAAACCAGCACATGTCAAGGCCCGTCTTAAGTTTGCCAATGACCATTTGGATGATCCAGAGGAGTCATGGGAGAAAGTCATGTGGTCAGATGAGACCAAAATAGAACTTTTTGGTCATAATTCCACTAAACGTGTTCCCTCCTGCACAAAATCCCTCCTGCAGTGTGTGCAAACCTGGTGAAAAACTACAGGAAACATTTGACCTCTGTAATTGCAAACAAAGGCTACTGTACCAAATATTAACATTGATTTTCTCAGGTGTTCAAATACTTATTTGCAGCTGTATCATACAAATAAATAGTTAAAAAATCATACATTGTGATTTCTGGATTTTTTTTATTTTAGATTATGTCTCTCACAGTGGACATGCACCTACGATGACAATTTCAGACCCCTCCATGATTTCTAAGTGGGAGAACTTGCAAAATAGCAAGGTGTTCAAATACTTATTTTCCTCACTGTATATATATATATATATATATATATATATGACGATGATGTTGAATCACTAGTAGTGTTTCTGTAGTTTACAACAGGATTGAAATATTATGTCTTTGGTCATATTGATGATAATAGACTATTAAAAGACTCAGTAATGTCAGATTCATTTGTCTGCTTCAACATGGTCTTTGCTGGTTTCCTGATACTTTTCATATTGTGCATATTGCTGAAAATCAAAGAAAGAGTAGAGAAAATATTTCCATTCTCCCCCTTTTATTAATTTTCCATTTTTGTAACATCACTATCCAAGGGATTAGACACTTTTCAGCGCAAGCGAACATCCTCAAACAGCACAGCCAACAGTATAAACACCAGCACACAACAGGTTCACTTCTGGACTGGGGTTAATGGGGAAAGAGAGGGGCGGGACTAGAAATCATTGGCAACCTCAGACTGAACCATCTTTCAGTTCCCATCTGCATTTACATAGATTACATACCACGCATAGAAGAACATTCAAGGATACATAGCAAAGTGTGTGTGTGTGTGTGTGTGTGTGTTAGTGCCAACAGCTGCTCTGGGATCAGAGGAAATGCTTATGGCATGTTTTATTTGAACTCTTGCATATGCTCATATGTCTCAAGGAAAAGATTTGGAAAACTCACATAGGACAATTCTGTTCTCAATTTATGCCATATTTCCGCACCAGCTTAAATAATAATAAAAAAGAATTAGCTTAATATGTTTGTCTTGTTTTTTAATAATCATTATTAATTAAACTAACCATAAAGTTTAATTGAGAAGCAAAATTGTAAAAAAAAAAAAAAAAAAAAAAAAAAAAATTAAATAAAATTGAGTTTATTTTCTTATCTCACTGGCAAACCATACACATAAAATTGTTCAGGTTAAAAATGAAAGAAAATAATTCAACACTCCCTTATAACTTTAGCCTAACTCCGTTTTTCTTCTCAGTATTTTGCTCTTGTTTTACAGATGTTTAACAAGACAAAAATACCAAATAAGGTTTTTTTTTTTTTCTCTATCAATGTGTGTCAAACTATCAATCCACAGTTCAGAGGAAAACGTGCCACCAAGAAAGGCATTTAAAACAGATTCTGTCTGCTTCTCTTTTGGAAAGATGGGTACTACTGTACATAGATGGTTTGTGTTGCACTGTAATCACAACGTAGTTGAAATGATCCAGCCATTCGATGTTGTTTTAATATAGCACCAAGCCCAGAAGGGTTGCTAGGGCATATGCTTCCGATGTGTAATGTGTTGCCATCACAAATAAAAGAGTCGTCATAGTAACAGTAGAAAGGCAATGAGGTCAGCAAGACACGAACAAGAAACAGGAAGAGCGAAAACAATAATAACAGTCATGAGGTGATAACAAGCAGATACAATTTATGAGGTCAGTGACCCCTCTCACCGCCGTCATTAATACATCAGTCCATGCGAACAGAATGAATCATTATAACCTCGCGTCACCCTCTATTTGAGATACACATTCATTCCAACAGAAAGCGCGCACAAAGACAGTCTCGCGGTGCTATAGTAACGTTTTTTCCCCCTCCCGCAGCGGTTTCGCTTAATGAACGTACGATTTGCGTAACAAACCATAAACACATTATTAAAATTTAAAACGAGTCAAAATGGACATTTTAGTGAGGAGAGCATAATGTCCTGACTCCTGATAACTTGGAGAACTGGAAGAAAAACGTAATTTTCTTAATCTGTAGGCTATTTGTGTCGTGCTTTCTAGTAAAAAGATTAACATTGTTAAAACAAGACAAATTTACATTGGATGCAAAACTGCATAAGATATGAAGACTTATTGTATTTTGAATTAAATATTTTTTTTATTATTACATATTTTTGACATATTTACTGGAAAACGATTTTGTTTAAGTTTCCTATGGAACCCCTTAAGGGGGATATCGGAGGAATAATTATTAATTATATATATATATGTATATATATAACATTTGTGTTGTTTCGTAAAAAAGTATTGTATTCCCATAGAAACTTTGCGTTCACAGGAACAACCTTTGCATGTTCCCCTAGAAGCGTTTTGTGTGTGAACTTAAATTTTCTTGGGGGAACGCAAAATATTTGAGAGAGAGCTCAAATATTGAAATACAGTTTTCCCTCGTAGTTTTCCCATACGTCCCTACTTCATATTATTAATTTTACTTAGTTTTCTCTGAAGAACAAAAGTTTTGCGAAAATGAATGCAGAAGCATTGAAAATATTTTTCCACCCCATGTCCCTTTAGGGGCTCTGTAGTTTCCTCACTTTGGAACAAACAATTGTGTGTCTTTGAGTAGGCTACACACTAAGCATACAACAACTAAGCAGCAGTGAATATGCAAGGTTAGACCTTGCCAGTGCTGGAATGAACTGGAGACTGTGTGTGTTTGTGTGTGTTTCTCTGTGTTGAGTCATAGAGGAAAAGGCAAGCAATGGAGAATGATGATACAGGCCAAGATTTTGCTGATGTGCATGAGGGAAAAGAAAACAGCTGGAGGACAGGTTTAGTAAATGAAAAACAGATTATACAAGAAAAGTTCCGCCATCAGATGTCAAGATTTAAGGAAGGCACATTAAACCCAGTTAAAGCCTTTTATAACTGTGTTTTACTTTTATACTATGCCTCCTTCGTCTGGGCTGAACATAAGGTTTAGCACCATCTACAAAACGTGGATTATCGTTACGGTTTAAAACCCCATAAAATTAAAATGACAGTTTTGTGGCGTTAAGTGAATGTATATTATTGTCTAATGTACTCATATGTTAGCAAATAAACACATTTAAAATGTACAGTCTTTCTCTTCAGGAAAAAATGAACCAGAAATATTGATGACTCATCTTGTACAACACATTTGTGTCCAATCAAATGCACTCTAGAATGAGAATGTCCCTCCCACAATACCACACGGCACACGCAACCGACTAGCATTAGCAAATACCAAATCATAATTAATGGCTGTGATGTACCCAAAAGCCATTTAAAATAAAATAAAAACATGATCTTTCCATGTGTTTAGCCAAACTTCATGTTTCAATAGGAAATGTCAAACACAGGAAAAGAAAACTGATAACGCACTAAAGGCTATATCAGCTAACCTAGCGAGCTAGCTGCTCAGTGCATTGCCCTTTGTGCTTTTAGGGCATGTTTTTCATGTTTTCAGACCAACTTGGATGAAAAACAAACAGATTAACAGAAAATCTCTTTCATTCTTTGATTAAAACAACAACAACACTAAAACATGGAGCTGCCATGTTGCCATGTTCAACACAGCTATTGAAAATCACTTACTCGGTTTTATTTTTATGATATTATGACAGTATGTAGCATTTTACTGTACTGGATGTCAGATGGAAAAATGGATGTCGACATTAAGAATGGCACTGACAACTCATACTCAGAAAAGCCTTTCAAAAGCACCATGACGAGTTAAGAGAAAAAATATGGCACCTTTGTATCGGTTAACCGGCTATTTTACATTTAAGAGTTAAGAGAAAAATCTGGCACCTTTATATCGGTTAACCGGCTATTTTACATGATTTAACAGCCTTTCAGTTGTTTCAAACAAAAAACACAAACAAGCTCTTGCAGCAATACTCAGCGTTATAAGTCCATCTCCGGCACAGCTTGGAGTTAAAGATACAAAAAAAGACACATTAGCGTAAGGTCTGCGATATCACATTTGTTGATATAGAAATTTGCGGTATAACCACTCAATATCGTAAAATCTAACGACTCACAAGGCTTATTCGTACTGCGCAGCAACCAAATCTACAGAAACCCGTCTGGGTTTTTTTTGGCCCTCAAGCCAAAAGTATACTTCGGTTTTTACGCATAAGCATAAGGTAAATATCATCACGTCAATGTCAGCAGCATAATACGCGAGCAGCCGGATTTTTGTAAACTAGTGTACTCTATAAGCTCAGCTAGCACATGGGTTTTGATTAAAAAAATATGATTAATTTGTCCACAAGGTGGCCCTCGTCGTTGTTTCATAGAGGAAAAAGAAACGTGGGGATTAAGCGTTTGTGTGAGAGATTAATAAATTCACGCGACTACTTTGAACGAGTAAAAAAATCTTTTTTTTTTTTGATAACATTTACGGTCATAACTTCGATGAGAAATAACGCAGACACAGGACAAGGATGAAACATTCTAAGTGACCGTTCACACAGAACGTGTTTTTCCATTCCACTGTGCAACTTTTTCTTAGTTTTTCTATGTAAACAAGCGTTAGACAGATGTGTTTGCCGCGTCTCGCACACGACACTGCGTTTAAAAAAAAAACCCACACCACTCAAGTTAAAAGTTCAACTTAAAAAAAAAAAAAAAGTCTTGAGACCTTGTTTTTTTGTACCATTCAACTGCCCGCGTCTTGCGTTTTTCAAAGCAAAAACACGTTCTGTGTGAACCGGCCCTAATGCACATGTTCGGCTGTACGCATGTCAAAAATGTAAGTAGGCCTATACTTTAGGCTCTAGTGCATTAGGAAATTGTTACTAATTTCACAGCGCCACATCCACTTTGCTCTTTATAAGAGATGTAACAGCCTTAACCCTAACACCTTTAGCTAACATGTCTGCTAAATTCTCAATAATCCTCACAGAAACAGCCCTCTGTTTCTTCACAGCCAAAAACAACCTGGACTTTCTCCTATTCTTAAACTTTAGAATTAAAGCAGCTTGTGCAGAAAAAAAAAAAAAAAAAGAATAGATCAAGTTTCTTTTGGAATGAGGAACAAGGAACATTTCCAGCTAGAATCACTTGTGGTCCTCTCATATTTTCTCTAACGTTGCTAAGCTGCTTGTTTTTACATGCGGTTTCTTCTGCAATAACATTAACATTGTTAATTAAATATCTCTGGTTGTGAAACAAAACATGTTTTTTAATTAGCAACCACTGGAAAAGCTTTCTTTTATTGACTGTTACAGAAATTATCGCATTGAATGCCACGGAAAGGGCCGGAATACGGTCAGGGGTTCATTGATGTAAACTGATTGTTTGAGTAAAAAATAAAAAATAAAAAACGTAATAAAAAAAGCCTAAAAATATAGACATTCCTAATGTAATAAAAGTCCTAATAGACTTTTTGCCACAAACAATGACACAAGAAACCCAGTACTCTAACCCTTGCCTTGTTAATAAGTAACAATGATGAACAGCTTCTCTAGTACACACACTTGATCCCTCCGATTTCAAAAAGCAAATAAAGTTAAATACAAAAATAATAACATGACTCATGGTGGGTAGAAAGTACAGTATAAAAATCATACAATCAGAAGTGCTCAAATGTGGATGTTACATTTTTCCTTTCTTCACATGAGGCAAATACTTTTTTTTTTTTTTGTCTAGATGTCTTCTTTAGGAAGTGGTGTTGGGTTGGGAAAAGAAAAACAAGGGAAAAAGGCGAGAGCTCGGGGGTTGGGAGAGTAGGGAGTGAAGAATCATAGGCCCTGTGGAGGGTTCGGTTCTTGATTTGACACGGTGGTTTCAGCAAACCCCTCCGTTTATAGACACCCCTCCCCCCAAACCCACTGTTCTCCTGTCGGCTGGAGGACAGGGGTCTAGCCCAGGCTGGTGATGTTGGCCCTGCCACCAGGGGGCGCAACGATGCGCTGGGTGTTGCGGCGGGGGATGTTGTCGTCAACCTGAGCACCTGAAACCGATAAATCAAAAGGAAATCACCTTATGATGCATATATTTTTTACATGATGACACTCTTCCAGTGAAAAAGTGGATAATTCATTTAAGTCAATTATATAAAACAACAAGTATCTCGCTAATATTAAAATTCTGGCTGGTACAGATGAGCCGACAAATAAAATAAAGTAAAATAATAAAACTTAAAATAAAATACTACAAGTGAATTTAGGTACTGATATGTCATGCATCTCAATTGATTTCTAATTGATTTCCTTGCAATGCTCACCAGAGAGACTGAAGCCAGACTGGTGCAGGTTGCGGACCGGTTGAGCGGGCTGCTTGGCAGGAGAGGTCTTGGCAGAGGAAGCAGGGGTCACAGCTTTGGGCGTCACTGAGACTTCACAGACCGGCCCGTCGTAGAGACCCCGTGGGACGCCCCTCAGTTCTGCAAGCTAAGAAACAATGGTGCATGATAATATTAGTAAAACACTGATAACCTAAAACATTTAGAAAACCACAAACAGTTCACCTTTAATAAGCATTAAGTGACATTTATATTAAAAGGCAAAATATACTCATTTATGAATAAGTATATTTATAACAGAATAAGCATATATGAGCAGTATCACATGAGTAGCAGTGCGATATGACTGTATATCAGCACAGCTGTGATTCGGATGTAGGTAATCACTGCGTGCTGATATATGCCATATATATATATATGGTTACGAGTGTGATGTTGCGTTTATACAACAGTTTGATGGCACAAGTGAGTAAATAATTAAGAAACAACAACGGAGTGTCTTCAAAAACCCTCTTTTGTGCAGAACTACTTCCTTCCGCCACGGATTCAAATCTCAAAAATTCAGCTTTGCATCACAGGAATAAATGACATTTTAAAATATATTCAAATAGAAAAATCAGTCATTTTAAATTGTAAAAATATTTCACGATAGTCCTTTTAAATAAATGCATAATGCATAGATGCACTATATACACGTATACTGTATATGCCATTCAGTATATACACCCACTGCGGGTCAAAACTTAGAAATAATTACAACATTTTTACAAAGAAGTCTTTTATGATAACCAAGGGTGTATTTAATTGATCAAAAAGACAGTAAACCATTCATATTGTGAAAATCAATGTTGAAAACACCAACGCTAGAATATTTGTTATGGTATTATATTCTATAAAAATTATATTGTAATATTTAAAAAAATCCTATAATAATAATAATAATAGTAATAAAAAAAAAATATATATATATACACACACACACACACACACACACACACACACACACACACACACACAGACAATGAATACTTATAATAATATATACAATTAATAACAAGTAATAATAATAATAAACCGGTATGATAATAAATAATATGGTCAGCGGCAGATTGTGTATCTCTAGATTTCGTTGAAAAACGTTGATCTATAACTCACCCTGCTGCGAGCCTTTATCCTCTTGTAGACATAGTCAGGGAAAGGCTTACGGCTCACGTAGCGTCCAGATCCCTCTGTGGTGTGGAGATTTCCATCCTCCAGTACGATCTTTCCCTGGCTGATGACCACCAGGGGCACCCCGCGCACCTCGGTACCCTCGAAGATGTTGTACTCCACTGCCTGGAAAACAAGAAGCAACGGCATGACACTGCATGTTGAAACTCCGTTTCGGGATCAGGATCAGTACACAACACAAAACCATACTGATGATTTGCAGACATTCCCGACGTCATTTGCACAAACTCTGCTCTCCTTGAGAGATAGTTATTTTGCATTGCTCTAAAATTCCTTCCACATACTGAAGCATGATATTCCGGTGAAAATGGAGGTGATGATGATATCCCATGTTGGAAATCATTATTGATCCTTTCAGAAAGCTATTTAAACAATATGTTGAGGACAAGATGTCAGAACAGACCATATTTGCAGCCCACCTGTTTAGAACGGTTGTAGAAATACAGTACAAAGAAAAATTGTGGAAATGGGAGGGAGTGAATGAGGGAGGAAGTATTGTATATTAAAGTTTACAGGGTGTGTGTGTGCTGGCACGTGTGAACACCCTTCTGAAGGCTACTGGCGCTTTGCTAAAAGCAATACAGAACATCCCACATGACCTAAAAACAGCATGAGGTTATTCAGTGAATCTGATAATCAACACACACACATGCTCAAACACCTACAGTCCTGAATACACACACACACTCAGGACTTTTGTCTTGTTTTCCAGTACTGTCCCTGAGAAGCAAAACTGTGTAAATATTAAGCAGTCACCACCATTCAAAAGTTTGGGGTCTGTAAGATTTTAAAAGTTTTAAGAACTTAAAGAAATCTCTAATGCTCACCAAGGCTGTGTTTATTTTAAAACGTTCAAGATTCTTTGGGATGAATAGAAAGTTCAAAAGGGATAATTCTTTAAATATTGAGTGAGGTTTAGGCTTAAAACAAGAAAAAAATTTATCTATTTGCAAATGAAAATCAAGATTTTTTTTCTTCTAAAACAAGTATATTTTATATTATTAAATATTATATATTATATTAGATATTGCTAATTTATTAATAATATAAAATAAATATATTAAAACATTAAATGTATTAATATATTATTAATGTTATTATTAATTATACCTATAATGTATATAAATGTAATATATTTAAATATTTAACACAAATCTTTATTTTAGGATGTTTAGATATATTGTTAAATATAAAATCCACTAGACAAAAGAACACAACCCTCTAAGGCCAATGTGTTTTAAGCTCATGAACACAAATAGAAGACATGGCATCCTGCACAGTGTTACGCCTCCAAACCAGGAGGGAGACATCAATTACCCAGGCAGAGCTCCGAATGACATCACTCGCATGAGTAACATGCCCACGCCCAACATTTGGTCAGCACAACCAATGTTCTATGGTCAGGAAAGCAAACCACGTCCTTAAAAACACAACTTTGCTCACTGGTTAACTATACTGAGGGACATAAATTTGATGGCATGAATACATGTCAAATCACATAAACACAATCAATCAATAATGTGCATTAATGAGTCACAGTAAGACCAGGAACATGTGTTAGGAAAGTATTAGGGTCTATTTTGATGTCTAAAACTTTCTGAGTGTTTGACATGGAAATGGATATGACAATGTTGTTCTGTTTGGTCTTGGCGGAATAGATCTGCTACGCTGCTGCTGTTATTGCTGCTGCTGTTCAATATAGCATCGATGAATTACCCGTAGCAGATTTATGCAGGTGGAGCGTTTCAGAAAGCACGCTGTAACTGCTACAGCAAATGCTGACCAAGTATTTGAAGGTTGAGCAGTGAGTTCATTGGCTACTGATGCGGCAGGAACCAATCATCTGTGCCCTATAGAATGATGTGATTGCAAGCAAATTGAGTTAAGGACCTATCAGCCTGCGCCACCTAGCGTTTCATGACCGAACTTTGTATTTCACGTTGGTTTTAAACACACATGACATTGCTGACAGCAGAACTCACCAGATTGTGGCTCTTCGCTGAGATGATCTTTGTAACATCAGGCTCCCACAGAACCAGATCAGCATCTGAGCCCACGGCAATGCGGCCCTTACGTGGGTACAAGTTGAAGATTTTAGCGGCGTTTGTGCTGGTGACGGCCACAAACTGATTTTCATCCATTTTTCCAGTTACCTACGAATGACAGGGACCACAGGGAGAGATTTGTCTTGTTTGTGTTTGTGTCCACTTGAGTGTGCTTGTCTGTTCAGCTCGGACTGTTTAGACTGATTTTGTTTATATGATGGAAGGAAGAGTAGATGCTGCACTGTGGAAACTTGTAACTCCTTACTGTTTGCAGACTAGTATTTCTGTCTCACCACACATTTGTCCCAGATGATGGACATCCTTTCCTCAGTGCCATTGGTTCCTTCAGGGATGAGGGTGAAGTCATCTTTACCCACAGCTCTCTGGGCGGTGTTAAAGGTGCAGTGAGCGCTTCCTGTTACCTGCAGATCCCCACTATAAGAAAACACATATAATGTTAGGACAAAACAAATGGGTCAAACAGTTCCATTTATATACTCAGCAAACCCTTTTCACGTTTGAGTCGTCTTTAAAGACCCCCTGTGGTGAAAATCAAGTTTTTAAGGTTGTTTATATGTCTATGTGGTGTTTTTAATATGCTTTAAAGCAAGGTTGTCAAACTCAGTTCCTGGAGGGCCACAACCCTGCAGAGTTTAGCTTCAACCCTAATCAAACACACCTGATCCAGCTAATCAAGGTCTTCAGGATTACTAGAAACTTCCAGGCAGGTGATTTTGGAGCTGGTTGGAGCTAAACTCTGCAGGACAGTGGCCCTCCAGGAACTGAGTTTGACACCCCTGCTTTAAAGGGTCATGAAACCCTAAACAAACTTTTCTGAGATTTTAACAGAGAGGTATGTGTGTTGAACATCATTGAAGACAATGTTAGCATCTGTTAGATTTAATTAGATTAAATAGATTTCATCTTCCAGGTTTAAAATGTACATTGTGTCCACGTCACAGGTTGTAACTGGCAGTGCACTATAGTACTTTGATGACACATCGGTGTCTCAATTATTCATGAGACTGAGTTTTGTGAGGAAGACTTGAGCTGAAAGAGGGGGGTTTCATGACTCTTTAAGACAAACCATGTGAAAAGTCATAAGTCCACACAAGAGTATTTGCTCCTTAATACTGCAGTGATCTAAAATCTCAAAAACGCGGTTTGAAATCGCCAGTGTTTCTGACGTCACAAACTACCTTGTAAACCAAACACGTTAAAGTGCCGACGGGCTTTAGCATATCATCATTACTATGCTCTGATGCAGGGGAGTCTCAAGAGAAGCCAGGTTTATCCAGGTATATTTTCTGTTGATATGAATAATTGTTCTCAGTCGGAAAAGGGTGTCTTGCTCACTTCAGGCTGGTGCAGATTTCCTGCCTCATGTGGAGGAGTTCAAGTATCTTGGGGTCTTGTTCACGAGTGAGGGAAGGATGGAACGGGAGATCGACAGACGGATCGGTGCAGCTTCTGCAGTATTGCGGTCCATGTACTGTTCTGCCGTGGTGAAGAAGGAGCTGAGCTGTAAGGCGAAGCTCTCGATTTACCGGTCGATCTACGTTCCTACTCTCACCTACGGTCATCATGAGCTGTGGGTCATGACCGAAAGGACACAAAATCTCTTTCTCGGACCTTTTCCTTGACTGTTCCCTGCTGGTGGAATGATCTGCCTAACTCAACCAGAGCCATTTTCAAGAAACGGCTGAAGACACATCTTTTTCGGCAGCACTTGATCCATTAATACTAACACTTTCTCTTCTATTCTATATCTATTTATACAAAAATAAAAATAAAATACATGTACTGCGTTAGATTAAACTGGGAAGGTCATAGCACTTGCATATTGTTGTCCTATTGTTAGTTTAACTGCTTCTATTGTTCTCATTTGTAAGTTGCTTTGGATAAAAGCGTCTGTTAAAAGAATAAATGTAAATGTTAATGCTGACTGTTATTATTATTTTAATAAATATTTAAAATTATAAATTTTTATGATCACTTTGAATAACTTGTAATTATATTTTGTATATTCAATTTAATAATTCAAAATAATAATAATGATAATGGTAACACTTTACAATAAGGTTCATTATTTAACATTAGTTAATGTATTAACTAACAATGAGCAATACATTTGTTACTGTATTTGTTAATCTTTGTTAATGTTAGTTAATAAAAATACAGCTGTTCATTGTTTGTTCATGTTAGTTCACAGTGCATTAACTAATGTTAACAAATGCAACCTTTGATTTTAATAACGTATTAGTAAATGTTGAAATTAATATTAACTAAGATTAATAAATGCTGAAGAAGTATTGTTCATTCTTAGTTCATGTTAACTAAGGTAGTTAACTAATGTTAGCTAATGAACCTCATTGTAAAGTGTTACCATGATAATTATAATAATGTAAGAATTTTATTATTATTTCTTAAATTTGATGCAGCATTAAAAGTAAACTACACGGCAGACTTAAACTGAACTGGGTTCAATTCGCTTAATTTGGAACTTACACACATTAGCCAAAGTTTTATGAACCGCTCTCAGACCACATAAAATAAGTTAATTTCTCAAGGTACACTTAGGGCTTCACAACCAAAACAAATCAAATCATAAATGCATCCTAAAAATGAACAGACATAAAGTGATCTTACCATGACAGCAGCGAGTTGAGATAGTCCGGTGTGGTGGGATCTGGACTCAAGGGTGGGGACGTGACGTAGGCGGCGGCCTTGGCCCAGTTCTTGCTCCAATAGTGTGAGCCGTCCGTGCCAAGACTTGCTGTGATTGGCTCTCCATAGACTACAGTGCCTAAATGGTTCAAAGATACTGAATTAGGAACAGCATATATAATTTCACTCTAATTCCCTTGCCTAATTCTGGAGCCTAACCACTATGATGTCATTTCTTGCGCTCTAGCCAAGAACAGCTGAGTCATAGCATGCTGATTTCTTTTTTTCTTTTTTTTATTGCACTACTGCAGTGCATCCCTGCTCATAAAACCTGCCTTGCTTGTCCAGTCTAATAATACCTCATTTTAATGGCGCGGACAGAGTGGGATTAGATCAAACCACCTCAGAATGTTCTTCCATTTTGGTAATTCAACCTTGAATGTTTCAGAATGGGTCAGTTGATAACTTGATTAAATCAAAGGCAGACCAATCCTAGAGTCGCCATATTTAGTTTTATATTGCGATATATTATTTTGCATCACACCTTTTTTCCTGGCCTGGGCGATGACATCAGCAGCACTTTTGCTCATCACCTTGGTGACGTAAAGAGGGCAGTTGGTCTGATTGGCCACTGTTACAGAGCGGTTGACTGCTTCCGCCTCCACCTAAATGATCCATAAAACCAATTCAATACAAAGGTTTTCTTCTACGAAACTATGTTTCCTTCTGATGAGAAAATGGAAAATATCTGTTCCCAGTATTCACTGCCATTCACCTCCTCTGGACGACTGAGGACATGTCCCTCTGGTCCAGTGATCCCCAACTCGAAAATCCTGCGCTGCTCCTATTGAAAGAAAGAAAGAAAGAAAGAAAGAAAGAGAGCGGGATGGGGAGATAAGAGTAGCATGAGATCACCGCATCTTTAAATAATCATGTCATGGTCTCAATATATACTGTATACATTAAAAACAATACATTTTATCTCCACAACCAAACTTTGTCCTCATTACAAAGAGTTTTCTTATCTTCATAATGATAAATACACACAACCCTGAGCCAAAAGTCATCTGCAATTAATTATATCGACCTCATGTAGGAATATTTCCTTTGGGTTAGCTCGCCAATATAAAGTCTGAGTGTTCATTGTGGAACATATGTTTTGATTTAACATCTCCAAACAGTTTATTGTTGATATTAACTCTGAGTAATGGAGCTCAGTGCTGGACTCTCTGAAGATCTCACCTCGGCTATGATGTCTCCGTTCTCAGCATGGACCTGAGCGATGGCCCCGAGGTCCCGAATTACACTCAACACTTCGTAGATCTGCACAGAAACACACATTTGACCTCACTCAAGAAGGAACGCCAAATATGACAGAAGCATGCTTAAAACAAATGCAATGGTCACCGCCAGACTATTAAAGCATCATTTGTTTATAAATTGCCAAGGGACTCTATTTAGATATACTCAATGAGAATTAGAACATAAACACCCAACCCCAAGAAACTTGGCACTGTACCCCCTAAAACTGTGATGGTAACAGATGGAAGACTTTTTTTTTTTAATTTTTAAAAACATTTTAAGTGCATGATTCCATGATTTATCAATCCTGAGAGAAATCATGGCATCTGTGGCACATCATGCTTCAACGTACTTCAAAAAATACCATGGTTTTACTATGGTCCATGTCCAAAATCATGGTAATACCTAGTGCATAGTTAGGGTTAAACTGCAAAAGTCACATTAAACAGCAAAATAAACGAATAAAATCCAATGTAATTCAAAACCTTAGTAATACCATGGTATTTTTGTAAATGTAGTCAGGATTTTCCAAAAAAACTAAAAGTCACATTAAACTGAATGAATGAATGAATGAATGAACTTTAAAATAAAATACCATGGTTTATGGTAAGTTTAAGGTATGTCCAAAACCATAGAAATAGTAATACCATGGTCACATTAAACTGCAAACTTAAAAATAAATGAAATTAATAAATGAACAAACAAATATGCTTCAAAAAATACTATGGTTTGACCATGGTACATGTACATTTTTAATGCATAGTCAGGCTTTTTATCCAGAAAAGAAAAGTCATGTTAAAATGCACACTCAAAAAACAAACAAACAAATAAATAAATGAACCAATGTACTTCAAAAAAATACCATGATACCATAGTATATTTCCAAAACAATGCTAATACCATCCTTTCTTTGGGCCATTAAGGTGTTTTGCATTGTGAAAACGTTCATGACAATTTAGCAACATGGTCTTTATGTTTCTGTATCTTATTGGTCCAAAAAAATAAACTTTCTTATCTTTAAATTTTCTCTTTTGATTTCGTGGTTATATATGACCTGGGTGTGTTTTTGACAGGTTTCATGAGATCCTAGAAGACAAGTAAGAATGTGCAACTCACGGAGGAAGTCATACCTGGGAATCAGTGAGCTGGAAAACGTCTTTGTAAGCCAGGTAGACGAGGAAAGAGTTAATGCCTGCACACAAAGACGGGATATGAAATTACAGAGGGAAATGTCGGTGAGACATTAGATGAAACAGCGCAGCAGCAGAATTCCTGACCGATGGAGTAAACGCTAACTCTGGTGGGTTTGTACAGCAGATACAGATGTTCACATAAGGGAATGCTGGCAGTGCTTTACCGTGATCTTTGACGAGCGTCTCCATGTCCTCTTGAACACCCTTGTGCCATTCGGTGATGTCCACGTGAAGGGAATAGTCGCAGCACGCTTTGCTGTCCGCCCATTCCCGCCACTGATTGAAGGCTGAGATCAAACTCGTCCCGGGTTCAGGCACCACATGATCGACTGTTCACAAACACACAGTGGTTAGGCAGATATTAAAGAGACTCCTACAGATTAAAAAGCACTTCAATCAGTTAAGTAATGCCGCTCAAAGCTGAAATGAGGACAAACAGAGACATGAAAACAGTCTCTTGTACTATTTTAAGCACACTGTCTCCATCCGGTCTGCCATATACTGACACACACTAAATGATGGCTGCATCATAAAGGATACAGCGACTCAGCCAAACATAGCAGGTCTAACCAAAGCTTAACTGTGTTATCTGTATTAAGACCATAGGAACCACAGGCAAATTGGAGAAAGTGTGAGTGGTTACTAGATGGTCGCTATGGCACTGTCATGGTTGCTAGGGTGTTGCTTACTGGCCCAAGTTTCTGCGATTTTCTGGTCCCTGAATATTAGCAGTTGCTAAGGTGTTATAAGCAGTGTTTAAAGGATTACTATGCATTTGCTCAGGGGTTGTGGGTGGTTGCCAGGGTGTTGCTAGGTGGTTGCTATGGTTATGTTGGTGGTTTCTTAAGTATTGTTAGGTGGTTGTGGGTGGTTGCTATTGTATTGTTGGTGGCTTCAAGGGCAGTGATAAGGTATTACTATACATTTGCTCAGGTGTTATGGGTGGTTGCCAGGGTGTTGCTATGGGGTTGTGGGTGATTACTAGCAGAGACAATTTATATGAGACATGCCACTTCCTCAATCCTCAATACAACTATATAAGGAAAACCCGTAACGGCAAAGATGGCGGTTGTATGCACATGTCCCGCCCCTCCCGCTGGAAAGCCAATCATCTGCTTTTAACAGTCAGCAGCTGACCACTAAGGAGCGAATGTACAGTGACGTGACATAACTGCCATATTCAACCTGTGCTTTCGCGCTGTGGCTGGCGCTGAGCCAAAGACGGACGCGCTCAGCGCTTGTCATAGGCTATATCACAACTGTTCAGTGTTTTAACCACATAATGTTTATTTTAGGTTTCAGACATTTAAATACATTGTTTAAGTGCTTGGCACAACACCGGCATTCTGGATAGAGACGTAAATGAAGTTTGGTGTCCTGAACGTGAACCCTTGCGCATGCGTAGTAAAGGTATAACCTGTGGGGGAAAAAGGCATTTTAAACCTTATTTTGGGGCAAAGTCATCAAACTTTTTCAGCGATTTTTATCATATTTTACTGCTGTTTCTATACATGCAGTTTTTATGTCCCAGTGACCAGTGAAAGTGCAGTTCTGACTCTCTGCCCATTCATTTAGATAGGAGCCTGGTCTTGTTAGTCCGAAATAGCTGCCCGGAGGCGTTGCCAAGATGGCGGCCGAGTGGCACGACTTGCCTAAAAGGACTTTGTTACTAGGCAGTTGTTGGTGGTTGCTATGGGATTGGGCCTTATAATATTCTTTTCCCTAGATATTAGCAGTTGCTAAGGTGTTTTGAGTAGTGTTTAAATCATTACTATGCATTTGCTCAGGAGCTGTGGGTGGTTACCAGGGTGTTGCTAGGTGGTTGCTATGGTAAGGTTATGTTGGTGGTTGCTAAAGTATTAATATGTGGTTGCTAGGTGTTTGCTATTGGATTGTTGGGGGCTTCCAGGGCAATGATAGGGCATTCCTATGCATTTGCTCAGGTGTTGTGGGTGATTGCCAGGGTATTGCTATGGTTATGTTGGTGGTTGCTAAAGTATTGCTATGTGGTTGCTAGGTGGTTGTGGGTGGTTGCTTTTGGATTGTTGTTGGCTTTCAGGGCAGTGATAGGGCATTCCTATGCATTTGCTCAGGTGTTGTGGGTGGTTTCCAGTATGGTGTATTGTGGTTACTGTGGTATTGTGGGTGGTTGCCGGGGCGCTGCTAAGTGGTTACTTTAGTGTTGTGGGTGGTTTCTAGAGTGTTTCTAGGTCATTGAGGGTGGTTGCTTTAGGGCATTGTTTACTAGCCCAAGTCGCTGTTTGTCTGGTCCATAGATATTAGTGGTTGCTAAGGTATTTTGAGTAGTGCTAAAAGTGTTACTATTTGTTTGCTCGCGTGTTGTGGGTGGTCGCCAGGGCATTGCTAATGAATTACTACATGGTTGTTATGATATTGTGGGCAGTAATGTGTTACTAGTAACACGTTACAATAATA
The DNA here is from genome assembly GCF_949319135.1 of Squalius cephalus. Taxonomy (NCBI): domain Eukaryota; kingdom Metazoa; phylum Chordata; class Actinopteri; order Cypriniformes; family Leuciscidae; genus Squalius; species Squalius cephalus. The sequence goes on from NC_137145.1 coordinate 19,480,417, forward strand.
ACATTACAATAAGTATTAATATTACTTTTAAAAAAGGGTAATGAGAAATAAATGAAGTTTTTGAGTAACAAGCCCAACAATGGTTGCGGGTTGTTGTTGGGGCATTTCTAGGTGGTTGCAAAGGCATTGTTAAGTGGTTGCTATGATGTTCTATGCAGACAGTGTGCAGACTGATCTCAAGTCAGTTTCTCAGCATACTGAGGCCAGTTTGACACATACTGATCATGGTGGTTCCTCCAGCCAGCGCAGCGCGGGTGCCTTGGTAGAAGTCATCTGCAGAAGTCATGCCCCTGTCAGGCATCTGGAAGCGTGTGTGCACATCAATGCCACCTGGCATCACCATACGCCCATGGGCATCGATGGTTTTCACCCCACCGGGCACTATCAGATTTTCTCCAATTTGCCTGAGAGTGAGATATGAAAAATGCAATACTAGTTATACAATTGGATGAATCTTAATTTAATTTCAAAAGCCAAATTTAAAGGGCTATTTCATTATCTCATTATGTGTCATGTGATATAAAGGCACATTTTGTACACACTAACCTCATAACCGAAGACTGCTGAGAGACAGATCTATCTATCTATCTATCTATCTATCTATCTATCTATCTATCTATCTATCTATCTATCTATCTATCTATCTATCTATCTATCTATCTATCTATCTATATCTCTCTGTCTCCATCTATCTATCTATCTATCTATCTATCTATCTATCTATCTATCTATCTATCTATCTATCTATCTATCTATCTATCTATATCTCTATATCTCTATATCTCTATATCTCTGTCTCCATCTATCCATCTATCCGTCTATCTATCTATCCATCTATCTATCCATCTATCCATCTATCCATCTATCTATCTATCTGTCTATCTGTCTGTCTGTCTGTCTGTCTGTCTGTCTGCCTGTCTTCCTCTCATTTGATTAGCAATCTGTTACATATTAATTTAAGAATCTCTCATACTCACTTGATCAGGCCATCCTCTATATAGATGTCGGCACAGAACGACTGATCATCATTCACAATCTTAGCCCCTTTAATCAAGAGACGGTCACTCTGTAAAGACAGATAAAATTCGCCTTAGTATCCCATCGAATTGTGTAAACGGTCTATTCACCTTGGCACAGCACTGAAGAACACTGCTGCAAGGTGAAGATGGTGTTAGAAGCATTCATTAAATATATACTCAACATCAGTCAGGAGAACTGATGAGTATAAAACATAATATACTACAAAACTACTAATTTAACAGGAGCCAGTAAATCAAAGCTTATAAGGAACCAGTATAGTGTCGCTCGCATTCTTTATAAGGAGCATCACTCAATTCTGTGGCCCTCACAATTATAAACACATGTTCACCATGGAACATTTATCTGTCACTGTGCTACAATGTGCTCTGTTAAACATTGAAGACTGAGCTGAAACTGACATTTCTAATCTAGTGTGTACTGATTCAGTACTGGGGATTTTTAATTTTCTAATCTAGTGTGTACTGATTCAGTACTGGGGATTTTTAATTAATCTCAGTGACTCAAATCTTTGAAGCCATTCACCAAAATGATTAGTTCCTATTCACTCACTGATTCGTTTAGTGGCCTTTCAACAGGTTATATAGTTACACTAGTAGGTTTTTGAGTGTTATCAATAGTCTTTTGAGTGTTATGAGTGAGTCAATTAATAATTCACTCAACCAATTTGATAAAAACTCTAGACTTAAAAAATGCTAGAAGAAGTCTTATTACAATATGCATGTCAACAAAACTACATTTAGGTTTATATCAAAACTGTGTATGGTACACATTTATACCCATTCATAATTAATCACATTTATCTCCTTTTAGTGAACAAGACTGAGTCCCACACAGAGCTGAAGGAACTACAAGCAGAAACTCATTCTCAATGTTTCAATTGTTCAGTTTGTTTACGAGCGAGATGTCCCAGTTCATTCAGCAGTCTCGATCAGACTAAAAACACGGACTCATTCTGTGAAGGGGGCGTGTTCGTTCAGCAGCTAAACCAATGAAATGCTCCTTCACAGCCTGCACTCGAATTCTATTGGTTTGCACTTTAGGTCAGTCTTTTACGCTTTAGTGAATGAAAAATATGAGACAGTACAAGAAAGTGAACAAGAATGAATTTTTCCTTATTTACGAAAATTTATTTAACAAACACAGATAATGTTTTTATAGTATATACGTTTTTGTAGTAATTCAATAAATAATTACTTGAATGAAGACACATTTATAAATAAATAAGAAAAAAAACTTTATTTAGTAAATAAATAATGAAAAAACAAATGTTGAAGCAAATAAATAAATATATAAAAATGATTTATTGACTCCCTAATGTATTTATTTTTTGTCTTTTACAGTCGGGTCTATAGAAACTGCAAACAACAATGTAACTGAACTACCGACCGTCAAGTCAGTTATTAATAAGTGATTATGCAATAATTGTAGTAACTGATTAACATGAAAATAAGTGAATTTAACTGATATTTTATTTTTACAAATATTTATTTACTTAAGTAATTATTTATGTAAGCGCTACACAAAGATTATTTAAAAAAACATCTTTCTGTATTGATTACATAAATAATTGCTTGAGTAATGTAAAAATAAATATATACATAAATATTAACATAAAACTATCATCTTTATAAAGCATAAACACTGACTCATTCATTGAAAGGGGAATGTTTGTTCATTTGGTCCAACCAATAAAATGCTGCAGTCCTGCATTAAACAAAACAAACAAACCAAAAATTACACAGTACAATAAAGTGAACGAGAATGAATTGTTCATTACAAAGATTTGTTCGCTCGAGTCATCTTAATGTCAAAAAGTGTCCCAAATGTGTACTTTATACATTTCCCAAGCAATGAATGGATAACAGCATCATGCCTCCCAACGAAGGGTTAAGTTTGGCTCGACACCCCGGTACGGACAACGCCACCCAGGATTCTCTTTACATTCAGAGCCCCAGAAGAACGTTCATTTTTCTGAAAGGGGAGCAATGGAACAATTCCAGTCACAAGGCCCTCGGCATCGTACGGGGACAAAGGCGACTCTGTCTGCGTTTCTGCCTCTTTGCGTGCTTGTTGGCAACCCAGCAACATGAGGCCCTCAGTGGCTTCCCAAGCCCTGCCCTGATTCACTTAGTGATGAAAGAAAATACTCCACTGACCTGACATCTCCTACTATACATATCTCAGAGCACCATTAAAGAGGAAAACAACGCCAGATACAGTACTTTAACCAACTCTGTAAACCCTAACGCTCAAAATAATTAATTGGTTTGAGTAGGGAAAACTTAAACAAATTAGTTCAATCCAATCAACTTTTATGAGTTTTTAGAACTTTCTTTTTCTTCTGAGTTCACAAAACTGACACATTTTTAAAGGTGCCCTAGAATGTGAAATTGAATTTATCTTGGCATAGTTAAATAACAAGAGTTCAGTACATGGACATGACATACAGTGAGTCTCAAGTATAGTAGTTTTCTCTTTCTTATTTAAATCTCGTTTTTGAAAAACACCCCTGAAAAACAGACGAATCTCCACATAACACCGACTGTGACGCAACAGTCGGGATCATTAATATGTACGCCTCCAAAAATTTGCATATGCCAGCCCATGTTCAATGCCAGGCGAAACTGCACAGCCAAATCATCGGAAGTTCTGCAGGTGAAGAAACAAGCAGGAGGAGGATCATAGGGAAAATGGCAGATCTATCTATCTATCTATAATCGGATACCGCTACAGTTTAATTCGAAGTTGTTAGTTTGCTCTGCCCATTTCACCACGGACTGTTTTTCTAACCTGGAACAATATCAAGCAGCCAGGCTTCTCTCAGCGTATCATACTGACGAAGGGGGCAATTTCAACTAACGTTATATTCCCGCAAGCGGTAAGTAGTGATTTTATTAACGATAATTTACACTGTGTTATCTAGATCCAGCGCGATATTGTTTTTTCCTCGAGAGACATCGTGGCTTGCAAACGAGCGAACGAAGCATGGCAGTTGCTCAGTGTTTGGATGTACAAATGAACACAAAAATATTTTTTTCATCCGAGCCTCTGGAGAACCAGTGGGTTATGTGAATTTCTGATGTGTAATTGTTCAAGTTCAGACAAATAATCTTTCTCTCAAAGTCGTTCAACACTGTTTATGCATCAGTAAATCGCGTTGCAGTGATAAGATCTTCATTCACGCGATCAACAGGCTGTCATCTGCTCAATGCTCATCACTGCAACCTTTTATGTGATGGGAATAGATCTAAATACTTAAAAAACTTCTCACAATTCGTTAATCCCGATAGCTGTAATAGTAAAAACGTATAAAAGCTGTAATAGTAAAAGTTTTCCAGATAGCTCTACATGTAATGCCAGATATTTCATATGCAAGCATGTCAGCCAATCACAGCAGAGGGCGTTTACTCTGAAGTCTCACAGCAGACACGCCCCTTCAAACAGAGTGTTCAAATCAGAGGATGAAATCAGGCTAGGAAATATGCCTATTATTTCTAAATTATAACAAATTTTGATCTAAAAAACATACTAACATTATAAGGCCACCCCAGGAAACATTATAAAATAATAAAATAATCCATTCTAGGGCACCTTTAAGTAATTTGAATTGTTTCATTGTTTTGAGTTTTATGAACTTGTTTCTTTTAATTTAGACAAACTTGCATTTAACTGAACCTGGGTTGGGATTTATGTTTCCTAGCATGCTTTGCCATGGCACTCGAAAAGGATATAGGAATAGTAAATGCTAAAATTAAGTGTTATATAATGTTTTTTGTGCAAGATTAATGTTAAGTGGGAGATTTAGTAGTGTTTAATCCTTTGCTATGCTAATTTAGAAGAGTTTCTGTTATGTTGCGTTTTTTGGAGTTACCATCATGGCGACAAGTGGAGCATGAGTCTGGTATGTTAAATGTTCTATATCACCATACTCATTCAGCAATTGTTATGCTATGCTAATGCTATCAAAACATTTTATTACCATTTAGCAAGTTAGCATTTATTGAATTAGCTACTTAAAGCTAGAGAAGTTTCCTCTATTAAACATATTTAAATTTAGATTACGTGATAATTTTAAGTTAAATTAATGAATTAGCCTACTCAAATATTTCAAGTTAAGAGCAATTAAAATGTCAGAGTACAAAATAAAAGTTCTGATTAAACTTTTCTTAACGTAAAACATTTGATGTAACTGATGTGATTACCTCAAATTCTTTGTGTTTTGCCAACTTATTCAGGTTTACAGTGAAACAGAGCTTCATTTCCTTTAGTATTTAGTGAGTTTAATTTTTACAAACCACCAGTGTCTAAGAATGCCTTCTCCTCTGAATGTCCAGATCTTCGCAGAGGGGCTTCAGGGACCATGCAAGTGGCTTTGGCGGTCAGCCACACTGAACAGCTGCTTCATAACATGCATTACATAACCACGACAATCACTGCAATCCATTTCCTCAGTCTCTGTGCACAAATCAACCAATCACAGCCGCCAATGCACAAATCAACGTCACAGCCGTCAACCAATCACAGCCGTCAATTCCGATGACATCATCAGAAAGGTCATAATGTTAATTAGAGGAAGTCTGAAAAAAAGAAAAAAAAAAGAAACGGGGACTTTATGAGCTGACCTGGTGCTTGTTTTGGACCTTTTCCAGAGTCACAGTGCTAGATATTTAGTGCATGAGAACGCTCACAGGAAGTCTTCTGGTCTGCATGTTTATAATAATGACCACTGCTTGCCATAAATGATAGCGTGAGTTTGAACAGACATGCTAACATAACATTATAATGTCACATGAACACCAAAAGTATGGTATGAACTATAAAGGACATTACATTTTAGACCAGAAGACGACTGATTTAGTTAGTTGACTGACTTCCAGACTCAGGGTTTAACTTGAAGTTCCATCCCTCACTTATTTAGAAACAGATTTAGCTGAGTCAAAATCTAGTTGCCAGCTTAATCCGCATATGATCCTCTTTAAAAGAAAACTGAAAGTGTGCCTTGCATGTTTGCGTACATGGGGCCTTTTCCCCCTCTGAAGTCATTATGAATGAGAAATCCTCTATGTTATTTGGCAGGTACGATTCAGAGTCGAGACTGTGCTTTGTGCTGGGGACACAACAGCAGAGCATTCTGGGACAGATCACTGGGTTGCACTGGAGCTGCTGCGGTTGCCATGGTAACCAGATGACTGGGCTCCGGAGGGTTTTTATTGGAATCACTGCATTTTACACTGTATTAGATTTAAACTACATAATTCAACTACATGCAAGAAATATGATATAGTCTTATTTTTAATATCTATTTAATTCCTTATACATTTATTTACATAAGAATGTATTTGTTTATATACATTTCTTATACATGTTCATTCATACAGTATTTTTTGACTTATGCATTTCTTGATTTACTAAATACAGATAATAGCTTTGTTTTAAAATATTTACTTATTTATTTACCAAATAAAATATTTTATTTTAATAAATGTGTATTTATTTCCTTTACTAAAGTACATTATTTAATTACTACAGAACAATCATAAATATTTGAAATAAAACTATCACCTTTATTTAGTAAATAAATGGATGAATATGGTAAATACATTACTTATGTACTTACATGTTTAGTTACTAAATACAGATCATAGACTTTTTTTAAATAAAAAATCAATTTATTTACTAAATAGTTAGTTTTTGTTTATTATTTACTACTACTAATATTTAAAACAAGACTTATCTTTCTGTATAGTAATTAAATACATATGCAAAAAGTAAATAAATAAATAATACAATAAACTATCATCTTTATTTAGTAAATAAATATTGTAAATGCATTGCTTATTTACAAAATATTTATGCATTTACTTACAGGTAGTTTTATTTTATACTAAAAATATATATTTTATTGTAATATTTATTTCTATATTTACTTTATAAATAATTGAGTAAAGCAAAACCAAGTACATACTAAAATATCAAACTTTCATCTTTAGTAAATAAAAGAATAACTATTGAAGCAAATATTGAATATAAATATTTACTCACACTATTTATTTTTGTCTGATGCTGAAAAATCTAGAAATGGCAAACAACAATGTAACAGAACTATCATCCATCCATAAGTTAATAATATGTGATTATGTAACAACGCCAGTAAAGTTATTACAATGAAAATAAGTGAATTTGCAGTCAATGAATTTATGAATATAAAAATGCTTTGACGTCTGACCTCATAACTACGGCTAAAAGTGAGCAGGCATGTGGTGAATTAAAGCTAACATTCATCTTTAATAAGGCACAAGAAGATGTCCGCCTGTCTGCGCAGCTGACCAATGCAGCTGGTCCTCCCAGTCCCAGACCCACCCGTCAACCATTCCAGCCAGCACACATCACATATGCCCGTGTGTCAAATATGTGTGCATCAAACCACGCCTGTGGCTATTTCTGACAGGAAATACAGATCTAATAAGGTCAATCTGAGTTTGCGTCTGTCATTTGCATGGCCATTTCAACTGCTTTTAAATATCCGCTCTACAACTTGCACCAGAACGATTCACCCAGTTGTGCTGAAGCTTTTATGAGGACAATATTTATGCACAGGGTTTTGTGTCACAGTGTGCTTGGGAGGTCCGCAGTGAGCAAATTTCGGGTCGAGAGACAGCACATGAATTCCACTACAGTACAGGGGAAACAAGAGGTGATGACTGATGGGGCCGAGCTGTGACTACAGTTAACCGACGCAACAAGTAAAAATCCAAACCGAGAGCCCTTTGCACTAGAGAGGCATTTGATGTCACTCGACAGATCTGTTTTAAAGCGTTTAATTCCCATACTTTCCGATGTGCCATAGACGCAACACTAAAAGACTGTATAGGGGTGTGGCACAGACAGCTTTAAGCAACTCCACAAGCATTTCTCTCCATGAGGCTTCAGATAGGACATTCTTCTCGCAACATTTCCCCTTGTTTCTTATCTGAATACATTCCTATCTGCATATTTGAATCTTTTTTTGCATGCATGCAATCCCACTGCACGTGCTATAGGGATGGAGTCTCGGACTGGCTGTTCTCCAACCTCTTAGATCTTAGTAAGAGCTGGATGTGGTTTCTCTAACATGCTGGATGGAAACCACAGCCCACCTACTTCTCATTCAGCATAGCTAAGAGAATCTAAAAGGGTGTCCTAAAGCTCTCCCCCAAAACCTCAGCTGAAAGTGCTTCCTTTGAAAAGAAACAAAGGCACACCCGCCACCAGCCGAGCCGAGTTGGAGCTCCATTCGACCGCCTCCGAACAGCTATTTGCAGCATGTTTTACAATAAGACAGATCAAATTAGGTGCATTGTGATGTCATAAATATATGTTATAATCAGAGGGGTGGGGATGCATGATAATGTCTATCCTTTTGTGACTCTACAGACAATTATTTCAATGCATGGCTTGTCCAAATGCAAAAATGCAGAGACATGGGTCATGAAGTGCACCTATTATATATCAAGCCCACTTTACTGAGGAAGGAAATATGATAATTTCCTCCCGGTTTGCCATGCGTTTTTCCATTATCCTGTACCGCTCCCTCAAACACGTTTGTGTGCGTTTTGTTAGCGTAAAAGTCACATTGATCATTGCAATTTTTAGATACACCGTGGAATGCTATGCTCGTTACACATTGTAGCAGTTTGCGTAGTAACGCTACGCAAAGTTAACGGCGCAAACAGCTTCATTAATTATAAAGGGAACGTTTCTGTTTTGCGTCGTGTAGATGGGGTGTGAATCACAAAACCAGTCCTAGAAATGCTGCAGTAGCCTACTGCTTCAAGAGCTATGCTATAGACTTTGACAGCTGAATTTCGCTTTAAAAAAATCACAAGTTAACCGGCTACAAGCACCTGAGTAACGTAGCATAATGTAGCGGAGCAGGAGATCAGCGGTCGCGAGCGTTGCGTTTAGTTCGGATCAGCGTTCATTAGCATTGCAAATCAAAAACATTCATTCTCACAGGATTTTAAATATTCCTAAACATGCTTTATACTTAGTAATAATTAAAGAAGATATTCCATAACTCACGGTTATGCGGGGAATATTCTTCTTGCCCTGATAGCCAGACATCTTCGTTCTGCTCTATTCCCTTTGATGAACCGTTATCACTGTAATAATGGATGCAACGATCTGTTTGGGAGGGGAAATGGCTTGGTTTAGGACAATTTTTGTAGTCCTCGAGAAATTAAGAGGCGAACGGAGGAGGCAAAAGCGCTAGAAATGTAAAGGACAAAAGACCTGTGCCCAATATCTCCTCTCCACTGATGCACCAAGTCCACCCAGACTGTCTGAGACAAAACGAGAGATTTTCATAGCGGAGAGCAGCGCGCATGCGCACAACCCCGCCCTGGATAGCCGGCAGCTCCTCCTCTGAGTCCAGAGAGGGTGACCAGCGTTTCAGACAATGGTGTTTTACATAATCTCATCGAAACTGATGGAAAAAATAAAACTGTTTTAGAAATGAATATTAAATATGATTGTATGCTAACGATTATGCAGTTTATTATGCCATTTGTTTGATAGTTATTAAAAAAAATATTTAAAAAAAATAAATTGATGAGGATAATGATTTGAATACACCTCAACAATGTGTACATAAAAATAAATAAATAAATAAAAACCAATGTCTGATTTAGAATTCATGCTGACCCTAGATAATGTTGTGAAGCTGAAGTCCAAAAAGGTCTAATTGGTGTAACTGTCTGGAAATCGAAATAATAATGACAAAAAATATCTTATTAGAAGGCAGAATATTAGTTTTATATCAGAATATTAGAAATTTAGTATAGAAAAAAGAGAAATATTGGCATATGAAGAAAAACAGCAGTAAAACATTTTTCATATTATTAATTAATTGTATTCATTGTTCGTGATATAGGCCTAATATATATTATATATATATATATATACACACACACATTTTTTTATATTTTAAATATGATTCATTATTTTGATCAGTTTTGATCTTGAAATTTCTTGACCATTTTATGAAAAGGCTTGTTTTATTCATGTCAAACCCCTAAAATGACTATTCATGACTCAAACATTCATGATTTTTTAAAAATGAATATTTTGTACTTGAATACTATGTTTGAAAATGCTTTGAAAATAAATGGTTTGATAATAAAGTTGTGTGCACAGTAAGCAAATAAAATAAATGTGATTGCCTTAGATTGCCAAAGTAGCAAAACGATATGCAGTTTCAGTTCAGGCAATTCAGAACTTAATAACACCACAATTAATGCCTTCTTAACATTCTCTTTTGCCTCAAATCTAGTGTATGTGCAAAGTCTATAGCTCAACATCCGGGTCCATCAGGCTACTTTGGTCTCAATGCAGTAGATTTAAACATGCTATTGATCTCTGCGGTCATTCAGGCCTGTCATGAGGGGGAAAAGCATGGGAGTGGCTTTAAATCACACTTGCCAAACAGAACAATTTCCTGTTCGGTATGGGTGACATAGCGCTTTTTGTATAGTATCATGTACAACAGTAACAGCATTCAGTGAAACAGCCATACAGTTTTCTCTTCCATGGTTTATGTGAATAAGAAGGGTAATTCTGAATATAAAGAGGGAAAACAGGCATATGAGCTTTAACAGTTCCCAAGTTATTGCTCTTAAAGCCCAATCGGGGCATACTTCAATCATCGTTCAGCATCATCATTGTATCTGTAGCTATGGTTACCACATCCAGATACCAAGGCCCACACATACTTGAATTATTAAGCTCTTGGGAACAAGAGCTGGACTTCAATAAAGTCATCTTATTTTGTAGGGGTTGAACATTTTCTTATTAAAAATATAAACTAGAAGGGCTCCACCTTATTTCTAAATGCACGAACCTTTGCGAGGTATATAGACCTTATGCACCAGATAAACAAGCATTCAGACATATTTAGAATTTTGTATTTGAACTTCCATTTTTGCAATAGCTCTGTATATTTCAGCAAGAGTAATTAACTGATTAAGTGGATTTCCTTATTGTAGAGTTAACAAAAGTTATCATCAGGATTGTGATGTTTGAAGCGGATGTCATTATATCCAGGGAGATTTTAAAACGAGCGGTTCATTCACAAATCCGTAAGATCTTACCTTCATGCTGTGGAAATACAAACTGGAAGACTGAAAAAAGGGGCGGGGCTACATAAGCTCTATAATAACCACTGAAGGTGTATGCATCCTTGACCTTTTTTACTGTGAGAACAACAGAAAATATTCAAGCCTTAAAAGAATTCATGGTTTTATTCACCCGTAACAACCTTAAAAATGAGTAGTGGATATTGTACAGGCAGCTGGTTGTTAGCGCAAGTCAAACCCAGACAGGGTGATAAGAGTTTGCATCATCCTGAAGGAATGCATTTTACAATATTGCATATTACTTCTTGCTAAATAAGTAAATCAATGGACATTGAGCTGAAATTATTTTGTCATATAGGAATAGTAGTGTAGCAGACTGGTTGCCAGGGAAAATGTCAAAAATACTGTTTAAAGGTTATTATACAAAAATATCTGACAACAGGATGCTGCAATTGACCAATCAGAATCAAGTATTCCAGAGAAAAGTGTAATAAAGTGCAACAGTCCCCGCCCACTTTCTCAGCCATGCTGGTTCCGGAAGTATTTTTCCATTCATTTCTCCCATAGGGATTGTGAAAGCGTTATAAGCCATGAACCAAGCCAACCAGCTACGAGGTGAATCACATCATCAAATATACAAAGGTACAACACTGGCTTTAGTGAGGGAAAGAACTACAATCCCATGAGGCATTGTGAACAGCATAATAGAATTAAAAACAATCAGAAATATATTGTATGTATGTAGGGAGATTGACTCGATTATGTCATTTGCAGTGCTTCATGGGAGTGGGCGGAGCTAAAGAGTTCTTTTAGCTTGTTTGATTGGTGTAATTTTCTGTACAGCATCATGGGTAATGTAGTTTTTCACCATGAATTCTGCTGTAAAACGAAAATGTGAAAACTAAGTTTAAATAACGTGGGCTGACGGCTTCAGCAGAAGCAAATACTATCAATTAACAACCTCGTAGCTCAGAGTAAGGCTGTCTTTAAAGGTTGATAAGTTATCGCTTAAAATTAATTTCCCTATGGAGGAAATGAATTGAGTTTTTACTCCTGGAACCCGACTGTTGCACTCCATAGAGTGGTGCAGGGATGACGTCACAAACCAATATGGGTGTGTGTAATTTACACTGTACAGCAAAACGTCCAAACGTTGTGGAGCAAAAAGTATCAAGTTATGTTTACCACAGGCTTTATTTTACTCATAAACCGAAAACCCATAGGAAAATCTTGAGGGACCCAGTGACAAATTAGTCTTCCAGGTTTTGATGTCATCCTTGCACCATGCTATAAGTTCACATATGGACTGCAAATTAATAGATCTGTATCAAAAATCATGTAATAAAAAAAGGAATTTTACGTTTTACAAACCGTACACAAACCACTTAGGGTGTTGACATATTTCAATTGTTTTAATGATTTTAAACAGCATTCATAATTAATTGGATTCTACAGAACCATCTTACCTTATTAGCTACAATATGGAAACACTTTTCATAAACTGGTTGATTGTTATTATAAGCAAAGCTTCATTAATGAAAGATATATGTAATCAGACTGATTCCCCCACATGCACAATCCCTGCAGCTCTTACCTCATCCTTCAGGTTCTGCAGATTCTCTTTCCCGGCACTTCTTCTGATCTCCACCTTTCGTGGTTTGGAGACGTCCTTCTGCCTCTCGATCACCCGACCTTTCCCTGAGGACAGCGAGTCAAAGTCCAGCGTCTTGTTCTCGGACGAACCCTCCACCGGGCAGAACATGCCACAGAATTTCTGCCGTGGCTGGTTGGGGCTGGAGCTTCCCATGTTCTGGAAGAACGAAGTCGCATCTCCGACAGCAGACATTTCTCTCAGTGAATACTGTCAGATGGATGCAAAGGCATGTAAACCTCCGGTTAGAGAGCAGGAGGTTGCTCTGTGGACACTAAATGTTAGTTTTTTCCATTGGGAGGTGAGAAACAGCATCACATGTGAGGCGAGGAGGTTCCTACAAATCCTAAAGGAATGCTAATGGATGTTTTTTTTTTTCTCATGAGATAATAAAGATTCCTCTAAGAACAAAATAAAAAACCCACTGCGTTAAAAATCAGTAATTAAATAAAAATGAGCATTTCTTCAGGATATTTGACTAAATGAGTTGTCAAAACAATGAATTTCATTATCCACACCATTCAGCCCTGCATATAACATGCAATTGATCGGGATGAAAATCCCTTTAGAAAAGATGCCTACTCATCATGAACAATCTGTTGAACAATACAAAACATGTAGAATGTATGCAAATAACTGTAAACCATGCAAATGATGTTATGTCATGTTATTTAACGCAACACATCAAGCATTATATCGCGAAGACACAGTTAGAGAAAAATCCAGGGATGTTACCGTACAGTAGACGCGAGACCGACGGAGGATGAGGTGACGCTCTGCTGGAGAGATGAGAGGAGGAACAGCGGAAGCGACGCGGGGTTTTGAGGGTTAAATATGTAATGTGTCCATATCTGAGGGCTCTTTCCCCGGATGACTTGTCACTTAATGCCCATTGTGTGGTAGCTTACCATTGTTAGCGTTCACGCCGTTTGTTTGGTGGACACGCGTGTGATGTGGTAAATAAAGAGAAATGTATGTTAGGTTTAGTCATAGAATGGATAATGACTCTTAATGTTTCTTATTTTCTTCTGAAGAGTCGTTGCTCCGTTGATAGTTGAAGCGCCACGCCCATGCAGGTTAAAGTTAAGGGCGCTGTCCTTTCAGCACCACGCGACGAATCACGGAGGGTGTAATTCACTCTTTATATGACTTTCTGTTCGGTTCTGTCTGAGCTGTTCTTATGCACACATGTGTCAGATTGGTCGTTGTGTTATGTATCGCGAAATGTATAAGAATTATATAAGATTTAACTTCCATTTCAGTTATTTTGAGGAATAAATATTTGGGGAAAAATGTAGGCCTAATTCCTATTGCTTGTAGTAGGCTACTGTCTGTGGCCACAGGATGAGATCATTTCAGATTCCAGCTAAATAATTATAAATACAAAAAATAATAATAATAATTGTATTAAACACGTTTTTTTCCCTCCGAATAAAGGTATATTGGTCCTCTATATAGCACTTATGACAAAAATTCTGAATTAACAAAAATCTGCTAATTTATTAAATTATTAATTTCTTTTTTTATAAAATACCACTGGTTATAACAAAACTCAATGTCTAATTAATCTATATCTACTGTCATTTACAAAAAAAATACATTTACAATCTGCCAATCACTATTCTGATTTAAATCTCAGCTTTAAGACAATAATGTCCGGTTTCACAAACAGGATTTAGATTAAGCCAGGATTACACCTTAGTTCAATTATAGTGTATCTTGAGACAAAACAATGGCACTGACATATTTTAAGATATGAAAACAGCTCAAACATGCTTTTTAGTCTGGGACTAGCTTAAGCCTTATCTGTGAAACTTATCGATTGTAATAGTACATCGATTGTCGATTACAAACTAGTAATCGATTGTCGAGTTCACACGCATTGGTTTAGTACCTATGATCATGCGCGTGAACTCGACAATCGATTACTATGGACTTTGACCGAAAACAGGATGTAAATACAGGTATGTGCGCTGGCTGAATAAACATCATTTTTATTCATATCTTTCACATCTACTGCAGTCAGATTGACCCGCGTTCACTCCGAAGGAATCATCTAACATGACCTGTGCACTTGTAATGACACATCAAGGATGTTAAGAGGCTAAAAGCAGGTTTAAAACTTGCCCCATTGAAGTCAACAGGGTGCAAATTTTAAAAAGAGGATAACACGGTGTAGGCAACACCGATTTTTGTCGTTGTTCTCTGTAAAAAATGAGCTCAATGTTAAAATTGACCGGAGTTCTTCTTTAATTTTGAGTTGGACGACATTACGCTATGAAATAATAATATTCGGTTCAGAATTGAACAGAAACTGATACATGGAGGTTTTGAGTAGCTAGAAAGAACCGGCTCATAAGAGTCAATCGTTCAGAAATCGGAATCCACTGTTCGTGTTGTATGTTTTAAATCACTAAAAAGATCTGACTCATTAGTCTGGGAATCGGACTGCACACACGAGTCATTCGTACGGGACGGGACTGCGCTGTAATTGTTCACCCAAAAATGAAAATTCTTTCATTATTCCTCACCCTCATGTCGTTCCAAAACCGTAAGACTTTCGTTCATCTTCATAACACAAATTAAGATCTTTTTGATTTGTGTCCCTCCATTGACAGCTATGCAAATACCACTTTGACACTTCAAAAAGTTCATAAAGAGATCGTAAAACTCATCTATATGACTTGAGCAGTTTAGTCCAAACTTTCTGAAGAGACACGGCCACTTTATATGGAGAACAGATTGAATTTAGGCTTTTATTCACATATAAACATTCATCAACTCACACATCAGTTGCGGTAAACAGAAGCTCAAGTGTGTTCCCTTGACGTGCGAGAACCAATGAGGTTCATTCTCGTGTTTCGCAGCACGTTTTAGCTTCAGCAAGAACCAATGAGGTTCATTCTCGTGCATCAAGAAGGTTCGGTTGAGCTTCTGTTTATGTTCGCTGATCAATGTTTATAATAAAAGCCTAAATTAAATCTGTTCATCATATAAAGCGATCATGTCTCTTCAGAAAATTTGGATTTAACCGCTCAATTCATATGGATTAGTTTTTCGATCTCTTTTGAAGCGTCAAAGTGGTATTTGCGTAGCTGTCAATGGAGTGAGAAAGCTCTCAGATTTTATAAAAAAAAATACGGACTTAGAACAACAACATGAGGGTGAGTAATTAATGACAGAATTTTCATTTTTGGGTGAACTATCCCTTTAAGCCATTAAAAAGAACCACATCACAAGGGCCCTCATGCGTTCGAGAATTGAACTATTCTGATCTGTATTTTTTTCGCGCTGTATTCACAGCAGCCACAGCGAAATTAAAGAAAGTCTGTGATGGATAGAAGTCCATCGCTTCAGTGGGTTCTACTGTTATTTAATGTGTTTTTAGATTGTGCTGTCGAAAATCAGAAAAAATATCTTTCCAAGAAAGTTCAGTAGACACAAAAACTCTTTTTTATAAGTGATCTAGGAGCTTTATAGCTTTTTACAGCGGACGCCATTGAAAACATCTCAGCCTCACTTTCATTACTCACCATGACGCTGCTCTGAATAAGGTCTATAGCAACACATAGTAGCCTAATTATTTATGATTTCAAGTAACACAAGCCAATATATTTTGCTCACACATTTCTCTTTTTGCCGATTTTGCTGAGTATGTTGGCCAGTGGAACAATTTGGTGGAGAGTCGCTCATTGGAGACACATTCTCTTCTGCCCTCACAATAATAGCTCCGAGAGCCCAGTTTCCATAACAACAACAGGCTACCCGCTCAAAAGAGTTGCTGCATTAGCTACTGTCTTTGCAGGCTGTTGGACTGAGGGGGGAAGAGTGAGACAGTTTGTGTGACACAAAAGGAACAAAGGATCAACTCTTTTCATTTAATCCCCCCAAATCAAACATCAGACATGCATGCATAAAACTGATGCTGCAAAGAGAAAAAAAAAACTTCATAGACTTTTCCAAAACACTCCTCTGGTTAACAGGAGTCATTAAATGGGTCAGATAATGAACACGAGCATGCATACTTCAGTCATCATTCATTACGGAACCTCACAACACCTGTTTCGGCCAATCACAAGACTGGGAATTTAATTACAGCCCCTCCCCCTACATCCTATGCGGTTGCCATGGGTTACTGCGAGGAACACTAGACTAATTCAAACAGGAATACACAGGAACTAATTTTTTTTTAACCAATTATTTTAAGGACATAACTTATTTAATAGCATAAAATACAAAAAGTCATTATTCAGTAAATTTAATCTCAAATCATTCTGCAGTGTGAATGCGGCACTAATAACAAAATAATGCAATTATGTCGAAGCCACAATAATTAGCGATTCATGTCGACTTCACTGAATGTAACGTATCAGCTGTATTCTGAATTGTTTTGTGTTGTGCTGAAGAAAACGCCCAGCAGGTCCAGCAAATGCTGACTCATCAATCATTTGGCAGAGGCAAACTGTGAAAAAAAAAAAAAGATCTGTAGTTGCAACTGTATCCATAAGAAAGAGATTGGAATACAGATATGATATCCTGCTCGGTTAGAATGAGGCACACCCTTAATTTCCCATCTGCGCCACTAGAGGGCAGTTGAGTAGCGCTTTAGATTGCAACTCCATCTAGACTGATTTATGTTTAATTCAATTTAAACCAGGTGAACTCACAAAGGCAGTTTGGGAAAATTGGTTTTAGCCTCTTAACTGTGGGCAAATGCACGTAGCACCCCTCGAGATTATAGAACACATGAATTCGTGTAGCATTTCACACAAAATCAATGGATAAAATTGATTCAGTGCTAATAGCTTTTCCGAATCTGCACACTGCTGTAAAACCAATCAAAGGACAGATGAAGCATTTCGACAACAGATATCATATAAGTGGCCCCCACTGTGGGGCTCTTTCAACCCTGGGTGATCCATAAGGAACTGTGAAAGCCCACATTATCTCAGACAGAAAAAAATTACAGAGCAAAAATATGACAGGCATTTCGTATCACAGTTAGGATGAGGGCATGAACTTGAAGGCTACAAGAAACATGAGTCAGATGTAAGATGTGCCGGGCAGACTCATGTTTAGGTTGAACTGGGTTTGGTTAACCGATCCTAACATCTCAGCGAGAAAATAAGCCACACTGATGATGTAGTGAGATCATAAAACAACTGAGAGCTGCATGTAGCATGACATATAATTGATGAAAGACGTCACTCTATCTGTCTCTGGTCTGGTCTTTCTCCAAAGTAATCATCTCACAGAAGTATCAACAACTGGCTCGGTGTTCGGTGTGAGAGCCGAAGGAGATCTGACCTCAGGTCGAATTCCCAGACGTGTGCTTCAGAGCTCGAATAGCCTACGGGCTAATTCTGTGTTCTGAGTGGTTGCTAGCATTGCTGGGTGGCTACATTCAAAAGAGATTCAAGAAAAGCATGGTTATTTATCTGATCCATTAGGAAATTATGATAGGCTAACAATATTTTGAGGGGACGGGTCGGATTTGGCGCGAAATGTCCATGGAACTAAACGGGTAACTAAATTCTTCTTATTATCGGTGGATCTTTAAGGTGCATTTACATTTACCAATGTTCAGCAAATTTCCACAGGTGAAATCCAATCATTTCAATAGTGAATGATAGTGAATTTCGCGTGAGGGCGAACGATTTCCCCACGCGTTTCACACGACGATTTCGCTGCAGATTTTTGCTGAACTTCGAACCCGTGAATTCACTGCATTGGCCAATGCAATTCTATAATTAAACTATGAAAGCTTGTTTCTGCCACTGAATAAAAAATAAAAAAAGGCAATTGCAACTTTTTATCTCGCAGTTCTGAGAAACATAATACACAATTCCGACTTTATATCACACAATACTGAGAAATAAAGTTTGAATTGTGAGATAAAAAGTCGCAATTACCCTTTTTATTTTTTATTCAGTGGCGGAAACAAGCTTCCATAATTATTAAACCATAGATGAAGTTGTGTAAATAAATATTTTCTTTTGGAAAAACAAACAAACAAACAAACATGCACGCATTTTGGCACATGACTTGATAAATGAAGTGAGGGAAATATTATGTATGTGTGATACAATGTTATGTATGAAGTCAAAAAAAAAAAAAAAAAAAAAAAAAAAAATTCACAAAACAAAACAATACACAACACAAAACCAGTCACCGAAATTCAGATTATTCTTTAAATTTTAATTTTAAAACTTTGTCATTATCCAACAGGGAAGAAAAAAGGGTCTATTAAACCAATAAACTTCATTTTATCATCACATCGCAGTCTGAAAAAAGCATCTCCACAAAGGAGAGTAACTCACTTCTTTCCAACCACAATTTGAATGCAAATATAAACAAAAGAACTAAAAACCCTTTAACTATCCTGTACCTTCTCTTCTACTTTGCCTTTGTAGGTAAAGACTTACAAAAAAAAAAATCCAAACAAACAAAGCATATGAGAAACCTTCCAAAAGTCACGTTCACAAATAAGATGGTGCAAAACAACAAAAAGGAAAAGCTTGTGGCACAGAACACGCACATGATAACAGGAAATGATGACAGGATTCTGTATCAAACATGATTAAGGAGACGAGGCACAAAGTTCATAAGAGTTGAGCTCTCAGTTGGTTTTGGCAGCTGTGTTCGAGGAGAAGTAATTCCTTAGACAGATATTGAAGACAAAAAGAATTCGCACATCCAAAATACACTTAAAAAGAGACAAAAACACAACTAGACTTGAGAATAATTTCACTTCAGGATTGAAAACATAAATGATGAGGACTGGGGTTTTCATGTCCAGGATAACACAGTCACCTGTGGCGCTGGAGTGTTAGTGTTCACTAAATGTGTGCGACTATGACTCTGTAAGTGTGCGAGGTCAATAACTCATGTGAGAATTAAAATTCCGTCATCATTATTCAACCTTATGTAAGTCCAAGTACATAGATATTTTAAAGAAATCAAAGCTGCTCTCTTCCAGTTTATCTCCATTAACTTTCATTGTACGGAAAAGAGCAGCACGAACATTGCTCAAAGCTGCTTCTTTTGTGCTCTACAGAAAAAAAAAAAGAAAATCATGCAGGTTTGGGTTGAGTAAGTAATGACAGAATATTGTTTTTTGGATGAACCATCCCTATAATTGAAGAAAGGTTTCTCTTGCACTGTTGCCTTTAAGTTAAGTGTATGAAAGTGTATGAAAATTCTAGAAAGTTTGACACAGCTATGACAACATGGCAAAATACCAAAGCCGTTGTCCTTGTTAGCAAGATCCTCTTAGCTTTGAATGCAAATTCAGCTCAATGCTAATGGTAGATTGTGAGGTATTGAAAAATAGGCTGTGTTGTAGAAGCCTAGTTATGAATCACTAGGTCATGATATGTACTTTATGTGAAGAAACTACAGGCAAACAAATGACAGAACAAACATAGAGAAACAATAAAATAACAATAGCGTTTTTGTTTCCATACAGGGATCCGTTAGCCCCATCCGACCGGTTTTTATCTATGTTTATGAGATGAAATATTAAAAAATATATGTATCAGACATTTCAATGTAACAGGTGCTGTCTCTATCAGGGTTGTGTAAAAGATTATGCAAAACTTGGTATAAAATGTCATGCCATACAGTCATAAACATGTATTGCGTCTGAGCTATTAATTTTCAGTCTTCACCAGACGAGTTTGGGGTCTACGGAGAGCCCTATCCTTCCCAAAACACTTCCAAGTCCATCATCCTGGCATTCCGCCCATGAATTAAATAAAAAGAACTAAATGGATAGCATTTCTAGTAAGAAATCATATCTTAGCTATCACTCAGGCATGCTTCAATAAGTCACTATATTTTGGTTGATCCCATTTGAGGATCCTTTATGACTCGTGAGTGGCTCACTCTTGAAAAGGGGTGCTAAACAGACACATCGCTGCCTCCTAGCCGAGCTAGTGCAGAGCTAGCGTGTGCGCGTTTGGGTTCACGCGATGCCCCAAATACTTCCAAAATGAACTAAGATGCTTTTACTAATGGGGGTGTTAAAAAGGGATACAGAAAGTGATAAACAAGAAAGGGCCTGAAATGAAGAATTTATCACTAATACTTCTAGGCATGGCCAGGCTGAATTAAAGGAAATACTGAAAAAAGGGAAAGAAAGGTGGCTGAGGGAGTAAAAGTGGAAGAAAGGGACAGCAGGGGGCTTCTTCGTACAAACTGCTACCTTCTCCCTAATCCACCTGGGCCATGCCTGAGGCACTTGATCGGATTTGTGTTCAAATGGAGCTTGCGGTGGGAGTTGTCAGTCTTTTCCCGATATAGACCCTGTATTAGAGATAGAGTGTGAGATACAAGACAAAAGAAAGAGAAATTGAAAAAGTCAGACACTTTACATGTAGAATCTTACACTGTTGTCAAGCTACATACTCATCAGGGGTGTGTGAATTAAACACTAGGTGTGGTCTCATTTACAGGTTTTTCTGCAAGGTCAAAATTGAGCAATTTCAATAGGAATCCGTGTTAGTCACATAAAATTGCCACGTTAACCTACAGAAAGCTTGAAAGTGACTTCAAGCAACAGTCTTCAAACAGGTGGTTGCCAGACCGCTCAAGGACCGTCTGATTCTTATCGCAAACGAAACTGCGAAAGTTTTCCAAAATCGGCAAGCCTCAATCTGATAGGCTGGTTATGTGCAACTTCCAGAAGTCAGGGTGCTTAGGTTTATTATTGGTTCACTGGGAAACAGAGTTGTATTTTCAAGCTACTGGGCTATTTGAAAAAAAAAAAAAAAAAAAAAAAGTTGCGAGATGAGATGACAAAATTTCATGGTATAATGCATTTCTGAGTTCCGAGAACATAAATGACTGAGCCAAGTCGCATTTACGAAGTTGAAATTCAAGGTGATAAATTGGAAGGGGTGTGTTGATTTGAAACACTGTGGAAAAACACTGATCTATATCATATAATATATTTGTAATCTATAGAGATGAGTGAGCGAAAAGCAAAAGGATTTTGCAAGTTATTTTAATTTTACAAGCCATATTTCAGTAATTTTAAAGGACAAGTTCGGTATTTTACACTTAAAGCCCTGTTTACAGATCGTTTCTGATGAAATAGAACGGTTAAGATTAAAATTTGGTCCCGAGAATTTTAGGTTTCTTTCGCTTCTCCCCCCCCCCTACAGAATGGCTGCATATGGGCACTGGAACAATCCTTCCAAAAAAAGCATTACACTTTCGTTTACAAAGACGTGAAACTCACCGAGTGGTCAGGGGTGTTCACTGATATGCTCACACAAAAACCGCTACAAAAGATGCTTTCCAACAGGAGAATCTTAATCTTAACCGTTCTATTTCATCAGAAACGATCTGTAAACAGGGCTTTAAGTCTAAAATACCGAACTTGTCCTTTAAATATGTGATGTAGGGAACAGCTAAAAGACAACAAGTGTTACGTTAATTACCTTCACGGTTTGCTTTATGTTTTGGAAAGATGTGTAATCTTTATAATTTAGTTTTTTCAAATGTAGTTATTTGGGTTTGTTGTTGTTTGTTGGAATAATTGTTATAAACTTCCATGTTATGAATGCGTAACATGTTGTAGTAACAAATGCCGTACATGTTTTCTAGGTGCACTTGAAGGCAGCTTATACTTGGCGTGAAGTGTGATTGCGTTTTAAGGTTTATCTACCCGAGACCCAGGACCAGGATGTGGGACAGAAGCAGCGAGGGGATAAACACTTTGAGGAACTCAGCAGAGAAGATGCCTCCTTTCTTCATGGCTCCTGTCTTCCTCATGCTGAGAGTCACTGAACGCCGCGGGTGCCGGAAATGAAACTCCCTGTCAGAAAGATAAACCCAACACATCATGAACAAAACAGCATCACACTGCTTCACCTCAGGATTACAACAGCGCACGACGTAATTGGCAATGGCCATAACTGAAATGACTATATTTGGGTCTTTGAGGGTTAAGAAGTTTTGTTTGGACCAGAATGATGTCTATTTGAGCATAAAAATGTGACTAGCTCACTAGGTTTTGACTGAAACCTTTGATTGTGACCTGTGAAAATATCTGTATGCCACCAGGATTATTATAGTGAACTAAAACTAAAGCTAAAACCATTAAAAAAAGAGTTTATTTTCATTACTTGAATTAAAATAATCATTAACTGAAATAAAAGGATAAAAAAAACTTGCCAAGCAAACATTTCTCAATTTAATTTAGTTTAAGATGCTGCACAACTAAAACTTGATGTGAAGCTAAAACTGAGATAAAAATTAATAAAACTATACTATAAAATATTAATAAAAACTAGTATATCAATGACACTAAAATAATACTAGTCTTACTTGGGCGGAACATTCTCTGGTCTACTTGACCAGTCTGCCACCCGATCTGAATCCTTCATTAAGATGTCATCATCTCTGATCTTCTCCATGACGAATTCCTGAGGGACACGAACACACACACACACACACACACAAATAAAAAGACAAGACAGGTAATAAATGTAAGCCAGAATACGTTCCATAAATTAGATGATCCACAATGTTCTCGAGAGGAAGTACCTGACTGTCTCTCCTCATGTCCACGTCGAAAATGATCTGCCCTTCATCCTGAGGACTGGGGGGTCGAGGAGGGCTGTGGGAGCGAGTATGTTAACACAGAATTTCATTCTGTTCCTTAAACAAAGTTTTAGTATGACTTCAGAAGACGACTTTTATGATAATTTGTTGCAATTTCTGTCCTTTTATGGCAATATGAATCGGTTTCATTGTACGGAAAAGAGCAGCTTGGACATTTTGCTAAACATCTTTTGTGTTTCACAGAACAAAGATGGTCATACAGGTTTGGGAATGACAATTAATGTTGTTGTTTTGTGTGTGTGTGTGTATGTGTGTGTGAGAGAGAACCATTACTGTAGTGTGTAAGAGGAGTTAAGCCTTTGTACATATGAGAAAGAAACACTGTAGTCCTAGAGTAAACATCCTGGATCATATGATTCACAGAGTCTGAATGAGATAAGGGTTATTATGACCGTATCCTATCAGTGTCAGGTCAGTGTGACCAAGTGTAATTTCGTATGGATGTTTATAGCACTACTTTTTATCTATGAGGTCATTAAACTCAAGCTGTGAACTTTTGACATTTGCAGATGATATATGTGCACGTGGACTGTGTAAACAACATCTTAAAGGGATAGTTCACCCCAAAAAGGACATTTTATAAAAAAAATGGCTATAAATGACATCAGTATGTTGTCTACCTGCCGCATGAGGAGTTACTGCGGCTGGATTCGTGCTGGGCATCCAGCAGGATTTTTTCCATGTCTCCATTGTGGATGGAAGACGATGAGGGAACGTGTTCCAGCCCCCCGACCATCCCATCATCCTCCTCGACTACCTGGTCTAGAGGGGGCGGCACTGAGGCGCTGGAGGAAGAGAGAGATGCAGCGTTTCTGTTCATCTCCAGCTCTACCCATGACCCTAAAAAAAGACAAAACAAAAATTATCACAACAATAAATATTTTTAATAAAATGTTTTCAGCTATGAGAATATATGTATGCACCAAATATCACAAAGCTTCATATTTTGGTTCATAATTAATTCCCCAAAATCATTCTTTGCTCAAAGAAAATGAAACCTGTTTTAGGACCAATGTTTTTTTTTTGTTTTTTTTCATTGAAATATTGTGGAAATTTTTCATTGGTATAGTGTTCATGCATTAGTAGTACATTAGTAGTTTTTCAAAGTTGAAATGTCTTTAACATGATCTTAAAAATGTGGCGCTCAAGGCAAAAGATACAGAATAAACAGAATAAAGTCGTGACGTAACAACCAAATGACGAAATATGTATAGATAAACTATTTTTTTAAAAAGTGCTGTAGAAATACAAGGAAATGTCCTGAGGGATAGGGCTTTAATTTTTTTGATCAGTAAAAGTTATTTTTTCCTCAGCTATAGGAAAGATTTCACTGTGTTTACAGCACTGATTATTTGAATATTTGCAACTAAAATTATAATCAAACTCTGAAAAATCATGTAGTTGATCCCATTAAAAATGTTTTATTACTTCTAGTAATTTTCCTTAGATGTAAATTCTAAAGGCATAAACATAGTAAGACTTTCATTCAGCAAGGACCCATTAAACTGACCAAAAGAGAGTACATACATATATAATGTTAGAAAATATTAAAATTTTAAGTTTTTTTTTTGAGCATCAAATCAGCATATTAGATATTAGATTTCTAAAGGATCATGTGACACTGAAGACTGGAGTAATGATGCTGAAAGTTCAGCTTTGGAACTAATTGAATTTTAAAATATATTCAAATAGAAAACAGTTTTTTTTTTTTTAAGTTTAAAAACATTATACTGTATTTTTAGTAAAATAAATGCAGAATTGTTAAGCATTAGAGACTTCAAAAAAAATCTTACCAACCCAAACAATAGTACATCTGCTTAAAGGCACAGTATGCAAGTTTCACCGCTAGAGGTCGCTTATTCAAAACAATAACAAAGGCGTAGCTTGATGATGCCATGAATGAGCGTGGAATCATGTGTTGCAAAATGGCATGCAATTTATTTTAAAACATTGCATGTGGAGAAAATGCTGTTTTACTGTTACAACAAATAAAGCGCTTTCTGATTACGCTGTCAGCCACTTGACAAAATAGTGTTGTCCGATTTACTTTTTGTGTACAAACATGTTACTCGTGGTAAATCAAGTAAACAAAGGATTCAAACAATAAGACTAACTGTGTTGAGCTATATAACAATGACAGTTGCTCACCTGTCTAATAAAACATACCGGTAATATATTCAAGAGTCTTTGGAAATCAAGGGTAACGTGGATATGACATCATTGACAGGCGAAGCAATGACACGGGGTGTTACACTGGTTAAAATAGCTGATTTCTCTGGATTTAAACATTATTGGAAACATTTAGGACAAGTCACCAAAATATATAACATTGTTCTAGTGATATTTGGATATTTGAATCCACAAATATTACATATTGTGCCTTTAAAAACAATTTTGTTAGTATGTAGATGTCCTCAAAGCTTGGACTACCAGATAAAAACTCAAAATTATTGACCTACATTGATTTCATCAACTACAAAAGCAAAACGTCTGGTAAAGACAATTTGATAGGCAAATGTACTTAATTAAATAAAGTAATGTTGCAATGCAAAAAACAAATAAATAGATTTAAAAAAAATAGTTTTTACTCCTTAATTTTGGGGAGAAGTGACCTAGAAATGACACTATCCACCATTCAATGAGGCACTGAGACAGTGGGATCTCACTGTAAGTCGATGGTGGTATGACTTAACTTCTATTTACTGTGTGGTGAAAGGGCAGTAAATGCCTCCCTCTCCGGCTCATTACGAGCCCACTGATATATATTTCACACCTGACCTCACCGCCACATACTGTACATGAGTCTGAGCAGGAACTCACTTCTCAGAAGACCTGATAAACACAAACACACAGACTCCTTTCATGCATGAGACAGGGATGAGGACGGGAAGTTTTCCATGTTCCCCTTTCCCCCACATCTGCTGTGCTGTCTCATCAGAAACCTCTGTGTTACCGCACAGTGAATCCTCTGTTTACCACTGGCTTAACACACCACTCCTGTTCACTGCTGACCAACCAGGATGAGCTAAGTATAAACTGAATGCCTAGCAAGCCAAAGCCATACTTCCAGGGAAACAAAAAGAGGAAGACAAAGAAGGTCTACATGATTTCCCTGGGTTGAGCAAACATGGATCATGTGACATGGTTCCTGCATTGACTTAACTCAACTCCATCTTCCCATCGATGGTGAAACTCGACCGACCTTTGTCTCAATCCACTGACACAAACAGTGTTGCTATGGCAGCAGGCGAGCTGAACATTCTGGCCAGTGGTGGAACATGTTGCTTTGGCTGTCATCGGGAAACAGACATAGATCAAAAGATCAGATCTATGATAGTATTACAGAGGCTTATGCTCGCTCATTATATGAAATGCTAAAGCATCAGGGCTGCAAAGTGATAGATGTGTGGCCATGTTACACAAAAATCTGTGGTAAGATGACTAAATCTTACAAAACATACAAAATAAATTATAGCTATTTTGCAAAAAGAAAAGTAATTTTTGTATTATGTGATTAGAATTAAGCACATTTTACCCCAAATACTCATTGTTATAATTTATATTTTTTTGCATTATTGTAATAATGTTGTTGTTGTTAATTCTTGTTATTCTTAATGATGATTCATATTAGATTTTCATTAAAATATTACATTATTATTGTATATGTTTATGCTTACCAAAGCTGCATTTATTTAAAGGAGAACTCCGGTCAATTTTAACATTGAGCTCATTTTTTTGTACATTTGGAGTGCTGTCAGTACAGAGATCAACGACAAAAATCGGTGTTGCCCACACCGTGTTATCCTCTTTTTAAAATTTGCACCCTGTTGACTTCAATGGGGCAAGTTTTAAACCTGCTTTTAGCCTCTTAACATCCTTGATGTGTCATTACAAGTGCCCAGCCAAGTGAGTGATTCCTTCGGAGTGAACACGGTGAATCTGACTGCAGTAGATGTGAAAGATATTAATAAAAATGATGTTATTTCAGCCAGCGCACATACCTGTATTTACATCCTGTTTTCGGTTGAAGTCCACAGTAGTTGATTGTCGAGTTCGCGCGCATAGGTTTAGTACGTACGATCATTTTTACACCAAAATCAAAAATCAGTGTCACATGATCCTTCAGAAATTATTCTAATATGCTGATTTGCTGCTTAAGTAATATTTCTTATTATTATCAATGTTGAAAACAGTTGTGCTGCTTAATATTTTTTTTGGGCAAACCATGATACATGTTTTTCAGAATTATTTTCTGAATAGAAAGTTTGAAAGAACAGCATTCATTTGAAATAGAAATCTTTTGATATTATAAATGTCTTTACTGTCACTTTTGATCAATCCAATGCATCCTTGCTGAATAAAAGTATTAATTTCTTTAAAAAAATCGTACTGACTCGAACTTATACATGAACTTTATGTATAAAATGTATTCATTAATCACAGTTACATTGTCACCAGTGTTGGGGAAATTTACTTTTAAAAGTAATGCGTTACAATATTGCGTTACTCCCTAAAAAGGTGACTAATTGTGTTACTTCCTTACTTTTTATGGAAAGTAATGCGTTACTTTTGCATTACTCTTTCTCACCTGGGCAGGGCCTGCTTGTTTGTTTTTTAATAAGAAAATAGTTATATTTTTGGTAGATGTAAAGGCCCTCTCACCAAAAGTGAAATGCAAGGAAATGCAAATTCACGCCTGTACAGTAGAGGACGCAGCTGTGCGGACGCAGGAGAAATTCAACACGCTTACTTTAGCAATAATAATAATAATAATAATAATAATAATTATCTAAAGTCATTTTTGCTTATTCATAAGGATGAATTGGATCATCGAAGGTCAGCAAGAAAGACATTGGTTAATAATAAAGTGAGATTAAATACAAAGTATATTTGCATTATTTGAAATATTTAATCATTGCAGGTTTGCGCAATATTTTGAGTTTGCTTTCCACTGTTTTTATTCATTTTTATGAATAATGAATATGTTTTTGTGCCAGTGAGATGAGTAAATGACTGCTCACATTTAGTCTAGAACTCTTACTTCCAATTTCTCTCAACATGCAGACAGGAGAGCTGTCAGTCAATAAATGGGGAAAAAAAGTAACTTGCATTGCTTATTTGAAAAAATAACAGATTTTTTGTTGTAAATTTAAAAGTAATGCATTACTTTACTCATTACTTGAAAAAGTAATCTGATTACATAACTTGTTACTTCTGCATTACCACCAACACTGATTGTCCTCAATAATATCAATACCTCTATTAAATAGATTTTTTTCCAACTTATGAGGAGAAAATAAATTTTCCCCATTTAATATTTGACTAAACTGCAAATTACCAGACTACTTTTGTTTATTCAGAACAAACACAGAACATTATCAACAACTTATAATTTAAACAAGGTTAAAACACAATTTATACATAAAAAGATGTAATATTATTATTGTCTCCGTTCTTTTGACTTTATGGAAGAAATATGACCCGTACATGTTCTTGACAGGGTTTAAGAGATTAATTTATTACTCTTTACACCTCCTCCAGCTAGCAGTCATCAAGTCTAGTACACAGCCAGACTGATCCAAATTATCAAACCAACACTGTTTGCAAAACGCTGAGCCATCTGTTACACACCAAAAGAATCTGGCCAACACTAAGATGTCACTTCACTTTCCCAGAAGTATCTGCCCGATTCACCAGTTTTCAGCACTAGTGCATTTGAAAGCTGCGGTCATCACACAGAAGTAAGTCTGCCTCATTTGTGGAAAACCAAGCGTTTTATGATAATGGGACTGTGATGATGATAGTTTCAAAATGTAGTGAATGAAAAACTAAAAGGCCACAGAATGCATTGAGAGAATTGACCTTAACGCATGCAGGGTTTGAAAAGGAAGTGTGAAAAGCCTCTGTATGTATAAAAAAATTGCAAAATAAATATTTTTAAAATTCAATATGTGATGCTAGTGGATGTTGTTTTAGGCCAAAACAGCCACAATGTTAATTTCATTTCATTTCCACTATTTTCCACATTATCTTTTACATTAAGAAATAACTAAAATGTTAAATGATGATTATTTGTAGCCAACAGATCTCCATGCAGTAATGACACGATTACCTAGCCTACTTTACGTGCACTACTTCACGATCTCAAAATATCATGACTCATTCTCCTAAACTAACCCTCCCAATTCTATTTCTTGACTTTCTTTCTGCCACTTTCCACACATTGACACAGTCTGGACCACATTCTCTGCTGCTAGGAATAGAATTACGAATACTACTATGGTGAAAGCTTAGCTCATGAATATGAATTAAGTCCTGCTCACACTGCTTTGAAGCTTCCCTACACAGTTCGGTCACGTAGCTTAATCAATATTCATTTCCAGTAGTTTATTGGCCGGTTTACTAACGGTCACATTCTAATGTCTGACTCTAAGCCAATCAGTAAGGCTTACTGGACCGGTGCGTGGTTAATATTCATGACGCAAGCCTTCTCCATAGTAGAGTGTATTGTCGTCCTGAACTAGGGTCACACACAGCTGTGAGGAGGACTAGTGATTTGGTCATGACAGCGCGCACGTAGCCCACTCAACATTACATTTAGTATCAGTTGCCTACATTATTTGGCAGTTGAAGCATACTTACCAATATCCCAAAATGAATATTTAGACAGCGAGATTTAGCAGTCTGCTCTTTGCATTTCAGAAAGCATACCAGGAATTTCAACAAGATTGATTAGTCTCTTAGGAGTCTCTCTAATCTTTTAGGAATTTCCACTAATGTTGCGACCAAATTTTTATATATATATTTTGTCTCTCCATACGAATGAACTGATAGGGTCTTTAAATAGTAGCATGACAAATGTTTTTGGGGCAAATCCATACAGAGTGTATGATAATGAACTCTTTGTTTGTCTGGATCTAGAGACGTTAATGGCTATTTTATCGGCTTCAAGTTCTTTTTAACCCCATTTCACTTGTTTTTTTCGTCTACTAAGTGAATTAAATACTAGTTAAGTTAAATCAAAGTGGTCAGAGGCCAATTACTAGACCAGTGTTTGTTTGCAACCTCACATATTTCAAACAAAGACCTTATTCGCTGCCACATGTCAAGCGTTAGTTGTCAAACAAATATGAATAAAATACTAGAGCACTGTCTCATTATCACGCCAGAGAAACGCATATGTTACATATTGAATTAAACGAATAAAATGAGGTTTCAAGCATCCACAATCTCCATTTTCGAGTTGATCTAGTTCGCCTTGTTGACATCGGCTTTGGCCAGCCTACTGAAAACGTAATAGTCAAACTACTGGTTTAGACTAAAGTCAATCACGTTTTAAGGCCCGCCTCAACACACAAACTCAACGGCCATTGGACAGAACGCTTGTCAATTAACGTGACGCACTAGTTGCACAAATGGCACAAGAAATGTTGACTGGAACTAAAAAAAAGCAGGTTTTCCATTAAGCAAAATAAGTAAAAGTATAAAAAGAAACCAATACAGACACGCCAAAGGCTTCTTTAACAAAGTTTATAGATGTCAGAACAATACAGCGAGGTGCTCCGGCAGTACATACCGTTTAATCCAGGCTCCCCGTTGTTGTCTGCTGGAGCAGCAGCGTCGGACATCATCGTGCTGTGTGTGTGTAGGGCGGCTTGCATAAGACTGACAGCAGCACAGCACGAACACACTCTGCGCGCACACGCGTGACGGAGCCTGACAGCAGATCGGAAGATCTGCGGAGCGGATCCTTTTAGATTCGTTAATAACAGTTTTCTGTGGCTGATCCCAGAACAGTGCTGGGAGTGCAGATTTCCTGTAGCGCTAAAGTGACGCAAACGGGTGCATATCTAATAACAAAGACACTAACATTACGTAATGGAGTCAGGGGACTGCTTATTTATAAAACGCACGTGAATTATGGACACAGCTTGTCAATAAACTGAAATGCCTTATGGCAAGCCCATTTAACATTTTCTTAAAACCAGTAGGCCTATCTATTGTTGTTACTGGTAGTTTTTAATTAGCAAGTCACCCAATAGTATTCAATATCACTAGGCTACTAACTTTTTTTATTTAATTGTGATTTATTTTGGTCCATAGTGCATTTTCATTAGATACTCCCCACCCCTACCAATACAGTAACAAATTGCAACTTTTAGCCACTGAAATCTGATATCTGTGTATCAGATATGCCTGTGTATTCCAATTGTTGCTAATAAATATTTACTAGCTACCAGTATTAGTTAATAACTATTCAACTCTTCAAATTGCTATCTATTCCAGATTCACACTACCCATTTATAGACACTATATAGCAGCATTTAAGTGGACTAAATTCGTCACCAGAGAGAAGTCTGTCGTTTCACCAGAAGTTTGAGAACATTTTGAAGATAAAATTATGCCTATAAAAACCTACCTAGATCAAGTAACCTGCATTTACAAAATAGATGAGGGGATTTTTTCATCTCATCTCACACAATTTTTGTAAATTTTTAATTGAACTTTAAAGTTGCCGTTCTGACCATTCATTACTTATGACAATTACCAACAGTTTTAGTTTATCTAGAGATTTTAGAGAAATACTAGAGATAATTCTTATGTAGAGATACTAATACTTGTACCATAGCCTATGTAGTCGGTTCTACTCGACCCGCTCCGAGCAGGATTCAAACCCGGGATCTCCGGCGTAAGAGGTGGGCGCACTAACAAGGACCCTAAAGACCGCAGCCGCTAGAGTCAGCCTTGAGGCCAGGGGAGTAAGGTTTACACGCACAGGTCTTACTAGCTTACGTCCGTTACACTCACCCCCTAAACCTCACTCCCATCCGGTTCATGGCACCAAATGTAAACAGTCTTACTTGACCAGCTTCAAACGGGATTCAAACCAGGGTCTCTGGCATGGGAGGCTGGCATGCTAACAAGGACTCTAAAGGCCGCAGTCGTTAGCGCATATCAGGTGGTTTACACACACAGCTCTTACTGGCCTACATCCGTTACACTCACCCCCTAAACCTAACTCCCATCTGGGTCACAGTACCCAATGTAACTGGCTCTATTCAACCCGCTTCGAGCAGAATTCGAACCAGGGTTTCTGGCGTGGGAGGCGGGCATGAACAAGAATGCTAAAGGCTGCAGTTGCTTGCACATCTCTTGAGACCAGGTGAGTGAGGTTTACACACAGCTCTTACTGGCCTACGTCTGTTACATATACTTGTATTAAATAAAATGTAAATAGTAATAAGTAAAATACAAGCTACTAAATTAGTAAAACTGAAATTGGTAACAGCAACAATTGGAACTAGTCACAAGGAATAAATGATATAATAGTTTGCCATAAGTCTGACATGTGGATGAAAGGTCTCATTTTGGGGGCATATTTCTGCCTTCACTATGCCGTTTCCTTTTTTTTTTAAATGACGTATTTAAAAAGATCCGATCAATGTTGTTGATCTATAATCTTAATCATCTGAGAGGATATTTGCCTCCAAAGTGCTTAGAGCAATCATCATACATGCACATTTTCAAATGTAGAACTCCCTTATTGTTCTCAATAGCATTTAATATTCTATATTGGTTTGATGACACTCAAATACTTCTCAGTTTTGCACTAAACAAGCTTTGCATGTTTCAAAGAAGGACACAACTCTAGTTTAATTGTTTGTTCAGTTTATAAATACCATTTCATTATCATAATCTCTATAATCTTTCTCAACGTGTAACTCGAGATAGAGAGAGTGTAGACAGAAACCGGGCATGAGTCACAAAGGAAAATAAACCCTGTAAGGCTGAATGAGTGAGCAGTCCAACTGGAGTGTATGTGCTTAAACAAGTGTAGATGTAAGACCACTACAGCAAACACGGCAATGCCGTCAGTGCCACAGAAAAGAACAGGAAAAGCTCTTTGGGCCAATGTGATGAGATGGGTATGAGTGCGTGGATTTCTGAAAAGAAACAGGGCCAAAACCATTCGTAGCTGTATGGAGTGTAACGGGACATTATGAAATGTAAAAAGTAGTAAACTAAAAAAAAAAAATCCCTAAAAGAAAAAAGAAAAAAAAAATCAGAAAAACGTATTCTTGAAACAGAATTAAAACAAACTAAACAACTTGGCAGTTTCTCTGAGAAGATTAAAAAACGGTTACAATGGCACGAACAACATATCGAGGATTAAAGGACACAGGGACACATCCACATGAGTTCAAATTAGTTTTTATACAGACACCTTGAATAAACCAAAACCAAAACAAAAAAAAAAACCTATGGTTGAAATCTGATAGATTGCCGCCCATTTTGTCCCTGGGCTCGGACTTGTGGGTAAGGGGAAAAGGGATGGAGGGTACAGACACAGGTTGGCACATCACCAGAGCAGGGCGCGTGTCATGGTGCCACAGAGGCCAAAGCCAGGTTGCGCTCTTCTCCAGACCAGTCTGAACCAGTTAAAGTATTGGTAGCCGCAAGTTGGCTCGACTAGTTCATCCTGTCCTGGAGTAGGCCAAGGTTGGTAATGTGATGATGGTGGTTGTCACAGAAATGATTTTTGCTAGTTCATCTTTTTTGTTTCCACATAGAGAGAGGTTCGGAGGTTTTCTTTCCCCATGACGACAGTATTAGTTCACTTTTTCCTGGAAGATGTAGAGGTTGTTGGTGGTTGCCACGGCAATGATATTTTCCTGCGGGTGCCAGGCGGTGTGTAGGATCTTCTTGTTGAAGTCCAGGCTGTCCACGCTGATCTCGTCCTTCTTTCGCTTGCCGCCGGCGCAAACCCTGCGCGGCTTCAGGACCTGCCGGGGCTTGCAGCTCTCGCGCGAAGCCTCCAGGGTGACGTCCCGCCGCTGGGAGCGATCCAACATTCGGAAGAAGTTGTTGTAGGATCCAGTCATCACCACACTAAGACAAAAGAAGACAACCAGAAAGACAATGCTGTTAATAAACCTGAGGGTGAGTAAATGACAGAATTTGTGTCGTTCCAAACCCATAATGGTGCGTTCACACCGGACGCGAATAACGCGTCAGGCGCGAGTGATTTCAATGTTAAGTCAATGCTAGGGATGGCGAAAACTAAAAATGTTCTTGACCGACCACCGAGCCTCATTAGCCGGTTGAAACCGGTTAACCGATTAGTTTAAAATATAGGGCTGTGCGCATGAGCAATAGTCACATCGCCGGAACATGCGATGTGAAGGGTAGTAGCAGCACCCATGGTGTATTAAGAGAACGATATTTCGTACTAAAAAGAGAGTCAAAATCAGCTATTTGGGACTATTTCGTCTACAAAAAGGAGGATGTTGACTGGAGTGTTATAAAGTTGTGGATGGTTGTCTTTTTTAAAAAGTCTTTTGTCTTTTATTTTTCGTGTTCGCATTTATGAGGAAAAAACAATTTTACGTGACAGTTCTCCATTACGGACGAGACCGCTCAAAGCGGCACTAAAAGACTGCTTTAAAACTTTCACAGAGACCTCAAACAGAAAGCACAAAGCCTTTCTTTAAAACGAATTTCGTTTTGTATTAATTGTATCTTAATTTTAATCAGCGTTTCATTATCCAATTTTCTCGATTTAATAAAAAAAAGTAAATATAGCAGATAGATATCACGACACGGAGGCGCCAGCGCCTGAACTGGAGCTAACATTAAGCTATCATCCATAAACCGAAACTCAACGTATAAGGTAGCTTACTCGTCTCACACACCTAAAAAAAATAGAAATATATCTATTATCTACAGAAATCTCTACTTTTAAACAGAACCATTCAAAACAAAATAAAACGATTTAATCCGTGAAATGTGTATTTCTCTCCGGCGCGTTCACTACTGCGAAGATCGCGAGTCAGATTTAATCTTTGCAGCCGACACAGAAAACACTTGTTTATTAATAGATAATTAAAATGTCTCATCGCAATATTTTACATATTCATAATCATTACTTTTGCTGGTTCTTTGTGACAGCTTTTAGGTGCCGTTTACATGAACGCGTCACTGCACCAGCACCGAAAACAGAGAGAGAGAGAGAGAGAGAGAGAGAGAGAGAGAGAGAGAGAGAGAGAGAGAGAGAGAGAGAGAGAGAGAGAGAGAGAGAGAGAGAGAGAGAGAGAGAGAGAGAGAGAGAGAGAGAGAGAGAGAGAGAGAGAGAGATGAGAGAGAGAGAGAGAGAGAGAATAAGATTTTTTTGTACTTATTTTGAGGAATGAACAAACAAACATCTGTTAAGAGCGCCGCCACGTTGGACTGCGTAGAACGTTCACCGAATTCTGACAGAAATGTGTTCTAATTTTGGAATAAAATATTAAGTGACCTTTTTGTCACTTGTAATGAAGCTTGCTTATTAGTGAAATTATTAATATCATGGAATGGTAATTATTGACTTTAGCCTGGATTGATCATGACTCGCAATATATATCGTTGGGAAAAAACTAATCGAAATGTAGGCTAATTTTTTCCCAATATCTAATATTTTCCCAATATTGTACAATATCGTGCCTGCAATTTCGCAACTCTGTCGCATCTCTCTGCCGCTCTGCCTCCCGCTACCTTTCTCACCCGAAGAGGCTTGCGGGTGTCGCGTTTTAAGGTGATCATAGTTGATGTGTTACTACTGTATTTAAGCACTGTATCACACAAGTTGCAACTTACATCTGTGTCATTCTTTTTGGTGAAATGGTCCCACACACTTCTTTACACGCTTCATCCTGTCGCCTGCCCTGGCTCTAACCTCGAGTGTTTTAGCCTGTAGCCTTTACTTTTCGCAAACCCTGTGAGCGCGCGAACCCAAACGCTGTGACCTCGCGCCAAATGTTTTTATTGGTTTATTAAATACAAACAGGTGAGTTATGAAAAATTGAGTGTGAGGGATTTGTTCACTTCACACAAAAAACATCTTGGAATGAGATGGCTAACTGTAGTAGAGTAAAGTCCACTGTCTATAATAGCCTAATTTAGAGATCACTTTTTTTTTTTTTTTAACCGACTACCGACAACTTTGACCGGTCAACGTTGATACGGTCAACCATCGGTCAAACGGTCATCGCTTAACATCCCTAGTCAATGCAAAGACGCGTTACGCGCGTAAAAAATTCCTGCGGCGCGGGTAGACGCGAATACGCCTCGTTCGCGCGTCAAGTTCACGCGAATTGAGCGTCTGTGGCGCGTTAAGCGCGAATGATTTTATTAGTGCTTTTTGTGCATTCACGCGTTTGACGCGAATTCGCGTCTGCCGCCCGAGTTGAAAAATCTGAACTTCTGCGTCAATTCGCGCCGCGTTAACCAATCAGGAGCCTGCCTGCTTGCTGCTGTCACGTGGTGAAGTGACAGTTTATAATGTTATTTTATGTTTTGGCCTCAATAAATTATTTTGTAATATGACTAAAATGCACAACAAAGCAAATCTTTCACATAAAAGCTCGATTTCAATGCATGAGAGATACTCATTTTGTATTGAAAGCTATTTATTCCATATCTATTCTAGATTATATGAAACATTATTAATCTAATGTAAAGACAACAAACACAATTTAGTGTATAAAAACTAAAAATCACAGGACAGGTTTCACTTTTGGAGGTTGGCTCAATTTATTATCAAAACAAAATAAATGACAGATTAGGTGGGTGCGGGCGAGGGTGAACCTCGCGCCGGGCTGTACAGCGCGGGCTCGTCAGGCAGCGACCACTCGGGGCCGAGGCCTTATACGGCCTACGCTGTCCTCGTCAGCGTTCTCACCGTTAGGTCCACCAAACCTAACTCCTGGAGCAAATTGTGAAACTCCTGAAACCCTCCGGAGGGTCTGGTGGACCCGAGTACAGCGACGATGTCCCCTTCGCAGCTGTTTCTGCTTTCCAGAGCATATACGAGCGGTGACTCTCTCGATTAATGCTAATGCTAGATAAACATCTAAAAAAGATGGCCGCCAACGGGTTTCGAAACTTTCGCCTCCGGATTTCGCCTCTGACGCACGTGACGCGCGTAAATTTCGCTTCAAAATTTTGTTTTTACGCACGTCAATTTCACTCTTGACGCGCAAATTAACACAAAGTGGTCAAGCGTATAACTAGACGCGGCAGGCGCGAATTTGACGCGCTATTCGCGTCCGGTGTGAACGCACAGTAAGAATTGTTAATTCTGAGGTTTCTGTCCCTCCATTGAAAGTCCAGATAACCAAAAATTAAAAGTAAGGCGTAGTAAAATTATGTAAGCTTGTTTCCACCATTGACTTTTTTTTCTTCTCAGAATTGCGAGTTTATATCTAAATTGTGAGATAAAAAGTCACAACTACTTTAATTATTCAGTGGAAACAAGCAACAAATCTACATGAATACACGTAAAACAGATTTGATTTAGGCTTTTATTTACAAATAAACAATGATCGACACCTACATAAACATGCACACAAGAACTAGTGAGGTTTGTTTTCGCTTCTGTGTGATTCAGTTTACTTATGCGTGTTTATATCTGAATAAATAGAAACTAAAATCACAAAGCGATCAAATCACTTTAAAAGACATTGATTAAACCACTTGATTCATATGGATTTGTTTTTCAATGCATTTATGACCTTTTTTGTAAATTTTGAGTTTTGGTCACCTGAACTTTCAAATGGAGGGACAGAAACTTCTCAGGTTTCATTAAAAATATCTTAATTTGTGTTTCGAAGATGAACCAAAGTCATAAAGGTTTGGTACAACATGAGGGTGAGTAAATGGCCCATTTTTTTCATGAACTCTCTCTTTAAAGGTCTAGGTTGGAATTAATTTCAAGACTGTAGGTTTTAGGGATGCTTGATGCTAGACGGGAACCCTTTTCCAATGACGCAATTCGCGTTCCTGTCCGAAACCCAGTGTAGTGCCGAATTCTGTGACCCTACTAGCACTGACGTGTCTTCATGACATGCTAACCCAATCTTCCACTGACCTTGACCACCGTTGTTCAGTCTGTCTAAGAGTGATTAGAGGTTCCCCTGAGATAAGAGCCAGTCTGGGCCCCAACGGAGAGTCATGCAAGATCAGTGGTTGGACTATATGTTGACTGCTACCTTACTGACCTTCTTGGGTCCATGTTTTAAATCTCAAGAAAGCGTTTTAAATAGGAAATTAGGCTTATTACAGTCGTATATACAATAAGTCACAATTCATCTTGTAACTACATACTGCTGTTTAATGCTTGTTTCTACATTTTACCTTGCTGTATTCGCTCTGAACATGCTTATATAGTACTTTCCTAATCTCCATGTAATGCATAGTTTACTAGCTAAAAATACATTCCTATATTTTAATGTTAGTTTTATTAGTTTAATCAAGCTCTAACACTTTTTAGTTAGCTACACGATACATTTCTTAGAAAAAAATAGCTATTTACACTACCATTCAAATTTTTAATGTTTTTGAGAGAAGTCTCATGCTCACCAAGGCAGCATTTATTTGATAAAATATACAGTAAAAACAGTAAGAGAGAAATATTATTACAAATTAAAATAACTGGTTCCTATGTGAACAAAATATTAAATATATTTCTGTGATGTCAAAGCTGTATTTTCAGCATCATTACTCCTTTACGTCTTCAGTGTCACATGATCCTTCAGAAATTATTCTAATATGCTGTTTAATAGCATTGTGGGAAAAAGTTGTGCTGCTCAACTTTCTCCGCCAGCGTATACATATATACACACACAAAGAAAAAATTAATAAACCAACACTTTTGTTTTTGCCCCCATTTTCCATGCGCTGAACTGAAAGATCTAAGACTTTTTCTATGTACACAAAAGGCCTATTTCTCTCAAATATTGTTCACAAATCTGTCTAAATCTGTGTTAGTGAGCACTTCTCCTTTGCCGAGTTAATCCATCCACCTCACAGGTGTGGCATAGCCAGTGGTGGAAAGAATGCTAAAAAATTTTATTTAAGTAAAAGTATTGCTACTTAAGTAATAATTTACTTGAGTACAAGTAGAAGTACTGAAAAATAATATGACTCAAGTAAGAGTAAATAAGTAGTTTGCTTAAAAACTACTCAAGTAACTATGTTACAAAGTACTTTAGTATTATTTTTCTATTTTTACCCAAAATGGGGAGATGATAGCGATATGGAGTGCTAAACACTCATGTCATATCTGTTTCATTCATACTGGAAGCCCAGTACATACTGATTCATACCTTGCGCAGAAAGTCCACAAGTGAGATTCATAGAAGTATGACGTTTCAGGAAATGCCTTATATGGATATAATAACATGCAAATAGAATGAAACATGAAGACAAACGAAAATGAAACATGAAGACAAACACATGATAGCGATAATATATCTGTGTTTATCAAGCTATCTCAGGCATTTTCATAAGAATGATGCATGTCTTTAAAGGGATAGTTCACCCAAAAAGGAAAATTAGCCCATGATTTCCTTACCCTCAAGTCATTCTAGGTGTATATGACATTCTTCTTTCAAACGAATACAATATTAAAAAATGTCCTGGCTCTAAATCCATCCATGACAAAGGTGCTCCACTGTTACTCCATGGGGTTAATAAAGGCCTTCTACTGAGCGGTTTGCTGATGTCAACGTTGTGGATCGAGTGGCCCATGGTGGCGGTGGGGTTATGATATGGGCAGGTGTATGTTATGGACAACGAACACAGGTGCATTTTATTGATGGCATTTTGAATGCACAGGGATGCCGTGACGAGATCCTGAGGCCCATTGTTGTTCCATTCATCCACGACCATCACCTCATGTTGCAGCATGATAATTAGGGGTGGGGGAAAAACTGATTCTTAGATGCATCGCGATGCGGACGTGGAAGATTCTGAATCGATTCACAAATGTCAAAAATCGATTTTCAACTATTTTTTTTCTTTCTTTTTTCTTTCTTCTAATAACGTAATATTGACGGAACGCAAAAGGCGGAACTCTGACGTGCAGTGCGCGTGCAGTCTGTGGCGTTCACATAAAAGAGACGCATGATGGCTGAGCGCCAAATTCGAACGGCACCCTCTTCGTTAAAAGCTAATGTATGGAAAATTGGCAATTTCATTGTGACCTATTTTATTTAGTATTTTTTGTATGAGAGCTGCTTTCTGTATTGTTTGGTTTTCACATCAATATGCTGTAAACCGATCTGTTATACGTACGTTATACTGCCCTCCACAGTCACAGTATGTATCAGTGCAATGCCAGTCACAAAAAGTTACATTTTGACTGTGCTCTCTGCAGATGTTCATTCACTTTTTTGTATAAGCTGTTTTTGATTGTGGTATACAGCAAACATTTCAAGTCATAACTCTTTATTATTTAGTTGTGCATAAGAGCGGCTTTGTATGTTACTAATTATTCAGGATATGTGTAAGTCCACAAGCATTATGTTTGTATGAGAGCTGCTGGTACATAATTCTATATTTTTGAACAAAAACGGTTTGTGATTTTGCTACAGCAAAATGTTTGTTTTTTTGTCTGAAGGATTTTGCTCATTGGAAATAACAGGAGGATGTTGGTTAGAAGTCGATTATTAAATGCTAGAGATTCAGAATATGCTGAAGTTTGTAATCATTTACTACAAGTACGCTGCTAGTACAGGCACACATTTATTTTCCTGTTGGTTCTTTGCAATGTTGGACATATGCTGGCTAATGTAACCTTACAGTTGACTTGCCAAATCACTTCCATTTGTTTTATTAATATATTTAATATAGGAAGTATTGGAAGTAAATTCTTTATGGGTCATCATCATAAATACTTTGCTTTAAAAGTACCAAGTAGTCACACACAAAAAAAAAAAAAAAAAAAAAAAAAGATGCGTCGATAATCGTTACCCTCTGAATCGTGATCGAATCGAATCGTGAGGTGCCTAGAGATTCCCACCCCTAAAGATATTGCATGGCCCCATGTTGCAAGGATCTGTACACAATTCCTGGAAGCTGAAAACATCCCAGTTCTTGCATGGCCAGCATACTCACCGGACATGTCACCCATTGAGCATGTTTGGGATGCTCTGGATCGGCGTATACGACAGCGTGTTCCAGGTCCTGCCAATATCCAGCAACTTCGCACAGCCATTGAAGAGCCGTGGACTAACATTCCACAGGCCACAATCAACAACCTGATCAACTCTATGCGAAGGAGATGTGTTGCACTGCGTGAGGCAAATGGTGGTCACACCAGATACTGACTGGTTTTCGGACCCCCCCCCCCCATTTATAATTTTGTTCAGTATATATTTATTAGGGCTGTCAACCTTTAATGCAATTAAAGCAGCATCCGTTTATTTATATAAATATAATTATGTTAAAAAAAAAACATATATACTAATATAAACTTATAAAAATGTATGTTTTTAAGTGCGATTAATCACAGAAAAAAAGTGATTAATCGAGTTTCTTTTTTTTTTATATCGACTGACCACTAATAAATATATATTAATAATATCATATTTACACAAAGCCATGAAAATTCCGTGAATGGTGGGGAAAGAGTTAATATTTTTAAGGAAACTGTGATACGATTTATTCCAGGATTCTTTGATGAAAAAAGAGCAGTATTTATTTAAAACTGAAATACTTGGTAACATTGACAGTAAAGACATTTATACTTTTGACCATTTTAATGCATCCTTGCTGAATAAAAGTATTAAATTAAATTTTGAGCAGTAGTTATTACTGAAGCAATTCAAGGGAGCAATACTTGAATCTGAAAGAAGACAGTTTAATTATAACTTCATCCCACTGGAATTCAATATGACCAGGGTTTGAAATTAACTTTTTCACCCACCACTAAATGGCTACTAAATTTTTTATTTACCGGCCATTCAGAACTTCCACTAGCCAAAAAAAAGAGGAAATTTCACAGCTATATATATATATATATTAGTGCTGTCAAACGATTAAAATATTTAATCGCGATTAATCGCATTAATGTCATAGTTAACTCGCGATTAATCGCAATTAATCGCACATTTTTATCTATTCTAAATGTCTCTTGATTTCTTTTTGTCCCATTATTTTTTCTCATTTTAATGCTCTTATCAACATGGAAAAGTGGATCGGCTTGCTTTGAGCAAATGTTTCTTTTTGAAATCAACATTGGCATACTGTAGTGTTCAATTTCACACTAACATTCTCACTTGGAGCAAATAATCTCTCACACAATGTAACACTGTCCATCAATAAAAGGGTGAAAGAAATACTGACGAGGTCCTAATATTGACGAGGGGGTGGAGAATTCGCATCAGCGAATCAGTGTGCTTGGCCATCAAGTAGTAGGCTATTTCAGACTGGACGTGCTGCAATGATAGCTCAGTTCACAATGACAAAACACACAGATCACTTTGGTCTTGTCAACTGAAACATTTTGGCCACTTTTTTAAAATTAAACTTTCCATTCAGAATCTTATTGGCATCCATTTCGGCGTCTCGCGCTCATCATTCATCCACTCAAAACATAATGTTAAAGGGGGTCGCACACTGGACGAGAAGCGAAGCGCAGCGCCTCGTATTTAAAATTCGAACACATTATTCTCTATGAGTGTACACACACCTTTTATTGCTGGCCATAAACTGAGAAAGTACGCGTCCGATGTGCGATACAAGTTGTCCATAGACGCGGCTTCTCGTCCACTCTTTGGCCGGCTCGCAAGCCCAAACAAGTGTGTGCGGCGTGCCTGTTGTTTTGTTTCCGGTCTAGCTAGATCCGGTGGTGTTGTACTAACGTTACTAGTTGTTGCAAAAGCATGTCAAAAAAAAAAAAAAAAACTACAAAGTTTGCTAGGCGTTAATCGCGCGATAAAAAATGTGACGCCGTTAAAATGGGTTTGCGTTAACGCCGTTAATAACGCGTTTAACTGACAGCCCTAATATATATATATATATATATATATATATATATATATATATTTTACAAAAATGTGTTTTAGGTGGACAGATCAATACAGTACTAAGAACATGTAGGATGTTGGGAAATAGCAATGTCTTTTCTGTTAACCAAATGCTTTTTAATCTACGCTATTGCTTCAACGCAAGTGAACAAGCGCACCGTTATTTGTTGCGTAGTGACGGGTGTTTACATTTCAGGATACTCTACCATTATGAAAATGATATAATGCAGGTTTGTGAAGGGTCTAACCTGTCATTTCCGTTCCAGCAGCATTCAAATTTGTCAAAGATGCAGTCGTTCTCATAGAGTGAGCACAACTTACTCCTGAGGTACTCGTGAACC
The DNA here is from genome assembly GCF_949319135.1 of Squalius cephalus. NCBI lineage: Eukaryota > Metazoa > Chordata > Actinopteri > Cypriniformes > Leuciscidae > Squalius > Squalius cephalus. The sequence goes on from NC_137145.1 coordinate 19,524,041, forward strand.
TATGGCAGAAAAAAAAAAAAAAAAAAAAAGGGGGAAAAGCAGGTCATGAACTCCGACATAGCAGTGTAAGTTATTACTGGAGATCAGAGGTAATAAATAAACATGACGCTCAAGTACAGTAAAATTACTCTGTCATCTACAATGACCTCATCTAAGCCATGAATGTTAATCAAATATCTGGGTGTGTTAAGACACTCCCAAATGATTGGGGCAATACTGCAGACTTTGTCAACCTTAAAGAAATAGTTCACTGAAAAAAAATTAAATTCTGTCATCATTTACTCACCCTCAAGTTGTTTCAACCCTGTATGAATTTCTTTCTTCTGCTGAACACAAAGGAAGATATTTTGGTAACCAAACAGTTAATGGACCCCATTGACTTCCATAGTAGGAAAAAAAAAATACTACAGAAGTCAAAGGGGTTCATTAACTGTTTAGTAACTGACATTCTTCAAAATATCTTCCCTTGTGTTTAGCAGAAGAAAGAAATTCATACAGGGTTGAAACAACTTGAGGGTGAGTAAATTATGACAATTTAAATTTTTAAGTGAACTTTTCCTTTAATCCTACCATTTTAAATAGTGAAGAAAGCGCCCCCTAATGTTGACAAAAATAGTATTTGCAAGTCTTTTCATGCACACACTGGAATTTTCTTTCTGATGGAATGTGACATTACAGTGCAATTGCCAACAAATATTTTTTCTTGCCATTACAATATGCTCAACATAGCTGACAAATTATTTTAAAATTGAACCAAGTAAGATTTAAGATTATTTAAATATATACACTACATTCTAATAAGCTGATTTGGCGTTCAAGAAAACTCTTACTGTCAAAGTTGAAAATATTTAATATTATTTTTTAACATTTATTGTATATTAATATACAATACTAATACAATACTTAATAATTATTGACAACGGATAATTTTTTCAGGTTTCTTTGAAGAATAGATATTCAAATTATTCAAAAAACCCTGAAAAAACTGTTTTCTACAAAATATTAAGCAACACAACTGTTTTCAATATCATCAATATAAAAAAATAAAAAAGTAGTATTGCTTAATATTTTTGAGTTAACATTCATTTTTCCAGATTTCTTGGTTCTGTAATGGTGTCATTTGCACCGCAGTTAATCTGACGACATCTATTATATGGTTTGGTGAAAACAACAGCGAATAAAACAGACGAGACAGAGCTCCACTAATGTATGTTTCTGTCAATGGATCCGTATGCATTTCACGTGAATAGGGCTGTCACCATATCAGATTTTTCATTTCGTGGTTATCATGGCAAAAGGAATTCACAATAACATTAAATATATAATGGTAAATAAATAATGCTATCAGTCAAATAGAAATGACAAAGAAAATATATTTTATAGTATTATATACAGGTATAAAGGCACAGATAAACTATATGCTGTTGCAATGGTGTGTTAATCCTCTACAATCTACATGTTTAATCAGTCAAAACTATCTGCATTTTATTCAGATCTCTGGAAGTCTGTCCATATTAGGAATTTCCTGGAACTAATTCATGAGTCTCACTTGTGGCCTTTCTGCACGAGGGCGCCCTCTGGCATAGAGTGTGAATGAAACAAATTACATGCGAATTTAGCGCTCCATAATATTTTAGGTTGAAATAGAAAAAAAATACAAATAATTTACTGCTCTCTAAAGATATTTGAAGTAAACATACGATAATCCATACATTTTTAATAATCCATAATTGTCCAAAATCCAAAATATTGGCAACTTACTCTTTGTACAGTGGTCAAGTCCGCAAGATAACGGAGCAGTGTTAATTTCGTAAACGAAATCTATGACGAAAAATGTACGTTGACAAGCTTTTTTTCCATGATTAAAGCACTATTTATGAACTCTCACCTGGTATGTCTCAACGGGTCGACTCTCCATGTTTAGGTCCCAGATTTTGACAGACAGGTAGTCTCGGGTCATCATGTAGCGGCCGTTGTGACTGAACTTCACGTCTGAGATGGAGGAGATGATTTCAGAGAAGAAAGAGCGGTTGCTGGGGTCTTCAGGCTCCTCAAACACTAGACAAAGTAGAGGAGAAAACAATTGTAGCACAATCACCTTTATACTACTAACCCATGACATCACAGCATATAGCATTTAGAAAACACTATAGCGTTTCATTGGATTGTCATATGAGGTAGTCGGCTCTTATAACTCACATTTAGAGTGCTTGTCACAAAGTGCTGATGCACGCATGTCACAGAGGCGGATGGTGCCTTTGCTGCTGCTGTAGACAAACGTGTTACATTGGTGAGGGTGGAATTCTGCGGCTGTGATCACCTCCGTCAGCTCCTCCATATTGGCTGGTTTTATGTCCACAATGTCTGACGCAGGGTTAAAGCCACATAACAGCTGAACCGACACAAATTTCATTTTCAGACATTTCAGCATGACATTCACAACCCAAATCAATGCTTTTAACCAAAGATATCACTTTCTAGGATACTAAAGCTGCGGTCTGTGATCTCTAAGTGCCACAGGTTGATGCGCAGGTCGTCTGCTGACAGATAGGTCTCATTGTCGCTGTTGACCGAGATGGAGTTGATGTGGTAGGTGTGGGCGTTGGCAAAGACCCTCCGCGGGCTGGCTTCCACCATGAGATCCATAGGCCTGAATACTGGAACCTGCACAAAGAGCTTAAACGTTTATTTGCCGTTTCAGTAAAGTTTTAAATCACAAGTGTTTTATGAATTTATAACTGTCATGGAGTGACATAAGATATATACAGTTGTGGCCAGAATTATTGGCACCCCTGGTAAATATGATCAAAGATGGCTGTTAAAATAAATCTGCATTGTTTATCCTTTTGATCTTTCATTCAAAACATTCACAAAACTGTGTGTGTGTGTGGGGGGGGGATGCTCTAAAATCTATCCAAGTTTCATTTCTATAGTATTGTCCCTTGAGAAGATATACTAAAATGTGAGGGGTGTACTCATTTTCGTGAGATACTGTATAGTATACATATATAAAAAATACTATTTTACAGTACCGTTCAAAAGTATGTTTGTAAAACAAACAAAGTAAAACTTTTATTCAGTAAGGATGCATTAAATTGATCAAAAGTGACAGTTAAGACATTTATAATGTTACAAAAGATTTCTATTTCAAATAACCTTCTGTTTATCAAAAAAATCCTGAAAAGAACGATCACGAATCCTTCATATTAGAAGGATTTCTGAAAGATCATGTGATGTAATTTATTTTTTATTTATCTGTTGTTGCAGCATTTTGTTTGCCAACAAATAAAAGGAATTGTTTACTTTTCATTTGATTACATTTTAAAAGAAAAAATACATTCATGTATTATTGTCTTCATTGATTACCACATTTTTTGATAATACATTTGTATTAAGTCATGAATCATTAAAAAGATAAATCAAATTCATGGTGCCCTATTGATGCAAAAAATTAAAATGGAAAAAAACTGAAACAGATTTCATAAGCCCCATTTACTGCAGTGTTGATCAAATAAATGCAGCCTTGGTGAGCATAAGACAAATATTACCAACCCCAAACTTCGGAATGGTAATGTAAATACATAAAATTTGCAAACCTAAGAATAATGGAAATGATCAGATTTGGGCAGTTTTTTTGTCGATATAGTGTTCTTGAGTGTAGACAAGCGTGCGTGACTCACCCGTAGAGCTGTGATGGTAGCAGCATCTCTGTAGCGCCCATCCTCCTCTTTAAGATTGTATCCCTCTGGTCTCTTGTCACGTTCACTGATCTTCCACAACTTTATAGTTTTATCTGCAGTCAAAGGTACAGAACAACGTCACCTCCTGATGCGCCAGATGACTCTTACAACTCATGCTAAACTAATTATGTGAACTGGGAAAAAAACAAGCCAATTTTCATGTATATAAAAAGAGGTAGTTTGACTGGCATAACGAATCAAGTTGACAGTTCACCAAATTTTGAAAACATCTGGTCATTTTTCCCACATCTAATATGAACTCTATCCCATAAATATCTTTCTCCAGTATGTGGGTGAACAGAAGATCGGCATTCGATCCATTCAAGAGAGTTTTAAATACACACTGGTTGCATAACACAGCAGAGAGTTCATATTTTTAGACAACACGGAGACGCTTCAGTGAGTCAGAGAAAAATCTGGAGAATTTGCAGAGCTTAACTCAACTCAACTCACAGAAGTGATCCAATGCATCTCCAGTTGAATATATGGAGGATTCTGTATTGGCAGTATTATAAGTATCATAAATCAGTCTGTATAAAGTGCTGAACTTTTAAACCCATATGACCAATTCAAGTACACTCAGAGATTAAGTGATCGTTTAGCATTTTAATTTAACTGTGATTAATAAAAAAAAAAATAAAAAAAAATACAGAATGAACTGCCGTATGAATAAATGATGTGTTAGTTAGTTACTTGATATTAAGGGTCATGTAAAACCATATAAGAACTGAAAGATAATGTTAATACAAAAAAGAATATGTAGTTGCCCTGACAATAAATTTTTTTATGATATATATATATATATATATATATATATATATATATATATATATATATATATATATATACACACACACACACACACATATACACTCACCTAAAGGATTATTAGGAACACCATACAGGGCTCTACGCTAACTTTTTTCCCAAGGAGCACATGTGCTCCTAAATGAAAAAATTTAGGAGCACACAAAGAAATATAGGAGCACAGTGAAAAAAGTTGATTAAACTGCTCAGTTCATATGGATTAGTTTTATGATCTTTTTATGAACTTTTTTTCGAAGCATTAAAGTGGTAGTCGTGTAGGCTGTCAATGGAGGGAAAGAAATCTCTCAATTTCATCAAAAAGCTCTTCATTTGTGTTCTGAAGATGAGTGAAAGTCTTACGGGTTTGGAACGACATGATGGAGAGTAATAAATGACAGAATTTTCTCTTTTGGGTGAACTACCTGTTTAATAATTAGCTATGCAATTATTAGTTTTAGCCTACTTCAAAATATATAAAAGAATGAACACCTCAATAAAGTATAAAGTGCTAAAAACAAAACAAATGCCTTTTTTCCTTTGCAGTACTTGCAGTAGGCTACATTAAGTTGTCTTCAAAAATGAGTTTTTGTCATCTTCCTGTCCTCAGTGTCGACTGTTTTGGTCGTAACTTAAGTTTCTGCACTTGGTCTTTTTTGAGACCTAAACGTTGCTAATACAATTTTGATACTCATTTGCAAGTATTGATATTGTGCGGGAGTTCCTTGTTTTTTTGTTTTTTGTTTTTTTGCACTTGGTCTTTTGAGATAATGACTATAGGCATCATACTGTGTTGCGTATCTAGCTCACTTAGTGTTTACTGCTTTTATGGTGTAGGGGCCTGTTTACACCTGGTCACTTCATGCGTTTTAGCCTAACTGATCAAAAGCAAAACGATTCCATTGTGTATTTTCGCAAAACTGATAAATAAATAAATCAGATCTTATATTCCCGCGCAATATGCAGATTTAATGTAGGCCTATGCATAGTTCACATCACCAAAAGCAACAGATATGAGCTGCATTTTATTGATCATAAGCTCATTTCAAAATCAGCGATAGGAGAGCGCGACAGCAGCACTGGTAGCCTAATATCATTTCGTTTCTTTACTATTAATGAATATGATTGTGTGTTGAGCGTCTACGACTTACTTTCACTTTCATTTGCGCCAGTTTGCCCGTTGGCTTGATCAATAGATCGCTCATCTGTCGTGATGCGTGTTGCAGTAGCGTCAACATATCTGGCTATAACATGACATATATAGCCAATTATTGGGCCAATAACACGCTCTCACACGTTTATTTTTAGCACTGTTGGGAGGAGTCACTTGACTCTCTCACTTAAAATCCAGCAGTTCCCGCACATTCCCACACTATTTCAGTGATTGGCTCATTGGTTGCGAATCGTCGCTCTCATTTGAATAAAGTTAAGCGTGTCATGTTCACATCGCGCAGTCGTGCCCCGTCCTCGTCCTCTTGCTTGCTTTCCATATGAAATCAGTGGTATGTTTCGCTTCATCGCGTTCAGTGTATTGAGAACAGCCCGTCACTCGTGCACTGTGCTCGTAAATAATTTTTCAAGTTCGCACATAACTATTTTTAGGCGCAAATGCGAGTGAATTACTCGCACTGTAGAGCCCTGCCATACTAATACTGTGTTTGACCCCCTTTCGCCTTCAGAACTGCCTTAATTCTACGTGGCATTGATTCAACAAGGTGCTGAAAGCATTCTTTAGAAATGTTGGCCCATATTGATAGGATAGCATCTTGCAGTTGATGGAGATTTGTGGGATGCACATCCAGGGCACGAAGCTCCCGTTCCACCACATCCCAAAGATGCTCTATTGGGTTGAGATCTGGTGACTGTGGGGGCCATTTTAGTACAGTGAACTCATTGTCATGTTCAAGAAACCAATTTGAAATGATTCGAGCTTTGTGACATGGTGCATTATCCTGCAGGAAGTAGCCATCAGAGGATGGGTACATGGTGGTCATAAAGGGATGGACATGGTCAGAAACAATGCTCAGGTAGGCCGTGGCATTTAAACGATGCCAAATTGGCACTATGGGGCCTAAAGTGTGCCAAGAAAACATCCCCCACACCATTACACCACCACCACCAGCCTGCACAGTGGTAACAAGGCATGATGGATCCATGTTCTCATTCTGTTTACGCCAAATTCTGACTCTACCATCTGAATGTCTCAACAGAAATTGAGACTCATCAGACCAGGCAACATTTTTCCAGTCTTCAACTGTCCAATTTTGGTGAGCTCGTGCAAATTTTGCCTCTTTTTCCTATTTGTAGTGGAGATGAGTGGTACCCGGTGGGGTCTTCTGCTGTTGTAGCCCATCCGCTTCAAGGTTGTGCGTGTTGTGGCTTCACAAATGCTTTGCTGCATACCTCGGTTGTAACGAGTGGTTATTTCAGTCAAAGTTGCTCTTCTATCAGCTTGAATCAGTCGGCCCATTCCCCTCTGACCTCTAGCATCAACAAGGCATTTTCGCCCACAGGACTGCCGCATACTGGATGTTTTTCCCTTTTTACACCATTCTTTGTAAACCCTAGAAATGGTTGTGCGTGAAAATCCCAGTAACTGAGCAGATTGTGAAATACTCAGACCGGCCCGTCTGGCACCAACAATCATGCCACGCTCAAAATTGCTTAAATCACCTTTCTTTCCCATTCTGACATTCAGTTTGGAGTTCAGGAGATTGTCTTGACCAGGACCACACCCCTAAATGCATTGAAGCAACTGCCATGTGATTGGTTGATTAGATAATTGCATTAATGAGAAATTGAACAGGTGTTCCTAATAATCCTTTAGGTGAGTGTGTGTATATATATATATATATATATATATATATATATATATATATATATATATATATTTCATTAAAAAAAATTAAATGATTAAATAATTAAATGCTAGATTAAATAAAAATATCTTAATCTAATGAATGCTTTTGTGAGCCACAATAATGTACCGTCTTGGAATTATCTTCATTTGGCAGCTATTTTCAGCAAATACTGAAATGCAATTAATTTTTAATAATTTTAAATAATTTAACATGCACTGACAACCCTAATAATGAAAAATAAATGATTTTTTAAATGGTTTTCATTTTATTACCGGTATTATAAATGACATAATCAGGCATTTTTAAAGCACATAAATCCCTAGCATTTCTCGAATCTTGAACTCCTAGGGCTCAGGGTTAACGTTAACAACAAACCTACAAAATGCCCCATTGCTCTACTAACCATTTGTGGACAACAAAAATTGTGCAGCGTTCTTTTGTGGTAGCCAGCGGATCTTGTTAATCTTTTCCTCGATTTCCAAGCTCTTCAGGTAGTCAAATTCAGGCTCGTGGCTCTGAAATGTGCTGTAAACATTGTATTCACTACGGCACTGTGGCTGACTCTTGTTCTGGAAAAAGAAATACACATTTTTGTGAGAAAGACATGTGGGAATGAAATCAGATTTAATGTGGGATCGGTTGATCCTTTACCTCGGTCTCTTGCTGGAAGATGACAACTCGACCGCCTTTGTCCCCTGTGGCTAGCAGCTCCCCTGAGTGGTTGAACTCCACAGTAGAGATGATGTCGGCTATATAAGGGGATGTGCATACGACATTTGTTAGATTTCCTCCACCCTCACCCCCCCCAAAAGATACAGACATTTGATTCATCTTAACAGTAGGGTACAAATTTCACGATTCGATTTCAATTCACAAGCTTGCTATTAGTGTTGTCAAAAAGTACCGACTTCGGTACCAAGTCGGTACTGAAATTGAAAAAAAGTGACGCTTTGAGCAGAATGGTAAACACCTCTGACACCTCAGAGATATCTGATACACCTCAAATATGTCTGATTGGCTACCATGATTAGCTCTTCAACAACATGATGTAAATATACATTAGTGCTGGGCGCATACATAAAGAATACCGGTGTTTATTTTTGTTATGATATGAATTTTTAATCTACCGCAATGTCGGAACGTTTGGAACGCAGCACGACACTGTTTGAGAGGCTCCCTTTTCACTGTTGAACTGTAGAGTGAGGCACATCTGTGTGTGTTACTAAGCATGACGGTGAAGATGGATAGGTTAAACTTTAACTGATAACTGTCAAATTATATTATTTCCCATACATTGGTTCACAATATCAACACTGCCCGCCACAAATAGATTTTCCAAAAGGCTTTGACATCGTTGACATCAGCACTTCATGTTTCAAATTCAAAATGAGGCGCGGGTGTTTTTATATGAATGTATCTTTGAAGGGAACTGACTGTCTTTAGACAAGTTTCGATGTTATTTTCATTTAATCTTTCTTTATCTTCCCTGATAAAGCTGCTGCTTTGTGTACAGCCGTAACCCGGGAAACCGCAGTTTCTGCCGCTCCTATAGCGCCTCCTGCTGGCACCTCTTTATAAACAGCATCATTTTGTGGGGCCTTGCAAACCTGTATTAAAGGGCACCTATTTTCACTTTTACATGGTGTTTGAACATAAATGTGTGTTGGCAGTGTGTACACAACCACCCTATAATGATAAAAATCCACCCAATGCCAGAACAAGCCGTTCTCAGATTCAGGACAATGTGACGTACTTTTGCACAAGCCCCTCCCACGACTGTTGACTGACACTGCAGTTTTAGCGTAGACCCGCCCTGAGTGAGCTAAACACAGTCCAACATTGTTTCAACGCTAGAGCAGCTGTAGACAAGAATGTAGTGTTTGTAGAAGTGTTTTGTTGTTGGATGTAAGAATGAACATAGCTATCTTCATTTACTCTCGTTGTTACTCGAGGATAGATCATTACAACTGTTCGTGATCCAGCTTACAGTTTCTGGAGTGATAGGCCTAACGTTACTGATCACGGCAGAAATGAAAGTGAGAGTGTGCACTTTATTACAGAGTCGTTTTATGGATATAAAGTTTACCAGTTTATTAAGCACCCACTGAAAAGGTGTGTATATATTTGTTTACTGTTAGTTGTAATGAGTGTTTTGTGTAATTCACTGTGAATGTTGATAATGAAAGGGAGAGAGAGAGAGAGAGTTTATGGATAAGACTTTAATGTGCACTTCTTATACTGTGTTTATTCAGCTTTTACGGTGATTTTCTGGAGTAAAACTGATGCTTCATCTTTTGTGTGATGTACAAAAAACTTCATTAAACTCATCAGTATATTTTTGGCCATCATTCGGACGGGGTCCGCAGGCTTGTATTAATAGTGGATAAAAGCAGATGACAAATAAGTTATAACCGTAATTAAACTAAACTATACCTGTTCTATTTCCATACAGCATATATTCTCTGGCTCTGCAGGCATTATTGTCCGACTCCGGGTCGAAATGAACACCACTACTGAGAGTTTGTGTTTTGATATTTTAAGATGAGATTGTCCCGTCTCTGAAGAACGAGCTTGTGAGGCTACGCGCTCTGTGCCGGCAGCAGCAGCTCATTTGCATTTAAAGGGATACACACTAAAACGGTGCGTTCTCTCAGCCCTAAAAAGTGACAATTTAAACATGCTGTAAAAAAATGTATTTTGAGCTAAAACTTCACAAACACACTCTGGGTACATCAGAGACTTATTTTACATGTTGTGAAAAGGTGCATAATAGGTGCCCTTTAATACTAGTGTGGAGTTGTTCCTCCACAATATTTCCTCTCTCAATCAGTAGAAAATGTGGTTAACACTCAGTCATGCTTGGAAAAAAAAAAAAAAAAAACCATCATATACCGTGAAACCCGTATAATATTGAAAAATACTGTGATAAATTTTTGGTCATACCGCCCAGCACTAATATAGCTTGCCACAGCGCAGCTGCAAAAGTAATCATAAGTGTGTTGTGAAAAGACATTTAAACATTTTAATAATTTATTGATAATGTTTTCGGCTGCAGAGATTAAAGGGGTCATGAACTGGATTGTTTTATTATTTTATAATGTTGCCTGGGGTGCCCTTATAATGTTAGTATGATTTTTACATCAAAAATTGTCATAATTTATAAATAAAAGCCATTTTTCCAAGCCTGATTTCAGCCTCAGATTTGAACGCTCCGTTTTAAGGGGCGTGTCTGCTGTGAGACTTCAGTGCAAACGCCCACTGCTGTGATTGGCTGACATGCTTGCATATGAAATAGCTAGTATTACATGAACTCTCTCGAAAACTTTTACTACGTTTTTACTATTACAGCTATCGAGATTAACAAATCGTGAAAAGTATAGTTTAAAGCATTATATTTAAATCTATTCCATCACATGAAAGGTTGCAGCATGATGAGCACTGAGCAGATGACAGACAGTCTGTTGATCGCGTGAATAAAGATCTTATCATTGCAACGCAATTTTTGCACTCTCACAAATGCTTACACCAAATCACAATGCAAACACGATGTGAGTACACAGTAAGAGCTTCGTTGTGTAGTGTAACAGTGTCATTATTTCATCACGAGTTTGGTAAGTGTCCAGATAAGCTCTCGCGGCTCGCGCTGTGCTGTTTGATTGACAGCTTGGGCGAATGGAAAGGGATCGTTCTTTGATTGCTTTCTGTATATAATTTAATAACAGTTTAAAAAAGATAATTTTCATAATACTACGAGAAATTATGTGAAGTTGATCGTTTAGTCACTGATGCATAAACAGTATTGAACGATTTTAAGAGAAAGATATCTGAACTTGAATAATTACACAGAAATAACTGATCGCAGATCAGGCATTAGAATACACATGGTTACTTACATGTTGCTGACAGATCCGTGTCGGGAAATTGTGATTGACTGATTTAATAAAGTTTAACCATGCTGGAATCCGAAGGAAGCTTATGCAGACTGTCTTCTTCCACAAACAGGCACGCACAATATTTAGTAAACAGCATGTTTATTGCTTGGAAGTAGCTCGATCCGGTTTTGCAATCATCATGTCGTCCTATGTTATTTAGCATGTTTGGGCGAATCGGTGGGCGGGGCTAAACAGGCCGTGTTGAAGTAGGCGTTGATCTTCTTTTGTGGAGGCGGTGTTTTATCCTCTTTGACGTCATAGTTCCCCACTTTGAAAAACGAGTCGTTTGCTGAGCCTGATGTCTATAAAAGCTTTTATTGGACTAACAAGGTAGTTTTCAGCTCTGAAACTTACAGGATATTATTATAGTATTATGATCTCTTATATGTCAAAAGCTCAAAGAAAATTTGATTTCTCAGTTCATCACCCCTTTAAGTCAATGATGCTGACTCATCTCCGCAGTAGATGACGCACCTAATTTGCACGTTTTATGTGGATAACAATTTGAGAATATTTGTTTTCCATTTAAATTGGTTCATTTAAAAGTAGACATTTCAATTAAGAATCAATTCAGAAATCGGTATTTTCAACAAAGCCCTGCTTCACAGCCACTCGGCTTCTGCCAAACAAAAACCTACAGGAGTTATAATAACTTAATGTGCGGTTTGCTTCAAACATAATTAGCATCAGAGGTAAGAGAGTCACTGACTGACACAATGAAATGATTCTGATGATAAAACGGCACAGTGACACGCAAATCTGTAACCTAGATTCCTGCCACACACTTTTGAGACCGCTGCATCACTCAAGGATGGGCTGTAGACTGACTCATACCAATTTAACCCTTTTTAAACCAGTAGAGCAGAAGAACGCAGGAGAAAAGAATAAAGTAAGTCCTTTGTGTAAGTCTGACCCCCCTCCCCCTTTAGTGTGTGCAAAACTCAAAAGAAAGTCACTGAATCAGGCCGGAAGACATTTTGATAAGAGGACATCCCATTGGAAACTAGCACAAGAGTCTGTAACAATGTGTGGTGGAGACTTCAGGCAAAGATCTGCTGGGACTTTAGGTTTGCACAAGAACCTTCTGATTATCCATATGGCATCATGACATTACAAGTCTACAGCTATGGATGAGAGGCAGTAAGGCTGGGTGATATATTGAATATCTAAGACATATCCTATACTTTGTGAGATAATTAACCAGCATCATGAATAATATGATGTTGTTGGGTCATGAAGTTTACTGAAAATAGACTAGTGTCAGTAGACTAGTTTCTCGTCTAGACGGAATCTGCAGACTTTTTCTGCAATGAATTTGAGGAAAGATATTTTCAATGTATTTAAACATGGAAAAAATATGTTAAGTGGAGCTGAAAGTACTACATTTTTACTGTCAGTGCAAAGCATGATCAAATTATACAAAATAGTTATGAGGCTGCTTATGAGTATCAGAAGTGGGGCTGGGCGGTATGACGATATATATTGTGGTGACTATACAATTTAGGAGATTTTGCTATATTGTGTTAGCCTGGTAATACCAGACTCTGCTACTTCACTTTGCTTCGTAGAGAGAGTCTGGAATAGCATAATAGAGAAGTGTTTTCTCTCTTGCTAGGGGGCGCTTGTCTGAAGTTTAAAATCATTGGTTACCCGTAAGCCAATCACATAACGTTTGGTTATGGCGTGTGTTATGCGCATGCTCAGCCGCATCTAACTTCCAATGTAAACACATGTATGATGCAAAAACTAAACCATCGAGCGAAATACCGGAGTGAACATGGCTGTGAACGACTTTTGCAGATTATGTGAAGTAAATCTATGCAAGTACGCATCCACCACGGTACAATCAGCGTCTACGTCACGGCTCTCAGCCCGCCCTCTGTTCGTTGATTGGCCCGGCTGTTTTCAGGCCGGTGGAAAACTGAAAGATACGCTGCTATCTCAGACTGACTACAGGAGCGAAATGAAATTAGCGGAAGTAGGAAGTCTGACGTAGTCAGGCTAATATTGTGTAGGCTAGGGCTGAATGATACGTCGAATTTTCATCGTCATCGCGATATGAACTCGCGCGATGAACACATCGCAACCGACAGCCTGACACGATGAATAATGCCTGGTTCAGATTACAAGATTTTTGTGTCTGTTATGATAGTCACGGTGTCAGATTACACGATTTTGACCCCTAAAATCTTGTTGAGGACAAGAAACATGTCAGACTACACGTTGCTTTCCGACCAGTCATCGCGTGCCGTCACACTCACACATTCACTCGCACGCACACACGCACTGTCCCTCGCTCACTCACTCACTTTCACTCATTCACTCTCTCACACACACACACACACACACACACACACAGGCGCACACACACTCTTGCTCACATACTCACTCACTCTTGACGGAACCCGTCATGGAGGACCGTTAAAAAATTAAACATGCTAGTCTTTCTGTCGTGAAGCATCGCAGACGCGACGTAGGTTGTCGCCCACTATGACACACTATACGAGATGAAGCGATCGAATCTTGCGTCCCGACGCCCGTTGTCATTTACGAATCCCCACGACACCCTACATCAAACAGATCGTGCCAATATCGCGCTAAAATCGTGTAATCTGAACCAGGCGGGTAATAAACGTTTGACCTATCACGCAAAGAACCTATTAAAGCACTAAGACATGGGAACAGTATAGCTAACATTCACATTTGAATATTTATCGCAAGTCATACCGTCATCGCAATATTAAACAATGTTATCGCACATCGCAGCTTTTCCTCATATCGTGCAGCCCTAGTGTAGGCCTATATCGCAGTATGTAAATATATATTTGTTGCACAACACTATTGACACTTTAGAGCAGTGGTTCTTTTCTCAGTGGTTCTTTTCGCAGTGGATTTTGTGCATTTTTATGCATAATTACATTCTATTTTTAGTTTACAAATTTGTTTGACTGTTTGGTTCAAATTGTGGTTTTGATTGAGCAGCAAAAAAAAAAAAAACTTTAAAATAATGCAATGCTAGACATAAATCTACAAAATCACTGTAAAACCATCACCCTTAATAGAATTCAAGATTCACAATCAGCTTTAGCATAAACATGGACCGTTATAACTTAGTAAAAAAGATCCAGACCTATGTAATTGAGACATAAGAACCTTTCACAGTGAAGCTGCTAATAGAGGCACAACTGGAAAGTGCAAACTGTAGCTTCTTAAGCAGCTAACACAAAAATGCACTGCACTGCGGAGAACTTAACATGCATCCAAGCTTAATGTCTGAAATTAGCCGACTGGCTGCTAGAGACACAATGGGCGGCAGGACTCTTGGAGAGTGAGGTCTGAAGAATTACAGGTCAAACAATCTACCACACACAGTCTCTCACTTGACATCCTGCTGTTAAAGGGATAGTTCAGGATTTTAGACATGAATCTCTATAGCTTCCCCATAAGCAGTGTGGTGCATTGACCATGACTTACCCCCGACAGCGTCCTGTGAGCCGAGCTCCGGTCCAGTTTTGGTCAAGATGAAATTAGTCCGGCAAGTTTGCTGGGGTCACGGCAATAAAGCTTTTTTCTTCTCAAATCAATATGTGTTCAAAAGAGTGATATATTTGCAGCACAAAACCGCTGTCTATGGAGAGGTCAGACCTCGTAATGGCTTGGCACTATTTTCTTCCCCGTCATATCACTGCGCGCTGCCGCTACCTACAGCCAGCTGGGAGCCGCGCACGTGTCACTTTGTTTACAGCTCGTAAAGAGAACGATAACATGTCTGACTACAGCAGCGACGATGACAACATTGACTTCGACACACAGCCAAAAGGATATCTTTACGAACCTGAATACACAGATGACGAGTTACGCCAGATGGAGTTAGAAAGGACAGAAAGAGAGAGGATGGACAGAGAAGTTGAACAAGTTGAAGCTGGAGCTTGTACAAACTGATCGCTCTTGGTGAGTAGCTATGTTAGCTCGTTCGTGTAGCTGTTCTGAGCACGTAAACACTGCTGTAAACACTGCCGAACAACTGAAAAAGTGGTGTGCGCCTGTGCAGCTCGCAGCTGGCTGTAGGTAGCGGCAGCGCGCAGTGATATGACAGGGGAGAAAATAGTGCCAAGCCATTACGAGGTCTGACCTCTCCATAGACAACGTTTTAGTGACGCAAATATATCACTCTTTTGAACACATATTGATTTGAGAAGAAAAAAGCTTTATTGCCGTGACCCCAGCAAACTTGCCGGACTAATTTCATCTTGACCAAAACTGGACCGGAGCTCGGCTCACAGGACGCTGTCAGGGGTAAGCCATGGTCAATGCACCACACTGCTTATGGGGAAGCTATAGAGATTCATGTCTAAAATCCTGAACTATCCCTTTAAGAGGAAGCTAGTCCGATATGCAAGCTGTTCCCTTCACCATTGTCTAGCACTGTTAATAAGCATAACAACTGTCTCAATTTGTGTATATATATATACACTGTTCATTTTGTAGTGTTCACACTGACAATTCCTCCTAGAAGTAGTGCACATTAAATACCTGGATGATGCACTAAGCGAAAAAAGTTGGACACTTAATGTACTCAAAGCAGCAGTTTTCCTTGCATATCGGAATGGTAAGGTTTCCAAATTCCAAACAATTCCATTGTTTTAGCTGTGGTATCAAAATTGGAATAGAGGATTGTGATTTTCACTAGTATCAAAAATTTTGGTGTCATTACTGCTTTTACTGCCATTTCATGGCCGGTGAAAATTATTTATGGCCAGTACATTTTCATTGGCAAGTGTGGCAAAAAAAGTTAGTATTAGGCCCGATACATATATTTAGGAATTATGTCAGATTTCGAAAAAAATTGGGTCATGGCCTAATGACCATGGGAAAATGGGTCCCATGGACAAACCAGTTTAGAACCACTAGTGTAGAACACATTATTTGGGACACAACTATTGTCTTTCTGATTGTACTTTGATTATAGGCATAAAGTCTTGTCCATGAATCCCCCGCTTAGATAGGAAGATACTATTCAGACAGGTACTCACCTTCGGCTACGTCATCATCGATCGCCCCTTTCACTTGTGAAAAGCACCACTGCACATCGTTTCCCCCGCCTCCGGCTCCTGAAATCAGAAAAGCAGGTTAAAACAATATCAGGAACCTATAAGGAACATTTATATTGGATTTGATATAAAAAAAACAATCCTTCCATAGCACAAAACAAGAAACAAATCAGTAATACTACAATGACGATGGCACTACTGATGCACAGTAGTCAGCGTGAAAATGAGGCAGAGAGCTCTTGTCTGAGTAACCAAATTTACCCTTCCTTCACCCAAAAATGTTAGGAAACAATACTATAATAGGGTCTACACTCGCAATAATTCATATAAATTTTAAATGATAGCTCTTGCATCATTTTTTAATGAGGGGGAGAATTGGGCTGAGGCAAATCCCGAGTGACTGTTTGAGGCAGAGCAAAACTGGTTGGGTTTGTTCACGGGGCAAGTGGCTACAGGAGACCGAATGACAGGATCAACAAACGCCCTAAGTATTTGAGTAATAGTACTTCAGTATTTTTTGGTAAATTCCGTTAAAACCGAATACTTGTATGCACGTGTGTGTGGGTGTAAATATATATATATATATATATATATATGTGTGTGTGTGTGTGTGTGTGTGTGTATATAAATTCTTAAAATATGAAAACATCTTATACCATAAAACCTGAATCCTCCCACCCCTTTAGCGTCACGACTAATCTTTAAGATTTCTGTCTTTTGAATAAGACTAATGCACTAAAATGTTAGACAGAGGAAAACATTTAGGTTTGTCATTCGTGCGGATCTCGGTGATTTTAACGGTTTAAAGACACAGAGGGAAGCGCGCGGCGGTTTGACTCCACATGACTCTGCAGATGCCGGTTAAACTTCGCTAGTTTAATGGAGGTGACGATATAAAGAGGCCGAGATGTCGAGCAGATTTATACATCAGGCCAGGTGATAACGTTACATACATATATACAGAAGAAGAAGAAGAAGCAGGACATGTTACCCAACGCCGATTCATTTGTATAACCGACATATTAAAAATCACGTAGCCTGACCGCGCATCCCCGTTAACAATTGATGAGTGGGTTAGCCAGACAGATTCCCACGCAAATGCAGCTCATCAGTAAAACACCAAGCACGATCACAGAGAAGCCTCAGTACTGCTGAACACAAGCCCAAACGCTCGTTACATTATGAGTAAAACCGACTGAAATATGTTTTGTCGATTTGCTGGCTAACTGGAGGGAAACGAGGCAGCTAAATGGCTAGGCTACTGTCAGTGAATCAGAGATTCCGATGATGGATTCCGTACAACCGCTGCGCTCACTCTAACAGATAGAAGAAATGGCTATAATCACATTGGTTTCATGCAATCTCTGCTTGAGCAGCTCATAAACTTGTCAAGTTACCTGCCATGGCGAGAGTGGCGATGTCGGACCCTAGTCTTGATAAGCAGTGTGAAGGCAGCGACCAGGGCAAGATTTCCAAGAGAGCCGCCGGAAATGCAGTTTTTCAAAATAAGAGTGCTTGGACTTCTGAAAAATTTAGCAATCTGGAAAAAAAGGAACAAAAAGCAAATCAAATTACTAGATTTAGTGATAAAAGTGAATGAATATCTGATTGGTAACGAGATTTACTGCATTCTCAAAGTTATTAATGCAAGTCAGGGGTTTAAACTGCAGTCCAGGACCATGAGCATGATCATATTTAGGGGTCCGTGGCATCAGAAAGATCGAAAAACCCTGATTCAAGTAACACAGAATTATTTTCTGTGTTACAGTTTTCCTTTTTGCAAGGAAAACAAACTGACAGCAAAGTCCTCCTGTACTGTATGCAAGGAACCTATTCCATGAGTTATTCTGCAAATCTTGGAATACCAAGAGTCACCTGTTTTTCCATTACAGTTTTTCAAGAGGCACTTCTGGGTTTTGTTTGCCTACATGGATTCATAAATTACATATTTGCACAATGCAATGTTTCTGGAAATCTGTAACGTCTACTGTAACATGTATTCATGCGTATTATTTATTTTATTATTTTCTTCATCCATTGGGGCTGATACATTCTTCCTTGAACCTATCTATCAATCTGTACATTATTTTTCAATCAGCTCATTTAAAAGTAAATTATACTGAAATATTTAATACTGAAGGGAAGGTAAATGATGCCAAAGAGCTTTATATAGCAGGCATCTCTGGTGTTTGCCACCGTGCAGTGGAGCAATGCCCATTTTATTCTGTCTAAAGATGCTTAGGCTACATGATGTGCCAACATTGAATGTTCTTTTTGATTTTCATTAAACACACACACACACACACACACACACACACACACACACACACACACACATTAAAAAGATACAATAACTTCCATAATTTGATTCACAGTATAAAATTGCATTAACATTTTTGAAAATAAAAACTTAATTAAATTTATATTAATCTGCCTTAAATTGATAAATTATTTACAAATCTATTAATATATCATACTGAGACCATGATGCTTAAGTGAATGCAAAATATACCAAATAACTTCATTTCAGAGTGCAGTTTATTTAGATTATTAGTGATTATTTGATGTGCCATATAAAATAAATATCATTACACCATTTTGAAAATAAAATATTTACAGTGTAATTATATATATATAACAAAAAGCTTTATTTCACATTATTCCATTTTATCACATAATGTTTATTAAACTTTAATAAAAGTTCAGATTATTCTAGTTGTATTTTGAAGGAAAATCACTCTTCTGGGCCCGCTATTTCGTCACTTCCGGCTCTTACCTTCGCTTGCTGCTGCTAATTTTTGGTCTCAGAACTATCCAGATAACTTTGCCGGGTTTATTTTATTGCAAACAGTTCGTCTGGGAATGGATGAAGACGAACCTCGGAAAGAAGCTCTTCTCGGTAGTCCTTTAGTTCACTCTTAAATCTTAAGCTTTCTCTGGCTTTCTTCCTGCAACCCACCCTCCTCCTCAGCTCTATCCTCCTCCAGCTCCTGCACTTCTCTCAACATTCAAAATGGCGCAACCCCGCCCTGTGGTGACGTCATCAGCACTGGCCATTCATTGCTGGATGCTGTGGGATGATGATGTAACTACTACGGTGATCATCTTGCCTGGCTCACTGGCTGTGTGGGCAGATGTGGATATGAAATTATATACTCCAAAAACGAATAGAGAAGTAAGCGAACACAAACATTCAACCACAACCAGTATGGAAATCATAGACACGTAAATGGTCTTAAAGTGGTTTTAAAACATCTTATTTCTTTTTCCATATTTCTTTAAACATTTACTTATATATTTTCTACTGTATGCTGCTCTGATATGTTTGATTATTTATAAATGTAAGGTCTTTGGTGTCTCTTCTGTGCTGTAAGAGCAATTGGGTGCATTTTCCATAAGAATTGATTATGTGATGTACCGTTGTATCAAAATATGTCTGCTTCCATCTCTGCAGACATGAAATAATGCAAGATCTTTTTTTAAGGTCTTAAAGGTGTCAAAACAATATCTCGTATCTATTTTCATTTATCTGACATTGACCAGTCACTAGTTGGTGCACCAGGGCTGGACTGGGACAAAAAATTAGCCCTGGACTTCATCCAGACCGGCCCACTACGCATGTAAACACACACACACACACACACACACACACACACACACACACACACACACACACACACACACACACACACACACTACATGTCTATACGTGCATTAATCTGCATGTAAAATGACTGATTCGAATTTATTTACTATCAAAACCAAGAAAAACAAGATAAACAAGAAATGCAAATGATTTTATCAGGCTTTATTATAAATAACTAAAGGTCTTCATTTAAGTGCTGCTTATTATTCTAATAAAAAAAATATTAATGCTTAGGGTACACAATTTCTGCTGTAACTATATTTCATGAGGTGCAACATCACTGCCAGGGCCTACAGAAGAAGCTTAGTCTCTCTGCAACTTTGTCAATGATCACATCAGAGTCAAGAGAGAAAAGGATGTCCCTCTCTGTTGCCATCAACATAAAAGCTTCCAAGTGCTCCTTGGTTTTGTCTGGTTTTGATGAACTTAGGTGTTGAAAATGTACGTTCACAGGCAACATTAGTGATGGACAGGGTGAGCAGGAACTTGTATGCCAGACCTTGGAGGTGGTAGGCATTTGACATCAGATTGAACCTCCAGAGAATCTGGTAGCAACACAGTGGGCATTCTACACGAGGAACACTCCTTGCATCGGATTTCAACCCCCTCATCTTCGGTCTTGTCTTCCAATGTTTTGACCTCGTACTCATCTAGTGGATACATTTAAAAATGTTCCCACTGAAGAACAACATTTCTAAATTCACATTGTAAATTCTCCGCAGTTTCTTCACTGTCAAACCTCAAAAGACATTTGCTGAGCTCTTGGAACATCAATGGTGGAAGATAGGACGTCTTTAACTGAGTGAAGTTCCTGGGGTCTAGAAATTCAAGGTCCGCATAGAGTGTTCCATGACCCAGAAACCTCCTGTGCAACGTCTCAGTAGTTGTGTCCATGATCTGATTATGGACTGTGACTTCATAAACCTTTTCAGGACTTGTGACAGTTTCAGCATGAGGAATCTTGCCCACAGAACAAATTTCCCTGCAGCTGCATTGACTGAGGCAAAGTCTCTTGACATGCTTTTCAGGCTTTCATGTGTTGCCATAACCATTCTGTGGGCAGACAAAATATCCATCCCTTGTGTTTGGAGGTATTTGGACATTGGTGATGTCTGCTCAGATATCCTGAGGAAGGTTTGTGCTGTCAGTATCTTCTCATACTTAAGCAGAGCCTCAACAAATCCTTGTGCTTGCCTTGAACGCAAGCAGTTGTTTTCATGGTCATGTCCTCTTGTATTGCTGTCAATACACATAGAGACAATTATCTGGATTTGCAAATGATCCAAACACTTTCCTGAGAGCATTATCTTTGACCCACCACCTTGTCTCGCCAATTGGTGAGAGTCGCCTCTGGTGCTTGCCCTGGCTCTCACTTTCCCACACATTCATTATTTTGTATGACTCGCGAAAGAACAGAGCAATATCATTGAGAACTGCAAACAGTGAACCACTTTCTATTACTGTTTGGGTTGTGTCAGCCAGAACTAGGTTGATTACATGCACACCAAACATGCACTTGATTTGGTGCCACTTTGGACATCTGAGTAGAAAAGCCTTTGTATTGGCCTTGCATATTAGAAGCACCATCTGTAGCATGTCAGATGCACTTGCTCAGGTCTAAATTGAGCTTCTCAGCAAGCTCTTAAACAAGACTGACAAAATATTGTCCAGTAGATTCCTTACACTTGACAGACAATGCTGATAAGCCTTTCGTAAATTTTGTCTGTGACATATCATACAACAACAGAACACTGGTCTTGTGAGGTGATGTATTGTGTGGTGTCAATCTGAAGTGAGAACATTTCAGCATTCTTTATGTCTCTCACAATGGTCTCCTGGATAAGCTGCTGAATGGTGTTAATGACAGAATTAACGGTTCTTGCGGACAGTAACGAAACCAGGGAACCTTTGCCTTTTGCCCCAGATTGATGAATCTTCTTGGATGTTTTAATGCATTCCTTTAAATGCTCTTTTAGACAGATGTCATACTTGCTTAACAGGACTATAACCTCCAAGAAGTTACCATGGTCAATATTGAAGTCATCAAGCATGTATGCAGCCTCATGCTCTGACCTAAGGCCTCTTTCATCTTTACAACATCAACTACATGCTCCAGTACTTGTCGTTTCTTTCAGATTTGTTTCCTGTGTGAGGACAAATGACTTCCACTAAGTAAGTCTTTCACATCAGATTTAGAGGCATATAAAAAGTATGTTTCTGCACAAGTTTTGTGAGCCATACTCTTTTCATGTTCCTCAAAGAGGTTCTTCTTTCATGTTCATGCGCTGATGCACATGTTTCCAGTCTGTCATACCGCTTATGAAGGGAGGTTTGTCAGCTGACTTTACTCTGTCTGCATAGCATTTGCCATGATGCATGACGTTCTTGGCGGTAAGTAAGCCACCTTCTATTAGTGCCATCCTTGCACCAGAACATTTTTTTGCACTACTGGATTACTTGATGTTTGTTGAGGATGATACTGAAAAAAGGTATTTAAGCTTTCATGGTGGGGACGAATGTAGTAATCAATTTGTTGATTAGTGTTTTCACTTCCCTCTACTGTGTATGTTCTTACTTCTCCACTCTCTCCTATTCTTCCATGTACTCTATCCTCTCCATGTGTTCTTTCTTTTCCTCTGTCTTTTTTTCCTCTCTTCTCTCGCCTGTCTACTCTCATCTCCTCTCTCTTCTTCACATTCCTCTCCTGCCTCATGCCCTCTCTCTTCTCCACTCTCCTCTAATGTGGACCCACTGGCCCTAGCTTGAGAATAAACATAGATGAAAAGTAGACATAATATGTTCTAAATACTGTACCAAAAAGTTTATAATGACAAATAATTTAAGTATTGTATTGTTTCTTTAAATTAGAAGAGTATGCAGTAAAGAAAAAAGACCCATGCACCACTTCTCAGAATAATCACAAATATAACATTTTAGGAACTGAAAAAAACAACAACTTGCATCACAATAGGTGTAATTGTGATTGTCAAAACATTTGGTAACTAAACAGAATTGTCTTAAATTTAGTGACAACATGTTACAATGTGTACATGGTACAATGACTGGTAGGCTACTGTTTGTATTATTGCTTAACAAAATTTTCATGATTTCAATTCAATTCTTGGGATTTGATTTTAATCTTGATTCAATATTGACTCATTTGGATACATATTAGGCTACAGTAGATAGCCTACATGTTAATTTTTCTCAAGAAAAAAAAATATCTCACATAATGCTGTAAACATACAGAGAGCCCTATCAGCTGGTATTATTACTTTAGTATTATTAGACTACATAGCCTATAATAATTGTATTAATTTTATTTAATAATAAAAGAAAATGAATTTCAAACCTGAACTAAACATATTTTTATTCATATAAGATATATATGGAAGTAAAATAATGCCAAATGTTCTTGAAACAAAAAAGCCTGTTGAATTGCACTACTTGAAAAAAATATGCATTGCATTAACCATGCTTGCATTTTAATGCATTGTATTTTTAGGGCTTGCATTTTTATGGGCTGAAATTCAGCATGGTTGTATATTTAAGCTGTGTATATTTCAATTAAAAACATTTCAAACACATTTTCATTATTAAAAATTCAATAATCCATATTCACCTTTCATATTTCACTTCCAAAATATTCAAACTGTTTAAACATACAACCTATAATATTCAACAGGCATTTTTCGGTCCATTTTATTTCGCTTTGCAAATTCGCTTCCACAAATTCAGTGGTTCAAATTCGACAAAATACTACGTTGACATCCAGGAACTGCAGGAAAAGCAGTAGATTACCGAGCATAATCTCCATCTGCTGTTAGTCGACCTCACCAGCAGGTGGTGCAAAAGCGTGTGTTGTTGACGAAGACCAGCAACAGTTAGAGTAAGTAAGCCATTCATTCATAAAACTCATTTACAGCAATTTAAGTGTATTTGTGATAATTATGACGGCTGTTTTATGTTAAATTCAGTGTCTTCACGGTTACTTTCCCTGTGTAGCCTACAAGCATCTTTCTCTACCGTGAACGAGATTATAATGTTATTCCCCGATGCGGATATACAGATCCAATGTTACATTTTTGAGGTTGCCATATATTTCTCTTGGTTGTTTAGTTGCCTTAACTTTATATTGTGGCGATGTGCTGCATGCAGGCTATAAGGGTTTTCCTCAATACTTAAGGATTCCCCTGCTGGACATATAAAACGCTTAACGTAGCTAATGGACTAATTAGTGATTTAAAAGACCAAACTCGCAGGCAAGCAGATGAACTCAGAATAACCCGCAAAGCTTAATGCTGAGCGTTTCCCAGTGATAGACTGGCATAAAGTTGGCTTGACGTTGGACATGATTCGCACATTTAGGGACCGTCTCTAAAGTGTATACGACATTGGTGTACACGTTTCTAACTTTAATAGCATTTGAATAGAACGACTTACAGTCATAAAACCAACTGTAAAGTGTTCACGTAGTGTCAGGCATAATGCAAACTATTAATTGATCAAGTGTTGATTTTATGCCAGTACGAAATGCTCAGCATGAAACTTTGAAACTTTGGAGAGTATGCTCGGCAGTCTACTGCTTTTCCTGCAGTTCCTGGATGTCAATGTTGAATTTACTGTCAAATTTGAACCACTGAATTTGTGGAAGCGAATTTGCAAAGCGAAATAAAATAGACCGAAAAATGCCTGTTGAATATTATAGGTTGTATTTTTAAACTGTTTGAGTGTTTTGAAAGTGAAATATGAAAGGTGAATATGGATTATTGAATTTTTAATAATGAAAATGTGTTTGAAATGTTTTTAATTGAAATATTCACAGCTTAAATATTCAACCATTTTGAATTTCAGCCCATAAAAATGCAAGCCCTAAAAATACAATGCATTAAAATGCAAGCATGGTTAATGCAATGCCTTTTTTGTTCAAGCAGTGCAATTCAACAGGCTTTTTTGTTTCAAAAACATTTGGCATTATTTTACTTCCATAGTTATACACTTCAGCATATTTCGCGGAGGTTTTCACTGCTGCCAGCACTCCCGTCTTTCCCAGGATGTATTTATGGAACTCTGTACAATTCATCACTAAATTCATTTTTACTTTGATTTTGCTGCGGACCAGGTTAAATGAGCACCTGTTTCTCACATCGGTCCAGGCACCTTTCATAATTGAAAATACCCGTTCTGAGCTCACGGAGATGCTCAAAATGAAAGACAGTAGCTTGGCATACTGTGGGAACCCAGACCTGCTCCTGAGTGCTTGGGCCCAAAGCTCACCTACAGGGTGACTGTGTATCTTTAGATGAGGCAATATCTCTTTCAGAACACAGCTCTCATGGTAGAGCTCATCCAAGTCAAGCTCATCCTCCATCTGAAGAAGTAGCTCCGCACAGCTGGCCAGGTGTTGACAAGTCTGTCAATTGCAGGGAGCAGGCTCAACCAGCGTGTCGGGACGTGGCGCAACGGTGTATGGTACTCTATGTCAGCAAATTCAAACATTTCTTTGAGGGTGGAAACTCTCTTGGCAGAACAGCTGAAATGGTTGAATGATTTTATCACAATAGTCTCCACATCTGTTTGCAGTGCATTGCTGGCACGTTTTACTGCATCGTGTGTAATGTGAGCTGGGCAGTTTGCGGGCAGGATCTTGCTGTTGATTTTTTTTAGATTATGGTAAATGGAGTGTTTTCTACCGTAATCACTACCGCATTGTCAGCCGAGTTGGCCGAGATGTTATGGAAGCTGAGTTTGTGTTCCTTTAATTTATTCAGTAAGGTGTCAGTGACAGCATCTGCACTCTCGGCTGCCTGTTCAGAGAAATCAAGAACTCTGTTCTGGATACCCTGCTCAGGAGTCCAGAATCTCACAGAGATCGGGAATGTTTTCACATTGCCTTTATTAGAGGCATCTGTTGCAATGGAAAAGAATATGTCTTTTGTCTTCTCGAGGCTCTGGGAGAAGTCAGATGCGAGGGGTGCCAGGACGTTTGTAACCAGTGCTTCAGCTTTTGTGTGACCGCAGCTGATGAGTTTAGCTATAGCCGAATCAGAGTACAGTTTTGGTGTTAACTTCATCGCTTAGTCAATGATTGTTGGTGGGCCACACAGTGGAACACGGAGGTCAGCTCAGCAGCAGCTATTTTATAATCATCCTGCTTCTTAAAGAAGGACGAGACCAACGTGTTGGTCTGTTCTGTCGCAGTGTTGGTACAGTGTAGTTTACTGCTAGCATGCAGCCTAACATCTGCCTCCCCTCCGTGAGAAACACCAAACTCTTTCCTACACACTTTGCAGAATGCTTTACTTTCATCGATTAAGGCTGTGGCAATCCATGGATACTTCCCCACCTACTCCTTCCGGTACCTGCGGAGACGTTTTTGCTTTTTAGCAGCGTATTGTGGTTCCGGTACACCAGCCATGTCAATGAAACGATTGAATGAAAATTAGCTTATCAGTGCATATCTAAATTCGTACCTAATGTATCTTTGTAGAGCTTCAAAAAAATAAACAAAAAAGATGCTGCAGCCAATGAGTAGCGGGGGCTGGCTGCAGGACGACTCAACCGGCACGGACAGTTTTTCATGTTTTATCAGACAATAACTACTCAAGATTTTGCTTTAGTGTAATTTTCGGGACAATTAGGGCCGGATTCGGGATTCGGGACAACAGTTTAGATTTCGGGACTGTCCCGAATTTTTCAGGATGTCTGGTCACGCTATGTATGAGGCATATACCTTTCGGTAAGTTGTACTGTATCTTTAAAATAAAAAGTAAGAGATGATCGGTTTACTTGAACTGAGCGCTACAGCGATCTGTCAGGTCACATTTACAAGCGCCAAAACGGTATTTATTGCTCTATCTAGACTGTCGGTGTCAGTGTTCTCTTTGCTCCACGATTTTTCTCTGCGTGAGAAAATGGATGTGTGGCGTGAGAGCATGTGAAAAGTGTCAATTGCGTGAGTCTCACGCTGAATGCGTGAGAGTTGGCAGCACTGAATCTATATAAATGTCATTTATATAGAGTGGTGGCCTATTACAGCTGCAATTTCTTAACTTTTTGAAACAAAACAATGCAGTACGTGTATGTCCGTCTCACCTTAGCAGGGTGCACCAACTATGACACAATGGATAAGTCTGTTTGACCTTTTATTATTAGCCCAAAACATAAGTTTAAGAGGTTGTAGGTTTCCTGCATATAGGCTATTCGTTGCTCTTATTTTGCTCTTCACTTATGCTTTTCTTCTGCTTCATCTCTTCCACCTCTCCTTTCATTATGCAGATATCTTACTACTTTTGTCCTTGTTATACTCTCTGATCTTCATCTGTTTGGTACAATACTTTGTATAATAATAATAATAATTGTAATGGGCATTATATACAGTATTTAGGCTTAACTAAGCAAGCACAATTACACCTAACAAAATATGTATTACACATGCAGAACATGTATAGGCAACTGACAGCAGACTCAGCTATACAAAAACAACAGTTCTATTTTAGTATGAATGACACTGTAGGCTAAAGTGTATCACTGAGGAGTGTTAAGCACAATAATAAAGCTTTTCTCTCCTGTGGTTCTGAGAAGGATAGTCAAGGCCCAAAAGATCTAAAACCTAAAGGCCTGATTTCAGAGACAGGACTTGGATTAGTTCAAGTAGCTTAAGTTTTAGTAGCTTTTATAAATGTGCATAGAAAGAAAGAAAGAAAGAAAGAAAGAAAGAAAGAAAGAAAGAATGAATACTGGTGTGCATTTTGAGACAATGGCAGTGACAAATTTTATTATATATATAAGTGCATGTTGGTTTCAGTTAAAACAGCTCAAACAAGCATTTTAATCTGGGACTAGGCTAGAAAATTACCCTCTAGTCTAGCTGTTCCAAACCTGTATGAGTTTCTTTCTTTTAATTTTAAAGAATGTGGGTAACCAGTTGACGATAGCCAGTGGATGCCGTCAACTGTCTGGTTACATTACCAACATTCTTCAAAATATCTTATTTTGTGTTCAACAGTAGAAAGAAATCTATACAGGCTTGGAACAACTTGAGGGTAAGTTAATGACAACATTTTCATTTTGAACTATCCCTTTAAGCCTAGTCTGTGAAATCAGGGGATAATGTATAAACCTTTCAAGACAGACCTGTCTTTTTTCTTTCTTTCTGATTTTCATACATTTTGGTTTCAGATCAAATTTTGATATTTTCAAATAAAATATATAAAAAAAAAACTTTGACCTTGATGCATGAGAGCTTTACCACAGTTTTAAAAGGGTTGCAGTTCTCTAAAACAAGTGACAAATGGTGCGAAAAGCAAATAGTAATTTTATAACATACAAATTAATTCATAAGCAGTAGTTTGACGTGTCCGGCATATTTTTACTGCAATTACTGCGAGTTCTTCTCTAGTGTAAATATTTAGGGTGGCGTCAATTTCAATTTCAGACCCTGACAATGTTATCAAATAAGAGGATCACACAGAACGGATTTCACTGGATGTTTCAGAGTGGTATGTTTTTTGTAATTTTCCTATACATTATATGCAATGTTATCCACCATTTAATTGTGATTTTTTGTTAGAAAACTAAGGTTATACAAACAGTAATCGATCACAAAACCATGGTTAATTTTCCTAAGGAGCGGTGAACTGTCTCACAAACGTGAGAACTTACAAAAGCTACAGAAAACAAGCTGTTCTCCATAAAATGTGCAGCGCACAGATAAATGTTGGCGTAATAATGTTCAGGAACAGTGCTTAAAATAAAATAACCACCCTAAGTTCATCAGCCTTAGGAAGGTCAAACAAATTAGTTTTAGAAGCGTTGTGGGAAAGCGTCTCTTACCAGCGACAACACTTGTCTTCTCTAATGCCTCTAAGGCCTCGCACCATTTTTTGTGCTTATTCCGTGGGCGGGGATTATTTAAATGAGAAACATTGTGACTTCATAAGATCCGGAAAAATCGCATTGTAGTCCAAACAAGCTGTTTGTTGTAGTTCTTGAAAAGGGGATTCTGTTCAATAAAATATCTGCCTTTGGAGTGGACTTGAGCTTTGTAACCTTGCAGATATTTTTTTATGCTCAAACAGCAACATTACACAATAACTGAAGTTGAAAAAGTGGAAAAGCATAATAGGACCCCTTTAAATTACATGTTAAATAACATATGGATGCACGATTAAAAGAATAAAAGATTACAAAGTCTCACAACAGTGTGCCAAAGCAGTGATTAGGGGAAGGCACATTCTGAAGTACGCTCTGTTAAACATAACAAGGAATATGGTAACAGATGGTTGCTTTGCCCATCCAACAGACATATTGGCAGTGTTGCTCAAAAAACTCTGAACAAATGTGAACAGCACGGATGTAATGACGAAATTACCAGCAGGTGGCAGTCTTGCACCATTGAAATATTTCAGTATCGATCCATACTTGCTAAACAGTGAGCAGATTTCTTTGTCAGGCCATAAACTATTGCATTATTTCTTCAAAACTGATTTCGGATCAGTCTAAACAGATAACCGCTGCCAATACTGGCCTTATAAAAACAGAAATGCATTAGATGCAACCAGGATGAAGGGCATCATCATTTTGCCTTTCATGTGATGGCAGCTAAAATCTAATACACTTCACTATTGATATTTGCAATAGGATTAGCACTGAAGTTTAAAGATATAAGAAGAGAAATAGCTTGGGCACTATAATCAGACTATATAGAGGACAGTGCATTTGGCATTCAGTTCTTTCTTGGAACGGTCTCTCGTGTTGACAGACTTTTGAGGGACGGCAGTTTAATTACAGTGTGAAGAGGCCCGATCACACACGAGTGCCAGACCTCCAGGACACTCGGGCTGCCAGGGCTCCAAACTTGACCACTGCAGTCATTCGTTCCAGAGAGAACCTCGCTCCACAGAGGAACGTCTGCTCTGATTGCCCTTGCTGCAGTGTGCCAAAACCAGACTTTTTGTAAATAGCCCTGAAACATTTCATGTGGCGATTTTGAGAGAATAGAGACGAGCACCCGTGAGCTTTTTATATGAGCACCTTTTTTTACTCATAGCCTTTAAACTCGCAGTACAGTGCCAATCATGTTTTTGCATTTTTAACAGAAACCCGAAACAAGGTTGTCTTGATTGACAGCTGATTGTCATGACAGCATAACTCATGACTGTAACTCAGCTGAATGGCTGGTTGTGTTACATGACACACTGCATGTAATCTGGATTACGTAATTAGATTCCAAAAATTAAGTACTTGTAATTAGATTAAATTACTTTTTAAAATACTTAGACTAGTTACTTTTTTATTGATGACTTGATTACATCTTTTTTTACAAAATGGCAGTAAATCATTCATAATTTAATGATTCTCCCAATTTCTTTTTTTTTTTCATGTTCTTTTCTAAAAAAAAAAAAAAGCATATTGCTTATTCAGAAAGTCTTCTAGTTTTGTAAAATTGCACGCACACTGTAAACATTGTATGATTAATACGTTATGACAACATGTTTTTACATTGCTTTAACTCATCAAAATAAGTTGAGACATTTTTAACTTTTTTAAAGTTTTACAAGATTCAACTCATTTTTGTAAGTCAGTTGAATGTAATTTAAGTTCAAATTACTTAAACATCTAGGTTGGTTGTACTTAAAAAAAATTAAGGCAGCAACTTTTATTTTATTTTTTACAGAGAGACTATAACATGGAAAATTGAGAGGAAACAAAGCATTTGACCACTGGATTTACAGAATTTTTTTATTTTTTTTTATTTTTAAGATGTGTCTCAACACTCAAGCACATCCATTCAGCTCCTGACAAACATTTGATTATTATTTGAATTATCACTCAACAAGTCATTTAACCATGTATTGCTGTCTTTGGAAGGCTTTTGTCTTTAAAAACACATTTTTATTATTTTAAAATTATTTATTTTCATTTAAATATTTTATGATTTATTTAATTATTAGCTTTTCATTAAACTCACTACCCCCCTGCAGTTCCTTCACAAACCTCAGTCTGAGAAACCCTGACGTAATGTAATATTTAATTCACTTGTTGATGTGGATAACAAAGCTCTTTGTATTTTTATATCAATATGGCACAATATTACCCTATTCAATTCAATGTCATAGACGAGATAGGTCAAAAGTAATCTAAAAGTAATCAAAAAGTAATCAGATCATATTACCTTAAATGTGTAATGTAACGGATTATGTTACTAACTAACAATACTAACTAAAAAAAAAGTGTCATGGGTTCCTAAAAATAATAAGCCGCACACTGCTTTCAACATTGATAATAATAAGAACGTTTCTTGAGCAGCAAATCAGCATATTAGGATGATTTCTGAAGGATGATGTGACACTGAAGACTGGAGTAAATATGCTGAAAAATTATCTTTGCCATCACAAGAAAAAAATTACAATTTAAAATATATTCAAATAGAAAACTGTTATTTTAATTTGTAAAACTATTTAAATTCCCTTTTTACTGTGTTTTTAAACAGGTGCATGTGTGCATAAGAGACTTTTATTCTTGAAGAATAAAATGTCTTTCTTGAAAATATTTTTAATTAGCAAAAAACCTGTGTGGCACTCAGGAGGCATTTCATTTAAAGAACCAAAAAGAGGCATCAGTGTCTGACTTATTAAATACACAAAGCAGGAAGAAGCTGTTTAAAGGTCCACTCAATAATTAATTCCACATTAAAAGGTTTTCCCCTAAAGAAATTAGTAGCAGCAGTTTTGAAAAACATGTTCAAATAAAATTGTAGTGAAGGTGGACTGGTTCTGACTTGGTCATCACCATGGTGTGTCGTTAAGGACACGGAGACAGGAAACCCATTTAAATGACTTTAATGTCCATCAAGTCATACATTGGAATGGATGAATATCTTATGTGCGTGTGTATATGTGTGGGTTTTAGTCATTGACGCACACAACTCTGGTAGAAATTAGGAAGAAAAACAACACACGAACCATCTCTCAATGATGAAGCGAAACGAAACTAATAAGTTCTGCACATGGTCACCCACCAATGCTGTGGTTTGATTGGCTGTCCTTCAGCGTGATCGGGGCATGATCACTCTGTCGGCTTGTTGGTATATTTGTTGGATGGATAATAATGTTGTCCAGCAGATGGCGCTGCTGACCTCCTCTTCTACAGCCGCCCCAACATTTGCTTTGCAAATGTACTTTCCATCTTCTTTGTTAGTCTGTTGTAGGGTCATTATCTGGGATGGCAGGCAGTGTGATGAGACGAGACACTGGTCGATGGTAGAGCTTGTTTTTTACCTCAATCTTTGCGGAGCGGACCCGGCCATCCGATCCAGGGTATGTAGTTATTACCTTGCCGACAGGCCACAGAGCACGGTGAAGTTGGTGGTCTATTACCATAACAACAGTCCCGGGTGTGAGGTTGCTGCAGTCACTCATCCATTTTTGACATCGTTGCAGAGTGGGCAAGTAATTCTTAATAAAACTTGTCCAAAACTGATCTGCCAATACTTGTGAATGCCGCCATCTTTTCCAACTAAGAATTTCGGATTCTGGGTAAATCACTTGTGGTAGTGATGCATCTGGCCACCCCATCAACAGGTAGTTTGGGGTCTCTGGATCCGCTACATCGGAAGAGACATACCCCAGTGGTTTTGCATTGAGAATAGCCTCAACCTCTATAAGGAATGTTCAGAGGACTTCCTTTGTAAGGATCTGAGTCCCTACTATGGTACGTAGGGCAGTTTTAACTGAGCGGATTTCGTGCTTCCACATACCTCAGAAATGTGGGGCGTTTGGTGGGTTATACCGGAACTGTATCTTCTGTTTCGCTAATTGGGTTTGGAGATGTGGACTCATGGAAGTGAAAGCTGTCTGTAGCTCTTTATCACCTCCTTGAAAATTGGTGCCTTGATCCGCCAGGATTTCAGAAGGAGTTCCACGTCGAGCAACCATATGCCTAAGAGCCATCAGAAAGGAGTCTGTCTCCATGTTACTTTGTAGATCTAAGTGGACACAGCGGGTAGTCATGCACTTAAAAATTATTCCCCACCTCTTTTCATTGCTCCTCCCTCGTTTTAACTGGAATGGACCAAAGCAATCTACCCCTGTGGAAAAGAAGGCTGGTTTCACTAGCCGGACTCTGGCGGGAGGAAGTTCTGCCATCTTTGGTATGTTAGATTTGGTATTCGACACAGGAATGTTGATGGCGCCTTATTGCTTCTCTCCCTCTGAGGATCCAGTAATATCTTTGCATTTCTGCGAATACCATCTGAGTTCCTCAAAGGTTGAGAACTGTTTAAAGGGTCTGCCCTTTAAACCGAGGTGTTGTGCAGCTGTGGCGAGCAAAATGGTGCGCTCTGAGCCATCATCAAGTGCAGCAAATGTGTCTAATACTTTGCGCTGGTGATGGATGGTAACCTTTCAGAAACACTTTCCCGCCACATCGAGGTTGGTCCAAGTATAGAGTTTCTGTGGTGGAGTTGTATAGTCTTATGCTCTCACTGGTAACCAAATCCTTCCTTTGGTTGATATCGTGGAGTATGGAGAGGTGTTTGGCTTGGCAAAGGTGGCAAGGCCTCTTTAGGTCACAGTCTTTGGCCATGTGAGAGTGTGCACATTTCCAGCACCGTTTATTGTCTTTGATCCAGCCAACCATTTGCTCTTTGGTTAATGCTATGTATGTGGTGCACTGGCTAAGGTAATGTTCTGCACAGCAGTATGGACAGATGGCTTTGGGCTTGGTGGGTACTTTGGGATGAACTGCCTTGGG
Source organism: Squalius cephalus (assembly GCF_949319135.1). NCBI lineage: Eukaryota > Metazoa > Chordata > Actinopteri > Cypriniformes > Leuciscidae > Squalius > Squalius cephalus. The sequence continues at coordinate 19,557,830 of NC_137145.1, forward strand.
CTTGGTTATTGGTTCTATGACTTGTCTTTGTTCCACACCATGCAGTATGGTGGTGTGTTTGCTTTGTCCCCGAATTGCTACCCTTTGATCTCCTTTTGTGGCTCTTGTCTTGTCAGTTGGGTCAAATTTCATACAGTTAGCTTCTAGCTGCAACCAATCTGCAAACACGAGGAGGGAGAACTTAGTCTTATCTGGGTTTCTCTTGAGGTGATGCCTCCTGAATTGATTTTGTTGTGAACGAGGAAGACGATTCAGAAGACGTTTCACATTTGACCCACTCTGCAGTTCTTCAATCCCTTCCCCTTTAGGGCTTTGAGCATGCCGACTATTGCTTGGACTCTGAGAAAAAAAGTCGTTGAATGCCTGCTCGTTACCAGCACGGATAGGCGGAAGACTCTCCAAAGTCTCTGTCTCGTTCAGTACGAACTGGAAGGAACGACCATATCTTCTGTCAAGGGCTTTCAGGGCGTTAGTGTAAGGCATGACTGACTCTGCATGTGCTAACACCAGTCTGTGACCATTAGGCACCTTCACATGCTTAAGAAGGATGGAGTACTTATAATGCTCTGGTAATTGTGGGTGAAGCAGGTTGTCCAAAGCGATCCTATGTTCCATGTACTGGGCTCTGTCTTCTTTAATAAAATCTGGGAAGGTTGGGGCTTCTACTGTTGGAACCCAGTATGATGAGGGATGGGGAGTGTAGGGTACAGCCTCAGCCCTAAGCTGAGATGTTGTAACTGGGTAGACAGTTCTTGGCATTGGCTCAGACTCTGAAGCAAACTGACTGTGTACTGGAAAGGCCTCTGGGGCTGATACTTGATAGAAAGAAAGCTGGGTTGTCTGGCTCGATCTCTGTTCAGGGTGAGGAGGCAATGGTTTCATCCAGGGCTCTTCTCTGTTGTGCACTTGGGTTCTGGTTGGGTCTGACAGAGAACTGCCGCATGGTGAGGCGTACTGGTGCGCCGACAGGCTAGTCTCTCTGCTCACAGGAGGTGGTGACTGGAAATTAGTGTCTCTGATTTGGGTTTTCCTCAATATTTGTGAAAGCTCCTCAAAGAAAGGGGGTTGGGGTTTGGCAGGCTGTGGCCAAGGCCTGTGGCTTGTTGGTATATTTGTTGGATGGATGATATTGTTGTCCAGCAGATGGCACTGCTGACCTCCTTTTCTACAAAAATAATTGACACTCACATGAGATGAAGACTAATGAAAGCAGATTTGTCTTGTATAGAGTGGGTCCTCTCATGGGGGCAGACATGTTGAGATGAGATCATGTTAGAACAAAAGGTATTTTTACAAAGGAATCTGTAACTGAAAACTGCATTGCTTTTAGTTTAATTTCATTTCATTTTATGATCATATTTTAAAACCGATCATATAATACTTAATACATATATATAAGAATAATAACCCTGGTGCCAATGAGAGATGCTCATAATTTACAAGTGTCATGCATATAGAGCACAGAAAGACGTTCCACATCAGAATGTGTTGTTGTCGGCTGTGTATTTGTGGAACTCATTTACTGATAAGAACATCAGATGCTATTTAGATCACAATTAACTCAAGTCACAGTTAACATTGGTCCTCCTAATTACCTAAAAACGATCCTATAATTGAGTAATGGTTTAACTGGTCTATCTCTCAAAGAAAAGTTGAGCATGACTTTCTTATGACATTGGACAGGTCAAGTATAAAAATCATCTGTCAGGATGTCAGTTTGTGATATATGAGCATAAAGATCACATAAAGGGACAGCTCATCCAAAAAATTAATATTCTGTCATCATTAGCCGCGTTTCCACTGTCGGGCCAGAGCCGGGCGTGCTAGTGCGGGGCTAGTCACTTCCGGGGCTTGATCTGGGCTTACTTGGGGCCAAAGGCCAGGATTTTCTGGCCCGTCAAATACCTTGGTCCAAAGCAGGGCAGCTCGGGCTAGAGTAGTGGTTACGAACAGAGGCGAAGTTTACCTGAATCTGGAGACGGCAGCGCCGGATGATTCTGTCAGCATAAAATACTTTTAAAATCATTTACCTCAAAACTCACTTTCATGTTTGAATGCCTTCTGTTTGTGATCCGATGTGGATTCTGATCACCATATAAGGTAGAAATATGTATACGCGATGCAAAAGACTCTAAACGCTAACTAGTAAACATGGTAAATATGAACGCTTGAAGAAATCAGACAAATCATAAAGGCTATCACAATCGTGTTTTTACTGTCAGTAGCCTATACGTCTCGTCTCTTTATACCGGACTATCATTAAATAAAGCAATTTTCTTTTTGGGAGTTTCCTCTGTTTCTCTGACTGAAAATATAACTAGCCTATTGGGAAAGAGTGCTAAAGCTCAGGTCGTATTTTTGGTAGCATATTTGTAGAAATGATCATTCTTTCTAAATGTGATGTAAATATGTCATGTAACTACCAAATAAACAGAAACAGCCTCGACTGAATAAGTGTGTCCTCTTTTTTGTGTGAAATAGACCTAACGGTAAACTACTTTATTTCTGTGTGACTAATGTGCAATTTTCACACAAATTAATTCCTTATGGTCAATGTATCACTTTTTATTGTAAATATGTGGTAAAATATCGATTCTTGGGTTTCAAATATTCAGGTAGCCTAAACAACGAAAATGCCAGTAAACGGTTGCTTTTATCATGTTTGTTTTGCGATCATGCTGTTTCCAGTGATTTCTTTCTGATTAGTTTTCTGATAAAATTTCCATTTGTTGGTGAAAAGATGGGTTTGTGTGATGTTGTTCCAGAGAGTCGTGTTACGGGTGTGTTTTAGTGAAGCGATGTAGCTTCTGGCCCAACAGTGGAAATGCAGCAGATTTTGGGCCCGGTGCTACAGGACCGAGGCTTTTAGCCTGGCACGCCCGTTCACTGGCCCGACAGTGGAAACGCAGCTATTTACTCGCCCTCATGTCGTTCCAAACCTGTGTTCATTTCATTTTTAGGTGAACTGTCCCTTTAAATTTCAGATTTCAAATTTTCAGGACAGTACAGATTGAAAATTATGATTAATAAACAGTGAAAAATGTAACAAAGACGACAGCCATGTGAAACGTATCCGATAGGCTATCCTTATGAGACTCCTGTGAGGATTTGGAGATGTGGGGTCTTATGGCCCTTCGTTATTTCTCATTAAGGCCTGTCTATGAGGACCATTAAGCAGACAGAAAGATAATCACCTCCCTGGAGGACTGACCTCTTTATGCCTCTGTTTAGGGTTAAACAGAACAGCACACCTCGGTTGTAGTGTGGTCCACTTCCACAAAAACCATCTACTATTGTAAGTCTGGACTCTTGACACATCATTAATTTTGTTTATGAGAAAAACTGCACTTCCTCCAGAGCTCTGAGCCTGTGTGAAAACAGATAAATTGGCCTTTACATGAAACAATGAAGATCACAAAGGTGAGTTTCCCAATTAAACGATCAGAACGGATCTGGAAGTATTATATATGGTTTGTTTCAAGCAGATGTTAAATTAGATCGCTACAACTTGGCATCTGGTATGCTATTGCGACATGTTAACATACATTCATTATAATGGCGCTATATTGGTACATAACAAGCACCACCATGTGTATTTTTGTCATTCTAATTAGCGAGCACCTGCGAATACTGCATATTTTATTCAGTACGATTCATTTCATGACATATGGAAGTGTTTCCTCATAATTTGTTGTAGATATATAAGGATGTTTTGGGGGAAACAGATGCACACTTTTTGAAGTATCCTATCCAAATAACCCTAAGTATTCATGTTAGAACACTGAAAAAATAGATGTCAGGTATGTACTACTCTGATGTGCGTCACTTCATATTTTAAGATGTGATTCATCGCCTCCACCTCCTCACCTCATCTCCTCCCTTTTCATTTCGGCTCCTCTGTGTCGGTTTGGCCTCAGGGCTCGGTGGGAGAGCAGCCCTTGATCGTTTTACCTTCACAGGATTTTCCTTCTTTAACATCAGTTTTCTGCTGCTCATTACAAGGACTGTATTTTGCCCTCTCGAGGGGCTGAGTGGAGCTTCCAGAAGGCCTATTAGCGCAAGCCTTCCTCCTCAGTTTTTAAGCTCATTCACTGTTATATTTCACCCGCTAGTGAGCAAGTGTTTCGGCTGAACTACTTCATTACAAAGCACCGCTCATTTCCGTACTCTGGAGTGCAACGCATCCTGATGCTGAGATTTTTTTTTGGTGGGACAGCAGCACTCTGGAGATCTGTAATCAGATGGAATAGTCTTCCTTAAATGTGATGTTCTGTATTATGGCGTGGCGTGGATAATAATCTCACTGTTTGAAAACCACACTCTATTCATAGCTACCTTGGATTACCTTGGATTTGACACACATAAAAAAACTCATATCAACCTGCACAGATACTTGAATAATAATCACATGGCAATGATGCATAGCTGTTATTTGCAGTCAGACATAATAGGATTAAGTGTTATTTAGGCAAGGCAAGTTTATTTATATAGCACATTTAATACACTATGGTAATTCAAAGTGCTTTACATAGAAAGAAATAAAAATAAAAGCAAGGAAAATTAAAACAGTTATTCAAAATGCTTTACATAGAAAGGAATTCAAATATCACACTATGGTAATTCAAAGTGCTTTGCATAAATAAGCACAAAATAAAAGCAAGAGAAATTAAAAATGAAGATGAATTAAAAGAGATAAATTATAAAGTTATAAAATTAATTAGAGTAAAATTAATTAAAGTAGTAAAAATATGATACATAGAATAAACTTCTCATCTGGCAAAACAGTGTATCTTATTTTGCATATAGTTTTACTCTTACACTGTGTCTGTGGTGTTTATTTGACGCGCCTAAGAATTCCGTTGGATGTCTCCGATGGACCCGAGCTCTAGGACTGACTCACAGGGTAACCTCAGGTTCACTGCCCCATCAGTCCGCACCCCAAAAACCCATTTGTTTGGAAGCTCTAGGAATGGAGTCGATCCAGTCCGCACCTCACAGAACCTCGAGTTTAATTACACATCAAACTCACTACTCCACCACAGACCCAGGTCATCAGCATGGTTTTATCTCTCAAGTTCCCCAATTAAGTGGTTTATGTTTCTCTCTTACTTAATTCTCAGTGCCATTTGAGTTCAGTTTAGAATCAAAAGGAATAATACAGTGCAGTCAGTCGGACATCCAGTGGATACAGTTATACAAATAATTAAAAGAGATAAACTGGCAAAACACTGGTGTATCATATTTTGTGCAGCTGCTTTTTATACTGTGAGATTATCCAGATTGTACTGTTTCTGTGGTGATCTTTCGACACGCCTAAACAAATCTCCAATAGACCCGATTTTTCCCTAAAATCGGACAGGGCCTCTAGGACTGACTCCTTGGGTTCACTGCCCCATCAGTCCGCACCCCAAAAAACCCATTTGTTCGGAAGAGTTAATCGAGTCCGCACCCCACAGAACCTCAAGTTTAATTACACATCAAACTCACTACTCCACCACAGACCCAGGTCATCAGCATGGTTTCATCTCTCAATTTCTCCAATTAAGTAATTTATGTTTCTCTCTTATCCAATTTTCAGTGCCATTTGAGTTTAGAATCAAAAGGAGGATGCAGAAATAAAATACAGTGTAATCAGTCACGCACAGTGGCACAGTTCTCATTCAGTAAATGCACAGCTAAACAGATGTGTTTTGAGTCTGGATTTGAATGTGACCACTGTATCATCTGATCTCTTCTGGAAGCTGGTTCCAGCTGCGGCTGGCATAACAGCTAAAAGCGGACTTGCCATGCTTAGAGTGAAACTTTGGTATTTCTAGTTGATGTGATCCTAATGGTCTGAGTGATCTGTTAGGTTTGTATTCATTGAGCATATCTGCAATTTATTGAGGTCCTAGGCCATTGAGTGATTTATACCAGTAATAATACTTTAAAATCAATCCTAAATGTAACTGGGAGCCAATGTAAAGACCTGAGGACTGGTGTGATGTGTTCATATTTTCTGGTTCTGCTCAGAATCCTGGCGGCAGCGTTCTGTATGAGCTGCAACTGTCTTATGGTCTTTTTGGGAAGGCCAGTGAGGAGTCCATTACAATAATCCACCCTGCTGGTGATGAAAGCATGAACAAGTTTCTCTAAGTCTTGACTGGAAACAAAGCATCTAATTCTTGCAATATTTTTGATGATAGTATGCTGATTTGGTTATTGCTTTGACATGACTACTGAAGCTAAGGTCTGACTCCAGAATCACACCGAGATTCCTGACTTGATTTTTAGTTGTTTGACCCCTAGCGTGAAGGTATGCGTTCACCTTGAGAACTTCATCTTTGTTTCCAAACACAATGACTTCAGTTTTGTCTTTGTTTAACTGAAGAAAGTTTTGGCACATCCAACTGTTCACTTCATCAATGCATTGGCACAGGGAGTCAATGGGGCTGTAATCATTAGGCGATAGGGCTAAGTAGATCTGTGTATCGTCTGCACAGCTGTGGTAAGCAATTTGGTTCTTTTTCATTATTTGGCTCAGTGGGAGCATATACAGGTTGAACAGGAGTGGCGCAAGAATTGAGCCTTGAGGGACTCCGCATGTCATGGATGTCCATTCAGACTTATGGTCTCTATACTCACATAATAACCTCTCCCTTCTAAGTATGACCTGAATTTAGGACTATCCCAGAAAGCCTGACCCAGTTTTCCAGCCTGTCAAGAAGTATGTTGTGATCGACAGTGTCAAATGCAGCACTGAGGTCGAGTAGTACCAGAATTTATGTTTTACCTGTATCAGCATTTAAACGAATATCGTTTATTACCTTTATGAGCGCTGTCTATGTGCTGTAATGTGGTCGGAAACCAGATTGAAAATTGTCAAAGTATCCATTTGAGATTAAGAATTTGTTCAGCTGATTGAAGACAACTTTTTCAATGATCTTGCCTATGAAAGGAAGATTTGAGATTGGTCTGTAATTGCTCAATATGTTGCTATCCAGATTGCTCTTTTTCAGGAGGGGCTTGAATTTACCACTTCTAGGAGATCTGCTTCTAAGCAGTTTAACACACTTTTGAAAAAGTATAGTTAGAAAGGATACAAACAAAAAGCATATGGCTGCATGTCAGAGAGACAGGTGTGATATGTGTCAGGCAGGGACATTTTCTGCATGCTTCTCTGTAAAAAAGAAAGGGGGAAAAAAACAAACACTTACTGTGCAAATACATCTACCAATGCTACTGGACACATCTTCAGTGATGTTCCTGGAATCATTGGGTGTTTCGGGTCTTTCAACATCATACACCCTCATCCAGGCGACCCAGCTGTGGCTGATCAGACCCCAGCTTGTGTCTAGTTGGCAAATCTAGCCACCCTGCCCCCATGGATCTCCTCTCTTGAGCCATAGCCGTCTTGAGGCTTTCTCTGCCACTTCAGTGGTATTGCGCATGGCTCTTCTCCTCACTCCATCAATGCCTAACAGACTGAAGGCTCTGGACAGGGATCTGGCTACAAAAAGCCCCTGCATCCTACCTCTATTGGGAGACACCTTGCTCTCCATCCGGCTTGTCGACACTCGCTGAATAGTCCCTCGTACTTTGCGAGCTTCCACTCAAAGGCCTCTTCCAGGCGGTCTTCCCAAGGTACTGTAAGCTCCAACAGAACCACTTGTTTGGTGGACTCAGACAAGAGAACGACATCTGGTCTTAAAGTGGTGGTCACAACGTGGTTGGGGAACTTGAGTTTCCGCTACAAGTCCACCAACAGCTGCCAGTCCCACACAGTGGCCAGGATGCCTGCAGATGTTTTTGCAGCTGGTCTTGGCTGCTCTCCAGCTCTGACGAAGGCGATGGCTTGTTTGGAGGGGCGGGAGCACTTGGCCCACTCGACTCCTGTAGCAATGGCTTCATACCTTTAAAGGCTTTTTGTGCCTCCAAATTCTTTGTGAAGTTGCAATGTCGCATAAAAGCCATACTGAAATATGCTGACTATATGACGTTTTCAAAGCTCTTGCTTTGAAAAAGGATATTTGGGTGGGATAGTTCTGGGAAAAACTTTTTTTCTTCTTCTCCCAAATACTTTGGCACTAAAAGGATTTGAACAGCTCAGAGGTGATCTGAAGAGGCATATGTAGCTAAAAAAAGGTGCATTTTTGCTAGGCTTGTGCACCAGTCAGAATTTATTTGAGAATGCCTTTAAAATTCTGGTTCAGTTCCTGAACTGCAATTCATATTTGAATGTGAAAATATAGGAAAAAAAGATAGACAGACAGACAAACCGACATTAGATCAGATCAGAAACATTGTATCAAAGTTGATTGATGATTATCTTGCACACACTAACTGACAAAGTCAACTTGGATGCACTTAGTTTAATGCCTTTGGCAGACGTTTTTATCCAAAGGATAAAGGTATAGATTTAATCCATTCATATATTCCCTCATAGGCTTCAAACCCATGTTTTTGGAGCTGTTAGCCGCAGGCTGTTTGAGCTACAGGAATGCTAGCATCTGATGCTGCATTTCTGAACAGAACCCAAGCCATAAAAGAGCAAAAGAATGAAATATAGTCAGCATATTTCTGTATGGCTTTTATGCGACATTGCAACTTCACACAGAATTTGGAGGCACAAAAAGCCTTTAAAGGTCTGTAAGTGTTTTTTTTTCCTTTCTTTTTTACGGAACAGCATGCAGAAAATGTCCCTACTACCTGACACATATCACACCTGTCTCTCTGACATGCAGCCATAGGCTTTTTGTTGTTAAAAAAAAAAAAATTCTGACTGCTGCATGCTATTGTTTTGGCCAGTCAGAGGAATTTGAGCTGCTCTCTTCCTGACATTTTGAATTTAAAGCTATAGTTCACCCTAAAATCTGAATTATGTCGTAATGTACTCACTCTCACGTCATTCCAAACTCCTTGTTCTGAGGGACAAAGAAAATAAGTCATCTGTTCAGTTTTGGTGAAAAACGACTATATTTATGAAGTTTTAAACACAATTGCTGCGGCTGCCATTGCTCTCCTGTTCGCCTTCCTGCACTTCACACTCCAGCCCAGTAGGTGTGCAGAAACGTAATTTTCCAGAGTTTCGTTAACTTCTATGAAAAAGCCAGAAGCAGGTGAACATTTGCATAGATCACCCAGAAATTGGTTTCACAAATACATCTGATCCTGTTTAATATGTATACAGATCCAGCGATCAGATCCGGTCACATCCAAAGAAATTGTTATGAATGGCAGTCCGAAGTGAAAGACCCGAGTCTGTTGTAATCTCCTCAGAGCTAATAGAAAAACTCAAAGGCTCAGATATGAAAAGGTCAGGTCCTGTGGGACAGAGAGAATGTATTTCTGGAGCCCATTGAAGTGTGGAGAGTGATAGCAGACTTATCACAGTGAGGGCTTTGGATGGCCTTTGTTTCTGAGGGTCTTGGGTATAACACAGGCCTGTTCTCTGGCTCTGGAAATTATGAATATCATCAGAGGAGAAGCGACGTTCGCACGCCTTTGAACCTGTGCTCCGAAACGAGATCTTTCGCTGACTACACATTTCTATGGTGTCATTGCAGGTGCATCTGTTGTTTCTGTTTTGTTTTTTTAATTATCAGTATCAAGGATAATTATCATCAATTATATGGCTTTAGTTGATTTAAAGGGATATTTCACCCAAACAATTTTGTCTTCATTATGTTCATGCTGCTCTTTTCCATAGACCTGTCATGCTGCAAAAGGGATGAAAACGCCATAAAAATATAATAAATGTACTCCGTATGATTCCAGATTCAGATGCAAATACTTGGAAATGTTGTTTACAGGAACTCTCCATAGGTGTAATGGTTTTTATACTATACAAACTGTATATTCTATCCCCCTACACTTACCCCTAAACCTACCATCACAGAACACTTTTTACATTTTTTGTATTTTAAAAAACGCCATTTAGTATGTTTTTAAGCCATTTATTTTACAAGGACATGGGAAGTGTTCTTATAAACCATGTTTACGTTGTAATACTCATGTCATTATATTATCTTCATAAACCATATATACAAGAACACACGCACACACACGCGTGCCCACACACACTGAATGGATTGAATTTAGGCTTTTATTCACATATAAATGCGAGAACCAGTGAGGTTCATTCTCGTGTTACGTATCATGTTTGAGCTTCAGCAAGAATCAATGAGGTTTGTTCTCATGCGTCAAGAAGGTTCGGTTGAGCTTCTGTTTATGTTCGCTGATCAATGTTTTTATGTGAATAAAAGCCTAAATTCAATCTGTTCATCATATTAAGCAATCGTGTCTCTTCAGAAAATTTGGACTAAACCGCTCAATTCATATGGACTATTTTACGATCTCTTTATGACCTTTTTGAAGCTTCAAAGTGGTAGTTGCGTAGCTGTCAATGGAGGAACCGAAATAGCTCAGTTTTCTTTCGAAATATCTTCATTTGTGTTCAGAAGATGAATGAAAGTCTTACTGGTTTGGGTGAGTAAATAATGACAGAGTTTTCGTTTTTGGGTGAACTATCCGTTTAAGGCATCCTGTCTCTCTGTAACACTGTCTTATAGGAATCTTTCATTAAGGACATTACAGTTTATTGCTCTGCCCACATCTGCAGTCCTCATGCCTCCTGCAACAGATCTATGGCATGTTCATGCAGGTGATCAGGGACCCTGGCCATCTTTCTTCTGGTGTTTTTCTGAGTCAGTAGAAAGCTCTCTTTAGCATCCTAAGTTATTGTAACTGTGACCTTAATTATCTACCGCCTAAACTGTTAGTGTCTTAAAGGGATAGTTTACCCAAAAAATGAAAATTCTGTAATCCTTTACTCACCCTCAAGTTGTTCCAAACCTGTTTGAGTTTCTTTCTTCTGTTGAACACAAAAGAAGATATTTTAAAGAATGTTGGTAATTAAACAGTTGATGGTAGCAATTGACCTCCATAGTTCTAAAATATCTTCTTTTGTGTTCAACAGAAGAAAGAAACTCAAACAGGTTTGGAACAACTTAAGAGTGAGTAAAGGATGACAGAATTTTCATTTTTGGGTGAACTATCCCTTTAAGGACAAGTGCTCCACAGGCGATTGTGCAATAATTGTTCTGGTTCATTGAAAAAGCATGAAAAACATTGTTTAAACCCTTTACAATAAAGATCTGTAAAACTTATTTGGAATTTACAATATTATATTTAAAATTCAGTATCCTGAGAACAAAATGTTGCAGGATCATCCAAAACAAGCAAGTTTTAACAAATCTCTGTTGAAATGTGCATATTCATTTGAGAATGGGAATAAGTGTCCATAAGAAACTCACACCTTAGTGTTGTTTGAGCCACAGATGCAGTGAAGCAGTGATTTGGCAGGCAGTGGATCATCATCTCATTAAAATCAACAGAAGCATCAGGGACATCACTCGCTGTCCAGACCACAAATAACTCTGGCAGGGCAATCTTTTCACTATGATCCAGACTGCCATAAACAGGTTTTGTCAACAGTGCGTGTATAGGCACAGTTAGAGGAGAAACACACACATATGTTTCACATGGCTGGCTGTCTTACAAATATGAGAAATGAGGGAAGAACACAGCCGTATAAAATTTCACAAATGTACGTTTTATCTGTATACAGTAAAAAGAAGAATTGGAATAAATGAAATCATTCCTGAATCTATCTTGAACCATATTTTTTTCTGAGTCAACAAAAGCCAAAGCATGTATTATGGAAATTGTGTTGAATGCATTTTTGGAATAACTTTGCTATATGTCTTGCTCAGGCTAATTTCACAGTTAGCATTTTATGCATGTACATTTTACACTTTACAATTTTACCCACAATTAAATAAGATTTTCCTTTCTTTTTTGGCATAAATTGACAAAATTAGTTTGAATGGAAATGGCAGACAAATATTTGGTTACAATGTTTACCTTGATTTTCCTATGGTACACTAAGACTAAAACTTTATACACTAAGTATAAAAATGTACAATAAATGTTGAACTTGTTTGTCATGATTTCAATCTTTCTTTACTTATCATAATAAAGGATTAAAATAAAAGGCATTTGAAAATTAGCAAAATGACTGAGGCACAGTAAAAAGTAAGTTTTAAAGGTCCCATGGCATGGATTATTTGATTATTTTATAATGTTTCCTGGGGTGCCCTTATAATGTTAGAATGTTTTTTAGATCAAAAATGGTCATAATTTTGAAATAAAAGGCATTTTTACTAGCCTGATTTTAGCCTCTGGTTTGAACGCTCTGTTTGAAGGGGCGTGTCTGCTGTGAGACTTCAGTGTAAACGCCCACCGCTGTGATTGGCTGACATGCTTGCATATGAAATATCTAGCATTACATGTGGAGCTCTCTCGAAAACTTTTACTATTACAGCTATTATATGTTTTTACGATTAACGAATCGTAGGAAGTTTTTAAAGTATTTAGATCTATTCCTATCACATAAAAGGTTGCAGTGATGAGCATTGAGATGACAGTCTGTTGATTGCGTGAATGAAGATCTTATCATTGCAACGCAGTTTCTGCACTCTCACTAATGCTTTCACCAATGCAAACATGAGGCAAATACAGTAAGAGCTTTGTTGTGCAGTGTAAGAGGGTCGTTGATTTCATAACGAGTTTTGGCAAGTGTCCAGATAAACTCACGCTGTGTGATTGACAGCTTGGGCAATTGGAAAGGGATTGTTCTTTGATCGCTTTCTGTATATATTTTAAGCACAGTTTAAATAAGATTATTTTTATCCTACTAAGAGAAACGATGTGGAAGTTGATATTTTAGTCACTGGCTTGATTTACTGATGCATAAACAGTATTGAACGATTTTGAGAGAAAGAATATCTGTCTGAACTTTTTTACACATCAGAAATTCACATAACCCACTGGTTCTTCAGAGGCTCGGATGAAGGAACTAAAAAAAATCCTTTTGTGTTCATTTGTACATCCAAACACTGAGCAACTGCCATGCTTTGCTCGTTTGCAAGCCATGATGTCTCTCGAGGAAAAAACAATATCGTGCTCATTTTCTCATGGGCGGGCCAAATTCTCTTTGCGGGCAAAGCAGAGAAAGGGGAGGTAACCTTTCCCCTTATGACGACATAAGGGGAAGATTCCAGATTCACCCATCTGAGCTTTCATTTTCTCAAAGGCGAAGCAGGAGACCCAGGGCTTGGTTTACACCTATCACAATTTCTACCCACTGGGGGAACATAGGCAGGCTAGGGGAACTCATATTAATGTAAAAAAAAAACTCATAAAGTGAAATTTTTTATGCCATGGGACCTTTAATAAAACAAAATCATGAAAAATGTAAATAAAAATTTGATTTAATATTACTTGATTTACTGATGTTTTTGTTTGTTATTTGCGTAGACAATTCTGAACAGTATGCAAATAAGTTTTCGTACACAAACTCTTAAATGTTTTTGTCCTTTTTTTCTGGCAACTTTTCTTACTTCCATCTTTACTTCCATCTTTATTGCAACTCTTTTTTTAGTAGGGCCCCAAAACACGGTTTTATGGTATCACACAGACTTTTTATGTTTTATACTCACCAGCTTCTGTCTTCATAAAAACAGAATCCTAAAAATTTACTGTTTGTTATTCTGACTTGCGTAAAGAGATCCTTTGCCCAACCGAAAAGCTCTGAATTATAAATAACGGCGGGGAAATGTGTGTCTTCTGTGACATTCTGTAACTGTGACAACATCATTTGAACAACGTTATTGTTGATGCAGTGTTTGCATGTACCCGGAATAGGTTTCATGGGATCTGTATTGACTGGAAGATGCTGCAAAGATGCCCTCCGAAAGCTCCTTAATAGAGTGCCCTTTTCACGCCACTGTTCACATACCTCATTTCCCTCTGTCACCGAGGGCCATTTAGTAAATGCACAGAAACTTTTCTCACTTGAGGTATAGTATTGCAGTAATGTGCTTAATGAGGCTGTAAAATTAAATATTTTACTAAAGCACCCTGCTGCTGAATGTACATTAATAACCTAAAAATGTTTCTGGTTTTGTATTTTCAGTTTATGTGTTTAGAGCGTGAAATACTCTCAAATTAAAGTCCTCAACGGACACAGCCAGTGATTCAAGGCTAATTTGACTTAATTATTCCATGACAGCTTATCGAACTCTCTCAGAATGCTTCAACGGGTCTTCTGGCGATAATCAATGGTCTTTTTCAAAGAAAATAATTATTATTCTCATGCCACAAACCTTTCAATTGTACTTCCCCCATCCAAAACTCCCCATCTCAGTCCACCCCATCCCACCAGTGTGCAATTGTCACTGAGCCCATATGTATCAAGACTCTCAATTGGTTTGTGAAGAGCAAGCTCATAAAGTCTATATTATCCTAAGGAGGCTTTTGATGGTTTCACCACAAGCTATATGTGGAGAGTCGAGCAGATGTTCCATTCCTATGAGGGTAAACAGTGTTTGTACGGCGTGAAATGAATGCCAAGGCTTTTAATCGAGTTAAAAGGGAAGAAAACACATTAAATAAAACCAAAGGAGAACTAAGGGTTCACACAAGGTAATAAGACAGGGAGAGGGAGCTGGAGAAGAATTCCGCTGACAGAAACTCGTTATGTCAGTTTTCAGAGCAATTTCAAGTGGATTCATCAGGATAAAAAGAGCTGTCGGTTTTATTTCGCACTGCCGAATCCACCTGTACGACGAGTAGAAGTTCAGCATGTTTAGTAGGCGGGATTAGTTTTATAAATGGGGTTTGAGTTACAAAGACGTCTGACATTTCCTGAACTAAATGGAATGGGAATGGAATCTTATTAAGGTGGGAGTGCTATTTTCTGAATGTGGGTTTTATAGAAGGTTGTGCTGCATATATGTGATTAATTATGTAATTATAGCATTGCGTATAAGTAAGGAATTAATATAATTAACAATAGCCATTCGGAGCAGTTTCCGGGATCAGATTCTCTTTATTGATTTCATTTTCTTTTTATGTCAGGGATTTTGGCACAACTTTTACCACCAGCTGTTATTTTACACAGAAAGTTGGCAAAAAAAAGAAGAAGCCTGAATCGATAACAAGTGCGTGCCATGCAGCACAATGGGATTTTTTTTAAGAAAAAAAAAAAAAAAAAAAATTTCCTATCTGGACGAGATTAAATTTCTCAGAGGACACCTGAGTTAGCCAAAAAACAGGAGTTAATATGGTCTATAACTTTTACTAGAAAAACACAGATGTGATCCATTCGGATGGAATTGAAATCATAAAATGTCTATGAAACACAAATGTTTCTGGCCTCCTCAGGGAACACTGATCATCCTGAACAGGGGTTTTGCCAGACAAGATGAACAATTTTGAGAACCTATGAATGTGTTGAGAGTTACATGATTTAAAGTCCTTATCTAACACACACAAAAAAATTACTTATGACAAACTTTTGACCGGTAATGTATATGCTACATTAAAGCATTAAAAGGTTTCGAGGCAGAAAAGGTTTCTTAACAGCATATTCACTTTTTACACTGCAGTGTGTGAGGCATCGCTGACAGAAAGATGCTTTGGCACAGCAGACTTTGAGCACAGTGCTTTTGCAAATGACCATTGACAAGACAAAGGCATCCATCATGTGGACTCCACTCAGGGGTTTTGACAAAAAGTGGGAGAAAAGCATTTGAGGCAGCAAACGGAATTTTACCCTTGTGAAGAGAGCCATTCATCAAACATTACAAGTGGCACCCCAGAGATGGAGACTTGAAGACTTTATAGAGAGCTAGAATATTGCTGGAATCCTACCGCCACAAGATTTCTGCACCTCATAACAAACCACTGAAATGTCCTTATTACATTATGTATTACGATTTTAAATCAGCCGGTATCTAAGGCTGCTGCACGGTTTATACGAAAAACTAATGGACTCTCCAGGCCCTCTAACTCTTGCTCTTGCTGATTGTGGAGCTCTTGATGGATCTGCCCCACCTTCATCTCCTCCAAAAGTGTTTTTAATTTTTTTTGAATGTGGGTTTAATAGATCAAAGTTCCCAGGAAAAATTGGTTTGGATTTGATGTCACAAGTGGACTGTTTCTCTTTATCTGCTCTCTGCAGATGAACTCATAGTATTTTCTGACAGAGGTGGTCATAGTGGTGGATTAGGACATCATTGCATTAGAAGAACTGAGACAGAGCGGTTACGCGGTGTTTGATGTCTTTTTCGTTCCCTCTGGGCCATGTGCAAGGATTTGGTCCGCCACACCGAAACATCTGGATAACACTGAAATGTCCCTGGTTTTATTAGATATCCTCCTGGTCATACGTAACAGGAATTTGTAATGAAGTTCAGTTATTTATCTGGGAATTTGCATGAATTAATTTTTTCTGTGTACAAGAATGTTAAAGAATGTTGTTGTTTTTTGGGGGGAAATGTAAGATATTACATTTCTAAAAGGTGATTTTTAAAGTAATTGTTTGCTCAAGTGTGTGCAGTATACAAGAGAGGTGGAATATAATATCTCACAATTCAATGCACTCAGTTTCACCTATTGACAGTGTGATGTCAATTTGATAAAACTGCCAAAACTTTTTATGCAAAATTTAATTGAAAATTCTAAATAGCTTTATATGACAACTGGATAACTGAAACATGATGAGGTCATGTGACAAAACTGTAGAATATTAAGTTTGAAATTATACTTTTTGTCAGGTTTAAGCTTTTTCTGTTATTTCAAAATGCTCTGACTGATTTCCCCAGCAGGAGTTTTTTAATGTGTGCGATGTACGGTAGCTATTAAATAATGTAACACACCACTTCACATCAGAAGCTTTGGGTGACAGATTGTAGGTATGTAGTTTACAAGGTGTTTGGCAAAACTTGCCAGAAATTTCTCACTTTTAATAAACACATGTTTTCATTACTTTTATTTTGATCCTATAAACATTGTATCAACAATAAGAAAGGTAAGTGATAATTAAAAACAAGGTTGCCTGTGTTCTTTTGTCATGTTTTATGTCTGACAGCTATAGAGGCAGTAGCTCTGATTCAAAACCCAATCAGATGCCTTGCTGTATACTGCCTTCTGTCAGCAGCCTTCTGAGAGAGCTTTATGTGTCAAGGAACCTCATAAGTGACTGATTTGGAACTGTACACATGGAGCAAGTCAGTGAGCCACACAAATAGAGCTCCTCACACAAAGCACACAGGAAACTTTGATTCCAACAGAGGTTGATGTTGCTACACAAACAGCATGGAACTAATAAGCATAGAAACATTATTTCTAGTGGCAAAAGTTCCTTGTCAAATTAGAATGAACCCTGCTTTAATGAATAATGACTGAATGAATACATGAATGAATAAAATGAATGAATGAACCCTGCATGTATGAATGAATGCATCAATGAACGAACCCTGCATGTATGAATGAATGCATCAATGAATGAATAAATGAATGGACCATGCATGCATTAATGAATGAATGAATGAATGAATGAATGAATGAAGCCTGCATAAATGTATGAATGAATGAACCCTGGATGAATGAATGAATGAATGAACCCTGGATGCATGAATGTACGAAGGAATGATGGAATCAACTCAGCAGGCATGAAATAATGAATGAATGAACACTGCATGCATGCATGAATGTGTGTATGTATGAATTAACCCTGGATACATGAATGTATGAATGAATGAACCTTGCATGCATGCACAAATGTGTGAATGAATGAACCCAACATCATTGAATCCTGAATGAATGAATGAATGAATGAATGAGCCTAATCTGGCTTGCTGGTCTTAGCTGGTTTAGGATGGTCTAGCAGCTAAAAAAGTGTCTAAAAAACTTCAGTGGTTCAGGGTTATTATCATTGACAACTTATTCTGACCCTAACCCTACCAGTCTACTAATACTCTACTAACACTTGAATAAGAGTTAGTATGTAGGTGCAACGTTACTAAAGGTGTACTCACACTAGCGCCCGGGCATGGTTTGCTCAACCGTCCCTGGCCCGCTTGGAAGAGGTGGGCCAGAGCACAGTTCAGCTGGACTCGATGAATAGGAATTGTAGTTTGCGAGTAATGGGCACGCCAGGGCACGGTACAAGACAACCATGCCTAGTGTGAGGACACCCTTATAGTCAACAGAATGGTTTAAAGGGACCATCAAAATGAAGCGAAACCGACATATTTAAAAAAAAACTGTGTCTTAATAAACATGTGTTTAAATAACACTTTATTTTACAGTGTCCTTGTTGTAATCACAAAAAAAATATTACAACTTAATATTCAAATAAAAATGACAATAGCATATTAATGATACTAAAATAACACTGGGCTGGTTTAATATGATCATTTTCAGCAGGAACATCTTATTGTTTTATCTCTATTTGTGATCAGATTGTCAAAAGGTATGGCCAGTTAGTTACGCAGCCAACCAATAACATGAGGGCATCCAGCAGTACTTTGATTAACAATACAGTCTCCAGCAATAAACACAATTTATGTGTTTGAGTCCAACCACCACATGGCATAATGATGCTGCCTACCTTACTGAAAAGGTTTTGTGCTGGGATTCAGGGAACATGACTTAAATGCTGCTGGCAGCTCACTAGGTTTTGGAACAGAGCTGTTGTCTCTCTTCAAACGATGGGAAACCACTTCAAAAGACCACACTTTGGTGTCATTGTCTACTTTTCCTGCATAATTATAGTGACAGTTTTAATCAATCAATGTGCTTTCAGAAGAATGACCAAATTAAACCTCCGCTGTTTACACCGAAAATGCCACTTCAACTCATTTTCTCACACGTCAAACAAGCCAGGAAAAGAGGGAGGCTAAGAGATGGAATGGAGGGAGATTCTCAGCAGCGCTGCGTTTTCGTGCCAGCTCCGCTTGTTTCATGTTGAGATGATTCTGACAGAAACAGACAGATGGATGTGAGGTATCAGAGGGAGAGAAAACGAGGTCAAAAAGAAACTTAACAGGAAATGGAACAGAGGCCAGGATATCACAGAGCCAAACACTCTCAATAAAACATCACTCATCAATTGCTCACTTCGTGTTTGCTTTGGCGGCTCACATGAAAGCTTTGGGTATAGGAATGCAATGCAGATCAAAAGAGACACTGAAATTGACCAGTGGATGTTTTGAATATGGGAGCACTTTGTAGAGAGGATATACTTAGTAAATGTGACTAGACTTTAAATCAAAATCCTGTTTAGAATATAAAGAAGATTATTAAAGTCAACATGAAATGTTGGCAATCCTAATGTAATGTATTTCAGTGTGAAAAAATGTATGCCAAAACTTAATTTAGTACTTTGGGAATTGATTGGATGAATTAATTTCGATGTAAAACAAAGGTAAATAAAAATAAATCATCTATAAGCAGAAACAACTAAATTGTCACAATTATATTCAGTTTAGTTTGGTTTTCTGTCCTTATGTTCATGTGTGCGTGTCTGATGTGTTGCTATGGTTTCTGATTATCCTGTTCAGCTGCGTTCATCTGTGTATTAAGTTCCTGTGTTTGATTCCTCATTTGTCTGGTATTGTCAGTGTTACATGAATGTATTACTTTGCCTATACCTGCCTTTACCTGAGTTTGTTCTGTGTGGAATTACTATTATAGGCTATAGTCTCTTCATGCTGTCATGTTCTGGACTTCCACGAGTCAGATGAAATATTTGTACATGAAAAAATATATGATAACCAGTGTTGGGTGGGTTTACTTGTTTTATTCTAGTTCTTATTCTCTTTTCTAATCAACACTTGATTGTGGGTAAGTTTAATAAAATAAAATAAAAAAAAACAGTATTTTGAACAAAAAAAAAGATGAGAAAGGCTGAGAAAAAGACTACAACATGCATAAGCAATGCTTTTATTGCTTGTTTCTGCTTCTTTTATGTTCATGTTTTGATCTGGAGGTTCTGTACTCTTTCAGAAGATTCGTAATAGCGCTCCCTACCATATAACAGTGAAAACTTGGATTGCCGGAAAATTCCGTCAGTGGCGGGGAAGCGTTGTCTCATAAATTACAGAAAATTCTGTCAATGGCGGGGAAAGAGTTAAAAAAGTGTGTCCTATAAAGAAAAAATGTGTGTAGCATGAATGAAATTTAGACGTACTAGCTACATCCGCCATGTTTTCATTGGCATGTGACCTACGGCGTCAGTTGTGTCGCTTCACCTCCAATCACAAATCCTCTCTGGTGGCCTCACAGGATAGTAAAATGTTCATTGAATGTGCACTTTAAAATCTTGCCAGAAGTAGTAAGTCATCCGGGAACTCTTTGCCTATAATGTTTTATGAATACTATGAAATTGGACACACTACTCGGCTTACATATTGTTTTTCGCCTACAATATAGTATGAGAAGTAGTGGTCGGACGCAGCGAAGGTCAATGATCCTTGTAAAGACAGAATGAATCTGTGTTTTTTGAACGATTCGTTTGAATGAACGACTCAGAAACTCAGTAACTGGTCGCCATCTATGGCGTATTGATGTAACCTGCAAATTCTGTAGCTATCCACACACTCAAGCTCTCCAATCCCACTATATTCCTATCATAATCTTAAGTACACACATCTCCACAAAAGAAAAGAGCCCAGTGGCGTGATGTTGTCGAACAGCAGTTTAACTCCAGTGTTTATCTCTCTTTCCTCCGTCAGCACAGCCAACTAAAACCATTGATTTTGCCCTGAGGGCTGGAGAGGATGAAGGTGCCATGTGGAGAGCCCGAGTGGGTTGGAGTGTTGATGTTTGTATGCAGTATTAGTGGCTGTTGTACTCAAGCATCGCACTCAATGCGCCTATTGTGCAGTCCACTGCCAGATCAATGAAGACAGACAAGCTCGGGCTGCACCTTCCTGCAGAATGGGGTTATTGAAAAAGGTTTGGAAAATACAATTGTTGGGGAAATTTCAGCTGTGCTAATGCTTTTGTCATTAAATCTTTTAGCCGAGAGAAAGGTTCAGTAGTGAATGTGGCTACTACTGTTGTGAATTTATGAAGATAAATACTGTATTATCCTTCTGAGATATTACAAATTTCTCAGGTAAGAGGTGATCTGATTTCAGTCCTCCAAGTGACATAGATAGCTACACTGGGTAAATTATTTGGAATACGAATAAAAGTACTGCATGGCTGGTTTATTTGCATGTTTTAGTGCAATATTCACTAAAATGATTATGCAAATGTTTTTTTCCCATTATGCTATGATTGGCTCATTACCCTGTCAAAGCGATAATTCCTAACTGTCATGTTCACAAATTAAGTGCATGGGTCAAACTGGAAATGATGACTCATTTTTTTATGACCGACAACCCAGGTCAGACTCGAGCCTCAGTCCTCATGAGCACAACAGTTCTTTATATAGCAGAACAAAGGTGTAACTTCTCCAAATTGTTTAATTTCACTTTGCAATTTGCAGTGTTTGTGTGGTTTTTGTTGAATGTTTCATAGCTGAACTAACTAAGCCAAGTCTGTTTAATTTCCAGGAATCAAATAGCAGGATAAAATGCATACTTTGAATTCACTGAAAGCTGAAAGGTTCAAACTGCCAAAGGAATGAATGTGATTGAATCTTTTGAAAGATATTCAACAGTTTGACTTTGAGATTGTTTTTTGCAAGCAAAGATATTCTTTAGATAAATCAGTTTGTTCGCAGAGTTATGCATATACAGTATGTGAAACAGGAAATAGTTATTAAACTTTACAAAAGACTTCTCAACTTATTAAATTCTGACCATAATTTTGACCAGTTATCACAAGTGGTTCTCATTTGGTTTTGCTTCAGGAACTACATCAAGTTGCAACAAACAGCACTAAAAAGAAAAAAAATCATCGGAGTGTATATTTACATTAAGTGAAAATAGCCCACCTTGTTGGCACATGCTATTTATACTAACTCTGCCCATTGTCTGATTGAGCCAGACAAAATTGCACAAGATATTCTGCTGATAACAGGATCAGTGGCATTGAGGGTAGGACAGGTTTCTGTCTTTTTCTGAACTAATTTTTCCCTTTTACTGTAGCATATCAGCTCAGAGTAGCATTTATCTTATATAAAATTAAGAAAATATTCGACAAGTATATAGTTTGAATAAAGTGCCAAACGCGCATTTAATAGTGAGAATAAAGTGTTTTAATGGGTAGGGTTAGGTGTATGGGGCTTTAGGGACAAGTAATGTCCCAATAAGGCAGCATCCATTTTATGTTGTTATTATTACACACTGGTTTATAATACTACAATATTCATAGGTGCACCATGTAAATAGCATTTAACTACTAGGCTATTTATACTTAGTGCAAAGAAAATACTGCTATTTTCACTTAGCGTACATAGCATCTATCACTATTTGCAGTGGGGTTGAGTTTAGTGCCTAAAATAGCAAATAGTTAGCGATAACAGTTGTCAAAATGTCAAAATATAAAAAATCTAATGGCTGCCAATGGAGAAAGATGTTTATTGCTACAGTTACGACATACCAGCAGATGCTAACTAGCTAATACTTAACTCTTTGGCCTGTACAAACTCTTGCAGAAACTGCATGTTTTTACATGCTGGTCTATCAGCGCAGTATTATTGATTCCAGACCACCTCTTTTTCAGTTAGTTCTTGGCCAGAGAAGCTGCTACGTTGCCCAAGACTTCATGCTAACAGCTAAAGTTAGCATTGGCAATGGAAGACTAAACAGTAAGAGGGATGTTGATGCCCATGTTGGAAAGATAGTCCGAAATTGATGAATCCCTGGAAAATTCTGCCAGGAACTCAGTTTTACATGTCAGCGAACCATTATCGAATCTGACTTCCCATTTCGGGTTGACACAAGCACATGCCCTGTTATGACTGGAACAGATAAGCCTAAGTTATGTATTTTACCCCCTGACGATACAGCAGAACATCCCTGCAGGGAAAGTCACCAGCAAACTGAATGTGAAAATGCATACTCATTACCAGGAGGGTGGAAACAAATGACAGTGACTTACACGCGACAGCACATTAATTTGTGATTATTTACAATGGTGGCCATTGTGTGGCAGCATGCTAATTTTGTGGCGTTTCTAATGAGCTGTGACAAAAACTGCAAAATAACACAAAAAAAGAACACAAGAGGAGGAAAGATGAGGGTAATCAGGAAGTGATTATAGTTTGTCACTTAATCACATGTCTCCAAGGGATGTCTCCATGTCTTAATTAAAGTGCCACAGCAACATCATTTCACCTCCGGAGAGAGACGGCTGAAGTGTGTTATCTGCGAATATGGAACCAAAAATGAAAAAAAGGAAAGACAACCTGAATGTGTCACTGGATTTTAATCACAGATCAAGATATCAAGTTTTCTAAACAATATCTGAGTGATTGGCATAACGTTGGGATGTAATTATTAGGCAACAAAAGTGGCAGTGTCTGTTGTCTGGAGGTCAGGGAAGGTCATGCTGAATTACAAGAGTTATAATAAAACCTGAAATCAACAAGACTTACATAGAGTATGTGATTTTAAGGCGTCTAAAACAGAAAAATCCGTACATCAGCCTGTACATGACCAAAAAAAAAAAAAAAAAAAAAAAGAAATATTCATTAATTGTTTGAGTTTAAATTATGTCTATAGTTTGCTTGTAGATAATGAGAGAATCAGAATCAAAAGTTTTCCAGAGTTTTCAAGATAATAACAAATAATACTAATCAAATTGGAAAAAAGGTCACAATGTGTAAACAAAATGTACAATTATATTGTTCTATTGAAAAACACTTACATTGCTGCTATTGAGGAGGGATACATGTAAAGTGCGACCAAAAAGTAATTATTATATTATATTATAATATATTTAAAAAACAATGAGAGAGAGTGAGAGAGAGAGAGAGAGAGAGAGAGAGACTAATGTACATTACATTAGGATTGCCAACTATGACTTTTGCTCCATAGTTTTTTTTAGCAATATAGAAGAAAACAAAGTACGACTTTAACTAACCTCCTCAGGGAAAACGAGTCTGGATGGAGCTAAAGACAAATACTTCTGTGACTATACCGAAATAAAAGCAGTGGTGCAGTTATTTTTTACTGTTTTTCTGGAACACTGCAAGTACACCACTCCAGTCTCCTATGCTTGTACTGTCTCTGAATCATTTATCATAATATCCGGCCTCTTCTCAAACGAAATGTGCGACTCCCCGCTTTCCGCCAACACATCCGAACAAATCATATTTACTATCTCTAAATCAAACCGACACTTTTAGTGGGAAGCATCTGATGTATTAAAGAATACTCATGCGCTTGCTCACGGCGCTGCCTGTGATTAATCCTGCGTCCCATCGGCACAACCTGGAACTCCCCTAATGTGCTTGTGCTGTCGAAACGTTTTGCAGAGCAAGTCTGTCAGCTTTATGAAGTCGGACTTATTTAATGGAATCCGCCTGCTGCTGTGTGTCTGTGAGGGTGGAAGCGAGGGATGAGGGATGTGAGACGCGGTCGCTAGCCCTCTATCTGCATCACAAATGACAGGGAAACCCCTCGCTCGTGTGTCCATCACTAATCCAAGTTGTCAGTTTGAGTCTCGCCGCAGGACCGAATGCAAAACATCTGCAGTGAACATCTGGTCAAGAGCAGTATTTAACTGATGGGGATGAGAGGTTGTGTTTATCATGTTTCCGTAAATGGCTAGCACACAGTTGCTGGGTGAAAGAATCACTGACAGCTAGATTTGCTTTTAATTGTAGGCCAAAAAAGGAACAACTTCAAAATCAGTCGGCCTATGTTAATTTATATTATATTAGTGGTGCTTAAGAACATTAAATGTGCACTAAATGGTTTGATGATAGGCCTACCTCAAATCAAGTGGCTTGGTAAAGTTGCCATGAAATAGAAAATGATATATTATTTGTTGGAATCAGACATAAAAAATGACTGAGCTACACCTGTTTGAAGTCAATAAAGTCAGCAAAGTAAATTTTGAGAAAAAAGTTTTCTGAAGGTTCCAAAACAAAATCGCCTAGCAACCATACCTTAAAATCCCTGGTAATAACACCAAATTTGGCAAACACCAAGTCAAAACCAAATATCTATAGGGAAATATATATATATATTCAACTTTTTTTCCCATGATACCACAGTTGTTTGATTAACATTAATGAAACTGACAGCCTATATAAAGACCAACTGTACCGCACAGATCTAATATAATTATCACATCAAATGTTTTTCCTCAACAGCTAACCAAATGTTCACTTAAGATATAACAGATAATGTTTGTGTAAATACTCGCCAAGACAGATATTTAGCATGAGTTTGAAAATTACATTTCATTTGTTCAGACTCATGCCATCGAGAATTCGCTATGAATATTCAAAATGTTGGAATGCTGCTCTCTAAAAACGATACCAAACTTGTGCTGAGTCACCAGTCGTCAAGAAGAAGCAGAGAAAAACAATGCATTTTTCATGGGCAAAGGAAAGGTACTCCTCTTAGAAAACGTATAAATAAAGATACTTTTAGATGTTTAATTGCTGTTTGGAGCATTGGGATCGCTAGACAAGGGCTCAATGAACTCATTTTTGTAAAAAAATCATATTCTACCAAAATTTACATTTTTCCTGTAGCTCGTAATTAGCTCGTGTGCATTCTGACTCATTTTGCCACACAGGTCACAAATGATTATACACATCATTATGTTTTTAAAGGAATAGTTCACCCAAAAATTTGCTCAAGTTTACTCCCATTATTTACTCACCCTCAAAGCATCCTAGGTGTATATGACTTTCTTATTTCAGCTGAAAACAATCAGAGTTATATTAAACACCCCCTGTGGTGAAAATCAAGTTTTTAATGTTGTGTATGTCTACGTGGTGTTTTTTTTAATATGCTTTAAGACAAACCATATGCAAATGCATAAGTCAACACCATTGCTAAATATTTTCGGTTTAAAACTGCAGTAAACCAAAAGACAGTCTCAAAAACGCAAAATCGCTGGTGTTTCTGACGTCACAAACTACATTGTAACCAATCATGTCAATGCGCCAATGGGATTTAGCATATCATTAGCAAACTAGCAGGGGAATCTAAAGAGAAGCCAGGTTATCCTGGTATATTTTTGTTGATATGAAAAATCGATTAGATTTAGCAATATAGCGGGTGTATGATATTACGATGTTATGATGAACTATATGCCTTTCTCCATTGATGTTCTGAGATCTTCAAAGCGAGATGGTGAACGGGAACATTGTTTGTGTAACATTAGCAACACATTATTAGCTGTTTGATAACCTAGTCAAGCAAATGGCTAATCACATTAATTACGTTACGTGTCTGACGTTGTAAAGAGCGATACCATTGTGCAGCGTTTACAACAGTAAGTTGGCCGAGTGCATCTCTGAGCTGGCGTGAGTGGAGGTGGGGCTAATTAGCATATTCACTCAGATCGTACAAAAACATACCAATGAGATTGGAAAAATTCATAAGAATTATATCATACAAATGCATACAAATTCACAATCGCCACAGATTTGTCAAAATAGTTATGAATTGCCATAAGAGTTTGTGGGACTCTTAATTTGAAAAGGTGCATTTAGAAAACCTTATGGAAAGTTTTTTTTTTAAAGGTGAAGTGTGTAATTTCTGTCATCAAATAGGATTGCAAAAATAAGTACCTTTTCAAATAGTTTAGAATAAAGAAGAAAACACTTGCAGAAAACAAAATCACAACTGCAAAGTATAAATCACCTTTTAGGCCTGATGCTTCCTAACTAAACACTCCTGTCTGCAACTGGATAATTAGTTTTACATTGAAAAATTACACAACTGCATAACAACACCTTGGCAACCGCCAACAACAAATTTACAGTAGTTGTTGCTGTGATTGGTGAGGTACAGCTTCAAATAAGACCTTTATACTAGGTAGGCCTAAACCCAAGAATCATTATAAACATGATTTTTTTTTTTTTTTTTTTTGTCTCGTTTGAACTTTCAAAAGAAATCTTACAGCTTTTTGAAACATTTACGTAATTTCGGTTCTCTCGAGATACAAGATAAACATAAGAAAATGAGGCTGGCTAAAAAGGAAGATTCAACCATAAAAAAAAGGATTTTTTTCCAGCTCAACAAAGCTTATTGTAAAAGCAATAAAAAGTGATTTTAATGAGCACCGTGCCCCTGGAAATAATGCGTACTGATGCATAATACAACAATCAGATGATGTGCTGTACTTCTCCAGCACAAATATTAGAAAACTGAGCTTGAGAGTATATAGTAGCTTTCACTGTGAACTGCACAGAAATGAATTAGGGATCCAACGAATAAATCCAACATAAAACAACAAGCTGTCTTTTTGCGAATGTTGTGAGTGTCCATCTTCTAGCTCTAACGTGGACCGAGAGCATATGTTCACTTTCATCTCTACACATTTTTTTTCCTGTCTTATCTTTGCAAATCAAAATTTTAGCAAGCTCATTTTCCTCACAACAAGAAAGCAACTGGAAGATGGAGTCATTTTAAAACACAGAGGGTTTTGATCTACACGTTCTTTTGCACAACATGACTAATGGTGTTTGAATGGACTCTGTGTTTCGTTACTGTGCAGTGACTGTTAACGTGGGAAAAAATAGGAGCTGTAAACTTTAATCCTAAAAGCAGATCATTTACATAATCATTCTTTATCCGTTAAAGGTGATGTAGAAATTTCAGTCATTCCCCAACATTGCTATCTAAATTAGAGCGCCCCAGTTCCTTTAATGCGTGTCCCCATGAGGAAAGAGAAAGCTATAGCATTTCCATTCATCTCCCAAAGCCTTCACTAGCAAATAGAGAATAGAGAAAGATTTTTTGGGGTTTCAGATGATGTAACTACACCATCTACCAGCAGGAGGCTCAGGATCATTCTAACTAGCCACCTTAGCAGACAGAAATTACATTAGCATAGCAAATAATAGCTATTAAAATCTTACAGTACCAGTCAAAAGTTTGGAAACATTACTATTTTTAATGTTTTTGAAAGAAGTCTCTTATGCTCATCAAGACTGCAGTTAAAAAAAACAACAAAAAAAACCAGTAATATTATGAAATATTATTACAATTTAAAATAATGGTTCTCTTTTTTAATATATTTTAAAATGTAATTTATTTCTGTGATGCAAAGCTGAATTTTCATCAGCAAGTACTCCAGTCTTTGGTGTCTTATGATCCTTCAGAAATCATTCTAATATGATGATTTGATACTCAGTTATTATCAATGATGGAAACAGTTGTGCTGTTTAATATATTTTTTGGAATACTTTTTTCAGGATTCATTGATGAGTAAAACGTTAACAGCATTTATTCATAAAAACAGCATTTATTCAAAATAAAAACATTTCTAACAATATAAATCGTTACCATCACCTTTTATCAATTTAACGCATCCTTGTTGAATTAAAGTACTAATTTCTTTAAAAAAAAAATAGTTATTGTTCCCAAACCTTTGAACGGTAGTGTATATTGTTACAAAAGATTTCTATTCTAAATAAATACAGTTCTTTTTAACTTTTTATTCATCAAATAATCCTGAAAATAGTATCTCAGGTTATAAAAAATATATTAAGCAGCACAACTGTTTCCAACATTGATCATAAATCAGCATATTAGAATGATTTCTGAAGGATCATAAGACACCAAAGACTGGAGTACTTGCTGATGAAAATTCAGCTTTGCATCACAAAAATAAATTACATTTTAAAGTATATTAAATAAGAGAACCATTATTTTAAATTGTAATAATATTACATAATATTACTGTTTTTTTTTTTTTTTAACTGCAGGCTTGATGAGCATAAGAGACTTCTTTCAAAAACATTAAAAATAGTAATGTTTCCAAACTTTTGACTGGTACTGTATAAGGACTGTTTTGTTGACATTGGGACCTCAGATAATCTCTAGGATGTTATTGAACTCTGAGATCAACTGTAGGGGAAAAAAGGGAAACGCTCATGGGGCATAACGTATCTTTGATATATATGGTCTGAGTGCACAACAAGCTAATAAGATGGCATAAAATCACTAGCCGCACGACATCTCTCTCTGCAGATGCAAGTAATGAGAGGAGATCAAACCCAGTTTGAGCTCAAGAGCTAATTCTTGACTATCTGCTGAAGTGAAGACAGTTGGAGAGATAAGGCAACACTGACACCTTGATTAGCTAATTTCCCGCCGTTAATCAGGTTTAGGAATCAGGCACAGCTGGCCTGGCAGGTGACAGCTAAACAAGTTTGTATTCACTTAAATTACACAATTGAGACAGGGCTTATCATCCTCTAATGGCCTATTGAGGAATTGATTTGCCTTTTGTTAAGGCCACTCAAGCTTGCCATGTCGGTTTTTAAACTCACTTCTTCTCCAATACCTCAAACAGTCCCAACTGAGGCAAATCTTGCCTTCGGATTTTTTCTTGAACAGTCAAACATTAAGGTGTCACTACAAATAAAACCAATTTTCTAACGACAACAATGCTGCTGCATATTTCTAGACTAAAGCAGCTTTTCTCAAAGTATTCACTCCCCACAGAGTCTCTAAACAGTTTTGTCTGACAGCTCCCTATGTAGGCAGAATTTTAAGGCATCATAGCCGCTCTCCTGATGCGAAGGTTGTTCCAAAAGGTAGACAGAATAATTACGCTCATAAAGATACCTAAAGTTGACCAAATTCTCAGGCAGCAATGTGTGGGCCTATTCATGTTCCCAAATAATCTTTAATCAAATAACTTCCTTTCCCTCTTGCAGCAACATCTCTTCTCCGATGATGTTTTTCCTGGTGCAAGGGCAGAAAAACCTGTCACTCACATGATCAACCAAAAGCAAACCACAGCCATCCAACCATCCAATCAATTCCCAAATGGACAAAATCAATTCCTGTCCTACATTTTTTTCTTGTTCCAGAAGCCGCCTCAATCGAATATACGTCATAATAGGGAAGCAAAGACTATTGGAACTTCCGTTTCATGCTGACTTTAAGGCCATTTAAGAGTGTGTGCAAGTGACAGGAAGTAAGAAAAATGCCAAAGATCAGTGCCCTTAACGCACACTTTTCCAGTAACAAGATACTTTATCAAGTAGTGAGTTTGATTCATTATAGTGAATCTTTTTTTTTTTCAGATGATTCATTCAAATATTAACAAAAAGATTTCCATGTACTATAGGCTAAGTATAAATGTACAAGTTAAAGTTTAATACTATCACCTGTTTGAGATAGGCCATCATGAACATTTCTTCAAAACCCCTCATTGTTTTTGAATGAGCAAAAATAAAGCTCTGATTAAATGATACATTTTATTCTTAGATATTTATATTTTTGAATTATCAAAATGTATAGACCCCTCAAGTATTTTCAATATAGTTACTTTTTGTTTGTAGCTTGTATTATAGCTAATTAATACAACGCAGTAGATTGTTCAACTACTTCAAATTATGATTAGCCAACACAATCTCAGGCCAATTCGTACGTATTTTACGAGGTGGCTAATTCGTACAAATTTATATGACCTCACTCGTAAGAATTCGTAAGATTCGTAAGAATTCGAATTCGCTAAATCGTACATATTTTACGAGTTGCCCAATTCATATAAATTCGTACGAATGACCTACCCCTGACCCCGCCCCTAAACCTACCCATCACTGGGGTTTAGACAAATTGTACAAATTCGTACGAATTGGTCGTGAGATAGCGTTGGATTAGCATGTAGCTTCACCAACACTGAGTATGTGTGTGATCGAGATATGTTAATGCAAGGTTAAAGTATTGTTTTTGGCTTAGCAACGAGCTAATGGCAAACTCTATTGAACGTGAGTAATGGTATTTGTATGACACAAGAGGTTTCTGCCAATGTAGAGTGTTCTAATTGGTCACTTAAATTGTTTTTTCAAAGTTAGTCTGCTATGTAGGCAGTAGACAGCGAGCCAGCGTAGCCTACTAGTTTTGGAACAGATCCAGAGTTTGGGAGAGAGCTCTTTCTCACTCCGTTGGGTGTAAAGAAGCCATACACACTATTGTACGCTTCTCTATTTTTGGCGTCTGATTAATGTTCCTGGCCGCTTTAGAGACTCTCTGATATATGGCTTCTACTTAAATATATTTTTCAAGAGAGGCGACACCTTTGTGTATTTCCTGTTCTATTTCATGTCTTTTTCACAAGTGCACCAACAAAGTAATCTCTATCATTTTGTTAAAGTGTCTTAAATATGAAGTGTATAATTTATGTGCCATAGTGTCACTGAATTGCAAAAATCACTGGTTTCTTGAACAATCCCCCGTCTTCCTTTAGTCAGACAAACAGATAGTCCCACTGGACTAATCATGAACTAAATACATTTACATAGAGGATCATCGAATGGCAGAAATATTAAAGAGGGGCAGTCATGCTTGATATTTAAAAGGTGAAGTGGATGTATTGGCACATGGACACCATCATTATCAACAAAACCACTAAGAAAATTGCTGACAGATTACTTAACTGAAAGCCTTTGCCCCATCAACATTTTCTTAAAAGCCTTGACATTTTTGAGCAATAAGCTCATTTTCAAATGATAAAGTGTCATGTGACAATTATTAGTTTATTAAAGCAGGGTTTCCCAATGGGGGGCTCATGATGCAGAGGAGGGTAGTAACTAGTAACGAAGTAAGCCTACATTTACTTCGTTTGAGTATTTTTGTGGAAAGTTTTTACTGAGTAGATTTAAATGTAGGTATTAATTCGAGTACATTTCTAATGAAAACACGTACTGTACTTTTACTTCGTTGCGTTGGGCGACGTTCCTCTCGTTACTTTATTTTAATAAAGACAAGTTTATTTTAAAAAACAACTACGTGTTAACGTTTATTCCAAGCGCGCTGAATCTTTTTTTTTCTGGGGCATGAGCGATGCTCAATTCACAAATAAATCACTCTTTTGAGTTGATTCTGTTCAAAGACTTCATCAAACAAGTTGGCAGATCTGTATAAATTGGTTCGCAAATCAGTTTGAATGATTTGTTCAGTTTCACTCCACGCACTGAATTGTCCACACACTCGGAGTCGTAACAGGAAGGTTTAAGAACATCAAGAGCGTTGGATGAAGTGGGCGTGGACCTTAAACAGCCGGTTCAGCTGCTGCATGCGAGTCCCTTACATGAGAAGCTCGAACTTAGCGGAGGGTAATATTCTGGGAAGCGAATGAAGAAACACTTTTTGCTTCACTTCACATATAGAGGACTAGTGAGAAAAGGGAAAAAGAGCAAAAGAAGGAAATGGCCAATTTTAATTTGCGTAAAGCGGAGCCCAAAGACGTGCCTGACATATTGCGACTGATAAAGGTAGACTTCACACTGGTTTATACATATGGATATTTTAAAATAAGATATGTAAGAATTATGCTGTCGAAAACTTTTAAAAAGTGCATACATATGCTTTAGAATACGTTTATTTGGTGTTCTGTTGCACAAAATCATATTACAAGTTACCATCACATCTATTCTGATTGTTATATTAATGTGAAATAGTTTCAAATCAGTTTCATGACATTGATGAATTATCCAAATATGACCCTGCTTTAAACCAAGCTAGGCCTGGGGCCAATCACCTACAGAACTTGATGTACAACATAGTTCAGGAAGCATTTTTTCTTACCTTCTGCAGGAACTCGCCAAGTATGAAGAAATGGAAGACCAAGTTATATTAACTGAGAAAGGTGAGACGACTCTATATGTCAAATGTGAAATCTCATCAATAGTTTGCCCGCAGTGACAAGTTTTGTTTTTTAGATCTGCTCGAGGATGGATTCGGAGATCACCCGTTTTACCACTGCATGGTCGCAGACGTGGCAGCCGAGCACCAGAAAGTCGAGGGTAAAACACCAAGATGATCTTTAATGAACTGTTGAATAGCTGAGATGTCTGTTCTACATTTGAATGTGAAATGTTTTATCAGAAGTTACGTCCTAAAAAGGCGTTACATTTAACATTCATACACAAAGCACATTCATGCACAAGTAATGCAATAAGTGTTCACACTTATAGGTTATTCTGTGATTGGATATGCCATGTACTACTTCACCTATGATCCTTGGATTGGCAAACTGCTGTACCTTGAAAATTTTTATGTAATGAGAGAGTACAGAGGTAAGGGTGTGTTATTAAGGGTGTATCTTATGAAACTGCAGGCATTTTCTCAATCCCCCTGACTAATTTCATACTTCACAGGTTTTGGAATTGGGTCTGAAATCCTGAAAACCCTCAGTGATGTAAGTTACCCGTTTTCATCTATTGCACACATGGTTTGTATCATTAAAGACACTAATCCATACAAAACATTTTTTGATACAAAACTCTGTAATTGCTGAAACAAAATAGTATAAGCAAGTAGTTTCAAACTTAAAATAGACCACAGATTATGTAAAAATGTTGTTGTCTTTATGGTGATTGTTTTCATGCATTACACGTCTAGATGCTTCCATAAAGAGTTGTTTCCTCCTACAGACAGCGGTGAAGAATCGTTGCAGCAGCATGCATTTTATCGTGGCTGAGTCCAACAAGGCATCCATCGACTTTTACAAGCGACGTGGGGCTTTCGACCTCTCGCTGCAGGAAGGATGGCGACTTTTCAGGATTGATAAGGAGAATCTTCTGAAAATGTCTGCTGAAGAGTGAGCTGGCCCAAAGTTCCAGTGTTCAATGAGAGAGTAGGGATATCTCACAGCCATTTCTCAGTTTAAAAAAAAAACTTTAATGACTTTAAATATTTTAGACACTGTGGGTATTAATTATGTTAACATAACAATTTAGTCTTGAGATGAAGTTATAGCAGTACTTGTAGTCATATTCTATAGTTTGCATGTCAAATTAACTTGAATGCATTGAAAATAAAAAATCTAAAACGTATTTGTATTTAATTATATATGTATAACATAACACCTTCAGGCATTCCTCCTACAACAAATGTGGAAGTCATAACGGTAAAAGTGTAAAAGCAGACTACATACTGCACTGTACTGTAAATGAACAGAGAATGGATTATTTCCTGGAGGTTGCTATGTTTTGCAGAGGAGCTGCAAACGGAGACGTGACGTCGGACACTTTCTGGTTCCCGTAGTGACCGCTCACGTGGTGTTTGCATACTTTACCACAGCTGAAGTGAAATAAATGCAATATTTGCCAAATAATACACAGATGTTTCAGAGACATTTACATTCAATACTTTATGTACTGCTTCATACAGTGTCTGTTTGAACAAGAATAAAGTTCAACATAAGCTACTATCAATGAAGTGGAGTCTATGTTTTTTTAATCAGTTTTAATTTGATAAACATGACACAATATAACATCGCAACTGCATGAAACGAGTGTTTACTGTTATAAAAAACTGATTTGAATAAACATGAAACACACGTGATCGTTGTCATGCGGTGAATCCGGCCAATCGTGGAACAGCTGTGTCGTCATCAGAGCTTGTGCAGCCGCTCTTGAGAAGCTGCGCTGGCTGAGTTCTCCGGCTACTCTCGAATCGCTCTCGCGGTACTTTGATGGCACACGTCACAGTCACGTGGCATCGGCGCTGTATCAAGTAAGACAAAAGGCTTGTTCGACTTCATGCAGCTCTGCGCAGACCGATCGGCGGCTGACTTGAAGCAGTGCATGCCGGTTAGAAATTTTGTCCGACTTGATACTGCGCCGACGCCACGTGACTGTGACGTGTGCCATCAAAGTACCGCGAGAGCGATTCGAGAGTAGCCGGAGAACTCAGCGAGCGCAGCTTCTCAAGAGCGGCTGCACGAGGCTGATGACGACACAGCTGTTCCACGATTGGCCGGATTCATCGCATGACAACAATCACGCGTGTTTCGTGTTTATTCGAACACCTTTAGTTCCTCTAAAGCTCACAAATCAATTTTTTATAAACACTCATTTCATGTCGTTGCGATGTTATATTGTCATGTTTATCAAATTAAAACTGATTCAAAAAACGTAGACTCCACTTCATTGATAGTAGCTTATGTTGATAAACTTAAACAGTAGAATAACTTGAACAGACGCTGTATGAAGCAGTAGCCTACATAAAGTATTGAATGAAAATGTCTCTGAAACATCTGTGTATTATTCGGCAAATATTGCATTTATTTCACTTCAGCTGTGGTAAAGTATGCAAACACCACGTGAGCGGTCACTACGGGAACCAGAAAGTGTCCGACTTCACGTCTCCGTTTGCAGCTCCTCCCCGCCTGCACGCGGCTACTCTCGCCGATCGGTTACATCCAGCCGCAGCCGATGTCGAACACACCTAAAATTTCTAACCGGCATGCACTGCTTCAAGTCAGCCGCCGATCGGTCTGCGCAGAGCTGCATGAAGTCGAACAAGCCTTTTTTCTTTCCTGGTTCGGTTGAAACACGCCCCTTAATCACAGCCCAATGGAGCAGTATCAGACTCATAAGGTGTGTTCGACATCGGCTGCGGCTGGATGTAACCGATCGGCGAGAGTAGCCGCGTGCAGGCGGGGAGGAGCTGCAAACGGAGACGTGAAGTCGGACACTTTAGGTGTGTTCGACATCGGCTGCGGCTGGATGTATCCGATCGGCAAGAGTAGCCGCGTGCAGGCGGGGAGGAGCTGCAAACGGAGACGTGAAGTCGGACACTTTCTGGTTCCCGTAGTGACCGCTCACGTGGTGTTTGCATACTTTACCACAGCTGAAGTGAAATAAATGCAATATTTGCCCAATAATAGATGTTTCAGAGACATTTTCATTCAATACTTTATGTACTGCTTCATACAGCGTCTGTTTGAACAAGAATAAAGTTCAACATAAGCTACTATCAATGGAGTCTACGTTTTTTAATCAGTTTTAATTTGATAAACATGACACAATATAACATCGCAACGACATGAAAAGAGTGTTTACTGTTATAAAAAACTGATTTGAGAGCTTTAGAGGAACTAAAGGTGTTCGAATAAACGCGAAACACACGTGATCGTTGTCATGCAGTGAATCTGGCCAATCGTGGAACAGCTGTGTCGTCATCAGCCCTCGTGCAGCCGCTCTTGAGAAGCTGCGCTCGCTGAGTTCTCCGGCTACTCTCGAATCGCTCTCGCGGTACTTTGATGGCACACGTCACAGTCACGTGGTGTCGGGGGCTGTATCAAGTCGGACAAAATTTTGAACCGGCATGCACTGCTTTAAGTCAGCCGCCGATCGGTCTGCGCAGAGCTGCATGAAGTCGAACAAGCCTTTTCTGATTCCGTGGTGACTGCTCACGTGGTGTTTGCATACTTTACCACAGCTGAAGTGAAATAAATGCAATATTTGCCAAATAATACACAGATGTTTCAGAGACGTACATTTTCATTTAATACTTTATGTATTGCTTCATACAGCGTCTGTTTGAACAAGAATAAAGTTCAACATAAGCTACTAATCAATGAAGTGGAGTCTACGTTTTTTAATCAGTTTTAATTTGATAAACATGACACAATATAACATCGCAACTACATGAAAAGAGTGTTTACTGTTATAAAAAACTGATTTGTGAGCTTTAGAGGAACTAAAGGTGGTCGAATAAACACGAAACACACGTGATCGTTGTCATGCGGTGAATTCGGCCAATCATGGAACAGCTGTGTCGTCATCAGCCCTCGTGCAGCCGCTCTTGAGAAGCTGCGCTGGCTGAGTTCTCCGGCTACTCTCAAATCGCTCTCGCGGTACTTTGATGGCACACGTCACAGTCACGTGGCGTCGGTGCTGCATCAAGTCGGACAAAATTTCTAACCGGCATGCACTGCTTCAAGTCAGCCGCCGATCGGCCTGCGCAGAGCTGCATGAAGTCGAACAAGCCTATATTCTGACTAGAATCTGAGTAGGACGACGTCAGGCTAGAAAACATTTTTGACAAAACTATTAAGCAGCACAACGTACTGTTTTTCCTGAGCACCAAATCAACATATTATTCAACTTGTTATTATTCAACAAAAATTCAGCTTTTTCATCACATCCACAGGAAATATAAATATATTAAATTTGATATATTAAAGGGTTAGTAACATTTCATTTTTGGGTGAACTAACCCTTTTCATTCCACAGTTCATTTTCTATTGAAAATATAGTATATAAATATTTTACTGTATTTTTAATCAAACAAATGCAGACTTGGTAAGCATAAGGGACTGTGGCGAGCACGACGAGGTCGAGGGCCGTGGGAGGACGGCGCGAGGCCGGTGGCGTGATTGATAATGAGCGACACGTGCGCGACGCACCGGTCTCGCATCTCTCACGGAGGAGCGGAAGCATAAAGGAGGAGCGACGACAGTGAAGAGGGAGAGAGGAACAGGCCTGTGTTTTTATTTGATGTTTTGTTTCTGTTTTGTGTGACAGCAGTCGTCCGTGAGGGGCTGCTGTCTTTTACTTTCGTTTTGTGTTTGTTTTATTTTATGTCATTAAAGTGTTTGAATGTTCGCCGGTTCCCGCCTCCTTCTTCCCGTAACATCTGAACCCGTTACAGGGACTTTTCAAAAACATTTGAAAAATCAGACTGAAGGTGCCTTCACGCCATGTCGTTATTACCGTAATTACAAGATTAAGACTTGTAAAAAATATTCACATCCTAGTAAAACTCGTAATTACAGACAATGATAGGGTTGTCATAGAAAATCTTAAAGCAGGGCTATGCAGTTTCGGGAATTTCTTCGCTGTATTCTCGCTTTTTGCTCGCAGGTTTCTCTATAGAGCTCCCCCTACAGCTTCGGAATAGATATTTGGCAACACTGTCGAAAAACTCGTTGGCGACTCTCAGATACCAGAAGCTATAGATCAACGACATCAAAGCAGATGGGACATTCTTTAAAACGTGTTCTTCATTCGGGTTCGAACAGCGTGAGGGAGCGCAATAATGACAGAATTTTAGCAGATTTTTTTGACATAAAGCAATTCGTAACATCGCAAGACCTGATATCACGCTTCCTGACGCTGAGGACAGCGGCCCGGCGGCCCAAAGTTGCAAGGGTGGTTTTTCGGCTCACAGGCACTTGGGGGGTGAGAGACGACCACCATTCAACCCGAAAAAAGTCATATAACTATTCCAATGACTCCGAAGCTGTTCGGTTAAGGTAAAAAAGTTACTTAGTTCACCTTTAATTCCAAGTCCGAGGACGTAGAACGGTGAAGTAGAAATTCACGTGCTGTTATCTCATAATTACGACATTGCGTGAACGCAGCATGAACCATATCTTTTGAATGGAAGTATATGTCTGTGAAAGTTTCTTCAAGAATGCGACATAACAATTTAGTCAAAGGCAATAAACCTTAAAGACATTTGGTCCGAACCTGCTCAAGACATTAGCACTGTATGCACAGTCTTGGGAGAGGGAAAAAAAAAACTAGGACAACACTGTGCCAGGTATCAGATTTCTCCTCACTTTGTCCTTGGATGGTGACTTCCCTCTCAGCAGCTCCTCCAAAACAACTCGCCCTTCTGAACCCCGGGAAAATATGTAGTCTTTTGTGGTCTATTAAAAACAAACAGAAACACTTACGCTGAGAAAACACAATCAGGTCATATTACCCATCATCAGTAGACTATACAATTCTAATATTCAACTCACACTCAAGTGGTTCCAAACCTGTATGAATTTCTTTCTTCTGTTAAACACAAAATAATTTGTTTTGAAGAATGTTGGTAACCAAACAGTTGATGGACCCCATTGACTTCCATAGTACTTTTTTTCCCCAAACTATAGAAGTCAATGTTTGATTACCAACATTCTTTAAAATATCTTCTTTTGTGTTCAGAAGAAGAAAGAATTTCACACAGGTTTGGAACAACATGAGGGTGAGTAAATGATGACAGAATTTTCATTTTTGGGTGAACTATCCCTTGAATGTTGTACTTTTGAATTCTAAACAATTGTGCAAATATTAAAGAATCAACTTAGTGTTCATATAATTTTCTGTGCTGTTCCAGTGAGGCAGGGAATAGTATATTATTCACTTTAATTGACTGAGCTTATCCATGGAAAAAGTTCTCAAAATATCCCTCCACTTTCTAGTTTTACACTTATGGATGGCCACACAGGGAAAAAAGAGGAAGGAACACAGATTATCAGAACGCACAATTCACAGACCAAATGTCCTCCAGGCAAGCGCTGTTAATAGCCCTTCCAGACAAAACAAACAAAAGTAACCAGTAACCAGCAAACAGTAGACCTTGATATTATTAAAATGGAATAAATAATAACAAATAATGAATTAGAATCATACCTTTTGCTAAATAAAGTCCCAGAATTCCAGAAAAAACTATAACACCCACACTGGCATAGAACTCAGATGGAGGGTCATTCAAAAATGCATATATATCTGAGAAAAAAAGAAATGCAATACTGTTTAATATAACCACACAAACAGTGGTATAGATTAGGGGTTTCAAACTGGGGTCCAGGGATGGAGTGCTAGGGGGTCCGAGGAAATGTTTAGAAAAAAACAGTGTTGAAAATATATATAAAAAATAATTGATAAAACAAATAAATAAATAATATAATAAGATTCAAATATAAAAAAGACAAAATAATTATATATAAAACAATTATATATAGATACAAATGAGATAAACAAAAAACAATATATTAAAATTCATTATAAAAATACATTAAAAAATAAACAGATTAATAAATAAAAAATTAGGAATAAAATAATTAATACACAGCAAAGTACTATAGTGAGTAAAAAAAAAACTTAGTAAAGTAACATTTTATAAATATTATATCTTTTTATATATTTATAATATTTATTTTTCACAGTATAAAATTGGGTCTTCATTCATAAAAATGTATATCTGCCTTTTAAATTTTAGGTTTGTGGCATCTAAAAGATTGAAAACTCATGATAAGTGTGTGTTTTTGTCCGTACCCTTTACAATATTTTGAGTGTTACTCACACCGGGCTCAACAGTCTTGAAGTAAGACATTTTAGGTAACAGATATATTACAGGTTCATTTTGGAATATTTATCACAATCATAAATTATGAGCATAATAATTGTGGCTAAACAAGCCAACATAACTTGCATGTATTTTCTCCACGGTGTGTATTTTCCTGGAGGTGGACAAGAGTCATAAAGAAATCATGAGAACTATAAACCAAACATTATGAAATTTAAATAATAAATGAATACATAAAATATGCACGTAGAAGAGATGCACGTATGATATCATCTTTATCTTATTTATCTGCATCTTATTGATTTACACTGTATTTACTACATTTTCTTTCCCTAGAAGTCAAGCTTTTCTTTTCTGAATCACTAAACAATGTCACTTTTAAAGCATACCTGACACCATGAAATATAAGGTTCCACTGTCTTTCTCAGAGACACCACACCCACACCCACACCCAGACATCAGACCAAGGCCAAGCGCTCCAGGCACTGCCACGGGCAGCACCACCTGAACAGGGAAGGGCGCACAAACATTAGAAATAAGAACCTCAGAAGCAGTGCAAATCATGTATTCATATATGTACGATATGGACAACTGAAAAACAGTATTACAACGGAGCAAAATGAAGCAGCACATTTTAACATAATATGAGTTGCCTTGTTTATTAGGCAGAACACTGAAGCATCAGTTTCACATGATTCAGGAGGAGGCAGGTCACTCTCTAAAGAGACATTGCTAGAATTCCAGGCATAACATAATTTATTAGAAAACGACAGTAATATAGTTATCATGCAGCCAGAAAATTATAGTTCTTAAACATATAGATTATAATCCGGTTAAATATAAACATCACAAAAGAAAAACCTTATCAGATCAAGCTACAGTTAAGTGAAAGCAAATGTGCAAATGCATCATTTGCCAGCGATGAAGATCTTAGTTGAACATCTTCGTATGCTGTCTGTGCATTTATGATTCCACAGGACGATACATTCGTTTTAATTTCATGCAGATAATACATTTTACAACCAAAAAGATTATTACGCCACGATAGCACTACTACACTCAAAGTGCTTCACTGGATGACCATAAATCATTCATTTTAGATCAATTCAAATATTATACATTTATTAACAGATGTATTTTTTTTTTGAAGAAGAAGAAGAAATGTAAATTAGGTTGTACATATAATGAGAGTGGACTGTGTTTTGAGCTAGTTCTCAGATTCCATCAAAAATATCTTAATTTGTGTTCCGAAGATGAACAAAAGTCTTACGGGGTTGGAACAACATGAGGGTGAGTAATTACTGACAGAATTTTCATTTTTGGGTGAACTAACCCTTTAAATATTTGATCAAATATTATATTTAACTGTATCATACTTTTCATACCTTTCAAACTCCTTTCATTCCTAAATTCCATTTTTATACCTGGATTCCGTCCACATTTTCCACATCGTGGAGATCAATAGGGCCCTACATCTTCTGGTCTTGTCCCTTTCCCCCCTCTTTTCATCCCTGAATTACTTTTTTCATTCTCTGCTCTCCTCCCTTTCCTTCTGTCAGTGACTTTCTTTCCAAGTAAATACTCTAGAGCAGAAAGCAAAATGTTTTTTCTTTTTTAGTGCAACAGCATTGACCTGAAGAGAGAATTGGTGATTAAAGGCCTGTGTGAATACCTCAAGGAGGACTAGGTAAGATATATGAATATTTTGTTTCTGTTTGGACAGCGGATGTTACGATGTACATCAGTGGTTTTCAAACTTTTTTTAAAGCGACCATCAATTTTAAAAAAAAAATGTATTGACGTGACCATATAACCACTAATTACGATTATATATATATATATATATATATATATATATATATATATATATATATATATATATATATTTATTATATATAAACTCATTTTTGAGTTTTGACTACGAACACAGGAAAACACAGCTATACAACATAGTTCAAAACAAATAAATAATTAGTCATTTCTGAACATCGACTCTCAGTCTTTATTCACCTTTTTCTCATGTTTTCTCAATAGAATTAATAAAAGTATAGAATAGAATAGAATAGAATAGCATATTTCTAATAGGGGCACATTGTAACAGTGTGACAACATGACCCACCTGTACAACTGGGATTTAAACCCAGCTAGTGTCTTCTGCTAGTTAGCGAAGCATTAAAGAACTATCTCAACTGTTAAATAACATATTGGAGATTAAAATAATATCAGATTTGTCTATTTTTAAATAAACACAAAAAATAGAGATGAACATTTTACTTAAGTAAGAAATTTGCTTTTGCTATGGTTTAATAAATGTGTAAGGATATCTTCCACACACACACACACAAAAAAGAATAATTTTGGCGCAATTTTTTCTCTATGTAGTAGTGTTGATATGGCAACTAGTAAATACACCAAGTTTCGTCATGCTAGCATTTGTGGAAGTATTTTACAACTAGCCCCGCGTTACGTTGTGCCCCGCTCTCCCCTACGCATTACAAACCGAACGGTTCGTTGGACCATTTTTCCAACCGACCAAAATTTCGTTATTTCAAATGTAGGCGCGTGGCAAGCGCGCTCATAATGTAAGAGAAGCTGGCGCGTCCACAACATTGCCCAACATCAAATGGCAAACGTAATGAAAGCGGAACGAAACTGCGCTACTCGTTATTTTGTGCTTCATGGACAGTTTATCAGTTTGGACCAATGCAGCGCGAGCCGATCTTGATCAAGCGACACTGTTAACACAGCGCTAAAAGATCCAGTAAAGAAAGCATTTGAATTCGCCACTGAAGTAATACGGTAACATCGCTGCGAAATAGTGAGAAGCATTCACATTTCTCCGTTATTAACGGATCAAACAGCGCTGACGTGGAAACCAGGAGAAACATTGTGCCATGAATGAACTATCCAGCAGTGTCCACAGATCAGCAACATTCACCATGGATTTACTGTAGTAACACTAACTGTAACCATGGAAGATTGGCATGAATAGTAGGCTACAATGCTTTCAAGTAACATTACGTTGGTTTTATTTCGACATTTTGAATAAAACTGCTGCCCTCAAATGTAAATCTGAAATAAAATAAACCTT
The DNA here is from genome assembly GCF_949319135.1 of Squalius cephalus. Taxonomy (NCBI): domain Eukaryota; kingdom Metazoa; phylum Chordata; class Actinopteri; order Cypriniformes; family Leuciscidae; genus Squalius; species Squalius cephalus. Next base: position 19,600,784 of record NC_137145.1, read on the forward strand.
TGTTTATAACTACTACAATAGGCTATTACATTTAATTTTTGGAGCTAGGAGCTGTTTTTGTTTTATATGCTCCTAAGAAGAGTCAGTCAAGTAGCTCCATCATTGTTCAAAGTAAAAAATTAGCATACTTTATAATTTCTTTCTTTTTGCTGTATCGAAAACGTACCGAACCGTGACACCAGTGTATCGTATCCAACCGAACCGTGAATTTTGTGAACCGTTACACGACTAATATATATATATATATATATATATATATTATATATATATATATATATATTTCTGTCTGTAATGCAAGTTTAAAGGGACACTATGCAAGTCTGAGTGTTTTTTCTCTACGAGCTCCCCCTAGTGTCTGGTAGTATAATGCTTTCAAACACTCTGTCGTAAAAACGAACTGTTGTCCCTCCCCCCTTGCCACGAGCAACCCAGCTGATCAGTTGTCAACCTAGCTGAGCAGAGGAACCGGCTATTTCAAAACCAGTTATGTCTACCGAGGCAAGTAAAGCAATACTTTCTTTCCAACTGATGGCGATTTTTTTATTTATTGTGTTGTCATGCATACTAGTATTTTTACCGGGAACGAACGATATGAACGAGGCGAACTACTGCTTTCGTGTTTGTTTGTTTGTTTGTTTTTGGGAGAATGGGCATGAGCATAAAAAAATATATATATCGGAGGCTAATATTTGTCTAAAGTTATATTAGCAAGGTCAATAAGTTCATCTGGTAAAATGATGGTTTACCTTTGCTTGTCTAAGAAAACATCAGAACGTTTTTTCTAGCTCGATCATGAAATGTGCAACATTTTGCGCGTCTGATATTGCCTATTATCAGACGCGTTGACTTAGTGACATAAAATAAAAGTGTAAGTTACACAAATAAAACCGACAGAGGAACGGCCAAACAACTACAGAAATCAAACGTGTTTGCTATGACAATGCTAACATCAAAGTTATAGTATCTAGCGTACTAGTAAGCCCCTAACAGACAGCGATCATAATAAAAACCTTTACAGACAATAGCAAACATCCTGAGGTCACAATTACTTGAAATTTAAATATTAAACACAGTTTATTCCAAAGATACTTAACTTACAAGTGCAACAGCAGGATCAGCATCCGTTTTGCAGGCTTCTGTTTCTCTCAGTTCTCACCATTCTGAAAAAGCCGGTCCGATATATTTACTCGAGTCTGACTTCTTGCTCGGTCAGTCTCCCGTTTCCTCTTTCGTTGGTCCTCCGACAAAGATTTCCTAGCTTTCTGCTTCTTTTTTACAGGCTCAGCCTCAGCCATAACTCAATCTATCGTTGCCCTTTGCTTATAGCTAGCCCGCCGGTGCTTGAATAGGGGCGTGTACGTGTGCAGTGCCGTCAAGCAATTCGTTACATCGCGAGACCTGATATCACGCGATACTTCCTGACACCGACCCGCGTCCCAAAGTTGCAAGTGAGTTTTTTCCGCTCTCGGGCACCAGGGGGGTGCGAAACCACCACCATTCAACCCGAAATAAGTAATATAACCATTCCACTGACTACGAAGCTGTTCAGTTAAGGTTAAAAAGTTACCTAGAGCACCTTTAATGGGATGTTTTGTTGTTTTGACCATTACACACACACTGTTTGTGTTTCTTGTGCTCTCCAATTTCAAGGACTGTGAGCTGAGAAAGCAAAAGAGGAGATGGTTCTAGGGATCTGTGTGGTCCATGCAGAGGGTGCACAACCACCACCAAACGAAGTGTCAATTGTTATTCAGGGAGTAGAGGTACTTGAGGAAATTCAGACTGTGCTGTGCTTATGGCCATAATTTATTCTCTGGATCTGCAGCATACTTTCGAGGTCTTTCAAAAACTGAATCTGGATGGACAAAGGCTGCCAGACAGAGTCCAAAAGCTGAAGATGTTTGAGTAGATCAGTTTTTAGTTTTTTTTGTTTTGTTTGTTTTTTACGTGTTTTGTCTGCATTTCTGTTATAACTGTTTATAGCATTATGAAATGAATAAACTATTTGACTTGCTATCTGATTTGTTTGCTTTTTTGGTGTGCATACTGTAATGGTATATTTTTGAAGGTATGATAATGTATGCAACAATGTGAAAGACATGCATGGAAGCAATTCTAAGATCAGCACAATATAGTCATTTTTGCATATTTTACTCATGAAAAAATGCATTAAGTTTAATAAAAAAAAATACATTAGGTCAATGTAATACAGTTAAGTTTGATTTTAAGGAAAATTACATTAGGTCAGTGTAATTGTGATAATTCAGATAGAAGTATTTTGATTACATCATGATTACAAATTGATTTAAATAGTCATTTAAATTAAAAATCTCTAAATTATATATATATATATACATACATACATACATACAGTGAGGAAAATAAGTATTTGAACACCCTGCTATTTTGCAAGTTCTCCCACTTAGAAATCATGGAGGGGTCTGAAATTGTCATTGTAGGTGCATGTCCACTGTGAGAGACATAATTCTTTGATAATAAATCATTGAGACCCCACGAGGTGAGATCTTGCATGGAGCCCCAGTCCGAGGGAGATTGACAGTCATGTTTAGCTTCTTCCATTTTCTAATGATTGCTCCAACAGTGGACCTTTTTTCACCAAGCTGCTTGGCAATTTCCCCATAGCCCTTTCCAGCCTTGTGGAGGTGTACAATTTTGTCTCTAGTGTCTTTGGACAGCTCTTTGGTCTTGGCCATGTTAGTAGTTGGATTCTTACTGATTGTATGGGGTGGACAGGTGTCGTTATGCAGCTAACGACCTCAAACAGGTGCATCTAATTTAGGATAATAAATGGAGTGGAGGTGGACATTTTAAAGGCAGACTAACAGGTCTTTGAGGGTCAGAATTCTAGCTGATAGACAGGTGTTCAAATACTTATTTGCAGCTGTATCATACAAATAAATAGTTAAAATCATATATTGTGATTTCTGGATTTTTTTTTTAGATTATGTCTCTCACAGTGGACATGCACCTACGATGACAATTTCAGACCCCTCCATGATTTCCAAGTGGGAGAACTTGCAAAATAGCAGGGTGTTCAAATACTTATTTTCCTCACTGTACATAAAGAAGAAGAAGAAGAAGAAGAAGTTTTATTTATATAGCGCCTTTCCATAGCTCAAGGTCGCTTTACATTGTAAATTACAATACATTTAAACACTCACACATACATTACAGTCACATAGGATACAGATAGTCACATTATCCAAAATGCAAGTTATATAGATATGTTTTTAACTGGGTCTTGAAAGTAGCCACAGATGAGGTATTACGTAGTGTGAGAGGTAGTGAATTCCACAGTTGAGGAGCATTAACACTAAATGACCTTCCACCTACAGTAGACAGCCGGAAATGAGGGACGGACAATAAACCAAGTTCAGCTGATCTAAGGGACCGGGCAGGGCGGTAAGGGTAGAGTAGGTCAGACAAATATTGGGGAGCAAGACCATTTAATGCTTTGAATGTTATTAGCAATACCTTAAAGTGGATACGTGATGCCACAGGTAGCCAGTGAAGTTCATGAAGCAGAGGAGTAATGTGAGCAGAACGCCTAGTGGAGGTGAGAACTCTTGCTGATACATACATAGGCCTATGATCCGAAGTAACTAGTAGCTATTTGAGTAGTTTTGTCATTGGATACTTTTTACTCTTACTCAAGTAACCATTAAGATTATTACTTTTAGTTTTACTTTGAGTAAATATTTCTATAAGTACTTATACTTTTACTTGAGTACAGTTTTTGGATACTCTACCCACCTCTGTGATGACACTGTAGGGGGTTCCTGAGATTTTTTTCTTTTTTAAAAAAAGTATGTTTAAAAAGTTAATGTAAAAAAAAATAAAGTGCATCATGTGATGGCCCATGATGCGACCACACATTATTACGGTAAACGAAACAGTGCACACATCCTCCTCTCTTGTTTGTTTACACTGTGTTGTGATTGTTACTAGTATAATGATTAAAAATTAGTTGCAGATATAATGACAGACACAGATTTGGTTAGTTTTTCATTTGTTTTATTTCCAATTTGATTAATTTCATACCACATTTGACTAGTTTGGGTGCACACTTTCAAGTTAGTGGTATATTTTTTTGGTGAACATTTATTTATTTTGAGTTTAAGTTACCTGCGTGAGGATGAGTTTTGGCTCTGTCTGGAGTGAGAGTCTACAGTAATATGGATCCCGGGAATCTGTTTGCCGACTGAAGGACTGTTTACATGACACCACAACAGTGTTTTGGATGCCTGAAAATGAAAACTTTTAAAAAAGTGCAAGTTTTTGAAAACGGTCTGTGTAAACAACAAAAACGCGACTGTGCTATTGCCTAAGGGAAGAGTGTACCCATTATCCATCCCAGAACAAAAGGCCATGGAGGAATATGTAGAAGAGGCTCTTCGTCAGGGTTACAGTGACCCTTCTACATCCCCTGCCGCTTCCTTCTTTTTCTTTGTGGCCAAGAAGGACGGAGGCTTGCGGCTAGCATCGATTATCAATCTTTCAACAAGCAGACTGAGAATTGTACAAATATCACCTTCCTCTGTTTCCGGCTCAAGATGCTGAGAGGTGCTTCCATTTTCACCAACTATGTAAAACGCCCAAGTCTCTGTCCTGGTCACCAGAGGCCACAGAAGCATTCCACCAGGTCAAGCAGGCATTCACCACTGCTCCCACATTGATTCATCCTAACCCTGGCTTATCCTTCGTCGTAGAAGTTGATGCTTCCACAAGGGTGTGGGAGTGGTGCTATCGCAGCGGCAGGGGGTTCCACCGAAGCTCCATCCATGCACCTTTTTCTCCAAGAAGTTTTCCCCAGCAGAGCAGAACTATGACATCGGCAATTAGGAACTTCTAGCTATCAAATTTGCATTGGAAGAATGGCGTCACTGGCTGGAGGGAACCAACCACCCATTCGCAGTCATCACAGACCATCGTAACCTGCAATACTTCAGAGAAGCCAAATGCTTGAACCCTCGTCAGGCCAGATGGGCTCTATTCTTCACCTGGTTTAACTTCACAGTGACTTACCATCCTGAAACAAAGAATCAAAAGGCTGATGCAGTTTTCTGTATCAATGCCCCTGAAAAACACAAATATCTGCCAGAGCCCATTGTCCCTCTAGTCACCATCGTCAGTCACATCCAATGGGCTCTGGATGACCAGATTGCAGAAGCCACCCATACCGAACACGCTCTGCCGGGAGGTCCTGAAGGACAAACCTATGTTCCATCGGCTCTGTGACTGTCCCTCATGGACTCGGTACACTCTTCCTTAGGATCTGGACATCCAGACAGCCAACAAACCATCTCGCTCATCTGCAACCGTTATTGGTGGCCTGGCATGTCTCAGGAAGTAAACCGCTTCGTTCAAGGATGTTCCACCTGCGCCATCTCCAAGGTACCACGCCATCTTCCCTAAGGTAAACTGCATCCGCTGCCCCTTCCTTGCTGACCCTGGTCACACATAGGAGTGGACTTAATCAAAGACTTACCAACGTCTGACTCTTTCACTTGTATCCTTGTGGTCGTAGGACGTTTTTCTAAAACTGTCACCTTATTCCATTGAAAGGACTGCCATCTGCTTTAGAGACTGCTGAAGCCTCTTAAGTTTCTCATGAAAAAGATTAGCTTTAAATGAATCGTTTAAATGG